>NC_138198.1:86264878-88664878 GCF_964194105.1 Spermophilus citellus
TTATAAATTGTTATCGTCACAAGATATTATAAGACCCATCTTTTCTCCTAGAATCATGAAAAGGACTCTCCTTAATATGAAATTGGATATTAAAAGCAGTTTCTTATCCATGTGTCCTGAAGCAATCAGTGACAACCATGATTAATTAGTGCATGGGTGAGTCCTGGAATGCTAATTGTCATTCTGTGGTTCAAAATCACAACCTGGATTTTTTTGTGTGTGTGTGTGTGTGTGTTTTGCCCATATGTGCCTCTGAGTATCTAAATCTAAATATCACTTGCTCTAGAGACTTGACATAGTTTCTATACCCATAGTTTATAGGCAACTGGTAGTGCCAAATATCTTATATTTTTGTACAGCCAAATGGTTGTGCAAAGTCACACTTAAAGGGTGCAAAAAAAGGAAATCATCTGTAGAGTGTGATGCTACCCAGTCAATAGAGAATGAGAGTCACAGGCATGGGCATTGGAGTGGACTCACTTGGAGGAGAACTCAGCTTTCCATTTAATGAGAGCATCTTATTTTGTTATTTAACCTTAATAAACCCATTTCTGTAATATTGGGTTAATGGTAATTACCTCATCAGCTGCTTACATGGAATTAATGGGATAATTCAAATGAAAGATTTATCACAGTATTTGGCACACAGGGGACTCAATGAATATTGTTGATGCAAAAATTGGTGTTATGCTTGTACTCTTGCTATAAATTGGAAAAGTTATTTAGCTTTTTATTTCTATTCTTTTGTTTGTTTGTTTCATTTTGGGCACTGGGGCTTGAACCCAGGGTGCTAAACCACTGAACCACTCCCCAGCCCTTTTTTATTTTTTTATTTTGAGACAGGTACTTGCTAAGTTGCTTAGGGCCTTGCTAAATTGCCAAGGCTGGTCTTGAACCTGCAGTCTCTTGCCTTAGCCTCCCAAGTTGCTGGGATCACAAGTGTGCACCCACCATGCCCAGCTCTGTTATAGTTTTATAAATTCTTATTTGCTTATTTATTAGTGTGGCTACGTTGATTTTAGTACTTATGAAATACCAGCTTTCTCTGGGGTTTTCTTTGCTTGTGTGTCTCATGGTCTCAAGTCCTCAGTTCTGTTTCAGAAGATAGGAGCTGTGTCTCACATCTCTCTGTGATTTCCACCAAGACTCAGTGGTAATTTGCCTTCTGTGGGTGATCAGTGCCACTCATTGGCAATGGTGAGTGACAAGTAGTGTGTAGTGGGTGACTGTCAGAGCTTCAGCTTTCATGGGTATAAGAAGACTTCAAGTTTGTAGGAGAAAAGAATTCCATTTTTCTTTACAGCTAGAAATGCCCCCCTTCATCCTGGACCCTCTTCTTACAGCCCCTTGCTCTCATCTGGTGAAATGGGAAGATAAAATGGGTGGACTTACATCATCACTAGGGGCAACACAATTCTTGATGAAGGGTTTAGAAGACTCTTTTTTGTGTGTGTGTGTACTGGGGATTGAACTCAGGGGCTCTTGACCATAGAGCCACACCCCCAGCCCTATTTTGTATTTTATTTAGAGACAGGGTCTCTCTATGAGTTGCTTAGTGTCTTCTTTTGATGAGGCTGGCTTTGAACTTGTGATCCTCCCATCTCAGCCATGATTGCAGGCATGTGCCCCTGGGCCTGGCTTGATTTGGATAAAATGTATTCTATGACATGAACTTTAAAAAAAAATTGTGATAAAAATTGGTGTGTGTGTGTGTGTGTGTGTGTGTGTGTGTGTGTGTGGTGGTGGTGGTGGTAGGGGGTACATGCTGAGGATGGAACCCAGGGCTTCCATCATACTCGGCCAGCACTCCCCCACTTAGTTACACTTCCAGCTCATAAACCATTTTAAGCCTACAATTTAGTGGCTTTAAAGTAGATTCACACTGGGTGCAGTGGAGCATGCCTTTAATCCCAGTGACCTGGGAGGCTGAGTCAGTAGGATCTCAAATTCAAGGTTAGCCTGGGCAACATAGTGAGACCCTGTCTCAAAATAAGAACTAAAAGGGGTTGGGGATGTGACTCAGTGATAGAGCGCCCCTGGGTTTAATCTCCAGTACCAGAAACAACCGATAAAGTACAATTGCATTGGTGTGCTACCATCAGCATCATCCATCTCTAAAACTTATTCGTCTTCACCACCTTGGTACATTAATGACCCAACCCCTTCTCCTGGCTTCTAACAAATACCATTCCACTTTCTGGCTCTATGAATTTGGCTACTCTAGGTTCCCCTGTGAGTGGAATCATATGGTATGATCCTTTTGTGTCTGGTTGATTTTACTTAGCATAACATTCCTAAGGTTCCACCATGTTGCAGCATATGTCAGTATTTCCTTCCTTGTAAAGACTGAATAATATTTGGTTGTATGTATATACTATATCTTGTGGATCCACTCATCCATGGATAGACACTTGGGTTGCTTCCACCTTTTGGCTGTTGTGAATAATGCTGCTGCAGAGCATGGATATTCATATGAATATAGTATATGTATTTCATATAGCATAGTATACATATAGTATGTAGTATATGTACTATATTCATGTATATAGTATATATCATATACTATACATATAGTATATAGTACATATGAATATAGTATATGATATATAGTATGTGACATTTATATACTATATTCATACATATATATAAACTACATGTATACACTATATATGTAATGATAGTGTAGTGTAGACTGTTATTATGTGCCTGCTCATGCTCAACTGTCATTAGTTTCCTTCATTATATGAAGGCCGATGCTGGGACCATCCTGTAGTGATATATTTTACTTCCTGTTTTCCTGCAGACACCACTATGTGGATTATTTCCTGTCATGTGTCCATCACACATGGCACATGATATGTGTAGGCATCTCAGGTTAGCTTCTGTTCTAGTCCCTTTTATTTAGGGAAATATTTGAGAAGAGTCCTAACTGCTTAAAATTAAAAGCTGGGAATTACCTGCTTGGGTTAGAGTCAACCGAAAAAGAAAGATGTGAACAAAGCCCAATTACTACTTGTTTCAGATGCATCCTGGAAATGCAGCTTCCGCCACTCTGTGCCAGGCTGCTCACTGCCATTTGAACCAGTGTCAGCTTCCTTGTTGTTTACAAGGCAAGGGCCCCAGTGGTGATGCCTCCGTGGCTCAGAGTGTATAGGGCAGCCCCAGGGCTGCTATGGAGAATTCGGAGATTCCAGAATTGACTTCATTTATTTTTCTCAATCTGAAGATCAAGGATCCTTTGAGGTGTTAAGTACTGGGCACCAGTGCTCTCAGATGCCTGACTGCTCCAGGGAGACACTGCAGCTCAACTTCCCACAGAGTGAGCCTCCTCTCCTCCTGCTCCTGACACCAGAGAAGTGTTTGTGACATTGCAGAAATGAAGCAAAGTCATCCCTCTTTGGACACTGCTGCAACATCTGTAGTCATCTTTTCATTTATTCTGAATTTGCTTTTGACCTTCAGTAGGTCCTCATGGCATAGCCAAAACAAAAGGATGAGGAAATAAAAACCATAGATGCACAATAGAACAAATTAAAGTCTTTAATCAGCTCTGGGTACAAACACCCCACATAGCAATAAGGCTTTCAGCCTATAAGGTGATTTTGAGAAAACCCTTATGATCTACATAACTTATACTGTCATCTGTCACATTATAGCATGCCTAGCAAATGTCAGACACTTGTGGTACTTTTCTTCTATGTTCCTTCTTTCTCCTTCATTTTCACTTTGGTGTTTTTCTGTCCCTATGACAAAATACCTGACGCAATCAACTTATAAGGAGGAAAAATTTATTTTGGTTCAGTTTCAGAGGTTTCAGTCCATGGTCAGTTGACTCAGTTGCTTTTGGGCCTGTGGTGAGGGAGAACATCGTGGTGGGAGCGCCAGGCAGAGGAAGCAGAAGAAGCTGCCATGGTGGCCAGAAAGGGGGGGGAGAGAGAGAGAGAGAGAGAGAGAGAGAGAGAGAGAGAGAGAGAGAGAGAGAGGGAGGGAGGAGAGAGAGAGAGGCTGAGATTCCAATGTTTCCTTCAAGGGCTGGCCCCTAATGACCTAACTTCCTCCCACTAGGCTCCACCTCAAAGGTTCCAGCACCTCCCAATAACACCAAGATAAGGACCTAGCCTTTTAAAGCATGGATATTTGGGGGACATCCCAGCCCAAACTATAGCAGTAGTCTAAGGGATAGACAGTGGGAGCGCACTGAGTACCTTTGGTGAAGGGTTGTGGGGAATCAGTAATCCTCAGACAGCTTATCTATGAGAACAAAAATTAACACTGGGTCTGGGGGACCTGGAGGGATTAATGCTTGGTACATCAAAAGTTTTCTGAGTGCATTTATTGGAAGAATAAATGAATGAAAGAGAAGCTTCCCTGTGACCAGAGAGATCCATTGGCAATTGATACCTGATATTAATTCCATTGTGCAGATGGGGAGACGAGTGTTTGAGAGAGTGATTGATTTCCATGGGCTCCTCCCGCCAGCCGATGACTTGTTAATGCCCCAAACAAAACCAGACTTTGGTCTCCAGGCTCAGACCTGAAAGTGTTTGTGCTAGATTTATGCACTCACCGACCCGTTCCCGCTGATGGCCACTTTGATAAATCATTTCAATTAGAAGCAGATGTCATCATGGCACACTTGGAGACTTGGCTTCCTAAGATTCCAAACAGTGAGGTTGCTACTTTATTTTCCTGTCTGTGTGTGGGTCAGTGTTGGTTCAATCCTCAGGAAAAACAAAACAAAACAAAACCCAAAACAAATAAGCCAACAAAATTAGCTGTGGTGGCATTTGAGTTTTCAGGAGAGCTGATGTATAGTCACATGCGTTACTCCAAAAATCGTGGTCAGCCTTGTTTGGAAAATGAGCAGGGAAATGAAGAGCTTGGTTGGTTGCACAGGGTAATCAGCAAGCACTCACACAGCCATGGAAGTTTCTGGGAAATCTGAACTGGGGAATGTAATTAAAACAGCCCTTCCTGCCAGTTTTGTGACATTTGGCACCACCCATCACGATTTGGGAATCTTGACTTGCAGGCAGAGGTCTTCTCAAATCTTTTCTGTCACATTTACTATTCACATGGCTTTTATTTCCTTGTAATAATTTCCTTTTTTTGATTATAAATTGAGTATGTGGCAATTCTGCAGGAATTTTGGGGTAAATAAAATGTATTCATAAAAATAAAATAAGCCTTTTTTGGGGAAAAATAAAATGCATTTATAAAGATAAAATAACTCATTTTTAATTTCATTACCACTTTTAACATTCTGCAGTATATCCTTCTCTTATATATATATTCCTCCACCACATTATGGGATCTACTATACATTTTTTTGTACAATCTGCTTTTTTTTGTTCTCCTAAAAGATATTTTATGAGAATTTCTCCATATAATGCAATAATCCAAACAGATTTTTTTTTAAACAGGGTGCTGTTTTCAGCTGTGTAGCTGTATCATATTTACTTAGCCATTTCCTTGTGGTGGCTTCATAGAGACTTTTATAGTCCATATGCATATGGGTAATGCAGCATCTATTTTTATACCTTTAGACTTCCTTTTAGAAATGCATTTATTTTGTGAGTAAAGTATTTGATCTTCATTTTTTTTATTGGTTGTTCACAACATTACAAAGCTCTTGACATATCATATTTCAAACATTAGAATCAAGTGGGTTATGAACTCCCATTTTTACCCCAAATACAGATTGCAGAATCACATTGGTTACACATCCACATTTTTACATACTGCCATATTAGTGACTGTTGTATTCTGCTACCTTTCCTATCCTCTACTATCCCCCCTCCCCTCCCCTCCCATCTTCTCTCTCTACCCCATCTATTGTAATTCATTTCCCTCCATGTTTGTTATCCCATTCCCCTCACAACCTCTTATATGTAATTTTGTATAACAATGAGGGTCTCCCTCCATTTCCATGCAATTTCCCTTTTTTTCTCCCTTTCCCTCCCACCTCATGTCTCTGTTTAATGTTAATCTTTTCTTCCTGCTCTTCCTCCCTGCTCTATTCTTAGTTGCTCTCATTATATCAAAGAAGACATTTGGATTTTGTTTTTTAGGGATTGGCTAGCTTCACTGAGCATAATCTGCTCTAGTGCCATCCATTTCCCTGCAAATTCCGTGATTTTGTCATTTTTTAGTGCTGCGTAATACTCCATGGTGTATAGATGCCACATTTTTTTTTATTGGATGTTCACAACATTACAAAGCTCATGACAAATCATATTTCATAGATTAGAATCAATTGGGTTATGAACTCCCATTTTTACCCCAAATACAGATTGCAGAATCACATCGGTTACACATCACATTTTTACATACTGCCATATTAGTGACTGTTGTATTCTGCTACCTTTCCTATCCTCTACTATCCCCCCTCCCCTCCCCTCCCATCTTCTCTCTCTACCCCATCTATTGAAATTCATTTCCCTTCATGTTTGTTATCCCATTCCCCTCGTAAACTCTTATATGTAATTTTGTATAACAATGAGGGTCTCCCTCCATTTCCATGTGATTTCCCTTTTTTTCTCCCTTTCCCTCCCGCCTCATGTCTCTGTTTAATGCTAATCTTTTCTTCCTGCTCAGCCTCCCTGTTCTGCTCTTAGTTGCTCTCATTATATCAAAGAAGACATTTGGTATTTGTTTTTTAGGTATTGGCTAGCTTCACTGAGCATAATCTGCTCTAGTGCCATCCATTTCCCTGCAAATTCCGTGATTTTTGTCATTTTTTAGTGCTGCATAATACTCCATGATGTATAGATGCCACATTTTTTTAATCCATTCATCTATTGAATGGCATCTGGGTTGGTTCCACAGTCTAGCTATTGTGAATTTTGCTGCTATGAACATCGATGTGGCAGTATCCCTGTAGTGTGCTCTTTTAAGGTCTTCAGGGAATAGTCCGAGAAGGGCAATAGCTGGGTCAAATGGTGGTTCTATTCCCAGCTTTCCCAGGAATCTCCATACTGCTTTCCAAGTTGGCAGCACCAATTTGCAGTCCCACCAGCAGTGTACAAGAGTACCCTTTTCCCCACATCTTCGCCAGCACTCATTGTTGTTTGACTTCATCATGGCTGCCAATCTTACTGGGGTGAGGTGGTATCTTAGGGTGGTTTTGATTTGCATTTCCTTGACTGCTAGAGATGGTGAGCATTTTTTCATGTACTTGTTGATTGATTGTATGTCCTCTTCTGTGAAGTGTTTGTTCATGTCCTTGGCCCATTTGTTGATTGGGTTATTTGTTTTCTTATTGTCTAATTTTTTGAGTTCCTTGTATACTCTGGATATTAGGGCTCTATCTGAAGTGTGAGGAGTAAAAATTTGTTCCCAGGATGTAGGCTCCCTATTTACCTCTCTTATTGTTTCTCTTGCTGAGAAAAAACTTTTCAGTTTAAGAAAGTCCCATTTGTTATTAACTCTTGTGCTATGGGTGTCCTATTAAGGAATTTGGAGCCCGACCCCACAATATGTAGATCGGAGCCAACTTTTTCTTCTATCAGACGCAGAGTCTCTGATTTGATATCTAGCTCCTTGATCCACTTTGAGTTGACTTTTGTGCATGGCGAGAGGAGGGGATTCAGTTTCATTTTGTTGCATATGGATTTCCAGTTTTCCCAGCACCATTTGTTGAAGATGCTATCCTTCCTCCATTGCATGTTTTTAGCTCCTTTACCAAAATAAGATAGTTGTAGCTCTGTGGATTAGTCTCTGTGTCCTCTATTCTGTACCATTGGTCCACCTGCCTGTTTTGGTACCAGTACCATGCTGTTTTTATTACTATTGCTCTGTAATATAGTTTGAAATCTGGTATTGCTATACCACCTGATTCACACTTCCTGCTTAGAATTGTTTTTGCTATTCTGGGTCTTTTATTTTTCCATATGAATTTCATGATTGCTTTATCTATTTCTACAAGAAATGCCATTGGGATTTTGATTGGCATTGCATTAAACTTATAGAGAACTTTTGGTAATATCGCCATTTTGATAATGTCAGTTCTGCCTATCCATGAACAGGGTATATTTTTCCATCTTCTAAGATCCTCTTCTATTTCTCTCTTTAGGGTTCTGTAGTTTTCATTGTATAGGTCGTTCACCTCTTTTGTTAGGTTGATTCCCAAGTATTTTATTTTTTTTTTGAGTATATTGTATAAACAGGATCGACAGACCCTTAGCCATGCTAATGAAGAGAAGAAGAGAGAGAACTCAAATTACTAACATATGAGATGAAAAAGGCATTATCACAACAGATGCTACAGAAATACAGAAGACAATTAGAAATTACTTTGAAAACCTATATTCCAATAAAATAGAAGATAGTGAAGACATTGATAAATTTTTTAGGTCATATGATTTGCCCAGACTGAGTCAGGAGGATACACACAATTTAAACAGACCAATATCAATGGATGAAATAGAAGAAGCTATCAAAAGACTACCAACCAAGAAAAGCCCAGGACCGGATGGGTACACAGCGGAGTTTTACAAAACCTTTAAAGAAGAATTAATACCAATACTTTTCAAGTTATTTCAGGAAATAGAAAAAGAGGGAGCTCTTCCAAATTCATTCTATGAGGCCAACATCACCCTGATGCCTAAACCAGACAAAGACACCTCAAAGAAAGAAAACTACAGACCAATATCTCTGATGAACCTAGATGCAAAAATCCTCAATAATATTCTGGCGAATCGGATACAAAGGCACATCAAAAAAATTGTGCACCATGATCAAGTAGGATTCATCCCTGGGATGCAAGGATGGTTCAATATACGGAAATCAATAAATGTTATTCACCACATCAATATACTTAAAGATAAGAACCATATGATCATCTCGATAGACGCAGAAAAAGCATTTGACAAAGTATAGCATCTCTTTATGTTCAAAACATTAGAAAAACTAGGGATAACAGGAACTTACCTCAACATTGTAAAAGCTATCTATGCTAAGCCTCAGGCTAGCATCATTCTGAATGGAGAAAAATGGAAGGCATTCCCTCTAAAATCTGGAACAAGATAGGGATGCCCTCTATCACCACTTCTATTCAATATAGTTCTCGAAACACTGGCCAGAGCAATTAGACAGATGAAAGAAATTAAAGGCATAAAAATAGGAAAAGAAGAACTTAAATTATCACTATTTGCGGATGACATGATTCTATACCTAGAAGACCCAAAAGGGTCTACAAAGAAACTACTAGAACTAATAAATGAATTCAGCAAAGTGGCAGGATATAAAATCAACACACATAAATCAAAGGCATTTCTGTATATCAGCGACAAAACTTCTGAAACGGAAATGAGGAAAAACACTCCATTCATAATATCCTCAAAAAAAATTGATCTTCATTTTGAATCTTTGGTTCCCCTTGGGATCCTGGAATTAAAGCAAAAATTAGAGTGAGAGGGAGAGAGAGAAAGAGAAAGAGATAGAGGATGGGGGAAGAGACTCTTCCTTTCTTCCTCCCTCTCTTGCTTTAATGAATGTTTACTGTTGTCAGGTTTAGTGCAAGCCCATGGAACAATAGAGAGTGTGGTTCTTCATTTAATAAGCTTGTCACAGAGGGTAGATGCTGCTGATGCTTCCAGTGGGTCAGAGCAAAAGAGTAGAGATAGTGGCCATCTGAGGTTATTAGCCTGGTCGGAGAGGGAAATAATTTCTGAGCTGATGTGATTCGAGACGTGTTGTTGAAAAGCACATTTTGTGGATGATCAAGGTCATGTGGATGAGAGAGAGAAGGTTGGATGTGTTCACGGCTACTCACCCAAGAACTCTGGAGAGGCTCAGTGCTTGCATTCTTGGTTCATTCCTGAAAATAATAACAACATACAATTCCTCTTTGCAGAATTCAAAGCTTATTTAAAGTCCCATGAAATTCTTTCTTACACCCAGATGTTGCATAATGTCACATGCTTTTATCTCACTTCCCATGTGTATTGAGCAAATTGTAACTTCTTAACAGCAGACAAATAAAGAAGAGGGAAAAAAAAAGAAAAAGCAATTGACACCAGCTGTTCCCATCTCCTACTTACTGTTCCTAGGACCAAGTTCTCTTATTCCCTGAGCAAGCTCCTTCTTGGGTTGGATATAGCTGATATTTAGGAGAAATTGGGCCATATCTTGTTATTGTATTTCCACTAACAGAAAGTCATAGGGTCAGACTGGGTCTTGGGGTGTCATCTGATCAGGCAGGCTGCACACTGTAGTGGTTTGGCCTCAGTCTGTAGGTGGGAGGAAGTCCTCCTAAGTGCCGGCTGCTCCCTTCACTTCACACTCTGTTCCCCACACTCCTGTCTATGAGAACAAGGCAGGCTTCCACTGGCCCACCTCCAGAATTCTTCATTACAATGGGGACTTCTTTCTCGTTGACCTTTTACTTTAAGATTGTAAGTTCCTAATGCAGAATGGAGCTGCTCCTTAACCTGTGTAAGGTGACATGGTATAGTTGTACTTGGGACAGAAACATTTTTATGATCATGTCAACTTTGATTCAATGAATGTCTAAAACAAAATATCAAAATAAGATCAAAATTCAATAAATGTCAAAACAAAATATCCAAATAAAAAGGAACTAGATAACTAGACATAAACAAGTTTAGTATATGAAAAGCAATAACCATGTTCGTTAGCAAATTTCCCATACACCAGTGAAGCATGTATTTGGAGACATACCTATACATATGCTAATAGAAAATTATTATAATTATCTATAGATCTGAGGGTATTTGAAAGAACACTTTTTAAGCTAGATATATAGCTCCGAGGTAAAATGCTTCCCTAGTATGTACAAGGACCTGGGTTTGATTCTCAGCATTGTAAACAAACAAACAACTCTCTCATCAAAAATCAGCAACCAAAAAAAACCAAACAGGAACCCCCTGCAAATTTTTATAAAATATTATTCTTTGAGCAGTTAGAATATGCCATATACGTTGGGCACTGTGGTGCACACCTGTATCCCAGAGGCTCGGGAGGCTGAGGCAGGAGAATCACATGTTCAAAGCCAACCTCAGCAACTTAGCAAAATCCTGTGTCAAAATAAAATATATATATAAAAGTTTCAGTGGTTAAGCACCTCTGGATTCAATTCCCAGTTGGAAAAAAATAAAAAGAATATTCCATATACTGAAAGCTAAATTTTTAATTCCTAATATTTGAAAAAGATTGGAGTTTAGAGAGGTTAAAACCTTGCTCGAGGTTACACAACCAGTAAGTTCAAAAGATGGAATTTGAAGTCTCAAGTCCTTACTGTTAACCAACTGGCCTTTTTATTTTTATTTTTTGGGGAGCTGGGGGTTGAACCTGGGGTTTCATGCATACTAAGCAAGTGTTCTATTACAGAGCTACATCCTGGCCCCTCCAATTTGCACTTTCTAGAGACAACATTTAGTGAACACTAAAATGTCATGGCATTTCATTTATTACTCATCATACGCCTCTGAGATAAAGAGAATTCTTCTTTTATTTGGCAGCTCAAAAGTCAAACCCAAACTGGGTGTGGTGACACGCATATATAATCCCAGTGCCTTGGGAGCGTAGGCAGAAGGATCACAAGTTCAAAGCCAGCTTCCGCAAAAACAAGGAGCTAAGCAACTTAGTGAGACCCTGTCTCTAAATAAAACACAAAATAGGGCTGGGGAAATTCCAGTGTACTGTATGTAATTCCTTTCAGAGTCTACATGGTTTGAAATATCCATGGTGTCTCAAAACAAAGTTCTTCCACTTGCACTCATTTCTCAGACTTGAGAAATTCTTAGGAATGGATGTGAATTGGCTTTGGATCAAGAGGGAAGGAAAGAACTAAGAAAGATCTGGACGGGGGCTGAGAAAGGAGAATTTATTCCCTAGACTAATTTGCAAATGGTTATTGAATATTTTTTTTTCTTTCAATTAGCTTCAGAGCATGCCCCATTTACTTTCAAACCTGGCTGGTATAACTTTTATCATAGTAATTCATATTTTCATAATTTTTGCTCAAGCTCGCAAAACGCTTTTGTGCAGTATTTTGAAACAGCAGGTCAGTGGGCCTCAGAGTTCTTTCCCTGGGAAGGGAAGGGCGGGGAGGGGTGTTCTCCTAAAAGACAGCAAGACACAGGAGAAGATCCTAAAAAGTAGGACACCCTGGAGGGTATTTGGCATATAACAAGGTTGAGCTAGATCCCAAACGAAGCGAAATCAAAGCAGCCTGGCCTTACATTGGAGATGGGAGTCGTCTGGAGCAGAGAGTGCCCAGGCTGTGGCAGGGCTTAATGACAGGAGCGGAAATGAAGACATTCCTCAGCTCTCCTCCCACCTTCTCCTCCTCAGACCCAAAGATGCTGTATGACTGTCAGGCTAGGTGGAAGGAACACACAGACTGCCTGCAGACGCATAGGTCATTCAGACCCTGCCTGCAGTCAGCATTTTAAATGCGCCCTCTAAAGAAATCCTAAAGGAGCTCTGTTCCTGCCAAAATGCAGATATGAGTAGGGCATACAGGCGTGCATTCTGGAAGGGAGGGAGCCTTCAAGGAGAAGTTTTACTGGGAGTGCCCCAAAAGCTCCTGGCCACGAGACCTGACAGAGAACAAGTGCAAGCAAAGTCCTTGCCAGTGGATGCTGAAGGGAACAGAGTGCTTCACAGCCCAAGGAGGAGAATCTTCCAGCCAGCTGTGGAAGGGTTGGCCAAGGTTTTACACGACTGTTTGCATTCTTCAGGCAGGCCAAGGCATCGCTGCCCATGCAAAAACCCCATTCCTTTGGGGGCTGGGCGTGTAGCACTGTGGTGGAACACCTGCTTAGCATGTGTTCAGGTACTAGGTCCAATTCCCACCACCTCAAAAAAAAATTATTCAGTGAGAAGGGACATTATTACTTCTTCGATATATGCTGTATTGCTCCAGTTTTTTAAAAATTAACTCAGACAATTTTGTAAAAATTAAATAGGGGAAGGACATAGAGCATTTGTCTGACATGCTTGAAGTCTTGGCTTGAATCCCTAGCACCACAAAAAAAGAACAAAGAAACAAAAACAAAGACAAAGAAGTAAACAGAGAACAATAAGAATACCAAGGAAATGTACTATCCTGTAGACAGACAGACAGAAGACACACACACACACACACACACATCCCTACCTACATTGGAAACACAGTTCAACAACCAATATCTTAATATCTTCTTAAACAGCCTTTGCATATTGAAATCTCTTTGACTGATAATATTTTGAAACAGTTCTTCCTATAAATAAATGGTTCTTAGCCTGGGAAGCCCCAGAGCCTCGTAGTAAGAGATTCTGATTTAATTGTTCTTGAGAGGATCCTGGGCTCAGGTGATTTATACCCACTTCCTATGTGGCTATGCACCTTCTTCACCTGCCTGGTGTATGTCATCCCTGCCATTCCCCGGGCGAGAGCAAGAGCAGCACGACTGGCCGTTTAAGCCAGATTATGATATGCTCTTAATATTGTATTTCAAGTGGATTTCTTGTGTATTTCACTGTCGTGCTTTTCAAATACAGGAAATCCTTTTGACCTATTGATTTTGCAAAGCAGGTTTCCAGAAGTGTTAGAAATGCTCTCGTGGTCCTCTGCCACCGACATGGTAATCTCAGGGTTTAGCAGAATATACTAGCCTCTAGCCATGACCTCCCATCAGAAGACCGGCATCAGAGAGAACAGACTGGCATCTTTTCATCCACCTGTAAAATTAAGAAAAACCTCATAATCCATGTTTGGATGGGTTTCACACTCTGAGAGAATCCCACTGGTCATTAATTAGTCTTTTCACATGAACATAATTATGTTGCGCTTCCTGTGTTTTGGAAATGGAAGAACTTGGGCAACTTGTTCAGAATTACCTAGTTGTGATTATACCAGTTAGTTGGTTTCTTACTGCCTTGAGCCCATCTCATTTACCTTGTACAGGAGAGCTTTCCATCTGGCCACAAGGAGAATTGCTTTTTTGCCTTAAGAACCAAGAAAACCAAAACCATCTTTAGATCTTAGGATATGATTACTGGCTCATGTGTAATATCCCAGGAGTCTGAATTAAAAGAATTTAATCCATGTTGCATAATAGGATTCCACATTTTAAAAGTGTATTTCCAAGAAATAATTCATGTCTGTACAATTTTTCTATTGATTGCACACATTTATTTATGTTCTAATAAAAATAGTCATTATCACCTGTATGCTCTTAATCTTAATACATATCATTAAAATACTGCTGTACTCTATTGAAAAATGTGTATGGGGGTCTGGGAGTATAGATTAGTGGTAGAGGGTTTGGCTAACATGTGCAGAGCCTAGGTTGAATCCCCAGCACCTCAAGACAAACAACCTATCCAAACATCTCAAACTAAAAATGAATGAGGTATTTATACTATATATTATGTAATATGTATTAAATATTTATAATTGCCTTTCATAAAATTGGTAGTTAGACAACGACCCATTTTATTTTATCTAGGTTGTATGAAAGTCTTATGAATCAGAAAAAAAAATCAGTATACATTTCCCTGGAGATATGTAAATTAATCCATAGTTAAATTTGGATAGTTTAGCCTAGGAAAGCAGCATTTAATTTTATTTTTAAGTATTATTTATTTAAAAATGTTTACTAAGTTCAAAATTGAAAAAAAAAAAGCCAATTGTTGGGACTGGGGGTGTAGCTCAGTGATTGAGTGCTTGCATTCAAGGCCCTGGATTCAATGTCCAGCATCACATCCAAAAAAAAAAAAAAAAAAAAAAAAAAATCAATGTGAAAAACTTCCTACCTATCTCCTGGCTACCCAAGTTTCCTTTCCTCAGTTCACATGTGCTACCAGATTTTTTTTTTTTTAGACCATTCTTATTTGTGCTGCATTTAAGCATATTTGGATAAGAAAATAAATTATTCTTATTGAAAGCAAAATGAATAAATAAAGTTTTGAAGGAAAACCAGAGAAGAAGGAAATCTTTGAAGTGCAGCAATATTTATCACCAAAATTCTTTCCAAAACCAAGCTCTATCAATCACTGGCTGAGCATAATGCTTCCTCAGTAGATGTTGGAGAAATATTTGCTCATTTAACAGACGATTGATAGAGGAGCATCTTCCTTATCTCTTACATGGTCCTGTGCATTTTCTTATTTCTGCATCCTCTATGAGGATTGGGGAAGTTGGGACTCCTTGACTGTAATGTCTGTTTCCTGTGACCAGCCTACTCCCCTAACTTGCCCTGGAGACTGGAGCCCCCTGCCTGTCCTTCCCACACGTACAGTTCCGGTTCACTGGAGCTAACTTGGATCCCCCAGGTGTGTTCATGGTGCTGAGAAACTTGGAGCACTTTCTCCTGAGATGTGGGGCAGGAGAGGGCTGAGGCGCATCTCCTGCTGGGTTAAAAGTTGCCTCCTACTTTCCCAGCAGGAAAGAAAGAGCCTAGTCGGGGTGAGGAAGCAGTTTTTTAGCTACTGCTGCATGTCAAATAGGGCTTCCTATTGTTTTGTTTACCCTATTGGCTAATTCTATGATTTTAGTTCCAGGAGGGTTTTGCCAGGTGGCAAATATTCTAGGTGACTGAGAAAGAAGCAGCATGGGAGGGAGAGACAGCACTAGGCTTTGTTTGGACCAATACAACCCTGACTTTTATTCTCTATCCTTTTCTCTCACGGATATCTTTATTTTCAAAAACCCAGAAGAATGCATGAATCGGGCTGTGCCGGACAGGTTGGGGCTAAGCAAGCGGTTTCCTTAGCAACTGTAGCCCTATGAAGGGCTGGCAAGTCGTCTCCGTCTCATTTTTCATTTCATTTTCTGCAGTTCCTGAAAGGAGGTCAGATGCACTGTGTCAAGTTCACATTGGATCTTTGCTTGTCGGACCTTCTGCATCGGAGCTGGGGAAGGCAGATCATGTGCACGTCACTGGCTGCTTTTGTTTATTTCAGTTGGAGTGAGCACATAGATGCAGTCACATTTTGTGGTTGGTTATTCAGTGAAAAGAGAATATTTATTTTACTTGTGAAGAGTTCAAAACTGAAAGGGTAAAAGCAAAGAATAACATTAGCCCCGCCCCCCCCCCCCCACACACACTTTCAGGTCTTTAATGAGAGCTGTTAAAAATCATACCAGAATATTTTTGGCAGAGAGACTCCTTTTTTTTTTTTAAATGCCTTTTCTAAAATTCCATGCAAGCTCTAAAAATTGAAGTTTATGGTTAAGTTCAAGTTTCCAAATTCAATTCAACAATATTTATCGCATCTCTGATTCACTCAGAACTGCAGGGGACAAGCAGATGTGGTAAGACGGTCTGTGCCCTCAAGGAGTTTCGAATTTAGTGGTGGGAATAAGACAAATACAGTGTAATTACAACTACAAGGAAGAAAGTGATAAATGGCATTAAGCAGTGGCTATCGACCTGGACTGCAGATTGGTGTCACCTGGAGAGCTGTGAGGACACCAGCACTGGGTTCCTCCTGGGGGGTGCTGATTTAATTAGTCTGGGGTACAGCCTGGGGTTTGGGGGTTTTAGAAAGCCTTTCCAGGTGACTGGAAAGCTTTTAAGATTAAGGACCACAGGCAGGGCAAAGAGCATTCAAGAGATGTCCCTGGGACCGTTGTGTCAGGTTGGAATCTGAAAGCCTGTAGCATTTAGGAAAGAAAAGTGCCTGTGAGATGCTAACAGGCAGAGGAACTTGGGAGTGAAAGGAGACGTTGAAGAACGGAAAAGACAGAGAAAAGCCACAGAGGTATGAAGCAGGACAGATGGGTGTTTAGGATGTAATGAGTAGCCAGGGGGCCAGGCTGATGCCAGCGTAGCTAATCACGTGTCTGGAGAAGAGGAAGCCAAGAGGCAGACTGAGGAATGATATGGCTGGTGAGATGCAAAGGACCTAAGGAGGAGGTGGGGCTTGAGGAGGAGGTGGGACTTGAGGTGGAGGTGGGGCTTGAGGTAGAGGTGGGTCTTGAGGTAGAGGTGGGTCTTGAGGTAGAGGTGGGGCTTGAGGTGGAGGTGGGGCTTGAGGAGGAGGTGGGGCTTGAGGTGGAGGTGGGGCTTGAGGAGGAGGTGGGGCTTGAGGAGGAGGTGGGGCTTGAGGAGGAGGTGGGGCTTGAGGAGGAGGTGGGGCTTGAGGTGGAGGTGGGGCTTGAGGTGGAGATGGGGCTTGACTGGAGTTTGGTTTTTCTGTTTTTTTTTTTTTTTTTTTTTTCCAAATGTGCCTTGAAATCTTTGCCTAGTTAAGATAAGGAGAAGTCAAGCTTAAGGGAGGACAGGAGAAAGAGCTTCTTTATGGGGCCAGAGTTGGAGTGCAATATGTGACAAGTTAGGAGGAGCCTAGGAGATCATTTGGTGGAGCTCCTTTGTCTTCCAGCTAGGAAGCCCTTGAGGGTAGTGACCTGGGAAAGTGCTGTGACTATTTAAGAGGTCATGTGGTTCCAAGTTCAGCGGGGTGTTCAGGGACGGTGCGGGGATGTCCAGCAGGCAGTTGACAAGCCGGTCCAATTCTGAGGAGAAAGGTCAAGAATGGAGAGGAAATTCTGAAAATAATTTTCAACGAGGCGATAAGACTTGAGGGAGAGAGAGGAATATGGAAAGAGAAGAGGAAAGTGATATTTAGAAGAAAAGAGCGCTTAAAGCCAACAAAAGAGGTATAGAATTAGCAATAAAGAAACAAGAGGAGAATCTAATAATTCAGAAGTACAGAAACCAAGAAAGAGAGTTTTGGGGAGGAGGGTCAACATGCACATCTGCCCAGAGGCTGGGAGGAGAAGGGCTGAGTAGAGACTCTTGGGGGTGTGGGTTGTCTGTGACCTGTGATGTCATCAGGTGCTGATTGAGCCCTGGGGGTGGGAGGAAGACCCCACGGGGTTTTGAGTGAATAGAAAGAAGTTATGATGAGCTCTTCTTATATGCTGGCTGCTGCTTCTCCAGTTCTTGCTCTTGTTTTTCATCTATAAAAACATGAATGTAGTAAACAAACAAACACACAAACAAAAGAATCTGGGAGAGATTATTTTGCTTTTGAAGAGGAGAGAAAAAAGCCTTTAGTTTAAAAATTTTGCATAAGACTAAAAAAAAAATCTACAATATAACCTTGAAAGTATAAAATGAAGAGTTTAGAAATAGGACCATAATTAGTTATCTTTCCAGTGTTGAAGTCCTTTACAAGTGAATACGGGGTGTGAATGTGTGCCTAGATTCTGTGTATCTTATTTGGTGCACCAATAGGGAGAGGGAGGACAACTGAGGTGTTGCAGATGGAAAAAGGAGAAGACTGGAGATTTTTCCCTGTAGGGAGCAGGCAGAGAGCTTCCAGCTGTTCAGTGGCTCCGCTCAGCTGTGGGAACACCTAAAGGCATCATGCCTCCCAGAATCCCCCTGGGCTGCCCAGGAATAGAGAGTTAATGAACAGGGACAGAGGCCGACCAACAAAAGAAGAAATACTTTATTTATTATTCACGAATCTCCAGGGTCCCTGTGCTATTCAGAATCCACGAGCTCTCTGGAATAATGGCTGAACACTTCCTGGGTTGTCATTGCTGAGCTATGTTGGCATGTGTAGCGTCTTTCTGAGAGCCAGGACACAGCACACTCTGTGGCCTCCTCTCTTCTGCCCTTTAGAGGTCATCTGGTCCAACCTCCTGCCCCGATGGAGGAATGACCTCACAGCATCTCGGACAAAGACTGCCTTGTTTTGCATGTTTCCAGTGATGAGAAAGTCACCATCTACTAAGGTAGCTCATTCTGTTTTTAATCATTTAGTGATTTTACAACGTTTATGAAGTTCTTCATGTGTTCAGGTCATAGCATTCATCTTGCACCTGGTCTTAGGTCTTACTTCCATTGGATTCCATCACTCCCCTGGAGCCTTTTCTGTATTGAGTATTGAATTTGTATTCCACTCCTGGAGTCTTCATGTTCATTTGATTTATGATAAGAAACAAGAAAAAAATGAAAAAAAAATCACAGCATAGGTACTGAAATGAAGATTCTTTTATACAATACTCAGGTCCATTGGGGGGACTGTCTGTCCTTTTTATTAAGTCCTTGAAACCAACACAACATGGTCAAGTTCATTTGTTCGTTCATCCTAATAGAGTCTAGGCTATTCTTCATAGTTTCTTGAACTGAATGATCTCTTCTGTGCCATTCCTCTATGTTGGATCTACTGAGAGGAGCCCATCCATGGTGTGAATGTGAAAGGCATCACTCCCTTCAGTGGTGAATTGGAAGGTGACATCTGGACCATCAGAAAATTGAATACTTATCACTTACACACGTCCACTTATATCTAAATCTTAGAACTCTTTCAAAAAAATATCCGGGCTGGGGTTGTGGCTCAGTGTTAGGACGCTTGCCTACCATGTTTGTGGCACTGGTTTCTATCCCTGGCATCACATAAAAATAAAAGAAAATAAAGGTACTATGTCTATCTACAACTAAAAAAAATTTTAAAAAAATTATTATCATCTTAGGGAAAGAACTATGCTAAATATTTTCAAAATAACAAAGTACCATGAAAGCCAAAAGTGAGTCTTAAGCAAATTCCTGCTGAGTCAATTTGCGTGGGATCTACTTCACTGAATTCTCTCTTTTCTCTGAACTATTGTTCCCGTCAGAGTACAGGTAGCGTTATCTTGCTACAAAATAAGAAAGGCATCCTTTGATAATCTCTACCTCCCTCTGTGAAATGTTTGAATTCCATAGCACTTCTTCACAAGAATGGGTCAGGAATTCTGTTAGACATTATTTGAGACTCTTTGTATTTTGTGATTGCTCATACACAAGAGGGGAAAACAGAAAGCAAAATCATCTCACAGATTGGATCAGGGCTCTAAGCTGGCCTGCTCCATGGGGCAGCAAAAAAAAAAAAAAAAAAAAAAAAATCTCTATAGCTCAATGTTTCAGATATCCAAAATGCTCACCTTCTTTATCTGGGTTCTTCGGAGTCCTCAGGATATCTGGATGAGTGTTTTCAATTTTCACTTTTGTTCCTCGGGGAACTGACGTTGTTATTTTTGTTCACAATGACTAAGAGATATGCAAATAAGTCATAAGTGATTTTTTTTCCAAACATATTTTTTCAGGGTATTTTTTTCCCTATTCCTCTTACATAAGTTTCAAGATAGTGTGATTCGAGGTGAGATTAAATCGAAGACACTGTTCTCTCCATTTTGACAAATGTCCTTATCGTTTGCAGCTCCATTACCTTCACATGTGCAGATATCGCTGGTGTGACTTCCACGGGTTGCACTTGGTCCCAATGGACCAGATGCATCTACAATGCCCTTCCTGTCCCTTCTCTGCAGCCAGACTGTCAATCTCTACTTCATGATGGCTCCTTTTGGGCCTTTTTTAGTGAGGCATTTATATGCATTAATGATAGAAGGTTTATGTACAAATAAAATCTGACATGTTTTTCAAATGGTGGGCTGGCATTTAGTGGATACTCTAATGCTTCCTTTGTAATTGGAGGGCTGTTAATTTTACTGGAAGGCCAGTTCTTGGAAACAAAGCCAATGAGAAAGTGCCGTTTCATTGAGGTACAATTTTCCTACCAGTAACTCGATAGATGATAGGTATCTAGGTGCCAGGGTATTTGGAGGGGTGAGCCAAAGGAGATAAGATGGAAGGGGGCTTAAACAGAAGATGTACCTATGTACAAGATGGGAAAGGTTGGTGGGTTTGGAAAGCATAGATTTGAGGTTTTGGAGTAAATTAACAAAACTTCTTTTTATTTTTATTTTTTTGGTCAAATTTTGTGGGGGCAACTGGTTGCCTCTTGTGACATGTTACAGAATCTAAATGTCCTGGGATATTCCCATGTGGATTTAAATGGATTTGGGAGGGCACAAGGCCTTGTTTCAAAGCCTATATCCAATGTCATTTTTTTTCTACAAAGCATTCTTCAAATCCTCTAAAGATGTTCCCCCCATCTTCAGCCCCCAACACAATTCCTTGGATATCCAAGAGCAGGTAGTAGCTCATTTTGCCATGTTTGTTGCTGCTTGTGACTCTTCCTATCCTTTCCTGAACAATGCACTCCCTGGGGTTGAGCACACATCCTCTTTGAGTCTCCCCAAAGGCTTGAGTTGAGTAGGAAGGACAGAGATTTGAAAGGTTAAGGGAGAAGACAGGAAGCCTTTGAAAGCCCAGAGCTCCACTGAGAGTTGACCCTGAGGAGGGACTGCCACCATGGTGGGGCAAGCTGCCTTTCTCGGGGAGGGGATGGCTATGAACCTTTGCCAGGACATTTTGAAGTGGATATCTCCACATGCCCTCATTGCTTGTGGGCAGCAGTGAGGCTCTGAGGAAGGGGACTATTCTGTTGGGTTGTTAGAAGACATTTAAGCTCCAGGTGCCAGTGAGGAGAGAAAAGAGGCCTGGGGGTGAGGCCTGCTCGGGATACCAGGAAAGAAGGTCAAAATCTGAGTGTTCTTATATATTTAAGGACTGTGGGTGACACCCTGCTCTATTCCCCAGATTTGGAAGGTGACATTGTAGACTTCTTAAACCTGTCAAACATGCGGATCATTTTTAGTCTTTCAGCAGACAACTTTATCTCAGTCCACCTTGGGCTCTGCTGAGTGCCTGGCATGGGAAGACTCATCGATCCAAGTTTAACAGAGACTCCACCGTACTTGGATCACACAATCTTAGATCTGGCTGGGGTTTATAGAATGGATCATCTGAGAAAGCCAGAGTCCAGGGAATAGAAGGCTTGTACCTCATTGTCCTCTCTCTTTCTTTCTCTTCCTTGCTCTGTCTCTGTCTCTGTCCTTCTCTCTGTGTTTGAATATGTGCATTGTTATGGTTTGGATATGAGGCGTATCCAAAAGCTCACGTGTGAGACAATGCAGGAATGTTCAGAGGTGAACCACTTAGATCATGAGAGCTATAATCTAATCAATGAATTAATACATTTAATGGATTCATTATTTGAATGGATTAGTGGATGGTAACTATGGGTTAGATAGAATGTGGCTGGAGTAAGTAGGTCACTGGGGCTGTGCCCTTGGGGATTATATTGTCCTTGGAGCCTTGTGCTCAAGCCCTCTTGTGCTTCCTGGCTGTTATACACTGAGTAGCTTTCCTTCATTCTGCTCTTCCACCATAATGTTCTGCCTCACTTCAGGCCCAGAGCTAGGAAGTTGGTTGGCCATGGACTGACTTGTGAAAGTATGCACCCAAATAAACTCTTCCTCTTTTCAGTTGTTCTTGTTGGATCTTTTGGTCACAGTGATGAAAAGCTGACCAACACAGAACTATAACAATCATGTGTGTGATTGTGTTATGGAAAACAAACAATTGGCATGCTGATATTAACACAGTCCCACGCAGGAGAGGAGTGGGCAGGCTATGGTTAGAGTTTTTAGGATATATATATATATATATATATATATATATATATATGTAAATAAAATGATATATACTAAAATTTTATGGATGTAAAGTGAAAGAAATTAACTTTCAGTTAATTTTCCTCATTCAATTCCTCTTTTAAGTTTCACCAAGAAATAAAATTAGGGTTTGTATTATCATTAAAGTCCTATTGGAGGCTTAGCCATGTTTTCTTTACCTTTGCAAAACTTTATAATGGAAGCAAATTTAGCCCCCAAATTTTAGATTGTATGTATATTTTAGTATATATATATCCTAAAACTCTAAGCACAGTAGTTTTAAAAAATATCAAATGACAAGATGATCCTTTTTAGTTATTTTGCTTAGATACAATAAAGGAGAAGGTATAAATGCTGCATGTACCAAATACAGTAGAGATTTTTCCATTTCAATCCAGGTATCTATAGGCCCAATAGTTCTCTTTCAAACTATTTTTAAACATATTAAAACCTAATATCCACTGCATATGTGAAGTTTGTAAACTAATAAAACACAAATGAGCAGAAATAGTCTCCTCCTTCTAAGTCTCAATATTAGCTTTAGGTTTCAGGACAATATAGTTATTCAGATGTGCAAAGCTATTTACAACTATTCCAATTCTTAGGCCCTTTTAGTATTCTGCTGTACCCTGTGAAAAAGAACCTAGTTTTTTATTTAGCTAGATTAACATTCCCCTTGTCAACTCCATGAACCAAAAGCTAAGTGTTGAGAGCATTTCTCAGTTACTCTTCTTAGAGACTATATACTTATATGTTTATTTATTTAATGGAACAGTCTTTATGGAGGCATTCAATTTCTGGCCCTAATTTGAAATATTTCTTTTGTATAGAGAGTAATAAATGAAAAGAAAGTAAAATCTATCTCTTGGATATTTTAACCACCAAATCTCACATAAAATACTCTCTCTGGAGTTTCTCAGGGCCTCCCGTGTCAGTCCTTCATGAAATCCTTTGAAAAGCATCATCTTAAAGGACGTGGGATGTGCTCTCAGGGTGACCTTTCCTGTCCTGAGACCTCCCTTTATATTTATAAAATGCCAGGTGCTATAACACACAGAATCCTATATCCAATTGGATTTCTGACCTCCACCTATCCCAGACGACCCTGACTTCAGAAGCTCCGTTTTGTAGCAGCAATGCCCTCGTTTCTCTGCACACGTAACCTCTCTTGCCCCTCCTGCTGACAATCTGTCAGACAGTCCCTGATTTTTCTTTGTTGGCAATGCAGTTACCAGTAATTGCAGAAACCATTAATAAAGTGGGTGGGAGGGGGTGAGGGGGAGAGGGAAGCGAGACACAAAGGGAATAAGTATTGTACATAGCCCACAGGCTTTCCCCTCCCACACATATGATTCACTGTTGTTCCCCGCCTCACGTGGGAAAATGTTGTCCTGCTGCAAATACACCTTAAAGGCAGCTCTGCCTCAAAGATATCACATATGCATATTAATAACACACACTTTGTAGTGCCTAGAGTTGTTTTTAATGAAGCAAGCTGAAATGTACCAGAAACTTTCTCATCTTCTTCTGAGTGCCGCAGATGATCTGTAAGTGTGGGTTGGGGTGGCTTCTGCCCCCAAAAGAGATCAAAGAGGCACGGTTAGTAATTCTTTACAGCAGAAACAGAGAGGAAAGGAAACGGATGAAATGAATCCAACTTCTAGGAAGACCAAAGCCGAGGGAAGAGTTTCAGAATAGGAAATGACCGCAAGTGTCGGTAAAGGAGTACGCAGAGGTCAACACAGGTGAGAGAAGGCCCTAGAAAGAAAGGCAGAGGTGGACGAGATGTTAAAGGAAGGGTCTTGGAAGAGATGTTAGGATTCCTTTAACCCTGAGATGACTCTCTCCATCTCGCCTGTTGCTCTTCCATTTTCTTATGGCACTTATTTGAGTACAGACCACCTCTGTTAGTGGGGCCAGATATAAGGTTGAATTTCAAGGGACAATATGATATATTCTGCCAATTGGGTTCCCACTCCTTCAGATCCATTGCTGTGCTTCAGAAGAACAGCTGATGCTTCTGGGGTTCAGCAATGAGTAAGACTGGGCAATTCATATCTGTCTTCCTTTTATCGGACTAGCCCAAGATACAGGTGTGGTCTTTCTAAAAGACTAGGCAGCTCAGTTGATTAGAACATGATGCTAATGAGGCCGTTATCTTGGCCTCATTATCCTCTGGTTTAACTTTACTCCATAATCACAGAATTTACTCACAAACAGAAAGAGCGTGACCTCCCCAAGATAGCACCATCCATTATCACTGGGGGACCACAAGACAGGGCCTAAGATGTTCCTATGTTTCCTGCACCTGTCCCTTCTTTCTATGCCGGGAGAAGAGGCCCTGTGGCCTTTCGAAACTTACTTCAACAGTTTACCAATAGTCTTCATATTTTTAGTCTCTTTCCATTCTAATAAACTTACCCATGAAGGCCAGGGGTAGCTCTACTCAATGCCACTTTTATTACTGATCCTAACATTAATACTAAATTCCAAGTCTTCTGTTTGGTCCCTGATTTTACTTCTGATTTCAACTCCCTCAACCCCCTATCACTTTATATTGCAATCAATTGAATAAGCCATTAGCACTAATATTTTTTTTTCTTTCAGAAAGAGAGAAAAAATTCCCTTAAATCTCTTAGTTTTTCTTCTGATGTAACTTCTGGCTAGAATACCCTCTTACTAATTATGTCTCTCAGAGTTCTTCCAGTTCCTGGCACTGTTCAGATGCTACCTGATCCATGAGATCTTCTGTTCTCACCAATGAAGATAAAGTCTCTGTCCTTTGAGTGTCTCTGGTACAGTTAGGATCTTTTAATAAATATTTATTGAGCACCTAAAAGTGCTGAACTGTGTGGTACATGGGAGGTTGAACTTGAACATATGTAACCTCCTCATATTTGTCAAGGTTATGCTAGCTTTTCTAACAAACCTCTAGCTTATAGTGATTCCACATCCTAATTCAGTATGGGGTTGCTGGTTAGTGGGAGTTTTTTTCTCCAGAGGTTAATCTAAAAAGTTCATTAGTTTATTTGTTTGAATTTTTTTCTCTCTATTAGTTATCTATGACTGTGTAATTCCAAAACTAACTGGCTTAAACAAACTAACATTTGTATTTCACAATCCTCCCAGGGATTTGGGAGACATTTTGCTGCTGGTCTGACTCTGGGGTTTCTCATGAGGCTGGAATCAAGCTGTCAACTGGGGATATGTCACCTGCAAACATGGGGCAGTGGATCCACCCCCAAGGGGACACTCACAGTCTCCCACCATGCGGGCTTCTCCACTGAGCATCGTCATGGCCTAGAAGCTGACATCTCCTTAGAGGGGAGATCTGGAGAGCTGGACGGCGCTTGTCCTTCACAATCTACCCCTGGGAGTCATGCTCAGCCATTATCTCTGGTAGTCTATGTGTGAAAAGTGGTAACTGAGTTCAGCTCACACTCAGGGGCGTGTGTATTATGCTCCATCTTTTAAGGTGAAGAATATAAAATGATTTGTGGGCCTATTTTAGGACTACCACATCATGGGACCTTCCATGGATCCTTTCATTGTGTGAGGTTCTTCCATCTCCTCTGGTCTGGATCCTTCAGCTTCTGGTTTATGGCGGATCAAAAGTGTGAAGGTGAACCGTCTTCTCCAAAATGCTTCCCTGAAAGTGACACACATCCCATCTATTCTCATTCCATTATGAATGCCTCTGGATTCACAGGGTGGCTAGAAAATGTAGTCTCTGGCAACACTTTGCAACTCTCACCTTGCAGCAAAATTCGGCTTCTTCTGGGAGGGGACTATCTGGTCCCTCTCTGTATCCTCTGTTCTATAAATAGCACAGGTCTTGTGCGGAATGGGTCCCCTTAAATATTTTATGAATGAATGAGTACATGAATGATGGGAGGCTATCATTGTTTTTCTATATAATTCAAAAGACAAACCTAGGCTTGCTTTTCTTAACTAGAATACACAACAACCCTGCTGCACAAATTCTATTTATAACTCAGCTTCGGCATACGAATCTAGACTCAGAACTACCTGGGCATGATGGTTCTCTTGTTATTTCTTATGAATTATTTATCTTCCCTGCTCTGAACTTTCTTCAAATGGCACATTGCAAAGGACTAGTTCTTTACTAAAGAATATTATATAAAAGCAATACTGTTCAAAGATTCCCTGCATCACTACACAAACAACTCAAGTAAGATGCTGCCAAATGCTAAAATGATGGGATCACAGGTAGCAGAGATAAGAAATAAATTGTCATAGCAACCAGAAGGCCTCAGTTGGAATGATTGTACTACAACTTAAAAGGTGGTTCTAAGAGCTTAAATACACAGAAAGAAGCAGGTAATTTTATAAAGATGCCACTTAAATACAAGAGAATCTTTACAAACTTTTCTAAGTGGATACAATTTGGAAGTGGTATAATGTGGGAATATACCAAATGAGAGCATTAGGGAACCTTTACCATATGCTTAACAAAGGCAGTAATTTCTGTTTATTGTTAAACATTATGCTTTTTTTATTTTGGAAAAAAAATAAGCAATTGTTTGCTTGGGGATTAGAATAGGAAAATTGGAAAATGCAGAAAATATGAGAAGGAATTTACCAAGAGTAAAGAAGTTAAAAATATTTTAGTATATATACACAGAGAGAGAGAGACCTGGCCTCTGACTTATGATAGTTTAACTTCAGATTTTTCAACTTTACAATGGAGTAAAATGAAATGCGTTCAGTAGAAGCTGAACCTCAGTTCCTGAATTTTGTCTTGGGCTATTGATATGCACTATGGTCCTTTCTTGTGATAATGCGCAGTGGCAGCAGGCCACAGCTCCAAGTCAGCCCTGAGACCAGGAAGGGAAACGACTGATACTGTATATTGGATTGTATTGCAAAGGTTTGGGGTTTGGCAGGTTAGGCATATGAAATGAATTTTCTACTTGGCTTTTCAATTATCAGGAGGTGATCCCATAGTTAGTCAAGAGCATCTTGTATGTAAACAAAACTGAGATTGCTTATGTATATTTCATTTAGTGTGTTGGTTTTTTAACTTATGTCATCTTATCAGCATTTATAAATATCATTGATATTCTTCAAAGCATCATTTCTAGTTATTGCCTAAAATTCTATAATTAAGATATGTCATAAATTTACTGAATTATTTATATAATGTTTGACAGCTTGATCATGTTCATATTTTGGTATCATAATTTTATAACCAACACTGTGGTATGAAGACTATTTGTCCCATAATAGTGGTTCAATAAGTTTCTGATCAATAAACTAAATATAAAAGGATTTTTACACTCTCTGATCATTGTTGCTATGTTTCTAAACAGGGAGTTATTTATTTATTTTCATTTGTCCCTCAACTTGGTGCATTTGCATTTTACCACACCTAGATTAGTCCTTTTTTAACAGTTTATTTTTTTCTATTGTATAAATCTAAGGTGTACAATGCGCACACACACACACACACACACACACACACACAGACTGAGGTGATCATTACAAGCAAACAAATTCACATACCTGTCATCTCACATAGTTTCTTCCTTGCTTCTCTCTTTCTTCCTTTCTTTTCTGGTAAGAGTAACTAAGATCTAAGGTCTACTTTCTTGGCAATTTTCAAGTGTATCGTACAATATTATTAACTCTAGTGCTCATGCTGTACATTAGATAGAGCTCTGGATTCATTCATCCTACATAGTCACAATATTGTACCCTTCATACCTCTCCCCATCTCCCCTGCCCCTGGTAACCACCTTTATGTCTATGTATTCAATTTTTAAAAATTATTTGGAAGATTTATTAAATGTTGTTCTGAGTATTTGGAGTGAACTTTGTGTCTAGTCCCTATTGTATAGACTATTTTATGTGGTGGGGAATAGTAGTTTGGAAAACTTTTGTGAGAGAGCTGGAAGAGTACTTTGTTAGCCTCTGGTGCAGTTTTGATATGCAATGTCCCCCTACGTCCCTGTGTTAAAGACTGGCTTGCCAGCCTATAGTGTTATTGAGAAGTGTTAGAACCTTTAAAGGGTGAGGCCTAGTGGAAGGAAGTTAGGTCATTGGGGTGTGTCCTTGAGGGGGATATTGAGGTCTCTCTCTCTCTCTCTCTCTCTCTCTCTCTCTCTCTCTCTCTCTCTCTCGGATATTTTGAGGAGATCAGACCTTCTTTGCCATGTGCTCTTCTCCATGATGGACTGCGCTGCCAATCAAGCAAGTTATGTGGGTCCCCTACACAGGCTCCATGGCAACAGAGCCAAGCAACAATGGTCTGAAATCTCTGAGCCAAAGTCAACCTTTCCTCCTTTAAGTTGATTATCTCAGGTATTTTGTCACAGTGCTAGAAAACTGAATAACATAACCTCTGATAGGTCAGTGGCATCTGCTGGTGTTGGTGGTGCCTTTTCTTACTGTCCCAGACTAACCATTTTATCTGTAAGGAACTTCATAGTTGACACACCCTCTTACACTCATTAAATCAGTTTGCTCAGTAGCCAATCTTACTTTTCTCATAGGAGAAGAAAAGACTCAGAGCATTGTTGAAGTTCAGCCCAAGGATCCAAAACTTATCTGACTCGTTTGTTTCAAGAACATAAACAAGATGCCCTGAGACCATTTGGAACTGGCTTCTGCTTCTCAAAACATTCCTAAAACAAACAAACAAACAAACAAATAAATAAATTAAAATTGAGTAGCATGAAAGGCTGGTCTTTTTAGGTATGTGGCCAATTTTTTATGATTAAGAGACTCAGGAGACTTGGCATTATTATTATTTTTTAATACAGTAAGGTATTTCTTATATCAGTAGAAGATATTGTTTTCATCCTAAAGATACTTTGTGGAAGGGTTGTCACCTGCTAGCTTTTCCTTTGCTTCCAAGATGAGAGGGAAGAACAGCGATGTCGCACATAATTCCAAAATACTGCCCTTCTTAGTGCTTTGTCTTAATAGAAAATAGAACAAATTTCACAAAACCATTGGGGAGGTGGGTTAGTGCAACCAGGTTGCTAGTGTTTTTAAGAACATTATCCTTCCTCTGCCAGCCTCTGTAAGCCTTGGGAGAACTGTGACCACTCAGGGTCTCTTGAGAAAGTTTCTCAGTCCCTTTGGAGTGCACCATTAATAACTTATTGAAGCCCCACAATAGGCTTATCGAATGCCCAAGAGAATATGTAAATTAGATTAAATCACTTAAAATTAGGAGCCCAACCCTAACTGCACTTAACATGTATTTGGGGACATTTTAAAAATGATATCTGGGTCCCATGTTTGACAAGTGGAATCAGAATCTCTTGGGGTAAGAGCAGGTCAAGCATCAGTAGCACATCACAGTCTTCCTAATAGTACTAGGAAAATGTGGGTTCTCCCCCTTGAATATCCAGGGGAGTCACTGACGCAGTTATGTGGATCCCCAACATTTCAACCTCCTTAGATATGGGTTTTGCATATTCTGTTAGACATCCCCTGGGGGTCACCACGAACTGTTCTACACCACAAACAGCCTTTTTAAAAAAATCAACTAAAATTGTAATATAGAAATGAGTTGCCAAGAACCAAAAGGTTCTGAAGTCTAAGCTGATAGATACTAAGGGACGAAGAGGGAAATAATTTCAAGTTAGACTCCAAGAACAACCTTTGAAGCAGTTCCCAGAGCCACAGCCAAAGTTTTCTTGAGTTTATGGAAAACACATTGAGCTCCAAAAGCCTACTTTTCCTCTGTAGATGGGCGAGAAAATAAGGTCTGACTTGGAGAAGCGCACACTGTGAGGTGCTGGCCATTCTTGAGGACTTTAGAGGTTTTAGCAGGGGGGCGTAGCTACTCCTATACCCTTCTCTATGGGGAAGGTCATCCTCTTCCAGGAGCATGCAGCAGTGACATGGAGCAGTGAGGGTTGAAGAGGACGCCAGCCTAGCCAGCAAGATCAGCCCAATCAACCCTGGCCATCAATGGGGTGACAGATGTCGTGGCCAAATCTCCCTCACACCCATGCTGGCTGTTCTTAGAAACATCCTTGCCTCAGTCTCTACAGTTCAGTGTAGACCCTGAAAGTCTAATGTGGTTTCTGGAAGGTGGGTAACAAAATTGCCTGCATCTGCTCACAGTTGTAGACACAAGCCATTCCCCAGCATCCTTTGCCCTCTCCCTACTCGCCTGATTTATTGAAAACACCAATCTTTATTTTCAAACAAAATCATTTCTTTTGCCTCTAAGGATGCTGCATAAAGACTTTTCAATGGTGCTGGTGTGTGATCTTATATATGTTGGGTGATTTGCTTAGTTTACAGTACATTTGGAATTTAAAATATGATCTGAGCCTTTAGCCTTCACCACTGTTTCAAGACAAAGCTGAAACGGCAAGGATAAAAAGGCTATGGTTAAATTGCTTGATTCTTAGTTGAGCTCATCAGTTCACCACACTGAGGCACCAAACTTAATGCCACTTACAGTTGCTTTTAGAGCAATTGTACAGAACATTGTATAATGAGAGGGGGAAAAACCCATTATGTCTTTTTCTTTTTCAGTTTTGCAATGATGATCTCCTTGCTTTAAAACTGTACCCTCTTGTTCATTCCTCATCTCCCAAAATTAAGTCAAAATTTAAAAAAAAAATAATTTTTATTGTATACAACAAGGACGTACAATATGATGTTTTGGTATACACAGACATGATTACTACAGTCAAGCAAAATGACACATCCACCCAAATCTAAATATTTAAAACACACACACACACACACACACACACACACACACACACATCCATCCCTAATGTAAAACAAACACAAAAACAAAACAAACAACAAAAACCAAACCAGGGCAGCTCGTGCAGACATTATTTCCTTTCAATGGGGATGTAGCCTGGTGGCAGAGTGGGTGCTTAGCACTTGTGAAGCCCCATGTTCAATCCTCAGTACCAAAAGGAGCAAAGAAAATGAAAGGGGAAAGAAGAAGGAAGGAAGGAGGGAGGGAGGGAGGGAGGGAAGAAGGGAGGATGGATGGATTATCTGCTTTCAACACCTGACAAAGGGTGGAGCTGCCGAAGTACAGAGCACTGGTGTATCATCACACTAGCTTTCTGACTCCTCAACACAGCATTTGACCTCTCTTCTATCCCTTTTCCTTCCTCAGTATGGGATTCTTTGCCTTTTGTTTCTTCAGGTAATTTTACCCTGATTATAAATGTGATGTAAATTCCTCTGCAATGGGGTGTGCTCAAGGGCACAGCCCCCCAGAGAACACATCTTGGTAAGTCGTGTGTATAACATGGAGAGAAGGAATAAGTGGCCAGAGAAAACAATGAGGCAGAAAATGTGCTTCTTAGGGTTGGGCTGTTAACTTTAACAGGTTTGGTTTTAAAATGCTGTGCGGGACTGTCACTTAACAGTTAAAATAAAACATTGATGGGGGAAATAAAGTGGTCAGGAAATCTAGCCTGAAATTCTTGGATTTAAAGTAGTAAATTAATTTGAGTCTTTTTTTGGTTTTTACATTTATTGAGCTTATCCAAAAAAAAATTTTTAGTTGTCCCTACATCTAGTTGGTAGTTAATCTGGATGTTAATATTTAAAAGCATACTCAAGATCCTCATTAGAGCCATAAAAAATTTAAGCAAGGCTACTGTTTGTAACTGTTAAAGCAATTTAGACTCTTATCGTTTCACTTAGAGCAGAGAAACTTAGATTTTTTTTTTTTTTTTAAAGTGCCATCTTCTTAAACCAGAACAACTGGTGTCACCATTAGGTGGCATGCTGCAGCCAGCTAACAGGTAGGTTGGATGGAAATAAACTGCTCTACAGAGGCAGAAATTCCGGGTCCCTTTCCTTGACCCCTCTTTTAAACATTTAGGATTGCAGCAGACAGTGGGTGCAGAAATCAGCCTCTGGCCTGCCTGGGAGCCGCTGACACTCTTTGTCTTTTAACATGTGGTCTTTAGCTGCACCCAGAGCTCATTCAGATCCGGTTTGCTCTCCCTGCGGGGTTCTGAGCTGGCTGCTTCCTGCTGTTTTAGCATTTCCTTTCAGCAGCAGGATTTTCTTCAGCAGCTACAGTGTTACCATCAAAAGCTCCACTCCATTTGGCTTGAGGTCTCTATTTTTTTTTGTATTGGCTACATTCTCAGGGGGTCAAGAGAATTCCTCTAATGGGATAGAGTTTTGTGACAAATCCTGTTCTAGAATTCCATCCCTGCTTTCCAACGTTTGGGAAAAAAAAAAAATTAGTTAAAAGATGAAATCATGGTAATTACTAGGATTCTCCTCATCTGCTAATATAATACGTTTCCTTTAATCATGTCCTGAAATGTGGAACCTTGACTTGTCCAAGTCATACTGGCTAGAGGGACAAATTACAAAGTATAGTTAACAATGTTAAAGGTAGGGATCATCGTCTCTGGCTCCATGTTCTCCATCCAGCAAAATCTTAGAGCCCAAGTCCCTGAATTCCCTGCTCTCCTCCTGGCAATTTCTGGAATCCCAGGGACAGACAGATGACTAATTCTGACTCCCCTCGCCCACACCAAGGGCCACTGGAGATTTCCTACCCAGACCTCTGATATTTTGTCCCAGTACGCCAGAATTCTAGAGGAATGTGGGCAGCCTTATGTTGCTATCTCTACCCTCCCACTGCTCATTCATGAAAATTTGTTGAAATAAACATGCTAGAAAACTCCTGATAGAAAAATTACTATTGATCTGGAGCCAAGACTGGAAATAAGGGCAAACCCCTCAGAATTTGCATTGTATTTATGGGTTTAGATAGACCCTTACTTATTTATGTTTTCGCCCCAGTATCCCGTTCTTCTTCTTGTAAGGACCCTGGATTTCCTTTGGGAAAACCACTTTCCCTTATTAGCCAGTGTGGGATGGGGATGGTTCCAAATTGGCCTATGGCATCGAACTTCCCATCCATCCCCTCTGGCCCTGTAACTGGTTCCGTGGTGGATCTCTAAACCAATCAGGATCAAAGAGACTGAGGAGACCTGTGCTAAGGTTTCTGGGGAATTAAAATTCAGTACTTCTCAATGCTGTAGGAAGAGACCTCTGCCCCCTTCCTCTGGGTGAGGAGGCACAAGGATGTGAGTTCTAGAATGTAATAATTCTAGGACAAATTCAGCACCAGAGACAGACAGAAAACTCTATTGCTGGCAGTATCTTTCCGGATGCTGGATCCTATGTTTCCACTGCTTCCTCCAGTCTTTTTAGTTACAACTAACAAGTATTTAATAATTCAGTCTGAGTTGATTTTTTTTTTTTTGTTAATTGCTAACATAAAGGATATATGTCCCTACTTCTGAAACTCAGCATTACAGTTAGAACATTCCTGTGGAAGGGAGAAACACTTCATGGCTTCACAAGATAAAAATTTGAAAACTAATATTACTGTCTCTTTTGGATTTGGATGTCTAAAATATCTAAACCTTTCAGAGCTTTGTGTACTTACATATGACTTCCTTTGATATGCAAATCCAGAGCGGAGTCATTTGTTAAATTGGATTTCCAGAAAGGTGTTCCATCTATCAATTAGGAAATGAGCTTTCTTGCTCTTCACCAAAGTAATTCATTGCTTGGCACATAGCAAGTGCTCATGGAATGTTTAAGAAATGGAGTTTTCTGGTTATACTTGAATTTCTGATTAATTGAAAGTTAATTAGAAATCCCCCCCTATCATTTCCTCTCTTTAGAAAATCTTTGTAAAATGTATGAGTGCACTTTTCTTTCCTTAGTAATTACAGTATAGTGAGCATAATTGCATTTTTGATGATTAAGAATTTTACAGTGCCCGAGGGTTATCAGTCAGACTATAAATTCTCATTGTACAATATTTTATACGGAGAAGTTATGGGAAATTGATCATAGGACATCTCCTAGAAATTTATTTTCTAAAAACTCTAACATCTATTATTTTTCATTGTCCTTTAACTTTTTTTTTCTCCTCCACCCACCTTTTGTGTGTGTGTGTGTGTGTGTGTGTGTGTACACGTGCAAGAAGTTAATCAAAATTTTGTATAGCCAGATTCAGATTAAAGAAAAGTTTGTTATTCTCTACCATAGACTATTTTAACATTAGCACCAGTATTTACAGAGTAAAATTATTTATATGGGGTGACTTAGTCTGCTTGAGCTGCTATGACAAAATTACCTTAGACTAGGTAGTTTATAAACAATGTGCCAAGCAAAGAGTTTGTTTTTTATAGTTCTGGAGGCTGGGAAGCCCAAGATCAAAGTGCTTGCAGATTCAGTGTTTGATGAGGGCTAGTTCTTCCCTTAAAAAAAAATGGCCATGTCTTGCTACATCTTTACATGATGGAAGGGACACAGAGACTCCCAAGAACCTCCTTTATCAGGGCACTAATCCACTTCAGGAGGGCTTCACCCTCATGACCTAGTCACCTACAGGCCCCACCTCTTAATAACAACATAATGGGAATTAGATGTCAACACGAATTTTGGAGACATACAAACATTTAGACAATAGTGTGGGGCAAGACTAGAGATGGACATTAGGGGAAAATGGGATAAAGGGGAGCAGATGTTGGTATTGGGAGTTTTCAATGGAGGATGCTATATTGAGGTTAAGTTTGTTCAGGCTAACTGGTGACTCCAAGCTCAAGGAACAAGGTGGATTTCATGCCTGGTAACAGCAAGTAGGAATTATGGCCTATTTTTTTTTCATGTTTCTTTTGTAGAGAGAAGGCTCGGCCTTTTCCGAACTTCCCATGTCCAGTGGCTGTGACTACCCTTGGTGTGCTAGGTAAGGGTTCACATAGAAGATGCCAGGAGGGTACACACTGTTCTTGGCAACCTTCTCTTCAGGTTCATCTCTTGAGTCGCTTCTCATTACTGAATGCTAAATTGTAGGAGATTTAGGTATTTGGGATCAGGGCCCTTAGTTCCTCTATTCCCATTAGAGACAAGATTAATAGAGTCAGACTCAGATCAGAGGGGGATACCACACCTTATGGAGTTATCCAACAAAGGGGCAGGCCAATCACGAGTGTGTGGCCAAGGATGGGAGAATTGCTTTATGAAGTCAAGAGGACATTCAGGGAGCTGCTCGTTAGTGTCCAGGAAGGAAATACCAGGTTGCGGAACATGGAATGCAATGATTGGTGATCACCAGATGGGCAATACCCTTGAAACTCCAACTCCTTTTCTTCCAATGTTTACCAATCTTTAGGAGACCATATTCTGAGATGGTTCAGAAACTGGCATTGGACAAATTATAAGTTGTTCTTTTTTCATATATTTTTTTTCCAGCCTAGTTTGTCTTATGCTGGAGTCATCCTTCATGCGAGTGTTGATGTTATTGACCTACTGTCTGCAGGGCATATACTTGGAACTGCATTTATTGTTGTGATGATGAATTAAACTTGAGTTAGTGAAACTCTCTCACCAGTGTCCCCTGTGAATACAACTTTGCATTTGTAGAAAAAGTGTAGGGGTTTTCTTGGAAGACTGTGTATGAGACAGTCTGTGATTAGGGTACTCACTTCTGTTCATGCAAAACAAATTGTTCCTTTCTCTTTACTTTCAAGATCTTTTAAAGGCTTTTAAAATCATCTTTAAACCTCAGTCATTCCTCATTAGCAGCATTCTATGTTCATTTTAGTTATAGACAAAATATTTAATTACCAAACCAATTCAGCTATGACTGGGCTGAGTACCATGGGGATTACATGGATGAGTTCGATTGAGTCAAAGATTTCCCGGGGCTCGAAATCCCACAGGGGAGACAGATTGGAATGATTCTAACATCAGAAACACTGTGAAATATTCTATAGTAAAAGTTCGAGTGGATTGCATTAAGAGAAACAAAGGAAGTAAAGGATATTTCCAAGTAGGAAGATACCTAGGGGAAGAAGGGACTTGAATAAGGCCCTGGAGGAGGTGTAGACCAGTACCAGGCAGAGATCAAAAGAAGAGCATTTGAGGAGGAGAGAATGACCTCAGCTTATTCAGCAGCTGCAGAGTGCAGGTCCTGATCCAGAGCAGAGAACAACCTGCTGAGCCTGGGGTCAGTGGGTACGGAGGCCAGGTAGGATAAAGGAGTGTGGTTTGGGTAAGATTCGAGATGGAGGCTGGGACTTCATCTGGTGGCTATGGCCACCAGAGTTGGGGAAGGTGGGATGCTTATCACCATTTTTGAGAAAGGGAGTTGATGTGATAATGATCTCAGAAATAAGAAAGATAATTTGGGGTGCAAGGTGGAGAGTCAGTGGCATGGGTAAAGGTAGGGGGCAGAATAGCCTGGAGCTGGAATGTCTGGCCAAGGAAGTTTCCATACCTGTTCAGATGGGAGATGATGCGATCCTGACCTAGGACAATAGTGGTGGGAAGGGAGAGGAGGCCATGGACTTGGTAGGTGAGGGAGCCCCTGGGAAGGGAGCTGCAAATGACTCAGGTAAAATGAGAGTAGGAATCTAAGGAGGTAAGGAAGTGAGTGCTGCGGATTGAACCCAGGGGTGCTCTACCACTGAGCTGCATCCCTAGTCTTTTTATTTTTATTTTGAGGCAGGGTCTGGCTAAGCTGCCCAGACTGACCTTACACTGTGATCCTCTTGTCTTGGCTTCCTGAACCTGCACTAGTGGGCTGGCCAAGAGCTCATTTGTAAATACGTTACATTTTGTGTGTACACCGGTTCAGCAACGGAGCTGAACTTGATCCTTGAGGGCTGGGATGCACGGCCACAGAACACAGCAAAGGATCTACTTAGTTACTTGTTTATTCATTCAGCCAATATTGATTGTCCACTCAGTGCCAGGTACAAGGTCCAGCATACAGTAGGGACTCAATAATTGTTTAATTGAACTAAACTAACTTTTAGGGATTCCCATCTAGTTTAGTTGTCATTAGGTTGAGAACTTTTAATTGTAGACTTTCATAAGACCATAGTTTAATGGGAATTGGGGGTAAGGGATGGAGATGTGATAGGTGCCCTATTGAAAGGGGGAGCTAATAACCTGTATCTGAAAGGACTAGGTTATGGAGGTACAATGGGCATCCACCTAGCCTTCTACTGTGCCCCTCAGCCTGGAAGATGACACTGTACACCCTTGGTGATCTTATCTATAGACTTTTCCAAAAGCAGGGGAGGGATGGAATGGGCAAGTCACTTAGGTATTTATGCCTATATCAGAAACCTGTGCTCCATATGGTTGGCTGCACATATACCTATTTTTTTTGTATAATTTATATGCTTTATTTGTACTTTGAAGTTAAAATCTTCCTTAGATGTTGACATTTTTGAAATTTCTTTTCTGTCTTTGTTAGGTGAGTGAAGGAAAACAAAATCAGCTCTAGATGAGTTATTTTCTTTCTTGGGCTGGGATTTTAATGGAGAGAACCTGCTACTGGGGCTAAGCATGGTGGTGTCAGGGTCCTGAAGAGCCAGTGAGCACTAAGAGGCAAAACTCAGAGGAAGAGTCAGGTCTGCTGGACTGACACCTGTTCTACCTGAGGGAAGAGGGGTTTGCTTGGGCATTGGTGATGTTGGTGATGTTGTGCAGCACAGTGGGTAGGAGTGTGGACTCCAGTCAGAAGGCTGGATTGGAGGAATCCCAACATGTGCAAATTATTTATTCATACTAGGTTCCATTTCCTCATCTTTAAGAGAGACAATGATCACATGCTTCACCTTATAATGTACAAAATAATTTTCCTGATTACTGTGTTATACTCTGTCTCTGCCCAGAAGTTAGCTTTATTCCAGTAAGGATTTTTATGTATCTTGTTCTCTTATGTTTTCCACATGTTGGGCACATAAGAGCCCAGTTACCATGGAGGTATGACCAAGGCAGAGGAGTGGGGACTGGGAGGAATGATTTGGGCTCAGGAACAAAAGTAAAGTAAACATGTGTTCCTGAAAGCCAGCATAGGAATGGGTTTTATGAAGAAGAGGATAGCAGGGCTGGATACTGAGAAGAGATAGAAGAATGAGCAACCCAAAGATAGGCTTCTGGATTTGGTAGCTGGGAGGAGTGATTAGTGATGGAAAAACCCAATAGTCAGTGACTAGAGGGTTAAAGAGATCAAAGGACATGGAGACAGTGAGTTCCAGCTATTCTTTCTGGAAGTTTGGCAAAGAAGAAACAGCAGATGAAATTTTATCTTGATGAAAAAAGAGGTTCAAAGGAAGAGCTGTATTTTTAACCAAAGAAGTAAGATGTGAGAGAGAGAGAGAGAGAGAGAGAGAGAGAGAGAGAGAGAGAGAGAGAGATGGAAGATTTGAGGAAAGGAAATGATCCTCAGATTAAGTACCTGAAGAGGGACAAGGCTATCTGTGAAGGACATTTCTGATTGAAAGTGGCTTAAAGGGGAAAAGAATGAGAAGCAGGGGAAGTTGGAACTTAAGGGAGGATAATGAGAGAGTTCAGATTGAAGTCATTTGGCTGTGGTGGTGAGGACTTGAGAAGGGAGAAAGAACCAGAAGAGCCAAAAAGGGAAGCTTGATAGAAGCCAGTAGAGACAATGACCAGGATTGCCCAGTGGATGGAGTTAAGGTGAAATGAGATAGCATGGACATGTTGCAGATCCAGTCTATTCAATTTGCTGCCTCTGCCCCCGCAACACACTCCCACTCAGTCACCTGGTAAGGCTTGGTGTTCAAGATGGTGATCAAAAGCAAAATGGCGGACTGGAATAACGTGAGATTAAAAATTGGAAAGGAGAATGTGGAGGTGGATAATAGATTCCAAAAAATTAGGATCCTGATGAAAGTGTGACTGAGAAAATGGGCAAAAGTATTAAGGGATTCATAGAGGAAATAAAGGTCAAGGAATTGAAAGCCTTGAAGACAAAGGCCAGATTCAACAGCAGTGAGAGAGCCTGAGAGAGGAGGAAGGTTAGGTATTTATCTGATTTAGTCATTCTTTTTTTTTTCCCCCCAGAAAAATAACATGGAAGTAATGACATCACAAATGTTTATGGACTAACCTAATATACAACACCCTTTGTTTCTTCTTTTTTTTTTTTGTGCACAGGGATGTTACTCTTTCTAAGTGATGACTCATGGTTAGGGTGACAAAGTTGAAAATCTGTTTTTTTCTAGACCTATGTCTAAAAATGAAAAGGGACACCATCCTTCATCTCAATCATTTATTATTACGTTTTTTTGAAGTTAATCTTTAGAAAGTGAACCTTAGCCTGAATTACCCCTAAAGTTCTTTTTTTTTCAGACAGATGCTAAGTGATAGCAGGGTTTATGGTAAGTTTTTATTTTCTTTTTCCTTGACTGTAGCAAGAATTAAAAGAGTTGTCTTCCACAGAGCACAGGATGTCATTGTACAGTTATGGTGCCCTAGATCTATTAGCTTTGGGTAGGCTAATTTGTTGTCATTAATTCTAATGAGGCTGACCTGTCCAGTCACATTTCTACCAGCATCTAAGGAGGTGGCCTGGATAATGTGTCTCTTTTGACCTTGGTAGACGTAGTAGTATGAATGCTTATTCTGCTTGTATCTAAAATCCACCTATGAGAGAGTGATATAGCAGCCCACATTCTCGAGGTAGAGGACACAGGTTCTGTCCAGCAGCCATTAGGTGGTGCTGCCTAACCAGCATTCTGTCCTGTTAGGCCACTGAGAAGGATCTGCTGCCTTTAGTGCGGGTACAATGAGAATATTATATGATTCTCTTACAAAGGGTAGAAGTGGCTGAGGATTCTGTATAACCTCTGAAACTTATTAGATTCTCTTTCTTTCTCAAGAGTAGCCAATAACCACTGTAAGGAAGCAGCAGACTGGGGAATGGCTGCTCAGACTGAGAAAGAGCTATTCATATTTGAAGAGCACTTTCTACTTTGCAAAAAATTTTCATATGTCAGAATTCTGGAATAGAGTAGGTAGCTAGATAAGCCCTCAAAACAAATTTTTTTTTTTGATGAAGCATTGTATTTGTGCTGCATGTAGAAAAAGTTAAGTAATTCTGTAATGGTGATTATATTGTAGGAACTGCATGGAGGTTATAGAAAAAGGGCTATTGATAAATATGAAACATAATCCTACTTATTCTATTTATGCTGTTTCAGGAATACTATAGATTTTACCTTATTTGCAGAAAACTGTAAAACAACAAGAAGTTCTTACTAAGAATATGTTCTCAAACTCTGTTTTTAAATGATGACTTTCATTAAAGGTTGAAGAGTTTTTTTCTCTATTACATATTGCTACACATACTGCTTTTCTTTCTTTAGGTATTTATTTATTTTCTTCCATACTGGGAATTGAACCCAGGGATGCTCTACCACTGAGCCACATCTCCAGTCCTTTTTATTTCTTACTTTGAGACAGGTTCTTGCTCAGTCGCTGAAGCTGACCTTGAACTTGTGATCCTCCTGCCTTAGCCTCCTGAGTTGCTGGGATTACTGTATGCACCATCCCATCCGGATAAGCATTTATTTGTTTTTCATCAATAAATTATATATGAATATATTTATTATGTAAAACATGAGTTGAAATATGTATACATTGTGGAATGGCTAAATCAAGTTTATTAATCTATGTTACCTCACATATCATTTTTTTGTGGTGAGAACAATTATAATTTGCTCTTAATTTCAACTATGACACATGAATCCTGCATTGTGTATAATTATAATGCATCTATAAATACATTAATATTTTAAAAATGATTAAAATAAATATATTGTTAGTACTATAATTATCATGTTATATGACTGCAATTAAACAGAGAGAGAGTCAGAGTTCAGCTCACTGTTTTAGAGCAACTCTCTGATGAAACGTAACCAGGATCCCATGAGAACTGCATTCATTTTTTTCCAAGGGCAGCATCCCAGTGACCTTCTAGTAGTCTCCAGCTCTTAAAGATCTCCCACTTTCCAACACTGAGGACCAAGCTGTCAACACCTGAACCCTTGAAAGACACACACAAACCATATCCAGATCATTGCATGGTATGTGTTAGAGCAAAAAAAAAAAAAAATCGACCTCTCCCTTTATAGGTTAACTGATGAGATGGTGTATGGTTAACTTGCTCCAGTCACCTAAGCTACAATAACCAGATTTAGCTTTGTTGCTTAATCATGAAAGGTGACCTATTAGGACCAGCTACATGGAGACCCATTTGTGGTGGGGGGCATTTTTCATTTTGACAGCCTAGACAGCCTCCGAATCATCACGCTAATCATCCCTGAACTCCTACGTGGACACAGCTTCTCTTAATGAAGACAGAACGTGAAACATGTTGCCATGTTTTATCTTCCAGAATGTAATGGAATAGGTGGCACCAGAGGGATAATCCGTGTTCCTGGTCCTGTCTGTGACGTGCCTTGATGGTTCTCCAAGAGGGAGCTTCCCTCATGTGGACCATATACCCCATCACTCCTCAAGTTGTGATGTGTCATCTGAGAGTAGTTTGAATCCCATCTCTCAGCATTTCTTTTATGACGCCAAGATTAAAAGACCATACTCCATCTTATTTTTATTGTGTCTTTTGAGGGAGTGACTTTTAGCAGGGAAGAGAACTGTGTGCCATCTGACCTAGAAATGAATGCTGATGCCAACTGATGGGAAGATCACAAGGAAGAATTATCAAAATCGTTCTGTGTCTTTCAAAGTGAGGATCGGCCTGGCAACAAAAGAAAGAAGAAATCACCTTGATAAAATCCCCATGTGCTATCTTCTTATATAATAAAATGAAATTCTTCTTCTTAGATCAAAATAAAACCCTTAATACCCCCCCTCCCATCCCCACCTCTTCCCAATGGGAAAAAGGTCATTTAAGGTAGGAAATAATAATAGAGTTTATACAAATTTTATAGATTTTATTTAAATGTGAAATTCATAATTATACACTAGTTCATCAGCCTCCTGAAGGAGATCAAGACCTTGTCCTTGAGCTGGAACCTGTGATTAAAGTTTTCCACTGGCTCCCACCCCCAACTGGCATCCACACAGCATCCTTTACAATGTTTATCTTCAGTTCCTTAAGTGAGGGGAGAAGTCTAGAAACATAGGAAGCAATCTGAGATCAGCATCCTTCTAGATTTTTTTTTTTCTGATCATTTCCCTCCTCTGTCCTTGTACATTTATCTTGCTCTCTTAAAATGACAGCATTTTTAAAAAGCGATCTTTTCTTGAAGCCTCTTTGCAATGCATTTAATGTGGCTTTTATAGAGACATCAGATTATTTTTGCTCTTTCTATTCATATTAATTGCTTTTAATAATATTTAGCTAAATGACTTAATGTCGGTAATGAATAAAACTGGCATCTAGAAAGCCTGGATCTAGAAAGAGGTCTGCCTGCTCATTGCTAGGCACACAGTACAGGGGCTGTACTATGTGGCATTATTGTGCGGCTGTTCTAGTGAGTGGCCTCTTAGTTGTGTGAATTCAGCATTCTATAGCACCCAGCAGTATATTTTATGGAGGGAAATGAAAGCCCTGGTTAATCCCTCCTAGCTGTGTTGAGGCTGTAAGAGAGAGCTTTGGAATCATTTATCATAAAGTATGTAGGTCCTTATAGGTCAAAACACACACACACACACACACACACACACACACACACACACTATCAGCATTCAGAAAGGCAGCCCTTTAAAAATTCCTCTTGTCTTTAAATAAGCACCATTAAAATCTGGTCTGGTCTTAGGAATTCAGTACAGGCAATTGAAATGTGTAAATCAATGAGATCTGCTTATTAAAACACTCAAATGCACAGTGTCTCAAATGATGTAGCTCCTTCAAGTTTTTTCCCTTTTTTTTTTCTTCAAAGTGATAGGCATTATAAACAATGGGAAATATCTGTATTCAACAACAATAGTAAAAAAGCCCTCAGTGTAATTTAATGTCGGGAATCAATACTGTATGCCCCTGATTGAATTGCAAGGTGGCGATGAAGACTTTTATTGCTCCAGGTGGATTGAAAAATGTTGGTGCCTGCGAGCCTACAGTCAGTCACAGAATCTCCAGTCACTGTGTGTTTTCATTGCTTCTAATATTTTGCAGCTCTGGGCTACTGCCTGTTCTGCCTAATGATAGGGCCAACCTTGACCGGGAGCTCTCTGAACCTTCCCCAGGGGGGCCCTCTGTGCTTGTCCACCCCTTGACATCAGCCTTTGGAGTATATGAAATAGAAATCTTAATGAAAGAATGGAGGACTGAGATTTCACTGTGTGCTCATCTGGCTAAACTCCTAACACTTCGTGATTATATTTGATTTTCAAGTCATTCTGAACTCCATCTGTGACTCTGCTCCCTTTTATCTTTTCTCAGCATCACAACCTTTACTACAAAGCCCATTTCAAGAGGAAAACCTCTTAGAATTCAAATCACTTCCTCCTGCTTCATGTTAGTCTGTTTGGGGTACCGGTTTACAGGAAGTCCTTTTGAATGATTGCTTTTAATGAAATCAAAGTGACTCGAGGACTGAAAACTTTGATAACTGAATATGTGTTTTATACCACTTTAGAGATTCTTCTTGCAACTTGGCTGGAAGAGAGGAAATACGAATCACTGGAGATGGTGAGGGCCAAGCCTTTTTTCTCAACTGCTTCTAGAATTCTAAATCAGTACCAGGAAGGGGCTCTTTGGAAGTGGCCACTGTTTGAGACCTCAGAAGCAACCTGGAGCCAGGTCTGTGATTCAAGAATGCTTCCAAATGGGGGTGATGGTTATTCCTTGTAGTTGAGATCAGATAACCAGGCAGTAATAAATCAGAGTCATGTCCTTTCAGGGTTTTAAAACTTCTTTTGGGACAATCCTTGAAGTGGTAGGGTCTTTTTGGAGATTTCTAGGGCTTATCGTAGGAAGGTAGAAGACCCCTCTCCTACACATCGGGATACAGCCTGTTCCCATCATCTGCAAACCTTCCAGACCAAGTGTTCTTGCTCCAATGGAAACGACTCCTCTTGGTTTGGAAAGGAATTCTCAGTAGAAAGCTATAGCATGGTTTTCTCTTGCTCTTCTTTCCTTTAAGGTGAGTAAATGTCTTATAATGACTGACAGTGGCATATGTTACCAGATTTCCCCTTGTCACCTAAAATGAAGTGCTTGGTGGACAGGACCTGACACGTAATATGCCTTTTCTTTAATCCTCCAACAGCTTTAGTAACTTCATTATGCTTGTCCTATGAAGGAGAAAAACGGGATTTAGAAAGATAAAGTTCCCACGGCTGGTAAGTAGTGAAGATGGGATTTAAATACAGTTCTGACTCCCTGAACTGGGTTTCACTCGGGGACATTGATGATGTTGTCGGAGGACTGTGTGAAGAATTATTTGGTTATCACTCACTTTCAGTTAGAGAACTGTAAGCACAAGACTTTGGACTTCTTAACTTCTGGGAAGAAAAGAAAGAAGACAAGGTGGATCCTTTAATTAAATTAATCTTCTCTAAATTAAATGATTGTATCATTAATGTATCAGCTTGTATACTCTTATTCAGGAAAGGGAAGGAAACATTAGTAGCTATTGCCCCACATGTGGGAAGGAGAATGGAGAAGAGTCTATATTGACATGAAGCATCATCCTTCCTTCCAGCTCACTGGTCATCCCAGATGCTCTGGGTGCTCACGGTGAGCCAGGCTTGATGAACCTACCATGTTGGGGAGGACACCATGGCTGGCTGGTACTGGACCACCTTTCATGGCTCCACCTTTCCAAAGCTTTCTTCTCACAGCACTCTCTCAGCTTGCTTTCAGACCAGCTGGTTATGCCAAGCAATGGGACAAATTTTCTTCCCAAGTGTTTGCCAGTGTGTGGACTGACACAAAGAATGATTTCACATATAATTGTATAACATTGTGATCAATGTTTTTAAACAAAAAAAATACCCCAAAGATAGAACTGCTGAGCTTAAAAGCAATCCAGATGGATTTTCTGACCTCGTCCAGCACCAGCATTTCCTTTATGTTCTTGCAAAATCACTGGAGAGATTTTTTTTATATCCATTCACATTTCAATCCCAGGACTCAGAAGTTTCTATATTGTGCCTAAAAGAACGAAGTGTGCCACTATTAAACTTGAACTACCCTGGACAGCTGCGAAGATGGAAACACTGGAACGGTTTCATTTTGTTGTGTATATTTCTCACAGTGCAGCTGGCCTGAATTCTCTCTAAAAAGACATTGTGCAGCTGTTTCTCTGAGGCAGAACCTAAAGGCAAGCACATGCCCCTGCCATCGCCCCAGAATATCATTTCCGACCTTGGCAGGCCATTTTGTCTTTAACTGTGTTGTGTATAATCGCAACACAGAAAGATCGCTATTTATTTGAATCATCTTTGGGATACAGTGCATAAGCTCACTCTCAGGAGTTCTAGGAAGGCAGCATTCCAGGGTAAAAGATTTCCTACGTCCTTCACCCCCTTTCAGTTTTGCAGTTGTCATGGCAACGTGGGGCTCTGATGGCACCTCCAGGATTATTACTATCATCACAGTTATTTCTTCTGATGACTATTGTTGCTTATTGTCATCTACATCATTTGGAGTGTCGGTTAGTCATATCCTGATCCTAAGCACCTGGCCTCTGAGGAGCATCTTCTCAAAACAATTGAAAAGTTAAAAAAAAAAAAGATTAGATCATAATCACCAAGAGATTGCCAATGGTGCAATGATCCTACATTGGGTTTATGTTTTCCCTCTTCCTTAAAAAAAAAAAAAAAAATCCTGCAAAGTCATTGTAATCTTTCCAGAATACACATGGATCATTTTGTATGATATAAAGGTATTTGTAGTTGTTGATACTGTTGTTGTTTTGGTTTTGTATGAGTGTGTGTGTGTGTGTGTGTGTGTGCGTGTGCATGTGTGATGGTGAGGGCCAGGGGGAATTATACTTACAAGGCTTTCTAATATCACTAAGGAAACTTTTCGTGAAATGCTGGAAACTTGTTGTTTAGAGGTCAAGTTTTAATAGAATTTGGTCTACTGTGTTTATCATCCCTGCTGCCAACCCAGGGAGCCTCTTGGAGCCGGGGTGGAGAGTAGGTTTCCTTTGGGGACCATGGAAACTAGAGTAACCCTAGTATCAGCTTAAACTTGGCAGGAAACCACCTCCCAGGTCCGGAGGGTTAAGAAACCTCAATTTAATATCTCTGCAAGTTCTCACAGCTGTCTTTTTTTTTGGTCTTTGGGTTCCTTCATTGAAGCTGGCCGATCCTACTGGGTTTAGTCAAACCATAAATACAGAATTGGGTCTCTTGTCCAGTTTACAGAAGAAACTCATGTGGAGTTAGCCTGTGCGTGCACATTCCCTCACTCCCTCCCCTCTGTGTGTTTGCCTTCTTCCCTCCCTCCTTCACCTCCACCTTCTTCTCATTTGGCAGGAGACTGGGAGGGGTCCCAGGGAGAGTCACATCCTAGAGAACAGCTTTCCACCAATTGTCTGCTAGTTCCACATGCTCACTCCCTTTCTTCCTCTCTTCTCATCACTTCTCTTGGTATATTTAAACATTCTTTTCTTGTCTCATTTAGATCAGCAATCCCTGGAATGAATTCGGCCTTCTCTACTTGGTTTTAGTCTATGCTTAGTTGTATTTCTAGCACCTGCAAGTCAAGCAGACAAACCCTTTCTCAAAGAGGACAAAGACAAAACCCAATGTTATTGTTGTTGTCTCCTCCTCCTCCTCCTCTTCCTCCTCCTCCTCCTTCCCAGTCCCCTTCTTCATTTGGTGGCTCAAGATCTTGCTTCCACTCACTGCCCAAAGCTCTGCCTCACTGCCTCCCAGACACAAGAATAGAGCCACAATGCCTCCAGGAACTAGAGAGGGGACATACATGAGTCTAGGGGGTCTGGAGAAACTTCAGTGGGTTGTGGGGTTTGAGGACCATTAAGCTCAATGTTTCTAACTCAGCAGTATCAAGGTTTGAGGGTAAATCAAAAGCCAGCACCATCTCCTGAGCGCTGATGTGAGACATGGACACTTTATTGGTGACCTGTGGAGCCACTGGAGAAGATTTTACATCAGTGTGGCTCTCAGAGGCAGGGGCTTTGGATGTGGATTACCTGGGTTAGGTGACAACTGCTTCTTTTGGGCTGTGATCTTGGACAATTTATCTCCTTTTGCCTTTATTTTCTAACTGTGAAGCAGGGATAATAATCCACCTAGCCATGCTTTCTTTTATTTGGGGGCGGTTAGTGGGGATTGAACCACATCCCCAGCCCTATTTTGTCTTTTCTAGAGACAGGGTCTCATTGAATTGCTTAGCACCTTGCCGTTGCTGAGGCTGGCTTTGAACTTGCAATCCTCCTGCCTCAGCCTCCTGAGCCGCTGGGACTGTGTGTCACTGTGCCTGACTAGCCATGTTTTTATAAGGATTAAATTATTGATAAAGAGCTTAGGAAAGTACCTGGCACACGATAGACATTCAATGTACATCAAATTTTTATTTATAAAGACTTAGGATAAATTATTCCTGGAATTTCATACAAAAAGTAAAATAGTAATTATTGAAAATCCATTTTCTAAAAACTTTATAGCAATTTCAACACAGACCATTACATTTTATCCTTTGTTTCAAGCTCAGAAATTTCAGAGCCAAATTTTAAGGGCAGTAAATACCTATTTTTGACTCTATATATGCAACCATCTTTCTGTCCATATCCTTTGTTATTTCTATCTTTGTCCTATGTACCTGAATATCCTTTTATAAACTGAAATTCACCTCAAATCCTTTTGAGAAGCAGGTTGAGGTACATATGATAAATTCATTAACTAATAAGTTAGAAAGAAAACATATTTGAGATGATATTTACTTCAGGTAAATTTTACGTTGTTCCAAATCTTTTTAAAAACCCTTTGTGGATTGCTTCACTCTCTTTTGAATAACTAAAAGCAAATTCAGTATTATTGTGGGAAAGATTCAGTAATGAAATTCTAATATAATATGTTCCAAATGCTTATAATTAGAAGTTGCAAAATTATTGCTGGAAGTATTTGAGAAGTCCAAATTATTTTCCATTATTCATATCATAGAATCATAGAATTTTAGAATAGGAATATAATTTGTTTACTTTTCATGTTGCACTTGGCTTGAACAATAAAAAGAGGCCTTAACCAACTTAATTTCATGTTAATCTAGCTTCAATTTCTTCTTAGAAATGAGACAAAGCTATTGTATTTTCACAGAGTTATGATGCTGAGAGATCTCCCCAGTTGAATATTTCATTAGACTTCCTGTGCAGGGCAACACCTGAACCATTTGAAATAGGAGAATAGGGACCTCACATTAATTTTTTTTAAAAAAGAGATTTTAAAGACTTTCACTGGTAATTTGTCTCAAGACTTAGCACTTCTATTTAATTTACACCTGCAAATTGAAGTGAAACTCATACTTCTGTTGATTAAGGAGAGGAGAAATAACTGATCATTTATTGTATCACAGTCCAAGGCAGAAATCCACTCGTGATTAATTTATTCTTTCAGCCATCAATCAATCAATATGTATAGATGGCTATCCATGTAATATACTTGTGCCACATTCTGAAGCTACCTCAATGACTCCTTACCCTCAACAAGCTTTGCGAAGTAGTGGGTGGATACTGATAAGTGACAAAGTGAACAAGAAATGAGAAACTGAAACTCTTTCTGCCTTTCTTTTGATTAAGACGGTGATATAATAGACATGGGGAGTTGAAGTCAATGTGATGCAAATTCTGCCTGATGTAGGATTTATATACCAGGACAGTTCCTTACCTTTTATCCTCTTCACCTGTGTAAGACTGGACAAGTCTGTAGAAGAGACAGAAGAATTTCTTTAGCAGGAAATGATGTGATAAGTTCCCAACTTTTATCCCAAGGAGTAAAGTGGGAAGAGATACCACATTAAAAGTCACCTCAAACCTTTAATATGGTTATTTGGAGAGTTTGCTTTTTTTAAAAAAATATTTTTCAGTTGTAGTGGACACAATACTTTTATTTTTATTTACTTATTTTTATATGGTGCTGAGGATTGAATCCAGTGCCTCACACATGCTAGGTGAGCACTCTACCACTGAGCCACAATTCCAGCCCAGAGCTTGCTGTTTTTGAGGACTGCAGATCACCATGCATCTAACTGTTACTAGAGGGCAGCAGAAAGGCTGATGAACTGCTTCCATGTTGTATACGGATCAGTTGCATGCCTACAGTTTGTCAGTACAGAGGATGTGGGAATGTTACTCATGGGGAGGAAGGTTCAAGCTGAAACCATCTTAAAGCTTGCTGTGAGGGCAGATGGTAAGCATGACAGATCAGTGCACCCCCTTCAGGTTATCTTGGGAATTGCAGGAGAATCCCTGAGAATGGGAATCCCAGATTAAACAACACACACACATACACACACACACACACACACACACACACACACACACCTCTAAGGGGGGAAGGGTCAACTTTAATTATTGGGCAGACCCAAATAATCAGTCACCTGATCATCATTGTTTTATCTGTTGAATCTGGCAACTGGATTTGATTCCTCTCCTCCTTGCCTGCAGTTATTATGTTGGGAGATCTCCCCAGTTGAATATTTCATTAGACTTTCTGTGCAGGGAAACACCTGAACCATTTGAAATAGGAGAACAGGGACTAAAATAACTAAAAGCAAATTCAGTATTATTGTGGGCCACTGTCAAGAGTGACAGGAGGAGAGTAGAGAGAGGGCAGAAGTTGGTCACAGCCTCCTCCCTGAAATCAGGCAGCTCCAACTATAGGTCATAGCAAGGAGGAAGGGAATAATTCCTAATTTTGAAGAAAGATTGAGGAGCGGCTACATATTTCGGGTAGAACACTTTCTAGTTAGTGAATCTGGTATTGTGAATGAATGTCTTTTTTCAAGAGAGAAGGCAGGAACTCGTGGGGATCTGCTAACCTTCCTTACAGGTTCAGAGGAAGATGGCTTTCCTTAAGAAAGTTGAAAGGGGCAGAAATAGGCAAAAATAAATTTGTGTTTTGGTCCCACTCATACCCACTACCACATATCTGGCGGGAGGAACACAAGAGTGTTAACAGAGGGCACATAACAGAGTTGTCTGCTCTCAGTTCTAGAGGATTCACAGAAGAAGTAACACTATTTGAAGAGCAGAAGAGATGAGAGGATTTCTGTGATGAGTTGCCAGATTAAATATTTCCACTTCCTTCTGAGATCCTATCAAACTACTATAAAGTAATTTTTTTTAAAAAAAATATTAAACTCCAAAGGACAAGGAAAACAGAAAAGGAGGCAATAGCTATCAAGTTTTGTAACCCAGAAAGATGGATGGGAAGGATGAAAGAGAACTGAAGGCTAAGCTAAAGAGGAGAAAGGTGAACTCTGACTCAACTTCTCAGAGTCTACAGCTCAGAAGTGGGTGGCATGTGGTTCTTCTAGAAGTGAGGCATCAGGTTTTCTCTTGACTAGGAGTCAGAAGCCTTTAAAATTTGTATACTCCACAAAACTAAAAATCAAACATCAATATGAACAAAAATTTAAAAAAAAAGGATAGAGAAAGAATATGGGAAAGGAATCCCCAAGATGATGGAAAGAGAGAGCCTAGGATGACAGAGTGACAGAGATCTACCAGGTGACTAGCTCCACCCATCTAGACTGGCACAGGAAGCCTCTTGGGGACTGACTGACTTTCTTTCTTTCTTTCTTTCTTTCTTTCTTTCTTTCTGTACTGGGATCAAACCCAGGGCCTCATGCATGCTATGCAAGCACTCCACCACTGAGTTATACCCCCAGCCATTTTGATTTGATTTGATTTTGATTTTGAGACAGAGTCTCATTAAGTTGCCTAGGCTGGCCTTGAACAGGTCACTCTCCTGCCTCAGCTTCCTGAGTAGCTGGGGTTACAGGTGTGCAACCACTGTGGCGGCTGAAGAAGCTTCTTTAGGTAGGTAAAACTGATAGAGTTCTTGCTATATCTGAACATATTAAGAGGAACTTTAGATAATTGATGAAGAATTTGGGAATTGAACTGTAAATACATAAAAATTAAGGAAAAGACCTTATTATTTATAGCTTCAGGAAAAACAAACTCATGCAAGATTATTTATAGCTTCAGGGAAAACAAACTCATGCAAGGAAAACAAGAAATCAAGGTTAAATTCGAGATTTGGCATGTATGTATATATTCGTGTGTTGGAAACAAGCAAGGAAAGATAATAAATCTTCTTTAATAGTGTCAGGTCAATAGATAAATGTCTAAAACCAAGAGCTAACAAAATCAGCAAGTGGCAGCACAAATCTATTATTTAGAAACATAGAGGTAATTACCAAAATATTTAGTTACAATAGGTGAATGTGGTTGACGTTATGGGAGGAGGGAAAAATGGGTGGACACAGTTGGGCAAATGTTGTAGAACTATTTAAATAAGTGTTATGTAAACCACATACATTTTTTTATAACAGTGAAAATCAAGGTGAAGGCATTGTGAGTGGCTTAATAGAGAGTTCCAGAAAGAAGAAGAAAAAATAGGACATGTAAAGACAGAGAGGGGGGTGGGGAGGGAGCATGGCTCATTTGAGGAACTGAACCAAGTTCAAGTATGACCAGCAGGGAAGTAGGAGGAGGAGAAAGGGGTCGATATTGAAATATGAAGGAAGAGAAATGAGGGATGAGCAGGGACCAGATCATGAACAGGCTTCAATTTTATCCTAAGATCGATGAAAATCCAATGAAGGATATTTTTCTCTTCAAGCAAGGGAAAAACTCAAAAGAACTTAAACCATGGGGAATTTTACTGTTTCGCTACACACCACGGTGTCTAGAGGTAGGGTGTTTAATTCAGCAGTTCAGTGACAATGTGAAAGGTCAAGTTCATTTCTTCTTTCGGCTCTGCTCTTCTCAAGTGACAGGTCTGAGTCAGAATGGCAGCAAGAGCCAGGTACTGTTTCCACACACCCACCTTCAAAGGCTGGACACATCCTTGTGTCTATCCGTTATTCATTATTGCATCAAAACCTACCACATCTAAACTTCACATTCTAAAACCACCACTGTTTTACCTGCTCATGATTCTGTAAGTTGGCATTTTGGGTTTGTCTGAGCTGGAAAATTCTGCTGCGGCTCTATCGTGGACTCATTCACTTGCAGTTGGCTGGTGGCCACCTGGGGCTGGATAGTCTAAGATAGCCCTATTCCCTGAAGCCTCAGCTGGATGGTTGGGCAGCTGGCTTCTCTGATCCATGAGTTCTCATTCCCCAGTTGACTACATTGGGCTTCCCCAAGTGGCAGTTTCAAGGCCGTTTCCCAAGGAGATGAGACCTGAAACTTCAAGAACTCTTGAGGCCTAGAGACCCACAGGGCACTACCTGTTCATCAAAGCAAGGTGGCCAGTCCAAATTCAAGGGATTGGGAGTAGGTTTCATCCTGCAATGGGAAAGAACAGCAATGTTATATTTAAAAGGTATACACAGGCCAGGCATGGTGGTGCACATTGTAATCCCAGTGGCTCGGGAGGCTGAGGGAGGAGGACCTTGAGTTCAAAGTCAGCCTTAGCAAAAGCGAGGTCCTAAGCGACTCAGTGAGACCCTGTCTCTAAATAAAGTACAAAATAGGGCTGTGGATGTGGCTCCATCATTGAGTGCCCCTGAGTTCAATCCCAGTTATCAAAAAAAAAAAAAAAAAAAAGGTACACACAAACAAGAGGTTTTAACTATGATGGTCAACTTCACAATAAATCTATCATAACCCCCTTTTGAGAATAGGGAATATTTTTTCAAATGACAGTCAATGAATTATTATTATTATTTTTTTTATTGTTGGTCGTTCAAAACATTACAAAGTTCTTAATATATCGTATTTCACAATTTGATTCAAGTGGGTTATGAACTCCCATTTTTACCCCGTATACCGATTGCTGTATCACATCAGTTACACTTCCATTGATTTACATATTGCCATTCTAGTGACTGATGTATTCTGCTGTCTATCCTATTCTCTACTATCCCCCTTCCCCTCCCCTCCCCTCCCCTCCCTTTTCAATGAATTATTTTCAGGCCATTTCTTTGACCAGCCACTGAGGAGGGCAATGGAATTACAGTAGGCTTTCCAAATCATACAGTCTATGTCCAGGGACTCAGCCAATGGAGGATTGAAAATACTTTAAAAACATTACATCTGTACTGAGCATGTACACACTTTGTCCCTATCATTATTACCTAAAAATACAGAAAAACAGCTACTTACAGAGCATTTACATTGTATTAGGCATTATAAGTAATCTACAGACAATTTAAAGCACATGGGAGGATGTGCGTGGGTCACATACAAACACTATGTCATTTTTTTATAGCCTGCTTTTATTTTTTTAATTTCTTAAGTTGTCAGTGGACCTTTATTTTATTTATTTATATGCACTGCTGAGAATTGAACCCAGTGCCTCACACCTGCTAGGCAAACGTTCTACCACTGAGTCAGCACCCCAGCCCCAACACTATGTCATTTTATAAAGAGACTGAGCACCTGCAGATTTTGGTGTCTGCAGGGACACTGCACTCTGATGGCCGACCCCACATTATGTACTCTTTGTCCTTCTCTGACCCATGTATTTAAATGAGACCTCTTAGGTCTCTTTAAATATATCATTCATTTTTGTCCCCTCTGGTCCTGGAAGCAATACATGTCTGTTGTGGAAAATATAGAAAAAGCCACATACATATCCCAAATCCCTGTAGCCCTTTTAGATTTTGTTGTGGGCTATTATGGTTTGGAGCTGGAATGTCCACCAAAGGCTCATGTGCTGAAGGCTTGGTCTCCAGAGCAGCAATATTCAGAAGTGGGGCTTTTGGAAAGTGACTGATTCACGAGGGTTCTGATGTAATCAATCAGTTAATCCATTGAGGGGTTGAATGGACTATTGGGGAGTGGTGGAAGCTGTAGGAAGAGGGGCCTAGTTGGAAGAGGGAGGTCAGTGGGGGAATGCCCAGGAAGGGTATATCTTGATCCTGGTTCTTTCTATATTCTCTCTTTCTCTCTGTTTTCTTGCTACCATGAAGCAGTTTTGCTCTACCTCATGCTCCTGCCGCCATGATTTTTCTGCCTCATTTTAGGACCAAAGCAATAGAGCTATCCCATTTTGGACTGAAACTTCTGAGACTATGAGTCCAAATAAATCTTTCCTCCTTTAAGTTGTTTTTCTCAGGTTACTTTGTCACAGCAATGAAAAGCTGACAAACACACTGGCTTTCCATATATCCCTGAAAGTGGTGATTAGGACTCCTTTGCAGTCCAAAGGAAGGAGTCTACCCACTCTCTCTCAATAGGGTAAACTTGCTTTCTTTCTCAGCTTAGGTTCCAGGATATTTGGAAATAAAACAGTTTTTCCCCCCCTAAGCCCCAAATGGAAGAAAATTAACAAGTGTGTATTTCCCTCTGTGCTTTTGTGCATTTCAAGTCTGTAATGGGGTTTGCTTCAATTTTTTTTTAAATAATCAAGAGTTCAGGCAATTAAGTGGTTTCCCAACATCAAACAATTCAATAGTGAGAACTTATTACCACTCATGTCTCTCAGTGTTTCAAGGAAAATTTCTCCATTCATGTTAATTTGTTATCTCAAATGTGTTTTAAAATGAGCCTTAAGTGTACTATTTATAAGTAGGTGACAAAATTCTTTTAAAACTGCTTGAATAATAGGAAAAAAATGACATGCCTTTTAGAAAAGAAAATGGACCATAATAATATGAGGGAGAACATGGAAGAATGGATGTAATGGTTAGAATTAAAATGACGTCTGACAATTACTTTCAATTTGAACTGAGGTGAAGAAAATCAGAATTACAATACTCTTATGATTAAACTTTGATGAGATGAAAATGTCATCATTGTTTGATGAGGATTTTTTATTTGAGTTCAAAGAATATGAATGATTTAACCACAATGTACCAACACCACAGGGCTGAATAATCTATATTGGTATTTCTCAACTCTTCCTTATTGCAGGTCACTAGAGAAATCTCAGCTGCTCTCATTCTTCAGTTCTACTGTTTCCATAATATCAGCTTTTGGAACAACGAGATAAAACTCAAGTCCTTTGTGATAAGTTTTGACATTGAAACCTTGGAGTAGCTTAATATGGTGAAGTATTTCCAGGAGCCATGAGATTTAGCCTCATAACCTTTTTTTTTTTAAAAGAAATAAATTTTAGGGACTAGATTTCTTGAAAGAAAAGGGGGAGGCTTTGCTTTGCTTTTGCTTTCATGGCTGAAAATCAAGATGTAGTGAGTCCTTTCATCCTACAGGAAGGGCTAACTATTTCTCTTGCCCTGACATTTTAACAATTAAAATTGAGATAAGGGTTTATGTTTGTCAAAGACGATGCATAGCCCAATTCTCTTTGGGGCACTAACTACAATAGAGGATGACAAGAGCGTGCTGATTTAGCACAGGGACTTTTCCCTGTACAGGGGCAATTACTGTTTTAGTAATTCCTGCTCTGGGGATGGGGGCAGGAGAGCTAGGAGACCCTCTCTGCCTATTTCATTGTTACTGAGCAATTAGTGTCCTTCTCTCTCCCTCTTCCTTTTTTTTTTCTTTTTCCCCCTCTGGGAGCCTAAAATTTAAGCAAATAATTTTCCATTGTCATTGGTAATACATTTTTAAAGATTTATTTATGTATTGTGTCTTTTGCCAGTCTGGAGTTGACATATTTTGGGACTGAGGCTACAGTCCTGCAGTCTAGAAACAAGGAGGTAATAGGTACATTCAGTCTTATTTTAGACAGACAAATCTTTTTCTTATTGAAGGAGAAAGTACTGGTAACAGTCATTCCATCCAATTATTTCCCAAACTTGTTGCCAGTGTGACAAGGTTACAATTTCACCCACTCAAAAATACCTTTGCTTTGTTTTATTTTTTTTTAAATAAAATATAAGCAGTCTTTTAACTCTACAGGCTGGTTGAGGTAAGTAGTCATACAGTAGCTCAGATTATTGCCAAACACATTTACTGATGTCCTTATTAATATTTCACTAAAACAAATAGATGTGTGATAAATATATTTAACTTATTAGAATCCTCTACAGATCCGTGAACAAAATGGGCACTCGAGTCCATGTGGATTGGGTGATTAATAGGTTGATAAGGATTAATATACTTATTGACAATGCAAATTGGGATGAGGGATTAAGCCTCAATGAAGGGCAAAGAGAAATTGTCCAATTAGGTAAATTAAAGAACTAGTTTTGAGCAAATCGTGGACAGTATATTGTGTAAGAGTTTTCTGTCCCACCTTTGATCACAATTAGTAAGTGAAGAGTTTTCTTCAGCATTCAAGTCCTTTTCAAAAATAAACTTACACTGTGAGTTTTGCTGATTTATTTTTGTGGCATTTGCACTTGAGCGTTTAAATCTTCCTTCAGAGGTGGTCAAAACGATAATCACAGATTAGGTCGGCAACAACTGAGAGGTTCCAGAGTATTGCAATCTCCATTGGATATGAAAAATCAAAGTTTGGAAAAAGTAGATAATGAAAGTTGGCACTACTGGCACCCACAAACAGCCCAGCACAGAGACCCTGCAGGGTGGTGGCTGAGAGCAGAGAGCAGCAGACAGGCTGCCTGGCCTCCCATGCCATTTCTATCACACAAGTGCCCTGTGACTTTGAAGAAGTTATCTACCTTTAGACTTGTTCCTCATTTGTAAAACAGGGAACATACCTACAGTATTATGAGCAGTGCTTACCTCATAAGGTTCCTATGAGTGCAGAACAGGTGCTGGACAATGGAAAGCTACATAGTTATTATTAAAATGCAGAAGATTGAGCAAATATTCAAATACGCAATTAATCCTCAACTTGAGTCTTTCCTGGATCCAGTGAAAAAAATCTTAAATAGTGGTCTTGGATGATATTTTCCTAAGAAAAAATAAACCCTCCATTTCCCAAATTATCTGAAGTTCCGAGTAAATCCATAGTAACGTTAACCCCATCCCCCATCTCTTATCTGATACTTTTTCTAAAGTCTGTAACACCTCCTCTAGGGCTGCAGTGTTTTATTAATTAATTTATTTTCTCATGGTGGTGTGGTACAATGAGAAGTCTATATAATAAGAATTTTTTATTGAAGGGAAACGTGGCCAATGGTAAATAAGGTTGATAGACGATTGGGAGAACTTTGTGTGATTTAGGGGAATTATGTGGGGGATTGGGATTAATTGGGGTTCCAGTTTCTGCTATGCTATTAGATATGATTTGGGGTAATTTACTTATTGCCCTTGACCCTTGGTTTCTTTATCTTTGGAAATGGGAATGATAGTAATACATGCTTTATAATGATCGAGAATGATATTGAACAATGCTAAGGCCCCGTATATATGTGCTAATAACTGATAATCATTATAATTAATTCATTTTTATCTTCCTTTCTTACCCTTGGTTAATATTTTCATAATCCATAGCTTTTCTGTGTAAAGTGGATCTTGAAGGGGGAAAAAGGAATACAGGTTATGATTTCCTTTTGCTCACAGATTAAAGTAATACCTCTAGATCAGAGTGTTTCTTCTCTCCACCCATCCATGCATCCATGTACCTTCCATTGACTGTACACTAGCCATGTGTTATCCTTGCAATACACAAAAAGGTTATAAACATCAGGGTCCTGCTTTCTCAGAGACTTCTGAATATGTGGGGGTAGAAGAACTCAGCTCAGCTTTTCAGGGTACTCAATGTCTCCTTAAACCCAAACAAGAAGTGGAAAAACTGAAAAATATTAAGAATTAATTCAGGTGATGTATTCTTTTGGACAGTTTCCAAGCAGGGTAATTATCTAAAAGCAGTCTGATATTATATCTCCAGCTTTCCATGCTTGTTAAAATAGTTTTCTTGCTGAAATACTCAATGAGCTAAATTCCATCTAACATCTGGGCATTGTCTAAATAGAGCAATGAAAATATGTCTTGTTGCTTACACACTGGGTATAAATTTCAGAAATCCAATTAGTGTTTTATTCTTTGTGTGTATTTCTCTTTTTCTTTGGTGTTTCAGCTAATTTTTGGATCTTACCTGCAACTATAAGAATTCAAATATTTACCATACAATCATGTAGCAAAAACAAAAACAAAAACAAAAAAAACCTAGATTGAAGAATAGTGTTTTGCGGCATTTCCTAATGATTGTAAGACAGTCATTAATTTCTTTATCCATACAATAAGAACTTATTTATTTTTGTCTTTTGGGTAATTGGCATTTTACCACTGAACCATAACCCCAGCCTTTTTTTTTTAATTTTGTATTTTAAGACAGGGTCTTGTGAAGTTATTGAAATTATCACTAAGTTGCAGAGGCTGGCCTTGAACTTGTGATCCTCCTGCCTCAGACTCCCAAGTTATTGGGATTATAGGAGTGTACCACCACGCCCAGCAACAAGAACTTACTGAGTGAAATGTCAAGCCTCAGTGACTAAGGCTGGGCATGAGAATGGGAAAGACAATAAAACACAGTGTTAGCCCTTAAGGAGTTTAGACTCTGGCGAAAGAGACAGATACTCACACGAATAACTTCACTCCAATATCACAATCGCTGAGAGGTACTGGCTCCTAGGCATCATTGATACTGCGTCGGATAGGTTGCACCTTACATTAATGATTATCCTCGGTCCTTTACTGAGCATCTATAACCTCTCAAAATTGAGAAGGCCCTCAAACCAAGAACCCAAGAGGGAAAACCAGTACTCATGGAGCCTACATTATCCATCTGGGTAGGCAGAATCTGCCAAGTGCCCTTTGGATGGATCATTTATTTAGTGATACTAGCAGCAGTTGAGTTTTCACTCTTAGGCTCATTGAAATGATAGTTGATATCCCATGGTCCATTTTGCATAGATGCAGACATCCTGAATTAAGCCTGCGAAAGCATAATTTTCGCTGACTATATCAGGGCCTACCACAGTGTGCACTCTACAGGCTTTCAAAAAACTACATTTGATCTTGTGGATTCTGCCACCATTTCATTTGGTGCTAATTACACTCAAATACCTAAACCTCCTATTTAGTTTAAAGGAATCTCATCAACTCTAACTTGCAAAAACTACGAATGGATTTTCGAACACCATTAGACACAAGTTTACCTTTAAAACATTTGAAAGTTTATTTGCACAAGCTGAGTAGTATGAGATGCAACATGATTTGTGGAAGTCAACCACCATGCTAACATTTTAATAGATTATTCCAAATATTAGACATTACAGTTGAAATCTTTTTAACATTAGCTCTAATGTTGGAATAACATTTCAGTTAATAAATAACTGTGAATATAACCATATGTTCAGTCTATTCTCCTTACTTCATCGTGAATTACAATTTTATTGTGATTGGGGTCATAAAAGTGATAAATAATTATGTATATATATTCATAAATTGCATGTTGATTTAATTAATCCTGAAGAGAATCTTGAGATACATCCTAATGGTTGTATAAATTAGGTGTAGTTTTTAGTGCTTTGATTTTCAACATAAACAGGTAACGCTGTAACTGCTTTTCAATTTAGTGTTCACTGCACATACTGTATAATATTTACCTGATATGTATTTTCACAGGCTATCAGTAGTCATTTGGAAAAGTGAGTGGCCACGGTTTTTGATTCTTGAATTAAATGTCTTCCATTTAATTCAATTCGGAATCACAGGGTTCAAAAGTCAGCGCAGTTTCAGTGATTGGAAAAGTATTAAAACACAAATGCAAGCTCACAAAATTTGAGGTAAAGAAAGTGATTCTTGTTACATTATACTTTCCAGAGTATAACCACATTTTCCAGATAACTTTCATGCCATTAACATATTAGGGGAGATACAATTACCATCAGGTATAAAATATTCTGAATTCACATATTATATGGTGCATAGGCAAAGCATTTATATTGGTTTTTGTATTTTTTGGATGAGGTTGTCTGCTCAGCCCAGACTGCCGTCTTCAGTTGTTACAGAGGCAGTTTATCTGTCTCCTATTCATGTGTGGGGATGGTATCCACATGCTGCCACAAAGGACCTTGCCAAGATTAATTTTAGCATTTGCGTTTGTTATTTCATTTTGGAGTTTCCCTATTACGGAGTTTCAACCAATGCACATGTTGCCTGGATTCGTGGTCTAGAAGAATATTCTATGCTGTTTGGAATCAGAACTCCAATAAAACAGACAGCTCATTTCCATCATATGTATTTTCCAAATATTTCTAATCTTGTAAAATCTTAACACTGGGCAGCAGCTCCAAGTGGTGCCTCTGAGCTACAGCAGAAAAATGCTCATGAGAACTTATGGAAAGTGTCAAATGACAGGAACAACTATTTAGAGGCCAGAAAATAGTTTCTTCCAAGTATAAAAAGCTTAAGACTTTGGAAAGAAAATGTCAGCTTCAACAGGGGGAAATATACATTCACAATTTGGGCTCTTAAGTTTTTAAGAAAGCCTCAAAAATTTTTAAAAAAGAAAGACTCTGTTTTTTTTTTCCCATTTTGATCAACTCTGCATTTTCAGTGTAGGGAGCACCTTCTGATTTGGGGGTGTTTGTGTGTTCTTCCCGAGGGAAGAGGCAGTTGGCATTGTTCCATGGCTGGGTATAATTCATTTATGTCTTCCCGTTTTTTTTCTCTCTGATCTCTTCTCTCTGTATCTGTCAGCTGTAGTCTCTTGGGAACAGCACTATGCACTTCATTAATAAGAAGGGATTAAAGGAAAAAGCCCGTAGTCTGCTAATACACTTGGATAATTTGGTGCCATCTACAAGGCAGCAGACCCCTGCTGCATAGATGTCATTAGAAAGGTACAATTTCATTACTTTTTACTGGCAGAGCCTTGAGTGAAATACAAAATATGTTGTCTCACATGCAGGGAAAAGGAGCGCATAAGCTTTCATTCACTTCCTACCCTAAATGTAGTAGAATGCAAAAAACACTATGATTTCCATGTTTATATTGCCTTACTTCAGTAATATAGGGAATCATGCTTTTATTAAACATTGAGCAAAATGAAGATGAAAAGGAAATTATTTGCATTCTTAAGCCCCATATGAGATTTATACCTTTTTATTAATTCACACACATGTTTTGAGTACCTACTATGTGTGTGGTGCTCTGCCAGCTGCTAGGAAACAAAAAACATCATTCACTCTTCTATTTAAATCCCTAACTTATTGAATGCCAAAATTGGAAGTGAGTGTAAAAGTAAGTGCACATGTAGTAAACCATATGGCAGAATAAAAATGATAATAAACCAGTATTTTGTAAGCGTATTCAGAAATCTGTTTATTCCTTGTTAACTAAATTTATTTTTGAACTAACATGTTTGCTGATGGTTGGTATTACCTTTTGAACCACCCTGATCTTAAATCTTTAGTGGTAAATTGTGCAAACATTTGAAATAATGGGCATAAGCCACCTTTGGGAGATTTGCACCCTGGTTTCTATGGGTGCCACCCTGTCCCTGGCATAGTGTGTGGTGTGGCCCTGCCCTGTGCCCCTGAGGAAAGGACCTGTGCTGTAGGCACCTGCTGTGAAATATGCCAGGGGCACTTGGAGGCATCACACTGGCTTGGGGACGCTGGGGGGAATCTTGAGCATCACTCTTTCTTAGCACCAAAGAGAATCAGGTTTAATAGTGGTCCATTATCTCGCAGCCACAGACACACAACTGCCATTAACACTAAAAGGAGACACAGGGTTGGAACTATCTTGGGAGAAGAAAGCCCTTGGTTAGGAGCTATTTACAAGCCATTCCTCGCAGTGATGGGTCTTTGCTTTTCTACTACCAGCTTTTGTTCAGTGAAATTGACATTTGCCGCTCTTTGTCTAAGATGAAGTCTAGACTAGACAGTTAAGAGGATAGGAACTGGGGTTTTCAGAAAACATTCTATGAACAAAAAGCAAAGAAGTACAGGAAAAACAAATTATTTTTAACAAGTAAACTGGTCAGTAATAAAAATATATTAAAGACATCTTAGGTACAATATCTCTACAAATGAAAGGTTTGTCAAATAGCTTTGAAAACTAACTGTTTAGATGTTGTCACCTTCCTATGCTGCCGCCATGTCCTGCCTTGTCTGTCATACATTTTAATTCACTCAAATATCATTGCACTTGCAGTAAAGATTATGAAGAAATGTCACAAGAAGTGAGGGAGCAGCAGAGTTGGGCCTGGGCAGAACAAATCCACACTTTCTAGAGTGAGCAGGACTCAGGACCCATAACCAATAAAATACCAACTAGTTAAGTTCTTGTTGTCAAAACTTTGTCTCTGCTAACATTTACATAGAGATAATCAAAATTACAAACAAAACCCCCAGTTTTACCAATAAACTAAATAAAAAAGCAAAGTGGTTTAGTGGTTAAAAGTTTAGATTGTTAACCTTGTGTGGTGCATTTGAGGATGTGCACTGAAAACAGATCAACCATTTGATACCAGAATACAGATTTCCTTTTGCCTTGTGATTTTTGCATGATGGTAACTTTTCCCCACCCCCATTAAGATTTCATAAACATGCTTGTTCTGAATCCAAATAGGTGTCTCTTATGGTTGGGATGTTTTATTAGATGAAACTAATAAATATGCAGGATTTCAGAATGTTTTTCTTTTCCAATTTCTGGACTTTAGTTCCACATTACCTTGGATACTGAGGAAGAGGAAGGATTATAATAAATTGGAGTTGGGTTTGAAAGTCAGTATTTGCAATATGAATGGAAACAATTAACAATGATCCTTGTTAATATCCTTTTGCCGAGGTAGTTTATAAATAAGAGATTGCCCATAAAAAAAAAACCTTGATGTATTTTATCTCAAGTGTGCATGACCCTGTGACATTCTGCATTTTGTCATTATTCAACTCAATTTAATGGAATAAATTCAAGTGAGAATTGTCAATATCAAGTCTGGTAAAGGAGAAATAATTTGATAGGTGTGTCTATATATTTTGTAAGGCAAGACTTAGCCCAATCTTGATATACATTTTAAATAGGTTATTAATGAAAGTTCAAAAAACTCTATACCTAGGTAAGCTAGATATATAGTTCCAAAAAGTCTTCTTTTTTTGAAATTCACAATAGATTTCTTCCTTTCCTCCTTGGTAAATAACGAAATATTTATTGTTTAGACTGAGTAATATGATATGAAATAACAAATCTGCACATGTCTAATTTATAACAAATCTGTCTCCTTAATGGGTGGAAGGAAATCTGAGGACCGTTCTAAGGGTTCTCTTCTGCTTTCAGTGCTATCTTCTAGTCATACTGAAGACAATACCTCTCCAGATGGGTCTTTCCCTTTCTTCTCCTCTCCCCGGTCAATGTCAATCACATGTACCACTCCAGGTTTCAGAATCAAGTCCTCGGTTTCCACCTGACTCCTGTTGTCCTCCACTTCCATATAGCTTCCTTTTGTTTGCTGGGCAGCTTTGCTGAAGGCTTCCTTAAAACGACGTTTGAGTTCAACATCTGGACAGAAGACATATTCATAAAGACCACCAGCAAGAACAGCTCCTATTATTGGTCCAACCCAGTATATCTGGGGGAAAGATGGAAAAGGATAGAGTGTGAGTAAAGAAAGCTTTTCTGTTGAACAACTCATGAGTACAGAATTCAGCTGGATTAAATTAAAGAGAGAAAATGTGTCATACATAAAAATGAGGGGCATTTACAAGGAACAAAGAACATAGCCCAATCCACAATAGAAATTCATAAATTATTAAATAACATTTGAACGGAAGACAAAATTTAGTTCCTCTCTTGTCTTCCTTTCATTAATTGTATTTCCCCATCTTCTGATAATTGTTTAAATAAAAACACTAGGAATTGTTCAACTAAATTAGAAAAAAAAAGGAATTTCTGGAGAGTACTTCTCTTATTTACTCAGTATTGCCCTCCTACTTTGGTTTTCTGCATAATCAAGATCATAGTACAGTTTAATCTTTTGGGGCTTTAGTTATTCAGTAGAGCATGGCAAATAGAATCCCAGTTCTGTCACTTAGTAATTTTGTAAGTGCTTACATCTGTGGCTTAATTTCTTATGCCTTAATTTCCTCATCTGCAAATCGGGGATTATACTAATACAGACATAATGTGAAGATTAAATGAAATAATCTTGATAAAGTTATTTAATAGGTCCCAGCTTATAGTAACCAGCACCATCCTATGCTTCTTAGATAATTTAAAGATGTAGGTGACTATACTGTTTATGTTATTATTTTCCTCACATTCCTTACTTTTTCTCTTTAAAATCCAGTGATTTGATTTAATAAAAAACCCCATGGTTTATTCATTTCTCTTATTGTAGAGAGTTCTCCTTTCATGGTGGCTTGGTGAATAGAGACTGTATTTATGGATGATAGCTAGTCACAGTCGAGCAATTTTGCAGAAATGCAATAAATAAAGCTTTTATCATATCACTTATATGCCTTGAATAAACTAAGTTTTGAGTCTGAATGAATCACAACAATTGTTTCAGAGTACAGATATGCTGTAGGGTATTAGATGCACTTTCAACAGGTTCACTTAGAAAACAAATCCTGTTGGTTGAACCCTCTTTCTGAGCTGCTGTAATTGGCACTTTTCTTGTATCACCTCATTTAATTCTAACAGTAACCTTTGAGATAGATTTTATTATTAATATCTGCATTTTATAGAGAAGACAACAGACAGTCTGAGAGGGTAAGAAACTTGCTTAATATTTCATGCTTAGCAAGTGGTTGAGCTATAATTTCAGGTCTAACTTCAAACCTCTCTTTTGAACCATTATACGGTTTTCTACTACAATACTTCTTTCACTTGAACAAAAATGTGATAAATGTTTCTTGCTTAAAACAGCTTCTGGAAATTAATCATTCTTAGCAGCCTCCTTGTAAAATCTAAAGAAAATTCAAGCTTTAAGCTGAGACTGAACACATGTTCTTAACAGAGAAACTGTTGCATAGATTGACTAGAAGAACCAAGCTCCTTATCCTGAATGTGAAAAGCCTGTAGGTGACTTTTTATCTTCTACATGCCCTCTAAAGGAGAAATGAGAGACCTCCTCTAAATGTCTTTGCTCTTTGTTCCTTTGGCAAGATCTCATTAGATTAGTACCAGTTCAAGGCTCCAAATCCCACAGGAGAACAGGCAATGCTAAATAATTGCTACTGTTTCCCAAAACACCTATGAAGGGCACAGCTAGCTGCATGTTCTCAAAAGTAAACAAATCTCAGTGCTAAGTCACTATTCCAAAATGAAGGAATATGTATTTTAAAGTGACTTTTTAAATTTTGCAGGTTTTTTTTGTGCAAAAAATATAGAAAATATGTAGAAGTATAAAGAAAACTAAAATTATGTTGTTATACAAAAATCACAGTTTGTAATTTGATGGTATTTCTAGTCTACAAATGTACCTTAAATTGATTTTAAATTTCACATAACCACTTCTATAAGTGGACATTCATTTTTAGTAAGATTGATGTCATAAAATAGCAAATCTTTTGAGATGTAAATGGAAATATCAGTGGCAAAATGACCAATCTTTTTTTTAAAGAGGGGGGGAGATAGAGAGAGAGAGAGAGAGAGAGAGAGAGAGAGAGAGAGAGAGAGAGAATTATTTAATATTTATTTTTTAGTTTTCGGTGGAACGACATCTTTTATTTTATTTTTTTTCATGTGGTGCTGAGGATCGAACCCAGTGCCCCACGCATGCCAGGCGAGCGCACTACCACTTGAGCCACATCCCCAGCCTGACCAATCTTAAATATAGCATTGTTGGCCAAGTCTTTGCATGGTCATGTCCAAAATTCTGCTTTTGAACACTAGCTCTCATATTGTTACTTAATATTACAAATTACTTTTTAAAACTCTGTACACTTTTTATAAAGCAAATACATGTAGCAACTGTGCAATATTTTCTTCTTTGCAATGTTACACCACAGTGGAGTGGGTGTGACTAGGTCAGTAACCACCATATGCATAAGATCAAAACCCAAATAACATATTCTGCTATATTCATGAATTTTTTAAAAAATGTAAAATAATATTGGCAACATATGATAACAATAAAAGTCCCAATTTAGGTTGGCTTACAAATGTCTCTATTTATATTGGTTATTCTAAGTCAATGTATGAATGGCCTTCATGAAGGCCTCATGAATCAATCACCAGATTTAAATTCCTTTGCTGTAAATTCCAATGGAAACAAATTTGATCATGGTATCTACATATGGAGCTCATAATTCTTTGGAACCATTGCCACCTCATTAATAAGTAGGTTAGACTTGAGATTGAAAAGCGTGCCTTTTCTGAGAGTCATTTATTTTTCCAGCTATGATTATGGTGATAATAGCATAAACATTTGTACCATTTATTCTGCACCATCTGTAGTTCAAATGCTTCCAACTCGCATACTATTAATTGGGTTATGCTTTTGTAAACAAAAAAAGGTAAATATTTTTGATAAGGATGGTGCTTTTAAATATTTCTTTCTTTTTAATTTTTCAAATAAATTTATTTTCTCTTATTTCTGGGATCGCTTTTCTTTCAATTATTTAAACACCATATTTATCACACCATTCTCATTCTAATTTGTTCCACATAGGCAACCTCCCTGTGCGGTGTATTCTGCTGCAGCCTGTCAGATACAGTGCTCAGACTAGCATTCAAAAGAAAGATTATTACTGCAGGCCCAGAAGAGATATAAGATGAGATGTTTTGCAGCAGATCTGTGCTAAACTTTCTTTAGTCTTTATGAAAGATGCAATAAAGCCAGAGTCAAAGTTGGGGGAAATGCAACAGAAACAAGTGAGTCAGATAATGAAAAAAGAAAGCCTTGTGGATAATTATCCTCAACTCTAAGAAGACAGGAATTGTACACATTATGGTTACCCAGTGGTTTTCCCAATTTCCCATGATAACTGCAGGTCCAAAGGATCGAGCTGGATTCATACTGGCACCAGTGTAATTGATCTATAGGAAAAAAAGAAAGCAGGGTCAGACATAGCTGAAAGAAGGCTGCAAGCAGGTCCCGTGCAATTTGCTATATTATTTGTGGAGTCAGAAGAACCTCAAGATGTTAGCTACTATATCAACATTCTCATCACATAGTTGGCAAAAATGACCACCTAAAATGGACAAGGCAGGATTCTAAAGAGCTATAGCTGTAAAACACAACCTCTTTGGGCCAGCTCTAGTGTGAGGATAAATGAGATGGATCAATTATTTAAATGGACTTGGAAACTTACTGCAAATAAATGTCCAATTGCAACAGAAAATCCAATTGCTAAAGCTATTGAACCAGTGACATCAGTCCGTTTGGAATCACAGCTGGCAAAAATAGTAAACACCAACTGAAATGTGATTATCAACTCCACCAGGAGACCGTGACCAGCAGTAAGATTTCCATGAACCTGAAGAGAGAAAAACATTTCATTGGAAGTGAAGCAAGAGTACATTTCTCTGACTACAAATCATTATGAAAGGCATGTTCTTTTCTATATAGAAAATAATCTTAATTTGAATCTTCTACCCCATCTCCAGTGGAGACCTCTGACCTTTCCCTCTTCCAAAAAGAAGGAATAAATTTACACTCATTTTGGGCTGTTGAAGATAATTACTTTTTATAAAGACTAAGTAGGAGTTTGTGCTGAATTTTCTTTTCTACAAAGGAAGCTAAATGTGCCACTGCTGCACTTATTAAAGACTTCATGAGAGACAATTTTATTAGCAATGATTAAATCCATTTATTAAGTTTAAATGAATTAATATATATCTCAATTGAAACTTAAGGAGTCTGTGTGTATATAAAATCAACCTTGGTTCTGAGATAACAAATGCTATTCCTTATCAGTGAAGAACAAAACAAGGATCAAATGTCAATTTGATTTTGTTTTTGTTTTTGGTACCAGGGATTGAACTCAGGGGCGCTCAACCACTGAGCCACATCCCCAGCCCTTTTTTGTATTTTATTTAGAACAGAGTCTCATTGAGTTGTTTAGCGCCTCGCTTTTGCTGAGGCTGGCTTTGAACTCTCGATCCTCCTGCCACAGCCTCTCAAGGTGCTAGGATTACAGGTATGCGCCACTGTACCTGGCTCAATTTGTTTTTTTTTAAGTGTGACCCTTCATGGAGATCATTTTAAATCTCATGAACATGAGAGGAAATAAAATAATTTCTTCTGCAACCGAATAAATAAATAATTGTAAATGCCTTAAGATAAATATATAATCAGTACAGATATCGGGATAGAGAGAGAGAAGAAAAAACCAAAATCATGGTTGTGCTACCTAGACTCGGCTATTTTCAAGTCATTCAAGAGCTATCAATTTTATGAATGTCTCTTGGCCACTAGGGTGTCATTCATCAGAGTCTGAAAGCACCGTGGAGTCCTAGTCTGCAAAGAAGAGTTTAAGAGACTACCGTGGTGACTCCCAGGCCTCCCACCACACTGGGAGGTGTGACCAGGTAGAGAATCCCCGCTCCAATGATGGCCCCCAGGCACTGGGCTGCGATGTAGAAGACGGACTTGGCGATACTGATCTTCCTGGTGCACACCATGGCCACGGTCACAGCAGGGTTGATGTGGCCACCGCTGATATGGCCAAAGCACTGCACCATGGTGGCAATGCTGAGTCCAAAGCAAAGGGAGATGAGAACCATGTCCACAGGTAAGGGCTTCTCGGCTCCACCCCAGTTGATGGTGGAACCCAGGCTGAGCAGGACAAAAATAAGCATGGCCAGAAATTCCGCTGTGACTGCTTTCCAGAAAGCCTGAGTCCACACCCCCTTGAAAGCCACCATGATGCTCTCTCTTCTACACAGAGGTCCACACTTACTGAAAGGAAAAACAAACGGGAGTCAGAAGTCACCAAACCAGCCTTTCAGTTGGAAGAGTTTATAAATTTAGAGGTGAGGGGCAGGGCCTGTAGTCTTGCAGAGAGGGGCTGCCAAGCTTTATTGGCAAACCAAGAAAGAATGCTTCTAGAAAATCTCTTTGATGGTCAAGAGCTCCTTATTCTAGTCTCCTTTGATTTAATGTTCAAATACTATTCATTTGCATTATTCCTAGAAAGGAAACCGTCTAAATTCAAAGTTCCTTAAAAGTTTTTTTTTTTTATTGGTTGCTCAAAACATTACATAGCTCTTGACATATTTCATACATAAGCTTCAAGTGAGTTATGAACTCCCATTTTTACCCCAAACACAGATTGCAAAATCATATCAGTTACACATCCACATTTTTACATAATGCCATACTAGTAACTGTTGTATTCTGCTACCTTTCCTATCCCCTACTATCCCCCCTCCCCTCCCCTCCCATCTTCTCTATCTACCCCATCTACTGTAATTCATTTCTCTCCTTGTTTATTTTCCCATTCCCCTCACAGCCTCTTATATGTAATTTTGTATAACAATGAGGGTCTCCCTCCATTTCCATGTAATTCCCCTTTTCTCTCCCTTTCCCTCCCCCTTCATGTCTCTGTTTAATGTTAATCTTTTCTTCCTGCTCTTCCTCCCTGCTCTATTCTTAGTTGCTCTCATTATATCAAAGAAGACATTTGGTATTTGTTTTTTAGGGATTGGCTAGCTTCACTAAGCATAATCTGCTCTAGTGCCATCCATTTCCCTGCGAATTCCATGATTTTGTCATTTTTTAGTGCTGCGTAATACTCCATGATGTATAGATGCCACATTTTTTAATCCATTCATCCATTGAAGGGCATCTGGGTTGTTTCCACAGTCTAGCTATTGTGAATTGTGCTGCTATGAACATTGATGTGGCAGTATCCCTGTAGTACGCTCTTTTAAGGTCTTCAGGGAATAGTCCGAGAAGGGCAATAGCTGGGTCAAATGGTGGTTCCATTCCCAGCTTTCCCAGGAATCTCCATACTGCTTTCCAAAGTGGCCGAACCAATTTGCAGTCCCACCAGCAATGTACAAGAGTACCCTTTTCCCCACATCCTCTCCAGCATTTGTTGTTGTTTGACTTCATAATGGCTGCCAATCTTACTGGAGTGAGATGGTATCTTAGGGTGGTTTTGATTTGCATTTCTCTGACTCTCAGCCTTTAATTTATTTTTTATTTTGAGACAGGGTTTCAGGTTGGCCTTGGACTTGCTATCCTCCTATCTCAGCCTCCCACATTGCTTAAAATATTAAGAATAAAATAGTTAATTCCCTTAGACAAAATTTAAAATTTGTGCTACTTGTATGCTATTTATATTCTGAACATAAAGCAGAAAAACAGGCAAGTCTATTTTAGCTTTGTACTTTGTAGCTTCAAGATGACCTTTTGAGACGGGTTTGTAGAGTGGTCCCGCCTCCTCCTAGCAGGTGGATTTAGGGGAGGCCAACTAGGGAGCCAGGACTGCCTAAGACCCTGTTTTGAGAGGTAAATTAGTGGAAGGAGAAGGTCTCAGTAAGGTGACTGGCATCCTGGTGCGAACAGACCGGGCCTGGCTGGGACAGGGACACTCCCTCCCTCCTCTTTCCTGCGCCAGGAGGGAGCCGGCTGCCAGCAGGAGGAGCCGGGGAGCCTGGAGGGGAGCCTGCCAAGGGACACTGTGCATGAGAACGGACAACCAAGGCCCCAGGGGAACCTGGATGCCTCTCGCAGGGCGGGGGCGCGGCCAAGTGAACCTGCACACGCCTTGGGTCTGCAGGGACCGGTGCAGAGGCAAGGGGAAGTAGGGGGTGACGATGCTTTTAAAAGGTTAGGAGAGGACTGGCAGCCCCTCCTAGTGTTCCATGTCCCCCTCAGGTAACCCAAAGAGGCTCCTGGTGGCTGGGAACGCAGAAAGCTGCGCTCTGGTTACCTTGCTGCCCCTAGGGGACAGAGCTCAGAGCTCAGGACTAGGAAAAGGGGGTGTGGCAGGGGACACTGGTCTTCAGAGCAGAAGGCTCTAAAGAAAGAATTTTTTTTTTTTTTCTGGGGTCTTCTTGACATCCAGCCCTCTCTGGCAAAAAGTGTCAGAAGATACCCCTTTGGGAGGACAGCAACCCCAGTTACCCGGTTAGCTGACACATTTGCTCTTATCCCTCACCTGTGATAATCATGAGAGCAAAAAAGTATAGGAAGCATTTAGCAAAGAATCTAACCACAGAGGACAGCAAAAGGTTAGGCAAAGATGCCCAGTACTTACAAGAGATTAGAACTTTTACAGCTTCTCCCCCTGACACATGGTGGGTTCCTAATATCCCCCCCCCCCATCACTTAGTGTCCCCAGGAGCCTGTGTTCTGTGAAGGCAGTAAGGAAATACGGCAGCAGATGGGGTTGGGGGGGACTTTCCCTTCACCTTTAGCACCTCCCCTCAGCCTCTGGTTTGATATGAGGCTTTGCTTCTAACTTGGAAAAAGAAACCCATTATCTGCCCAATTCTGGGTGGCAGGATAAAGGAAGGACTGGCTTCAGAAAGGGAAGAGCCAGCCATACCCCAAGCGTCCCTGGCCCAGGTGAGTTCCTCTAAGTGAATCTTGTAATTATGAAAAACCCCTGCTGGGACAACACTGACATTACCCTCCCTAGAGGAAGAGAATGTCAGGAGATGGAAACAGCACTTGGGACGGGCCAGCGAGGGCACTCTAGGAGAGGCATGAAAGCTGTCCCACAGGGGGAGAAGCTCAGAGAACTCACAAACTGAAAAGGCAGTCATGAGAGTCACGTTGGAACTCACCAGTAGCTGGATGACCAAGGGGCAAAGGTGCTACCCCAGGTGCTGTCGTGTGTGGCCGGACTGAATGGGAGAAAAGAAGGGGACAGAGCAGGAAGCGAAGGGAACTGGGTGAACAGGAAACAGTCCCTTTTCAACAGTGCAGGCCAGCACCCAGGAGAGGCGGTCCTGGAGAAGGCCAGCCTCCAGCCTCCAGCGACACCCCTTCACCCCTTGCTTCAGCCCCTCCAGGAGTTCTGTCCCTGCTCATGCACACACCTGTCTACCTCTCCAGGGACTTAATTTTAAAAACTCAGTTGCTTTTCTAGCTTCCAATTTTCATCAGCCAGAGAAATTAAAAAACACAACACTCTAAGAACAAAACATATACTCCTTAAGGGTGCTTTTAGCCTTTTTCTAAAAACAGAAAAACAAAAGCAAAAACAACACCCCCCCCCCCCCACCACCACCACCACCACCAATCTGATCTCCTTCTAGGCAGAGTAAGCAGCCTCCGTTGGCTGGGAACCCTAAGGTTCACCTGTGGCCTTGCGAGGGCTCTCCAGTGTCACTCAAACCCCCTTTACGATCATTAATGTTCTCTTACAGGTTCACACTCACTGGAAATGGATCAACACAATTTGCTTTGCTTCTTTTGCCCCAGAACAAAGAGGACTTGTTGATGTGACCGGGTGGTAGTGAACCGGACACATTACTCTCTAGTTGAATGCCCAGCCTCATCCGCTCCTGGACAGCTGAATCCCTGGGTAAGTAATTTTTCTGATGAAAAAAATACAGACAGATTTACCTCCAGAGAGTAATTTCTCCATGCTCTCACAAATCTTTCAGTGGAGAATTTGGCTAAAAGGCATCCCTTTTCTTCTACCTTCTCTCTCCTCCTCTTCTGGTTTTGCTCAGTGCTCAGACTTAAAAGAACCACCCGTCTACCTTAGAGCTGCCTTCTAGATTCTACATAAGAAGGCACAGATATCTGCAACAAAAGAGTTTCATCTTTTGGCCCTGCACATTGTTGCCTTAAGGCAAAGAAGGACTTACCCCCACCGCCTTGCTGCGGGTCTGTCACTCATGCCTTCCCTGGCCAGAGTGCAGCTCTCATTGCCTGCCCTGCAGCTCTCAGTGTGCTAGGAGTCAGATTACGGCCACTTGTCTGATTGGGTTTTTGGAGTGTAGGGGTGGAAAGATTCTGCACCATGTGGCAATCGCTAAATTATATTTGAACTTGAAATCAACTTCTCAGTACCTGATCACTATAGACACAGGAACATTTCAGGAATGCAAAACATTTACTTACATCATGTTTCCTTAGCCAGTTATGGTTGCAAACAAAAAATTTCCCCAAACCTTTATTTGAAATCTTCCTGCCACAAAGAAATGCTGAAAATTTGTCTTGCTTGTTGTATGTTGTAGTTGAATTTGGATACCTATCAGAAAATGGATTTGTATTTATCCAGGAGTTGAGATGAATTGCAATCTAGGTTTCTATGCATTTTTTTAAATTGAGTGTCCAATTGAGTTTTTAATGTGAAAAGAAGCATAATATATAACTGTAACTCCATTTGTAACATAGGCAACACTGATTTGGATAATAAAAAACATAAGGCAAAATAGGAAATAATGAGACGGTTCCAGACTTCTCATCTGGATGCTATATTAATAATTTTGGGGTAAGAAGTAGCACATTTAAAAAATATAGAGACTGGATGGGGACAAAATGATGGAGGAATTGTAGGTAAATTCAATATTTGGAAACCAAGTATAAGGACTGACTATGTAATTTGATGGTCCTGGTACAAAATGAATTGCAAGATTCTTTGCTCAAAAAATATGAAGGATTTCAAAATTGCAATAGCAGGACATTAACCAAAGTGTGGGGCCCTTTTAATAGTGAGCCCAGTGCACAGGTCACATGCTCCTGAAAGTGACCCTGCCTAAGGAGCTTGAATTTTCAGAGGGTCCAACAATTAGCAGCACTTTTTTTTTTTAATTGACCTCAGGTGGATAGGACTGGGTTAATCATAATGCTCAGTTCATGCTGTCATCATGGGTGTGTGTTTGGCTATCTTAACCAAAAATGTGATAATAACACATTTTTGGTTAAGATAGTAGATAATAGGATATCTATAGGTTCCTTTGTCTCTCTACCTACCACCTCATTTCAAATTGGATTTTTTTTTTTCCAGAATGAAGTATGATGAGGAAGAAATACAGAGGGAAGATGCATTATGCTTTAAAACCTTTGTTGTCTCATTTGTGTATTTAAGACAAGGACAATGAGTACAAAGTTCTCATTAGAATAGGGAATTAGAATGTTGAGTATGAATTTCAGAGGAGCACTTTATTCCCGTTTCAAGTATTCTCAGATAACAAAGATTGAGTTTACACTCTCTCTTTGTTTTCTCTTTTTGGTACTGGGGATTGAATCTTGAATCCAGCAGTGCTTGACCATTGAGCAATATACCCAGTACTTTTTATTTTCTTTGAGAGAGGATCTCACTAAATTGTTGAGGCTGTCCTCGAACTTTTGATCCTCTTGCTTCAGCCTCCCTTGTCACTGGGATTATAGGCTTACACCACCACACTTGGCTGAGTTTATATTTTTAAGAATATGGTCGCACACTGATTATTGTGCATCAGTGTTTGCAGCCTTTAAAAAATATGCTCCCTGAAAGTTGAAATAAATTCTGATGAGAGGGGTAGGAAGGATTTATTTGAATCCAAGAACACTTGAAACGTTTCCTATTGAACCTTAAAACTGTTTACCATTTAGATTTAAGAACAAGATTTTAAAATGGTGCCCAATTTTTTAAATTTTATGTTTTTTAAAAAGTTCAAAACATTGACTTTGCAGGCAGTTGTGCTAAATGTAATTGCCTTAACCCTAAGAAGAAGACGTCAGGAGTGTTTGTGAGGTCTTTGAACCCAAGGAACCACACAGCAGTGTTTAAGTGCTTCTTTTGAATGAATCCTGTGGTCAGGCCTACAGGAATCCATGAAGAGGGCTCCTCCTTAGCTGGTGAGTGGAGGGACATTCTTCAGGCCCTCTCTTTGCAGGATACCCTAGGCTCATTGGTATTCTCCACAGGGCCATGGCAGCTCCAGTCACCCCTTTAAAAAGTGCCAGCAAAACTTGGTTACCACAGTTTCTCAGACTCTTTTTCATTTTTTTTTCTTCTGGCTGGCCAATATGTTGACAGTCCAGTTCCTAAGGGATGACTGTTCCCATCAAGGAAAGGGCCACCCTAATTGGCACCAACTCATACACTTATTGGTACTCTCAGCAGAGTGGGGCATACAATCTTTCAGAGGTTAACTCTTCACCTCCTGGATGTGCTTTGTGTCAGTACTGCATTGCTGATTCACCTTTTTGTATTTGAGATGGAGTCCCCACTCTTCCTCTCATCTCTGTGCAATAACCAGCTACTTGCCTGGCTTTCCTTCTGACGAGGAACAGTAATTTCCAACAGAACCGTCTGTGATGACGTATGGAGGATGGAAGAAAGCAGTTATAAGGTGCTCAGGTTGCTGGTGGGGCAGTGTGAGGTTGCGCCCTGGTGAATGTAAGTAATAGCTTCCAAGTTGAACTGCCTGGAACTGGGCCTCCACCCATATGAGAGTCAGAATCAATTTTTTTTTTTTACCCCTTTGACAACTTTAAAAAGGCTTAATTCATTTAAAAATGAAATAATGATTTATAATTAAAACCTGACTTTCTTACTGTATAATGCTGTGATTCTCTGGGGTGGGGTGAATGATAGTTATGGGGTACATTGATCTGCAGTTGGTCTTCCACACCCAATGACCGTATGGATTTTTAGTCCCAGAGCCTCATGAAGTAACTGAAAAATGCCAAGGGTACCTAGCCAGAACTAGCTGTTCAATGTGCTCTGTTTCTGAATTTTTAATCTTCTACGCCATACTGTTTTGCTTTGGAGCTGATGTATATCTTTGAGATTTGTGGACTGCTTTTCCCTACCCTTGCCCTGAGAACTTTTAATATTTCTTCATGTGTTCAGAGATTGAAGACTGAAACAAAGGCACTAAAAATGCCAACAATGCCTGGGTACCAGACGGGAAGTGTCTCCAGGCTGGTGGGCACATCCAATCCCAACTCATAAATCTTATTTTGCTTTTCATGAATCTCAGCATCACGAATTTCCCCCAGAGCACTGATAGATCAGTATGTTCATTAAAAACAAACAAATAAACAGAACAACAACAGCAGTAGCAGCCCAAGCCTCCACAACAAAGGGCTTAATGAAGCTTTGTTTCCTTTTCAAAGATGCATTACCTTATGTTTATAATTCAGGGTGGTTTCCAGATATATTCACCACCAAAGGAATGAAATTTTAAAAAAAAGCAATTGAACACCAGCAAGGGATGAGAATGCTTGATGTAGCCTCCTCTTCCTCAATGAGGTGACTCTGAGAAAACCTGCCTCTCCAATGGATGTTGAAACTTTCAAAGAAATCAGTTTCTCTCTGCACCCCCATGGCCCATGGATGGAGCCAGGACTTCTCATTGGGCATAACAGGCACATTTGCCTTGATTCAGATTCAGGCAGACTCTGCTTTGGCTGGGGAGTTGTACTCGGCTGACATTTAAGGCAGGAATTCCCTGGGAAAATAGTCAAGAGATTCTTTTGGTGTTGTTGGCGAGGCTCCACAGGGTTTAGGGTTCCCCTCTCCAGCAAATAGGGAGAGGAAAAGAGAGGGAGGGAAAGAGAAACAGAAGGACTTTATTGAGGGACTGTATTTCATCTGAAGCTTGTACAAAATGGCAGTAATGTGGTTGGATGCCTGGATACTTTTCTTAACCCTTATCTCTTACCCAGCTGATATGACCATTTGGAGTTTGGTGAGGTGTTTTAAAGGCTGCTTAGACATCCATAGTGGAAAAAATCAGTTCTCTAGGAAGCAAAGAAATTTGGAAACTTGTGGGCTAGATCAAAATGTTTGAAATGAGCAATCATTGAAATGTAGTAGTAATCGTTCCAAATTTAGGTTATATTTGAACATCTAAAGAGCTACACCATCATCTTGGTGTTCATTACCACCCAAGGTGATCATTACAGAAAGGTTGAGAACCCTCATATTTTAACAAACTAACAAAGATATTCCCAGTTTCAAGGAAAAAGCATAAGAAGTTAGACCAAAAAACTAGATGGTTTAAAAAATGCTTTTGGAACAATATTAGAAACAGAACATTTTATGAAGAGTAGAAGTGGTCATTACCTATGAGCCCCCCAAAATATAACTGATCTGCAACAGGCGAGTTATGTAGGAAGAACCTCTGATGACTCTTCTAATAATACAGACAGAACTTTCTCTTGCTTCTTTCCTAAATGATTACCCATCCTTCTCTTTAAATTCTGTTGTTGTTCTTTTTTCATTTCCCCACATTCACACAATCAGAAAAGCCCATCTGAGTTCACAGGATCTGGGAGCAGTCAAGTCTGAAGTGAAGTCATGGGGTGTTCCTATTCTATTAAATCTCTTTTCCATAATTTCGATTGATGTATTACAGTTGTACATAATGGTTATTCCCTATTAAATTTCATACGGTGGTGATGCCATCATTGGTAAAATGACAGTAATGATCTTTGTGACACATCATTGTATAGTGGAAGGAGAAGGGTAGGATCTTGATCCATTCCTTAGCTATTATTGACTGGGGGGCCCTGGAACACTCTGAGCCCTGTTTCATTCTATGAAATGGAACAGGGAATTATCTCTACATTGTGCTTTTTCAAATCTATGGGAAATTTGTGATTCCCTCCTTACCCCATTCTGGTTTTGGACCACCTGAATGCTTCTCTGGTTCCCAAATTCCAGCATAGAATTATTCCCAGTATGCTGCACTCACTAGTTTACTTGTCTAACTCCATTGCTAGCTTGTAAGGGTTTTGAAAATAGGGGATGCCTCCTTAGTAATTGTAGTAGTTAATTAGTCTTAGTAATTAGTAGCTATATCCCTAGCACCTACCACAGATCCAAGACACATTGCAAAGACTAGAAAGTATGTGCAGTTGGAAAAAAAAAGTGATTGTGGCTCAAATACAAATAAGGTAGTATTAGCAGGAGTACTTTACAAACATAATTAATAAATCTAAGTAATGATGATGCTGACACTCATGATAAAAAAAGGCATTTGATTATAAATGAAATATATTCATGCCAAATTTTGGAAAAATTCTCATTATCCTCCCTTATATAATGACAAAGATAAATCTTCCCTAGCTTAAGTAAACATTTAATGATATAGTGCTTTGAACAAAAGAGTTAGGTAAATTCGAACTATTAACATTAATGATAGCATTTTATAAACTTCAAGTGGTTAAAGATAATTCCAAGGCGGCATTTTAGACTTTTAAGGCAGAAGCGATATTAAAGAAATAAAACCAAAAGCCTTTTTTTAATGGATTAGTGAAAAATGTGTTGGAATTTTTTACAAAAAAACAAACAAACAAACAAAAAAAAAAAACAGACCCTGATCACTATGTTATCTCTTCACTGGTTCTGGATTGCTTTGGAGATGATAATAAATGACATTTGCATGACTCTTACATTTCCACTGAAGCCACTGAGTACTTTGGGGAAAAAATAACACCATGGAGGACTGGTAACTTTACAGAGGTGACATTTCTAAAGTAGACTTGCTCTTCATTGTCACTTAGTAATCCTAGATAGGTTCAGAATCATCTGTGTCTCTCTTTCTCCATCAGAGAGACTCCTAGCTGGAACAGAAAATGATTCTGGCTTCCAAAAGCAAAGGAGAATTTATCAAAAGAATACTGAGACTCAAAGAATTGAGGGCAGGCTTGGAAACAAGCTTGCAGATGGTGCCACCAAACACCTCCAGAAGCCAAGGGCAGGACCTGCACCTCAGTCCTGAGGCGGATGGCTCCTCTTCTGGCTTCTCTGCTTCAAGGTGGACAATCCCAGGAGTGAGCCTTCAGGGAGAGAGGTGGCTTCCATAGAAGGGGAGGCCACAAGGAGTTACTCCTGAGGCCACACTCCACGGGGAGTGGCAGGGCCAAGAGTGACAGCTAACACTTAAGACAATTAGTCCTTCCCACACTCTAAAGGAGATGCTATTGTCTCTTTTTATACACAGTGAGGCAGAAGCATAGATAGCTGACCTACTCTTTTGGAGGTCACACTCTTAAGTCTGGTAAAAAGCTGGATTCAAAACAATGAGGGTCAGACTCTGGAGTCCCTGCTTTCCATCCCTTTTGCAAGCTGCCTCTCCAAAAGGACCCTGGGAGCAACTCCGAAGAAGGCTTGATGCAGGCAACTGAAAAACAGCAAATGTCCCTTTGTATCTTCCAATATCCCATCCTTCCACCTCCGGCCTCAGACCCCAGCTTGGGGTTTGCACATGCACCTCCCTTATTTTCTTCTTTTCCTGTGCTGGGGATGGAACCCAGGGCCTTGCACATGCCAAGCAAGCACTACACAGCAGAGCCACACCCCCGCCCATGCTTCTTCCTCCATTCTGAAAAAAACGAGGCCTTCCTTTGAGCATGCTCATTAGCTCACTACTGCTTCCCTTCCACCTAGAGCCTGTAAAATGCATATATCCACCATAGAATTTCATATTTTCCCTTCCATACCAAATGCCATTTCCACTCACCCAACTCCCCAAGTTAGAAACTGGGCTCCTCCCTGAGTTCTGACAGCTCACACTCCCAATCATTCAGTTCTATCACTGTAACCTCATAATCCTCTCTGGCATCCACCCCACCTTCTCAGTTCAGAACCTCAGTGATTGACATCTGCATTATTAGCTTCCTGGAGAGTCTCCCACTCACAGCTGTGCCCCCTCCAGCGAGCTTCCCCCTTACAAACCTGAAACCCATTCTCTGATTGTCCCTCTTTACATCCTTCCAGGGTTCTCCTTGTTTTCCAGGTGGAGCTCAAACTGTGGACACTAACAGAGCCCTCATGATTGGCTGCAGGCGTCTCTCCAAGCTCCTCTCCCCCACCATCCCTGACCCCAACTTTTCCCTTATTCACATGTATTAGTCTTCTCTGGCTTCCATAACAAAATGCCACAGACTGAGTGACTTAAACAACAAAAACTATTTTTTTTTTCATAGCTCTGGAGGTTTTAAGTTCAAGATGAAGATGGGAGTTTGGTTTTCCTGAGAACTCTCTCCTTGCCTTGTAGGTGGTATCTTCTTGCACAACCTTTTCTCTCTGTGCCCTCATTTCCCATATCTCTTGGTATATATCCTAATGTTCTCTTCTTAACATATGAATTTTGGGGGGGTTGGATGGGGACATAATACGGAGATTTTTTCCAACAGGAGTCCTGGGGTTCCCAAACTCTCTTCCCTGTCCTTTCAAATTCAGTGTTTCATTTCTCCACAAAATTTTTTTTTTAATATTTTATTTAGGTGCCATTTCTCTTTCCTCCCATAAAACTCTTCTAAATAGCTTCTTACCTCCCCAATTTCTGAGCATGTAAATATTAAGTTCCCTTTATATTCCTCCCCAGTAAAGAGTTATAAGAATCAAAGGATTTTATCACCAGCAATTGACAACATCAGGATCATGGTGATATCTGAGAGTGGTTAGTATATTAGAACATTGTAACAATATCTAAAATGTTTATAGATTTACTCATTATACTTTATATTTTTGTTGAAATTGTTTTCTGTGCACAAATCTTTATCCTCACCCAAAGGGGCAGATAAAAGAATCACTTAAGAGTAGCATGATTCTTATTTATTTTTATTATTAATAATTCTACTTTTAATGAGGGATTGTTGTGCATGATCTCTACCGTGCTTTCATAGCACCAACATCACACATAGCATATTACATTGATGATTTCCCAGAATAAGCTTGCACACTTCATATTGCCCTTCTCATCTTGTCCAACATTTTGAGTTGAAAAACTGCTACTCCCAGTGGCTGGTGGCCCATGAGATGTCAGAGGGGCAGACAGATCTCGGCCTCAGCTGAGACCATTAATTCCAAAGCAGTCCAGCATGGCGACACAGCTCCTCAGACACTTCAGTGTTGTGCAACCCTCCGAGACTTTCATTTTGGTGAAGGGGAACAAGTGCTCTCGTGGTCGCTAAGCCAGAGTTCTAACCTTTAGTTTTCTGTCAGAATGATATAGTAGCAGACAAGAGCCAATCCTAGAATTGGGGTTCTGAAGATTTAGCCTTAATAACTGAATTTGTTCACTTCAGACAAGGAAGCTGAACTTTAATTGTTTGCTTGCATAAGCTCCTTACTGTGTAATCCATTGGGTAAACAAGCCACAGCTTACCTTTCAAAAAGAAAACGTGAGAAACCCATTTAACTATTTCCCTTGGGAAAGTTGTTGTTTTGCCTTGTGAAGCTGAAATAAGATGGCAAGGTTGACAGTTGCCCACACTTCTAGAGTGAGATTTCAAAATTAGTATCAGAAGCTGAATTTAAAAATTGTGTACTCATAAAATTAGAATATAGAGTGAACCAAGCAACTAATGCAATATTTTAGGACGTTTTATAGCATCTAGAAATAAACTAGCTTAATCATTCAATGTTTCATCCCTGTTTTACCTACAGCAAAACATTACATGTGTTAGCCTGCTGGGTGAGGGGGGACCACTGTACTCACCCATCCTGCGTCCCCAGGTGTTCTCTGCAGGCTCTGGCCAGGTGGTTCTCTTGGCCTCCAGAGCTGCTCCATGGGCTACTCAAACTCCAGACATCCTCTTCATTTCCACTTTGCTCACTTCTACATTGCAGTAGAACAAGCTTTCCGATGGAAATTCTTCAAATTCTTGCCATCAACCTAAAAATATCTTGGCATTTGCCAAATCCCCTTTTCCTTCTATTTCCTGTAGGGGGATCCCTTCCATTCTGTTCCGGGTCTACCCTTGCCTGCGCCTCAAATGCCATTCTCTAATCCAGTTATCCTCAAATTTTCTGATGGAGGAATCCTACAGAGCTGAAAACGACCAGGCACCCCAATGAGCTTTTTGTTAATGTAAACTGTATGTGTTGACACTTAGCATCTTAACAGCTGGAACATAGAATTAGAGAAATTCAATAACAATACTAAAATGGCAATATAAATCCAACATGTAGTAATTAAATTAAAATGAAAATAAATACATTTTCCTATTAAAAACCACAAGTGAGAAGAAAGCATTGTTTCATAATTTTGCGAATCTCTTCAAGTATGGTTTAAAAGATAACAGCTGGATTTTTCATATCTACATCTGCATAGAATCTACTGGGAAATTGTTATTTGGTTGAAGTATGGAAAGAGAATCCTGCCTCACTGACATTTTTAGGGAGGACTATTTTAATAATCTATTCAAATAATCGTGGATATTTTCTTTGATATCACACCAAAACTCAACAATAGTTTCTTAAATGCTAGCTATAATGTTGGATCTGAAGATGCATTGATGACTGTTTCATACGTTGTTACTTTAAAACCATTCATTTGTTTTGCATTTTGATGCTTTAATAAGATGTGATTTTTGACATTATGCATGGTAATTTGAAAACATTGAGTCACTGAGTTGCACATATCTTCTGAATTTTGGTACATTTTATTTTATAGTATTAAAAATATCACATTCATTAATATCACCACTAATCACATCAAAAAGGTCTTTAAAAACATTGAGAGAGCTGATACAAAATTTCCAAAATTATACTTTTTGCTTGAAAGTTTTATTATTACTATTTTTATTGCTATCATTAGTATTATTATTATTGGTATTAGGGATTGAACCTAGGGCCTCTTTACCACTCAGCTACATTCCCCAACCAATTGTATTTTTTATTTTGAGACAGGGTCTCACTAAGTCTTACTAAGTTCTTTCCAACTTGTAATCCTCCCGCTGTAGCCTCCTAAATTGTGGGATTACAGGTATGCGTCATGGTTCCCAGCTTGAATATTATTATTGGAAATAAATTCTGTCAGTTTTCTTTCTTTTTTTTTTTGGTAATGACAGGCTTGGTTTGTTCATTTCCTAGAAAATGCTTTTTAAATATTCAGTTTGAATAGCCATATTTCGTCATCTATTTTTTTAAAGTAAAAATTGAATTCCACAAAAGAGGGGATTGGCTAAACTCACAATGTGGTGTGAACAAAACCATCACTTTGGGTATGAAAAAGAAGTATTTTATGTGATTTTTCCACATAGGGTATTAAAGATGTGGGTTCATGGGTTGAGATTTAATAAAATCCATACTTTTTGTGCTTCATGAAGGCCATTCTTAAGTGGAACTGGCATTGATACTGTGGCAAGTGTTGACGGGGGTAGATTTCCTGCCTCTGCCTTGATTCGTGCCAAAGCACCAGCCGTTTTACACATCATTGTTTCTGCAATGACAACAAAATGTCATACAGAAAAAAAAGACAAAAAATATCTTTTTATGACTGTGAGAATAGTTTTGATCTCAGAGACCTCTAGAAATGTGCAGATTACACTTTCAGATCCATGGATACAATTGATTATCCCATTTTATTTTCTTTTTTTGGGGGGAATGGTAGGTACTTGGAATCAAACTCAGGGGCACTCCACCACTGAGCCTCATCCCTAGCCCTACTTTTTATTTAGAGACGGGGTCTCACTGAGTTGCTTAGCAACTCCATTCCCAGAAACAGGTCCTGGCATTTTTGCCAAGGCTGGCTTTGAACTTACGATCTTCCTGCCTCAGGATTCTGAGTCGCTGGTATTACTACAGTGCCTCATTTTCTGTGTCTTAGTTTTTCACTTAATGTTGTATCTTTCCATTAGTTTTTTTTTTTTTTTTTTTTTGGTGGTGGTGGTGCTGAGGATTGAACCCAGGGCCTTGTGCATGCAAGTCAAGCACTCTACCAACTGAGCTATATCCCCAGCCCTCTTTCCATTAGCTTTTAAGCATGCTATGTATCTCCCATCTTGGAGATGGGAATTTCATAGGCACCTCTGTATTACACACAGTGATCAATCATTAAATCTACTTCTCTATAACAGGCTTAAATACTCAGTTTCACTCATCTCTGTTTTTCCTTGTACCATCCTTTCCCACCCATTGCATTTTGTTTCCATCTTTCTTTCTTCCTGTAAACTGCTCTCTTCAGGTTCCAGGGCCTTCTCTATTGTGTGACTCTGGGTGACACACTCCCTTCTTGCCTTCCTTGACCTTTTGCAGTATCCCATCCTGCCAACTGCTTGGTCCAGCATCATCTATCTATGCCAGGTACTATGCTGAGCCTTCTACATGAGACAGCTCGTGTAACCCTTGAGGGACCCAGTGATGAAACTGTGATTGTTATTCTATCTCATAATTTGGGAAACCAAGGAAATTGCCCAAGGTCATGAAGTTCACGAGAAGTGCAGAGCCTCAAAGTCAAGTTTGTATCACCTCAGACCCAAAGATCTTAACTATAACATGTCCTACCTTGACACACTTGCTTCTATTTTCCACTGTGGTTCTCTTTAGAATCTACCTCTTTGGGTGCCTACATTTTTTTGGGGGGTGGGCTGTGAAAAGAAAATACTTGTCCTTTATTCTTGCTCTGCTCAAAACTCAAAATTCCAAACTATTGGGAGAGATCATTTCACTGTTCGTACCTAAATCATGTGCCCAAACATTCTCCTGGTTCTGCTATTCTGGAGAATGGGAGGCTTGTGCCCCAGGTATCTGGAAGTGTCCCCTCAGCCTGTACCCAAGGAGCTTGGTAAGGCCAGTTGGGGTGACGATAGAAAGGAAAGCTGGTGTTGATTCACCCAGAATTGATACATGATTACTATGATATATTCTTGTCTTTCCTCTTTTCATCATTAACTCCTACTCATGTTTGAGGACTGAACGTAGATACTAGTCTCTCCAGAAGCCTCACCTGCTTGCCAGGTCTCTCCTGGCTCTGCCTCTTAGTACCCTGAACTTCCCCCTCATGGCACTGGAGACATTTTTTTTTAAAGTTTTTATGTGACGCATTACAGTTGCCGGATGACATTTCTTTATGAAACTGCAGACTCTGGAAGGGTGACACTATGTCTGGCTCTTGCCCCCATTCCCAGAAACAGGTCCTGGCACATGGTTGTTCCTTAATATTTGATGAAAAAAATGAATATGTTGAGTTTGAGGAATAAATGAGACACTCCTGAGAAGACATGTATCTGGAGGAGAAGATCAATGAAAAAAGGTGCTCATAGAGTGATCTAAAGATTTCAGGATTATTTTCATAAAAAGCAGTGTTTGAGGTTATTGGAATCAATTAGATGCTTTGGGAGAAGGAAGGAAAAAAATGGCTTAGGACAGTGCCTTTTGGGAATGGGTCACACTTGAGTTAGAGATGTAATTCATGTGGGCACAATGCCATGGAGAACAAAAAGAGAATTTCATGAAACCTGGGTACGCTGGGTACAACCGTTGCAGGCACATTAAAGGGAACAGAGATTGAAGAAATACCATTCAATTTTGCAATCATGAAATCATAGGGTGGTTTTTGAAAGAACTGCTGCAGTTGATTAGTAAGGAGGAAAATCAGAGAGTGAGGAGAGGAGGGTAATTAGGAGTGGGGGTGGGAGATGAAGGCAGGAAGCCAGGCTGGGGCATCAGAAGCAGCTGCACAGGTGTCCCATAGCTTCTGGGGCACCATCCCCCAAGTTTTGTAGTTCAGTAGATCTGGAATGGGTCCTGGATTCTGTAATTTACAACAGTGTTACAAGTGATTCCACCTCTGTTTGAAAATCATTAGCAGATATCATTCCTTCATTAGTTTGGCTGGTACAGTAATGAGAAGAGAAGAGCACACGAGGCATTATGGATGCAAAAGTGTACCCGCAAAGTTTATGTGTAGAAAGCCTTATCACCAAGGTGACTGCATTTGGAATCAGGGCCTTTAGAAGGATAATTAGGGTTAAATGACATTATAAGGGTGAGTCCCTAATCCAAAAGGGCTGGTCTTCTCATAAGAAGAAGAGACACTGGAGTCCCTCATGCTCCCCTGCACTAGCACAGAGGAAAGTTCATGTGAGGACACTGAGAAGGTGCTGTCTGTAAGCCAGAGGGAGAGGCTTCACCAGAGACCAACCCTGCCGATACCTTGACCTTGGATTTCCAGTCTCCAGAGCTGTGAGAAATGCATGTCCCTTGTTTATATTATCTAGTCTGTGATAGCTTGTTATGGCAGCCTGAGCTGACTAAAATAAAAATGGAAGACTCATTTCTAGGGCTCTGGATTGCAACCAAGTAAGAGGCAGAAAATGAGCCAATAGCACTGAATAGGGAAATAAGTTACTGAAGTTACTGAACAGAAAGGCCTAGTTGAGGGAGCCAGATTTTAGAAAATGCAAGGCCTGGGATTACAGAAGGGAGATCCATTTGCAGAGAACCACGCTGTAGTGGTCACATACATTTTCCATTCAGTCTTCCTACTGCCTCTGTGGGATAGGGAGCTGAAGAAGATTGATTTCCTAGGGGCCAGGCTTGTACAGATGAGAAGTAGAAGAGCCAGGACAAAGAGTGGGTAGTTTCCCCTCAATTTGATCAATAGCATTCCCCAAACATCATTTCTCTGCCGTCTTCATCATTTTTTGCCTTTTCTAAGTTGTCAACTCCTTACCGTCATACACATCATATATATATATATATGTGTGTGTATATATATGTATATATATATGTGTGTGTGTGTGTGTGTGTGTGTATGTATGTATGTATATATCATGTTCATTTATCATAGGTCATAGAGCATAATTATGCTCTATGCAATGATGTTTCATTTTGGGGGTTGGTACCGGGGTTGAACTCAGGGGCACTTGACCACTGAGCCACATCCCCAGCCCTATTTTGTATTTTATTTAGAGACAGGGTCTCACTGAGTTGCTTAGTGCCTTGCTTTGGCTGAGGCTGGCTATGTACTGGTGATCTTCCTGCCTCAGCATCCTGAGCTGCTGCAGTGATGTTTTGCTCAACAGTAGGCCATGGGTTAGGGTAAAGGAGCTGAGAAATTCTCATTTCCCCGCAACCTCACAGTTGTCATAACACTCTACTGCAATACATCATTCACATGTTGGTAGTGTTGCGGTGTAAATGAACCTCCTGTGCTGCCAGCCATATGGTATATATGGTTGCGTATGGTGCAAAATAATTGGTAATGATTTTAAATGACTATGTTACTGGTTTATGTATTTACTATCTTGTACTTATTTTCTCATTATATTAAAGTGTACTATTTATTAAAAAAGGTTCATTGTCAAGCCATTTGCCAACTTCTGTCTGTAGAAGCTTCATACTTCTTGTGTTTACTCTGTCTCTTGTCTCTATCAAGGGTCCATGTCTAGCCAGGCACAGTGACACATACCTATAATCCCAGTGGCTTGGGAGGCTGAGGCAGAAGGATTGTGAGTTCAAAGCCAGCCTCAGCAATTTAGCGAGGCCCTAAGTAACTCAGAGAGATCCTGTATCTAAATAAAATATTTAAAAAGGGGCTGGGGATATGGCTCAGATGTGTCCATCAGGCCTGGCATCCTTGGATTCAATCCCTAGTACAAAAAAAATGCCCATGTCTATAGATTGTTCTATACTATCTAGACTTGGGTAAGTATACCCCATGGTGTTTGCTGAAAGATGAGGTCACTGAATTATGTGGCTCTCAAAATGTATCTCTGTCATTAACATGTGACCTCACACACACACACACACACACACACACACACATACACAGCTCAGATTTTCATTGAGCATCACTCTATGTAACAACATCATAGACTTGTTATGCTACTTACATTTTTGTTAAGTATTTAAAATTCTCTATTTAACTTTCAGAAAAGTCCATTCAATATACCAACTAAAGCCATTTTGCATGTCATAAGTGTTCTGTGTGCTGCCCCTACATTGAAGAATGACACTCTTTTGAGAAAAAAGGACGAGAGGATTCCGAAGGAAATGCATTATATGAGGATGAAGATGAAGATTTGTGAGGATCTCACCTGAAGATGGTTAAAATGGATCCTGAGGCCATGCAGACCATGGGATGTTTGATAGGACGTGATGGAAATCGCCACACAGTTAATGATTTTGGATTAAGGTTTTGCTTTTTTAAGGGGAGCTGGGCTCTGCTGCCCACTGGTGCCTATTGTGCAGATTAGTGGAGGTTGAGAGCAGCAGCCATGTGTCCATCAGGTCTGGCAATGGGGACCTTTTTTGGGGCTCCTGTTCAAGATGGCTCTGTCCCTCTTCTGGGTGCACCACCCTCCCCCCTGAACAGGTCCTGTAGACCACACTGCCCATAACTGGGACTCCGGCACTCTCTGCTCTCAGGGCTTGGGTAGCCTTTACTTTTACAAACCTTTCCCCATGGGAATAAAATTGCTAACATCTGCAGACTTAGGTACTAGTGATGGCCAGTGGCCAGCTCCTAGCAATTGTGTGTGTGTGTGTGTGTGTGTGTGTGTGTGTGTGCGCGCGTGCACGTGCGTGCATCTGGACCTTGGACTGACGTGTCCATACACTTGCCTGTGAGACTTCTCATGGTGCAGAGTGAAATCTTGAGTGGGAAGAGGAAGGAGGGACCCAATCATGCAAATATTAGGAGTAGATTGAATTACCCCAGAATCAGAGAACTAAGCAAAATAGAATCAATTCTTAGGAAAAGAGAGAGAGAGAGAGAGAGAGAGAGAGAGAGAGAAATATTAAGGGGAATATACCAGTTCCATTATCTGTACATGTTTATCACTTCTCTATAGGAAAAAAATTAGCTAAGATGATCTTGAGCACCAAGAATAAAGCTGGAAATATCACAGTATCTGACTTCAAATTATATGATGAAGCTATCATAATCAAAACAGCATGCCTTGGCATAACCATAGATATATAGGCCAATGGAACAGCATAGAGGGCCCAGAAATAAATCCACACACTTACAGTCAATTAATTCTTAAAAAAGATGCCAGAAATTCCAATAGGGAAGGGACAGTCTCTATAAATGGTGTTGTAAAAACCGATTATTCACATGAAAAAGAGTGAAATGGAAATCTCATATCATCTAAAAAAATCACAAAAAAATAGATAAGAGATTTAAATGTGAGAGTCAAAACTCTGAAACCACCCAAAGAAAATAGGAAAAGCCCAATGACATTGATTTGGACAATGATTGTGGATAAGACTTCCCACAGCACAGGAAATAAAAGCAAAAATAGACAAGTGGGATTATATAAAATTTAAAAGTTTTCTGCACAGTTAAGAAAATAATCAACAGAGTGAAGAGATGATCTACATAATGGGAGAAAACATTTTCAAACCATACATCTCCAAAAAAAAAAAAAGGTTAATATCCAAAATTTAAGGGAACTTAACTCAATAGCAAGAAAACAAATAGCACAATTAGGGAACCGAGGATCCATGTAGAAATTTCTCAAAAGAAGACAAACAAATGGCTAACAAGTATGTGAAAAATTCTCAACCTTATTAACCATCAGGGAAATGTAAAATTAAAACCCCAATGAGATATTAACTTTCACCTGTGAGAATGGTTATTATAGAATAGACACAAGATAAGTGCTTGCAAAGATGTGGAGAAAGAGAAACTCTTGTGCACAGTTGGTGGGAATGTAAATTAGCAGAAGCTTTGTGGAAAACAGTAGGGAGGTTTCTGAAAAGTTAAAAATAGAACAACCATTTGATCCAGCAATCCTACGACTGGGTATAAAGCCAAAGGCCAAGAAATCAGGATGCTCAAGAGATAGCCTCACTCCCATGTTTCAGCATCATTCACAACAGCCAAGATAAGGAATCAGTTTACATGTCTGTCAGCAGATAAACTGATAAAGTAGGCTGGAGATAATGTAGCTCAGTTGGTAGAGTGCTTGCCTTACATGCACAAGGCTCTGGGTTTAATCCTCAGCACCTCATACCCCCCCCCCCCAGAAAAAAAATTGATAAAGAGTGGTAAATACACAGTGGAATGCAATTCAGTCTTTAAAAAAGAAAAAAAATTCTGTCGGTTGTGACAACATGGATAATATTATGCTAAGTGAAATGAGTTAGGTACAGAAAGACAAATATTACACAATCTCATTTATAGGTGGAATCTAAAAAAATTGACTTCATAGAAATGGAGAGTAAGGTGGTGATTATCAGAGGCTAGGGGTGGTGGAATTGTGGAGATGTTGGGCAAAGGATGTAAAATTTCAGTTAGGTGGGGGAATAAGGTCAAGAGCTTCATTGTACATCATTTTGATACTAGTTAATAATACAGGAATATAGTGTACATATGAAAATTGCTGATAGTAGATTTTGAAGTGTTTTTTTTTTTTTAACCACATATGCATGTGCACACATGCTCACGCGCACACACACACACACACAGATATATTAGGACTGGTGGTACACACCTGCAATCCTAGTGACTTGGGAGGTGGCGGCAGGAAGATGGAAAGTTTGAGAGCGGCCTCAGCAATTTAGCAAAGCCCTGTCTCAAAGAAAGAACTGAAGATTTATCTCAGTGATAAAGTTTCCTGGGTTAAATCTTCTATACCACACACACTCAAAAGATTTGAGGTAATGCATGTGTTAAATTTACCTTGAAGTAGCAATTCCTCAATGAATACGTATCGTGTCTCAAAACATCAAGTTGTGCACCAGAAATACATACAAGTTGTACATACAGAAATCCATGCTTTTACTTGTCAATCATAAACAAAAAGATTAAAATAAATTAAACAAAAAGATCCTATAATTCTAGAATGAACAACTCCGATGGATATTATGGTTTGGATTTTGAATAACCACCAAAGGTCTGTGTGTTAAAAGCTTGGTCTGCAGCCCCTGGCGTTATTGGAAGGTGAAGGAAACAGAAGTAGGGCCTAGTGGGGAGAAGTCAGGTCCTTCAGGGGTCCCGGGACTCTGGCCCTTCTTCTCTTTTACTGCATAGCCACCATGAGGTGCAACTTCTTCCCATAGTTCCCATGATATACTGCCTTGCCACAGGCCAAAGAGTAATAGGCCAACTAGATACTAAACCCTCTGAAACTGTGAGCCCGGACATACTTCCATCCTTATAAGCTTATTATCTCAGGTGTTTTGTCACAATAATGGAAAACTGTAACACAATAAGAGTATGCTGATCTTCTCTCAAGATCATTGAAAAATGGATTATTTTGGCTGTTTTTGGAATATTTTGGAGGTGGTCTTGTTTAGAAGCAAGGCTTTAAATAAGGAAAGCACCCCAAAATTACTTCCTGTCTTTAGGAATGTGAACTAAAGCTTAGTATTTTGCCTTTTTTTTTTTTTTTTTGAGTTAGGTGGGGAGAGAGAGAAAGAGATGGGGGCGGGGAGGAGCAGTCAATGAATGAGTACATGAGCAAAGAGAGAGGGAAATTAATTGCATTATTTAGAATCAAAAAACTAGATTTTTCAAACAAAAAAACTTTGGCTTACCTGTGCTGTGGTTGTGGTTGACAATCACATCTGTGACAATGTTTCTTTTACCAGTACAAAACAAAACCAACCAAACAAACAAAAAAAGAATTCCATTCAGATAAGGCTTAATCTTTCATTCAACTAAGAGTTGGTCACATGGCCATCATAGCAGAGAAGCAATTTTATATTATTTCCAGAAAACCTTAATTGACATATATTGTTTTGTTTAATTTGTTTTTTGGTTCTGGGGATGGAACCCAGGGCTCTGTACTTACCATCGACCCAATCCCCACCTCCTTTAATGAGCGTTCAACACAATCGGCATTTATAATAACTAACTTTCAGACTTATGTTTAAAAGCACCTGGAAAAAGAAACAGATTTTAACCCACCTGTCTTGTTCGTGGACACAGAACAATCTTAATTCAGATATCGCGGAAGTCAGCGGGCCATGCAGGCAGCATCTCCAGCGAAGCTGCTTATTCATGCACAGCGAAGCTCTCTTTCAATTACTGAAATCAATTTTTCCCAATGCCTCAAAGCAGGGACCATTTGAGGCCTTTGAAAGCAATTTTTCATTTTCTTTCTTTGCAAACTGACACATTTCCACGTTCACTGTGTAACAGAAGACCTGATTTGAAGCAGTGCCCTGCTCAGGCAAGTGGCTCCCCTCCCCGACCCTGCCTCTTCTACCTTGGGTCCAGCACCTTTGCATGGGTTTGTACCTTATGTTAGAATCCCCAGATGACATCCTAAATAGGAGATGTGTGGCCGTGATAAGAAAAAGGAGTACTTTTCTTTTAAATAAGTTTTAAAAAAGCTTGGCTTTTAATGTTCCGAATGCTCTAGAAGTTAAATCTGAGGATATTCTTTTCCCAGTGTTCGTATGGAAGTGTCTGTACCAATCTCTTTGTCAATTTGGTTGCTTGGAAGATTCTAAGAATCGAGAAAAATCCTTTTAAAAAATGTCTTACATATGTAAATTACCTGTTCAAAATCTTATTTTTCAGTTTCAAATATTTTCTTACTAATGTTATGCTTCTCTTCATAATCTCTCAACTGTAAGAAAAATGCATCTTTTTCTTCTAGTGATAAATGCTAAATTTACTGCATTTCTCAGACACAAACATGGATAATTTCCACACCATTTGTATTATCAGCTTAATATGGAAAGTTCGTGTGTACATGTGTGCATGTGTATAATGAAAGGGAAATTCTTCGTGCTACATGGCTAGTTTCTAAACAAGCTTTGCATTGCCAATGTTAATTCTAAAGTATATTTTGATTCATAAATTGATTAACAGTTAAAATCCATATTTAGAAACCTAGTTGTTAATACTAAAACTTTAGCTACAGCCTCAAATTTGAACCCAGATAAGTCCATTTTGATCAGACATGGAGGAGAGAGTCTGTGGGAATGCATGGCTGCAGAAGGGTCCAGGAGATGGCCTTCCCTGGCCCACAAGGACAAGGTCAGTGTGGCTCATGGAGGTCATGCCACTTTTCTCTTTGTTCTCACACTTTCCCAGAACTGCTACCTTGGTTCTCAGGAAGTACTCCAAAATATATTTACAAAATGTTCTGAATGCTCTAGAAGCTATTCTTTTTTTTTTGGGGGGGGGGTTGGGGTACCGGGTATTGAACTCTTGGGCACTCAACCACTGAGCCACATTTCAGCCCTTTTTTATATTTTTTATTTAGAGATAGAGTCTCTCTGAGTTGCTTAATGCCTCGCTTTTGCTGAGGCTGGCTTTGAACTCGTGATCCTCCTGCCTCAGCCTCCCAAGCAGCTGGGATTACAGGTGTGTGCCACCGCACCTGGCATATATTTACAAAATTCTTGAGAAAAATGTCTCGTACATATATTGCGTGGCCAGCATGGTGCCTGCGCCCTCAAAGTGTCTAGGTGTGAAGCGCACTTATAAACTAATGGCTATCAGTTGATTTGCATTTTAATCTTTTCTACAGCTTGTTTTTTTTTTTTAAATGTTTGCCTTTTAAAGAAAATCTCTCTATGTAGGATTTTATGAAGGATTACTGATATTGTGATCTTATTTTGAGCCACAGACTTGCAAAGCTTTATTTGGAAGGCACAGGTTGTAAAGACCCATGACTCAGCTTTATAGACTCACTGAAATTTAGATACCATTTAGTCAGATTCCCTTACTTTTCGGATGAAACGGCTCCCCAGAGAAGTACATTATTAGGTACTGAGTTATGCCTTTTCTTTAAAATGTATTTTTTAATTAATAGATAAAAACAAAAGCTTATACGTATTGATGTGATGCTTTGATATGTGTATACATAACATGATGTTTAAATCAGGTTAAGCATACTGATTGCCTCAAACATTACTTCTTTGTGGTGAAAACTTTCAAAATCCTTTGTCCTAGGTTTTGAAAATGTACAGCACATTATTGTTATCTCTAGCCACCCTACTGTGCAATAGCACACAGGAACTTCATATCCTATCTAACTGTAATTAGTACTCCTTGGTCAACCATTCCCTGTCCCTTGCCCCACCCCACTCTCAGCCTTTGGTAACCCCCTACCCTTGACTTCTATGAGATCAAATATTTTGGTTTCACATGTGAATGCAATCATGAGGTTCTTGCTTTTCCTCTCCTGGCTTATTTCCCATCCCATAATGATCTTAAGTTCCATCCATGTAGTTGCAAATGGCAGGATTTAATTCTTTTGCTATGACTGAATAGTGTTCTTAACTTGCATTGTATGTCAGAATTTTTCACCAAAGTTTTCCTTTGGATTTCATTCTATTTAAGATTTCCTATTTGATGAGCATGGAGATTGCAGATGGTTTATTGGGTTCAAGTGCTGCACAGGACCTGGTCATAATTCCAATTAATTCTTTCTTAGTCTTCACGAGCTCTTCTTCCACAGGTATTAGTGACTTCTAGCTCCAACCCAGATGAGATCTCTTCCTCTGCTTCAGCATGAATCTGTCCTGTTCTTCCTTCATCAGGCTAGCAGTTGTTAGATAAATTTTCCCTTCAGCCACGATCATTTAGTGTGTTCATGGAGCTCAGTCTATGAGCAACAAAAGAAAAACCAGACACCATCCTGCCCACGAGGTGGGTGCATGTAAAACTGCAAGGATTGCCTCTATCATATGATGGCATCACAGGAACAAGTTCACATAGTGCAGGCAGTAAGGTTGTGAAGTTCCTTCTAGCTACGACTGGAATCTGGTGATATGCTAATTGAGCATTTGGAAATAATCTTTTGTCATGTGCCCATTTCAGTTACTTATCTTATTGAGGAAATAAAGGGTAGAAAAGACAGGTGACTTCATCTTACACATTTTTACACTGATGCTTTGGAATAAAGAATATAGGCTGTTAAAACAATGGAAAATGCACACAGGCAAATTTTGGATCAGTCAGGATAGAGAATCCAAAATGTCTGCCATGAAAACCAAATAGTCTACCTTCAGATGTGAACTGTCTACAGGACTGGTGTGTGTCAGGAAGATAAACCACATTTGGAGAGAAGTTGTAACAAAGTTCAGGTTCTGAGGTTTTCTGGTCATAATTCCAAATCTGGAGTGAGAAAGTTCCTCTTTGTTTAGTGTTCAAGTTGGGAGTTTGCCCTGCAAGAGACAGTGAGCTGCTGACTTGACTTGAATGTCCTTGGACAAGGAAAGAACTTGAACTAGCCATGAACAGAAGGGAGCCAGGTTTCCTGGAAACATCACCAAACCCAACAATTTCTCAGAATTTTCAGAGGCGCCAGAGGAGTGTTTGCATTTCAATGGGAAATGTTCCGAATGCCCTGGAAGCTATTCTGGGTTTTACTTTCTCATTGAGAGGCCCAAGACTCTGCTGTGAATAAGAGACAGAGCACTTGCTAACACTTTGTTAAGAGTTAAGGAAAGGGATCTTTGGGAAATTGTTAAGTGTCCAATCCTTGGTCACAAAGCCAGGACAAAGGGGGACCAGGTCATAATGGCAAATAGAAAATAAAAGTACTGCCAGCTTTAATACTTTTAATACAAAGATGCCCAATGTCTGGAGCCATTTCCACTTGAAAGGAAGACTTTCTAGGTTTAGACAGATGGAGTTGCAACAGTATTGCAGTAGCATAATGATTCCCCTCATACGGATGAACTCAATATGAGTATTTAATCTTTTCACGACTGCAAATACCTTGTTAAGTAGCATGGAGATTACAGTATTCATGAGGGACAATCTCAGAGAAAAAGGGTAATGCTATTTCCAGTTGACATCTGGGAGCATTTGAAGTAGATCTATACGCTAATACTCAAAAGTAGAAAATCCTCAGTATAGTAAGCAAAGTTTCAGGTTTAATTAATTAATTAATTAATTTTGGCACAGGGGATTGAACTCAGGGCACTTCACTGTTGAGCTATATTCCTGATCCTTTTTATTTATTTATTTATTTTTATTTTGAAAGAAGGACTTGCTAAATTGTTGAGAGTCTTGCTGAGTTGCTGAGGTTGGCCTCCAACTTGTGATCCTCCTGCCACAGCCTCTCAGGTCTCTGGGATTATAGGTGTGCACCTCAGTGCCTGGTTGGAACTAAATTTTAGATTTAATTCTACCACCATGAGTTTGAAGGCAGCACTGTTTAAAAGAAACAATATGATCTGCTTAGGTAATTAGAATTTTCTACTTGCTACATTAAAAAAGGAAAAACAGGTAAAATCAATTTTAATGCTGTGTTTTATTTAGTCCAATGTAGCTGCAGTATTATCATTTCAATATTTAATCAACATTAAAAATTAGTAGTGAAACACTACTTTTTTTCCTAATTGTTTGAAATTTGTAAAATGTCTTATACTAATGATTTCTCTCCATTTGGATGCTAAATTTTCATTGGAAATACTTGATTTGTATTTAGGGATCATGAAATTCACAGTTGGAAAAGTAGATTCACAAACATACTTTAAAAATTTCCAATAACTGAATTGAGTAGCAGTTTTAAATATTGCACTAATTAAAATTAACTAAAATAGAGGCTGGGGCTGTAGCTCAGTGGTAAAGCACTTGCCTTGCATGTGTGAGGCACTGGGTTCCATCTTCAGTACCACATAAAAATAAATAAAGATACTGTGTGTTCATGTACCACTAAATAAATATTTTTAAAAATTAACTAAGATATCTATTTCACTAGTCCCATTTTAGGTACTTAATAGACACATTAGCTAAGTGGTAATGTGTTGAATGATGTAGCTCTAAGCATTTGTTATGCTATAATTCTATGATTTCAAATATTAGGTGAACAAGTGAACTTTCAAAAGTGTCTAATGACCCCCTTTGTAATGCAAAGATATTTTAAGGGAAATACAAATTTTCGTATGAGCTTTGACCTGTCCTTTTGCTCTGTCTTTCCCCTATGTAAGAGTAAGTGTGTGCATCTTGCTAGAATTCTTCAGAACCCTGAGCCAGCTTGGTCCGTGGGGCACAGTGAGTCACTCAGTGGTAGGGTTTAAGGGGTGAGAGAGGAAGATAGGGAGATAAAGCAGGATCAGAAGGAGGAGACTTTTAACCAGTCTCAGAAATGCAAACATTACTTTTCAAGTGATATGACTTTATCACATATTGCCTGATTATTAAAATAATGATTCTTGTTTTACAAATTACTAACATTCTTATTAGATAAGCTTCAAAAGATAATAGGAAAAAACCCCATAATTCTACCACTCATAGATAACCACGGGTAACATTTCTTTTTAGTCTTATAAATTTATTCAAATAATGACTCTTTTCTATAGATAATCTTATAGCTCATGAGGATGTCCTAGCCTTCTGGCTAGCAGGAAGACTTTGCTCAATAATAAACAGTATCTTGGTCTTGAAGATACTTGTTTTCCATTTGGAGTGACATTTTTTTTCAAAGTTGAAACCTCTGTTGAGATGGGTTCAAATCAATTCTTTTGTATGAGCAAGACTTTAGTTCAATGCTCAGTTGTTCGGATTTGTGTTCATTTCCAAGATGGCAGCTGAGTCTATGCAGAAAGTCATGTGCACCACGCCTGACCTCCAGGACAGAGGATCAGTGGTTAATATGTTTGATGTATTAATAATCTAGGTTACTGGGAGAAGGTGGAAACTGTCGGCAGATGGGCATGGTTGGAGCTTGTTCCTGTCTCCTTCAACACACACACACACCTCTCCCTCTCCCCACCTCCTCTCTCTGCTTCCTGGCTGCCATGAACTGAGAAGCTTTCCTCTACCATTACATTCTGCCATGAAGTTCTGCCTCATCTCAGGCACAAAGCAGTGGAGCCAGCTGACCTTGCATTGAAACCTCTGAAATTGTGAGCCAGAATAAATCTTTCCTCCTTTGAGTTGTTTGTGTTAGGTAGTTTGGTCATAGCAACAAAAAAGCTGACTAATACACACACATACACACACACACACACACACACAATGCCGTAAAAACCAACAACAACAAAAACAAAAACTCAAGTCAAAACAAAACTACTAGTTTTACGTAAGAGCATCCTTAATAATGCTGTCAAGTTTTTTTTTTCCCCCCTGGGAGGCTAAGACAGGAGAATCCCAAGTTCAAACCCAGACTCAGCAACTTGGTGAGGCAATTTAGTGAGACCCTTCCCTGTCTCAAAATTACATATATATATAATTTTATTTATATATATAAAGAGCTGGGGGTGGGCAGGGTTGCGGCTCAGTGGTAGAGCACTTGCTTAGCATTCGTGAGGCACTGGGTTTGGTCCCCACCCAGCACCACATAAAAAAATAAAAAATAAATAAAAAAGAATAAACAAAGGTATTGTGTCCATCCACAACTAAAAAAAAAAAAAAGGTGGGAATGAGATTCAGGGTTAAAATACCTCTGGGTTCAATCCCCAGTATCCACACACTTCCCAAAATTATTAATCATATTAAATCTTAACTTTTGATTGCAAACATATTTTTATGTTCTATGTGGTCAACTGGGTAGTAATAGAATGCTTCTGATCATGTTGAAACATGATTATCATCATAAGAAAAGCACTTATGCACTTACTTGGGTTGTGAGGTGAACTGGTAGTTTTTTTTCATGAGACATTTTAAAAAAACTTTATCTTTCCTGTGTTTTTTTTCTATTCTTCTTTTCCTCTTTCTCTTCTTCCTCCTCCTCTTCCTTATTCTTCTTCAATTCGTTCATGTTAATTATACAGAATAATGCAGCTCATTTGGGAATGTGCACACACATATATTTTGATTGTTTCTGCCCTCCCATTATCTTTCCTTCCTGCTTTCCCCAATCCCTTTTTTCCCTCTATAGTCTCCCTTCTATTTCTATTTCCTCTTCCTTCCAAAAGCAATCATGAAATTAATATGGAAAAATAAAAGACCCAGAATAGCAAAAGCAATTCTAAGCAGGAAGTGTGAATCTGGCGGTATAGCGATACCAGATTTCAAACTATATTACAGAGCAATAGTAACAAAAACAGCATGGTACTGGTACCAAAACAGGCAGGTGGACCAATGGTACAGAATAGAGGACACAGAGACCAACCCACAAAGCTACAACTATCTTATATTTGATAAAGGAGCTAAAAGCATGCAATGGAGGAAGGATAGCATCTTCAACAAATGGTGCTGGGAAAACTGGAAATCCATATGCAACAAAATGAAACTGAATCCCCTCCTCTCGCCATGCACAAAAATTAACTCAAAATGGATCAAAGAGCTAGATATCAAATCAGAGACTCTGTGTCTGATAGAAGAAAAAGTTGACTCCGATCTACATATTGTGGGGTCGGGCTCCAAATTCCTTAATAGGACGCCCATAGCACAAGAGTTAATAACAAGAATCAACAAATGGGACTTACTTAAACTGAAAAGTTTTTTTCTCAGCAAGAGAAACAATAAGAGAGGTAAATAGGGAGCCTACATCCTGGGAACAAATCTTTACTCCTCACACTTCAGATAGAGCCCTAATATCCAGAGTATACAAAGAACTCAAAAATTAGACAATAAGATAACAAATAACCCTGCCACTTTGCTGAATTCATTTATTAGTTCTAGTAGTTTTTTTGTAGACCCTTTTGGGTCTTCTAGGTAAAGAATCATGTCATCCACAAATAGTGATAATTTAAGTTCTTCTTTTCCTATTTTTATGCCTTTAATTTCTTTAGTCTGTCTAATTGCTCTGGCCAGTGTTTCGAGAACTATATTGAATAGAAGTGGTGATAGAGGGCATCCCTGTCTTGTTAGAGATTTTAGAGGGAATGCCTTCAATTTTTCTCCATTCAGAATGATGCTAGCCTGAGGCTTAGCATAGATAGCTTTTACAATGTCGAGGAAAGTTCCTGTTATCCCTAGTTTTTCTAATGTTTTGAACATAAAGGGATGCTGTACTTTGTTGAATGCTTTTTCTGCGTCTATCGAGATGATCATATGGTTCTTATCTTTAAGTCTATTGATGTGGTGAATAACATTTATTGATTTCCGTATATTGAACCATCCTTGCATCCCAGGGATGAATCCTACTTGATCATCGTGCACAATTTTTTTGATGACACACACAATTTAAACAGACCAATAACAAAGGAAGAAATAGAAGAGGCCATCAAAAGACTACCAACCAAGAAAAGCCCTAGACCGGATGGATATACAGCAGAGTTTTACAAAACCTTCAAAGAAGAATTAATACCAATAATTTTCAAGCTATTTCAAGAAATAGAAAAAGAAGGAGCTCTTCCAAATTCATTCTATGAGGCCAACATCACCCTGATCCCAAAACCAGACAAAGACACTTCAAAGAAGGAAAACTACAGGCCAATATCTCTAATGGACTTAGTTGCAAAAATTCTCAATAAAATCCTGGCGAATCGAATACAAAAGCATATCAAAAAAATTGTGCACCATGATCAAGTAGGATTCATCCCTGGGATACAAGGCTGGTTCAATATACAGAAATCAATAAGTGTTATTCACCACATCAATAGACTTAAAGATAAGAACCTTATGATCATCTCGATAGACGCAGAAAAAGCATTCGACAAAGTACAGCATCCCTTTATGTTCAAAACATTAGAAAAACTAGGGATAACAGGAACTTACCTCAACATTGTAAAAGCTATATATGCTAAGCCTCAGGCTAGCATCATTCTAAACGGAGAAAAACTGAAGGCATTCCCTCTAAAATCTGGAACTAGACAGGGATGCACTCTATCACCACTTCTATTCAATTTAGTTCTTGAAATACTAGCCAGAGCAATTAGACAGACAAAAGAAATTAAAGGCATAAAAATAGGAAAAAAAAAGAACTTAAATTATCACTATTTGCGGATGATATGATAATATATCTAACAGATCCAAAAGGGTCTACAAAGAAACTGCTAGAGTTAATAAATGAATTCAGCAAAGTGGCGGGATATAAAACCAACACGCATAAATCAAAGGCATTCCTGTATATCAGCAACAAAACTTCTGAGATGGAAATAAGGAAAACCACTCCATTCACAATATCCTAAAAAAAAAAAAAAATACTTGGGAATCAACCTAACAAAAGAGGTGAAAGATTTATACAATGAAAACTACAGAACCCTAAAGAGAGAGATAGAAGAAGATCTTAGAAGATAGAAAAATGTACTCTGTTCATGGATAGGCAGAACTAACATCATCAAAATGGCGATATTACCCAAAGTTCTCCACAGGTTTAATGCGATGCCAATCAAAATCCCAACGGCATTTCTTGTAGAAATAGATAAAGCAATCATGAAATTCATATGGAAAAACAAAAGACCCAGAATAGCAAAAGCAATTCTAAGCAGGAAGTGTGAATCTGGAGGTATAGCAATACCAGATTTCAAACTGTACTACAGAGCAATAGTAACAAAAAGAGCATGGTACTGGTACCAAAACAGGCAGGTGTACCAATGGTACAGAATAGAGGACACAGAGACCAATCCACAAAATTACAACTTTCTTATATTTGATAAAGGAGCTAAAAGCATGCAATGGAGGAAGGATAGCATCTTCAACAAATGGTGCTGGGAAAACTGGAAATCCATATGCAACAAAATGAAGCTGAACCCCTTCCTCTCGCCATGCACAAAAGTTAACTCAAAATGGATCAAAGAGCTTGATATCAAATCAGAGACTCTGTGTCTGATAGAAGAAAAAGTTGACTCCGATCTACATATTGTGGGGTCGGGCTCCAAATTCCTTAATAGGATGCCCATAGCACAAAGAGTTAATAACAAGAATCAACAAATGGGACTTACTTAAACTAAAAAGTTTTTTCTCAGCAAGAGAAACAATAAGAGAGGTAAATAGGGAACCTACATCCTGGGAACAAATTTTTACTCCTCAAACTTCAGATAGAGCCCTAATTTCCCGAATATACAAAGAACTCAAAAAATTAAACAATAAGATAACAAATAACCCAATCAACAAATGGGCTAAGGACCTGAACAGACACTTCTCAGAGGAGGACATATAATCAATCAATAAGTACATGACAAAATGCTCACCATCTCTAGCAGTCAGAGAAATGCAAATCAAAACCACCCTAAGATACCATCTCACTCCAGTAAGATTGGCAGCCATTATGAAGTCAAACAACAATAAGTGCTTGCAAGGATGTGGGGAAAAGGGTACACTTGTATATTGCTGGTGGGACTGCAACTTGGTGCAGCCAATATGGAAAGCAGCTTGGAGATTCCTGGGAAAGCTGGGAATGGAACCACCATTTGACCCAGCTATCGCTCTTCTCGGGCTATTCCCTGAGGACTTTAAAAGAGCTATAGGGATAGTGCCCCATCAATGATCATAGCAGCACAATTCACATTAGCTAGACTGTGGAACCAACCTAGATGCCCTTCAATAGATGAATGGATAAAAAAATGTGGCATTTATACACAATGGAGTATTACGCAGCACTAAAAAATGACAAAATCATGGAATTTGCAAGGAAATGGATGGCATTAGAGCAGATTATGCTAAGTGAAGCTAGCCAATCCTTAAAAAACAAATGCCAAATGTCTTCTTTGATTTAAGGAGAGCAACTAAGAACTGAGCAGGGAGGAAGAGCATGAGGAAAAGATTAACATTCAACAGAGACGAGTGGTGGGAGGGAAAGGGAGAGAGAAGGGAAATTGCATGGAAACGGAAGGAAACCCTCAAAGCTATACAAAATCACATATAAGAGGTTGTGAGGGGAAAGGGGGAGAAAAAACGAGGGAGAGAACTGAACAACAACAGATGAGGTAGAGAGGGAAGATGGGAGGGGAGGGGAGGGGGGATAGTAGAGGATAGGAAACGTAGCAGAATACAACAGTCACTAATATGGCATTATGTAAAAATGTGAATGTGTAACTGATGTGATTCTGCAATTTGTATTTGGGGTAAAAATGGGAGTTCATAACTCACTTGAATCAAATGTATGAAAGATGATAAATCATGAGCTTTGTAATGTTTTGAACAAGCAATAAAAAAATAAATAAATAATTAAAAAAAAGAGAACCTGCGCTTGCAGGAACCCATTCAGTACCAAGAGAACTTGAATAATTTGACTCTCCATTACATGGGGAGTCAAATTTCAACATGAGTTTCAGAGAGGACAAACCATGTTTAAATTATAGCGGTGTCAATAGATATGCTCTACACAAATAAAGGAATATCTAGTGATATTTAAGCTACTAGAAATGACGGAGTACTCAGTAATTTGTAAGAGCTGCAAAGGAGTTCAGAGACCACAAAGTAATAGAACTGCTGCTTTCTTATATTCTTTTCTTATATTCTGAGTTTTTGTTACATGTTAAAGCAACTCTGCTATTTGGTTACCAATCTGATTTCTTATATGCCAAGGTCCTAGATGGGAGCTAAGAGAGCTATTTATTTATTTATTTATTTATTTATTTATTTTAAAACTCCATTTTTGTCTTGGTAAAGAAGGTCTTTCAAAACCAGTTCAAAAATTCCATGTCTGTACCCAAAGATTGAATATTATCTTTATATTTCTCATTCTGTCTGTATTTCCTTTTTCCTTTACGACAGGCCTAATCCCAGGTGTCTGCTCCCCTCCCCAATCAGGTAAATTGGTGCCTCAGGCTGCCTACAGACAAGTCAAGTGTACAGAAATCCTAGAATCCCCCCAAACTACCGCAGCACACATGCATCATTTAAAACGTATTTACAATATTTAGGGATTGAAATCTTAAATCTTACTGTACGTTCTCATTTATGATCTGATTTGGCCTCCTCATCCTGGGCGCTTTCTTATGTCTTGAAATATTCCCTGAAAGTGTGATTTGTAGAGTTTGCACAGTAGATTACTGTAAGATACAGGCCAATTCATTTATAGTCTCCTTCCATCAGCAAGGTTTTGGCCAGGGAACGATATTTGTGTTTCAAGAAAGTAACTCTAATGATAACGCAGACAGATCCAAAGGCAGATGCTGGAAATCTATTGAGGAGACCCAGTGAAATGCAGCACTGGCCTGAGATACAGTGGTTGACTTTGGGATTGTGTAGGGGCGGGAGACAGAAGTAGGTCAAGATGGGCAGCTGAATGGGAGGGATGAGAGGTTTCCGACCTATCACAAGTTATGCCAGTCTAGGGATTGAAGGTTTTTTGGAAAATCTGGGTAGCAGTGTTCAGTGGGAAGCAGGGCATTTTTAAATTTTAAAATAGTGTAACTGTTAGTAACTGTTTAAAGTATATGTAAAGTTTATAGGTGAAGACCTACATTTGCATTTATACATGGATTCTTTCCACGAAGGATTTGAAAACAATTATAATCAGAAGCATCACTATAATAATAATAATAATATAGTAATAATATTAATAATTGGAGTGGGTAACCAAATTGTCAAATTGGTTTGATCCTGAATTTTTAAATCTTATCGTTTTCATCCAAAAAAATTGAAAATATATCATGAAAGACTGGATTTTTCTCTTGTCATTTTTAATGTAAAGATGTTTAAAGTTATTTCAGGAATCTTGTGACAAAAATTTATAATCTAAAGTTTTTATTTTTTAAAATTAAATTAAATTTAAAATAGTTTTGGTATTGGGGACGCTTTACCACTGAGCTATATCTTCAGCCTTTTTTATTTTTTATTCTGAGAATGTAGTTCTCATTCACTTAAATTGACTGAAAATTAATTTAAAACTTTCTTTCATGTTTTTGTATGTAATTTATCACAGTTTGGGTTGTTTATTTGTATTTGACTTCCTAAGTTGTATAATCTTTGGTCCAGGATCTTTTTTTTTTCTTCACATACTTATCTTGAATAGAGTTTGCATGTAACAAGGAGGAGCTAAATAAATCTTTTAAAATTAAACTAAGTAATGAAAAAATATTAAAAATCGACACAAACAATTCCCTAAATTGTTGAGGCCTCAAACCTGTGATCCTCCGGCTTTAGGCTCCCAAATAGCTGCAATTATAGGCATGTACCACTGTTCTTGGTCAACCTTAATCTTTTCAATAAAGTTTCATAAAATCTATGCCTGCTGTGGTCATTAGCAACTTCAGGAATAGCCGAGGACAGGCATTTCAATTATTCATAATTTTTTTTCCAAAATTGTTCTTAATGATAATATATCAGAAATCTAAAACTGATTTTAATTTGAAATCTTTATTTGTCAGAAAATATGACCTTAATTCAGATATTTAAGAACGTGTTGTTTTAACTTGAATGGGTATCAATATTATATATGTAGTTGACATAAGGATCATTGCTTGCAGTCTTCAGTTTACTACATTTTTTCAAGTAGTCAACTTCTGAACTTGTCTCACTACTTCACTCATTCTGGATTAGTCCATCTTCTCTTACTAATAACACAACACTACAGACTGGGTACGGTTTAATATGAAGGGGTTTACTTAGGCTGTGGTTTTGGGGGTCCAATGTCATGGGGCCACATTTGGAGATAATGTTCTCTTTGGCAGAATCTTCAGGTGTTGGAGGGTATTGCATAGCAAGAGGCAGAGATTGTGCACATAGGTGTGTCTCTTCTGATCTCTCCTCCTTTATTAGAAAGCCACCAGGATTCAATCATGGGGCTGCACCCTAATAACCTTGTCTAATCCTCATCATTTCCCGAAGACCCCACCTCCAAAAACCATAGTTAGATTATGTTTCCACCTTCTTAATACCTCACAGTGGGGATTCAATTTCAACTGATGGAAACCTGAGGAACACAAGTCAAGCCATATCCAAACTACAGCAGTCATTCATTCTTTTTTTTTTAAATGATTTTGTTTATTTATTTTTATATCTTTATTTTATTATTATGTGGTGCTGAGGATCGAACCCAGTGCCTCACGCTTGCCAGGTGAGTGCGCTACTACTTGAGCCACATCCCCAGCCCCTAGTCATTCATTCTTAAATGTTAACTGATTTGATTCCTAAATTACAATTTAGTTTCTGGACTAAGCAATTACTATTTAACTGAAAATATATTCCTTTCATTCATTTATTCATATAAGTCACTCATTTATTCATATAATTGTTACCATTATGGTTTTCAAAAAACTGTATTTTTAGATCTGAAAGGGAATTGAGGGATAACTAACTTCCTTATCATGATATTTTTGTAGCAGAAATTGAAGTCTAGTGGGAGAATGGACTTGCCCAAATTGAACACATTAAATGTGACCAGGTCTCCCAACTCCCAATCTAGAGCTTTCTCTAATTCATTGCAGTCCTTCCTAGTTTCCTTCTCTTCAATTTTCTACCAACAACTGCCAAAGAAATCATCCCGGGGCACTGCTTTGAACACGTCTCTTTCCTATTGTAAAGTTCCCAGTGCATCCCAATAGACCACTAAATAAAACATCATCTCCTAAACCCAGCAGTAATCCTCTCATCCACTCCTTCACCTACCCTTTCTCTCCCCTAAATCCTACTCACATTCCAGCCAGTCTGAAACGCTTGCTATAAAAGCCTCTGTACACTCTTTTTAAAATATACCATTGACTGTATTGCTTTTTCTCTGTTGAAGATCTCCTCTTGCTCTTCTTCTATCTTAGTAGCTAACTAGATTCTAGCTTTAAAATGTAGCTTGAATACCATTTCTTTGATATGTTATTCTTCAATTTCTCCATGCATGAATGTAGTTCTCATTCACTTAAATTGATTTAAAATTAATTTAAAACTTTCTTTCATGTTTTTGTGTGTAATTTATCACAGTCTGGGTTGTTGATTTGTATTTGACTTTCTAAATGTATGATCTTTGGTCCGGGATCTTTTTCTCATATGCTTATCTTGTACACAGTTTGCATGTAACAAGGAGGAGCCAAATAAATCTTTTAAAATTAAATTAAGTAATGAAAAAATATTAAAAGTCCACACAAACAAAGCTAGAATAATGTATATTACACTTGAGGGCTTAGTATCTTTATTTTCTGAGTTTGTGCCACAAAATTATTCAGGAAAAAACCCACAAACTCTAAGTCATTCACTTTTGGAAAGATCATCTTAAAATCAGTTTTAGCTAACAATTTTAGGGAATATGTAAAAACTTTCAAATATTCTCATGAAGTTTTAAAGAGACTTACCTCTTAGAGGGTGATATTGGTGTTGTCTGACTTATAGGTATATGGATAGACCGGATGTCTTGGATCACCTCTATCAGCTTCTCTGACTCCTGGGCCAAGTATACATTCAGCTCTATGACCAAGGGTACCAGTGTCTCATGAGGTCATTTATACAAGCAAATTTGGAGGCACTGAGAGATGGGTACAGTTTCAATTTTGTCCTTGCTTGTCTCCATTTCATGTGTATTTTGTTAGCTTTCCATTGCTAGGATAAAATGTCTGAGACAATCAACTTAAAAGGAGAAGAGGTTTATTGCTGGTTCATGGTTGCAGTCCAGCTTTGCATAGCCCTGCTGGTTTTGGGTGTTTGGTGAGGCAGAACATCATGGTGGGAAGCATGTGGTGAAGCAAAGCTGTTAACCGCATGGTGTCCAGGAAGCAAAGAAGAAAGAAGGAGACCAGGGTGCCAATATCTCCTTTGAGAGCATGCCTAACTTTCTCCCACTAGGCCCCTCCTCCCCAAAGTCCCGCCACCTCCCAGTGTCACCACAGGCTGGTGACAAAGCCTTTAACACAGAGGCGTTGGGGGCGTGAAGAGCCAAACCATTACATCTATCCTTCCCTGTTCACTGCCTACCCTTCTTACCTCAGGATCATACTTGACAGAAAAGCACTAGCCATCACAGACAGTTTAGCCAGCTCTCACAATTGTATGAGGTCATAGAACAAATCCCATCTTGATATCAGTCTTAACGTTCTAGTCCATGATCACACTTTGACTGATCACCAGACTTGGTACTGGAGGAACAGAAACAAAACCTTAAGGATGGGTTCTCTGAATTGATTCAGGTTGCCTCTGGATTTTTTTTTAGCTGATTAATTTTAGAAGCATTAATGACACTGTCTACATTGATAAAGGGGACACTGATAGTTCATCACATTAAGTAGTGTTATTTTTCTTCTGTATTTAAATGCCCATAGAAGGTGTGAATTTACATAATTAAGTGTTTGCTGTGATTTTAGTGGAAATAAGGAGTATAATAGTTTTGGTTGGTTACTTTTAAGTTTGCTGAAGAGCTTGAAGAAAGAAAATAAGTATTTAAATAATTTTAAATTCCATATTCAAGATTTACATAAGGGATTAAGACATAGTCTCCAAGAGTGTCACCCACCCTTCCAACCACTCCAACCAAATCAGACCAGACCAAACCCAACCAAAGCAAACCACCAAACAAAAGTTCTTATATGGTAGCTATAGGGCCAAAATTGAAAAAAAAAAAAAAATCAAACCCAAAGTATAATCCTGTAGGTAAGTTACACAAGTAAATAAATTCCCCAAATTCAGGGGATCTCTTGGATAGGGACCAAGAAATAGGAATGCAGAAATATGGGCATATTCACATGAAGCTTGAGATCTTAAATACTTACACTCTGTGGAGACTCCTGCTTGTAGATGCAGCTCCTTATCCCATTGGAGGAGATTTTTTCTTTCCTATTTATGTCTTTAGACCTCAGGCACATGTGTGGAACTGGATGCCAGGGTACGAGATCAGGGTGGAAGGAACATAAAGTTAGATCAGGCTGAATCTGTTCACCAGAGGAGAGCTACGAGGAATAGTGGGGTCAGCACCCCGACCACAGAGGAGTGATGCTATGGAATCAGTCTGCCATCAAGTGGCCAGCAGAAGCCGCCGGGTTATCAGAATGGTGTCATGTTGGAGCCAGGGTCAGGGTTGGGGTGGGTTGAGACAGTGCCTTCAACTGTTGGCAGGCTTGGCATGCAGCCAAGACCCTACCTAAATCTATGTTGGTGAGCAGAAGCCCTGGTTTCTGAGACTAAGTACAACCTCCATTTCTGCCACTATGGCTACTTTGTTCATAAGCCCTTTGAGACGGCCACCAGGCCAGCAGCATCTCCCACCCTTGAAAGACCATCTCCTTTACCTTATGTGATTTCTGACTCAATTTGGAGGCTTATGGGGGTGGGGGCCAAAAGATTGACACAGGGGCCAGGTTGTCCTGGGGCGATGGCTCAACCAAGTAGGTTCTAGTTTGTCATTTCTTTCACTCACTTTATGCATAGCTTTCCTCCCCAGCTGCCTCTTCCCTTTGACATCGGACTGATAAGCAACGATCCTTCATCATCTCTTTAAGAGTTTCATAGAAATGCATAAAGTTGACTCTCTTTCTAGAAATTCCTCATCCTATTTCATTCTTATTGGTTCTTTCTTTTTATCAAATTCTAACTGATAGATACAGTTCAGGGTATGGGATACATCCTAGGGAGCCAAGGGGAAGGAAAAGAAGAGTTAATCAGGAAAGAAGAGAGAACAGATTTAAGGATTCATTATCTAGCTGACTGCCATTAAGAATGTGTGACTGGGACCAGCTGAATATATCTCAGCATCTCAGAAAAGTGAAGAATTTATCTGCCAGCTTGTGTTTCCTTTGACTAAAAAGTTCACCCAGTGGGGGTTGTTAATGACCCCCAAAGGTGTTAATAGTAAAGTCTTGAAGAAAGACACAAGAGATAACAGGTGTTGTCCCTTGAGCTGAAATGTAGCTGGAGCCCACAAAAACCTGGTTTTCCAGCATTAGCAGCTCAAATAGGAAGCAGGAAGGGCTGACATCTAAGGTGGTACTTGTGAGGTGTCTATACTATCTACCCTTTGTACTAGGGAGACCCACTTCTGACCTCTCACATCCTCCTCTACTACAATGTGAGTCTCCATTTCTTTTTTTTAAATTTTTTAATATATTTTTTAATTGGTTGTTCACAACATTACAAAGCTCTTGACATATCATATTTCATACATTAGATTGAAGTGGGTTATGAACCCCCAATTTTACCCCAAATGCAGATTGCAGAATCACGTCGGTTACACATCCACAATTTTACATAATGCCCTATTAGTAACTGTTGTATTCTGCTACCTTTCCTATCCCCTACTATCCCCCCTCCCCTTCTCTCCCATCTTCTCTCTCTACCCCATCTACTGTAATTCATTTCTCTCTTTGTTTGTTATCCCATTCCCCTCACAACCTCTTATATGTAATTTTGTATAGCAATGAGGGTCTCCCTCCATTACCATGCAATTTCCCTGTTCTCTCCCTTTCCCTCCCATCTCATGTCTGTTTAATGTTAATCTTTTCTTCCTGCTCTTCCTCCCTGCTCTGTTCATAGTTGCTCTCATTATATCAAAGAAGACATTTGGTATTTGTTTTTTAGGGATTGGCTAGCTTCACTAAGCATAATCTGCTCTAGTGCCATCCATTTCCCTGCAAATTCTATGATTTTGTCATTTTTTATTGCTGCATAGTAGTCCATTGTGTATAGATGCCACATTTTTTTTTATCTATTCATCTATTGAAGGGCATCTGGGTTGGTTCCACAGTCTAGCTATTGTAAATTGTGCTGCTGTGAACATCGATGTGTCAGTATCCCTGTAGCATGCTCTTTTAAGGTCTTCAGGGAATAGTCCGAGAAGGGCAATAGCAGGGTCAAATGGTGGTTCCATTCCCAGCTTTCCCAGGAATCTCCAAACTGCTTTCCAAATTAGCCGCACCAATTTGCAGTCCTACCAGCAATGTACTAGTGTACCCTTTTCTCCACATCCTTGACAGCACTTGTTGTTGTTTGACTTCATAGTGGCTGCCAATCTTACTGGAGTGAGATGGTATCTTAGGGTGGTTTTGATTTGCATTTCTCTGACTGCTAGAGATGGTGAGCATTTTTTCATGTACTTGTTGATTGATTGTATGTCCTCCTCTGAGAAGTGTCTGTTCAGGTCCTTGGCCCATTTGTTGATTGGGTTATTTGTTATCTTATTGTTTAATTTGTTGAGTTCTTTGTATACTCTGGATATTAGGGCTCTATCTGAAGTGTGAGGATTAAAAATTTGTTCCCAGGATGTAGGCTCCCTATTTACCTCTCTTATTGTTTCTCTTGCTGAGAAAAAACTTTTTAGTTTAAGTAAGTCCCATTTGTTGATTCTTGTTATTAACTCTTGTGCTATGGGTGTCCTATTAAGGAATTTGGAGCCCGACCCCACAATATGTAGATCGGAGCCAACTTTTTCTTCTATCAGACGCAGAGTCTCTGATTTGATATCAAGCTTCTTGATCCATTTTGAGTTAACTTTTGTGAATGGCTAGAGAAAGGGATTCAGTTTCATTTTGTTGCATATGGATTTCCAGTTTTCCCAGCACCATTTGTTGAAGATCCTATCCTTCCTCCATTGCATGTTTTTAGCCCCTTTATCAAATATAAGATAGTTGTAACTTTGTGGATTAGTCTCTGTGTCCTCTATTCTATACCATTGGTCCACCCGCCTGTTTTGGTACCAGTACCATGCTGTTTTTGTCACTATTGCTCTGTAATATAGTTTCAAATCTTTTATCGCTATACCGCCTGATTCACACTTCCTGTTTAGAATTGCTTTTGCTATTCTGGGTCTTTTATTTTTCCATATGAATTTCATGATTGCTTTATCTATTTCTACAAGAAATGCCGTTGGGATTTTGATTGGCATTGCATTAAACCTATAGAGAACTTTTGGTAATATCGCCATTTTGATGATGTTAGTTCTGCCTATCCATGAACAGGGTATATTTTTCCATCTTCTAAGATCTTCTTCTACTTCTCTCTTTAGGGTTCTGTAGTTTTCATTGTATAAATCTTTCACCTCTTTTGTTAGGTTGATTCCCAAGTATTTTATTTTTTTTGAGGATATTGTGAATGGAGTGTTTTTCCTCATTTCCGTTTCAGAAGTTTTCTCGCTGATATACAGAAATGCCTTTGATTTATGCATGCTGATTTTATAGCCTGCCACTTTGCTGAATTCATTTATTAGTTCTAGTAGTTTCTTTGTAGACCCTTTTGGGTCTTCTAGGTATAGAATCATGTCATCTGCAAATAGTGATAATTTAAGTTCTTCTTTTCCTATTTTTATGCCTTTAATTTCTTTTGTCTGTCTAATTGCTCTGGCCAGTGTTTTGAGAACTATATTGAATAGAAGTGGTGATAGAGGGCATCCCTGTCTTGTTCCAGATTTTAGAGGGAATGCCTTTAACTTTTGTCCATTCAGAATGATGCTAGCCTGAGGCTTAGCATAGATAGCTTTTACAATGTCGAGGTAAGTTCCTGTTATCCCTAGTTTTTCTAATGTTTTGAACATAAAGGGATGCTGTAGTTTGTCGAATGCTTTTTCTGCGTCTATCGAGATGATCATATGGTTCTTATCTTTAAGTCTATTGATGTGGTGAATAACATTTATTGATTTCCATATATTGAACCATCCTTGCATCCCAGGGATGAATCCTACTTGATCATGGTGCACAATGTTTTTGATGTGTTTTTATATTCGATTCGCCAGAATTTTATTGAGGATTTTTGCATCTAGGTTCATTAGAGATATTGGTCTGTAGTTTTCTTTCTTTGAAGTGTCTTTGTCTGGTTTCGGAATCAGGGTGATGTTGGCCTCATAGAATGAATTTGGAAGAGCTCCCTCTTTTTCTATTTCCTGAAATAACTTGAAAAGTATTGGTATTAATTCTTCTTTAAAGGTTTTGTAAAACTCCGCTGTATACCCATCAGGTCCTGGGCTTTTCTTGGTTGGTAGTCTTTTGATGGCTTCTTCAATTTCATCCATTGATATTGGTCTGTTTAAATTGTGTGTATCCTCCTGACTCAGTCTGGGCAAATCATATGACTTAAGAAATTTATCGATGCCTTCACTATTTTCTATTTTATTGGAATATAGGTTTTCAAAATAATTTCTAATTGTCTTCTGTATTTCTGTAGCATCTGTTGTGATATTGCCTTTTTCATCCCGTATGTTAGTAATTTGAGTTCTCTCTCTTCTTCTCTTCATTAGCATGGCTAAAGGTCTGTTGATCTTATTTATTTTTTCGAAGAACCAACTTTTAGTTTTGTTAATTTTTTCAATAGTTTCTTTTGTTTCAATTTCATTGATTTCCGCTCTGATTTTAATTATTTCTTGCCTTCTGCTACATTTGCTGTTGTTTTGCTCTTCCTTTTCTAGGGCTTTGAGATGAAGTGTGAGCTCATTTATTTGTTGGTTTTTTCTTTTTTTGAGGAATGACCACCAGGCGATGAATTTTCCTCTTAAAACTGCTTTCATTGTGTCCCATAGACTCCGATATGTTGTGTCTGCATTTTCATTTATCTCTAAGAATTTTTTGATTTCCTCCTTTATGTGTTCTGTAACCCATTGATCATTCAGTAACATATTGTTCATTTTCCATGTGATGTAGGATTTTTCCTTCCTTCTTTTATCATTGATTTCCAGTTTCATTCCATTATGATCAGATAAAATGCAAGGTACTATCTCCACCCCTTTATATTTACTGAGGGTTGCCCTATGGCATAATATATGGTTTATTTTTGAGAAGGATCCATGTGCTGCTGAGAAAAAAGTATATCCATTTGATGATGGTTGATATATTCTATATATGTCAGTTAAGTCTAGGTTATTGATTGTGATATTGAGTTCTATAGTTTCTTTATTCAACTTTTGTTTGGAGGATCTGTCCAATGGTGAGAGAGGTGTGTTGAAGTCACCCATAATTATTGTGTTGTGGTCTATTTGATTCTTGAACTTGAGGAGAATTTGTTTTATGAATGTCGCAGCACCATTATTTGGTGCATAAATATTGATAATTGTTATATCTTGTTGGTGAATGGTTCCTTTTAACAGTATATAATGTCCTTCCTTATCCCTTTTGATTAACTTAGTCTTGAAGTCGATTTTATTCAATATGAGGATGGCCACCCCTGCTTGCTTACGAGGACCGTGTGCATGGTATATTTTTTCCCATCCTTTCACCTTCAGCCTGTGTATGTCTTTTCCAATCAGATGTGTCTCCTGGAGGCAGAATATTGTTGGATTTGTTTTTTTTAATCCATGATACCAGCCTATGTCGCTTTATTGGAGAGTTTAAGCCATTAACATTCAGAGTTACTATTGATATATGGTTTGTACTTCCATCCATGTTTGATTATTTATCCTTTTTTAAAAAAATTTAGTTTGTTTCTCCATGATTATCTTTCCCCTCGCCCTCTGTCTTTACCGAGGCACTTCCTACTGATGGTTTTGGTTATTGTTTTTCATTTCTTCCTTGTGTAGTGTTTTGCTCAAAATGCTTTGCAATGCTGGTTTTCTGGCTGCAAATTCTTTTAACTTTTGTTTATCATGAAAGATTTTTATTTCGTTGTCATACCTGAAGCTTAATTTTGCTGGATACAGAATTCTTGATTGGCATCCATTGTCTTTCAGTGTTTGAAATACATTGTTCCATGACCTTCTTGCTTTCAGTGTCTGTGATGAAAAATCCGTTGTTAACCTTATTGGTTTACCCCTGAATGTAATCTGTCTCCTTTCTCTTGTAGCTTTTAATATTTTCTCTTTGTTCTGTATATTGGATATCTTCATAACAATGTGTCCTGGCATTGGTCTACTGTGATTTTGTGTGATCGGTGTCCTGTATGCATCTTCAATTTGTATATCTGTTTCCTTTTTTATTTCTGGAAAGTGTTCTGTAATTATTTCATTCAGCAGGTTACTCATTCCCTTGGTTTGAATCTCTGTACCTTCTTCTATCCCGATGACTCGTAAGTTTGGTTTTTTTATGTTATCCCATAACTCTTGGATGTTTTTCTCGTGATTTTTTACCAGCCTTTCTGAGTTGGCTAGACTCTTTTCAAGATGATATATTTTGTCTTCATTATCTGACGTTCTGGCTTCTACTTGCTCCACTCTGTTAGTGATACTCTCAATTGAGTTTTTAATTTGGTTTATCGTTTCCTTCATTTCTTTTTTTTTTTAATATATTTTTTTTAGTTCTCGGCAGACACAACATCTTTGTTGGTATGTGGTGCTGAGGATCGAACCCGGGCCGCACGCATGCCAGGCGAGCGCTACCGCTTGAGCCACATCCTCAGCCCTCGTTTCCTTCATTTCTAAAATTATTGTTTGATTATTTTTTATAATCTCTATCTCCTGATAAAGATGCTTAACTTCTTCTTTTATCTGTTTATGTAATTCATTCTCAATGTGTTCTTTCGCTGCTTGAATTTGCTGTCTTGTATCCTCTTTAAGGTTCCATTCCATCTGTCTAAGGTGTTCCTTGAGTTCTTTATATGATCATTTTTCTGATGACTCTAGGTCCTCCTGAATATTTGGGCTGTCCTGCATTGTTTGTACTCCTTTTCTTCCTTGCTTTTTGAAGCTGCTCATGTTACTTCTTGTTCTGTTTGACTGATGAGTTACTGTTTACTCCTATAAATTTATTAGATGCTTGGGGGGAAAGGTATTAGAAGGGAAGGGAAGAAGTCACTAAAGAGAATGAGAGTAAGTAGGTCGAATTCAAGGAAGGGGGGATAAGATAATTGAAAAGAAATGAAAAGAGAAAAGAAGAAAAAAAAAGGAAATAAAAAAAGAAAAAAAAATTTTTAAAAAAATAATAAAAAAATTAAAATTAAAATTAGAAGAAAAAAATTTTTAAAAAAATTTAAAAAAAATTTAAAAAAACAACAAGAAAGAAAAATGAAAATGAAAGAAAAACTCAAATAAAAAAAAGAGAGCAAAGAAAAAAAGAAAAAAAAACCTAATAAGTGCAGTCTTAGAGTTTGATTAACTTCTCTTCCAGTAGGTGGCGCTGTGCCCACCTGGCCAAGTTTCTCCTGTCAGTACGCGGGAACCAATCACTGTGCAGCAGCTCCTCCCAGACTGGGCGAGTCTCCAATCCTGAGTGCCTAGGGCCTCCTCTTGTGTCTAGTCACTTCCCACTTTTCCTCTAGCTAGGCCCCTCTCACAGGTGCCGCTCACCACAATACTGGCTACATGACAGGTCTGCTGCTCCCGGGAGCCCTGTTTTCATGAATGACTGGGCACACTCTTCCAGTTTGCCATTCCCTCAGACCCTAAGTTTGTAGAGCTTGGGGCTGAGAATCCTCAGCGAATTTTACTTGCCCTCCGGTAGCCACGCCCCCGGTAGCTGGTGCAAGAGACCTCAGCTGTCAGCACTGGTGGGAGTGGTAGTTCCGCGCCGAGGGTCCGGTGCCACCTCTGATTCCCTGGGTCTGGCTATCGTGCTCACGGGAGAGCTGGGAGGGGCCCTTAAGGTTTCCCCGATGTGTGGAGAGGGAAGGCTAGGGAATTACACACCTGTAGCTGCAGGTTTCAATGAAGTTATCTCCTCTGCCGCAGTCTGATGACGTCAGTTCTCTGCCATGGTGGTATCTTTTGCAAATGGCGACAGTTCGTTTCCCTTTGCCGGGCGACCAATGCAACGGGTGGGTCCTTACTGTCTCTCCCAAGCCCCGTTTCAAACCTGTGGCCACTACCTATGAAGGCTCGGTAGGCATTTACCTCCGTAGGATGAGAAGGGCTGACCAGTTGTTTCAGCCGGATGGATTAGTGCTGAGTCACAGCTGTTTGTCTGTGGGAAGCAGGCGAACGGGAGCTTGAATTCAGCCGATCTGGGCTTGGGGTGTGTTCTGAGAGGCCCAGACTGTTCGCCCCAGATCCACGTCAGCTCAGCATTGCCTAGTGATCCTGAGCAAACAGATTTAGGTTGTTTACGACTCCCTATGCCTGCACAGCTGAAGAGGTCAGAGACTTGATCTCTCTGCGCCCACCGCCATGTTGGAATCCGAGTCTCCATTTCTATGGGAAAAAAAGTCTCACTTCCTCCCCAAGAAGGAAGTTGTAAGTCCAATCAATCATAGCATCTCCATTAAAAGTTAAAATTTCTAAAAGTATAAGACAAGAAGTTGGTAAGATTATAACAGATGTTCATTGTCTTCCTCCTCCATCATCTGTTATAGATTTCAACTTCAGCCAACACCTTTGCTGATCTGGATTACTTGTCTGGTGTTATGGCCTGGATTGTCATCTTTCAGGGACTTGAGAAAGGTCATTTAGTTTATGCTTTTGAGACTGGTGTTGCAGCCATTGATTTTATACTGTTTTTACAAGGTATAAAAGCACCAAGAGATATCTAAGGATCCATTAGGTTTTAGACTTCCTCTTCCTTGGCCCTATTTGGTGGTAGTATCTTTAGTTCCTCATGGTTATCATAGTCAAATTTCCTTGTCAGTTGTATTAGGGTTCTTCAGAGGAATTAGTTCATTCAGTCATGGTGGTTGAGAAGTCCTCTAATGTGCTGTCTGCAACTTGGATATCATGGAAATCTAGTGGTGTAGTTCTAGACTGAGACCAAAGGTCTGAGAACCAGGAGAACAAATAGTTTAAGTTAGTCCAAGTCTGAAGGCCTGAGAACCAGAGAGCTAAAGGTATGAGCTCAGTCTGAGGAAAGAAGACTGAAGTCCCAGCTGAAGCAGTGATCCAGATAAATAATTCTCTCTCTTCCTCCACTTCTTTTTCCTATTCAGTTCCTCAGTGTTTTGGGTGATGTCCCCCAACACAGGGGAGCGAAATTTGCTGCACTCAGGCTACTGATTTAAAGCCTAATGTCTTCTGAAAGACCCACATAGACACACCCAGAAATAATGTTTAGCTATCTATCTGAGCCCCCATGGTCCAGTCAAGTTCACATGTAAAATTAACCAACACATCAATACAGTAATTCCTTTCTTTGCCTTTTTTTTTTCTCCACTGGTATGAGAAGTTCAAAGTATCCACTAAATTACTGGGACATTCAAGAATCTTTTGGATAAAAATTTCTCCTCCAGGAATCATAAAACATATCCCCCCAAAACCTCAGTTACCAGGAAAAGGGGCACAATTTCTTTATCACTCAATGTGATTAATGAAGAGAGGGAAGAATCTTTCTTCTACCCAGAGCCCCATGTTGTAGACAATGGAGATGCAGCACAACCATTCAGTTTATATCCTATATTCTGAAGGATAGTGCCCCAACCCATGAAGATGTTGTTTTTAGGTTGATATATGAGCTGAGTCTCTAACAGGGCATTACATTCTTTGTGAACTTTTGATTGCCTTCAAGGTCAACCCAGTCCAGTGAATTCCATGATTGTGCTCACGTTGTCATACCGCATTTGACATGAAATGAGTCCGTTTATGGAGGCCATGTTGGGTGTGGGATGTATGTTGGGAGATCAGCCTTTTCGAGTGTTTTAAATGGTGGTGCTGATGATAGCATCAAAGAGAAATTGTGTTTTGAATTAATATAAATTTCCAGTAGGAAAAATTGCTGCTTCCTCTAGGGTGACAGAGATCCAAAGTAGTCAAGTGATACCAAATAAATGTCTGGTCTCTACTGCAAGCAAGCAGAGCATTCAGTAGTGGAAGTAGCTAGATCTGTGTATTAGTCAGTTTTTGTCACTATAACAAAACACCTGAAGTAATTAATTTATAAAAATAAGAGGTTCATGTTGGCTCATGGTTCTGAAGGTTCTAGTCCGATATTGAGTGGCCCCATTCCTTTGGGCCTCTGGTGAGGACAACACATCACAGCAGGAGAGCATGATAGAGCAAACTGCTTACTTCATGAACCAGGAAGCAGAAGAAAGACTAAGAGGCGCTTCCAGGCCACACCTCAATGAACTAAGAACTTTTCTCCAGGACTCTTTTCTCAGATTCCCCAATCTCCCAATAGCACCACCCCAAACATAATGGTCGGTAAGGGAAAGTTACCCTGTTTGACTTGTGCATTGCCTTCACCCTGCTCTTAGATCACTCTGTTCATGGGTCCATTGTACCAGGACCAGGGAGGCAGAGCTGAGGAGCAAACCAGACTCTCAATGTTCATTGGTTGTTGCGAGCTTCCCTTGGATGGGTGCTCTCCAGACACAAAGATCTGCATTTTTATAGGTTCATTCACATACTTCCTCAAGAAGTCTTTAATTTTTCAATCTCATTTTCCTATAGGCCTTTTCTTAAACAAAGACAAGCTATTGGTTACTGCCCAAGGACCCTCCCATATCCATTTTTCTCTCCTTGCAGTGGGAGATCAAATGTATTTTCTTGAAAAACTTTGGGGTCTGCTAGAAGTTCCCTGTATCACTTTTCTTTGGAGCCACTTTGAGAGGATTAAAATGGGGCTTCATGTCTTTGCTTAAAACCAACATGTCACATTAATTCATTTATGAGACATGCCTATTTTATTTAGTCCTTCCATTGTCCATAGGGAACCCCCCTTCAAACCGGGTGTGCTAGTTGATGGAGAGGCACTTATGTAATACAGGTAGGTGACATGGGAATAAGGGCCACTTATTAATCACCTGTTCATGTGACTTACACTTTTTGGCAAAGCCACATCTGGTTCCAAACATAATATTTCAATTGTATAAAATGGATCACTGCTATGCACATCTGATCTTAGGATTTGCAATGGGTACCAAGTCCTGGTCACTTTGAGACTTATTAAGTTTGGTGGGGAGGAGTGTATTGAGGCTCAGCTCCTTACACAGGCAGAGACATGGTAAAATCACCACAGGCAAGAAATACCTAGAAGGCTACAGAAAGCATGACTGAGGCTTGTTCTGTGAACTTAATACCAGAAATGGATATGGCTACCAGGAGTTCAGCAAGATGTAGCTTTGGATCTAGGTGGAACACTGATGAACAGTGTGAATTAAGAGAGCTGTTCTTAGGCCCTTCCCTTCAATGTTTCCATTTTTGGAAAAGATCCAGCACCACACCATTCCTAAGTTAAATTAGACCAGTTAGTGCTTTTGGTGAACACAGAACTAATTTAAAATTTTTTCTCCAGTCTTTTCTGCTATAGAACAAATGTTACCTGTAGTGCAGCCTTTAAGAATCTAGTCTTAAATGAATTCTGGTGGAATAATGCCCATGTAATCCTTTTTAGTGTGGCATTTGCCAATGTCTTATGAAAGAGGAAGAAACTTGGAGTTCTGTTCACTCAATCAGTCAACATAACTTGCTGAGTATTGACTGAACACTTGGTGCAGAGGAAAAGCAAGAAATGTGATTCTCTCTGACACAGAAATCTTTCCAATTTTCCAGCGGCAATGTATAATTTTGGAAAAGTATCTGTGAATGACTTAGCCTGGTTTGGGATCAAGAAAGGTTTTGTTTTTCAAACATCTATGAGATATTAGATTGGCCGATAGAGTTTTAGGTTCTGGGAAGAGCTCATAGGAAGGCCCCAAGGTAGGGAAAAGCATATCTTATCTGAGAAGATAAAAAATATAGCAGGGTCAAGATATGAACTAATGCAAAGAGAGGGACCACAGATAAATGAAGTAATGGATTTTTAGTTTATTTGTTTGTTTTTATGTTTGGCTATATTATTTTAAATTATTATCTTATTAAAAGGATCAACACTTGAAAGTCTCAAATTCAGTTAGATGTTTGTTTATTAAGGCAAAGTTCCTGACTGCAAGTAACTTTAGAATCTAACCAAAAAGATGAGAGGCACTTTTGTATTCTTGTAATACAAGTTATAAAGAGCCTAGGAAGGACACTGTACTATGTCACAGAGACAAGCCTAGGGATTTGTCCGGAATCCAATTCTTCAACAAAAACTTAACAAGCATCTTCGCTGGCATTACAATAATGCACGATCACAGATTTGACTTCAAGAAATTAAGTCCACTGAAGGTGCAAGATACATGTAAAACATTTAGAATTCTATAAGAGCAAAGATAGAAATATGCAGAGGCTACACTTGGATAATAAAAATGGCTCTCAGTTTGCATGCATTTCCTATAGCCTCTTTATGAGGTAGGTATTGCTATCCTCAGTTTTGATATGATAAAATAAGCATGGACACAGCAGGTTTGGGGGTTAGATTACAAGGTCGGTTTTGGTCATGTGGAGTTAGAAGGGCCTATGGGACATTGAAGTGAAGCAGGAAATTGGAAATCTGGGTCAACGTTCTCAACAGACATGTGGCTGGAAAGAGAGATCTGGAAGCCATCCGTCTAATCACTTCCATTAGTAGAGGTCTATGGGTTTGGCTAACACAAACTGGAGTGAAGGTAAGGAGAATGGAAGACCTGTCCCAGGCAGAGCGGGCGAAGCTAGAGGAGTGAGATCACTGGGGTGTGTGGTAGGTGGCATCACATTGCAGGATGAACGAGAAGGTCCTTAAAGTGGGAGGAGAAATAGAAACTTCAGGAAGTGCAAAGAGCATGAAGAAAATAGAGGAAAAAGCTAGAGGTATGTTCAGAGAATCCACTAGATCAATTGAGCTGGAGAGCCATGGATTTGATGCAGGTCCTAGAAGATTAAGCTGAGAAAGGGTTATGGTTTTGGGAGCCTTGGGGACAAGCAATAAGAAGTTTTGTGAAGGGGCTGTGTGGGGGGGAGCTGAATGATGCTGAAAAATACTGATTTTTCAAAGGATGTTTCGTGGATTAAAGGGGGGAGTTTTGTAAATGGTGAAATATTAATCAGCCTTGGAAAGGAAGGACCTTCTGACACTTTCTGACATATGCCACAACATGAATGAACCTTGAGAACATTATGCTAAGTGGAATAAGTTAGACAGAAGGACAGATGCTGTAGGGTTCCACTTATTTGATGTACTTCAAATAGTCCAATTCACAGAGACAGGGAGTAGAATAGTGGTGTCTGGGAGTTGGGGAAAGCAGAAAAAGTGGAGTTGTGGTTTAATGGGTAATGTCAGTTTTTCAAGATGAAAAATCTCTGTGGATGTTGTTATAGTTTGGATCTTAAATGTCTCCCAAAGGCTCATGTATTTAAAGAGTTAGTTCCCAGCTTGATGCTTTTGGGGAGGTGGTGGGAACTTTGAGGTGGAACCTGGTATGAGGTCTTCTGCTCATTGGGGGCATGCCCTGGAAGGGGACACTGAAACCCTTTTCCTCCTCCCTCTTTTGAATTCTAGACATGAGATGAACAATTGTTCCATGTACTGCAGCCACTATGGGAGGCCTTGCCACAGTCCCCAAAGCAATGGAGCCAACCAATCATGGATGGAAACCTCCAAAACTGTGAGCCCAAATAAACCTTTTTACTCTGTAGGACTATCATCATCTCAGGTATTTATTATAGAAATGAAACACTGACTAACACAGACGTGGTAATTACCCAACAGTGAACTCGTAAATTTTATTATAGTTAAAAATAAAAAAAGAAGAAAGCAAAAAGGGGAAAAAAAGAATTACTTTTTAAAAGTTAAAAAACATCTAGAACTTATTTTCATCAGTCCAGGTAAGATCTAATGTGGCTGGAATTGGGTGAGTAGCATTGAAACTGTTAGTGGAACCATATGAAAGGACTGTTGTTTGTACATCAAAGCTGGTCAAATGTTGATGGTCATATGGTTCAACCTAATAGAAAGGCAAGGGAAGACAAATTCCTTAATGAAGTCCAAGAAAATGTACAATTTAAGTTACATTACCATTTAAGTTAAATTGCAAAATATTTCCTGGGGCACTTGCTCTCAAACTAATAACCAAATAGCAAATATTTTCCATTTTCATTCATCTTAGGTCAATTTGAAAACTGCTTTTGTTTTTTGCTTTTTATTGGAGAAACTCATATTGTCTTCACTTTGTTCAGTGTGAAGTCGAATTGCCAGAATTGCCTTCAGTACCCATTTGTCTTTTGTGTTTCAAACAGGGGAAAGTTTCCATTTCCCTGTTTCGGTCTGAAAGCTTTCAGAAAGTTTGGGCAGTGCCCAGCGCTGTCCCCATAACTCACTTCATCATTTCAGCTCTAGTTCTTGCAGTTGGCAGATGTCAGACGCCAACTTTCTGCTTCAGTTCTGGTCAAAATCCCACAGAAGACTTTGGTACCAAGACTTGCGAACTTGCCTCTGAGCCAAGAGTCTTTGATTTTTCAACAAAGTCACAAGATCTAAAGAGTTGACTTTATCACCTATAATTGGCCAGGACTTTAAAAAAAATCATATGCACATAAGTGATGTTCAAACTTTGCTGTATAGAAGAATCATTTCAGGAAGGGGTTTAGGGGGAAATTTCCAAGTGGGTTTCACTGTTGTCCTGATTTAGCATATCTTGGGTGGAATCTAAGACTCTGTTTTAAACAAAAATTAGACTAACTGTAATACAGGTGGTCCATGCACTATTTTTGAAGCATTAATAAATTAAATCCGGTTCCTTCCCCAGGGATAATTACAGTCAATAATTTTGTCAGTTTATGTTGAAAGACACTAGCATTTTGAATACAATTCCATTCATAATATCTCCATAAAACCATTTTCTAAGATTCCGCAATATTTTGACCTGGAATAAAGAATGGATGAAATGAGGTACTATGTTATTTGCCATAGGTTTTCTGCTACTGGGGCACAAGAGTCATGGTTATCCCTTCACATGGGCTGTTTCTGTTTTCTCCGGTTAAGTGTTGAAGTGGGAGGAGGAAGAGCAAAGACAGTGGAATGTCCCTAGGGATGCTGATGCCACCCAGCAATAGCAGAAATTCAGATGGAAGGTGTGCATGAGAAAGCAGGAAAGCAAGTCATTTTCAGAATAAAGCAAGGGTGGGTACACCCTCTGAATCGGGGAGAGTTTTGAAGGAAGACTATAAAATAACAACCTGGATGTAGTAATGGGAGCCAGTATCTGTCCCTAGATCCTGAGGTTCCCAGGGCTTGGGAGAATGCCTCATCTTTGCTAAGAAGTGGGAAGGAATGTGGTTGCCAAGGGGACCCAGTGGCTAAGACAGAAAGATGCCAAAGAAAGGTACTGGATTCCTCCCAACATCTTTGTATTTGGTCCAAAGAGACTTCTTCAAACAATGAACTGTTGCCTGGAGATACACTAGATACAGCACCCAAGGACAAGTGCACCCTGAGCAAGGATAAGGACACACAGAAGATGATAACATCACTGCTGGCACAGTGCGGACATGGTCAAGGAAATGTTCGGCACCTGCTTTTCCCTTGTGAGCTTGGTGGGTGAAAGAACATACACTTCAGAGCAGGGGTGGAAAGCCAGGGCCTGGGGCCAGGCAGGGGAGGTGGCAGGGTGGAGTGAGAACATGGAGGGGTCTCCAGCCCCCCTCACCTGGGCCCAACTGTTTTCCAGTGGGAATGTAGGATATGGGGTAACAAATCCCATCTTGTTAAGGAAAAAGTTCCAGTTTTAAAATGTTGGCAGCTAACAAATATTAAATAAAATGCACTGTAGGACAAAGCAAATACATCCATGTCTGGATCTGGCCCTAGGGGTTGCTAGTGTGTGGTCTCTATTTTGGAGTCAGAACGACCTTGGCTTGATTCTGGCTCTGGGACTAGTTATTAAACCTCTCTGATATTCAGGTCTTTCATTCATAAAATGGTGGGTGGGATAATACTTTATTTTTAGATTTTGTGGACAAGGTTTAGGACTATTCTTCATGTCATTGAATGAGTGTAAAGTATTTTTTCTGATGTCTGCTACCTTAGTCATGATAATAAATGGCTCTTCTATTGACAGGAATCATGAGATTTTTCATGATTATTTGCAAAAATAATCAAACAGTACATACATTTAGAAATATAAAATATTTCTTTGTCTACAACCCTTTAGGGTATGTGTGTCTGTCAGTATAGCAAAGGTAGGTGGCAAAGATCCCCTTTGGTTACCCTGGCTTGGTGTCTTCTCTCTAAATTCTCTGATCCTGTGGATGTCTGAAAGTTATAAGGCAGAAATATAAAGGAAGAATAGGATCTTTAACCTTCAGCAACAAAAATATTTGCTACAATAACTCTCTGTGTCTCCCTCTGTTGGACAGAGTTCAAGGTCAATCAGATGGAATCAGTTCCTTTCCTCTTGGAAGACCTAAGCCATGTTCCAGAGACAACAGAGATTTTATGTTCACAGAAGAAGGGACAGATTGCAAATGAACAAACAAATTAATGAAGCAAAAAAGAAAAGAAAAACACTCATGAAAGCAATGTCTCCACTTTTTCATAAGTGTCTGATGTGTGTCACATGAGAAAAAAATTTTGACTTTTCCCACTGATCAATCAGATTGCTCACGAAGAGATGAGATTTCAAAATTGAATAATCTGAGATTCTTTGGTGAATTAACATGAGACAAATGTCCAAGTAGATAGATAAGACAACATTCCAAATACGGGTGAGAGCTGAGCAGAGCCTCAGAGATGGAAAAAGAGGAGGGCTTAAATGGATTTGAATAGATTTGCATGGAAGGCTGTGATCTTGGGAAGAACTGAGATGCCAGTGACTAGGCTCTTTGAGAAGTGAATGGTGTGAGGGATGTTCTGCAGGACTCCCAACTCCTCAGACTTGGCCTTCTTCAGTCAGTGTGTCCAGCTGGCTTAGGAGAAGCCCCTTGCTTTCTAGCTCAGCCCTTATCCCTCTTGACCTTTTCTCAAGATGCTTTCATTTGGTTTAAGTCAACGTGTTCCTCTGTTCTTTTCTACAATCTTCCTAAGTCAGTTCAGTTATCTGACTACTATAACTGGTTCTGGGGGATCAGAACTCAGGCAAATGGACAATTGCTTAGTTTCTCACAGGATTTGTGGAGGTGTCACTGTGACTCCTCTGCTGAGCCGAGACCATCTTGAGTAGCTACTGAAGTACGTAAGTGCTTATGTGAGGAAAGTGGCTGGCCTTTCTCCCTCTTAACTGTATTTTCTTGACCTTGACTGCTCCCATATGGAATTTCTTGTGAAAATGATATTTTCTTTTTATTAGGCTAAATTTTTTTCAGGGTTTTTTTGGTTCATTTAAAAAAATACAGCATCTCGTGATCAATGGTGGTTTAAAAAATGTAGAACAAGGGGAAGACTAATTTCTTCAAAAATCTTTGAGTCAGCAGGAATAAAGGGATAAACTGGTTTGAAATGTACTAACTAAATGCACACATATTTATATTTGTATTAAAAAATTCAAGATTGCTATATATATATATATATATATATATATATATATATATATATTTACCTTTAGCTGTTTTAAATTTAGGTAAGAGAAAGCAAAAGTAAATACTTAAGTTTATAATATTTTAAGAAAAGAGTTTGGCAGTGATATTTGCTGCTTGCATCTATCCTGGCTCCCTACCTCCTTCCTAACTGTCTCTTTTGGTTAGTTACTTAACAACATTTTTAGTCCCTTTTTTATATGTGTGAAGGGAGGGGGCTGCTTGTAATAGCATCTAAGTTCTTACTTAGATGGAGAATAGGTAGATTAATGTATGGAAAATACTTAAGCAGTGCTCAATGCACAGAAATATGGAATAAATGTTAGCTGTGATCATGAATATTATTATCATGATTATGATTGAGATTGAGAAGGTAGGATCCTGGGAGGATTAAATGAAGTTAGCTTTGTTCCAAAGGTTTTGGGTGAGTGAGCTAGTATTGAACGACTTTGGTCAAACTGTCTTCAAATATCAGAACACCTTGGGATGTTAATTCTGGGCAAAAAAACTTCTGCTTCTCCATGTACCACAAAGACCTAGAGGCTGAAAATGCCCCAAGAGGCCAAGTAAGATCTCACATCATGAAGATGCTTACTGTGTTGGCTGTCTGCTATTCCCAAATTCTACCAACTCAGCAGGAGATCTCAAAGGGAACGCAAATAAAATCTTCTGTATCTGCTCATATATTCCCCTCTGCAATCACTATGTGTTTTAAGGGATAACAACTTTTTGAACAGCAATTATTCCTGAATAAAATGTAAAAGTATATTTCTCCCTTCTAATTATAAAGTTTAGTCAGGTAGCTCTTGAATGGCTAGAGAATGTTTTATAGACTGTAAAATTAGAGAATATAGCACACGGTCTCATGTTTCCATTGGCTTAGTGGATATTTCCAAACACATATGAGGAAATACAAAATTGGGTGTTCTTCACCACATGTCCTTTGAAGTTTGTGGTGGTTTCTGGATGCGATCACATCCATAATGCATATATATAGGTAGCTTCCTAGGTCAAATAACTGTGGCTTTGCATTTAATTGCCAACTTGTTACCTTAATAGCAATTCCAGACAGGGGAAAACAGAGTGAAGGGCCTGCCCATCGTGTTACTGCTGCCTATAAAAACAAATAGGATCCTTAGGGTTTAATTAGAGGACACATAATTACACTTAAAGGATGTGAGTGTTAAAATGGGAACATTGGACATCTGGAAGATGAGTCTGGATGTGGTCATTGCGCTAAATTCACGAAACTGTAACTGTCCAAAGTAACGGCGATGTCCCCACCTGAATTTATACGCAGGCAGACATGATGAGGGCCGATGTGACCTGGCTTGCAAAGCAGAAGAGTGCAGGGGTCATAAATGACGTAGGTATTTAAAATCATAAGGACTCCAGGAGAATGACTGGTGTCTCTGGTTCTAACTTGAAAAGAAAGCATCTAAAATGAAGAGTAGTAGGTGCCTGAACAGATTGTACTTCTGGGGCAAAAACACACCTGGTCTTTGGGAGGCACAACCGTATGAACATACAGCTTCAGAGAGTTTATTTAAGGAATGAGAGAACAAAGGACCATCTGTAGTTATATAGACTCCATTGAGCCTCAGTGAAGGGTCAGAAAAGGGATAGAGTTTTTCCCTTTCATTATGGGAAGTGTGTTCCAAGTCCCCCAGTGGGTACTTTAAACCATGGGCAGTAGTACCAAATTCTATGTAGGCTATATATTTTTCCTATACATATACTTGTGGTAAAGTTTAATTCATAAATTATGCACAGTAAGAGAGTAATAATAATAACTAATAGGAAATTGGCAATTACAATATATTGCAATAAAATTTGTATAAATATGGTCTCTCTCTCTCTCTCTCTCTCTCTCTCTCAAGATATCTCACTGCAGTATACTACCCTTCTTGTGGTGATGTGTGATCATACAATGCCTGTGTGATGAAATGAAGTGAAGTGAATGATACAGACATGATGATATAGTACTAGGCTACTACATAAAGGTTACTTAAACATAAGCAAGGCAATACCATGATAGTCAATCTGCTAATAGATGACTACTAAGTAACCAATGAACAGGTAGCTTATACAGCATGGACATGCTGAACAAAGGGGTGAGTCATGTTTCAGGTGAGATAGAATGGGAGGGCGAGAGGTTGCATCATGTTACAAAGGGTGGTGCATACTTTAAAACTTATGAATGACTTATTTCTGGAATTTCCTATTTAATATTTTCAGACCATGGTTGGTCACAGGTAACGGAAGCTGTGGAGAGTGAAACCACAGATAGGGGAGGAGCCTGTACAGCAAAAGGTACAGAATAGCTATTGATAGACAGCATTGTACATCATTTTTTTCCCCTGCCACACACCTTCTCTATCATCAAAGCTGAATAATTGTGTGTGTGTGTGTGTGTATGTGTGTGTGTGTGTGTGTATCCCACCCTCCTCAATCCATTAGAAATGCCAATAAAAGGACAGGACCCTTGCTCCCATCTTTTTTTATTTCCAGAGCTATGAAAAGAAAATTATTATTATTTTTTTTTGCTATGTGGTTTTAGGAATATCTTTGAGAAAATTGCCTTTATTACAGATTCCATCTAAAACTAGCTTGGTGTAGTTTAGGATAAAATTTCAGATTTCTTGGGATATTTTATATTCTCTGTCTTTCTCTATAAAATGATAATTACACTGTCTCTAAGAAACTAAGACTCCATTCTCTAGAGAATGGCAAAATTTTCACTTATATAATTTAGATTACCTTAGAGTAAAACACAGCTCATGTATAGTCTAGAGGCAAAAGGGAAGGGATGGAAAAGTAGTAAAACATCAGTTGAGAAGGTTTAATCCTTCTGATGACTCAGCCTGTTATAGTTTTCTCACTGCTTAAGAGGCACAGATGGGCCTAGGCAGGTGTATGTAAAGACTGGAGCCATTGACGAATAGACAGCCATGAAACGGAAGGGGAAAATGAAATAAGTACGACGGTAACAATCTTGGTCTATCAATATTTAATCCCTAATGCTATTTTTCCTTGAGAGACACTACTTAATATTTACTGATAATCAGTCATAGCTTAGGGAGAAGAAAATGTTCAAGAAAGGCATTTAAACGAGGTTTGGCTGACATGTGCTTGGCTTAATTCAGGGTAATAGTTGACCAATTAAAATACATTTCCCATCATCTAAATGTGTCTTTTAATTTAGGATCCCTTGGAAAAAATTTCCAAAATACATTGACACATGGTCCTATTTTCCAAAGACTTTGATTTAGCATTTGAATGCAATGGTATTTTACTTTGTTAGTATAGAATATTTAAACTTAAAAAGAAAATACCTTAATTTGCTTATGCATAAGCCTATTAAAAAGCATTTCTAGGGGCTCTTGTTATGTTTATTCTCTAGAACATAACCTATCTTTGAAGTGGTATATTAGTTTTTAAAAAGTCATTCCCAAGCTGAATAATTAGACTGCAAACAAAAGCTATTCTTAGAGTGTATTCCACATATAAAGTTATGCACATGATGCTTTGATTCAAATAATATTCTTATAAAACTTTGTTATTGTTAGAGGTCTATATTCAGAAGGGCAACTTTTGTTTTTGATGATTATTCCATCCTGAAACGATTTCCCCTCTGCCCAATTAAACTGAAATTAGGAGCACGTTTAGATCTGATGAGGCTTAAACCTCTCAGCCGTCTGCTTCAGAAATGAAGATTTTTAGCAGTTGTGTTCGTTTTGTCTCTTCACGGAGGGCTCAAAAGGAAACAGAATCAATCCTCTTAAGTTTTTCTGGAAGAGAAAGGTTGCTTTCATTTCTTTGATCTTAGCATGTCTCGCATTTTTTATTGGCTGCTTAATATAGAAAAGCCGTAGTTTCATCTGGTTTTTCTGCTATATTCTCATACTATAAATACATAATATCTAAAGGAAAATGCCCAAGCCCAAAATATCATTTCAAAATGGATTTATCATTACAGTTGATAGAAAGATTTCCAGGGTGTAAGAAAACTCTCCAATGGTTTGATTATGCCACAGATTGTTAAAAATAGATTCATGCACTTCAGACAGTGAATTCCACAATATAGATACACATCCATGCTATTTTAGAATCCTTATTTTACCATCTCAAGAGGCTGTTTTTCAGTTAATGTAGCAGCTGGCTAGATTATTGCTTCAACAATGTGATCCATAATGCTAAAGCAGCTATTTTCCAAAAATGTTAAAGCAAGTTGCTTACATATCTTCGGTAGGTGATTTTCTTATACCTTTGTGCCAATTGCTATCATGCCATTCGGTAAAAATCATCATTAAATCAAGACAACTGCACCCAGTTAAATTTCCCTCACGCAGAGAATCATAGAAAAATTACAGTAGCTGATTTGAGGGTGACATTAAGTAAATACAGAGCTTTAGAAAATCAATGCAAACTACAAAACTGGAGTTGTGTAATTAAACATCAAATAATCCAAGTAATAAAAGTCATAGATTAAGTGTCTCTCAGTTCTACTCAGATCCTTTAAATACTGTCTCACCACCTGAGTATTGGTTCTTTCATCGGAAGAGTGCCTATCCTTGAAGTTTGGGAATTTCAGCTCTTTTGGAGCACCAATCAGCTGTAAAAAGTAATTGGCATCTTCTTCCAAAGTTTCAAACTTCCCTACAAAATCATAGTTGATCAAACACGGGTAGCAGAGTTTGCTGACCTTTTCCCAGTGAATGTCCATCCCTACTGGACGGTGAGAATCCAGCAAATAGTGGACGAATTCTTTGAATTTGACTCCAGATCCATTATTTAATGCTTCCTCACAGGCATTTGGCCGATATTTCTTTATAATCGCCTTTCCGAATACTGGATGATAGTAACTATTAGGATGTTCGAATTTGTCCCTAAATGCTGACACTAATCTCTCCATGGGATCACGAACAAATACAGCTTTGGTGTAAGTATTTAAACGAGTATATATCCCTTTTAAGTCGAAGCTATCCAGTGTTCTCAAATGCTTCCCATAGTGAACAGCATCATGGGAGATGTTGTATGCAGAAGAAGCCAATCCATTCAGTACCATCAGAATTCTTTTCCAATTGGAACATCCAGCCTTTGGCACTTCACAATATAAGATTTTGTGTTTATCTTCTACATAGATCCTGGATACCATATGGAAGAGATGGGATTGGGGATGACCCACTCCGCCATATTTCTTGCAAAACTCCCCAAGGAAAGACCTGCGTTTCTCTTGAGTCACCTCAGTTTTCTTCCATTTGTTGTCTTTAACTAAACTTTTGTTTAAAGGCCGAATGTCCAAAGGCCAGTTCATCTCGTTGAACTTCTTGAAAACAGTCCTAGTTCCTTGATGTTTTTCAATCAGCTTATTGGTTGATGGTGACCCTGAAATCTTACCCAGGGCTTGATCCTCTCCTTGTGTGTGGCTGGTCTTGGTTAATATCGCAGTGGGTATCTGGGACTTGAGTAGATTTTCCTTTTTTTCCTTCAGATCCTCAGGCATGTGAAATTTGGGGTTCTGCTAAAATAGAAAGGAGAAATGTTGGAAGCACATTCACAAGTGTGGGCATACTAGATACGAAACATCACGTTTGTTTTAAAATATGACTGAGCAGAGCACATAACTTCATGTAAGCTGCCAGAAACAATTTAGCAAGGCATGCTAAACATATATCTTGTTGGAAGCTTCTTCACTGAAACACAACAATGAGAAATGAAAAATGGCACCCGGAGTGGACACAGACAGGATTAACAGAATGAAATGAAAAATAGTGTCTACAGGATGGAGAGAAGGGAGCCCTGGATTTCAATTCTGATTTTGCCTATGGTGCAATCAAATGTAGCTTAATGTTTCTGTACATCAGTGATTCTTGAGATTTTAGTGTGCATATTATCTTCAAGTACTAACTTAGTGCATCAGAATGTGGGTATAAAACATAGTTACATTTGATTGATTTTTTTGGTTTGGTTTTTGGAGACTCTAATGCCCAATATAGTTCAAAGTCACATGTTACAACTTAAAAATTATAACAGGCCACTTATCAAATCTTGATGATCATTTCAGTTTTCTAAGCACTTGAAAATGTTGTATTTCTTTCTCTTGGAAAATGTTTTATTTTTATGAGATTATTCATCACAATAATTTGGGACCTAGAGTTATAAGATCATACAATTTCATTCATGTATGAGAACTTCCCTCTTTCCAAAGTGAAGAATAATGAAGGAATCCAGAAAAGTCTAGTTGACATTCTGCTATGCAAAACAGTAGAAAAAGTAGAATGAGATATTAGTTCTCTTGCCTGAAGGATGAGTCTGCCCGTTTACCATGTGCTCTTCATCTGACTATATGCTTCCTATAACTCTTGCATTAACTGGGTAAAGGAAGACCTGCAAGTTGGGATTTATAAGGTGGCATCATGGTAGATCCTCATCTCTGATAGAGACAAAAATTGTAAGGCCTTTTTCTTTCACTCTGGGTAAACTAAGGAGCCTTTGGAAGACTCTAAGTACAGAAATAGCCTGACCTCTCTTAGAGTTGGAAAGGATTATGGAAAAGGCCATCCTAGAGATAAATGTGCAGGGTCCTTGGCATGGTATTGGAATTTTCACAAACAAATGACACACAGTTAGGCTAAAGCATGTGCCACCAGCCTAGAGGTAGAGGAAGTGGTGGGGAGAGTTTCTTTTACCATTTGTTCCCTAGTATCTAGAATGGTTTCTAGCTGATTGTAGTTGCTCTCAATTTTTGTTGAAGGAATGAATGAATGGAATTAGGTCTTCAAGGATGACCAAGGATTTTTTAGCGAATAAGTGAAAGACCAGAGGAAAGAAGCACTGGATGGAATCAGGCCTCTTGATCCTTCTACCCACCAAGCTTTAAGGGGGTTGCTGCTTTTCTAGTGCAAGAGGATTGAGAATATTTCCTGATCACTATTAACCTACTTGTATAGTACCATGAAGGAGCTGCCCCAAATCTTCTATATTTGCATACTGTTGACTCATCTATTTGGGTTCTCAACTCTGAAATTTTTTGTCTGCTGTCTTCTCCAGAGACTACCAGGATGCCTTCCAAGCCCTACATCTTTCTTTGTTCTGATCAATGCTTTGTAGTCCATAAAGTTGTCACCAATACTATACAACTTGACTGTACATTTGAAAGATCACAGGGTTATTGGAACATGCATGGGAATTCTTAGCGTAGTATTTAGCACCAAAATAAAATTGCCATGAATATTTCTATTACTACTTCTATTAAACCCATAAATAATACTAATTATTGTTGTCGTAGTAGTAGTTGTAGTAGTAATACCACTTTATCCCAGTGACATAATGAATTTCAAGGTTGCTTAGTTTTCCATTATGATCCACACTGCAATTTGTACGTCATTACATACGCACTAATCAATTTGCTCTTCTGCTTCACAAACAAAAACAAAAACAAAATCAGTCCTCCACGGTGTGACCTTATGCTTTATGGTCATCAAGCTCCCCTTTAATCTCCAGAGAATTTTGGAATGTTTGCTTTCCATAACTTTCTTTAAATGAAAACTGCCCTCCCCTCCATGCCCCCCCACCCTCCCACTCTGCTTCCCATATACTTTCTCAGGTGGATGAAACTTCATTTCCTGAAACCACTTCTCTCTCAGGCCAGTAAACTTAGTTCCTTGACCATCTCGCCTTTAACAGAAGAGTTCTCACTTCACATAACTATGGCCATCAACAGGGCCTGTCTCACCCTCACCATCTCCCAGTCCGCCATTAACATTAGCTCACTGTTATTTCCCATTCTTCGGTTCTTTAACCCCTTCAACTGTTACCTGAGCTCTTAGCAGCCAGCACAGCTGGTTCTTCTTTCTTTGGCTAGTTAGAAAGTCACCTCCATGGAGAAGCTGTCTCTACCCATCCTGGCTAAATATGTTCCCCAACATTCTTTCCTGCAGCACCCTGCTGATTTTCCTTATAGCTCTAATTGCAATGAGAAATGACTTCACTTTAGGTATTTCTATGGTATCTTTTTTCACCCCACTCCACCTCCATCACACTAGAACATAACTTCAGAGATCGTATCTTTCTCATTCTCAGGGTGCTTAGCACACACAGTGCTTGGCGAGTAGAAGATGATCAATAAATAATTGTGGAAAGTACAAATGTGGTTATTATTTAATGGTGGGATTCCAAATGATTGTTTTATGACCTTGTTGGAAAAAAAACACAGCATTTATCAAAAGTCAAGGTTAACTTAGATAAATAGTTGACCACTTCTTGTTAAGGAACTGAAAAATCTGTGTTCAAACAATCTTTGGCAGAAAAGAAAACAAATAAAATACACACATGCATAGCTGCATGTGTTAAAGTAGGTGTGGAGGCATGTAGCCTTACCTGCCTGCCAAATCAGATTGGTTCAAAGTCACTCAATGCTGCCTTGGAGTCTCTGGAGGGTTTGTTAGTGTTCTGGATTCCCAGGCCTTATTGGGGTCACACTAAATCAGAATCTCTAAGGGTGAGGCTCCTGGATTTAATTTTAAAAAGCTATCCAGGTGTTCCATAGGCTTCTGGGGAACACACAATTAGAAAATAACAAAGGGAATTTAAAAAAAAAGAGATATGATCTGGAGAGTTCCTCTCCTATCCAGGGGAGAAAAACAAAATGGTAGACTTGAATATACTAGTAAGAAGAGATAGAAATTGAATATAAGGTAGAAATTTCATATCCACTCTCACCTAGACCAGATGAAACACCTTCTCTGCTTATCCCCTTCCCTTTGCTAGAATTCCATGCTCATCAGGAAGCTTTCTCAGGACTAGTTTAACCAGGGAGCTCATCTGAGAGATGAGTCCATCATTCATTGCAAGTCAAACTTTATTCTCATTTTAGTTTATTCAGCTTTGTTCAATTTTCTCTACTCTGACTGTATTGAGATATAGGAAAAGAGTTAATTGTCTAAAGTGGTAGCTCCAGCACCCAACAAACCCTCATGGGTGACCACCAGACCTTCTTCCAGAATCCCTCATGTTACCATCACTCAGCTTATAAAACCTATTACCAGGATCTGTTGGTCCCTCCCCTTATCACCCCTTCCATTTCCTTCCAATCCCAGTAAGGGATGAGGATCACTAAGATCAAAACTAACGGCATGTTAGCCTTGAGGCTTATATCACAACCCTAATGAGAATAACAACAGTAAGAAAAAGAGTAAAATCTGACACCTCCATTTTCCTGAGGGTACTTCATTCTGATTACCCCTGAAGAAAACATGCATCTAGCCACCAGAGGCTCTTCCTGAGCTCTTTTCTATTTCTGAAATGGTCCTGTCACTTTCTGGATACCCACTCACAAAATCCTGAGAGCTGCTTTCATAATCAGAAAGTAAATTGGCTAGTCTATATTTCATAATGCCTCTATCTTTTAAAATTCATCACCTCTTAATTGGATATTCTTTAGCTCTAATTAGTCTTCCTGCAAATTATTATGAAATCAGTCTTCCCCAAACACTTCGTTTTTCATCCTTTAACATTTTGGACTGTATCCACTAGATATAAACTGAAGTCCTGATTTCTTAGCTGACATTTTCAGCCTGGTGCTACTGGGCCTCTTTCTTTGTGTTCTTGCATCTCTTTCGACACAGACTCTGTGCCCCACTTCATTCCAACCTTGGCCTCCCCTCATCCATCACCTACTTCTTTCTTGGGATTTTCAAAATCTTCTAGGTCAATCCCACCTTCTTCATGAAACTACCCAGACCTCCACTGAGGGACTCTATTTTCTTCTAAAAGACTTTTGCAATTAGTCTGTACCATGTATGTAAAAAATTAATTTCATTCCAGCTTACAGTTGTTATTTGATTTCTTTACTTGTAAGCTATGGCTTTAGTTTTCCAAAAATACTTCTAAAAGAGTGGATGTTGCAAAGTTAGTTGCAAGATATATAACCTCAGAAAACATTCAAATATGTCAAAGGGTAAAAACTTGTGGAATAATCATTAACTCTGGAATGTATTTGAAAACTTCATTCATGTTATTTTTTTTCAAGGTCTCTGCATCAAGTATATCTCCTCTGTGAATTCTTCTCTGATCTACAACATTGAAATGAATGGTTCACATTTTTCTCCTGCCAAGCTTTGGGAGCCTGGTAAATGTCAAGTTTCTGCTGGATGTCAGGGCTTGCGTGGTGGGCAAGACTAGTGTGGTTCTTGTCCACATGGAGCTCATGTTCTCACAGGGAAATGTATACTCAGCAAATAGTTACTTAATTAATATGTGACCATAGGTTCTAGCACTCTGCTCTCAGGAGCCAGAACAGCAGAAATGGCTGGTGGGAGTGCTAACTGAATTTGTGGGCTTTGAAGGCACTGCCTAGGGAGTACTGTAGTAATTACATTGTCTGCCATTTACTGAGTGCCTGCTATGTGTCTGACCCACAACACACACTGCGTGTACTGCCATGATCATCTTTCACTCCTGTTTTACAGATGATAAATGGAGTCTCAAAAACACTACATAATTTGTTTAAGGCATTCATCTAAAGAAAATGTGACAATTCATGAGCCCAATTTTTTCTTGGCTGAAAGACTTTTCCTGTTCTTATTTTACCATGCAGAGACCTAGGGCAGGACATAGAGGGCCCCTCTACCAGGAGAAGGGTGTAGGAGAAAGGGAATGGGACTATAAAAGTTATTGCTCTATAAATAAATGTGTTCCTTCTTTAAGGAAGTTGAGTTCTTTAAGGGAGCCAGGACTTTATTCTTCCCTGTACAAGAAAGTCAGGCATCTCCATGACTCCTGCTCTATGGAACATGGGGTAGGAGGAAGCATGGGTCATACTGAGACCTTAGATGTCCTTTTGTCAGATTGGAAGCACATGACTCGGTCTAGACCCAACCTTGAGTTGCAGGAACACATTTGGATTTCTAGTTACCATGAGAAGGTCCTCTGTCTATGAATGGAAGGCCATGGCACCTGGCACATGATTGCAGGCAGAACTCTTGGGCTTCCTGGGACTCAGTTACTTTATCTGAAAAGTGAGGCTAAATGCAGTAACTACATCACAGGTGGTGAGGATGACTTGCATTAATAGAAACAAAAGCCTTATAAAAATGGCACATAAGTGATGGCATTACAGCCGTCTTGCAGAAATGATTAATTTGCTTTCTGATGCCTGCTTTTATAGATTGAAGCATGGCACTTGTGGTAAATATATATGTTGTCACCAACGTGCCTTTCATGCTGACTACACATTTGTGCCATTGATGCCATTTCTGAGAGTGTCCTAGACATTTTACAAAATGTCTTTCGGGATTGAGGGGATCTTGACGAACAAGGAACAAATTTTTTTTTAAAGAAACATTATTTTTTTTTATTGGTTGTTCACAACATTACAAAGCTCTTGACATATCATATTTCATACATTAGATTGAAGTGGGTTATGAACCCCCAATTTTACCCCAAATGCAGATTGCAGAATCACGTCGGTTACACATCCACAATTTTACATAATGCCCTATTAGTAATTGTTGTATTCTGCTACCTTTCCTATCCCCTACTATCCCCCCTCCCCTTCTCTCCCAACTTCTCTCTCTACCCCATCTACTGTAATTCATTTCTCTCCTTGTTTATTTTCCCATTCCCCTCACAACCTCTTATATGTAATTTTGTATAACAATGAGGGTCTCCCTTCATTTCCATGCAATTTCCCTTTTCTCTCCCTTTCCCTCCCATCTCATGACTCTGTTTAATGTTAATCTTTTCTTCCTACTCTTCCTCCCTGCTCTGTTCATAGTTGCTCTCATTATATCAAAGAAGACATTTGGTATTTGTTTTTTAGGGATTGGCTAGCTTCACTAAGCATAATCTGCTCTAGTGCCATCCATTTCCCTGCAAATTCCATGATTTTGTCATTTTTTAGTGCTGCATAATACTCCATGGTGTATAAATGCCACATTTTTTTTTATCCATTCATCTATTGAAGGGCATCTGGGTTGGTTACAAGGAACAAATTTGATGATGATAATATTAGTGATTCGAGGGTGATGTCCCCTTTCATATCATTTAACATTTAGCTTCTTTAATTTTATTATATTGCTTTTTAAAATGTTATCTTCTGTGATTCTTCTTGAATTTAGATATGAGTGTGGTTACATTTCTCCGCGCCATCATTGTCTCTAGCTGTTAATAAATGACGGCCATGGGTGGGATGCGGGAAAGTCAGTCCTTTCTGCGGATACAAGGCAGGCTTGGTCTTGCTGGGCACAGCTACTCCTGTCACATCTTGATTCTGAGGCTTCCAGAAGTTGATTGTATAATTGAAAGAGGGGGAAGTCTGCGGCCTCATTTCCAACAGACATTGGGGTGAGTATGGCGTCCCCATGTCCAGGGCCCTCTGACGCACCTTGCTGTGCATCCTCACCCAACCCACTCCTCCCTTCAGTTATTTATTAAGAAAATGTTTCCTGAACCTAATGGTGTGCCAGGCCCTGGGCTGTGGGTTGCAGATCTAACTAGCCAGAAATACTAGGTCCCTGATTTCACTGGGTGACCCCAAGGTCAGGAGGGGAAGGAGATACAGATAAGAAGACCCCAGATTACCATACTCATGGCAGGGGATATGACCAAGGCAGAATGTGATACCAGGAGAACCTTAAAAAAAGGTGCTCAGAGGTGAGGGAGGGTTTCTGGGAGAAAGCACCATACAAAATCATTATCATTTCCTCCTTTTATTTCCCCGCTCTAGAATGTTCTTCACTTTATTTGCCCAGTTAAAATTGTGGGTCATGTCACAAGCTCAGTTAATGGCTACATCCACCCAAAGATGAGATTCAGATTTTACAGATGAGGGACCTGGAGTTCAGAGAGTTTAAGCCACCTGCTCGAGATAACACAGCTATTGCTGGAGGAGAACCTCAAACCTCTGCCATCGTCAAGTCTGGCTTGTGTTCAGCTCATCAAATGTCAAACAGTGTATGCCTTGTTTAATGTCCATTAAATGAACCGATGTAAGGAAAACATCAGACATATGACTATTCTAGATTTTCGAGTCGGGGAGGAACTGGTTTGTGCACCTGTTCTGTCATTTTCTATCTGCGTAAACTTGCTTAACCTGTTTTGTTTTTTTGAAACTGCAATTTCCTTGTCCATACAACGGAGATAATAAACAACTGTAATCCAGTAGTTGGATTACAGGAAATGCATGTAGAGATTGCTTAACACAAAACATGTTCTTTATAAATGCTAGTTTTTTTTTATCGGTTCAGTCAATGAATATTTACTTATTGAGCAACTTCTATGTGACAAGCATTTTCAAGGTAAATATTAGTTTTTCCCTCTCTGTTTTTTCCCCATCTCTCCTTCCTCTTCCTTCTCTCTCGCAACACTTAGCAAAGTTAAGACTATAGTATAGATGTTCAGTGGCAATGTAGAGAGGCAGGAGAGAAGAATGAAGACAACAGAGAACTGGGAACAAAAAAAGACTGAAGTGAAGACAAAGGCAAAGAAAGAAAAGAGAAGAAAAGAAAAGAGGGAGAGAATGGGTATAATAAACACTTGGAGCTCAAGGGTCAAGGGAGACTCTGGTGAATCTTAATCCTCTCCAAGCTACAATCTTCAAAACCTTAAAACTACTTAAGCATGCTACAATTGTTTCTCTGGTGAGGTCCTTCAAATCCCCTTGGATGCAAGGATTGGAATTATGACTTTAGTTGCCAGTTCTGTTAATTTTGGATTTAAATCCTCCCTCTCTCCGCCCCCCCACCCCCTGAAGCCAAAGGAATTTAAAATATGTGCACAGGGGATGTAGCCCGATAGGATCAGCAAGGGGGAGTGTCCATTGAGGATAGTGCTGCTCTTTGGCTTGGCAAGACTATACAAAGTGAAATAAGACATCATCTTAGTGTCTGCAAGCAGATAAGGCTTCTTTTCATGGGGTTCAATGTGCTCTTACAGATTTATCATTCTATCTTCCAAGTTTTGTGGGGAAAATTGAGGCTCTTCTTTTGTTTTTAAATTTACAGATAAGTGAAGATAGGCTTGTATAAGTTGTCCAGGGTTACTCTGCACAGCCAACAAAGAAGGGTAGAATATAATTGAGCTCTTTAGTTCCTACCCAGTAGACTTTATCTAGTAGAACACAAGGTTGAAGCTAAGAAACATGAAAGATATTAAAAACTTTTGGTCCTCACTATTTTAGCACCTCCTTGATGTCTGTACATGTCAAATGTGGATGGGAATAGCCCAATCTAGTCAATGATACTAGGCATGATAAGAGAATAAGTAGATATTTGACTGTGAAGATTTTAATATTTCACTGACAATCGTAGATATCTAACAGATTTGGGATATGGCTCTTTAATATCTCCAGGTGTTTAGTTTTCTAAAATCGGCAGTTGTCAGTCAACCTCTCCTTCCTTTGCATTTAAGATGAAAGCTGACCACAGCATGTGTATCTTGCAGGATTCTTCAGGGGAATTGCAAAGAGGGCACCCTGGTTCCAACACCCTGCTCTGGAGAGTGCAGTTGCCAGGTGAAATTCTTGTTCTTGTTTTGAGGGGCATGATGAGGAGGAAGGAACCAGTTGCTCTGAGTTGCAAAATACCTGAGTGTGAAGTTCTCTTTTTTTTTTTTTTGGTGAAAGGGGTGTTATGGGCACAGATTAGGAATCCAAAGATTTTCACAAGCCACATAGATGAGTCCATGAGGTGACCCTGGAATTGAGGGTTACCTTGGGTACACCAGGCCCGGGGAACTTCAGAGATATAGTCGGCTGTGGAGGGAGTTGGGATTGAAAAATGCAAGAAAGAAGGAAGCTGTAGTGAGGTCTGGGACACAGGCAGGGTGATCAGCAAAGTACAAAGAACAGAGACTTTGGGTTGGATCAACCAGGTCCGCCACCCACTAGTTGGGGGATTTTAAGACAGAGCCTTTGCGTTTCCCTAGAAGCTGAGCTTTAGGAGTTGAGTGGAAGCAGTTAATTTGGAGTTGATTCTAGAAAACATTGGTGAGAGTGTAGGGTGAGGTAGGGAAGGAAAGGCAGAAGATACAGGGTGAATTGTCCAGCAAGTAAGCACAGTGGGATCCGGACCTCAGTTCTACTGAGGAACTCTCAGAACCAACATAGAACACTTGCTCAAGAGTTGCTCCACTGAATCCCACTAGCCTTCTTAACAGATTTCTGGGAGGAGAGGTTGGCAGCTCCAGCCTGCTCCTCCATGGGAAGACAGAGAGCAGTCACTCAGGTAGGGCTGTAGGAGTGGGTAGTCAGCTGGACATCTGGCCAGACACAAGGAAACATTAAGAGATGAAGGAGTCTGGGTAGGCAGAGCCAGTGAGGTTACAGAGAGCCAATTAATATCCTTCATTCTCTGCCTTCTAGTTTTTAAAGGGGGGAATTCTAATACGTTGTCATTGAGTGATGCATTGACTGGGGTCCAGGATCCCAAACACTCTCACTATAATAAGAGACCTCGATTCTGTCCTCCCATACTGGCTCTCACTTTGAAGATATTGGTGGAGCTATGGGTGTTAGCATGAACTTCATTGCAATTTTTGGTGTGCACTTGAATCTATAGACACAAGATAAGGCTGAGAGAACGAACACCTTACAACTAGGAGGAACCCTAATCCTACTGAGCTGACCTAGACTACAGAGATTTGTAAGAATCCCTTGCTGACAGAAGGCAGTCCTAAGACGGACCACCGACTTTGGACAGGAGGCCTCTCTGGACCTCATTTACCAAGGGTGATGCTGAAAAATCTCACCTTTCTGATGCTCTGGTGGCGAGAAAAGATAAGACGTTATCTTTCTGGGAGTTAATTAGCTATATGCAGTTATAAAATCCACAGTACAGTGACTGACATATTATGTCTGACTACAATGGGTTTCTCCTATTGTCAATGCAGTCTCTCTCTGTGACTTTCTTCTCCAATTTCCCCTCAGCACTGGGTTTACCATCCAGCATGCTGCTTTTCAACTTCAGATTGAAATGTCCGTGGCAACAGACTCTGTGCATGTAAGCAGTGTTGGGGTGGGTATTGGACCTACGGGTGGCTTATCCAGAGGCCAGTTGGCAGCCAAGGGGGAAATCTGCAGCAGGACAGTGACTGGGTGGGTGGAGAGTAACTGGCCAAATGAATTAGCATATTAGACCCCCTTTGGGATCTCATCTAGAAAATATGGAGAAGCTTGACCATTATTGGGAGACAGAGAGACAGAGAGGCCTGATTTATTTCTAGGAGCCATCAGAGAATTAAAATGGGAGAGGTCCAAGAGAATATTCTAATTAAGATGCTGAAGATATTGGAGGAGCTGGGTGTTAGCATAAGCGAGAAAGCAATCCTAGGAAGCAGCACATATCCAGGGTCCCCACACATTGCCTTCCAGTCTAAAGCTACTTGAGCCTTGGGGGCAGCAATGCCAAGTATGAGAGTGGCAGGACATTGCAGGAATACATTCCATTGGTCTTCTTTGGGTTGAGCCTCTCCTAGCCTCAGATCAGATTCTCCCGTGTCAGCACCTTTGAGTGACACACACCCCTCTGGCTTATGTCACTTGCATATCTGACAACTCAGCTTTACTCATATCAGCCTCTCCAACCTTCAGGAGAGAGCAGGAGGCTCACACTTTGGTGTCATCATTGGTCCCCTGGGTCCTGAGCCAGGAGGAGAGGTTGCTTGTGACAGTGGATCCTGACATGGGGACCTGAAGGTCATGTTAAGTGTCTTTTTTTTTTTTTCCTATTTTTTTTTTTTTTATTGGTTGTTCACAACATTACAAAGCTCTTGACATAACATACTTCATACATTGGACTGAAGTGGGTTATGAACTCCCAATTTTACCCCAAATGCAGATTGCAGAGTCACATCGGTTACACTTCCACAATTTTACATAATGTCCTATTGGTCATTGTTGTATTCTGCTACCTTTCCTATCCCCTACTATCCCCCCTCCCCTCCCCTCCCAACTTCTCTCTCTACCCCATCTACTGAGAAAAGGGAAATTGCATGGAAATGAAGGGAGACCCTCATTGCTATACAAAACTACATACAAGAGGTTGTGAGGGAATGGGAAAATAAACAAGGAGAGAAATTAATTACAGAAATGTTAAGTGTCTTTTCAGGATTTCAGTCTGAGGAAGAATTCAAGGGAGGAATCGAAGACGTAAACAAACTGCAAAACAGGCAGTTTGTCCTGCTGATGTCCTGCTGATGTGACTAGAGCTCTGTTTGAACAATTTTGTCTAATTCACCGAAGGGATGTTTGGAAGGGCTTCTCTGTGTATGCATTTGAATAAAACTTGTCAGTTTTATTTTAAGACAATTATTTCATTAATTCTAAAGTTTTGATGCTTTTGAGCATTTTCCCAAATTGATTTTCTCTCGTGGAGATAATAGTACTTGATTCAAGTTATCAATGAAATGGCCACCAGAAACATCCACTTCATTGATCATGGTCTCTTCTTCTTTCTTTGCAGAAGTGGGTGTGAGTGGCACTTATCCTGATCTCTTGGCCTAGAGCGGAGAGCCTTCAGAGAGCACACAATTTCACTTCCTAGGGCTGATCCAGAATGAGCTCCTTGGGGACCTGGGGGATCCCAGGGAAGTGTCTGCCACCTGCAGCTCAGCCTGAGTAAGTGCAGCCCTGCAGCTAGCAGAGGGGAGGGAGCTGGAGGCACTCTAACCTTTTCCACTACTTCCTTTAGACAGAGTCCAGTCCCAGAAAGCAGCAGACACCTGGGGGATTGCTTCTCCCCCCACCCACTGCCCACTAGTCCAAAGCTACTTGAGCAATGCCAACGGCTTTGCCAACTTTTGGAGCAGCAGCATCCTGGCAGGGGTTGCTGCTGAATTCCAAATACTATTCTCTTTTATACCAAGATACCGATAGCTAAGAGTATGCCTGATTTATTTCTAGAGATTCAGGTATCATAAAGCAAGCAAAAATTCTCCAAAGGTTTGCAGGCACTGTATGATCATCCTTTTTCTTTGATTCTGTAATCTGCTCCTTGGAAGGAGCAAACACTTTTTGACATCAACTGCTTCGAAAAGACCATCGCAACTTATCAACTTCATCTACTTCCCATGCAAGGAAAGTGGATCATCCATAGCAGGCGGAAAGGATTCTCAGGCTCCATATAGGAATTTTTTTTTTAGGCTTAGGCCTCCAATAACTGTAGGCCTCTGTAACTGGCCTATAGTCAGTACTGTAATAAGATGAAAATATATGATTTTGAATATCATCTGTAAAAGCCAAAGAAAAGACTTGCACACTGGGATCAGTTGGCCAGGCTGGTGGGAAGACCCTTTGGCCTTACCTGTATCATAACCACTACATTGAGATGCCCAGGTCTGGAGCATGCGCCTTCCTATGTGAGAGGGAGGTATCTAGACCAATTGGCAGTCTCCAACCCTGCCAGGACTCCTAAGCCAACGCTATAGGGAGGGGTTGTGTGGCGACAGTGAGCTCTGGCCGATGATCCATGTGTGTTTCAAGTGTGCCAGACGCTGCACTAACATAAGTGATTGGAGTCCTCACTCCAGCTCCACTAGTGGTTAGAGTCATAACTTGCTCACTGGAAACAGCTACAGCTGAGATTAAAATCCAGGCTTGTCTGGCTCTAAGACCATCAGTTTCTCACTATATGACACACACTGGCCTCTCAGCATCACCCCATCTATAAGTGTATGAGTCTTTCCTTGCTGTTAGATCCAGGTGCATGCCATCCTTCACACTGAGCTACCCTGAGATGGCCAACTGTGCCAGAGTCAAGTCTAGTTAGTGTGAAGAGTAGCTATTGCCCAACTTTTAGTTGCTTCTCTTCTCCAAGTTGAATTATATGATTTTGGGTACCAAGAATGGAAGCTCTCCTGTGCTCTGCTGGGTTCTTGCTCCTGAAAACTCTGGTGTCAGCTAGCTCTGCCTATTTGTTGGGTCTTTCCTCATATAGCATAAACCACACGGAGGTGCCAGCCTCGGAACAAAGCTTCTTATCTTCATGGCATCTTTATCTCCTTTTCTGCCTCCAAATTAGCTCTAGAAACATGCATACCCAGATACGGTGGTTACGGAGTGAGGTGTCTTCACTCCATCCATGTTGGCCTTTTCAAGAAAATTCACTCTGCATCTGGACATTTCAGCGGCTGCCAATCTGGGAGAACATATAATAATATGTGGGCACTTGAAAGCTGTATGCCTGGACTTGGAGATGAACAGAGAATAGTTGATGGCACCTTTCAACCCCCGGTAAACTTCTGGGGACCAGAGGACCTTTTTATCTCCAAGACACTAACACTACGATGCCATCTCCATGGCAACTTATACATTGAGGAAAAACATCTATTTCCCACCACAAGGAAGAAGACACTTGAGTACTCAGTGGCAGCATCTTCTCATTCCCCGTTCATATCAGCAGGCCTGTCTTCTTTGGAAACCTAGTTAACACACTCATAGTTAACAAACTCTAGGTTCTATATTCTAGGCAGTAACTTAGGTGGATGTCCGGATAGATGGAAGCAAAATATCTCCATACACTGCACTTTGGTTAGTTTCTCCGGGGCTTTATTACTCTTTGAGTGGTTGTTGCCAAGGACCCTGGTTTCATTCTCCTCCACTAATCAAGTCCTCCTACCTTCAGCGGGGGACTTATCTCTTTAGTATCTTCTTCAAGGTATTTTCAGCTGCCTACCCTGCATTATTCCAAAATGAAGAGGACAACTTTTGGAATCCCCAGGTGCGCAGACCAATTTGTAAAAGAAGTCCTGCGAGCCAAGGCTGGTGGTGAGACATGCATTCACCCCCATATGAACCCAACAGCTTGTGAAATGGGACAGAGAGGGCTCTGAAGATCAGACTCGGTTTTTTTACTTGCAGCCATCCATTGATTCTGAGTCAGGACTTTTTCTCTCAAATCAATCTCAACTGGGCTCAGATACCTGGTTGAATAACTTGGAGTTGTTGAACCAACCTTTCATTTAAAGATAGAGATAGTGATACCTACCTAGTAAGGTTGTAGAAAAAAAAAAAAGAAATACACATCTAATGCTTGATATGTAGTGTCTACTCATTAAATACAGCTTTTCACCACAAATTATTTATTCCTTGAAAGAGTATCCTCTTTCTACAGTAACCCTGGAGGCCTTGAGCTGATCCTTGGCTGAGCCTACTCAGTCCTGTTCTCTATTCAGACACCAAACTCTATTCCTTCCACCTCAAATGTTCATTACCACTATGGATATTTTACTTAGACATGTTTCCTTCCCATGCCCAGACTATTGTTGCAGCTGGAAGAATTAATGAAGCAACATAGTCATTGAAGGAGTTTTTATTGAGCACCTAGCATGGACACTGTTTTTCTGGTGTCGAGGCTGGAGGGTGAAGGACGTTGACATGGCTCCTGTTCTTGCTGTGCTGATGTTTATGTGGGTGAAGATGGACCATAAAGAGGTAAATGAGTGAACAAGGAAAAGGTAGATGGTATGAAGTAGTAAAGCAGAGTGATGATCGAGTGTGTCAGGGGGAGAGTGGGGAAAGCCGTCCTTAATAGATGTCCAGGGAAGATGTCTGTGGAGGAGCCAGGGGAGCTGAGAGATGGATGACAAGGAAGAATGAATGAAGTATGTCAGGCATGGGCAGTGCATGCCTGTGGGCTCTCGCATGGGAATGGGCCTGGCTAGGTGGAAGGGCAGAGGGCAGCTCAGTGAGGTCGTCACACGAGTGAGATCCACCCAGTGAGATGAGATGGAATCAAAGAGGAGGGCAGGACCAGTGTAGAGCAGATCATGGTAAGGACTTTGGATTTTCCCCGAGGTATGATATAAGCCGATGGACGTTTTATATGGGGATCACGTGATTCAATTTACATTTTATGAAGCTCACTTGGCTGGTCAAGTGGAAAATGGACTTGCGATGGAAAGAGTGGAAGAAGGAGGAAGTCAGAGTTGCTGGAAGAGGGATTGGTGATGGGTACCAACGGGGATGGAGAGAAAGGGAAAATACAGGCTATTGTGCTGAGAAAAACTCCACACTCATTTACCTGAAATCTTTTTCCAGGCTACCATGTTATATTTCTTTCTGACTCTGAATATGTGATTTTCAGAGCCATCGTGACTCTTCCCTGACCACTGTACTCTTCATTGATTCCTCCAAAATCTCTCATTATCTCTGTGGCATAATTACTAAGCTAGCAGGTAATAACACTCTCTGCTATTCTGTGCAGTGTGTCAGGTGTGTCCAACTTGTCTGTCAAGACTGAAAGCTCCTTTAGAGCGATGCTGGTACTTTCCCCCCACCTTCCGTAGCACATCCATGGCTCGACACACAGGGCTTGTGCTGAAATTAGTTATTGATTGATGGACAGCATACATCACTAGCATTTGTCTCTTCGGTATCTCTCTTGTATGAAGAAGGGTGATTATCTGTCAATATTCATTGCATCATTGAACCAATGTGCAAAGTATTAATCATGACTGAGATAAGCAGATGAGCCTTTATTGTCATCTCTTTCTATTTTGCTGGGGTAATTTCACTTGCTTTGGAGTTTATGAGGCCATAAGTGGCTCCCATCTGTTGATGAACATATTTCTAAGAGTCATTTAGTCTCAAGTATGGAATACTTGAGGGGAAGTTAAATTGTAACTTTTATATTAAGTGTCATCTAAGTAACAGGATCGAAATTGGAAGCATGTGTTCAGTTTGGGTCTTTCATTTTCAAAGCTTTAGGTCAGGCAAATAATTAATTTCATTTGTTTACAAAGTAGATTATGCCTAATAAAAACTGTTTTGTTTATGGTCACATTTTAGTTAATCCGTTGCCTTAGAAAATGGGAGAAATCTGATTGGCCAATCATTCAACATAGTAAATTACATTATTTCACATCCACAGAACATGGTCCTAATTGAATTATTCAGTAATCATCTGATGAGAATATTCCCTTTTAATACATTTTGAGCAAGACATAATAGTGACGAAACAGTGAAGAATCTTGTTTATTGCATCTTTGTTTGATGATTGATCACAGAATGTAACAGAGCACTTCTGTGGATAATGACTTTTTCCACATTAAGACATGGTAGCTTTCATTGGGTAATTCCTGATACTCTGAATTTTCACTTTTTGTCTGTGTTTCTTGTCCTTCCCAGAAATCTGCTTTCTGATAAGTACTACTTTGCAAAATAAAGGTCAAATAGAATTGGTCTCACTTTACACATAATAAAAGGGACAATTGTGGTCACTTTCTCTTCCTGGCTAGAGGTAGAAAACTCTTGGGCATTTCTTTTTACTCTTGACATTCTCATGCGTGCCAAGGAACATTTCCTCAGTAAAATACAGAGACAATACCTACAAACATCAGGGCAGTTTGTGGAAGGGATCGCCCCGAGGGCTCCAGACCACATTAATAATGGAAAATTTCCAGAACTGGACTGGTATTAATGATCACTACTTCTTAAAACAACTTTTTTTTTTATATCAACAAACAACCTTACCTTATGTAGGAAAGATGGTGGAATGAGACGGACATCATTACCCTAGGTCCATGTATGATTACATGAATGGTGTGACCCTCCTTCTTATACAACCAGAGAAGTGAAAAATTGTGCTCTATTTGTGTACAATGAATCGAAGAACATTCTGCTGTTGTGTATAACTGATTAGAACAAATTAAAAATAAGAAAGAAAGAAAGAAAGAAAGGGAGAAAAAAAGAAAGAAAGGAAGAATGAAAGAAAAGCAAGCAACTTTTTTCCAAAATCATGACAACTCAAGTATCTCTTCTGCACAATTCCAAAAGAGATCAGGTTTTCACTTGATGGAAGTGAGAAGGCCTCATTCAGTTTCTTATCACAAGAAGAAAGAAAAACATGGGTAAAATAGTTCAAAGGAAGAAACAATATAATGTTTTAGAATATAAACCCAAACATGAAAACACACTGGCTCTGTGGCTCATTCGAACATAGCTCTGACTCAAGAAGTGAGTGGCTTTGACGCGGAGATGGTGGTTGAGTTAGGAAATGCTCAAGGAGCTCTCTGTTCATGGTGTTCCTGGCAGGAAGACTCAGCTACTGAGGTTTGTTGCTGTGTATTAATAGAATAACCCCTAATGATGGCACTGATTACTTTGCTAATAAATTTACTAAGTGCAAACAATTTTCGCTACCCATCTTATCTTCAGGGACTGATACTAGCAAGTTAACAAGGATTAGAATAATGCAAACAACAGGAGGAAAAAGAAAAGAACCACTGACCAGAAAATTGTTCATGGGCTAGATTCCTCTGGTCTTCTGTATAATAGTGTCGTAAGTGTTGTGAGTCATTTTTATTAGATGGAAAATTAACCATTTTTATTGTTTTAAATAAGCGCTACATTTTCAGTATAGCATTTCAGTACCCCATATTTTCTCATATAAGTACATATACAATGACACTATCATTGCTAACAATAGAGAACTTCTAGGATATTTTTCAGAAGTAAAATGATTTTCTGGAATATATATATATAAAAGAGAATCTTTTATTGTAGATGAGGATAAAGGTTTCTGCTTCAATTCTTACTTTACATCCATGATATTTTGTTGGGGCTTCACTGAGAAAAATTGCCAGTGGGCAACAGATTATCCCAATGTGTATTTTCCCCCTAGTTTTTAATCTTTTTTCAGGTGACAAATAGTTTTCTCTTAGACCAGATTCACTTGATTTTTTTTTACTTATTTAATTAAAAAGTAATTTAATGCTCAACAGGGACCCCGAAGGGAGTATACTCATCTTGATTGCTAAAAAAAAAAAGCCACTTTGAAAAAAAATACATACTACAGCTTAAGTATCTATATTCCAAGGAGTCATAACCAACTGCTTCAGTACGGGTGTCAAAATTGGGGTGCTGATGAGGGTGGTGTAAGTGGGCTGGTTTAGTTAATAGAACAATTTGTAGAGAAAGTATTTGTATAGCAGAATGGTGAAGAGAAAGGGTTTCAGAATGAGATACATCTGGGTTCATATTTGAGCTCTGCACTCACCATCTATGCACCCATAAGTAAAGGTATGTAAAGCAGCATGGCTTGTGGCTGGGTTGCCCAATTCTACTCTGGTGTCACCATTTACCATGTGCATGATCTTGGGTAGTCTGTGAAATCTCACTAATCTCAAATCCCTTGATTGGTACCTGCCTCACAGGACTACTGCTCTGAGCTTTAAATGAGAGAATTTTATGTAAAATTTAGCATAAAATGTAGTGTCTACGCACAGAAAGTTCATAAAAAATTTAATAACAATGCTCTCTATTACTATTAATTTAGTGCTAAGCATGGTAGGACCTGGAGAATTACTAAACCTGACTTCAAGCCTGAGTTTCTCTTTGTAGGAAATGGAGATTAAACTACTAATCCTCATAGGGTTGTTGTGACAACTAAATGGGATATAGATAATTGAATGACCAGCACAACCATTGGTTGCAATTATTCAAATTCATTCTGAGCCCTTGAATGAAAACCATTGGCATATTTGATTGCCAATAGTTCTTGCAGTGTTCATTCCAACCATTCTTTCCTACTTGTTGTTCATGCTTTAAAACACCTGGAGGGCAGCTACTCACCTTCCCTTTGTCTTGTCAATCTATATACCATTGCACAGATGCCCTTACACAATATGTTAATTTTCTTGGCTTCCGATTAAAGGGGGGAGTCTTTGGCATTTACACCTATGCATTTTCTATGTTTGGAGCCATCCAACATTTAATAAAGTCCAGTTTTTATAAATTCTTCTTTGCTAACCACCATTCATGCCACTACATTTTGATCCATTCAATTTCACCTTCAAACACTTTATTTTTAAAGACTCATAAATTGGAAAGATTTTAAAAAGCACAGCTTCTAATTCTAGATGGTAATCTGAACAGGAAATCAGGGGAATGGGATCTTCACTTGTTCCATTCGTGCTGAATTTGCAAAGAGAAACTATCTTTTAAGTCAAAATCCTCTCCTAGAGTGTATGGCCATTTTGGTAAGAATAGTGCAGGGTAATGCAATCCTGCTTTAAATTTAGAAGTTCTAAAGTTCATGCTACACTGAAAAGGCAGCAGTGAATGCCCCTGGCATGCTCACATTCAAGAAGGAAATCGGGTACCCAAGTCTAAGCAAACTGCTTAACATCCTGCAGGCAATATGGATTGTGGACAGAAAAGTCAAATGAAGATGTGGGTCTCCCAAGCCTTTGATTCTTGTTTTTGGCTTAGATTACTCACTTGGGAAATGAAAAGAACGATACCTGATTCCTGCCTTTAAGAACACAGCAGGTTTAAACATGGCAATGTACAGGAAGCAAACTGCCCAAATTTAGTGGTCCCTCTGGTTACTAGGGTATTAATTTGGTAAGCAGAAGATTTTACATTTGATCAGCAATTGGTTGGGCCCCTATGACATGCCAGGCCTAGCAGTGGATATGGAGATGAACCAAATGAGATTTCTTCCTGTTAGAGTGATAACTCTCTAATTACCAAAACCCTATTGGGGTATAAATAATTGGAACACAGAGTAGAAAATAAAAAAGTCTACAGCAAAGGGGAGTCAAAATAAAAAGGCACCCCAGGAGATGGAGAGATTATTCTTAGCTGTGTGAGGAGGGAATATTCCATGAAAGAGGTGATACTCGAATTAGATCTCTTATGAACAAATTTTGTGCATGCAGAAAAGGGGTCTGGTGTGTTGGTGGGATGGCTTAATAAATGGCACAATAGTTTTCCTGAAAGAACAGGATGGGAAATATTCTAGGAAGTTGGGGGGGGGGTAGTGCTGTTCTAAAGGAGTGCAAGATCCAATGACCTTGGACTTCTTCTCAAAGGTTAGAAATATATCCTATAGTCTACAGGTGAGAAGTTCTTCAGGATTGGCTTTTCATTAGAATCACATAATGAATTTTTGAAATTGCAGATATCTGAGTAGGATTGTCCCCAACATTTGTGAGATCTAGAGCAAAAGAGGAAATTGAGGCCTATATTCTGTATGTCTAAATATTTCAGTTTTAAAGGAAACTCCACAAGACCTAGTCTGGGGCTGGGGGGGACTCAAGGAGCCCCAATCTCCCTGAAGTTTACTCTGCTACTAGAGGCCTGAGTGGGCCCATGGAACTTTGGGCAGAGGGGAGTGTGAAAGCTTGGCTCAGGTTGGAGACATCTGGGCTGTGATTGCACACACTCCATTAAGGATAGGGAATATTATCTCCGTCAAGGTCATAGGTCACCAGGTCAGCAGGCCTTACTGGACTCCAGAGCACCAGGAGGTTCCAAGAACCATGCCAAACTATTCTCACACCCTAAATGCAGAGGAGAGTATGGGGGAGCATAGTGTGCCTCTTGTCCTCCAGCCTCAGGGGATGTGGGGCAGATACTGAAAAACTAAAGCAGCCTCTTTCTTGGTTTCCCAAGGCAGGCTGTGATTTCTATTCCCCAGCCTGACCACAGCCCACTTGACCAGAGAGCCCAACTCAGTTTCAATGCTCTTCTTTCTTATTCCATGTGTGCTCCACAGGTTTTCAAACTTAAAACATGAGGCTGAGAAAGAAATAAAACTTACTTTTGCTTTTTCTGTGTTTGTGATGCTTGGGGCTTTGTAAACCATATAGGACCCGCATGCTGGTCTGCTCTACTATAGTTGTGCTACATTTGAACTTAACTCTAGATCCAGCTTCTCAAAATTTCTTGGGGACTTTTGTTCTGGATCAGTGCTAACAAGCTTACACAGTGATTATGATGCACAGCCAGGGTGAATAATCAGTGCTAACAATAGGGGAGGATTTTCTGTGCTCAACAGTCTGAGGGGGAGGTGGAATTGAGGTGACTAAGATTTCCAGCTCATTATGGGTTCAACTGTTTCTCCCCCAAAAGATATGTTGCAGTCCTGACACTTCGTGCCTGGGAGTTTGGTCATATTTGGAAGTGGTATCTCTACAGTCATAATCAAGTTCTGATGAGTTTGTTATGGCTGCATCCTTATAAAAGGGGAGTCACACAGGGAGGACAGAGGTAGAGACTGGAACACTGCAGCCACAGGCAGAGGAGCTCCAAGGATGGATGGCAATCCTGAGAATCTAGGAAGTGGGAGGGAAGGAACAGTTCCTTTCAGAGGGAGAAGGCCCCTTCTGGCACCTTGATTTCAGGCTTGCAGCCTTGAGAACTATTAAGGCCACACATATCTGTGTTTTGGACCACTCAGTTTGTGGTCCTGTGCCATGGTGATGCTAGGAAACTCAAAGGTAGATTTCAAGACACTGACAGTCTGGCCTCTCTAAACTGGGTGATTAGAGCCAGCTATCTTCAACTTGGAATATTCTCCACATCCTGCACATCTCCCCACAGGAAAAGGAGCCTCCTATCCCTATCCAGTGTCCCTCTCTGTCACCTGGCTTCACAAACACGAGGTATTAATTCAGTATGGGCTCCATTATCTACTATATAAAGAAACATAAACAGAAGGTATTAATTTACTAGACATTTCCATTGTCTACCATAGAATAAGGCATTTTTTCCAAAAGTTAATTGAAAGGTTTTTACATTCTAATTTTCCTATTCTCATGATGATGACCATATTTTAATTTGGTTTTGAAATTATTTGGGGGTAGCATTTTTAAGGTATTCTCTTTAATCTACCGTGGTGAAAATTATGCAGCAAAACCTATAGGAGATTTCATCTCCACGAGTAACATTTTCCAGACAGGAAATGATTGCAGCGTTGAATTGCCAAAGAGACAGCTTAAAAAAAAAATGGGTCATGCATTCATCCCTTTCTGGGACCTAAGCTGCCAAGCAGTTCCCTGCTCATTTTTGTCCTCTTCTCGTAAACAAGCTATATTAACAAGTTACTTTAAAAATGCATACTAATTTCCCCAGTGAATTACACAGAAAAGAATCCAAGGCTCCCTCCAGAGGACTCAAATGGTTGTTTGTTCTCTGAGTTCAGGTGTGGCAAATGAGCTGGGAGCTAAAAATGCACATTGGCTATTGGCCAGCAAGCTGGAGCTTCCCTCCTCCCCAGCCCTGATTTCTCACATTGGTACACAACTCATAGCCTGCCTGGTGGAAACAAAGAAAAAAGAAGAAAAAAAAAAAGACTCGATTTTCAATTTCAATTTAATTACTCAATCTATAGTGCCTAGTGGGAAGGATTTAGGGGCAAGATTAATGCTCAACAGTACTCCGTTTTGCATTTGTCTGATAAAGAATACTGTATTGATTATCCAAAGTGAGTTTTCAAAATGTTTTCCAAGAGCCAAATTCCTTTGGTGGCAGAGTGGTTTGAAAAAGGGGGTGACTCTGGTTTTTGACTCTTTGCCAGGATTGAGATCAATTAGAGGTGTAAGTCGGGCTTTGAATTGTACTGCCAGTGTGTTCTTGAGAGTGGAGAACACATCCCTAATTGGAAGAAAAATGAATAGAAATTCCATGGTAGGATTAGAAATATAAGCTGGTAGACAATGAAGGCACGATAATACTATCTGTTCTGAGAATGACTGTATAAAATAGTAAGATCGCCTTCTCTTAGTTACAGTTCAAAGAATGTCAGTCTCTTTAGCAGCCATCTTGATTGTATCTGGCATCAAATCCATGTTTAAGATTATATGACCAAATATTCTGTTTTGGTGTCTGCATATTCTATTAGTTTAGCCAAATGTACAAAGTAGGAAAATGCAGGAAATGACAATTTGCCTGTAAGAAGTGAATTTAATATATGTTTAGACCAACTGCTTTTAACTTAATAAATTAATGAGAAAACATCTCTTTATAAGAAAAGTATTCTCTATGTGACTTAAATGAAAAGGGCGGCAATAAATTTTACAGGTTAACTGTTGCTCAGGCTTATGAAACCGTTTGGGTACATACAAATAACTGCAAATACAATGATAAAGAGATTAAGTTCAAAGGCAAATAAATGATTTGAAAAGGCCAACCGACTTTATTATACAATGACAACATTCTCAGGTATTAAGTTGGCTGCAAAACCAACATTTATGCTTTTTTCTTTTTTTTGTACCAGGGATTGAACTCAGGGTGCTTAACCCCTGAGCCACATCCCCAGCCCTTGTTAATATTTTAATTAGAGAAAGAGTATCTCTAAGTTGCTTAGGGCCTGGCTAGGTAGCTGAGGTTGGCTTTGAACTTGGGATCTTCTTGCCTCAGCCTCCAGAGGCCCTGGAATTAGAGGCATGTACTATGCTATGGCTCCCAGCAACGTTGATACTTCTGTTCAAAAGCAAAAAAAAATCTAATGTGTTCAATTTTGCCTACTGAATCTGCAGTAACAGTATATTGGTGGAATGAGGTCTCTATGTTCAAAGTTGGATGAGATTAGGTTAAAGCTAGAACTCTGGGTAGATTGACAATGGGAACTAGAATTGGAGCTTACTTTGCAGTACATTAGGTGACTTTGAAAAGTGCACCCTTGACTGGCATCAATGTAGATTGACCACTTTTCTCCTTGGCAAGGGTGAGTTGTAATTCATGCCAGAGAAGGAAAAATAAATAAGACAAGGAGATGTGTATCTGTGAGTGAAATCTGAGTACATTTTGCTACAGGCCAATGTCTGCATGCTCTGAGTCTAGTTCACAGGCCTGTGGAGACACTGCAGCTAAACTGGCTCACAGAGGGACAAGGCAGAGTGGGTCACTAGGGAGTTTTGGTGCAGACGTCTTTTGGTTTGTGTGGTTGAAGATCTCAAGCCCCTTTAAGGGTTATATAGAAAGGTTCCATACATTCGAAAATAGAAAGAATAGATTAGTAAGAAGATTGGGTAAGAAAAGAGAAGCAGACAGGAAGATACCGGAGGACAGTGAATGGACATTAAAGATCAGAGAGGGAGGTCTCCTGGGGGTGGGTTTCCACTGCTAGGAGCTCAGTCCTTAGCTGCTGGGGAGGGAATGACTTTTAGCTGGGTGAATTAGCACTTGAGAAAAATCCCAAAGGAGAATCACTTTTGTTTAGGTAAAAGTAGGTAAAGATATTTATTTACTGCCATCATGGTATGCGGAGGTCACAGTATGGTCAGAGGGACACTTATATGCTACCTGGCAGAGTCTATTTGTCTACTCCTTCCCATTTTGGGGTAGGAAGAGGTAGAGAGAAGGAATAGGGTTGGGGACAGACAAAGAAAGTTGCAGGATCATCCACAGTGGATGAGTTTATTTGTTCTCAAAATCAATAACATGCATTGCTCATATCTAACCACCAGCATGACACTTTCAACATTTACACATGCTTGATCATCAACATTTAAAACAAAATTCTATCTTACAGTTTATGAGAAGTGTGGAAATACCTGGTTGGTACTATGTTCCTGGTTTTTTTCTGTAATCACTGAAAAAGAAAGCAAAAAGAATTTTTTTTTAGCATGAAAATCAATTTAAAAAAATGCAATGCTGATTCTTCTCTGCTGTCAGTCAAAACTGCCTTAGCACTCACTGGCTGTCTGACCAAGGGTTTGCATCACCATATGGACCCTTCAAGTCACTCAGTTATTGGCTTGTGTGTGTGGGGAGACAGTGAAAACCAAAATAAAGCATGTTAGGCAAAGATAACAGAAAATGAAATCCAATAAGGGTGATCATCAGCAGAATGTATTAAATGTTGGCAAAGAAATGAAGAGATGAAAAGGACCGAAGACAAATTTAAACAACAGCCAGTCCAAGGTTTCCAAACAAGGACAACCTGTTGAAGTATAATGCCGACACTGAGCGCAGGGTACCCTGGGAATAGACAAGGAGACTTGAGGTGGCAGGTGGCAGAAGTGCGACCTTTCAACACGCCTCTTCTACCTGTGCAGTGAGGGAGACATGATTATCCTTTGTGATTTTCTTCTGGGGACAGGAAAAACCTGTCAATGGTCTCTTGGTCAGAAAGGACAAAATTCAGAGTGGTGTATGAAAGGCACAAAGGGACATAAAGAACAAGTACTCTAAAACCTCCAACCTCAATAATTGTAAAAAAGTGAAATCCTTAGGAATAGTAAATAACCAATGAATCACCAGAAAAGAAAAGCAAGAAGAAATCTGGTGGCTCCACAGTGATCTTGTGTGGGTGAACAACTCAGTGTGTTCTGTCTACTTTAGTAAACAAGTCCTTTTTTAAAAAAATAAACTTTAATAATTGACTTCAATCGCATGCAGTTGTATGAAATAATTCAGACAGAGTCCTCATATCCTTTACCCAGTTTCCCCCCATGGTAACATCTTGAAAACCAAGAATGTTATAGAAATGGAGTTTACATGGGGTAATATAGACTATACCACATTTGGGAATTGGTGTTTTGTCACTTGGTGTCGTTCTCTGGGTATTCATTTAGGTTGCCACCTGTGTCAGTAGTTGGTGTCTTTTCCTTGGTGAGTACTATTCCGTAGTAGGGGTGCATCACCTTTGTTTAGCCATTCACCTGTTCAAGGACATCTGGGTAGTTTTGACTATTATGAGTAAATCTGCTTTAAAAATGTATATAGATTTTTGTGTGAACATAAGTCTTCATGTCTCTATAGTAAATGCCCAGAAGTATAGTTTCTGGGTTGTATGGTAGTTGCATATTTAGTTGTTTAGGAAACTGACAAACTATTTTTTTTTAAAAAAGATGAAAAAAATAAATGAAATCTACCATTCAATTAAACAACCAATAATAAGCATATGCTAAAATTTTCCAAGTATTCAGAATGAGGTGAGGCATCACATGGGAAAGAGAAGAAGCATGAGGAGGGCAGGAAATGGAATGACGGTATTAAGAGTGCGCTAAGGGATCATTATTGGGAAATGCCAGGGGCCAAACTCCGAGTTTCTAGAAAAAATAAACAGCAATTTTCTTCATTTTAAAGGGTACTGTTCAATAAAATACTCTTGATATGTTTTAATATTTGGGTTTGGTTTGGGTTAGATTATATGCAGAGTGTTTAAAGAAGAGGCAAAGTAGTTTGAGAGAAAATCTTTTGAATTAGGCAGATCACCAGTTTTAAAGAAGTGACATTTGAAATGAAATTAGAAAGATGATAAGACATTTAACTTCCCTGAGAAAAGGGAGAAGAACATTCCAGCGGAAGGAAGAGCATGAGCAAAGACCACGTGGCAGGAGGAAGAGGGTGAGTCCAAGAAATGGGAAGGAAGGCAAGATGGCCCCAGAAGGGAGAAGGAAGGGTGGTATGTGAGGGGAGGCTGGACAGGCAAGCAGTACCCAGGCTGCAGGTAAGTCCAGGGAGAACATTTTTTTGGAGATTCATGATCATCCCAAGAGAAGTAGAAAATCAGCCATTAAGGGGATTTAAAGCCAGAATATAAGTAGGGACGTCATGACTTGTGGTTTTAAAATTACCACTGAGCTCTCGTTGCCAAGTGGAGAAGAAGCTGGACTGGGTACTGGGGGTGAGAGCACCATTACAAAGTCTTAGTTTTATTTCACAGGGATGGAGGGAAATCTGGAGGAATTCTGGAGAAAAATGAGAGCCCAAACAATGAAATAATCAGACCTGAGAGATGGAGCTGCCCACTGCCCACTTGAAAAGGAGTTAGAGCCTGGCATGTAAGAACAGCTGTACCAATTACTAAGTGTTTGATTACATAATGCTCTGGCTTATTTGCCCATCTAGAACAAGAGCTCACAATACCCACACCCTCCCAGATTGGAGAGGATTAAAATAAAACCTGTATGAGTTTTGAAAGCAAAAGATGGGAGTGGGGCATTCTAGATGGCAGGGGTCAGAATGAGTAACATCTCAGAGGAAGGCAAGAGTAAGGTATGTTTGGTGAATTGTCGGGCGTTCTGAGCTGGGTATATGGTCGTTCCCCCCCTCATCTGCCCAGTTACTCTTCACAGTTTCAATTATTCATGGTCAACCGGGGTCTATATTAAATGGAAAATTTCAGGAATAAATAATTCATAAATGTTAACTTTTATTACAGTATGTTGTTACGATTGTTCTATTTCATTACTAGTTGCTATTAATCTCTTACTGTGCCTAATTTATAAATTAAATGTTATCAAAGGTCCGCCAATATAGGAAATGACATACTCTATATATAGCGTTTGATACTATCTACAGTTTGAAGTCCTGGCAGAACATCTTGGAACACATGCATGGTGAATAAGGGGGTGATGATCGCATAAGCATATGCTGTAGCAGGTGGGACATACGGGGTGTGGGAAGAGGGGAAAGAGCCAGCCTTGGAACATGGTGTAACCTGAAGTAAAATTGGGGACCTTGTAGGCAGACAGTCAGCAAAGATCTTTCAGAAGGGGATGGGGTGACCAAAGCTGTCGTGGAAAAAGTCAGACTGGGCAGCAGTGCACAAGATGGGCATGTCCACTGTCCAGGCAGGAGAGATGAGGGCTTGAGCCCAGGCAGTGGGAGAGGGGAAGAGGATCCTGGAGCAGGTGGTGTTCCTGAGGTAGGTTCTGGAGATGATTGAAGGCGAGAAGTACAGCAACAGGGAGCAGGGACAACACTCAAATTTTTAGCTAGAGGATCTTTTAGTTTAAAGATGTTACTTGTGATACAATATGAGAAGGAACAGAATTTAAGGAGAAATTATTGAGATTAGTGCCCTAAATTAAAATGAAGATTCCTGTAGGTTATGGAAGCTGATGGGACAATGATGGTAGGTTCAATAATGGACCCCTCCAAATGTCCCCATCCTAACCATTGGAACCTGTGAGTATGGTACCTTACATGGCACAGGGACTTTGTAGATATGATTAAGTTAAGGATCTGGAGATGGGAAGATGATCTTGGATGATCCAGGTATGTACAATGTAGACATAAGGGTCCTTCCCTATCATAGAGGGAAGGAGGTCAAAGGCTGAGGGAAGACCATGAGATGGTGATGGTGATGTTAGCAGGGGTTGGAGTGGCTTAGTGCTGGAAGTGTACCATGAGCCCAGGACTGTGGGCAGCCTCTGGAACCTGAAAAAGGGGAGGAAGGTGAGTCTCCCTGAGAGCTTCCAGAGGGAAGGCAGCCTGGCCAACACCTTCTCCTAGTGAGATCCATCTGAACTTCTGACCTCCAGACTGGAAGATTAACAGATTTGTGTTGTTTTAAGAGAATCAGGTTGGTGGTGCAATTGGATCTCTGTGTCTGAGTTCCAAATTCATAGATTAAGCTAATCATTGTTAAATTTTTTTTTTGAAAAAATTGCATCTGTCCTGAACATGTAGTGACTTATTTTTTCCTTGTCATTATGCCCAAAATATACAATATAGCAACTGTTTACATAGCTTCATTGTATTAGATAGTATAGATATCCAAGAAATGATTTTGAAGTCTACAGGAGGATGTTTATAGGTTATATACAAGTACTACACCATTTTACATGAGGGACTTCAGCATCTTTAGATTTGGATATCCGAGGGGGTTTCTGGGACAATTCCAGTGGATACCAAGGTATGACTATAATTTCTTATAGCATAAAAAGGAAATTAATTCAAACAGGATCTCATGCTCTGTATTGACCATTTCTTCAGGGGTACTGAGTAACTGCTCTGCACTTGACCCAACCAATGTGATTAGTCTTGGGGACACAGATTTCTAGCAATATGCTGCCATTAACCATCGTTATATTCCCTTTCAACTTATGCAGAAATATGTCATTGCCAACGCAGGACCACGATTTCAATTGATTTGTGGCTAGCCTTTTTCTTAACAGAGTTTAGAATAGCTTTTATATCTGCATCTTTTTGGATAGGTATGTTTGAGCAAATGCTTAAAATATGGTGAAGACAAGAAATCAAATGTAAGTTCAGAGATAAAACTTGCCATGTAGGTAAAGGAATCTAAATAATGAGACCTTCAGAAAATAGATAGAGTTGGAGAGATCCATGAAAACGACTGGTGAGACTAGCTGGGAGGGTCAGAGGGAAACAGTGTGGCTGACCTTAGAACCAGCCAGTTTCTTTAGGTTTGAAGCAATAGACAATTGGGCAGGAGCACGGCTCCTCAGCAGAGGTGGGACATGAAGGAAGAGTCAACTGGTGGTGCATAGATGGAACAGAATAAGTAGGAGGCCTTGGTGGGATGGATAAACTAGATGGTGGCTTGGGGCTTAGACCAGGGAGTTAGAAATAGGAAGGAAGATCAAGGGAAAAATCAAAGAAAGCATGTTGAAGAAAAGTTTGAAAGTAGTTGACAACACGTGGATATAGGGAATAAGGATCAGAAAGAGTGATATCATGTGTTATTTATTCATTTAGGAACAGATATCATTTGAGTAGTGTTATGGCTTGGATCTGGACTAGGCTCATGTGCTAGGCTGGTAGGAATGTTCACAGGTGAAAAGACCAGATCATGAGGGCTCTGACATCATCACTGGATGAATCTATTTGATGGATTAATACTTTGAATGGTTACTGAGGGATGTTGAGAACTATAGGGTGCTGGGTCATGACTGGAGGAAGTAACCCACTGGGGTTGTGGCTTCGAGGACTCTGTTTTTCCCAGACCCTCTCTCATCTTTCTCTCTGCTGTCTGCCTGCCATGAAGTGAGCAACTTTTCTCTTGCTATGCCCTTCCACCATGATGTTTCTGTCTTGGAGGCAGTCTACCACAGACCGAATCTTGAAACCATGAGCTAAAATAAATCTTACCTTCTCCAAGTTGTTCATGTCGGGTATTTTGGTCATAGTGATGAAAAAATGCTGACCAACACAAGCAGCTACTATGTGTCTTATGTGGATACTAAACTCCGGGGACTCAACTGTGAACAAGACAGTTGCTGCCAAATGGCGTGCTCCTACTCCCAAAGAGCTCTATTTCCTTCTCTTCTGGGACATTGTCTACTTCTGTACTGTCACCCACAGTTAGCATGACCCTTTCTGTAGGGATGCTTAAACCATTTTGAAAATGCTACATGTCAAGTGTTGAAATGGGGGAAGGAAAAGGAGTTAAGGTCATGAATCTGCTCCCCTTTTTTTCCTGGGGAGCAAATAAACCTATTATTTATGTATGTAGAAGAATTTGATGTTCTATATCTGTGGAATGCTGGCATCTCACACCCCCCGCCCATCAAAGAATATTTTAAAAAAGAATCTGAGCCTTTGGGGGTCGAGGACAGATATGGCAATCTGAAACAGGGCAGATTTAATAACTCAGGGAAGTAGAACTTTGTCTTTACATTGCAAAGGGGCACAGAGCATCAGTCATCACTTATAGAAAGGCACAGGGACCAGATAGGAACGGTCCACCTGTATCTATAATTCAGGCCACTCTGTCCTCAGCCGCTACCTTGTTGAGCCCATCGATGTCTCTCCCTGAACTTCAACTTTCGCCTGCTAGGCTCTCCCTGCTTGCATTCTGGCTTTCTTCAAACCCCTTCCTACATCTCATCCTCTGCTCCTTGCCTACCTCTCCCATCTCACCCTGCAGGCTGTTCCTTTTCCTCTGCTGGCCTCCAGTCACTTTGGTTTTATGTCTGTTTCTAGTCCTCTAAGGCCTCTGGTCCTTTGCACAAAGTTTTCTCTCCAACTGACAGGGCTGTCTCTTTGTATTTTTTTGGTTTCCGTTTAATATTCAGAGCTGGGGGTTCTTCCCTGTCACACCATCTCTTGTGATTCTTGATCTCAGCCCATTGCTTCTCCCATACCACTTACCATAATTTGCCATTATTTTATTTGTATGTTTATTTGCTTTTTTTGCTTGCCTCCTATAATGTCAGGGTCTGTCTTCATTTTATGTATTGTGTATCCCCAGGATTCAGCCCAGTGCTGGCTTCTCTCAGGTAGTCAGTGCATATTTGCAGAATAATCGGCGGCATGTTCAGTGGGTGCAGCTTGTACAAGACTCGAACATGTCGAAGGCAGCTACTCTTGACTTCTACTTCCTCATAAAAGGAAAGGTTCATGGGTTAAAAAAATATTAGAGGGCCCATGATGGGGCCCCAAGTTGACCTCTGTTGAATCTTGAACCATACTGAATACTTTGTTTTGTGATGGCAGCACCCTTTTGAATTAGTTCCTAATTTACTTTTCAAGAATTTTTACGTGTCCTAGCAATGGGGATCTAAAAGTTCCCCTATTTTATAAACATCTTTTAGTATTATTAATTCTCTATTAAGAACACAATAAACATTCCAAATTTTGGCAAAGGAAGTTAAAAATTGAGAGTTAAGCCTAGATAACTTAGAAGATTATGATTTTTACTTCTATTGAGGATCGACAATGTTATAAATTGTCTTTTTAGCTTAATTTAGGCAAGCTTCCACTTTTTTTCTTTTACTAATCTGCAGTTTACTAAAATAAATTTTTCTGGCACAGCTACAGCGGATATAGAAGTTTCTTTTGAATTGCACTGTGTACTACCTATAAGTAGAAAGCCCTGGGTGGTGGCAAGCTGAACTTGATAGCTCAAGCAATGGGTAGGTAACCCGAAATACAAACCTGGCCTATCTGGGGACACTCTGGGTCCAAGTTTCCTTGGCAAAAGGCCAGAGGGAGTCCAGCATTCAGGGTAGATGTCTGCTTCTATGAGGAGGTGGTGGGTGACTACAGGTGATATGTGTGGCAGGGAACATGTCCATGCTTTGGAGGGACTTGGTTATCAGATTGTGTATAATTCAGGCAATAAAGTGGAGAACTGTTGCTGGGAGACAGAGGGACGAGCCCTGAGTTGATTCAGAAGTTGGGAATGAAGGGAAGGGAGCGGGGATGCAAATAGGAAAGACAGGAGAATGAATCGGACATAACTTTCTTATGATCATATATGAATACATGACCAGTGTAGCTCCACATCATGTACAACCACAAGAATGGGGAGTTATACTCCATGTAGGTATGATATGTCAAAATACATTCTACTGACTAAAAAGAAAAAAAAAAACAAGTTAAAAAAAATAAAGAAGTTGATACGGCAGTCTTTTAGTGACTGTGGTCAGGCAATTGGTTGAGAATCTGAGGGACTTGGGAGCCAGACAGTTCATTTCCCTGAATAAGAGAAAATGATCTTTTTTCTTTGAGCTATTAAAATTATAGCAAATTAAAATATATCATATTATTTTGTAGCCCTAGTGGTTTTTGAATGGCGCTAACGATCATGTATTTTTCTTGCTTATGGATCATCTCATTTACATCTGGTGGAGATGTAAATGTTCTTTGGTCCATGCAAGGAAAAAGAAGGGAATTCTGACTTCAGTAAAACCTAACTCATCCCCCAATTTATTCAAATCATATTTGAAAAAGAGAAATGGAATTAAGGGGGATAAATTTTAACAGTGCAAAGCCTCTGCTAGTAAAAGATTAAGGGGTATGTGGCTTAGCATCTTTTAATTATTTTTTTTTTTCTTTTTTGCATCTTGAATATACAGTGTTTGAAATCTCTGGTTGGATCAACATTATTTTGCTCAGAGGTTTGTGGACTTTGCATACTGATTCTTTCCTGTTTCCAAGTACATTTGCTTTTAGGCTATTTTTATTCACTTTAAAGGAATTTTAATAACTTTCTGTTGACAGCATGGACAGCTGGTCTTGAGAATTAAAGAAAATTCACTTGCTGACTGAGGAAGGAAGTGACATCAATGAGCTTCTAAAGTCAGCCCAGAGGGGGAAATTGGCTTGTGAGAGAGTAGCCTTTCAATGCACTGTATTTATCGAGCGATGCCTTGAGATGCAAATTGCTGTATCAATCAAACCTATGGTGCCTACCTCCAACCAACTCCGTGCAAACCGAAGGAACAATGCCCTGAAACGCTGAGAAGAAAAAGGATGAGGGGTGCAGGAACCCAGGGGCGAAGTGAATTACGGGCGCTCAGGATGTTGCCTGGCTCAGCTGATACTTCGTTCTCTGTCAAGCCTCAGTTTCTTTGTCTAGAAAATGAGTTTGATGTAAACTGTTGGTTGAAGTCAGTCTGTTCCCGTGATGGATGGGGAAGAAGACTGCAAACTAATAGATATAGTGTAGACATGTCATCTTGCCACTTTTATCCCAGAGAGAGCCATCAATTGCTTTTTATCTCCTATTGAGGCTATGTAGATCCTTAGAGATTCCTGGGTGTCACATCATGCTGCTACCTGGCTCTCTAGTACTTTTAAATCTGTATTTGCTGTTTACAGTGAATCTGGACTTTCGATAATAATGATAAAAGGAAAACCAATTATCATTGTTATGGTAATGAATGATGCAAGGCTCATCATGGGCAGAGAATTCCCTCTCGCTGTTTTTCCAACACAGTTGTGTGATTGGATGGCGTGTGTGTGTGTGCGTGTGTGTGTGTGTGTGTGTGTGTGTTGTGTTGTGCACGCATGCATGTATGAGGGTAGACATACACACCTGTATGAAAGACAGGCAGCAGGTATGATTTGTAGTTATAAGCTGGAAAATTAAGTTGCTAATTATTTATTTCCTACTCTGCTGCGTGTAAGGTGGCTACAGTAATGGTTCAATAACAGTTAAAAATAGAGTCTGAGTTTAAAATCTAGAGTCACGGGAATAATTCAGGCCAGGAAACAGGTGCATGAGCTGGCTAACGTTCTTTTTGTCTGTCAACATATTTGGGGCATTCAGTTCAATTTTCAAACTTTCATGATGTTAAATATGTTACTTGAGCCAATTTAAAAATATTGATTAAATAAAGAAAGGTATAAATTCTCGCCTGTCTTAGTCTTCAAGCCAAAGACTTTCTAGATTGCCTCTCAAAACTGGAGATGCTTTATCTCCAGCGAGACTCATCCATGAGGTCCTATAATGATATTTTAATGAGCATCTCTTCTGGACAAGGTAATATTCTAGGTGCTCTGGAGGTACAGAAATAAAGTAGAGAAAACAAATGAGCTCTTTCGCACAGATAACATCAAATCATGGGGCTGTCAGATATTTATAGTAAATTGCATATTTAATCAGGGATACAAGGTATTTGAATCCTGATACAGTAGCATTAGTGATGGGTTCAGACTTTCAGACTTTCCTCGTCTTGACTTGGCCACGATCACTCCATATATGTTATTTGGCAGATTTCTTCACATTTCTGTTTTAGTGCACAACGGTGGGGTTATAAATAATAAATACTGCTCATCACTGCTTAAAGTCTTTGACTCTAAAAAGGATGAGAAGGACTGATGATTTCCAAAGACTTGGCAAATAACAACAACATAAAAGATGCAAAGGGCATGTTTAGGGGAATGACCTCGAGGGGCTTCTTGGAGGAGACTGCATTTGATCTGGGCAGGGATCAATAGCAGTTTTATGAGGGGAACAGCATTTCATTCCTCAGGATAAGCACGAGCAAAGGCACAAAGCCTGCAAATGCCTGTGTAAGGAAGGTGAAGAGTTCTGGGTAGAGAATAATAAATGACATGGTAAAGTGTCAGAGGGACCATCGTCGTGGAGGATCTTTCTACTTAGGGAATGATTTTAGATCTATCTAGTGAGGGGGTTCTCGAAGACTTTTGAGCCAGGGGATGATCCAAATGATGTCTTACAAAGATTAATCCAAGATTAATCCATGGTTTGAGGACGAGGATTATGTGGACAAGATAAAGGAGCATAGGTGAATGTGAGACACTGTGCGAGTAGAACAGACTAGGCAGAAGGAGAACATAAATACCCCGTAATTTTCGGCAGAGAGATGGTGGAGACTAAGGAAGGCTCTCTAGTTGAATATAAAGAAAGGAATAAATATTCTTATGGTTTGGATCTGAATGTCCTCCTGAGACTCATGTTGAGGGCCTGGTCTCCAATGCAGCAATGTCCAGAGATGGGCCTTCTGGTAAGGGATTCCGTCATGGGACTCTGCTCTCATCAGTGGGTTAATCCATTGATGGATTCATAGCTGAATGGATTATTGGGGGGGTGGAAACTGTAGGAGAGAGTGAGTTGAAGAGAGTGAGTCTTTAGGGTGTGCCCTTAGAGACTATATCCTGTCCCTGGACCTTTCCTCTGTCTGTCTCTCTGCTTTCCAGTCACATGACGGTGCAGCTTGGCTTCACCAAACCCTTCCACTATGAAGTACTGTCTCACCACAGGCCCAGAAATAACGGAGTCAGCGGACAATGGACCGAAGCCTTAGGACCTGGGACACAAAATAAATCTTTCCTCCCTTAAATTTTTTTTTTTTTTTCATTTTGTCACAGAGACAAAAAAAAAAAACAAAACCTAACCAAACAGAAAAATTGGAAAACAGCTGCATTTTATTGATATTTGAATCATTTGATCATTATTTAGATAATGGATTGCAAATTTTACACTCTCCACAGTGAATGGGAAGAGAATCCTTCTTGAGGTACTCTAAGGATTTACCACCAGGAATTAGCATATTTGAAGTTTAGTTTGAGAGTCTAAGTTCTCACCAGTTGTGGAGTTATAAGGCAACGAACTGCCAGTTTTGGCAGAAGAAAATTAGGAAAATTTCCTTATTTATAAACTGAAGTACATGGAGTTTAATCTAAAGACATTAACCAAGTCAGTGCTGAGAGTAGAACAAAAGATTTCATTAATGACCAAGAGTGGGGGCCAAGCAATCAGAATGTTTGATTCTGCAATCTTTGTAATGTTTTGAACAACCAATAAAAAAAAAAGAAAAAAAAAACCAAAAAAGGGGGGGGAGAGGAATCAAAACATTAAAAAAAAAAAAAAAGAATCCTAGTTTTCCTACCCCATGTATAAGTGGTCCTGGGCAAGTAACTTCTCTGAACTTCCTCATTTGTAAAATAAGGTTCATAAATATACTTAAAGAATTATTTTTGGAGGGGGTGTGGGTACTAGAGATTGAATTCAGGGGCACCTGACCACTGAGCTACATCCTCAGCCCTATTTTATATTTTATTTAGAGACAGGGTCTCAATGAGATACTTAGTGCCTCGCTTTTGCTGAGGCTGGCTTTAAACTGGAGACCCTCCTGCCTCAGCCTCCCAAACTGCTGGGATTACAGGCTTGTGTGCCACAGCATCTGGCACAGAATTGTTTTTGATGATTAAAAAAATTCACATATGTAAAGGACTTAGCACAGCACCTGGCATCAATAATGAGCCAGTCTAATACTCTCCCTCATATCACAGGCTACCCAAGCTCAGGCTAATAAAACCAGATTATCTAGAAGCCAGATGGAAGCTATTTTCTAATGTGGTTAAGAAGAATGTATGTAATCCCTGCAGTTTGGGAGGCTGAGGCAGGAGGACCAGCCTTAACAATTTAGTTCAAAGCCAGCCTCAACAATTTAGTGTGGCCCTAGGCAACTTAGTGAAACCTTGACTCAAAATAAAATATAAAAAAGGCTGGGGATGTGGCTCAGTGCTTAAGCACCCCTGGTTCCAAAAAAAAAAAAAAAAAAAAAAAAAAAAAAAAAAAAAGAAGAAGAAGAAGAAGGAGAAGGAGAAGGAGAAGAAGAAGAAATTTCAAGATTGCGAAAATGCTTTCTTATATGACCAAGGAGTATGGAAAAGAACTAAATAGAATATGAATTTTAATGCAAAAAGTAAAAAAAAAGTAAAAAAAAATAAAAATGAAAAAAGAGTGAGATTTAAATGACTAACAAATAGTCGAGAACTTTAGCATCACCAAATAAAAACAAAGTGCACAGAATCCTGCTTTTACCTTAATGTATATATGCACAGACATTAATTCAAATTTGGTCCATGGTCTCCATTCCCCAGTTTGCCAAATGGCTTGGTAGAAAGAAGGCTGCTGCTCTCACTCCTGTGGGGGAAACCAGCTGAGAGAAGGACAGCTGGGACTTCATGCCACACCCAGGCCTGTGGTTCTCTGGGGAACCAACTCTGATTCTCAGGCAAAACATGCCTTGAGAAGAAAGGTGGGTACAGGTGTCTATCTCCGTTTCACTTTATATGCTTCTTAGGGTAAATGATGATACGGCACTTACCACTGGAGGGTTAAATCCATTTTCTTTCCTTTATATTCATGAAACTCTTAATAGAGACTGAGCTTTATTAATTCCTTAAGTTTTCCCATCCCAGGTGTTCTTGGCTTCTAATTATCTCCGGTGAGCACTCAAAGTTTTAGTATAGTCAGGGAAACTGTAAATCACACAACCAATCCATGGAAGACACTGGGTCTCATGATCTCTTATAGCAGGATCCACATTCTTAGTAAAAGTAAATTTTTTTCTTCCTCTTCAGCTTTAGAACTGGTGAGAAATTCTAGCTTTTTAAAAAACTTGAACTGAATTTTGAAATGAGATGCCCCATTTTTTTTTCTCTGTAAATTCAAATAACAATTTTTTCCCCCAGAAAAAAATATTAAAACAAAACACACCCAGATGAAGAAAGCTGGTTTGTCTCTAAGTTAGCTTTAGAGTACTAGGGACGACAGACAATAAATATGGCTATTTTAAAATTATCTCTTGTCTGTCCATATATCAACAATCAATACTTAAGGGTAGAACTTGCTAGAAGGATTGTTCATGCTGAGATTGTTGATTGGTCTCTCAACTTTTCCCACCCGAAAGACATGGCTTAAATGTACCTCCAGAAAGGTTGTTGGGATAGTGTAGACCAAGATTCCGAAGAAAGAAAAATCGAGGCTGTACCTGTGCCAGGGGTCGCTCTGTTGAGCAGTGGGTAAACCTGCAGCACATCATGAGCCTGTGGTTCAAGTAATGGTTCAAGTAACAGAGGCCAAACGTAAATGGTAGCTCTTAGATGGCCCCAATGTGGCACCATATTTTTAGTATTAACCTATTGGATATTTTCCTATGTAATTCTAACAGCAGAGGATGGTTCCAAGATTTTTTCGATTTCATAATTTTTTGGCCTTTGGGGATTTTTCCATTTGTTTCCTTCTTCTATGTTTCAAAAGTCTTAAGTATCCTTCTAATTCTAATTCCCTTTGAGGGTGAGAGCAGAAGGCTTTTGAGGGGTGAGGGGTTGCTATAAAACCAATTATTTAGTGGCGATCTATGAACTTTTAACCTATTTTTTAAGTGCCCAAAGGCAGAAATGATAAAGTGATCTATGCAGTCAATGAATGTATCATAGAAAATTCTTTAATAAGATTTTTATTCATTTGCATCATTAAAATTAAAGGGGAAATAATTTATTGTTCAATGGATTAAAAACTGATTATCATTAGCTTTTTGTAAAGCACAGTTTTTATTTCTTGAAGTTCACTTTTTTTCTTAGCAGTATATGAGTGGATAGCTTTTCACAATAATGATAGAATAATTTTTCTTCCTTTCCTTTTCTTTACTTCTATTTGGAAAATGTGTACCTCTGGTCATATTTGGTTATTTCTATGAAGGTATGACTTGAACAAGTAACTTAAACTTATGAAGCCCTAAAACATTTTATGCATGAATTGCTACATGATTTATCATCTTAAAAATCTCCTATTCTTCTATTTTTCCCTCAAAAGAACAGAGAATATAAACCCTTAGTGTTTTATAGTTCAAGCCAACAGCACTAATTCTGCAAGAGTGCTACAGTGAGTGTTTATCTCACTGTAATTCTTACATTTAAACACACCCAATTGGTATAAATAAGAATTTAATATGGCAACTTATTTTCTCTCACTGCCTTGCTCTATCCATCTTTCTCTCTTAACCAAGTTAGGGTCAATAACGTTTTGGTAGTTTGCACCACCAATCACAATCTTCTCCAACTGGAAAGTCCTTTCTCCTTGGCTTTGATTAAATTCACTACTTATAGAAAGTTTTCTTTTTTCCTAGTTAAAATATATTTGCTATACCAAAAAAAGAAAAAAAATGCTAGTCACGATAGCACGATGCTGGTTTTTGGTTCAAATAACAAAATACATTATGCTTCCTCTGTAACAGCACAGACCTAGACAGGGTCTGCTTGAGAAAGCAGTGTGTCAATATTACTTTTTATTTTAAATTGCTATCTAAGGTTTTTTTTCACACACATCAGAGCCTGTTTAAACTCTAGATCAGTTTTATTGATCAGATATTCAGAAGTGATTATAAAAAGTAAATTCAACGTTCTTCACTCTAAGCAAGGTGGAACTTAGAAATCAATAAAAATCTCATTGTAGTCCTTGTGTCGAGATGATTTGCAGGACTAAGGTGGAGGCAGAGAATAACTAGAAGACCACTGCTCTCCCCCACCCCCCATACCAGGAATCAAACTTAGGGGTGCGTAACCCCTGAGCCACATCCCCAGTGCTTTCTATTTTTTAAATTTTGGGACAAGGTCTCACTAAGTTGCTGAGACTGGCTTTGAACTTGTGATCCTCCTGCCTCAGCCTCCTGAGCTGCTGGGATTATAGGTGTGCACCACCATGCCCAGTACTCTAGTGCTCTTCAGGAGAGGTGAGGATATTCTGAGACAGGATAAGTGGTATTAGGATTAGAATGGGGGTACCCATTCCAGGAAAGCACAACAGGTAAAACTGGTCCGTTGGTAGGTAAGTGAAAGGAAGAAATGATGGCAACTAGCAGGCTGGACGTTTGATGTCTGCTAGGATGGTGGTGTCACTCAAGGAGAAGTTTTGGAGGGTAGGATAATGAGTTCTATTTTTTGCATAGCTTAAGTACCCAGAGGACATTTAAGAATGGGAATATTGGGCAGGCAGATGGGTACATGATTCTGAAGCTCCAGGGGGTTGTCTGGGCTTCATGTGTAGGTGTGGCAGTTACCACAGTTTTGGGGTTATTTGATATGGACCATGAGTGATATTACTCAAGGAGAATAAAGTGAGAAGAAATAAAACTCGGGTGTAAGCAGAGGAAGAGGAGCTCAGAAAGACAAGGAGAAAGATCAGCCAGAAAGTATAAGAAATTCAAGAAGGACGTGGTGCACTATTATCAAGGAAGTCAAGAAGTAGCCACTTTGACAATGGTGGTAGTGGAAGCACAACCTCTTAGGAGAAGGATTTATCAATATCTAGTAAAATCACCTTTGGATTTGCCCTTTGATTCCTAGTTCGTTCTGAAGATACACCGCTACAATATTCAAATGCACATTACCCGATATAGCATTTTAAGTATATATACTTTAATATATATATATATATATAATAGTATATATATACTTATATACTTAGACGAAGAACAACCCACATATATCCACTCTGTGGAGGATAACTTATTTATTAAAATAGAAAGAGTAAAATAAATCTCTTTGAGATAACACTGTGTATATATCTATATGGTCATATTAGCAGAAAGAAGCCCACTGAAAATAAACCAGAGACTGGTAAAAATGGGCATGTGTGGGCAGATGAGCAGGATGTGTTTGGGAGTGAGGCTTCTCCGAAGATACCTTTTTATACAGTTGTGGGTTTTGAAATGTGCAAATACTTTAGGTATGCAAAGTAAAAAGATAAAAGGGTAAATCCTAAAACTGAATGTGAACTGAAATAAATAAACCTCTTTATCAAAATAATAAAAAAGTGAGAAAAAATTCAAGTCACTGTGAGTACAATACTTTATCTTCAAAGTTTCTGTTCTAAGAGCAAAATGTATTGAAAAGAGTTGGAAGTATCACTCAGTAAATTTATTGTTGGTAGTAATATTGGCACTAACATTTTAAAACAATTTTAAGTACAATTAGGGTAAAGAAAATATGTTTAAATGGCCAAAAAAAGTTGTTCAACATTCCTGGCAGTCATAAACATGGAAATCAAAACTACATTGAGATTTCATGTCATTCCAGTTGGAATGGCAGTCATCAAGAATTCAAATAATTGTAAATGCTTGCAAGGATGTGGGGGGAAGATACATTCATAAGTTGTTGTTGACACTGCAAATTAGTACAACCACTTTGGAAAGATTAGAGATCCCTTAAAAAACTAGGAATGGAACCTATGTGACCCAGCTGTCCACTCCTTGGTATTTATCCAAAAGATCTAAAATCTGCCTACTATAATGATACATGCACATCAATGTTTATAGCAGCACAATTCACAATAGCTATAAGAACCAACCCAGGTGCCAGTCAATAGATGAATGGATTAAGAAAATGTGGTTTATATACACAAGGAGTTTTACTCAGCCATAAGGAAGAATGAAATTATGTCACTTGCCAGGAAATGGATGGAACTGGAGAATATCATGCTAAGTGAAATAGGCCAGACTCAAAAAAAAAAATAAAAAGGTTGAATATTTTCTCTCATATGCAAAAGCTAGAGAAATTGAGGGGGAGAAAGGAGGACTGGATCACATGAAAATAGCAGAAAGATCAGTGAAGTATAGAAAGGAGATTGAGAGGGAGGGAGGAGGAACAGGAAAAATGGGGTTATGGGAAATGTATTCAACAAAATTATGCTTTGTACATGTATAAATATACCACAGTGAATTCAACGCCCCCAAAGAAAATAAGTTTAATAAAGTAAATAATATTAATATTTTTAGGAGCTGAAAATTTTAGTGTAAAAGAATTGTGACAAAACAGAGGAGTTCTAAATTTCAATTAAATAGAAATAGAAATACATCATTTAGAAAAACACCCTAGCATCCATGAGCACACCCTGGTCTTGGTAGCTGCATGCTATTATGGAAGGAGAAACCAAGGCTCCTTACAGAAACCTATTCCTGGGCCAGGGTCTGAAAGGATATCTCTTTCTGCCACCAATTCAAAAATAAAAAGGTCCTGGCAAAAATGATGCAGGCACTGACTTTAAGGGTTCTTCACTGGGAAAATGGGCAAGCTGAAAAAAATGATTATGACTGATGGTTCTAAAACATTGTGTAATTAAAAATGAATGAGTTTATAGGGGTCTCCCATGCCCCAACAAATAATGAGAAAGGGGGAAAAGGTCAAGTTCTCACTAGGGAATGTTAGGTAAGAAATGTAGAAAAAATGACAGAAATAAAAATTGTTTAAAATCCCCCATGTCATAACATGTTTCAGGTAGAGACCATCAGTGGATTCTAAAGTAGGATATTACCAACGTGCAAAGTATTACTTCACAAATTTCTTCATCATTGCAAAGGAAAGTACATTTTTTAAAATTACAGAGGTCTGTTGTGAACACATTCAACAAATAGATCAAACTCGGCATCATTAGCACCAAACAAGTGACAACACACACCAAGAAGCAGAATCCCACTGGGAGATTTCAGTGCCCAAGGTAGAGTGACACTCATCAGCTCAAGCTCATTTCCAGATCTGGATGTCAGTTCATTTAAGCTACGTGATAAGGAAGAGTGCAGGATTTCCTCAAAGACAACTGATCTGGACCCCTAAACAAGTCAATGTCATGGGAAAGGGCAAAGGAAACCCAGAGACTATTCTTACAAGAAAATAAAGAACCTACTCCAAACTCAATCTTTAAACACTGGTGAGTTTCTGCTTCAGGGAAGAGACAGTTATAAAAGACATTCTTGGATGACTGGAGACATTTGAATATGAACTTGATATCAAAGGTAATTGCAGAATCATGGCACCTTCTTAGATGCGAAGATGGAACTTTTGCTACTTAGGAGAATACCCCCATTCTCCAGAGATATGTGTCAGCATAGACATATTGTGAAGTGAGGTGTTAGAGTGTCTATAACTTAATTTAAAATGTGCCCATGAACTTGTACTAGGTGGTGTCAGGCAGTACAGGAGGCAACAGGTTAATAACTTGTGAGTCCTGGGGATGGTCCTTTAGGTGCTCATTGTGCTATTCTTTTAGTTTTTCTGTAGGCTTGAAAATTTTCACAACACACAGTTGGGTGGGGGGAAGCAATCAAAGTGCAAAGGGTGGGAGAGGTAAGATTTTTTTTGGGGGGGGAAGTCCTTTTATTTGATTAGTGAGGAGTTTAGTTACAAGTTTTAGAACAATAGTAGGATCTGAAGCCAAGTATCGGGGATGTTGGAGGTAAGACAAATGGAGATGGGTAAGGGAGGTCTTCAGTATGAGAGATTTGAAAGATAACGACACAAGAGATTGTGTTGATGTAGAAATGCTGATGGAACAAGAAAACTTAGAAATAGTTCTGAGCTGAAGGCAAAGAATCTGCTGAAAAGACCAGTGAGAACATACTGGAAAGGCAGTTTTGTAAACTTCCAGAAACAGGTCCTGGGGGATAGGTGGTCAATATATCCAAGGCTTAGTTTGGCTCTGAGTGAAAATAAGAGAAACATCTCCTTTGATGCCTGAGGTCAAGGGGGTAGAGGGTGTGCACTGAGTGTGAGCTGAGAGAGGGCATGCCTCAGGCTGGACTTCCCACCAAAAATCCAGAGCAAGGTGGGACTGAAAACGAAAAGACTGGGGCTTTCAAGAGGACTGCTTGGATACTGGGTGGAGTGACGCCCATCAGCATGTGATCTCTCCATTTTTCTAGCAGGTGAAAAAGGCAGAATGCAAGGGGCTTGGTGGTCCCAAAGGGGAATCTGATGGTGGTTGGTCAAGGCCTAGGCCAGAGTGAGAAGGAAGGTGGTCCGAAGATGGAGAAAATGCAGGAATGAGGGGGATGCCTAAGAGGTCAAAGATCAGTTGGGTGGGTGAGAAGTGTCCAGAGAACAGCAAGAGATAGCCAGCCACTGGGATCTCAGATGTTTGAAATAGAGCAGTTCCAGGTGAGGACCAAGTTGTGCCATGGAGCTGGTGGCCTAAGTGGGGCAGAGAGCTTATGCTCTAACCGACATCTCCAGACCCGACAGGGTTACATGAGCATGGCTTGACTCCAGTTTTCATCAGGAGGAGTCTGAAGGCATTCTGTCAGTGAGGGGTCCAGTTTGGGTTTACCGCCATTTGTTTCTAATTGCCTACTCAAATTTTAATTGCCCTACTCATTTTCTTTCTTTTTCCCCTTTTCCTACTTAGAGGTCTTGGAAAGAGTCAAAAGTAAAGCAAGAATCCCCCTTCCAGGATTTATTTTAAGGAAGTCTCAGGAGTGCACACAAAGCCACTCTGCACATGGGCTCCAGGCTGGCTGAGAGCAAACCTGAGAGGTCCCCAGTAGAGGACTGGCTATTGAAGTCAGAATCATCCATCGAGATTCTCCTTTAGCCAGTGGAAAAAAATGACAGGATGGATACATTCAATGCAAAAAATAAGGGACAAAACAGTATGTTTGCCATGAGCCTGTTTCTTTATTGAAAAGCATCTCTCTCATGGACAACGTTGTGAATATCTGAGGGGTGAATTTATGGGTGATTTTTTTTTTTCTTTTGGTTTCTCTGCACATTCTAATTTTCTACAATGAGTTGTGTTACACATGTAATGAAGAAGATTGAATTTCAAATAAATGGAAATTACCACATAAATATACCCTTAGCAAGACTTTAAACAAACAAATCCTTTATTGTCTTAGTTGTTATTACTAAATCAGTGTTTGTTTGTTGTAAAGAATTTAGAAAATACAGATGAAAGAAGTAAATAACTACTTGGGATCCTAGCATTAATATGCAAGGCCTGAGCTACGGTTTGGATATGGTGTGTGTCCCCCACAAAGTGTTTTGTGCCAGAAGTGTAGTCCATGGGGTGGCAGGATGAGGTTGTGGTGGGACCTTCAAAAGGTGGGCCTAATGATTGGTATATAGGTCAGAGGGTGCCATCCTTGGAGGAAATTAATGCTTGTCTCATGGAATGAGTCCCTTCTGGTGACAGCAGGTTGTAATAATGGAGGCTGCTGCATGTGCTCGATTCCTTCTTCATACGATCGATTCCCTTTCTGTTGGTCTGCCATAGTCCCCGGATGCGGGTGCTATGCTGTTTGGAACCTCCAGCCGTCAGAATTGTAAACCAAAGAAACTCTTTAAAAAAAAGTACTTGGCCTCATGCATTTTGCTATAGCAATGCAAAATGGACTAAGACAGCCTGTTAACATTTGACACATCCTTTGAGATATTTTGTTTTTACTTTTCAAAAGTGATATCATGCTTGTTTTAAGTCCTTCGGGTATAGACCGAGGAGAGGGACAGCTGGGTCAAATGGTGGTTCCGTTCCCAATTTTCCAAGAAACTTCCATACTGCTTTCCATATTGACTGCACGAATTTGTAGTCCCAACAGCAGTGTATGAGTATACCTTTTTCTCCACATCCTCACCAACACTTATTGTTGTTTGTCTTCATAATAGCTGCCATTCTGACTGGAGTGAGATGATATCTTAGAGTAGTTTTGATTTGCATTTCTCTAATTGCTAGCCATGATGAACATTTTTACATATATATGTTGATTGATTGAATATTCTCTTCTGTGAAGAGGTCCTTGGCCTATTTATTGATTGAATTATTTGTTTTTTTTTGGTGTTTAGCTTTATGAGCTCTTTATACACCCTAGAGATTAGTGCTCTCTTTGATGTGTGAGGGGTAAAGATTTGCTCCCCAAAAGTAGGCTCTGTGTTCACTTCACAGATTGTTTCTTTTGCTGAGAAGAAACTTAAAAACAACATACTACAGGGACACCACCACATCAATGTTTATAGCAGCACAATTCACAATAGCTAAACTGTGGAACCAACCTAGATGCTCTTCAGTAGAGAAATGGGTAAAAAAAAAAAACCCGTGGCATATATACACAATGGAATATTACTCAGCAATAAAAGAGAATAAAATCATGGTATTTGCAGGTAAATGGATGGAATTAGAGAAGATAATGCTAAGTGAAGTTAGCCAATCCCTAAAAAACAAACGCTGAATGTTTTCTGGGATCTAAGGAGGCTGATTCATAGTGGGGTAGGGAGGGGGAACATGGGAGGAATAGATGAACTCTAGATAGGGCAGAGGGGTGGGAGGGGGAGGGAGGGGACATGGAGTTAGAAATGATGGTGGAATGTTGTGGACATTACTATCCAAAGTACATGTATGAAGACATGAGTTGGTGTGAATATACTTTGTATACAACCAGAGATATGAAAAATTGTGCTCTATATGTGTAATAAGAATTGTAATGCATCCCACTGTCACATATAAATAAAAAAATTTTAAAAGTGGTATCATCTATCACACAGTTAAAATATTTTTGCTCACTTAAATAATCCTTACATTAACTATTCTCACTCTATGTTATTTTGAATGGCTATTTAATGGTTTAAAAATATACTAGAGCTTCTTTATTCTCCTTCTACAGACACTTAAGTTATTTAGTTTATTTTGGAGGGGAGAGGACCCTATCATACAGAACACTGTACAGACTGTTCATATGAATATCCTTTTTTTTTCTTTTCTTTTGGGATACCGGGGATTGAACTCAGGGGCACTCGACCACTGAGCTACATCCCCAGCTCTATTTTGTATTTTTTTAGAGACAGGGTCTCACTGAGTTGTTTAGCGTCTCACTTTTGCTGAGGCTGGCTTTGAACTCGTGATCCTCTTGCCTGGAGCCACTGGGATTACAGGTGAATGCTACCATCTCCATCTCCATGACCCTCCCTTAGCACAAATTTCTAGAAGTAGAATTGATGGATTCAAGAGTTGTATCAAATGCCTAAGACTAATATCGAAGTATTACTAAATACCTATTTCCCAACATTTCTTTCAAGCCTGGAATTTTAAAAAGTGCCATTTTAAAAGGAAACATGCCATTTATGCAATCCTATTATTTTGACTTTTTAAAATTTTTTATTATACAGGTTGAACAATATTACATTCTTACAGGGCTTTGGTATTTCTTCTTCTAGTAATTTTCTTGGCTGTCTTTTGGCATGTTTGTCTTTCTCTTCGTCATATTAATTTTTGCCTATTATATATTTTATGACGATTTTTCCTCATTTCTCATTCACCTTTACTTATTTGTCATGGCCACATAATTAAAGGAGAATGGTAGCAGTGGCTAGCACCTAGTGAGCACTTACAGTAAGTATATCAGTCCTGTGTCAGGCACATGGAATGGGTCTCTCACTTAGTCCTCCAACATTCTTGGGAGAGAAGGCAACTACAGAGGATGAGGACCAAGGGTTACAGCAGTTCACATGCCCAAGACCACACAGCTGCTTACTTCTGAGTCTCTATCGTATCTGTTCTGGTTTCAGCCTTGCATGTCATGCTCAGTAAGGCATAATCCCAGCAAGTTTTTAAAAATAACTAAGTTGAGGCCAGGTGTGGTGGCACATGCCTGTAGTCCCAGCAGCTCAGGAGGCTGAGGCAGGAGGATTACAAATTCAGAAGCCAGCCTCAGCAAATTAGCAAGGCCCTGTCTCAAAATCAATATATGTAAATAATAATATAATATAAATATAAATTATATATATAATGGTGTTGGGGATGTGGCTCAGTGGTAAGTGCCCTTTGTGCCAATCCCTGATGCTACAAAACAAAACACTAAGTTGAATCTCCATGTAATGCTATAGAACAATAATTATGTTGCATTTTCAGAACAGTGTATATAACTCTTACATTCAAAAAAGTACATATGATTAAATATCCATAAAAAGTCAGAGGAGATACACTTTAACAGTTTGCTCCATGTAGGCTCTGAGAGGAAAGGAGCGATGTTCACTTTTAATTTTTTTTAACACATCTAGTTTTTTTTTTTTAACTTAAACTTTTTATTAGGAAAATGTATTGCATCTATTTAAAGAGAACACACTTTCTGGCTGGTTAAGAAGGCGTGGCTGAGGCCTTGAATACAACTCTTCTTCTCTGCACATTTGGACAGGCATGCATGCACTTCTCCAATTGCTCAACCACTCTAGATACGTTGTTTGGGAGTGTACTTTGGGCTGGTTTTGTGTTGGATGCCCAGAATGCAGAGATGCAAGGATTGAATCTGTCCGTCCCCCCACCCCCCCCTCAGTCCAGCAGAGAAACAAATGGACAACTCCAGGGTGATCATTGCCAAAGGAATGAGCAGAGAACAGGAAGAATGTGGAGGGGGGGCAGGGCAGGGCAGGGTTGGCCTGCAGGTGTCAGGAGAAACTTCACACGCCTACAGAATGCCCACCTCCAGCTGTGGACCTAACTTCTCTGCTCCTCCAGCCTGGGGCCAGGACAAGTGTCCTGTTACTAATCTGAGGTTACCCCCTGTGGTTGGCTTCTTCCACTCCTACCCCACATTTTAGAAATAATCCCTTAGTAAATAATCCCTCTTCATTTACCTCCCCCTGAGTGTGGTCTCTATTTCCTCTGGGACTTTGACTGAGAGATAATGGCTTTGACCTGGGGCAGCTGCAGCTCAGGGAAGCAAGGTGGTGTAGGGTGGCTGGCACTGAACCTGGGTGTTGAGGTCCAAGGCCACTGCAGGAAATATCTCCACAGGTACCAGGGTTAAAGTGGAGAAAACTAGGAGGTGGTACCAGGTTCATGAGTCAGGTAGCAGAAACTCTGAGGACTTTCGTAAACCATTTGTGAGATGGGATGGAGCCAGAGGAAAACAGTTTGGTCTATAGTTATAAGACTATTTGTTTGTTTGTTCTCAAAACTGATGTTTTTGAGGAAATTGAGGTTATTAAAGTTATTAATTTGTCCATTCATTCATTCAGCCAATACTGAGGACGTTGTTATGTAACAGACACTGTCCTGGGGACAAAGAGTGAATGAAACAAACAAAACCCTCTTACTTTTAGGGTCAGATTCAAACCAAGGTACTCTGCCTCTAAACATACTCTTGACACAGTCGCAAGCTGCCTTTATCAATTTCTTTCTTTCTTTTTCTTTTTTGGCACTGGTGATTAAACCCAGGGGCACTCTACCACTGAGATACATCCTGGCCCCCTTTTAAAATTTTGAGACAGGATCTTGCTAGGTTGCTGAGCTAGCCTTGAACTTGATTGAGATCCTCCTGTCTCAGCCTCTCAAGTCACTGGGATTACAGGTGTGTGCCACTGCACCTGGTTCCCATTAAGTATTGGATAAAATTTTATTTGGCCAAAACATTGCTAGAAGGCCCCACTCTTCTGCCAATTCCTTGGACACTACAGATCCAGGTTACCTCCATCTCTCCATATCTTCTCTTCCAGATGCACACTTGCAGCTAAACCCCAGCATCTCCAAGCATCTAGAACTCTGTCATGGTAAGTCATCACCAGGACCAGTCACAAAAGCTAACATTACGCCTATTACTGAGCCTTTGGGTCGTTTTTTTTAAGAATACAGAGAATGAAAAGATTAGCTGCCTACAAGCTCCCCCATCTGTTCAAACGGAAAAACTTCACAAACTCTTAGGTGCTGGGCAGCATAAATTCAAAGTTGTATTTTTAAAAAGCATTAAAAAAAGAGAAACAAACTCTTTATGCGATTTTTCCAAATGCAAACATCTATTTCAAATTAAACGATACCCGTAACAGCATAATTAAGAACACACACTTGAGTTCCAGGACTAATTCTCTTTGCTAGTTATTTGACTTCAGGTAATTTCGTAGCATCTCTAAACCTTGATTTCTTCCTCCAAAATACTGATGATCAGAATTCCTGAGGTTTTCATGAGGACACATTGAGATATGTATGTATCATATTTAACAATGCCTGGCAAGTAGTAAGTGCTCAATAAAACAAGATACTCTCATTATAAGCATTCTCTCTTCTACTTACCACACCCCTCTCAAGAAGAGAAAACAATTGTGTAATCTAAATCTTTGTAGTCAGAGCAAAAGACTCTAAGATTTTTTAATAAAAGAATGTTTTATATAAATTTAGAGAGAAACCATAAACTTCATTGAACCGAAGAAATAGAAGCAGAACTGAGACCCTGATGCAGTTAACATAGTTTAGACATTTACTAAAGTTATAAAGCTCTATCAAAATCAGAGACTTCATCTAAATTCATGCTATTTACTTGATTCTGTTGCTCAAATTTAACTTTGCCACTGAGAAATTGATGCAGTAATTTATGGATGTATTCAGAGGCCCCTCTTTTCTTGTAAGATTCAGTTAACAACCTTAACAAGGTATTGGTTACATAAAATGTACATTCTTTCTCCGCCACCCATCTGGTGGCTGGACTGGCGCCCAGATAAGGACAAGTTGCCTCTGCTTTGCTCTGTTGCACCTGTTCCAGACAATGGGCTGAGAGCGTTGTGTGATTGGCCCCTCGGCAAAGGACAATTATGGACTTATGCAAGTATAGGCAGGGAGAGGGGCATTGGATGGCTGGACTTATGCAAGTATAGGCAGGGAGAGGGGCTTTGGATGGACTTTTATTTTCCCCATCCAGGAGCACACATGATCATTTTGGACTTCAAATTTCTTTTTCCTGCTTAGTGTGCAATACTTATAATGGGTTGTTTTATTTTTCTCCATTTATTTGTACTAGAGAAAACTGAAGCTGGGCCCAGATTATAATAATGGAAACTCTAGTGTTCTTCACAGCAAAGCTTCTCAGGCAGCAGGCAGGTGCACCAAGATCTTGACTCCCAGCACCTGGGCCTGCCCATGTTCCCAAGATGAGCATCCTCCTACTCTTACAGCCTCATCCATTAACTGTGTAGGCCACACAAACACCACCACATTTTATATGTGCTATGTTGTGGATAAAGATGGAAAACACTGTCTTGGGGAAGCAGAAGCTTTGAGCTGCTCTTTTCAGAACAAAGCTAAAGGAAATGGGCACTGCGCATTTTGTATTTCACAGAGGAGTGTAAGAGGGCAGCAGGAAGCAATCAAGATGGGGAAATCAGGAGGGCAGCTGGGACATCTCTTTGCCTCATGATGAGAAGTAAGGCAGGGCCGAGCTGGCAGGAACCTCAGACGACAAAATAAAAGGCTCCCATCTTTTCTAACATTCAGAACAGTGATCTCATACTCGCGCTCATTATTTTCGGTTATCCAAAGCAAACGACTTCTCGGGAAGCTATTAAAACAACTTGCAATCTAATACGAGACGTCATTTTCTCCCAGTGACCAGCACTGGGCCAGGCATTATTTGGGTTTAGAATTTTAGCTGACTGTGACTGAACTGTGAACCTGAAGTGAGTGTCACTTTATTGGGGACCATGACCTGACGCTGCACTGGACAACTTGCAGTGCCTTTCTCGAAACTTCTCACTTGCAGGAGGAGCCTGGTTGGGTAGCAGCGCAGTCATTTTATAACTATGTGAAAATTTGTGTGTGGAAACCTGAGTGACCTAACAACACACTCTTGGTTTACTCTAGCAATGTCCTGGGCTTTTTATAGACTGGCATCCCAGGCAGCAGGCCATCTGGCCCGCCCCTGAGCTTGACCCTGGCTGTGGTAAAGCATGGGCTTTGGCATCATAGACCTGAGTTCAAGGTCTGTGTCTGCTGCTCATTAGTTGTGCAGTCTTGGGTGAGTTATTTAACAATCTTAAGCCACAGATGCAAATCAGAGATAGGTGGATGATCATACAGCTTATTTCATGGTATTGCTTGACGACTAAATGAACAGTGTGTGCCAAGGAGAGAAATTAATGCATGCTCACTCTCCTTTTTACTCCTGAAACAACAATAAAAAGCACCTGTACAGCTAATGCTAACAAGATCATATATATGATTATGTGTGTGTATGCATATATGTATATATGTATATGTATATGCATATGCATATGTGCATACACACATATGGATATATGTGCACACATATTTATATAGCTACATATGTTATATATTAATATATCCATATATATGGATATATATATATATATATATATATATATATATATATATATATATATATATATATTTTAGAGAGTCTTGCAGTCAATAGGCCTAATAAGGGACCCTGAAAGACAATGCACCATAATAGGACAAGAAATGATGTTGAAGTGGATGTTGAGGAAAATAAGCAACAACCACTATCCAGTGAAGTAAGATTTGCAACTAAAATAGAACAGATATGAACATGATCCATCTCAGTTCCTGTGCTTAAAATTGTGTGGTTTAGTGAAAAAAATATGTAGTTTATTCATAATGCTGTTTTCTCAGGACTAATAGTTTTTGTTTCTTTCTGAATTCTCAAGCATTTTTCAACTGACAGACCCAATTGATGATTTAGGGTGGGAAGGGCTAGTTAGAAAAAATTGATGTTGTTAAGTTTTAATAATCATTTTTTTTCTGATAAGTTTTAGAAGGTGGGTTACTTTAGGAGAACTATGACTTAGACAATGGCTATTGAATTAAAAAAAAACAAGGAAAAACTAATTGACAGGATACTTTTATTTTTCTAAAGAATTATAAATCCTTTTGACAAGCTCAGTCACAGTAAAAGCATGTTAAAGCCTTAAAAATGTGTGTTATTGTCTTAGACTTGAAATCAGCAATGTACATTCATTTTAAGTTGCAAGATTAGCAACCTAGTTCTTGGGGGTTTTTGAAAATTTCATCTCCCTTCCTTAAAGGCTTTTGAAACAAGGCAAAAATATAAATCATGCATATAAGGATTCTTGATTAAAATTAAAACAAAGTCCTCGATGACATGCTGACACTGGTTCAGGAATCCCTTCCCTCAGCACGCCCACAGGTATGAGTACTAGTGATGCAGCTGTTCATAATCATTTGGTCTTCCAATGAATTAACCTTCTGTCCAGACATGTCTTCTCTCTTGTCCTGTCTGCTTCCTAGTTCCTTTGGCAAAGGACGCTGAATTGCCTCACCAAGTAAAGAAAAGTTGACTGTTTCGAGGTACATGAATTATTTCAGCATTTCAGAATATCCTTTATGATTATGGGTGATATGAAAATAAGATTTTAATTATTCTTCTCTAATACAATGTCACAGAGGTTCTCGTAGAGAGGCCCCAAATTCTCGAAACGGACACAATTTTCTTATGTTCTAGGTGGCAGATGACTTGGGTGAGCCTGCGTACTTGACATTTTAGTCTCATGAATAATCAAGTCAATAATGCAGATAAACTATTTTTTTGGGGGGTGGGTCAAAAGGAGAGTGTGACTGAAATATTGAGGACTTTATTCTTCCTTTAAGGAATTCTAAAAGTAATTATATTCATTGAAAAAAAATTCCAGTATTGAGAATGTATAAAGTGAAAATGAAAAAAGATTTCTTTGCTATCAGTCTAGTTCCCCATGGGTAACTACAATTAACAGCAGTTAACACAGTAGAACGTTCTGAAAGTCTCTGTGGCACATTGAAGGATTTTTACATTTGTCTTTGTACATTTTATACACCAGGACCACTCTGTATAGGATGCTCAGCTACTTCTGTTTTTTTTTTTTCTTTCATTTAGCAGTATATCATAAGCATTTCTCAATCATATAGGTTGACCTCACTGTTTTCAATTATTGCATTATATTCTACTGAATAGAAAATGCATCACATTTTAGGTGGGTAACAATTGCATGTGTTTAGAAATTTCTTATTATAGATGGCCAATGGTTCTTCTTGTATCTTTTTGACTCACATAAGCATACTCTGGAAGCTCAATTCCTAGAATTGGAATTACTTAGCTAACATGGTACACATATTTAAAATTTTACTTATTATTGCCAAATGACCACAAAAAGGGCTATACCAATTTCAACTCCACCCACAATAGATAAGCGTTTGTTGTTTTATTCATATTGTCTAGCCTTTAGCATTACCAAGCTTTGAAACTGTTGCATTGTTATAGTTTTAATTGGCATTTGACAAATTGTAGGTGAGGAATATTCTTTTATGTTTACTAATCTTTTCATTTCTTTTATGTGAATTTACCATTTTCCATGCATCTATATTTTATGTCTAATAGTTTTGTTGCACAGTAGAGAAGTCAGATATTTGTGTGCAATTCTAAGTATGCTTTAATTCCACTGTCTTTTGAGTAGGATTATGGAAGGTTTTTTTTTTTGTGTGTGTGTGGATGTCTTTAATATTTGTTAGGTAAATTTATCAAATACGGAGCTGGGGGCTGTAGCTTGGTGGTAAAAGCACTTGCTTCACATGTGTAAGGCACTGGGTTTGATCCTTAGCACCACATACAAATAAATAAAGATATTGTGTGTCTATCTACAACTAAATTTTTTTTTTTAAACTATCAAATGCTCTATGATGATGTTTCTATTTCATGCTATTCTTAGAAAGGTGTTTACCCATAGGCAATTTTCTTCCAGTACTTTTATGTTTTTTTTTTTTTTTTTGGTGATATCTTATGTTTAAATATTTGATACACTTGACATTTACTCTGGTGCAGTTCTTGAAGAAAGGACCCTGATCTGTTTTTCGTCCAGGTGGCTAGTCTGTTCTTCACCAAGTACTGACTAGAGAACACGGCTCTCCCCCACAGCTTGCATCCTTGACTTGCACACAATCTCCACAAGGTCAAGTCTAGTCTCAACTCTGCTCCATTCACTGCTCTAGCTTTCTATTAACTTATACAATTTTCTATTTCAACATGTTTTACCATCTAGCCCTCCTGCTTTAATCCTCATTTTTCTTGTAATTCCTTACTAACGAGGCTGAAAGTGACCTTTGGTTGCTTATATACATTTGGCAGCTGTGTTCCCAGGTTAAAATACAAAGTGTTTATCCCACAAAATAACTCCTGAAACCCTACGGGGCCAGCGCTGTCTTGCTCTCTGAGGTTTCAGCAAGGAGTAAGAAAGATAAGGTCCCTGTGGACGACAGCGAATTAACAAATAAATAATGTAGTGTTGTGTCATGAAATGGAATGAAAGAAAATAAATTATGGTGATGATCTAGAGAGAGAGGGGGAGGGAGGTATCTTAGATAAGCTATTTGGGGAAGGTTTTCTGAGTGACCTTTGGGCATAGCCTTGAGTTAGTTAGGCTTCAGTTTATCATATCTAGTTTCCTTCTAAATAACTTGACCTTGATACTTCAGTGTCTAAAATAGAATTTGTCATCTTTCCCTTAAAATCTGTTGCCCTCTGATCTTTGCCATTTTGGTTGGTTATTCCCATGATGTTGCTGAGTGGCCAAGACCCTGGAACTTTCTGGTCACTTTGTTTCTTTCCCACCTGGCCAGTAGGTAGGTCTGGAGCATCTCCTCTATGACATCTCCATTTTGTCTTTTCCTCGGTCATTGTTGTGGTGTGTGCTTAAAACTGCTCACAGTGAAGATCAAGTCTGCCTCCAGCATGTCCTCCATTTGACCTTTACTCCTCACCAATCTTCTCCAACAGAGCTTCCTGATCACAACCTTTGAGTTGCTCGTGGAAAAATGCTTTTTGTCTATCGAGTGAACCCACAGACTGTTTCATCTCGGCTTCAAGATCATGCAAACTCTGAGCTCGGCCCTGTCCTCAACACCTCTTTCCAAAGAACACTTACTTCCCGTCAGGTTCTGCTCTGGACACTCTAGGTATTGATTCGTTGAATCCTCATGACAGCCCTCTGAGGAAGATCTCTATTTTGCAAATGAGAAAATGGGGCCACAGAGACTCGGGATTGTCCAAAGTCATGGAGACAGCATGTGGACATCCAGCATTTCAACCAAGGAAGTTCTATAGTCTGACCTTCTCCTATTTCAAAGTCCATTCCTGCTTGTGTGTGAGTGATGGCTGCCCCTCCTGGCAGGAGCCCTCTCTCATTATTTCTATTTCTGCTTGTCCAAGTCATTGAGAACCAGTGTGGCTTCCTGTCCCCTTCTCTAACCATCCTTGCCCTCAGCAGTTTCTTCATCTCTGAACTCTCAGCAGCGTTTAGGATGTGTCACCCACACACAGAGTGGTGCTTAGGATTTTGTATATGTGTTCTGTTTCTGCAACTAGATTAAAAACTGCTTTAAGGAAGTGGCTTATTCTCTGGTACTTAACTCACATAGTAGGTTGTTAATATTGCTAGTTGACCAGTGCCATCATAGGACACTTAATGAAATAAAGCCTCTATCCAGATATGGGTGGTAAACTGACTATATTTAAATTTAAAACGTGTCATATGAAACTTTAATAACAAAGGTGCAAATTCACTGAACAAACACTCATTGTGCATGTGCTTCGCACCTGGCACCGTGGTAAGTACCCACAGGTATTATTGCACAAGGGAGACTTAGTCAAAGTGGGCCAGGTTAGGTAGTGATAACCAACGATCACCAAGCCCCTGTGGCTCAAAATGAAAGGTTTCTTTCTTGATCACGCTAGATGCCCTTTGATGGCTGCCAGGGGGATTATGTTCAAATTAATCACCCAGGGAGTGAGCCAAGTGGAGCATCCCCCACCTAGAAAATGAAAGGATGCTGTGTCAGAGGGAGGAGGGGACATGACGGGGTGGGTGCTGGCTGTGAAAGGCTCTTCCCGTGATGGAACCTGTCCCTTCTGCTTACTGGCTATTGGCCAAATAAAATGAAATGGCCTCATCCAAATTCTAGTCAGGGGAACATACTCCTCCCCTAGATCCAGAAGGAGGGGAAACTGAACAGCTGAATAGTTGCCACAGTCCCCACGGTCAAAGATGTCTGCCTTCCAGAGCTTATTCTAGACTCTAGAGGGGATACCCACAATAAGTTATAGATATGACAGGTAAGGAAATGATGGAATGTGCTCCAAGAGGATATGTGTTACTGAAAAGGAAAAAAAAATAGAGTAAGGGAGTTGGGAGCGTCAGGTAGAGACGGAAACAAGAGAACAGAAGAAATGGGGTGTTCGTGAAGCCGGAGACCCTGAACGAGGTCTTGAGGAGTGCAAATGGATTGGTCATGAGGCGGTCCTGGGGAAGAGAGTTCTAGGCAGAGGCTGCAGCCATGAAAAGTGTTCAAGCGGGAACACCTTCATGTGTTTGAGGAGCATCAAGGAAGTTGGGGGGTGCTGTGACGACAGGGATGGGCAGAGGCTGAGTTGCTGACAGAGGCAGGTTGCTGAGGCTAGACCTTGGCTGTGCCAAGATTCTGACTTTCACTCTTAATGACATGGGAAGCCATAGCAGGGTTTGAAGCAGAAAAGTAGCATGATTTCTCTGAACTTTTAAAGGATCTGCATTGAGAATGGACTTTGATAGGGTGCAGATGAAGGCAAGGAGCTACTGACAAGGGACCTCAGTATCCAGGCAAGAGCTGGTGGCAGCTCACACAAGGTGATGGCACATTTCCTCGCTGTGGACTCTGATTTCAGGTTTCCTTTCAAGTGTGTGTGATTTATAACGTGGTTTTAGTTTCAAACGCTGCATGGCCCTGAGATTGAAATCATGTTTCTTCCCATGACCCCCACGATGGCCTCTGCCTTCCTCCAGCGTCACTCTGTGACACTCCGCTCCTACACTGGCTACACTGGACTCCCTTTGGTCACTTGATTACATGAAATTCTTCCCAGCTGCATGGACATTCCCTTTACCCAGAGTACCCTTAATCTTTTTTTCAGGTCTCAGCTCAAATGCCTTGTTTTTGAGAGGCCTCCCCTGACCTCTTAAATCAAGAAAGCCTCTCCTGCTTATTCTTGGTTCCATTATTCTGTGTATTTCCTCCATGGTCATTATTGCAGTCTGCAATCCTATTGTCAGTGGTCTGTATCTGACCATTTAGTGTAAGCTCCACAACCAGACAGCTGGGATCCGCTCTGTCTTGTTCTATGTGGAATCTAGAATAAGATCTAGAAGAATCAGGGACACGGCAACATGTGCACAAATGGACTGCATTGTTCTCTCCATATCTGTGGTTTCTCCTTCTAATATAAAAATATTAAGTAGAAAATTGTGGAAGTAAATTAAATTGCATGCCATTCTGAGTAGTGCTCCATCTGCCCGGGAAGTGACTCATCCCTTTGCTAGTGTATCCACTCTGTGTATGCCACCTACCCATTAGCATGCATGGGGTTCAGTATTACCCTTGATCTCAAGCACCCCATGGGGGACTTGGAATGTCTTTTCCACAGATAAGGGGGACTCTCATGATGAATCAGATGACCCAAAGGATAAGTAAGCATCACTGAAACAATGATGGCAGGACAGTGAACAGAAGCCCCTAAAGGAGGTTAAGATTTTCAAGTATCTTGCCGTGTGCCATGGTGTATGCCTGTTATCCCAGAGGCTTAGGAGGCTGAGGCAGGAGGATCACGAGTTCAAAGCTGGCCGCAGCAAAAGTGAGGCACTAAGCAACTCAGTGAGATCTTGTCTCTAAATAAAATACAAAATAGGGCTGGGGATGTGGCTCAGTGGTCAAGTGTCCCTGAGTTCAATCCCTGGTACCCTAAATATATATATAAAAATAAAATTTTAAGTATCTTATAAAAGCTAGAGGGTGATGCTTTAGATGGGAATATATCTTTTGAATGCCAGGCTGGACGTGGTTGCTTGGAGCATTCTGGGCACTTACCATACTCTAGTGCAATGATCTGTTTTTGTTATCTGTTTCCTCCACCAGGGACTATGTACCATCTCCCTTTCATCCTGGTGCCCAAGTACTTGACAAAATACTTATTGTACCAAACTATTTTGACTTCATGTCTTCAAACTCTCATGCTGAGCTCTCTAATTAGATCCTTATTAAATGTAAAATGTTATCATGAATCTTGCAGAGCCTTCCTGGAAAAAAACTTTGCTGGCATGCCATGTTCTTTTGGACACATTGTGATGTTTCTAATCAAGCCACCATCTGGGCCATAGATTCTATTAACTCTGTTTTATTGTGTTCCATCAATTCACTACAACATTTCCAAATCCGAAGTACAGGACTGAAACTATGATCTATTGCCAACTCAAGGTGGTGTCTATTTCCTTTCTGAAGTTTTAAGACCCAATATGTTTGACATGAAAGCGAAAAGGGACTAATAAAGTTAAACGCAGCATTTAGGAGAGGGTGGCGGACACTGGCAGGTGATGGCAGGCAGAGAGTGGGAGACCTTCAGTATCAGAGATGAAGGGGCAAATGAGGCACTTTCTCCAGTCAGTATCTGGAACCCAGATGCACTGCTTAAAAGAATAGCAAACATTCAGGGGAGAGAGATTTGTAGAATGTGGGGAAGCCAGTGGTAGGAGGAAACCAAGATGTAAAGTATGTTTTCTGAATCTGAAAATTGCTGTTAAGTTGGTTCTTCTGAAAACCTATGAGTGATTTTAGTTCCAGCTCAAAATTTTTGTTTTAGGTTGACAACTAGTTTCTGTCTATTTGCATGATGCTTGGCAACTTTCAAAATGCTTGCAGAATCCATGATCTCATCGGATCCTTCCAACAACTATACAGTAGGCAGAATTGGCTTTATCATTTGTGTTTGATCAATGAGGAGAGAGAGGTTCTGATCTCTGGGCCCTTTGCCAAGAGCTAAGTAGCCGAGCTTCAGACATGGGTCTTTTGACAGGACACCTCTTTGTGCAGTCAATTTTTCTTTGTTGTTTAAATCTACTGTTTTATTAGATGAGGTTTCCCCTGGGCAAGATTTCAGGTGCAAGTGATGTAAGGAGTGCTTTTAGGACAAGTCAGTAGGGGCAGGTACAGCAGAATAGAGGAGGGGAAAGAGCCCAGATATAACCGGATTCCTGAGGGAGGACCCCTGCAGAGCACCAGTCACATCCCAGAATGGTCCAGCTGGAGGCCCTGGCCTTGTGTATCCCGTAGGCTTCCAACATTTTCCAGTCATTGGAGGTGGCCTCCACCACCTTGGGCTAGCAGGAAGGACCAAGACCCCCCCAGAATTCCTCTGGATGGTGGTAGTGCAAACAGAGGGATTCCAATAGTGTACCCCAAACCTATGCTAATCAGGAGGACTAAATAAACTACTATAATTGGAATAAGTGAAAACAGCTTTTTAACTGTTACATGAATATAAGAAATGATTTCATTCTCTGGTGCATTCTTAGGGCAGGTGGAATCCCTGGAGCATCTTCTTTGAAATCAGAGAGAGTTGCGGTAATCCGACTCTCTCCCTGGGGAATCTGATCGGAAGATGCTCACTTAGAAAAGAGACTTGTGGTCAAGGCTGGACACTGTTTCATTGGATTTACAGAAATTAATTCTATGAACTCCTTCTTTTTGGACAAAAGATGAAGCCTGGAGAACGAGCGCTTTAGCTTCAAGCCCCATGACTGGTAAAAGGCAGAACCCGAATGTGAACTCAGGTCCCCAGATGGCCAGTGCAGAGTTCTTCCAAGGCTCCATGTGCCGAGCTTCAGAAAGCAATTCTGCTTCTCACCTGGGCAAGAAGGAGGCCAGAAGAAGACAGGTATCTCTGACCCTGATAATCAGCATTCCTAAAGCCCACTCCTGTATACTATCACAAATACTTTGAAGTCATTCTTTGCCGTGGACAGGATCTCACCAGACAGAAAGAAAAACACCCTTGTGACTCATTTGCATGGTGTGTCAAAGTCACATGAACATTGGAAGCCACAAGGGTGCCTGAGGGCAGGAAGCTGGGGGCAGGAGAATGTATTGCTTCCAAGGTGGTTTTCACAGTAGCAATTGTGACCTCATGGTCCTCAGAGTTTATAAGAGGAAAAATTCACCCCCATATCAAGTATTTATACATAGCAACTTGGGCTAGAGGTTTATTTTATTTTATTTTCATTTAATTTTATGTTGTTGCCTTTATATGAGGAATCTGGAGAGAAGGATGAGAGGACCCTTTTAGGAACTAGGAGCATCTTCAATGTAAAAGAACTTCAAAAAGCATCCCCTATTCTACTATTTTAAATTTCTAAGAAAAATATGCATCTCTAAAGAAAAATATTTATTTGCTAACATATAAACCCATTGAATTTTCACTGAAATAAAAAAAAAGAAGTTAAAACAAAAACTCGGATGGAAGCTGTCTAAATGCTTGGGTTGAAAAGAACATCAGGTCAAATACAACCGTGAGCCCTGAAGCAATCAGCTGCTGCAGGGAGTACAGATCCATCCACATTTAGTCTAAATGTAGGGTGACCTTTCACTACTGAGCCTTGAGCCTAAAGTCGGCTACAGTTATTGGAAATCATTTCCAAAGGTCACATGTTAAAAAAAAAAACGTAATAGGGATTTAAAGATACCTTCCATACATGTGGAAATCCAAAGCCAAGTCTGCAATGTTGGTTAAAAAGTCAGAGGGGAAAATGATTGTGGCATTGCTGAGTTTTGAAAACAATCTAAAAGATCTAGGACCCACAGATATCAATTTCTTTTCTTACCCACTAGTACAATTGTTCCTGTGTATATTGCTAAACTGTTTACCAACACCATATGAATGGCAGAGAAAGAATATTCGATATCATGCTTCAGAGGGAGTTTTCTTTCATTAGATCTGGGCTAATACTGCACTGAAGCCAAGCAGAGAATCTTCCTATGAGCAAGAGTCTGACTCTCATTCCAAGTAGTGACATTTATATGCAGGGTGTCCAACATGTCATTAGAGATTTTTCAAAGGGCATATATAGCTAAAGCCACGAGGGCATGGTTGTGTGCACCACCTTAATAAGTTAAAAAAAAATCCAAAGCTTCACGGTCTCAGCAGGAGAACAGAAATACTCTTATGCTCATCAGTGAATGCTAAATGAATCCCCTTTTTAGATGCAGGCAGGAGAGCAGGTATGTGCCTGCGTAAGAAATAAGACATGCTTTGATGATTCTCAAAGACTTTCTCTCTTCTGTGCTTTTTCTTTTTCCCCCAATGTAAAATGACATTTAATGTGGAAAATTGATTCTTTGGAATAAAAGGGATATTAATGATAAATCATTCTATTTTATTTAATTAGGAAACTTTGTCTCAAAGATTTTCTTTTCATTCTAAGTAACCCATCTTTCTTTCCCCATTTCTGACCTTTGTGTGAATATGATTCTTTTTCTCTCCTGAGTAGGTTCCTCGAGGACAATGATACTATTTATTTAGATGACTTGTTTAGGACCTGTGTGTTTGTTAAGTGTTAAGCTGGAGTGTGAATAATCCTTTTGTTCATTGCTCCAACAAAAATCGACAGGCCATCTATCATATGCTAGAACTCTCCTGGCACTGGAGCCTACAGAGATGAAAAATAGCCAGCTAGTGTCTCTCATGGATGTTGGCCTGCCTTTGCTAGCTGAAGACAGTGGCCTACCATTTGGTATCTGTGATGCAGAGGGACAAACACTATGTTCAGAAAGAAATCTGGGTTCCAGTGTTGCTTCTAACACTCACCAGCTTTATATCCGCAGGCAAGAAACGTTATCTAAAGTCTTAGATACTTTGACTGTAAAATGAGAAAAATAACGTTCCTTTCTATTACACAGGGTTGTGGGGAAAATAAAAGGAAGAACATTATGAAAATGTCTCGTAAATTTCAAACCATTAGACAGATTAAGACACTAAAGCAACCATGAATGGGAGATTCAGGGCCTGGCTCAGGGATAAGCAGAGTGGGTCTTCTACAGAGGGATGAATTTAAGGGTCATGAACTTAGTCAATAAGAATTTTTCTAGATGACTTATGGAACGTGGCCTGAATCTGGGTTTTGCTTCTTGTTGTCATCTCAGGATTGGGCTAGTGTGTTGGGGGAATGTTCTGGGAAATGTTATCCTGTGCTATTGCCTCTTGGAAATGTGCCCATCCTATTTTGTTATGAGATGGGGTTGTGAATAGTTTCCCTTTAAAATAGGAACACTTCATGCTCTTATCCTCCTGCTGAGAACCCTTAAAAGAATATTTGGGAAAAGCCAAATAGGAGGAATGAGGAAAGTGTCACTGCTAAGACAAACATTATCACTATAGTTTTGGTCCCTTTCTTTTTATTTATTTATTTTCAATCATTTTTACAGTTTGTGTCTTTTTACACAGTCTGGATCAAACTGTATATCCAATGGTACAGGCTGCCTTTATTTCCAATGGAACTTTATAAAGTTTTAGAACATCTTTTTAGTTCCATGCTTTCTCCCCACTTATCATTCAATCATTCAAAACTCAAGTCCTGTACCCCATCCTCCTAGTGGCTCCACTTGTCTTACTAATTTGCTTTATCAGGGCCTCATGTGCACTCTGACTCCTTTCTGCCACCACTGAACTGTGTTTCTCCTCATTCTGTAAGAGTTCATTGATCCTCTATATTTCCCATTTTACTATTGGTTCCTACTTGAAGGAGCTCATGATTCCTTCAAGTAGGAACCAGGTCTATTTGACTCTGTGTACACAGAGTCTAGATCTTTGCCTGGCACAGATTGCTTAGTAAATATTCTTAGCAAAAATGATGTCTGTCTGTCTGATACTCCATTGAGTTGATGAAATATAATTTCCTTAAATATCTCTCTATTAGTGGTTTCTATATTGTTACTACAAACAACTACTCAATTCATATTCTTAAATATAATTATGCATTTTTATTATTATTATTATTTAAAAATTAGTTATAGATAGATATAATACACTTATTTATTTATTTATTTATTTTCATGTAGCGCTGAGGATCAAACCCAGTGCCTTAAACATGCTAGGCAAGCATTCTACCATTGAGCTACAATCCTAGCTCATGTGCTTTTATTTTTTAAGCTAAAAATTTAAAGAAGAGAAATTCTAAGTGTTAATACTTTTTATGACTTTTGAAATATGTTACCCAACTGCTTTTAAAGAAGTTGTATTGACCTTCGCCACTTATAGACTATATCCAAGAATTCATCAAGACACCATTAAGAGCTGGGTGTGGTGGTGCATGTCTGTAATCCCATGCACTTGGGAAGCTGAGGCAGGAGGATCTCTAGTTCTTAGTCAGCCTCAGCAGTTTAGCATGGTCCTAAGCAACATGGTAAGACCCTGTCTCAAAATGAAATGTAAAAAGGGCTGGGGATGTAGCTCAGTGGTTAAGAGCCCTTGGGCTCTATCTTTGGTACCAAAAAACAAAACAAAACAAAATAACAACAACAACAACAACAAAAAAACAAGGGCGGGGGTTGTGGCTCAGTAATAGAGCGCTTGCCTAGCATGTGTGAGGCACTGGGTTCGATTCTCAGCATCACATATAAATAAATAAAATAAAGGTCCCTTGATACCAGAGATATTTCTTCCTCTGGGAGTTTTCAGTATCATTTCCTTCTCTACCTGTTAAGCTTAGGTTAGCATCCTCTGTACTTCTGTATAACTCTCCAACATAGTTTCATTATACTCTTTCAAAGTTATGTATTGTCTTTATTCCAGAGAAGACGAAGAGCTAAAACAAGAGGCATGTGTTATTTATTTTTTATAACCCACAGTTCCTAAAAGTAGAATAGATTCTCAATACATTCTTGTTGACTGTGGAGACCTAATGCTTAAGTCCATAATACAACGGACCTGTCTATACTGCAGTGACACAGCCACATCAATGCTTACTGAGGCTCAAGTCACAAATAGTTAAACTGTGGAGCCAAGCTAAATGTCCTTCAACAAATGAATGGATAAAGAAACTGTGGTATATATACACAATGGAATATTACTCAGCCTTAAGAAAGAATGAAATTATGGCATTTACCAGTAAATGGATGGAACTAGAGAATATCATGCTAAGAGAAATAAGCCAATCCCAAAGAATCAAAGGCTGAATGTTTTTTCTGATATGCAGATGCTAATTCATAGTAAGGGCAGTGGCTAGGGAAGAATAGAGGTATTTTGGATTAGACAGAGGGGAGTGAAGGGAGGGGAGGGGGTGAGGGTAGGAAGGATAGTAGAACGAGGTGGACATTATTACCCTATGTGTATATATGACTACATGACCGGTGTGATCCTACATCATGCACAACCAGAAGAATGAGCAATTATACTCCATTTATATATGACATATCAAAATGCATTCTAGTGTCCTGTATAACTAATTAGAACAAATAAAAAAGTAATTCCCCCTCCCCCAAATTGACCTATACATAAGGATAGTGATGATAATGATTATTATGTGTCAAGCATAAACTGGAGGACAGAAAGGGAGAAAATTAATGTTTTATATATGCTATAGTGTTCAATTATTCAGGGATTCACACATGGGAATCAAGAAGTTCCAGAACACTGAATTTCCCCTTCTCTTCCCCTTCTGCCTTAGCTCCATTTTATCCGTCAGATTTTCTTTTCTCTAAAAATTCCTATGGTTTACACTTGAGCATGCACATTCAATTACTAGTGGTGCTGCCTAAGGCAAGCTGTCCTATCAGGGCTAAGTCTGTTAAAAAAGAAAGTCCACACTTTTCTTGGGAAAAAAAGACTTTATAATTTATAATAGTTAATAATGAATATTTCACCAAGGGCAGAAAATGAGCAAAGTGGTATGAGAGAGGTTATGGGATTATTTCATAGCAACCCACTGGCCAAAAACAGAAGCCTGAATATTTTAAATTGCACTGCAGGAAGGATAGGTAAAAATTAAGTGATTTCAAAGAATATATGTACAGCCCTTCTTCAAAATGTTGATCAATAGTTGTCTATATAGAACTGATCCTTAGATATATGAGGAGAATTCTGTGATAATGACTGAAATGGATTCAAGCCACAGGAGGTTCCCCATTTTTTCCCCCTTATTTTCACACATACTCCACTAACAAGGTTGGAATATTGTATTTTTTTCCAAATTAAGAAGTGGATTGGGAAATTAGGATTGCTTACAGATTGAGTTGTAGGCATTAAATAAAGGCTTTTGCATAAAAAAATTCATAAAATATCAATAAGAAGCAGCCAAATGCTTCTTTCGACCGGGCCACAAACATAAATATGCACAATCAAGCAACATTCTTCACACCTAAATACCAAGTTATAAAAAAAATGTCTTGCTCACGACCCATGTAGTCATGATGCTTTCTCTGCACGGTGAGGTATCTTCAGTTCATTCACAAAAAAATAGCCTTCGTGTCTGGCATCCATCAGTGTGTGAATTCCTGACTTACTTAGCTGCAGCCAGTATTTGCTAAGTGGCATGTTTAGAAGGGAGCACCATCAATCATTTGAGTGCTACTAATTTCCATTGTAACGTGTGCTTGAGAACAAACTGGAAGCTCCGTCTGCGAATAGATGTGCTATCCTGCTGTTGGTCACCCATAAACATGAACTCATTTTCAAACTCTTGATACTTGCCCTGACGCGGGGACTTTGGAGATAGGACTTCCAATTATCCCACTTTGTACGTGTGCAGTGCTTTCTAGTTAACAAAGTCCTTCCATGGCATAACCTTGAACATCCAGTACAAGTGGGGGACTGACAATTTAATTATTACTATCAAATTTAAAGCGGACTCTAATTCTTTCTGACAAACCCTACTACCTTTGCAAATTCAGTGGCTTGAGTCAACTTACTAAAAAGCTGTTGAATGCATTTCTGTTCTCCTCCATCGTATCACAGCCCTCATTTGAGTGAGTTCTCATCAACCCTCTCTTGATCAGTTTCAACATTTAACTGGTCTTCTGTACATTAGTCTCCCATCCTCCCCTTCCCATTTCCCAATCAATCCTCCCCACAGCCGTCAGAATGACCTTTAGAAAAGCAAATCTATTATGCTATTTTTCCCTCCTTAACATCATTCACGGGTTTACAGCTGCCTGCAAGATCAAGCACAAACTCCTGCACAGAGTAAACAAGACCCACCAGGCTCTTCACAACCTGGTCTCTGCCCAGGGGCAAGATTCCGTTTCTGAACATTGAAAGGCTTATGGTGACCCACTTCCCAGTCCCTTCACCCAGAGGTAATTAAAAGAAAATAAAAAAGGCAGAGAGAGAGAGAGAGAGAGAGAGAGAGAGAGAGAGAGAGAAGCCCTAAAACATAGAATGTACATGTGTGCTGCAGTTTATTTTATAGTTTCTTGAAACATTTCTTTTATTTTTTATTTTTTTTTATTTTTAATGTTTTTTATTTTTATTTTTTAGTTCTCGGCGGACACAACATCTTTGTTGGTATGTGGTGCTGAGGATCAAACCCGGGCCGCACGCATGCCAGGCGAGCGCGCTACCGCTTGAGCCACATCCCCAGCCCCTTGAAACATTTCTGATCACAAAATTATGGATAAATTTATTAAAATTAATCTTTTCTTACTTTTTTCCTTTTCTCCTTCCTTCCTTCCTTCCTTCCTTCCTTCCATCCTTCCTTCTTTCTTCTTTTCAGCTTCTTTAAGAATATGTATCCTTTCTCGGCCAACCAGATGATCTAGAACTGTAGTTTCACCAGCAGAAGCCACCAAGCACCAAAACAGTAGCAACAACACAACTCCACACATGCCATTATGTAACTCCCTCTTTTCCTCCCTCCCTCCCGGCTTTCCTTCCTCTTATAGTAATTCACTGTGTGCCAGGCACTGCACTAGCCCCTCTTGGAGACTGGGGACACACAGTGAATGGAATCCTGTCACTGGCCTCACTGAGCTCATAGCTTAGAAGGAGCAGTAGCCAAGGAGTTAGGGAGCCTTTGAATATTTTCCAAACACTTCTCTGACATGTATGCCAGTGATCCCTGACTCCTAGAAGTCCCTATTTGTTATACCTTGTTCTACGATTTCTTTTCCACAGGAGAGTCCTTCAAGTATTTATTCATTTACTCAAAAATTATGAAACTACTTTCTTTAGGTGACAGTATTTCAAGAGAATGAAATAAAATTCATTAATTCAAAAATTTCATCAAACGCCTACTATATGCCACACCCTGGGAATCCAAAGTCCTTTGTCTTAAGCTCCTGATAGATGGTGGTAGATACAGAGAGACAGTTACAAAGCCAAAAATGCCAACTGTTGGTGAGGATGTGAAAGAGAGGAGCTCTCCTATTCTAAGGGTGGAGTCTTTTTTTGTATAACCAGTTTGGGAAACTCTTTAGCAACGAGAATTCACCAAAGCTGAGTATGTGTCTATCTCACAATGTAGAAATTCCACTTTCAGTTACACAGTTATGGGGGATGCATGTACATGCTTACCGAGACATATTAACTAAAGCACTGTTTGTAACACATCAGGTGACAAGACTGGAAATATTCTCTTACTTTTTTCCTTTTCTCCTTCCTTCCTTGCCTCCCTCTTTCCTTCCTCCCTTCCTTCTTTCTTCTTTTCAGCTTCTCTAAGAATATGTGTCTTTTCTCTGTAGTTTCTAGAGAAACTTATTTGGACTTATTATGTTTCTTTAATATCAAACATCAAGGAAGCAGCTTGATCTGTAAAACTGGGGTCGAGAGGAGAGAGAGAGAGAGAGAGAGAGAGAGAGAGAGAGAGAGAGAGAGAGAGATAAACTGGAGGTGAGTAACATGAGACTAGATGAAGTTACCATGGCATAAGATAAGGAAAGATAAGGAATTTCTGTCCCTAGAAAACTAGAGACAGGAGAGAGGAACCAAGGAGACTAAACAGCACCTGCCAGTGAGAACAGGAGGTGGTCCGTCGTGGATGTGGATGAAGAGCCTCTTGTGAGGACAAGGGAGGGAACTGGTCAAATGTTTCTGATAGAGCTGTTGAATATGAGGACAGGAATCAGCCAATGGATCTGGTAGTGAGGTGGGCATTGGTAACCTGGAGCAGTCCTGTGAAGTGATGGACATAAAAGTCCCTTTGGGCAGTGTGATGGTTAATTTGGGGTGTCAACTAGAGTGGCTCGAGGGACACCTAGATGGCTGGAGAAGTGTTGTTTCTGGGAGTGTCTGTGAGGGTGTTGCCAGAGAGGACTGGCAGGCAGATCAATGACCTGAGGGGGAAGGTCTGACCTCAGTGTGGGTGCCCGGCAATTGGATGGAGGAAGGGGAAGTTACTCTCTAGCTCTTCCTTTTATGATGGGGCACAGTCTCCTGCTGCCTTTGAGTATCAGATGCCAGGTTCTTTGGCCTTTGACCTGTGCCATTTGAAGCAGTTTTCTGGGACCTTTGGAGCCTTTGGGTTCAGAATGAGGGGTGCACTTTCAGGCCACTGACTTTGTCTCGTTCTCCAGCTTGCAGGTGGCCTCTGGTTGTGTGAGCCAATTCACAGAATAAGCCCTCATATCTTTATATCTAAATGTGTGTGTGTGTGTGTGTGTGTGTGTGTGTGTGTTAATATAGGGTCTATCTGGAGAACCCTGACTAATGCAGAAATGTTTTCAGAAAAATATGGACAAATAGACCTGTTGTGAAGGGTACGTTGCTCTTGCTGCAAAGAGCAGGGGGCAATAGTTGTATAGTTGTGAGGGAAAGGGGGTCTAGGAGAGAACCTTTGGGAAGAACAGCATGGTTGTATGCTGATGGAACAATCCTATAAGAGGGGAAAGGTGGATGTGGCTCTTTGTCATGTATTTTCCTATTCATGCTGCACCTCATTCCTCAATTTGGAGATGGCTCTACTGTGGGGCAGAGCCCACACCACAGATCATCACTTTCCCAGACCCTGAAGATAGGACTTGGGAACATGAAGCTTTGCCATCAGATATCTTGGCCCCAAACTCTGAACAAGAAACCAGTGATGTGAAGAAGAGAAGGCCACATGTGGTCTATTCTGGGAATGGATGGTAACAAGAGCCTAGACACAGAGGGTTTGAGAAAGAGAAAAGTATTATTTTTTTTTCTTTAAAGGATTTTATAATCATTGAGGGTGAGGACTCATTGTCTCTTACTCACCACTCAAACTCCTAGGCCTTGCACAATTGCTAACAGAAAGTAAAAGCTCATTAAATAAATGAACATAGGTGAGTGTGTCAGTCAGCTTTTCATTGTTGTGACAAATATCTAAGATAAATAACTTAAAAGGACAAAAAAATTATTTGGCTCATGGTTTCAGAGGTTTCAGTCCATAGTTGGTTGGCACTGTTGTTCTGGGCCCATGGTGGCACAGTTGATCATGGTAGGAGCACATGGAGGAGAAGCTGCTCAACTTCTGGCAGCTGGGAAGGAGAGAGAGAGAGAGAGAGAGAGAGAGAGAGAGAGAGAGAGAGAGAGAGAGAGAGAGAGAGAGAGATATTAAGATAGACAGAGATAGAGAGACAGATTGTTAGGTAGATAGACAGAGAGGAAGAAGGACTATAGTTCTAATATACCCTTCAAGGACAGCCTCTAATGATCTAACTTCCTCTCATTAGGCTCCACCTACCTAAAATCCCACCACCTCTCAATAGTGCCACAGGCTGCCACCAAGTCTTCAACACATGAGACTTTGGGGGACATTCAAGATCCAAAATAATTTGGTTACTTGACAGATTAGAATGTGAATAACTCTACTTCAAGCATTTACTTCAGTCACTGTCCTTTGTTTAGTGGCCCTTAATCAGCCATAAGGGGACAGAATCAAAGGTAAGATTACTTTGCAAGCCTTATCAAAAAAAAAAAAAAAAGGAAAGAAAGGTGAATTTTCACGCCTTGATGTCACTACCCGTACTAACAAATGGCTTGAAAAGGAAAATAACTACAGGATTAGAAAATAAAATAACATTTCTTCTCAAGTAATACAATGACATTAAGCCACTACAAAATAGTTTTCAGAATAAAAACATGGGAAGAAGTAATCATGGTTGAATTTAAAGAGGGCATTTTTACTTATTTACCTTGTACATACACTGTGAGCCAAGTTTCTGTAAGCGTTCATTTGCAGGGTCTTTAATTTAGATGAAGTTTTGATTTTCTTATAATCTGTAGGCAGACATGCTAAATATGGCTCAAACAAATACATGTCAAAACTCCAGACTACTCATTAGGGACATTTTCCATTAAGCACAATAACCACCATCCTTATGTGGCTGTTAGTGGCAGTCAAGAAAGAGTGGGAGAGTCACTTTATGGGACAAACCGTCTCACATAAATCTAGAGAATTTTCATCTCAGACCGTCTACACACAACTCTCCATGGTTGGTCTTGGTCAGCCCTGCAGGTGATACTTACTTTCAATCCAGAATTTTACCACTCTGGAGTAAGAAATTACTTAGGTATCATAAGCTTTTTCTCAAAAATGGTAAAATCAGAGAAAAATAAAGAGAATTTAAACTTTAAGTTTCATTTCTTGTGAAAAATCAGAACTTTTAGACCGAGAAATGCAGGTGGATACAGAATGGTGTTAATGTGTGCCAAAATCGTTCTTAAGAGAGTAACCAAAACCCCAAACAAAGCAGAAATGTTCTTTATCTATGAATTTTCATGCTACCACCATAGGGGCAAGACTCCTACCAAGCCCCGTGTATTGCTACTAAAGCCAGTATAAAGCCTGTTTAGTGCTTTCAGTAAAGAAGGGAAAAAGACAGGGGCTGGGGTTGTGGCTCAGTGGTAGAGCACTTGCCTGGCATGTGTGAGACATGGGGTTCGATTCTCAGCACTGCATATAAATAAGTAAAATAAAGGTCCATTCACAACTAAAAAATATTAAAAAAAATAAAAAGAAGGGGAAGAGACAAATGACGAAATAATATGATAAATGAGTAAAAGTGAAAAAAACTAAAGCAAGAGAAACAAAAAATATAAAGATCAAATTTAACATAACTCTTTAGGAAATTATTCATGATACTAAAAATCTTAAGGTCGCAACTAAATCTAGAGGAAACTAGGGCAAAGCAAAACAGAATATTGACTTTGTTCTACTTGAAGCCCTGAATTTATATTTGGGTTTCTGATAACTAACTCTTCTGTAAGGTGCCCTGTCATGATTCCCAGCAGTCTTTACCTTCTGGTCTTCAAGACCTTGTATAATCCCCTTCACTTGAATGGATATACTGATTCCCTTCTAGCAAATAATATTCATCACTTCTAATTTTAAGTTGTAGAAAGTCTGTGGCTTCCATTTGGGGTGCTCTGTCTTGGTGCTCACTTCTGGGGCAAGCCATTGTCAGGCCACGAGACAATCCTGTGTAATTATTCATATGATTGAATCTGGAAGCAGATCTTGTGAGACCTGGCAACAGGCACATGAGTGAACCTGGAAGAACCAAGCCTTAAGATGACGGCAGGTGGTGGAAATCCCCAAGGTAAAACTCCCTACCTAAGCTGTGCCTGGATTCCTGTGAACCCAGCACCTGGATTCCAGAATTGTGAAATGGTAAGTCTGTTGTTACCCAGCTGCTGAGTTTTGGGATAGTGTTCACACAGCAATAGGTAGCTAATTCAAGACTCACCCACAAATGTCAGACTCACATTTCCTTTTTTGTCATAGCTCATGGATACATGAGAAATAAGCAAATGATTTAAAAAACAGTTTTAGAAAATTTTTATGAACAGTTTTAAATTGAGATTAAAAATCTAGAATGAATCCACATAACAGTGTTTAAAACACAAGGAACCTGAGAGAAAGGCTTCTTTGCTATCATTAAACGAAACAGATTTGTCATGTATTTTAATGTAATTGCTCTACATTTTATAATTATCTAGTTTAGGTTGTGCTTCTCAAAAAAAATTTTTTTTTTCAGTTCAAATTTCAGTTTCCCTTTCAAGAGAGACGTGAAAATCTCAGAATTATCAAAGATCTTGTTTTCAATAGTGTTAACAATAAGAAATTATATAGTTACTATGAAATGCCTATTTGGGGACAGAGCTAGATTATTCATTGCTTGTGTATCTCATAGAGGAGGACCAGGTCTGAACCAATCTGTGAATCCCGTGATGCTTTGCTCAACAGTGTATCTTTAGGGACCTGCTTGGTCCTTTTATGATTGTAGAGACTGGCTTATAACTCCAAGAAGTAGTTCATTCTACACAGTTATTACATGCCCATAACCTGTGCTTATGCTGTTATAACTTATTCTCTGTAAATATGACTCTAAGCAACACATCTTTTTATTGGAGGTCTCTGGACACAGGAAGCAAAGGATTGGAAAGGTCAGTTCTTTGTCAGTGTTTTCACGTTCACTAGTTAACAATTTGGCAGCAATTATTCTACATGGGCAAAACCAAATTCTGTGGGCAAGAGAGGCTAAAAGGTAGGAGGGAGAATTGGTGGCCAAAGGATATCAGAGACTGGGCAGTAATTTCCAAGACAGGCTGGAGAAGATGTGAACCCAAGTTAAAGTGCTGCTTTGGGCTTTGCTAGTTGTCTCTTGTCCTTTCACAGTGTGCAAGGGTGTGTGGTGTGTGACAGTGCCTGCATGCACAGGTCTGCATAATAACCCAAGATCGGATATTATAGCCATGGGTACATGTAGGTACCTAATCCCTTAAATTGATTCTCTGTTGTTTATCAGAGAGAAATGATAAAAGAAAAGAATTTGATTTGGACCATATTTTTCTATTATCAACAAGAGTCCTATTTTGTATCTTTCAACAAACTTTCCCTTCTAGCAAATTATATTCATCTTAGAAAAATATACAGTATTTTCTTTAGTTTAAGAACCTCAGTATAATGATAGCCTGGGACCTTGGTTCTGAATGCCTCAATCCCATTTTTGTCCTACCTCTTTCTAGCTAAATGGGTAAGATGTTTAATTCTGTTTCACATTTTCACCTCTAAAAGGGAAGAGCAGCAGATCTGACTGTTAGGGTTGTACAGTGCTTTGGATGCTATTGCTCAGTCAGAAGTTAGTGATCATGTGGAAGGTGGGAGAAATTTCCTTTAAGTAAGTAATTTTCCAGTATGTAACTACCAGCAAACTCCCAAGTGAGAAGGCATTATTATTAGTAGTGTAGTCTTTGGTTATAAAGCCAAAATGTTCCAATACTATCTATATAATTGACTACAAGCCACAACAACTCTAATGTATATATTTTCTAAACAATCTGTGAACATTATGTATTATCACATAATCTCATTATAAGGGTTCCAATGGCATATGGAAGTGGAGGAGGAATCACTACAAAGGGGTGATCTCACTACTCAGAAGTGAGAAGTAGTGAGCTAAGCTGCTTCAAAGGGATCCTCTCATGGCCTTACTTGATCCATACAGCTGACTCCAGGGTCTGAGTCCTTGAAAACAGAGTTGGAAACTTTTGATGAGGAGATGGGTGAGTTACCTGTCGTTTTGTGGCCTTCCAGCCACACAATACACTCAAAGCTAATCTCCAACTGCTAATTACTTTCTTTTATCTTAACCTTTTAACACTTTATTATGTTACCTACTAATGCATTTTTGAAAATATCACTGTCTTCTGTCATCATTGGGAACCACTGAGTTACCAGGAGCTGTGACAGTTGTAGCCCACTCTTCTAAAGGGCACTGCACAAGTGAGAGCTGAAGCCAGCCCCTCACATATCAGAGAGTGGCATAGGGCTGATGTTTAGGAAGCCTTTTTACCCTCTACAAAGCCAGGCTCTCCTCCACTTCCACTTGCCCCCGTGGCACCCTGATCATATTTGATTATGGCACCTGTACCAGGGAGTCTCACTGGTTTACCTACCTGTACCCCCTTCTGAGGGAACAAATCCTTGATCTCTGCAATCTTATGATGTGGCACTGGCTTAGACACACAATACATTTTTTTAAAATTGATAACTTATGAATGGACAAGGAGAATAAAGAAAATAAAAGATGAAAATACAGAAATAAAAATTTAAAGAAATTCTGACTACGGTGTCTTAATCGTCTTCTTCATTCATACCAAATGGGAAACAACTTCCCATAAATGCTGGCAATAAGTGATTGTCACATGGGAGCAGATGGGACAGAACTTTGAGGCCAGGCTTTTTCTGTAAGGGGACTGTGAGGTGCACTGTCCATGACTTGGATGGATTTTTCTCTGGGTATCTGAAGATTCTGGCCATTCCTTGGTTCCCACTCCCCCATAAGCCACTCTGCGTATCTTTCCACTTGAAAGAATTGGAGGTACTTTTCACTTGGGAGAATAGAATAAAAATCAGGTTTTCAATACTAAATTAGGATGGACAACTTTTCTCTTGGGAAGGAAAAGCAATAACTGATCATGATAATGAGATTGTGCAACAAGCTTTGAAAGTGCTTATACCACATTTATCCAGAGCAGTATTTGCTTACACTTCAGATATACCCACCCATTTATGGTTTAGAGCCACGGAGTAGGAAATAAATACAAGTATAACAATTTATTGAAATCATTTTTATTACTTTTTTTTACTTTAATATAATACTATTTGCCTTTTCAATTCATACTAAACTACTGTATCCAAAAATATTCAACCTTGGATTTTCAAAACCAGTTCTGGCAGGATTTAGCCCATAACACAATAATTCATTTTCCAAAGTAAATATCACCACCAATGCAGTGTGTTCTGAAAACTTGTGTTCCAAGCATGATATTAGACTTTTTAGTCCGTATCATTGAAACTGATACTCGCTGGGTCTCATAAAATGCATTTCCAAAAGTAATTAAATGTTTCATAAGATCAAACTCGATATTTAATTTTAAATTTAAATAGAATAAACAAAAAAATCAAAGTTTATACAAAGAAAATGTTCGAAGTTGGAGAAAGGAACAGCATTTCATTATATTATACCATTAGAAAGTTACCTTTTTCTCTTTAACTTCTGGGATTGTAACCAGTGAGGTAAAAAATGACCAACCTTACAGGGATTTCATTATAAGTATCGTAATTTCTAAAACATTAGAGTTAGTATTAAAGCTATTGTTGCCAAAGTATTCAGGGAAGTCTACTTATATAATTAAAATAGAAATGCAAACTATAGTCAGGCATCTCTCAACGCTGGGGATAGGTTTGGGAAATGCCTTCTTTGTTGATTTCAACCTCGTGTGAACACAGAGTTTACTTACACAAACTAAGACAGGTACAATGTCACCAGGTGATATGGTCTTGTGACACCACCATTATGTATGTGATCTGTAGCTGACTAATATGTCCCCAGGCAGAGCATAACTGTACATGTAATCAGTTTAATTAGATACTTGGACATTGAGTGAGGACAGTGTGTAATGACACAAAGCTAATTATTTAGTGGCTAGTTATAAACATGTCAGTGAAAATAGGGAAAAAAAGAACCTTAGGTACAAGAGGACTGCATAATTAAATGAAAGAAAAAATAAGACTGATGGTTTACTCATTTAACCTGGTGACAGCTGGAGTTCATTTTGGGGGGCAGGTTCAGAATGATGCCTTCTACCTTCCTGCTACCCCATCCCTGCAGGTACCCTGCTCCATTTCCAAAGCTGTGGATGTCACTCTCTAGATTCACTCTTGACCTCTAAATGGTCTGACTGCATCTTGTTTGCTCCTAGTTTATACACGTAGAACTGTGGATTTGTTTGGGTAGCAGAGATGTTCACCCAGAAAGGTACTTTTCAGGTAATCTTTTGCAGTAAGAGAACTCAGATGCAGAGAATATAAAAGAATTTAGTGTCAAAATGAATTTATTGGGCAAATGAAATTTGACCTGGTGACATGGCAATGGAAAAAACCCAGCTTAGGAAGTTCACAGCCTGCACAAACAGGCTTAATATCTTTCTTTTCATTATGCAACACTCAGTTCTGTCTATCATTATTTGTTATCTATTTAGCAATCTATCCTTTATCCTATACCAAGGTGTAAATTTACATTAATCTCAAAGTACAGATTTTGAAAGATAAAGAAAGATAAAAACACACACAAGAATAAATTCGAATAATTCTTCCTTAATGGATGATCTTGCATATTCCTTGGAATACAAGAAATCCATCTGGAGATAATTGCACCAAAAGGATACAATGGCATTTGAGCGGGTAACAAAAGAAAGCAGAGAAACAGTCAACTCACTGGGGGAACCAGTAAGACTTTACTGGGGGAAGTGGATTTATAAATTGGTTCTTTAATCCACTTTGTCCTGTTGTCCCAGATTTGGAACACTTATAAAAACTTAAATATAACATATAATATAAAAATCACAAATATTAATATAATTACATTATTATAACATGATAATATTAATTCATATTAATTAATAAATAACAGCTCTAGATTCTGATTTCCAACTATGGAGGAGAGCCGAGATATTGCACCATGTCCAACAATGTTATGGATAAATCATTAGCAGGAAGGGTGTAAAGATGTTTGTTTTGTGCACGTTTTTTTCTGCTTTCCTGAGAGTTTTTTCCCCTTTTCAAACTATTAAGACAAGCTGATTTTTGGATACAGAATTAGTTGGGAAGGGAAAGAAGGTTCTATGGCCTAAATGGGTTGGGGACCAATGGCCTGCCTTTGACTTTGGCTCAGAGAGACTTCATGGTGCTTGGCATAAACGCATTACAAAACTGGAGAGTGTTTCTTTGCTGGAGTCTTTTTGCTGTGCACTTTCTTCCTTGGAGACCTTAAAGTGCATGACTGGAGGGTAGAAGGCTGGGAGCAGCTCTGATAGAACAGAGTTGAGATTATTCTGGATCCCATTTCAGACAAGGTCTGATGATGGAGGGGCAAAGCACCAACACGAGGAGGACCGGGCTGGCATTCTCATCCATCAAGGTGAGAAATGGCACAGCATCAGAAACACTTGTGTAATCTTGTGTGGACACAGGTAATCTTAGGGTTATTCTTGAAAAGCTAGAAGACATTTGCCAGGAAGATGAGGGAGAAGCTCATTCGAGGTAGAGGGAACATCTGAGCAAATGTGTAGAATCATGAGACAAAAACCCAGTCTCCTGACTCAGGGCCAAGAATGTTCAGATTACCTTTGCAATTCAAAAAATAAATCCCACTCCTATGAAAAGGCAGATTTTTGAGTAAGTATCCCCTCAAGATTGACAAAGTGAAGAAAAGGCATGCACTTTGGTGGAAGAATTAGAAAAAAAGTGCTTCTTCCTTTAGGCTAATTCAGTCCTGGGCCAGAGCCCAGAGTTTGGGAAACAAGTGAAGTTTCAACTTCCTTCACCCTGCAGTGCATGAATTGCAGAATCCTGCCTGGAGGCCTGGGACATCCTTAATGGGTTTTTTTTTTTTTTAACACATCCCCCATTCGGAAGATTGCAATAGTCTTGCTATTTTTTTTCTGCATATTTCCATCTTCTATTTCTTCTAATCTTGCTATTCCACTTTTTATTTATTACTATAGAATATTGATTGCTATTTCCACCTTCTATATGCCCACTGAATGATCTAAGATCATTTGTTACTTATTTGGATATAGTAATTAATGGTCCTTAAACCTATCAAGGAGATAGACCCAATTCTCTTTTTACAGCAAATATTTATGATCATTTGTCTGTAAATAGAGTAGCAATTATTTTCCTTGTGTACTCACATGCCACTATAAAGGGACTTTGCTTATGGAGTTTATTTTTCTCTCCTTTGAATTGGAGGGATTCAGTTACTTGTCTTGGTTAACAGAATATAGAAGTGGTGTGGGACCCTTCTGAGTCTAGGCTTGCATGATGAAGCCCTGTGCTTCAGTCAGGTGAACAAGTCTCGGGAAGCCTAATGAGGATGGGAGAAACACCGACCAGGGTTGAATCAGCTTGCTTGTCCTGAGGCCCTAAGGATGTAAGATGTATCCACTACCAGGCTGGACTTCTGCAACTGTTTATGGGAATAAGAAGAGGCCCAAGCTAGGCATGTTGGCACATGCCTATAATCCTAGCAGCTTGGGAGGCTGAGACAGGAGATTGTGAGTTCAAAGCCAGACTCAGCAAAAGCAAGGTGCTGAGCAACTCAGTGAGACCCTGTCTCTAAATAAAATATAAAATAAGGCTGGGGAGATAGCTCCATGGTCAAGGGCCCCTGAGTTCAATCTCTGCTACCACCCCACCCCCCCAAAAAAAGAGGAGGCCCAAGCTTAAATCACCAATCCACAGAATTTTGTGCTACATAAATTGTGGTTGTATTAAACCACAAAGTTGTGTGGTTGTTTCTTTTGCAGCAATACTAAGAGATACAGCTGTCTTGAACTAAAAAGCATAAAACTTACAAGCATAAAAAACTTACATACATTTAAAAAAGTCAGTAAAGTATCCTGTTTATATTCAAGGAGAAAAAGGACAATAATTTACAATAAAATAATATGAACCTTAATATGTAAGTTCTCAGGTACCTAAAAAGCATCATGTAGTGGTAAGAGGATCTGAACTACATCAAGAATGCTATGAATGTCTCAGCAGCAATTCCAGATGGATACACCCAAACAAGTAATAGTGTCCTCAGGGTCTAGGATGATCTAATTAGAGGATGTAGGGGAAAAAGGCACACTCATACATTGCTGGTGGGACTGCAAATTGGTGCAACCAATCTGGAAAACAGTATGGAGATTCCTTAGAAAATTTGGAATGAAACCACCATTTGACCCAGCTATCCCACTCCTTGGTGTATACCCCAAAGACTTAAAAATAGCATACTACAGTGTTGCAGCCATGCCAATATTTATAGCAGCTCAATTCACAAATAGTTAAACTAAGGAACCAACCTAGGTGTCCTTCAATAACTAAATGAATAAAGAAAATGTGGTATATATTGTCAATGGAATATTACCCAGCTTTAAAGAAGAATGAAATTATGTCATTCACCAGTATGAATGGAGTTGGAGGCCATCATGCTAAGCGAAAAAAGCCAATTCCAAAAAAACCAAAGGCAGAATGTTTTCTCTAATATGTGGATGCTAATTCACAATAAGGGGAGGGCACTAGAGAAGAATAGAGTTACCTTAGATTTGGTAGAGGAAAGCGAAGGGAGGGGAGGGGATGGGAGAGGATGCGAGGATAAGGATAGTAGAACGAAACAGACATTATTGCTTTATGGATATATGCGACTGCATGACCAACACAGTTCTACAACATGTACACTCAGAAAAATGAGAAATTATATCCCATCTATGTATGATATATCAAAGTGTATAAATGCATTCTACTGTCATGTATAACTAATTAAAAAAAAAGTAAAAAAAGAAATATATATATATATATACACACACACACACACACACACACACACATTCATATATATACACACACATACACACACACATGTTTAAACTCTAAGAATGTCTATACTAGGATTTTAGAAAGCCATATGCAACTGGGATTTGTTTTTTTGGACAGAACTGACCTTGTATTGAGGGGTGTCTGGCTTTGTTGGCTCCTATTTCTGGGGCAACAAAAACTCTCTTACAAACTTCCAATAAAGCTCAGTACCCAGCCCTTGTGGCACCACTGTGGAGGAGCCTTGGTTCCTGCTGTCTTTGCACATTTTGCAGCAAGTTCTAGTGCTCTGCTCTAGCTTGGTCTGTTTGTAGGCTCTTGCAACAAAAACTAAGGTATTTGCAATCACGGACCATTTTGGTATTTCTAAAAATCAGGAAGTGAATGCAACATATTATGAGGTTATATTCAAATAAACCCCTCATAAAGCAAAAATACTATAAGTTGAAAATACACTCAATCCACCTAACCTACTGAACATCCTGGCTTAGAGACACCCTTACACTATAGACTATCAGGTGTTCATCCTTGTGATCTTGTGGTTGACTGGGAGCTTGCTACTCCCAGCCAATGTCATGAGAGAGGATCATGTGACACATCACAAGCTCCAGGATAGGTCAAAATTTGAAGTATGATTTCTACAGAATGCATATCATTTCCATATCATCTTAAGTCAGAGACTGTCTACATGCAACAGTTTATAAGACAAGTGAAAATATTCTATCTTTCTGGAAGTATTAAGTAATTACACAATATTAAAGTAATGACTACGTAAATGCACATATGAATTGTGGTGTTAGGTCAGTGGAGTAGTTCCAAGTGGGAAAAGTTAATGGCAAACTGTGGAAAGAAGAATGCCTTTCAGTAAGTCACAAAAAGAAATTAAAATTAACTTGCTTATTCATTATAACTCAGACATATGGATTGACTAACTGAATGGACCGCTTATCTTTTTTTTTTTTTTTAAATGGAGCTGGGGGTTGAACCCAAGGCCTTGTGCATGTGAGGCAAGCACTCTACCACTCTACCTACTGAGCTATATCCCCAGCCCCGACATCTTATAATTTGACTTAGCTGTAAATAAGTAATATAAAATTAACAGTATTCTAAAAATATTTTTGAAATAACTTTGTGGAAACTTAGCATCCAAAATATCACTTGTTGTTTGTGTGAATAATAAGTTTATTTAAAGGTTGAGGGCAGAATGGGGTGCTGAGTGGCTTATTGAAATCAAAGCCCTAGAGTAATCTGCATAATAATTATCCTAATCATTTTCCTACCTAAAAGACCCTGATGATGTATAGTCTTTCCCATGACCACATGGAGAGTCAGGGGAAAGAGAAATCAAATCCATGATTCCCAGTCCCACACCATCATTTCATTACTCTGGAAGACCCAGTTCTACCCCTCCTGGGAGGTTAGCCCAAAGCTCACAAACTAGGTCATTGGGTGAAGTGCAGAGAAGCTTTCTTTGTTTCAATTTACAGGATGAAATGATGGGCCTGGACCTGGTAAATTGTATTTGCAATTATTTTCTTAATTATAACTGCAGGGTAATTTCGTAGATAGGGTACAAAATATAGGAAGACCCCCCCCCCCCCCCGCCAACCACCACCACCACCAATAAAGGGATAGGACATTTGAAGGTCCCTTATCTTCACTATAAGGTGTTGCTGAAAGATCCGACATCCTGTAAAGAGAGCCCTTGATGGTTTTATGTAGTTTACAACTTCTTCATACTACAACCTAAAGAAATGGTGGATTCGGAACAGAAAATCAATTAAAGTGGTTACTGGGGTATCACAAGGACAAAAACAAGCTTTTTTGGCTACACCTTTCCCTTTTAATCTGTGGTTTTAGTCTTGTATCTACACCATGAAATGTGGTTTTTCTGCTTGTCTGTTTCCTTCAAGAGATTATTCTATGAGGATGTGTTATTTGCTCCTTTTTTCTTCCCATTTTACTTGATGAGAGTGAGAAACTATTCTCCTCTGGTCTCAGTCAACACACTGTCCATTACCATAATGATTAGTTAAAATGGACTCTAGAAGCATGCTTTAATAAGAGTTTGAATGTCCAAAAAAGAAAAACAAATAAAACAAACACACACACATAAAAGCCCAAACCACAATTCAGTCTCACATCAGTGAAAGCAAAGGAGAATAATAAAGCAGGAGACCAAAACTAGGCATTATGGGGAAAAAAAACCAAAATGAAAGATAGGCTTGTAAAACCAAGGCCCAATAACTGAGCAGGAGAGGGGCGGACAAATGTCCTGGGGGAAGAGTAAAGTAGCCCAGGGCAGAGAGAAAGAGGCAATGAAAGGGACCAAGCAAGGCAAAGGTGTTTGTACTTCCTTTTTCTTTCTTTTATTTCCCTCCTTAACACATTCATGTGTTGCTTCCAGTGGTAAAAGCCTACTCTAAATGCTCTTCCTCCAACCAATTTGATACCTAAAAATAGTCCATCAGGGGATACACTGAATGACGATGTCTATAAACAGGTGTTTTTTTTTTTTTTTTCTTTTCCTTCCTTGAAAAGACATATGGCCGCTAATTGTTTTATTCCAGAAAGTACTTTTTGGCAATGCTGATTTTATATCCCTAAGTGCCCCCTAGTGACAAGGTCCAATTTCAAAATCTCTTACACAGTAATATTGTTCTAGCTGTTTCCTTTTCCAGGCCAAAAGTGGCCATCTCCGGGATGAAGAATCCAATTTATAATCAATTTAATTTAATTAGAGAAGAAAGTTTTTTTTTTGAGTAGGTCTAGGACCTGATAGCAACGAATTACTGTTTCTTCATAAGTTAATTTATGAAGAAATTAAGGACTATCGATTTTATTGCAAAAATCTATAGTCCTCTGTTATAGGAACAGGTTTTCCCCGGTGACAGTATTACTCAGTAGACTCTCTGGAAATGTGGTTGTCATGTCCTCCTCCTCTGTTAAGTGATATCATGACTCCAATTCCTGACATAGTTTTTTTTTTATTCATCTTGTAAAACAATAAAATAGCAGGATAGATAAGAAGAATAGCATTTCATTCTATAATTCTTATTCAGTTATGATTTCTCCTGATTATTTCTAGGACTCCTATAAATTTAGCATAGTATCTAAGAGGAAAAACATTGCAATGAGAAATATGTAGCTTTCAAAACTGACCTAGTAACTTCATATGACGTGGGCCATGCTATGTAAGACCTTTGAACCTCAGTTTTCTATCTGTAAAATGGGAATAATAATAGTAGCAGAAGATTTTTGTGGGAATTAAATGAGATGCTACATGTAAAGTTCTTATCAGCTTGTCAGCATGTACTTAAAGGTTTAATAAATGGCAGTTTCTAAGATGCATACTCCAGTAATTGATGTAGGCTAACTCTATGTCTTTTCTTTTTTTTTTTTCCTTCAAAATTATTCGGTAGAAATCCTTTTAATTCTTTGAAGCAGAATCACAATGACCTTTCAACTGACTGTGGTCCATGTTTACTTCTAGTCAATGTTATTTTTAAACTCTCTTTAGAACCTAAGTGCTCAAGAGCTTAACTAGCACATTCAACACAACCAGTTCTGATCTAGCCTAGTTGGCAAACTGTCTATGAATAAAGAGGCCAAATAGGAGGCATTATGAATTGTCTTTGTGTAGCTTTCTACAGATTTTTGAACAGATACTGATTTTCTGAATGAGGAAGTGAAGGCATGGGGTTTCATCAATGGGTCTCCAGTGGGGGGAGTTTGTGAAATCTTTTGGAGGGGCCACCTTTCCTTTTACCAGGGGCATGAGATCCTCACAAATAGAACCATTCTGCCCTGGCTGCTCTCCAGCCACTATTTCCCCATTATCATTAATGGAAGCCTGTTGAATCCTTTAGCTACTTCTGAAATGCAGATGCAGTTAAGGACCATTAGGTTAGTTACTGACCTTGAGTAGAACCCAGGTCAATGGGGCATAGGAGGCATTGCTTCTAATTCTTCACTTAGAATTTTTAGCTTCAAATATTTCTTATTTTCCTTCTTTCACTCCCCATACCACCCTAATACTATTTCCAACACCTATTTTCAGACCTAGTTGAAAGGGAAACTGATTAGCATGAAGTTAAAAGAGTCAGTATGTAATTGGAATTTTCTCTCTGATGTAGTCAGAATAACAGAAAGATCTTAACCAGTATCCTGAAGAGAAAGAGGTTAGCTACACTACTAGGCTTTATTAATTTTTCTTATTTATATTTTTGGCCAGGATCAAATGCTGACTGATGAATCTATTTTGAGAGATCTTTAAAATTTAGGTAAACTCTAGGCACAGGGAGGATATATTATATTCATAGAGGTCTACTAATTTCAATAAACTTGAGGCAAGTATGTACCTTCATTGTTCTGGAAACTTCTACCAATGTGTGTGTGTGTGTGGGGGGGTATGAACTGGATTTAAAGTGGGTTTCCCTGCCATATAAAAATTTATTGTAATGTTGTTTAGACATTTAATTTTCATTCACTAGATTTCAAGTATGGTTGAAACAGCCAGACATCTCTAGTACTTTATCCTTACAGTGTCCTAGTATGTCACCATTTATCACTGTAAAAATTGTTCCTAAAACCCACTTTCCATCTCCAGTTACAGCATTGTTCTTTTTTTTTTCCTGCATATTTGCTATCTGCCTCTCCCATTGCACGTTCAAATGATTTATGTGATTGCTTCTCAGTCTTTCCTGGGATTGTTGCAATTTTTAGAAGTTATTTCTGTTCAATCTGTCATGTAAAAATTGCGTAGAATAGTCCAATCTCACTGATTTGAATCAAATTGGAGCCAGCAAAACCGAGTCGTTTCAGCAGCTTGGGTGCTGGTGAACAGGGCACTGGTGAATGGGCTGAGTTGGTGATCTTGTCATGACAAATATCAAATAGCCTGGGAGGCGGAAAGAGGGCACAATGTGCTTTAATATTCCAGTCTCCACTGTGTGCCGGCACCTACGTGTGTGTTCCAATGATACTGCGCTTGATCCACCCAAAGAATAATGCTAATTAAAAAGATTTACATATAGTTCCAATTAATTAAATACATAGTGCTTGCCATATAGTTGGCATTCCATAAATTATGGCTAGATGAACAAATGAATGAATGATTCTTTGCCTACATCCTACCAATTGCCTCTATATATGTGTTTAGCCCATCTGATCACAGCACAGTATTCGGGGGCCACAGTTCAGGTTGTATTTTAACATAAGCCCTTTTGCTTGGCTTTGTTCTCTGACTGGCTGTTCTTGTAACCTGCTGCCCTGCATGGATATCCTGTTTGTTAGCTGCAGGAGGAGGCTAGAGAAGGGTGTGGACATAGGAGAAAATCCATTAGTATGATTGCAAAATCTAAGTCAAGATAAACCTCTTCTGTTTATATTTGGAGTTACTAATCCTGTAAAGTCAGGAGAATTGTAAGCAGATATATAAACATTCAACAGTGGGTAGAGGCTTCTAGGTTGTTGAGATGTACATTTAGCTGCCTGGCAGAAAAATTGATTATACAAAGAAATCATTCTTGTCATAACCAACTAAAATAGAGACAAGAGAGCTCAGGGGAAATGTTCAGAACACAAATACCAGCTAGTCAAATGCAAAGAAATGACTTGGTAAGTCTAGCTTTTCCTCTACCTGACGATGAAACTGCCTGCTGTGATTTTGAGACTAGCTTTACGTAACAGCAGCTGCTGCTCCTCCCCAGTTGGAGCCAGCCAACTTCTGCAAAGGGTGTAAATGTCAATAAGCTTCTTTTGAATACAACTTACATATTTTTTTCTCTTTTTTGATAAAACTTCTGGCTTTCTTTTGTTCTTTGGACTTCCTAGAGGCCATTTTGGTTTATGCATGTGTTCTGGGTTGCAATCCTATTGTTCCCATTTCCCAAATAAGACTTTTTATATTTGGAGCATCCTTACTGTATTTTTAATTGACTTTAATATTAGAATAAAACATGTTTAAAATAGAACTGAAAAAAAATTAAAAGATGAGCGAGGTCAAAGTTCACATTGATAAAAATCGAACTTTCACTTGTTGATCTTCACCATATCTGTCAAAAGGAAAATATGGACCAACAAAGCTCAGGAAAGTGACCCATGACAGAGAGGCGGCCTGAAGAAATGTGGGTGATGAGACCAGGTACTAACTCATGTGAGTCCTGGCATATCTAAACAGAGGGAAGCAAAGCCCTTCCCTTTCTCTGAGGGAATGATACAATGTATCAAGGGTTTCACTTCTCCTTTTATTATTCTCTTAGTCACTTTTTGTAATTTAGAAAACAGAACCCAAACTGTTTTTACCTTTTAAGCGGATTTTTCCTTATAAGATGGGAAACTTATGGAAGGTAAATTTGAGTGTCTGGAAAGATTTTAGAAGAGAGAAAGAAAAAAGAAAAACTTCATCATTCATTTCTTTGGCAAAAGTTTTTGAGATTGACTATGTATCAGGAAATGTGCAAGTTGATGGAGAGTCAGGGATGAACATAATGTGGGAAGATCTGTCCAAAAAAATTGCCCCAATCATTATATAATTTCAATGTGCTAATATAGTGTGGATAGAATGGAGTCAATGGTGTTCTTTTTTTGCATTATATGTATACTCAGAAAAATGAGAAAATATATCCCACCTATGCATGATATATCAAAGTATATAAGTGTATTCTACTGTCATGTATAATTAACTAAAACAAATAAAAAATTAAAAAGAAGAATGGAGTCAATGGATTATTAAGATAGCCAAGAGTGGGGAGATATATTTTCTTTCTTTAAAATTTTTTTAGTTGTAGTTGGACATAATGCCTTTGTTTTATTTGTTTATTCTTACACGGTACTGAGGATTGAACCCAGTACCTCCTATGTGCTAGGCAAGCTCTCTGTCACTGAGCTACAGCCCCAGAGCTGGACATCTTTTCTAATTAAGTGGAGGTGAGACTGTCCTGGGGGAAGTGATCTTTAATCTGAACCCTAAGGCCAATCCCAGAGGTGGGAGTGATTGGTGGAATGAAGGGGAGTCAGGGAGGATGGAGAAGTAATTATTGCAGTGTTGGTATTTGGAAGGACCATTCTTGATAGAGCCGGTGAGACAAGCTGAGTGCAAAGGTGAGCAGATCTCTAGAGAGTCATAGGAAGTAGAGAGAGAAAGGTTGGTAGGAAAAGGGCTGATTTATCTGATCATGTAAAGGAATTTGCATCTCCTTCTGAGGATGATGGGAAGTCTGACATGTTTCAAGCTGTGGAGTGGGGCCCTCAGATCTGCATATGGCAAAAATGCATTTTGCAATCTGAACAGTGGCACAGAGAGAGCCAGGGAGCAGTGGCCATGGGCAGAGAAGGACAGAAAAAGAGAGCAGGATGAACATTTCAGAGGTAAAATGGATAGGACTTACAATTGAATGTGTGAGCTAAAGGAGAGGGGAAGTGTCAAGTTCTATGTTTCCAGCAGAAGTAACTAGGTGGGTTGCGAGATGTTGGAAGAGGAACAGGTTTGAGGGGAGTGGCAGTAATGGCACCTCACGAGGCAGTTGATGACATGGCTCTGTCGTTCTGAAGATGGCCAGTGCCTGTGGGAATGGCTGAAATCTTCAGGGAAAGAGAATAGATTCGAAAGCTAAGGGGACTAAGGACCAGCCAAGAAGAGTCTCCTAGAAGAAGACAGCTTCTCAAAGCATGGAGAAGGAACAGACTGGGAGAAGCAAACTTTCTTTTTCAAGAAAGAGAGGGTAATAAGATGAAGACAAGTCACATCACATAGACCGCGAAATGTCTTTTAAATGTAACAACATGGAGATCATTAGCCAATGTGAGCCAGTGGCGCTGTTGAGACAGAAGTCAGAATAGAGTGGACAGGAAGAGATTTGTGGTGGGGAGAGAAAAGGATGTAGGGAAAAGTCTTTCAGGATGAGCAAATAAGGGAAAGAGCTGTACCTGGAAGAGACACAGGATTCAGGTGGCTTGTTCTCTCTCTCCCTCAAGAAGAAAACTGTAATATTGTGAATACTGAGTGAAGAAGAAAGTCGAGAAGAGGTTCTAGATCAAGAAGAAAATGTGCATAACCCATCCAGGGAGGTAAAGTGGAGCACAGGGAGAGATGGTACCCAGAGCACAGGAAGAGAATTTGGTTAAATTTCAAACTGGAGGATTTACGAAATAGGTATTTCAGACAATTGACCTAGGTGGAGAAATAACGTCAGAATGCTCAAGTGGTTCTTTTAAGAATTTGCAACCACAATCAACTAGTTAGGAATTATAGTATATCAGATATAAATCCTAAAGTTCTGATCCCCTCCCTTACACTGGGTCGCTCTTAAACATGCTACACTAACCAAATCAATTTAAGTGGAGTTCCTGGCCTAATTTATAATCCCCCACAACTTACATCTTTTGGTTTTGAAATAGTGCATTTTGAACACACATTTCTTTAAATAGAAAATAATGCATTGAAAAAGGTGAAATTAATTGCAAAGAATCCTTATTAAATGAATTCCCTGTTAGGCCAAGAGACCAGCTTTTACCCAGCTGCTCCCAGCCTGCTCTCCTGTGTCTGTTTCTTGTTTCTACCTTTCCCTGTTGCTTTCTTGTCCCTTTAGCACCCGGCACAATATGGGGCTCTCAGGAGGTATTCCTTAAGATTGGCATTTCTAACTGTGTCTCTGCTGCCGCCGTATAGAGAATGCAGTCTTTGATGGCCCTTCATTCTTGAGGTTTGCAGCAGGTTCTTGTTTTTTTTTGTTTGTTCCTTTCCTTTGTCAAAATCACTGAAACTCCAAATTGGAGACCAAAGGAATCTCTGACAATCTTTCCTGCAACCACACACAGAAACATACCTCTGTATTTCAGGTAGGATTTCGCCCGGTACATCAAGGACTCAAGGAAGAAAGGAGCCCCTGTTGGATTCGCCGTAATGTTCTGTTGCATCCTCTGTGTACATGTAACTCGGATTCAGTCATGGGATCTCAAGACTTTAATGTTGAAAAGGATCTTCGAGACCATTTCATCTCCCTGTCAGCCTGGACCACACTCTGTTGTATGGACAAGAAAACTTACAGGGGTTCAGCTCATGGCTGGAGAGCCCATTCCATGAATTGGAGACCTTAGAGAGTTGTGTGATCGTGGCACACCAGGGACATATAGGAGGAGGTGAGGAGTTTGCATGCCCATCCTGTTGGCAGGGTGTCCTGTATGTGTTATGGCTTATGAAGTTGTTGTTCAGAATCAAATGAACTGGACAGAACTTTTCTATGTTCGTATGTGAACACATGACCAAGGAAACCCCACATCGTGTACAGAAGCAAGAATGGGATCCTAATTTAGAACAAGTTATACTCCATGTAGGTATAATATGTAAAAACATACTCTGCTGGCATGTATATCTAAAAAGAACAAATTCTAAAAATCCTTAATTAAAAAAAATGAATGAGATCTTTGGATTAATGAAAAGTGCCAGGTTATCATCAGACTAAAGTCTAGATCCCAGTATAATCTCCCTACCTTCTGCTTAGAATTAAAATATTCTAGAAAGATGGGTGAAATAGTGCCAGGGAGTGTGGTGATAAATTTCTGATGTGTGGGATGCAGTTGGTGAGAGCATTCCTTCATTTGGTCTTGGACTTTGGGGAGTAATGGAGAGGAAAGACAAGTTAAATAAGCTTTTGTTATTCTGTGGCTCTGTTGATAAAGGTACCATCAAATACGTTTAAAAGCATATTTTCTGAAACAAAACCTCTGGAAGTTTTTTTAACACTCTTGAACTGTGAAAAAAGTCCTCTTCTCCTCCACTTTACGTTTTCCTTTTGCCTTTGGCAGAATCAAATCCATGGTAACCGATTTTGCATCACAAATACTCACTACCATAAGCTGCTGCCGGAGATGCAACTTGAAAGAATAGTTTCTAAATTAACTCAGAACAAGGATCAAGGTAATATTTCTATCCTCATTTTTACTTGTTTTGCCCTTGAACCTTATTTTCTGTAAAGATTTATGTGCCTTAGACCTTGTAAATAGTCCCAAGACTAATAGGGTCTTTATTAAATATAATTCTATCATACTCAGTAATCATTTTCATTTATAACATGTCTGTAGATATATTAGGATTTTCTTTTTATATGCAGTCAATTTACCTAAGATCACAAAATGTTACTCAATATCCAAAAGCTGAAAGCCAAAGCCTTTGGCTTGTAGCCCCAACGATTTAAGTGAAGATGCCTTTCATACTTTCTCATGTTTTCTTCTGTCAACTGACTGCTTTCATATATTACAATTTTCATGACCTACGGAGAAGCATGTCCATCTCTCTCTGTTTTTGTACTACATGACTAGAAGTTTACTGGTGTAATCAAGATGGACATCATCTAGGGTCACCTGGAATGATCTGATGTTCCATCAAGACAGAGACAGGGTATGGGGAATGGAAAGAGGGTAAGGTTTGAGGTCCTACAGCCTCAGGCTGTATCCACACTCCATGCCTAGTCCCTTTGGGACTGTGGACAAGAAACATACTTGCTCTGAACCTCAGGTTTCTTGTTCAGAACATCAAGATAATTAGACCTGTTATAAAGGCAGATTGAAGGATTGCAGGAGATAGAGCTCCTGACTCTGGTAGGTGCTCACCAGTATTAAACACTCATAATGTATCTATCTTCTAGCTTTTTGGTTTTGGTAGAACTTTCTCAATGAGTGTGGAGAACACTCATCTCAATATTTGGGTATTTCCTGATTATCCCAAAGGATCTCAGGATGACAGCTGTAGAAGCTGTGGTCACTTGTTTATGTGGTCGTGAGCTGTTGAAAGGGCATGCAGATGGGGCAAGGGAAGAGAGGTGTAAGGTAGACAACCAGAGGGACTTGTTGCCACAGGCAGCTTCGTCCCTAGGCCTTTGTGAGTAGTTAGTGACATAAAGGTCTGGGCTGAAGGACATAATTACTTGCATTAACGTACCTATATCCTTCCAGTAAAACAACTCTTAATACATCAGCATTTTGTAGAGGGACTTTAGAGAGGCTGAACAACTTGCCCAAGGTCATACAATAAACCAGAGCTTCAATCCAGTTCTACCGGATTCCAGAATTCAGAGCTAAAAATGCTCAAGGGAGGGAAAGGGAGTCAGGATGACACACTAATTCACAAAAGGAAGGTTGCTGGGACAGCGAAGGAATTAGACTATCTTTCACCTGCATGTGCATATGGATTGAGCAGTTAATCCAGAAGTAGGTGGTCCTTAAGCCTGGGCTGTGGGAAGGGCAGGGAATATTACCACAGAGTCACAGTACAGTTCTTTGTCTCACCTGGGAAGTTGAACAATCAGAGAGCAATTAAAATCCAGGTGATTCAGCACTTAACAACTAATGTAGTAAGAATACAGACAAATGCAAGTCCAGCTTCAACTGCATCAACCAGAACAGCTTCAGGGAAACCTGCCACTGAACAGGTGGGACTTCACTTTACCTTGGAGAATGCAGAATTGTTTCAGCAGAGCCGAGGGTGCTCTTTGGGGGTAGCCCAGACATGTTTCCAAAAATGCTGAGTCAGGCAGGCCATGGCCTGAGCACCAGGCCCAGAGAAACCTGGTGTGGGTGGGAGGGGATGGAGCCCAGTCAGAACTGGAAAGCCGGGTCCCCATGATGAAAGCTTTGAGGGCCTTTCTCAGCCTAGGAAAGAACAGGACAGGAACAAAACTGGGGATCATTTGTGTGGGAGGGCTGGATAAGAATCAGCAGAGTAATTAGCAGATTAGTAGTGGCTACAATTAGGAAATCACACCAGAAGAAATAAACAGCCGGCCCAAGAGAGAGGGTAGAAATGGAAAACGGGAGATCCTTCAAGAGAAGAGTCTAGAAGTAAACCTGGGACACCCCTTGTGTTTATTTCTCTTATTTAAAAGTTTCCAAACTTTTATCTGTGAGCAGACTGGAAGGCTAGAGTGAATGCGCTCACTGGGGTCCCTGTGGGATGACAGGTGGGTGGAGAGATAGACTCATGGTTTCTCATCAGGAGTGTCAGCATTTCAAGGATCCAAATTCCCACAGGGCCACCAAGTGCTAGCAGCTGGTATTTCCCCGAAGCCTCCTGTACTTCGAGTCTTAAGAGTGGATTTCCTTCTACTGACAAGGCTGCCCTTGCCTTTGTCCTTCATAAGGGCAACACTATAAAGAGGGCCAAGTTCCCCCTGTCTTGGTGTCCAGGCCCACATGTATCTGGTTGTACCTCAGCCTAAGCAAGCCCTTCCACTAGATACTGGTCTATGTCAAAGCATTGCTGACTATGAACCTGGACATTAAATTAGGTCACGTGACCATGAGACACACCTGGAATATGAATGTTACCTGTGTCACATACAGGTCAAGCCACGGTACTGGAGTGTTGGCTTCTAGACCTAATTCTTTCAAGTAGATATGAGCTTGGATAGGGCCACCTAAACTCCATCATTTATGAAATAAAGGATTGTATGATTCAACTAGTAAGATCTTTCTTGACACATGCAGTGTACCAATAGTAGCAAGTAAGGTGGTGTTCCTAATTTCTCATTCCCTGAATTTATGCAGCGCATAACGTTTGCTGAGTGTGTGCATGTAACCGTAATAGCTAATTTTCAGAGTATGTTACATGGACTGAATACATTGTTCAGTTCAAATCTCTTTAACATACAACATTGCTACATTCATGAATCAAGTAATTTACCCTCTTTATACTGAGTGAAGAGTTGTTAATTTAAATATTCTCTTATACTTTGGTTAGTAGTTTGGCATGAAAAAATTAACCAAAAATAATAAAACAAGGAAAAACATAGCTTGAGCCTGAGACCTTGATATATGACATGAAGTTTAAATATACTTAAAATTATCTGAGCACGTTTTACTCTTCTAAAAACTATTAAGGGTGGTTTGACTCCTTGGTTATAAAAATTAGCAAGAATCCTTCCTCAAAGAACTGTGCAATTAATATCATTATTCAAACTTTCCCAATTGCTTCTCTTTTTTACATATATCAACAGTAGTTATTGTTTAATATTTGACTTATTCTATACTTTTTACTATGATCATCAAAGACCCAAATTTCATCTTAAAATTATGGTTACCAAGAATTGAAACTTTAAAGATCTAGATGACTTTAAATGATGATCTGTTTATTCCTTGAAAATTAATCTCTTGGCACTGTGCCTTTCAAATAAGTCATGTAGAATATCTTAGCTGATTTGAATATACTAAATTGGTTGTCAACTTTTTTATGTAAAAATAGGTTGGGCACACCCTTAGTAATGTCAATCCCTTAGAAAAATTGATGAAAAAAATTATAAGTTCAATTGTGTTCATAAAATTAAAGAGCTATAATTATGGTATTATCATAAATAAAATATGTGCATACAGCAAATATTAAATATTAAGATTCAAGAACTCGGCAACCAGGCTGTCATTCATAAGCCTGCAAGAACATGTGCACTTCATTAAAGTCAATGGAGTGTACCAGTTCATCTTGGCATTATTCATAATCGAAACATTTCAATTTTAGTTCACACACACACACACACACACACAAACTAATTTAAAAGTCAAATGAGGAAATTAGTTCTATGCTCTTATGTTCCAATTCCATGGTGATATCAACTAGCAAAATTTAGCCTCAGGAGGTATGGAAAAAATATCTAATACAATGAATGGAAAACCTTTTTAAAGAATCACAGATCTGTTAAAACTAATGTTTTTGCAACCAACTCAACAAAAATATATATAGCATTGTAAAAGAGACTCCCAGTCTTCCCTGTTACCAAACGTCTGAGTTTATCTCTAGAGTTACCTCTGGATTTCAAAAGCAGTAAATCAAGAGCTAGATGATTTTTGGGAGAAATAGAGTCCATTTTTTTAAACAAAAGTTTTTAAACAAATAATGGTTGATTTAAAATTTTTTTGCATATACATTATAAAGACTAGTAGGGAAAACTTTTTCTGGTTTACATCTATTAGATTTCGTGTAATCAACATTGTTAACAATACATTTTACTAGATTTGTCTTAACATTTATTTATATTTGCTTATTATTTGCTTATCTAGTGCTTGCATTTTTTTTGGAGTGGGGTGTACCAGGGATTGAATTTAGGGGCATTCAACCACTGAGCCACATCCCCAGCCCTATTTTGGTTTTTATCTAGAGATAGGGTCTCACTTTCATACTTTCTACCAACTGACTGCTTTCATACTATTACAATTTTCATGACCTATGGAGAAGCATGTCCACCTCTCTCTGTGTTTTTGTACTACATGACTAGAAGTTTGCTGGTGTAATCAAGATGGACATCATCTAGGGTCACCTGGAATGATCTGATGTTCTATCAAGACAGAGACAGGGTACGTGGAATGGAAAGAGGGTAAGGTTTGAGGCCCTATAGCCTCGGGCTGTACCCACACTCCATGCCTAGTCTCTTTGGGACTGAGTTGCTTAGCACCTTGCCATTGCTGAGGCTGGCTTTGAACTCTTGATCCTCCTGCCTCAGCCTCCTGAGCCGCTGGGATTACAGGTGTGCACCACTGTGCCCAGCTAGTGTTTGCCATTCTTTTAATGCCTGTCTAATTTTCATTTTTCTTCTTTTTCATCAATGCCCACAGTATCACTGAGACTCTGTCCATCTCTTACTTGTCCATCTCTACATTGAGTTTTTTGACTCCCACTTATGAAATTAATAATCTTGAGTATTCATTTTTGATCCTCTTCCCAAAACTAGTTTGTTGTTGTTGTTTTGGCATTTTCAAATATCCGACTGAATAGAAAAGCTAAAAAATGTCAAAAGTCTCTGACGTTCTCGCTGGGGCATGTTGTAGCCAGTGCATGCTGGCCCTGCTGCTGGCTTACCATCCTGGCACTGCATGCCCATGTTCTGTTACCCTGATGCAGTTTTCTCTAAAGGCTCCAGCCTCTCCAGGGTCAAGGGCCCACACCTTTTCTTTTCCCAGGTTTGGCTGATCACTAGAGAGGGTTGTGCCATGTGCTCTTGGTAGTAGATGCTGACTAGAGAGGGGGAAGATAGGCACTTGCTACCTGGCCCCAGTAAGGTATTGGATCAAGGAGGGGACACTGGCCCTGGTGCATTCAGTTGTCTGACCACAGCCTTGTTGGTAGCTCCCAGTCACACGTCTGTCTCTCTTAAGATCCAAGGAAGGGATACCTGCTAGCATAACTTGTCTACCCTTCCATATAGCCAGATTATAATGACTGGAAAAAATTCAAATTGCAGAGAGGATCTTGTAGGGGCTCCTGTACTCCAATAGACTAGGAAAGCCTCAAATGTTTATTAAACCTGACCAACGGGGTAGAGGACGACACTCAAGTATTCTTGCTTTCTTGCCTTCCTTTCCTTTCTAACTGCACAATTATATGGACTCCTTTTAAAGCCATTTTTTTTTGGTGCAGTTCCCTGATTCTCTCCAGTCCACATTACCTGCCTTAGAAGGGAGTAATAATAACTGGCTGTGAGATTTGGTGTCCCACCCATGGTCTTATTCTAAGTCCTGGACATGATTTTAAGACTCTGCATCTTCCTAATCATCTGGTCTCTGGCCTTCTAAAGCCTTCTTCAACATCCAGCTCATGTCCCTAATGGGATTTGGTCAGCATCCCTCTCTCTGCCTCACACTTCTGTGGACCTTTTGTCTATTCAATGAACACCAGCAGGTGACCCCGACCGTCTAGGTGAAGTGCTATCCATCACCACTCATACTTGCAAGCTGTTTTTCGGGGCCTCTGAATGAGTATAAAATACCCCTTCTAGCTGTATGAACACTTCATACTTCTTTTGTAAAGAATGTGGGATTTTCTTAGGAACTCCCCAAAGCAGGATGATCTTTGCCAACATCCCTCCTGGGCATGGCTGACCAGGGCCTACGGTGATCTTGATGTTGCCTCCTCCTATCTGGCTTGACCTGTCTTTCGTCCACTCACTGCACCCTGTCATCTTGCCCTGGAACACGCTGGCTCTTGCCTATCTAAGGATCTCGTCATGGTTGCTCTTTCTGCACTGAGTGCGCTTTTCCACCTGTTGCCTGGCTGGGTGCCCCTCAGTCCAAGTCTCTGATTCTGCCACGGGCTCAGGCAGACCTCCCTGAAACAGGTCTTCTATGTACTGTCTTTACAGCACCCTGCAGTATTCCTGCAGAGCATCTAATGGAATCTATAACATTTCCTTTGTTATTTGACAAACTCTTTTCCCATTAGACTGTAAGCCCCCAGAGGTCACGCACCTGGTCGTTTGTTTGCAACCCTGTATCCAGTATCTAGCACACAGTATAGGTCAATAAACAATAGATAAAAGGATAAATTCTGTTTAGAGCTTTTTTTTTGGGGGGGGGTGGTAATTACAGATTGAGCTCAGGGGCACTTGGCCATTGAGGCACATTCCCAGCCCTATTTTGTATTTTATTTAGAGACAGGGTCTCACTGAGTTGCTTAGTGCCTTGCTTTTGCTGAGGTTGGCTTTGAACTCATGATCCTCCTGCCTCAGCCTCCTGAGCCTCTTGTATTACTGGCTTGTGCCATTGTGCCTGGCTTGTTAGAGCTTTTCTAAGCTCTGGTGATGTTAGAGCATCAATTTAATGAAGGTGATGAGGTTCTTTTATATACGTTTGTATCTGTTTTTATCTCTTTCTCTCTCTCTCTCTCTATATATATATATATCTATGTCTATATCTTTATCTATATAGATAGGGAGATATGTGTGTGTGCATATATATAAATACATTTGAGAGTTTATATTTTAAGGTATTAATGATTTCACATATTTGTGCAATAAGAGATATTATTAAGCTATTTGATAATTTGCTATCATTCTCTTGCTGCAAAGGTGAGGATAAAGGATACAAATAGCCTGCTCTGTCTCCCTGGAATTGAGGTCATTGCTGAAGGACAATGAATAGTGCTGTAAAATCACTTGTGACATAAAGATCATTATCTAAAGTCATTATCATACATAGGGCATTCAAACCTCACGCTGAGCTTCCCAAGTGCTTTAAGCGAGACAGTTCCCCAAACATGTAAGTTTCTATCACTACCTTCTATTTCTTTGATGAAAGGGGGATGAGTTAAAAAGACATCCGTAAATTAAGAAGTAATCACAAATTTAGAAAAGAATAGAAGCAGTCCTGTGCTTTAGCTATTATAAACATGCCTCTTTGACTGCGAACTGTCCTCATTTTTATTGCCAATTTTAAAAAGTTCCTGTCACCACGTTTTCAGTAGCAGAATATCTTCACAACCCAGGGGCAGACAAAGATTTCTTTGGACACTAAAAGACATGAACCACCAAAGAGAGAAAAAATTCATTGTTTTCTATCCAAATTAAACTTTCTGCTTATGGAGAGGGACTTTGATGAAGTGACTAGTCAAACCACAAACTGAAATATTTACAATGAATGTATCTGACAAAATGCTTACATCCAGAATGTAAGAACTCTTAACATCAACACTAGACAATTGATCTATATTTTTTGTTTTGTTTTCAACAAAAATGAGAGGAAACTTGAATAGACTTTGCACTGAGGAAGGTATACAAATGGGCAATAAGCACACAAAAAGGTGAACCAACAGCCTTGGAGATATGCAAATTGAAATCATACAGGGTACGATTTTATATCCATTGTCAGTGTGGATGAAGCACTTATGGAACTTTCAGTGCTGCTGGTGAGTGGTTGGGCAGTTTCTTACATAGTTAAACATTAACCTTCATCTAGCAATTTCAGTTCTTGGCATTTATCCAACAGAAATGAAATCATATTTATAAACAAAAGTGTACAAAAATGTGGATATGGTCTTATTCATAATAGCCCTGCACTAGGAACAACTCAAATGCCAAAGACAAAAATAATCAGTAAATAACTATAGACAATGCAATAACATAGCCATGCAATAGAATATTATGCTGCAATAAAAAGGAATGAACTAAAGATATGTGCAGTAATTTTAAAAATATTATAACATGTGAAAGAAGCTCTTATAAAACATGTGCTATCTGGCTTCATTGATATGATGTTCGAGAATCAGAATAAGCCAAAATAAACTACAGGGACAGAAATAAGAAAGTGTCTAGCCAGTGAGAAGATGAGGGGTATAGAGGAAGAAAGGTAGTGGGTCTGGGATTGGAATTGACTGGAAAGGGAGATAAGAGAACTATTTAGTGTGTAAGAGTCAACTCCTTAGTTTGGATGGCTATCATATAGATATATACAATTATCAAAACTCATTGGATTGAACACTGAATGAAGATTTGTGCATTTTATTGTGTATAAATTGTACCTCAATTAACAAATTAAGAAATTCTATTATTTATAAAAGAATTTCATCATTGAACACCATTGGTAATATTTTCTTACTTTCTTTTAAATTTTTTTTTGTAGTTGTAGATGGACAACATGCCTTTATTTATTTGTTTATTTTTATGTGGTACTGAGGATCAAACCCAGTGCCTCATGCATGCTAGACAAGCACTCTGCCACTGAGCTACAGGCCCAGACCATATTTTCTTACTTTCTAGGCATGAGAAACCTTAAAAAATATCTCATGCAGTACCATAAATTTAGTCTACCTGATATACAAAGTACAATGATGATAAGATGAATGTATCCAGTCTCATTAAACTGTCTCAATTTAGTGTTATGTTCAAGAACAAAGAGTTACAAAAAAAAAAAAAACCAAAAAAAAAAAAAAAAGTAAAAAAAAGCCTTGCCCTGCATAGGATTCAATTTCCAAAGATGAATGTCATTGCCACTTTATTCCAGCAAGGGGAGTAGTTACACTTTGAGAAGAATTCCATCTTTATCACCACTGAATTACTCTATAGGGCACTTTAACAAAACGGAAAAAAAATTGACTTTTGGGTGTAGCCACAATGGAAATGACAGATCATTTTAATGAAAGAGAAAAAGATTGGAAACCTTGACCCTCTAGATTACTTCGAACCTCAATGAGAAGGGGAAAAACACTTGCAGATCAGCTTATTAAAATAATATGTCTGTATAATTCAGGTACCAGGAAAACATTTAAAAGAACAGCCAAATTAACTGTGGGGTGCCACATTTTCTTTGTTAATTATTTCCATACAAGAATAAAAATGTACAACCCCTTCCCCTACAAAAGAAGAAAGACCCTAACAACTCCGTGGTTTATTGTTCTGGATAGGAGAATGACAGCATCCATTTGTGCAGAATTTACAGCTGTGTGAATAGCTGCAGTGGTCCTGGGGTGGGGGGGGGGGAGGCCATCAAGGAGGACGGACTCCTGTTCCTCTGCAGCTCTGGGACTTGTCAGCTGAAATCTTTAGGCCACGAATCTTAAGGTTGAGGCTTCATTTAAAAAAATATCATGTTCATCCAATCTTACAAGATTTGTAAGGCTTAATTCTCACATAAGCTCAGGAAGGCTGTAGAAAAGTCTAACTATCCCTTCCTACCAGTTTTGATAATCCTGGATTTACAGAGAAGGATGTTCGGGCTGACAATGGGAAACATGCCCTATGGCGTATGTGGATGGAACAGTGGGGCTGCCCGGGGACTGGCGATCAATACAACGGGATGGGTAACTGCCCTCTTTACCTGCGAGCTTTAAAACAACCCAACCCGGATTCTAGCACCTCAGCTTCTTTTTGCGAGATGGAATATGGACTCAGGTCTAGGCCATACACCTCTACAACCTGTGGCACTCATCACTATCAGCTGTGCTTCCTTCCTTCTGTTTGAGTTCAATCAGCACCAAGAACACTGAGTACCAGTAGATACTGTCCCTTCCAGGAACTGTGCCCAGGAGGAGGCTCCTAGTTAACGCTAAGCTTATCTAAGGCACAAGCGCAGCAACTCTGAATGAGACCATCTGTTATAGCTCGAGAGGGGTGTGTCTTTCCTTAAAGTCTCCCACCCCTTGTGCACAAAGTAGGCTTCTCCTTTGGCAGAGTACAGTCTGCTATCAAGATATAAAATGGTATTCCCCTTGAATATGTGTATCCTTTGGCTGGTACATAAACCTTGCTAGAAGATTTTCTTCCTGAAATTTCAAAGAACATTTCTAAGTTCATTAGCCCTAAGAAAATGATTCTGAATTACTCTCTGTTCATTAAATAGAAGACATTTCCCCCCCCTACTCTTTATCCTAGGGAAGCATAGAACCTAGAGTACAAAATTCAAGTTTTAGATTCTGCCTACAACATTTTCTCAAGATTCCCCAAATCTGAAATGTTACAGTCTGGGCGGTTTTCTTGCTGTCAGAGACTCATGGGATTGCCAAATAAAGCCAAATAAAGCCGTTTCCCTACCTAGCAGAGGATTTTTTAAAGAACAATGAGAAAAATGTAACAGAAATGCCACCGTAGTCCTCATTTTTAGTTTGCCACTGAATGGACATGTCTTATTTCTTCCAACTACATGGAAAAGTGACAGAAGATAATCCCCAGGGTCAGTAAGACCTGAGAGATAAATGAAGGGTAGAAAGAAGGTGTGAGTAAAGAAGAAAATATATGAAGAACCCAGAAATGGAAGGCATGCTGATTAAAGAAGAAAGAGAAGTAAAATGTGGTTGAACAAAGAAATAAAACGAAGAGATGTCCACCTCTGTGTGGGCTTTCAGGAGGAGATGAGCTGCTTCTTCAATAGAAAGCAGGCAGGGGTGAGATGGTAATTTCAGGGGCCATTGGGGTCTGGCTGGCAAGAGATGGGTGATTCAAAAGCACATTCAAAAGAAGACTGATAGGCATTTATGGGATGGAGGGAAAACACCCTGTCTGCACCATAGGAGGCAATGCATCAATGGGTCCTTCCTTGGGGAAGGCAGAGATGTATCTGCACTGTGTGTGGCTCATTTTGTAGAGAAATCCCACATGTGGGGAGTGGATGTTGAGGTGTCTTGGGGCAAGCTACACACGAACAGGTCACTCCAGTCAACTGAAGGAATGTACAGGAAGCAGGGAGCCTGGAGGTGAATTTCATGTGACTCAGGTTGAGACAAAAGAGAAGAGTTGACTGGAAGAGGAAGGAGACAGAAGACAAAGCTCTGGGCTCTCCCAACTTCTAATTAATCTCTGGAGTCATGGTTTCACAGAAACCTAGAATTTCGTTTGGATTTGACAGGTTTTTCCTAATGTTGCAAATATTATTCATAGAAGATGCTCGTATTCATTTTCTTCAAAGATCTTGAATGGTTGCTAGCACCTTGCATTCATCTTTCATGAATAATCACTGACGGAATGAGTCAACCATGTTCCCAAATGAGGAATATGTTTTACATTAATTAAAATAGCAGTCAATAACGTGCAAGATTTAGCCTATATTTTCTTTATTACTGCCATTTGGCAAATGAAGGATGAGAGCCCTAGCAATTTAAATTTCCCTCTGAGGAAAGTTTAGTAACTATCAAGACAGATCTTGGCAGCTCTTGCTTGGGATCCCCAAGGCTCACTAAGCATTTTAAGAGGACACAGGACATTTTCCTAGTGGCTGGTGAGATAACCCTTGTCCAAGCGTGGGAGGCTGTGTAGTTCTGCATATTGCAACCTGCAAATCCTATGCTGAGGTTTAGAATTGGTGTGAAGGCCTGAGGAGCAAGTGGCAGGTGAACTTGTCTCAAATTGTGCTTTTCTATTCCAGAGAAGATGGGAAAACCATCGTGCTAGAGAACTCAAGTTCAAGTGCAAGGGGAGGTTGAGATCAGGACTGTGAGACAAGGGTGGGCTGTGGGAAGAGAGGAAGGCCAGGCAGGGGTCTTGCCAACCACTGACCTACTCTGAGAAGTAGGCCTGTGGCTGGAGTTCAGCTGATAGTTGAGAACATGTGAACATGGGGACATTTGGAAACTCTACCTTTAGAGTAAGCCACTCACTTTTTTGGACAATGACAAGAATCTTAGGATCACAGGCTATTGATGTTGAACAGAAAAGGCATCATTCAGCCAAAACAGAGTTGAGGACAGGTCACCAACCCTTGAGTATAAGGCCTCTAAATTTCTGAGATCTGCATTGACCAACATTTCCAATTTCCCTTTCAAAAGCATTATCCCTTAGCCACTAGGGTACCTGTTTGATTTCCTCCAACCCCAGATTATCCAATTATCCATGTGGCTGCATATAGGTATGGCCCTATATGCAAAGTCATGTTTTAAAAATGGGATCTCCATTCTGCTTTAAAAACATTTATACATATCCCCTTCTTATTTTCTTTTCTCATTGTGATTTTTTCCCCTCTTTCTCCAGAAACAGTGGGGATGGATGTGGAGGTATCCTGGGGCAAGCTTAGCTGAATGAATAGAATTCCCACAAGTAGAGAAAGGAAGGAAAGCTTTTCCAGCAGTACAAGCAAAAGCAGAGAGATGTGGAGGAGCATAGATAACAGTCACAGGACATAACTCACAGAGGATAACAGTCCTGAAGCCCCTATGTGCACACCCAGGACATACATACCTCTTTCCTGCTCTCAGCCACCTCTGTAATCTATGCACTGTTATCCCTGTTAGATACACAAGAGTTCAGCCAGGTAACCCAGCAGTGTTCTGGCCACTCTGGCTGCCTCTCAGCATAGTGTTTTATAGTTTATGAAGTACCTTCACATGATTATAAAGTTCTCCAACTCATTAATTCATTGTTATCATTGCATCCATTTTATGCATGCATTGACATCTGGAGAGATTGTATGACCTGCCCACATCCCATGGCTTGTGGGTGGCTAAATTGGTTTTCAAAGTAGTGTCCTCCAGTTCCATATCCCACGCTTTTCCAGACAGTAGGAAAGAAAAGCTCTCAGACATAAACTTCCTGAGATTTCTTTGCATTCAACTTCAAGTTTATCTATTTTTTTTAAATCCCCCTTTTCCTTCTGTCTCAGAAAGAAACTTGTCTTATACCGTGTTCCTGAAAGTTCTCTCGAGTGGTCTCATTTATTCCCATGTCTTTACGTTTCAACTTTGTGCAGATGACTCTCCAGTCTTTCTCTCTGAACTCCAGGGGTCATTTTGAAACCCTTCAAAAGCATCTTTTCTTGATCATATGCTTTTCACATACCATACACCACTCCCACCCTGTAGCTCTGCACTACTAACTCCCACTATGCTCTATTTTTCTAGAGCTTTCTATGCTCCTCTACGTCTCTCTTCTTTTGCTTGCAAAGCTTTCCTTCCTTTCTCTACTTGTAGGAATTCTATTCATTCAGCTAAGTGTTATACCTACTATGAATATTTCTCCAGTTTTTCTAGTCAGATTTAGTGATGTGGTTTCTGTGTTCCCAAAGCACTTTGCTTATTGGGATAACATGTCATTTATCATATGGGAAAATTATTTGTCTCCATCTCTTTCTTAGTTTAAAAGCTGCCAACATGGTGAATACAAAGAAAAGGATTTTATTTATCATTACTTCCCTAGACTGCAATAAGCATGGCCCATGGCTTAGTGTTTGTTGAATGAATAAAGGAATAAAGAAATGAAAGGTGACTCAGTTACCATTCCAGTTTTTCAACATGCTCTAAGGAGGACATAGTCTGATTTTTTTCCTCACTTCAAATCTGCTGTGGTACTGGAAAGTGGTCTTGCTTGCTTTGTGAAAATATTGAGTTTTAAGTGAAAACAACAACAACAACAAAACCAAAACTAAAAAACCTACTGTATGAAACTATAAAAAAGGAAATGGAATGGTATAACATTTTTCATGTGAAAGAAAGTAAATATACTACTATCATCCTATGACTCATGTTACAGAAAGGCATCCTAAAACCTAAAATTTCTATTTATTAATTTTCAAATGAAATAATAGGAACGGATCATTTCCTATTGGTAAATATGTATATTCACAAATTGCACAATAGTAAACTTCATCTGATTGAAATAATGAGTTTGGCAAGGTAAGGAGGAAAAGCTAGACTGAATTAAGGAAGTTGGAATTTATTGAAAGCAATGTAGTTTTATTACCTTCAATACTATGATCTGCCAATAAAGTCCATCTAAAGGAGACATCTACTTAATGACATGGATCCTTATTTTATAGCTGAATGTGTTTGCCTAAAGACCGCTATATGAAGACCCATGAAAATAATGCAGTCTTTTTACACGGGTTATCAAGAGTTCTCTCTATTGTGCTCAGCATAACCATTCTTTGCAGACCATTCAACAATATATTTCCACTTAGTCTAGAATAATGATTCAAAAATTGTTAATTAACAACATCTGAGTTAAGAAGGTCTGACTATATTTATAAAGGAAGGGACCTTGGAAACTAAAGAATATAGTCCAGTGTTCCAGGCAGAAGTGGTAAATGCTTTCAAAATAAAAATGTAAACTTTTCCAAATAAGATAAATATTACTTATTCATCAAGCTAGATATCAGAGAAATCTATCTTTGAAGGCTTTGGTTTCCTTTATAAATTCCTTGAGGGCATGGGTCATAGTCTGCTTGCTTCTCTTCCCATTCTCTGACACTTTATACACTTCAACAGAGCCACCTGGGTTGTGCCTTCTGGTGATGGTAATCAACACCAGAACAGTCACTTAGACATAATGCTGAGGTTTTAAGATAGTCTAGTTGCTGCTCTGCTAATCTGTTAGTAGCCAAGTCTCAAACATTATGAGGAGGTTACTCACTGATTCTGGGTGCAGGCTGCAAATAATTTATTGGGTCCCATCCTGGAAAAGAAAAGAAAGAAAATTCATATGTTACCATCACATCCAGACATTTACAAATCTTTCTAACAAATAAGACTCAAAACCTCTAATATTTTATTGTAACAAGGACAGTCATGGGCAAGAAGAGGGTCATGAAATTAAATATGTCATTTTCTGTGTTTCTGGGCTAAGGAAGAAATGACAGTCTTGGAGTCACTTATTAGCAAACCTGGCACTACCTTTAAACTTTGTCATGCAAATGACAGTTTTGTGGCTGAGCTCTCCGCCTGGGAAAGTTTGGGAAGTTGCGATGGGTGCAGTTGGAAAATAGCCATCCCACAGAAGATGATTTCCCTCTATTCTTAGCATTCTTCTCAATTAATGTATTAGTATGTTAATATGCAAATTATATTTTCCACTTGAAGTCTTTGTGTGAAATTGTATACTTTGGATACATGTCTTTGGGTAACATTGATACTTGGGGTAGATATGCCATGTATTTCTCCTAGCCCTGATGGGGGGCGGGGGGGTCAGTGGCCCATCCTGGATACCTTAGTTTGGAAGACTTGAAACAGTAGAGAATATCCAGGTGGAGAAAACAGGGCTCTGGGGAAAGCAATCCAAGGATAATTACATTGTCCAGAAGTAATGGTAGTTCCTTCTGTACTAAGAGCTGTGCAAGAGTTTTGTTCATCCTAATGATGGTCCTAAGGAGGACCATCTTCTGCCAGATGAAATGGCCCAAAGAACATACTATATTTCTCTTTGGTCAGTCATCTATGGGGAGAGGAGGGCCTTTGCTTATACTGAGAACAATTCTAAGGAACTGAAAGCAGGTAATTACACAAGCAGTGTTTGGCTTTTTCAGGTACACAATTCCAATTCTTCCTTAGATAACATTATAAATATAGAATTCATAATCTATGATAATATCTATGATATTATATACCACATCCTATTTTACATATTTAATCATAACATATATCATATTCTATACTATGTAAATATAAATATAACATCTTTAATACATATGTATTATGTTTTGTTCTTTGCATGCTTTTTAAAAACGTCTTTTGAAACATGTTAATATTTGAATAAGCACTCAAGAGTAGTGTGACCTAAGCAATGGTAGGAATATTAATTTTCTGTACTTCCTTCCTGTTCCATTTAAATAACCTACTGTCAGTGCAATTCATTTATGGCATTGCTTTTATAACCCTAATGGAGAGCAAAGTTTTCTTGGCTCTTGTCTTTTTAATCAGTTTTTACCAAATTTCATTTGTGCAAAAATATATCAGGTTATACTTGTATCAATGAAATGCTTTTTTTGTTATTAGAATGATTAAAAGAAAATACATCCAAGTGCATTTTGAATTGTATTGTTCTGAATTGCCTCGTATAAGGTCTCAGCAGTTCTACTTGATTTAGTAATTTCTGCATTTCAGATGAAGGTATTTATAAGTCATTTATATAGCTCATCAATAAATGATAGGTCTTTCAGTACAACTGATCCCCACGGGCTGGAACTTGATATGTAATCCGCTGCTCCAACCCACTCTAATGTAATTGCAACTTTCTATTTACCTGTTCACTCATGTAACAGCAGCATGATTAAGGTCACACTTTCCTGGCTTAGTGATAAGACTATTGTTTAGGCTAGAACCTCAAATCTTCTTCCACATGAAACTGATTATATCTGTTATTTATATGGTCTATCACTTAATCATGGAAGAAAATTAAATTGGTGCTGAAAAATCAGCTACTCATAAAGTCAAATGCATTTGCTTCTTTATCTCTTATGATATTTGGTAAGTTGCTTATTGATTGTATGATGGATTGTTCTCATCAGGTATCCCTTTTAAGGTACTGGCTTATAATGATCAAATAATTTCCTTAAAAAATGTGGACATGGCAGGTGCTTTCCTCCTCTGGGTTATATCTCAAAGATAAAGGCTATGCAACTGCCAGTTGCTTAAGTGTGTCTGAAAACCTGACATTGGGACATCATAATGACAGTATGTACAGGTATTGAATACTCTTTCCTGGTCTAGTTCGGCTCTCCACACGTAACAGACTGAAGTACATTAGTCAAAGGCCTGTCTCCCACTTTATATAGCAAACTTATTGAACACAGGGATGACCCAGTTTTATTCCTCTTTATAACTTTCCCAAACCTAGGTAAGTGTCATGCATAAATATAGGTTGAATTAAATTACATTTGAGAGAGCTAATACTTTAAAGATCTGATAAAGGGGAAGGAGAGCTTTCATGAATTGTCTTTTAAGGAGAGGTATTCTCTCCCAACTCCCCCAAATATTAATAGAGTGTACAGCCTTCAAAGGCTTTGTCCACACTGTATCTTCTGAGTCATTGTTATTCCTATTTATATTTTAAGGTAATAACTACCTATAGGATGGTTGTATGGACTGACTTACTAGGTACGTGATCATAAATTAAATACCTGTGAATGTTCATCTCTGAACAACTGGGAACCTGACTTTCAGTGTCAGAATTGGGGCTTTGCTTTACATAATAGAAATTAATTGGGTTTGACCAGAGCTGCTAAAATTAATAAGAGCTTAAACATTGCATCTCGTACACACATTCTTACATTGTGTTTACAAGTTCCAATATGGAATTACTACTTATTTAGGGGTGCACACAATCCATTGAAACAGGATCTTTTCCTTTCATTCTATCCCTTTAATCTGAGTCATTTTCATTTTCTGTGGTGAAGCACATTTCACATGTTGAAATTTGGCGTAAACAATCTAATAAGTGAATAAGTCTAGGGCTTTGATGGAAAATCAATTTTTTTAAAAAAATAGCATTTCACTGATCCTTATCCTGAGGGTCAGAGAGCTTCATGCATCTGGAATAGTACACTGAGCCAGGTAGAGCTCACTCTCTAGTAAGAGAACACAAATAGGACCATATGTACTTTTCTTAGGAGAAATTGAAGTAATTCTTCTGGCCACATGATAAATTAATAAAGTTGTTTATTAGGGCTGGGAGTGTAGCTCAGAGCAATATTTGCCTAGCATGCATAAGGCTCTGGATTTGATCTCCAGCACTGGAAAAAAAAAACTGGTTTATCATCCTCCTTCCCTAATAAAGAATAAAAAGAATAGGAAAAGGTTAGACAGCTTCCTAAGGCCATGTTGCAATTTGTTAAAATTGAAACAGGATTACACTTGGATTGCCAAAGCCTGTTCCTCAATAATTAATCACTTTTTTTCCCAGCTAAATCTTGCAGCAATCTGATTATCAATAGCCTCTAGATTTTACACACAGATATTTAGATGTAAAAATAAAGAAAACAAAAATATCACTGTGAAGTCTAGTCCTCTCGATGTCCAATATTTTAGTGGCTGAATTTAAAAGTTCATCCCAATATTTTCTTTTGAAATATTGATTTGATCTAACCTTACTTTCCCCCCTCTTCTTTTAAAATTGCCTGGATGCACAATTATTAAATCAATAATAGCCACAATAACAGCTAACAGGTTCTGAATGCTTATGAAATACCAGACATGCTACTGAGTGCTTTATGTGACCCTTATCTAATCTAATATTGTAAGAATCCCATAGGAATACTACCAGGATTTCTGTGCATGTAATAAAGCTACATGTTTCCAGTCTGCATTTCCTTACATAAACCAAACTCACAATCGTCATCCTGTATTTCCCAATTTCATTAACATTAAAGTGGATTGACAACTTGAAGGCACAAAGCAGAATCCCATTAGATTAAAGGGTTTTCCCCCCCAATATTTTACTCACATCTAATTCTATAGGTTTTACTAATCAACTCAATAGAGAATTTTCAAAACCAATTCAGAGAAACAGAAATTCCCTTTTATATACTCATATGTCATTGGCTTACATAATTTATAATTGGGTTAAATTTCTAAATGAACAAGTACAATTGGCACAGCAGATCTGGGAACAAACACAATGGGTTCTTGGTCCACATACATCTCTCCAAAGGTGGGGCCAGCTCACAGTGGGCTCAGGGACACCCCATGTTGAGCTAGATGTAAGTCTCAGTCAATGGGTTACATTGGGAGAAAGGAGAGGAGGGCGTTATCAGGCAAATAACTTAAGACCAGCAAAAGAACTTCTATTGTATTTGTTATTTTGTGGATACTTATTTAGGTAACATTAAAATATGAAAAAAAAATTAAGGTGGAAGAGAGGAAGAAGAGAATTAGTTTAGGTATTTTGCCCAAGGCTACAAAACTAGAGGTGAAACTAGAATTTGACTCCAGTTGAGTATTCTTTTTCTCCATTCCATTATGCCTCAGAACAGAGGTGACGGCAGTGGGTTATATGTGATATTGGAGCCCCGAAAGGGGACTTGGGACAGCTGAAGATCAATCAGCAAGAGAACAGAGAGACCAAAACCAGAAGAACCCAGAAAGAGATGAGATTGTCATAGAAATCTGCAAGAGGGAAGCCCTGTAATCGTGTTTTCCTTGAGTTAACCCAAGTATTTCTTGACTTCATACCTCACTGGTTCAAAACAAAAGGGGTTTCAGAAAACAAATTTTGTCTACGGATATTGCCAACAGAACTGTTTTTTTTTTTTTTATAGTTTTGAAATTGAAGAACTCCTGAAAGGTCATCTCACCTCATCAGCAGACAATATATATAACAGAAGAGCCTATGACTCAGTGGTCCCATGGGGCTACCAAGCTTCAGGAAATCTGTGATGACAAATAGCAATTAAATGAAGTAATCTGAATTGCTCTCCATCTACTTCTTCCTAATCCCTGGGTTTTTTACTTGTTCTATTTCTGTCAAGTCCTTCTGTGGGTAAGACTATTTAAGCCCTAGTTTTGAAGAATTTCCTAGTCTCCTGGAAGGAATGGTTTTATAGTAGCTGTTTTAAAATGCCTCACAGTAGATTTTTATGTTTTCCCATTAAGTATTAATGATTTCAGCTTATGTTAAATGCTTTCTGTTTCTTTTCTTGGCATTTTCCAAGTTATTTCCTTCGAGAAGAAAATTGGAAAGGTATCGAGATTTCTGTGGCTTCATAAGGAATTCATAAAAAGGTTAAGATCTCAAATGACTATCCCTTCAATCAAATTACATTCAATTGTTCAAAATGTTTGTACCTGGAGCATCAGTTTTGTGCACTTCTAGAAATAGCTGTTTATTTTTCACTGATTTAGTTATTATTGCCATCATATGGCAGTACATGTGGTTGAGATTTAAAGAATCCCTCATCTAAAATTGTATCCTGAAGGGACACTCCACTAAGACAACCAGCGGCCACCATCTTGGAGAGCTGAAGTATCCACCGCCACTCTCAGACAGATTGCAACAACAAAACAGCCAAGCCTGCACTGACCCCCGGGCTGAGTTCGGGATTGGAGACGGGGAAGGAAGCGGTACAGCCCCATCCCCCACAAGGGACACTCCACTAAGGCAACCAGCGGCCACCATCTTGGAGAGCTGAAGTATCCACCGCCACTCTCCGACAGATTGCAACAACAAAACAGGAGAAACCAAGACTAGCAGGAGAAACCAGGAGACTAGAGGCAAGGCCCTCGCGACTGGGCAGCTGTAAACTGCAGGCCCGCCGGCGATAGTTCGCCCACTGCCCGCGTAACTGGGCGGTAGGAGAACGCCCACCCGCTGGCGACTGATCACCTGCCCACAACCTGTGATACTGGGTGGCTGGAGACTGCCCACCTGCCGTGACCGGGAGCTGAAACCAAACAGAGACAGTCCAGTCACACCCCCCCATTATGGCACCCCAGCAAGGAGACTGGGGCCCGTCATAGCAGAGTAGTGTCGTCACTGAAGCTCAGACGTCGGAATTCCTTCCCAGCAGAATCCACGTTAGCAGGCATAGTTTAACAACACAAAGGAGAGACATCAGAGTAATACAGAAACAAAACAAATCTATAGAAGAGAGCAGAAACACGACAATCAAAAAGAGCTGGAAAGTAACGTGGACAACATGAGAAAACAAGGGAAAAAAGGATTACAAACAATGCAAGACAACTCAATTCTACAGGAGGACATAGAAACATCAGAAACAGGGATAGGGAAAGAACTCAAGGCATACCTAACTCGAATGGAAAGGAATATTAGAGAAGACATGAGACAGCAAGTCCAAGAAATAAAAGTATATTTTGAAAATGAATTAAACAAACAAATTCAAATGGCAAAGAACGAGCTCTACCAGGAGATAGAGATCTTAAAAAAAAAAATCAAACAATAATCCTAGAATTGCAGGAAACTATAAACCAAATTAAAAACTCAAACGAGAATATTACAAATAGACTTGATCAAGTAGAAGTCAGAACATCAGATAATGAAGACAAGGTTTATCAACTTGAAAAGAATATAGTCAACACAGAAAAGATGCTTAAATCCCACGAGCAATCTATTCAAGAGATATGGGATGTCATAAAAAAACCAAATCTGAGAGTCATAGGGATAGAAGAAGGCACAGAGATTCAAACCAAAGGAATGGACAGCATATTAAATGAAATAATTCTAGAAAACTTCCCAGAGATGAAAGATGGAATGGATTGCCAAATCCTGGAAGCCTACAGGACCCCAAACATTCAAAACCATAATAGACCAACTCCAAGACATATAATTATGAAGATAGCCAATGTACAGAACAAGGAGAGAATACTAAAAGCTACGAGAGAAAAGAGGCAGATTACATTCAGGGGTAAACCAATTAGGTTAACGACCGATTTCTCATCACAAACTTTGAAAGCGAGAAGATCCTGGAATAATGTATTTCAAACGCTGAAAAATAATGGATTCCAACCAAGAATACTATATCCAGCAAAACTGAGCTTCAAATTTGACAATGAAATTAAAATCTTTCACGATAAACAAAAGCTAAAAGAATTCGCAGCAAGAAAACCAGCTCTGCAAAGCATTTTGAGCAAAACACTACAAGAAGAGGAATTGAAAAATAGTGCCCAAAACTAACAGCAGGAGGTATCTCAGTAAAGGGGGAGGAAAATAACCAAAAAGCAAAACTAGCCAAACTAAAATAAATAAATAAAGAAGCATGACTGGAAGTACAAATCATATCTCAATTGTAACCTTAAATGTTAATGGCCTAAACTCACCAATCAAGAGACATAGGCTAGTAACCTGGATCAAAAAAACAAATCCAACAATATGCTGCCTTCAGGAGACTCATATGATAGGAAAAGACATACACAGGCTGAAGGTAAAAGGTAAGGAAAAATCATACCACTCACATGGCCCTCGGAAGCAAGCAGGAGTGGCCATACTCATATCGAATAAAATCAACTTCAAACCTAAGTTAATCAAGAAGGATAAAGAAGGTCACTATATACTGTTAAAAGGAACCATCCACCAACAAGACATAACAATCATCAATTTGTATGCACCAAACAAAGGAGCTGCAACGTTTATAAAACAAACTCTCCTCAAGTTCAAGAGTCAAATAGACCACAACACAATAATTATGGGTGACTTCAACACACCGCTCTCGCCATTAGACAGATCCTCTAGACAAAAGCTGAATAAAGAAACTATAGAACTCAACAGCACAATCAATAACCTAGACTTAACCGACATATATAGAATATATCAACCATCATCAAGTGGATACATGTTCTTCTTAGCAGCACATGGATCCTACTCAAAGATAGACCATATATTATGCCATAAGGCAACTCTTAGTAAATATAAAGGTGTGGAGATAATACCATGCACCATATCTGATCATAATGGAATGAAATTGGAAATCAATGATAAAAGAAGGAAGGAAAAATCCTACATCACATGGAAAATGAACAATATGTTATTGAATGATCAATGGGTTATAGAAGACATAAAGGAGGAGATGAAAAAATTCTTAGAATCAAATGATAACACAGACACAACATACCGGAATCTATGGGACACAATGAAAGCAGTTTTAAGAGGGAAATTCATTTCTTGGAGTTCTTACCTCAAAAAAAGAAAAAACCAACAAATAAATGAACTCACGCAACACCTCAAAAACCTAGAAAAGGAAGAGCAAAACAACAGCAAATGTAGTAGAAGACAAGAAATAATTAAAATTAGAGCAGAAATCAACGAAACTGAAACAAAAGAAACCATTGAAAAAATTGATAAAACTAAAAGTTGGTTCTTTGAAAAAATAAATAAGATAGACAAGCCCTTAGCCATGCTAACGAAAAGAAGAAGAGAGAGAACTCAAATTACTAACATACGGGATGAAAAAGGCAATATCACAACAGACACTACAGAAATACAGAAGATAATTAGAAAGTATTTTGAAACCCTATATTCCAATAAAATAGAAGATAATGAAGATATCGATAAATTTCTTAAGGCATATGATTTGCCCAGATTGAGACAGGTAGACACACACAATTTAAACAGACCAATAACAAAAGAAGAAATAGAAGAAGCCATCAAAAGACTACCAACCAAGAAAAGCCCAGGACTGGATGGGTATACAGCGGAGTTCTACAAAACCTTCAAAGAAGAATTAATACCAATACTTTTCAAGCTATTTCAAGAAATAGAAAAAGAAGGAGCTCTTCCAAATTCATTCTATGAGGCCAACATCACTTTGATCCCAAAACCAGACAAAGATACTTCAAAGAAAGAAAACTACAGACCAATATCTCTAATGAACTTGGATGCAAAAATTCTCAATAAAATTCTGGCGAATCGAATACAAAAACATATCAGAAAACTTGTGCACCATGATCAAGTAGGATTCATTCCTGGGATGCAAGGATGGTTCAATATACGGAAATCAATAAATGCTATTCACCACATCAATAGACTTAAAGACAAGAACCACATGATCATCTCAATGGATGCAGAAAAAGCATTTGACAAAGTACAGCATCCCTTTATGTTCAAAACACTAGGAAAACTAGGGATAACAGGAACTTACCTCAACATTGTAAAAGCTATATATGCTAAACCTCAGGCTAGCATCATCCTAAACGGAGAAAAACTGAAGGCATTTCCTCTAAAATCTGGAACAAGACAGGGATGCCCTCTATCACCACTTCTATTCAATTAGTTCTCGAAGTACTAGCCAGAGCAATTAGACAGACAAAAGAAATTAAAGGCATAAAAATAGGAAAAGAAGAAATTAAACTATCGCTATTTGCGGATGACATGATAATATACTTAACAGACCCAAAAGAGTCTACAAAGAAGCTGCTAGAGTTAATAAATGAATTCAGCAAAGTGGCAGGTTATAAAATCAACATGCATAAATCAAAGGCATTCCTGTATATCAGTAACAAAACCTCTGAAATGGAAATAAGGAAAACCACTCCATTCACAATATCCTCAAAGAAAATAAGATACTTGGGAATCAACCTAACAAAAGAGGTGAAAGATTTATACAATGAAAACTACAGAACCCTAAAGAGAAAGATAGAAGAAGATCTCAGAAGATGGAAAAATGTACCCTGTTCATGGATAGGCAGAACTAACATCATCAAAATGGCGATATTACCCAAAGTTCTCTACAGGTTTAATGCGATGCCAATCAAAATCCCAACGGCATTTCTTGTAGAAATAGACAAAGCAATCATGAAATTCATATGGAAAAACAAAAGACCCAGAATAGCAAAAGCAATTCTAAGCAGGAAGTGTGAATCTGGAGGTATAGCGATACCAGAGGTCAAACTGTACTACAAAGCAATAGTAACAAAAACAGCATGGTGGGCTGGGGATGTGGCTCAAGCGGTAGCGCGCTCAGCTGGCATGTGTGCGGCCCGGGTTCGATCCTCAGCACCACATACAAACAACGATGTTGTGTCCGCCGAGAACTAAAAAATAAATATTGAAAAATTCTCTCTGTCTCTCTCTCTCCCTCTATCACTCTCTCTTTAAAAAAAAAAAAAAACAGCATGGTACTGGTACCAAAACAGGCAGGTGGACCAATGGTACAGAATAGAAGACACAGAGACTAATCCACAAAGTTACAACTATCTTATATTTGATAAAGGGGCTAAAAGCATGCAATGGAGGAAGGAGAGCATCTTCAACAAATGGTGCTGGGAAAATTGGAAATCCATATGCAACAAAATGAAATTGAATCCCTTTCTCTCTCCATCCACAAAAATTAACTCCAAATGGATTAGGGAGCTAGATATCAAATCAGAGACCCTGCATCTGATAGAAGAAAAAGTTGGCTATGATCTACATATTGTGGGGTCGGGCTCCAAATTCCTTAATAGGACACCCATAGCACAAGAGTTAACAACAAGAATAAACAAATGGGACTTACTTAAACTGAAAAGTTTTTTCTCAGCAAGAGAAACAATAAAAGAGGTAAATAGAGAGCCTACATCCTGGGAACAAATTTTTACTCCCCACACCCCCGATAGAGCCCTAATATCCAGAATGTACAAAGAACTCAAAAAATTAAACAGTAAGATAACAAATAACCCAATCAACAAATGGGCCAAGGACCTGAACAGACACTTCTCAGAGGAGGACATACAATCAATCAACAAGTACATGAAAAAATGCTCACCATCTCTAGCAGTCAGAGAAATGCAAATCAAAACCACCCTAAGATACCATCTCACTCCAGTAAGATTGGCAGCCATTATGAAGTCAAACAACAATAAGTGTTGGCGGGGATGTGGGGAAAAGGGTACACTTGTACACTGCTGGTGGAGCTGCAAAATGGTGAGGCCAATTTGGAAAGCAGTATGGAGATTCCTGGGAAAGCTGGGAATGGATCCACCATTTGACCCAACTATCGCACTTCTCGGACTATTCCCTGAGGACCTTAAAAAAGCGCTCTATAGGGATACGGCTGCATCAATGATTATAGCGGCACAATTCACAATAGCTAGACTGTGGAACCAATCTAGATGCCCCTCAATAGATGAATGGATAAAAAAATGTGGCATCTATACACAATGGAGTATTATGCAGCACTAAGAAATGACAAAATCATAGAATTTGCAGGGAAATGGATGGCATTAGAGCAGATTATGCTAAGCGAAGCTAGCCAAGCCCTAAAAAACAAATGCCAAATGTCTGCTTTGTTATAAAGAGAACAACTAAGAACAGAACAGGAAGGAAGAACATGAGGAAAAGACTACAGTAAACAAAGACGAATGGGGGGAGAGAAACGGAGAGAGAAGGGAAAGCACATGGAAATGGTAGGAGACCTTCAATGATACATAGAATTATAAGAGTTATGAGGGGCAAGGGGGAGGGAAAAAAAGGGAGAGAATTGAACAACAGCAGGGGAGGTAGAGAGGGAAGATGGGAGGGGAGGGGAGGGGAGGGGAGGGGGGATAGTAGGGGATAGGAAAGGTAGCAGAATACAACAGTCACTAATATGGCATTATGTAAAAATGTGAATATGTAACAGATGTGATTCTGCAATCTGTATTTGGGGTGAAAATGGGAGTTCAAAACACAATTTGAGTCAAATGTATGAAAGATGATATATCATGAGCTATGTAATGCTTTAAATAATCAATAAAAAAAATAAAATTGTATCCTGCCTGAGTATTTTTTGGAAAGAGATTATAAACAATGGATCAATTAACTCACATGAGTGAAAAAAGCAAAGAGGATGTGATAGACGGTTTATGTTTTATGAAGGTTGCAAAATTAGTTAACCAACTGAAAGAAAATACAAATTAGAGACAAGTAGGAGGAGATCCAGTATCAGTGTTTGTGACAAGTGCTCCTTTATAGGGCATCCTGAATAAAGCCACTCTGTGTTATAAGGAGGAATACCTGTGCTCTGCCCAGTAGCAGGGTGCATAGGTGCTCCTGCCAGGCTTTCTTTGCAGAGGAAGTAGCACTGTCTAGCATGCTTTGCGCAACATAGAGTGCAAAGCAGATCCTATCCAGGAGTGTCTAAGAGCGGGACCAGCCCAAGAGGCAGCTGCTAAAATGAGAATAATACTGAAAAGACCCAGGAGGCCTGAGCCCCAAGCCTGATTCTCTGCTACCTGGAAGAAAACCCATTCACTTAGCTTCTCTGAGCCTTCATTCCCTACTCTACAAAATGTCTTAATATCCAGTGTGGCTTTGAAATTCTGTGAAATAGGACAAAAAATAAAGAAGTTCTTCGTGGCCAAGCCGTTACCATGTTTTTCCTTTTTATGTTATATTCGTTCCCCCTCAACCCCACATAGTGCTTTCCTGGATATATAGATTTATATCTCCTTAGCTTAGGCTTATCTCCTTAGCTTTAGCTTTGGCCTCTCTTGAACTTGAATTTTGCTTCTACAGATTCTAGCTCCCACGTGGGTCTATTGTTGGATCAAGGGCAGAGATACTTGAATGAAACACATAATGCTTTTCCCCAAACCATCCATCCATCCAAACTTACTATCTGTTATAAAGACAGTCCTTCCTTCCATCCAGGCATGTGACTTTGACATCTCCCAGGCATCTCTTCCCCATACTTGCTTCCATATGGTCACCTTTTGATGTGTTTTTTTTTTATATCTTATGCTCATTCTTTTTTCTATGTTGACAATATTCCAACTGAAGTTCTTAGTACACCAAAGCCCCCACTTTTTTTGCAACTGTCCCCAACCTGGTACCCCTGATTTCAGTCTCCATCCTCATCTTGATTTACCAAATCAATTGTTTAAAAATTGCCTTGCCCATGCTAATATCCTCTTCAAAAAACTCTATTTACTTCTCACTATGACAGGAGCCAGTCTAACTCAGCATCCAGTACTCACTAAAATAGGATCCTTACTTTCCTGCGCAACTCAATACTCTTATTCCAGTTCTGGAAATCCCTTGGGTCGGCCACATCCATTTATATCCACAAGACTGGACTAAATCTCTCTTTTCCTTCTATTTGAGAATGTTCCATTCCTTCTTCAAGATCTAAACTGGAGGATTTCACATCTCAGTGTTCAAAGTGGCCATCCTCTGAGCCACCATTGTTTCTTGCTGGGAGTCAGGCAATGATGCAGGAGTGGACTGCATGCCAGGCCAAGTCCCTTACATGTATCAACTTATTTGTTCCTTAACCTTATTTCTTCCTTCAGTATCATCACTGTCCCTACTTTATAGGTAAAGACTGTGGCTTAGAGAGCTTGCTAATTTGACAAGGTCACAAAGTTTCCCAGTGCTAGATCCAAACTCTGGTGCTCTGACCATGAGTCCATGCTGCCAATCCTCACAGCACCCAGCCTACTGAAGCTTCTGTGCTTCAGTAAATCCTTTTGTCAATGTCTCTATCTCATGCAAGCTCATGGAAGGAGAGCACTTTGTCTCTGTTCTTTCTGTAGCCTATAACTGGCACACAGAAACATCTGGAAGGTACAACCTGAGAAGTTCAGGAACTGAGTTTAGCATTAGAAACAACAGCAAACCTCTGACAGTAACTACCCTGCAGAGACACACCATCTTTCTCTACCTCTCCCATTTTCTGGTAACAGGCTGAATATTTTGCAGGTCAGAAAAGGGGTAACATTCACAATAAAAATACCTGCCACAATACAGTGATGCAGCAGCTACATCAATGTTTATAGCAGCTCAACTCACAAGAGCTAAACTATGGAACCAACCAAGGTGTTCTTCAACAGATGAATGGATAAAAAAATGTGATATATATATATATATATATATATATATATATATATATATATATGAATGATAGAATATATATATATATATATATGAATGATAGAATATTATATATATATATATATGAATATATATATATATATATATATATATATATGAATGATAGAATATATATATATATATGAATGATAGAATATTATTCAGCCTTAAAGAAAAATGAAATTAAGATATTTGCCGGTAAATGAATGGAGCTGGAGAATATCATGCTAAGTAAAATAAGCTAATCCCCCCAAACCAAAGGCCAAATAGTTTCTCTGATATGCAGATGCTAATTCACAATGGGGGTGGGCAGGGAAGAGTAGAGATACTTTGGATTAGGCAGAGGGAGTGAAGGGAGGGGAGGGGTATGGATGGGGATAGGAAGGATAGTAGAATGAATCGGACACTATGTACATACATGACTACATGACCGGTGTGATTCTACATAATGTACAACCAGAAGAATGAGAAATTATACTCCTTTTATGTGTGATGTGTCAAAGTGCATTCTACTGTCATATGAAACTAATTAGAAATTTAAAAAAAACCTAAAAAAAAAACCTGCTGCATTTTCACATTTCAGTATGCGGGCCAGATTATAAGAAAGATCTTTCCATATTGGTGCCTCCCTTCTTCTTTCCCTCCCTCCTTTCTTTCTTCTCTTCCTTCTTTTCTCCCTTCAATACTCACCTATAAATATTTCATGCACCCTTCATACCAGAGCAATCAACTTCTGTGTTTGTTATTAATGTTGGCATCCTACATGCTACAAGACAGAGGCAAGTGATATCAAGTAATCACCCAAAGCAATAAAAAAGATGGCTAAAATTTATTGTGAGCCTTCCATGAGCTAGACTTAGGCCAAGGGCTTGGCAGGCATTATTCACTTAGTCCTTATAAGAACTCCATAAAATTAAAGTATTACCATCTTCATTTCACATATGAGGTGAGCAAGTCAGGTCGTATGATCTAGAGGGGCCCCATGAGGATTCTGGTGCTGGCAGTTGGATACTGGAGCCTGTCCTGGTAACCTTTACACTGACTCCTTCCAGGACAGACCCAATTTTCTGACATACAAGGGATGAAGCTTCATCCTTTGAAGGTTGCCCCACAAGTAGAATTGGGGTAAAAGGGGAAGGCTTCCAATAACATTGCAGACTTTTCCTGAAAGCCGGTGTGTGACCTTTAACAAGTGAACCTCTCAGGACTGTATTCATTTCATTTATAAAATGAAAAATTAGCACCAAATAGTCTCCAGAATATTCCTCCCAGACACAGATCTTGTATTATTCCGTAGGCTGCTGTGTGTGGGTGATTGGTCCCTGACCTTAGAGTTGGAAGGACAAGGTACCTTCACAAAGCCATTTCAAAAAATGCAGAGGAAGGAGGGAATAATGTAAACATGCTTCCAATTCAAGTGTGTAATTTCATCAGGTAAGCTCCTCTTAGCCAGACTGCAAGGAGGAAATTCCCTCACCTGCCATCAGTAGCCACATCCTGTTTGGTTTTGGCTTTTTAAATATTTTTCAAATCTTCCCCCTTCTCCCTTCCCACTGATACTTCCTTGGTTAACTCCCCTATTATCTCTCACCAGATGATTGCAGTTGACATCCAGGAAGCATATTTATTTGGATAGGTATTAGTCATTTCAAATTTAAGATATACTATATTGAACTCACCTTTGTTTTTTTCTTTCAAGAAACATTTATTGAATTCACCTTTTAGCCTCAGCTCCCACTCTGTTCCTATCATGTTCTGCTACATCTCAGCTAATGGTATTATTCACCAACTTGATCAAGCCTAAAACTTAAGAGTCATTCTTTATCATTCTATTCTTATTTTTCCTATATCCAATCCTTCCATCAGAATGTCCTACTTCAAAAATACATTCTAAATGTGATAGTATCTCATTGTATCTACTGAAATCACCCTGGACCAGGCCTCTCTGTTTTCCTTTTGGTAAACTTAAATGGCTTTCTTAATAGTCTTATAATCTCCGCTTCTTTTCTAGAATCTCTTCCAAGTCCGAGTATTTAAAGGAAAAACAATTCATCTCATATCCTTGTTTAAAGTTCTCTAGGGATTTTCCATTGAAATATCATAAAATCCAAACTCCTTACAGTAATCTAGAAGGCCCCATATGAATGATATGCTGCCTACATATACTCATCCTTGTTCACCGTTCTCTACCACATGGACTTCATTCTTTGTCCCCCCAACCCACAAAGCCTGTCTTGCCTGGGGGCCTTTAAATTTGCCATTCCTTCTTCTTTCAACTCTACTCATGACTGGTTCTTTCACACTGATCAGGATGCAGTTCAAATGCCACCTGTTCAGAGGTGTCTTCATCTACTACTCTAGCTAACGTAGTAACTCAAGTGTGACCACTCAAAACGCAGTTCTCTTCTAATAGATATTGACCAACTAAAATAGAAAAATATGAGCTCACCTAAGCAAGTTATTAAAAATTAGAAAAACCAGCTAAAAAAGTTGAAAATATTTCTTCGAGATACCTATTTCAATTCTTCTGGATACATATCCAGTAGTGGGATTGCTGGACCATAAGGTAGCTCTATTATTAATTTTTTGAGGAGTCTCCATAGTGTCTTCTATTACATCTGTACCGATTCACATTCCCACCAACAGTGGACCAGGGTTCCCTTCCAACGACATCCTCTCTCTCATACTTGTTATCTTTTGTCTTTTTGATAACAGCCTTTCAAGCAGTTGTGAGATGATATCTCAATGTAGTTTTGATTTGAATTTCTCTGATTATTAGTGATACTGAGCAATTTTTCCAATGCCCGTTGGCCATTTGTATACGTCTTTTCAAAAAATGTCTTATTCATACTTTTTGCCCATTTTAAAATTGGATTACTTGTTTTTTTTGCTATTGAGTTGCATGATATCCTAAGGTAATGACAGCATTATTCACAATAGCTAAGGCACGGGAATGACCTATATGTCTGTTGACAATGGATGGGTTATGAAGCTGTAAAACACACACACACACACACACACACACACACACACAGAGAGAGAGAGAGAGAGAGAGAGAGAGAGAGAGAGAGAGAGAGAGAGAAACATTATTCAGTATTAAGAAAAAGAAAATCCTGCCCTTTAAGACAGCATGAATACAAAATGCAGAATATTATACTAAATAAAATAAGTTACAGACAGACAAACACCACATAACCTTACTTATATGAGAAATCTAAAAAATTAGATCTTATAGAAGCAAAAAAATAGAATGGTGGTTGCCAGAGGTTGGAGGATGAAGGAATTGGGAGATATTAGTCAGAATCTACCAAGTTTCAGTTATGCAAGTGGATACATTCTGGTGCTCTGGTGCTCCCCTGTACAGCATGGTGACAGTAATCAATAATACTGTTTAGTATACTGGAAATTTGCTAAGAAAACAGATTTCAAGTATTCTACACCACACACACACAGACACACACACACACACTCACACACACAGAGGACCTATGTGAGTTCACAGATGTATTCATTAGCTTAATGTGGTTATTGGTCCACAGCATTTATATTTATGCTTGTATATATATGTGTGTATATGTGTACATATATACATATATATATATACCAAGTTGTACAACTTAAATATATAATGCTGTTTAAAAAGTAGAAAATACAAGTGCTACATAGTATATCTTTTTATTCATTCATAGAATTCAAAAGTGCATACACCGCTTGGCAGTCTAATCGTGTATGTGATATTTTGCACATAGATGAATACAGACATTGGATGATCCAAATTGGTGAGAAGAGGGGAACAAGCTGCATGAGCTAGTCTGCTGGCACATAGGAGGAGGGGACCTGCCTTGTAGATACGTCCCCAAACTGAGGATGATCAGGCTTTCATCGTTCCCTTTTCTTTAGTTTTAGGGCAGAAAGAAAAATGGATGTTAAAAGAAAATCCCTTTTGCCTCTTTGCTCACCTGAGCTGTCTGGAAGACACAGTGTGATTGCCCACTCCAACAAGCATTTCTGGAAATGTAATGTAACTTAGAGTTAAATGATGTGACCTAGAGTTGAAATATAGAGTTTGTACGGAAGGAGAAAGCAAAGGCACTAGGTTCTTTTTTTTCCCCCTTTTCTTTTCTTTTTAGTTTTCCAATATTTTATTATGAACATTTTCAAATATATAGAAAGAGAAACATTGAAATGTTTCTTTCTGAAGATCACACTTCTCCCCACTTCAGATGGAGGTAAGTGGTGTCAAAACTGCCCACCTACTGGGTGGGATCAGTATGTTTCAAATCTCTCATTACCGGAGACAGAGGGCTGGACTACTGCATGACTAATTTTGATACTTTACTCACTTCTTAAATATATTTATAACTGCAACCAGTCAATCTCTTTTGCTAGATATAACTTGACTGTTTAATATTATCGTATTTAAAATATATTTTATCATGGCAAGAACACTGAACATGTAATCTACCCTTTTAATGGACTTTTAAGTGTACAATCCAAAATAGTTAGCTATAGGTATGATGCACAGCAGATCTCTAGAACACTCCAGGAGCTGGTGGAGGCAGGGGTGGGTGGGTAGGAGAAATGTGGAGTTGCTAAAAATTGTGATTTTTTTTCTGATTTCAAATGCTCAGAACTGAGTTTTGTTAATCTTCCCTACTCCTCTGCCCTGAAGAGCACTTATGTACTGTAGGGTCACATTGGTGGTCTATTTTTTTTTTCACCTAGATCTCCATCAGAATAGTAAACTATACTGTATTATTTTATTTATATAAATTATGAAATCAAATGGTTAAAAAACTTAATCAGTCACATCTTTGCCTTGGTGTTTGCATTTCTATCATCAAACATGAACTGAATGTCCTCACATAGGTATCATCTTATATGCAAATATTTTACTTTTCACTCAGTACAGAGATACTCCTTTGACATTTTTCTCATGAGTGACAATGTTAAAGTTGACCATCCCCTAGTAGAAAGAGTTTGATGACTAACTTGTACTGCAGTAGATTCTCTGGTGTTTATGCTATCCACAGGCAGTGTCTTCAAAGACTAAAAAAAATTCAAGTTGATTTGAGGCATCTGCTTGCTTTATCTATTTCTGCCACCAATCACTATACATTATTTAAAAACAGAAGATAATGAGATCCATCTTTCAGGTCATTTAGTTTTTGTTTGTTTAATTTTTGTGATCTCTCAAAGACTTTGACTACTGCCAACTTTCAAACCATTCAGATAATTAAACGTCTCTGCAAAACAGAAATATTAAATGCTTCCTGAGCAGTTCAGTGGAATTCAAACACTGCAACTAGAATTAGAACACCAAGAACTGGACATTACTGGTCCTTAAGTGTCAAACCAAGATCTTAGCCAGGTGTGCTGGGAAGCTGTAATTGAAAGACTTCTGTAATGGGTCAAATTTTAAAACATTGATAATTTATTTTATCATTCTTTTCCTCATGAAAAAGAATATGTATTTTTATGGCATTCTAGTTCAAAACAAGGACAATAAATTTTCACAATGAATTCATAATTTACATTTAAAAATATTCTCTATATTCATATTGGGTCAAATAAAGAAGATAGCAACTTTCTAATATACTCAACAGCCCCAAATATCATTACAGATAATATAGCATGACATTTTATGGGTTGGATTATTTTAGATCAACAATTATGGCAGCTAAATCATTTAATGTTGCAATTTAATATTTTATACAACCACAATAGTTACATATGAATTAAATTTAGTTTTGAATATGAGGACATTTTTAAAAACTTCATAGCAGTGATTCTGCAAACATGTTGAAGGATACTTTGAATGCTATCACTTGATATTAGCAAATGACCTTATCATTCCCAGGAAGTCCGTGCACAGCTGTCCCTCTAGCACACAGTGACTAGTACTGTTCTCTTTTGTGGAGGATGTGCCACAGACAGCAATCACTGGGCAGGCATACAAACACTGGCTAGGCTCATTTTGCAATAAAAATAAGAATAAAACGTTCCTTAACAAAGATATCCTATTTTTTTTTAATTTAGAGGCCTCTATATTAATTTCCAATCAGTCACTGAAAAATGTGTTTGATCGCAATTTAAAGCAATGAAACAAAGTAATGTGTAAAAGGCAGATGCTAGTGACATCCTGCAATCTCTCTTCAGTCCAACCCCAAATGACTTTTGGACCTAGACTCCTGTTTTCAATAGCATGTAGGTAGGAGAGGAATTCTGCTTGCAAGTAATATTTTTTCATTGTATTTATGTATGTTTTTTAGTAGTAGCAGAATACTGCAAACCAACAAATGAAATAAAGACAATGAGCAATGAAAAGCAGTGATTTTTATTCTCTTTTTCATGTTACAATATGCTGAGAAAGTAATATTCATCATCTCTTTAGGCAAATACCCATTCAAGGACAAACAAAATTGATCAATCATGAATCCAAAGGGAAAATTCAGAAAATACTATTCTACTCTTCATTTCCTCCAAACCATCAAATCAAAAGAAGCGTGTGTGTGTGTGTGTGTGTGTGTGTGTGTGTGTGTGTCTTTACTTCATAAATAACTTTGGTGTTTTCCCCTTGACTTGTAGTAGTAAATAATAAGCATTCTACTAATAATTAATCAATAAATGAATGAATGAATAACTTCTTTTCCAAAATGAATTAGGATGCTGAATAAAGTTTGCATTTTAATTTATAGATTTATGGCCCTGGGGTTGGGTTAGAGATAATCCTTTGTACCTCTTCAAATGCATTGCACTGTCTCAAGTATTTAGACCCTCCTTGCGAATGTTCCTATGTCTCTGCTTTTCTTTAGTCCAATCTTTGTAATCCATGTCCACCATTCTTTGGGACTCCTTTCCTTAGGAAACTCACAGGGCCATTTTCCAGTCTGTTGGTTTGACAAAGCCACTTTTTCCTTCATTTTTTAAAATCAGTATTCACTGAGATTAAACAAAGACCTGTACAAGCAACTTCTTTGTTTTCAGTATATTTTCCCATTTCATTCAAAATCTAGTTCATAAATTAAGCAAATAAAACCTGCAAGAACCTCAGTCTTTGCAAAGACATCCTGGACAGGAATGTTGCTTATATAAGCTCACTCCACACGGTTCCAGGGTCATGACAATACCTGGCAAATGGTGAGCCTCCAGTTAAATGTTTGGTGAGTAAATTTAGCTTATCATCCAGCTAGTACATTTTGAACACTTATTATGAACCAGGTGATGAGGCTGTGACAGTGACCAAGATCCAATTCCCTGCCCTCAGAAAGATCATAACCTATAGCAGCACTGTCCCATAGAAGTGCCAGCAATGGTGTTCAGCTCTGTGCAGTTCCATGGTAACCCCAAGCCACAGGTGGCTACTGGGCACTTGACATGTGACTAGCACAATTCTAATTAATTTAAATTTTAATTAAAACACTGAAGCAGTAAAAAATAGTTTTCCATAAAATATACCTTTATTGTCTAGGTAGACTACACTTATCTGTAACTGCTATATCATATAAACTACTGATTTTTTTTTACTGTAATACACATGTTCAGAATATGTATCATTTTTAGCATCTTATATTGATTACCTGCTACAATGACAATACTTTTAGCATAGTAGTTTAAATAATGTTACTAATTTCGCTTTTTTTTTTACTTTTAAAAATGCAACTAATCAGTCAATCAGATTGACATATATGTGGCTTGTATGATTTTTTTTTTTTGGTTGGGTATTGCTAATCTAGGAGAAAGCACAAGGGAGTAAAAATCACCACCAAAAATAGCTATAAATAAGCCAATACATAAATGATGAAATTGGGAGTCTTACGAATTTAGTATTTATTGCTAAATTAAAACCTTGTAGATTACCATATAACTTAACAATTCTACCTCTGGGAATATGAATATATATATATGACATTTGTGCATTCATGATTGTAGCAGGATTATTCATTCACCATGGTCAAAATCTGGATGTTATCCAAGTGTTCATTAAGAGATGAATGGATAAATAAAATGTGGCGTGAATAAACAACTGGATATCACCCAGTCTGCAGAAAGGAAGGAAATTCTAACACATACTCCAACAGGAATGAAACTGGAGGACATTATGAAATAAGCTAGCCAAAAATGCACAAATATTGTATGGTTCCACTTATTGAAGTATCCAGAGTAGTCAAATTGATAGGGACAGAAAAGAAAATGCTGGCTGTCAGGGACTGGGGAGGGGGAAATGGAGTATTGGGTTCAATGGGATCAGAATTTCAGTTTTATAGATGAAAAGAGTTCAGTGATTGGATGGTGGTAGTGGTAGCACAACGATGTCACTAAAATCATTTTAACACTTTAAAATGGTCATTGCAGTAGATTTTGTTATGTTCACTTTATCATAAATTTTAAAAAATAAATTTAAAAATTAAAAAAATATAGAGAAAATAACTATATGTTCTAGTAAGATTTCATGCATTTCTAGGTACCATGAAGGTCAATGAAAAAACTCATATTTAATGTAGTTCACATTTGCTTTCATCCTGGATGAAACTTTTAAAATGGCAAGGAAGTCTGCAAGTTTAGGTAGTTAGAAAATATTAGAAAAAAATGTCTAAAGGAAACAAGAAAAATTGCATGAAATAAAGTCAGGTTTTGAATATGGTATGTTGTTTGTCTCTTTGTATGCCAGTGGGACCGAAAGCTGTGTTTTTAGAGAACACGTAGTAAGAATGCATCTCAGGGACATTTATGAAGACAAAAAGAGCAGACTGGAGTGAAAAATGTAGGTTGTTTCTGTACAGTCAGAAATGTGTTGCACAGAGATGCACAGTCTTACTGATAGCCAGGACGTAGGAGCGATGTATAAACAAACAGATGTAGGCAAGAGAGGGTTCAAGAGACCTTCTGTGAAGACTGAACAAGAGTGATGTTCATGTGGAGGTGTGGGCCATGCTCAGAGTCATCCCCTCCTGTAAGTGCTCCTATCAGACACTGATGAGTGTCCCTATGAGAACTCCAATTTGCCATCTATAATCAATAACATGGTGATCCATGGCCATTCATTAGTCTCAGTGTGAATTAGTCAATCGATCACTCAACCACTTCTGAAAGAGGACCCTGGTTCTGATGTTCCCTACAACGTGACTTCCCTTGGAGTCTCTAATTCTCCCACTAAGGCTTGGCGTTAGATTCCCACTTGCGACAGGAGCAGGCTTCAGGTGTTTCTTGGCTTCTTAGTTCCTCTGGTGGCTCTGCTGTCCTGCAAAGCCTCTTTCTTATCTGGGGATTTTCAGTGAAAGAATAAGACAATCTATAGGATCGATTTCTGCATTGCTCAGCTCAAATGACATGCATTTACTTTAGAGGGCTTTAAGTTACACAGTATACAAGTATATCATTTACTGTTGATTAAAATGTTTGTGGTCATGTCTATTCAAAAAATAAAAGTTGGGCATCCATTCTTTGGTTAGAAATACAACCTCATGTCTTTTCCCCATGGGAAAATCAGGTATGACTTAAGACTCCTTTTGTAAGTAAGCATGAGGATCACTGGTATTTTATTTCTGTGTGTATTTTTCCTGCTTTGTGTAAGTGGCACTTTTAACTTATCAAAATCTGCATTCTCCTGAAATGTTCCATGCCCAAATCATGTCAGAAAAAAGTCTACTATACACACTTTTATGTACAGTTCTACATTATTTTATATACACTATTATATTGACTGATAACACAACATACACACATAAGGTACACTTTCATAATAAATTCAAATTAGCATGAGCTTAATTTTTTTTTTGCAAACTGCTTGGTTCTGTGCTGGCTTAATAAGATCATTCAGCTCATGAAAGTCCATTTTTATTAGAGTTAATTTCCATTTTAATTGGGAATTCCTCGTGACTTATTTTAAAAACAGAATATTGAATTTAAGATGGAAACCTGAAACACAAATGATAAACTTTTCCTCATTTCTTTTTTTCAGGTGCAAGGACCACATACATATTTAAAGAATGGCCACAGAGGTAAGTTTCTCTCATTCATACAGTGGGGCATGTTGTTTTAACATGAAATCTATTGTGAGTGACTGAAGATACCATTTCCCCCACATCTAAAGAATTCATGTTTCAAGTCTCAATGGAATGCAAATCAGTCCTGTTATGCTCACTATAATAGCAATGCAAGTTAAACATCAAACATGTGGAAGGAATTTCAGGGAGGTGTTTTTATATTTCTACTCTGACTAGTTGGTGTGACACAGCAGTTTCTCCTACACTAGCTACTTATCATTTCAGATTTGTTTAGTTTGCATAAAAACACTCTTTAAATGCAGTGTTACACAATGAAGTTTAAGGTATTTGCAAAATAATGTGGCACAGCTGTGTTGTTACTTATTCTCTATCATAAATTCTACTGTCTGGAAAATGAAGTTTGTTTAAAAATAAACTCTTCGAGACTTCTTTTAATGAACAAACCCCATGCAAGTCTTTTATTTTGTGGATGGAAAAGTGCATCTAAGAGGCTTTATTTCACTCAATAATAAATATTATTCTGAAATCAGAAACCCAGAGAAAATTGGCTATTTAAAAAATAGAGTTCATTAACACAGTTCAGAGAACCAGTTCTTCAGGAGAGCTTCCTTAAAAAGCAAACACTCTGGGGATGGATTGCCCAGGAGGCCAAAGCAGAAAATTGGTAGCTGAGTCCTAGAGAATGGATAAATAGAAGAATTTCCAACCTGGACCACTTGGGCACAGGATATGAGGAAAGAATAATTTACTTCTTTTTTTTTTTTTTCATCAGAGGTCTGGGTCCATGTTAGGCTGGTTGTCAATCACAGGTCTGGATTGAGGTCTCAGAGTTAGCTGAAGAAGTGACTTTGACCAAGTCCCATTTGCAAAGCTGTGGGAAATTCCCAGGCTTTGCTATTCCACAGAGATAGATTCAACAGTGCACTGGTCAATATTTAAAGCCGGACCAACTCTGGTTTGTAGTGTTTGCCAATTTCTATGGTGTGAAGACTCCCATCATGGCCAATTTGAAGGTATCTTCATGGCCCAAATGCAGAGTTGGGAAGACATGGCCACAGTCAGTTCTCACAGGTATCTTTCCAGATGTTACAAGTTGATTCCAGCAAGTCCCTGCATAGACTGCATTTCTGTAAGTATATACAACCTTCAGCAATTAACTCTTCCCTAAGGAATCCTCATGAGTTCATTTTAGGGGTAAATGGAAGGCACTAAGCACAGAAACTGAAATGACAGACCTTCAATACACATCCATTCTCTGACCTCATGATTGAGTTTCTGTCTGTCTCTTCTTCCTCTCTCCTTTCCCTTCAAAAACTCTTTGAAAAGTCTGCATCTGTTCTGTACTCCCTTATTAAACCACTATCATCTGATTTTCATTTATAGAACCCCTTAAAAAATAATTTCTCTGTGGGATCTGCGCCCCTTTTCTAACTCCAAAAGACATTTTCCAGACATTACTCTCCTGCTCATTGTGGCATGCCTTGAACATTTCTTCCTTCTTCTCATTCTCTTCCTCCCTGGGATTCAGAGACAGAGACTGCCACCCATTTTCAGAGGACATCCTTGGTCTTTCTGAGGATCCCGCTTCTCTTAATGTGTTCTTCATTAATGTTTGGAATTTTCCAGCGATGCATCCTGCCTCTTCTCTTCTCACACCCCCAACTCCCTTTAGGTAAGCTCACTCCTAACCAGGACTTCACCTCTTATTCGGGTACCAATGACTTAAAAGGTGAAGCTGTGTCCCAGACATCTCTCTGGAGCTCCAGGATGTATCAGCTGTATTGCCTATTAGTTGTTCAACATTCTTAACAGTTTTGCCTTTGTATCTCATATGCCAAGTATCATCAACAAAGACATGGCGGCATTGATTCTCCACCCTGCCAAACTTCTCCCTCCTTCTGTGCTTTCTATACATGTGGCCCTTCACCTCATCTCAAGCTGGAAAGCTGGGAGTCATCCTTCCATGCTTCCCATATCCAGTCAGTCCAGTCAATTCCATCTTCATCTGTATTCCATTTCTCTGGCTTCCTCTCTAATGTCCTTGTCCTGGCAAAGACACCTGGGACCTTCATTCTTTCATTCTTAGGTGTTAAAATGAGAAGCCACCTGATTTCCCCATCCCCAGGCAGTTCATCTCCCTTTCATACTTCTAGTGAATGGATCCTTGGAAAAGAAAATGGATCCTGTAATCGCTTGGACTTGGTGAGTTTTTAGCATCACTGCATAAAGGGCAAATTTTATGGAATGGCACAGATGTCCCTGTGGATTATGGCTCACACCTACTTTTCTGGCCACACCTTCTGCCTCTGGTCTATGACTGTGCCCTAAACCACTGACCTGTCCACTTACTACACCACTGACCTGTCCCTCCATAGGCCATGCTTTTGCTTGTCTCTGTCTCTCTGGACAGCAAGCCCTTTCCCATCTTGTACCTGGTAAACTACTCCCATTCTTTTGTCAAGGATTGACGCCAATTTCCCCTCTTTCAGGAAGCCTTCTTTGAATGCCTCATGAAACACTGTACATAATTTTCTAAAAGGCACTCTTCATACTGTGCTGTAATCCTCAGTACTTGCCTTTCTCTCTGAGCAGAGAGTGACTGAACTGAGGACATTTATCCCATACTGAACTCACCTTTGCATCCTCAACAGGAACTATAAAGATGTGGATCAAGAAGATGTTTAGAAAATTGAATGTTATCAACTTACAAATGCCTCAGATACTTTTCCTGCACTTTTTGTGCTGCCAAATGACATGGCTTCAAGAATAAAAAAAAAAAAGCTTTTGTAGGACATAAACATGTTGGAATGGTAAGCATTTTCAAATAATTTGGTTCTATCTGGAATAATCATCCTCAAAGGAGAGTAAAGTACAGAGAAATATTACAAAATATTGGAGTGCAAAAATTGGACTTTTCAAAAACGATGGTTCTCAAATGTTATCTTTACTGCTGACTTCATAAGTTTGATGTTGGTCACCGATAATTAAAACTAAGACAAATTAGATCTTCCTCAGACTTAATTTTGAGGGTATTTTTGAAAGTATATGGGAACTATGACAAAAATATACAAAAAATGGTAATGACAGAAGAAATCCATGCTAAGTGTGTATCTACTTGAAAATTTACATCCAATAAATAAGTAATATATAAGAAAGTAAACATTTTATTCACTCACAGGTGGAAAATTTTCTTCAGTATTTTATTCTGAATGGCTACATATTGAAAGTGTGTGAAAATGCTTTAAACTGAAGGTGTTATTGCTGTTCAAAACATTTCCAAGAAACAAAAAGCCTAGTCTAAAAGTAGATACCAAAGGACTGAGTTTGTAAAGCAGGTGTTCTACCGTGTGCTAAATTTCCAATAATAAATTTCACCTTTTGAGTTGAGAAAAACAATAGCACTGTTCTTCACTATTGGTAACTGTAGATTATGCAAATGAACACACCATTGCTAACTTTATGGATGCTCTAATGCCATAAATAGAAAGTATACAGCTTCATTTTACAATATGTATTATCATCTCTACTGATCACTTCATTCTCTGTTCCACTAAGACTGTTCTTTACTTAATATTTAACTGAAGTTGAAAGGATTCTTGTTGGAAAAATTGGGAACAATATATACTTAACAGATGGTGTCTCCTACTTACCTTAGTAAGCATTCTAACAGATTTTCTAAACAATAACTTATGAAGCACTCCTCTTTATAAGAATTTTAACTGTATTTTATACTAAGTTGCTTTTTAATATCAAGAATTCTATGGACTTCCCAACAGCTTGGGAGGCTGAGGCAGGAGGATTGAGAGTTCAAACCAAGCCTCAGCAGAAGGGAGGCACTAAGTAACTCAGTAAGACCCTGTCTCTAGAGAAAATACAAAATAGGGGTAGGGGTGTGGCTCAGTGGTCTCCTGTCCCTGGGTTCAATACCGGGTACATCCTGCCATCCCCTGCCCCCCTCAAAAAAAATTCTATGTATTCAACGCAGGTATTTCTTCTAATTCGGGTACTTCAAACTTAGTAGCATTTTAATATAAAATGACCATTGTTCCTATTTTTTTTTTAGTACTGGCTATCAAAGCCAGGACTTTCTACCCCTGAATTATTTAGTTTTTTAATTTAAGATAAGGTCTTGCTAAGTTGCTGAGGCTGGCCTTGAACTTGTTATCCTCCTGCCTCAACCTATTGAATCCCTGGGGTTACAGGTGTGTGCCACTGCACCCAGCTTTTTATATGTTTCTGGTGAAGAAATTGGGTCATTAAAATAATCAAGGGCTGGGCATGGTAGCACACACCTGTAATCCCAGCAGCTTGACAGGCTGAGGCAGGAGGACCATGAGTTCAAAGTCATCCTCATCAACTTAACAAGGGTCTGAGTAACTCAGAGACCCTGTCTCTTAAATAAAATATAAAAAGGCCTGGGATGTGGCTCAGTGGTTGAGTGCCCCTTGGTTCAAGGGAAATGGATGATAACAAGAACCTGACTCTTCATATTTTGTCCAGTTGCCATTATACCACCATATTTTAAAGTATGTGGTATAATTGTTCACCATGCCAAGTAGTCAAATTTGGCTTTGATTTTTTCTGACCATGTTGTATGAACAGGGTATGGGTATCCAAATTTTGAGTCAATGGGAATATGCTTTGAATTATTTTTCAAAAATGACAATGTATCATGCCACATTATACATATTCTCTTATGAGTTATTCTTGGATGATGGAAAACAGCATTATATATGAAACTGTAACCAGGATTATAATCAGAATGCAGATTGATTCCAAATGCAAGTTGCTAGACTATAGGACAATTTTATTTCACAGTCTTAGCCCCCTGAGATATATTCTGTATGAGAAAGTCAGTCCAAACTAAATTAGCCTAAGTTTTAGAACATGATTCACTTAGTTAAAATAGTAAAATGTGAGCCATTTAAGGTTTTTGTGTGTTGATTTTTAACACATAAAAGACTCACTTAAATTAAGTGATAACAGTAAGTAGAACCATAGACATAAAATACGAAAGAACCTTAGGAATAATCTAACCAGACCCTTCCTGCCAACATTCCGTACAGGGGTGCTGTTGTGATTTGGATATGGAATGTGCCCCAAGGACTTGCTCATGTGTTGATGGCTTGGTCCCCAATATAGCAGTGTTCAGAGGTGGGACTTTTGGGAGGACCATGAGGGCTTTGACCTCATGGATGGACCAATCCATTGATAGCTGAGTGGACTCCTGGGAGGTGGTTGAAACTGTAGGCAGGTGAGTCAAGGTTGAAGGAAATAGGTCACTATGGGTGTGCCATGTCCCTTTCCCTTCCTCTGCCCTACCCCACTTCCTGGTTGCCTGAACTGAGCGGCTGTCCTCTGCCATAGTTATGGTTTCCAATATGATGCTGTTTTACACAAACCATAAAGAACTGGCAACATTCATTGCCATTTTGGAAAAATAATTCAACATACCATGATGTTGTGTCTCACTCAGATCCAAAGCAATGAGGCCAGCCGACCAGGGACTGAAACCTCTGAAACTAAGAGCTGTAATAAATCCTTTCTTCTCTAAGTCAATCTTGTCAGGTATTTTGGTCATAGTGCTGAAAAGCTGAGTAACAGATGTCCAGATTCTGTACATCTTTACTAACGTAATTTTATTCTTTCCAGCCTTGTTAGGAAGTTATTGTTTATCCTAAGCAAAAACTTACCTCTGGGTAACTTTCATCTAAATGAATGATTCTTTAAGCAAAGAATTAACCAATTAAAACTATGAGGATCTTGGTGGGTTCCTGTTGAGTGGGAAATATATTTGTCTACAATATATTTTTCTGAATCCTTTGGTTTCCATCATGATTAGTGCAATTGGATAGGGATAAATTGAAAGGGCCCAGGACCTACCATTGATTTTCCTCAGGTGAGAGACGGGACCCAGCTGTAAACAATAGGGGTGTCTAACCCAGCGGGCAGAATATAGAATTTAAAGAGAACAAGCAACAAAGTGCAGGCAGGAAGGCAGAAATAGAGATGCCCATGACCTCTTCTTGGCCTCTTAAGCACATTCTTTGTCTGAAGATGGCATATGTGGGCCAGGGTGACAAAATGATTGATTGTGGGTATTTATGACTATTTTGGCAAAATCTGTGTCTGGATCTTGAAAATTCTGACTATCTTTACACATACAGATTTCTTGAGGGCATGGTCTGTGTTGTTTGAACTAATAAGGAGTTCCCCAAACATCCCCAATAAGTTGAGCTTTATCCATTAGTTATCCTTGACTTCCTTTTCTCATAGAAATCAGACAAGTTGAATCACATGGAGCAAATTAGCTCCGTTAGTAAAGGGAGATTCCTCAAAACCCTATAGACTATTGTTCCCTGCCTCTGTCTCTAACGGTTTTTGTCACATTGGTCACACAGAACTTTAAGATCCCTATGGAAGGAACTTAAAGAGGCATTTGGTTGAAAACTCTGGTCAATTTAGCTTTCTTCCAAACTAAAAGGTTTCCTTAATTAAGAAGCCAGTACCTACAGCCTCACAGCAATAGCATTTTAGAAACAGCACAAATAATTTCCCCTCAAGGAGCAATAATGGAAGTAATCACAGTTGTGAGGAGGCCAGACACTTTCTTGCCTTCACATTTCTTTCTTTCTTTCTTTTTGTATTCATGATTGGGTTTTAAAAGATCATCAGAGAGAATGGAAACAACAAGATTTAACAGGGAAGTTGGACAGAGAATAATTGTCCGCTTGCTTGAGATGAATGCTAAAGTTAAGGAGGAGAAAAGAGGTAGGGACTTATGCTATTTACACACTTTTAAATTAAAGTAGACTGTTTCCTACAGTAGAATATACTGGCTGTTTGGAAATATAAATAAAACCTTGTTAACAGATTCCCCCCGACCCCTCCAGCACACACACAAAAAGGAAGTTGAAAGATGGTAGTGTTGAGAGGGATGTTTCTTTACATTATCACCTTCCAATTCTTATAGGAAGAATGGGCTGATGGGGACTTAGGAAGGGAGATGGGAATAGTTACATATGCCAAATGAGAATTCTCTACGATTATTGGCAATATCTGGGCATGGTGAGCTGAAAGACAGTCCCTATTATAAAGATTTATTTCTTAAGTGAAAGTTTGTTTTACCTCACAACAAAGTAATGAACACATGGAAGTATTTTTTTTCATTAGCTAGTAAATATCAACCCCTATTATGTTCACTGACATTTTTCCAAAGCATCATTCACCTCTGAGTGGCTACGGAATTTAGATGTGGAAACATTTTAAAAAAATCTCCCAAATGTAAAGATTCTTCTCAGGTAGTTAACACTGTTCTGAAATATATCAATTACACAAATGGTTTTGGAAACAATTGAGATTCGTAGACATCTGGGGGAAAGAAACTAGTTGTCAACTATTGCAATGTCTATATTTTAAAATTTCTGGTTGCAAGACTTACCTTTAGATAGATAATCATGAAAAAATTATACATTCCATCTCATTTTCTTTTGAATAGATAGAATGAAAAGGACATAACTGACGAATGTCAAGGTAAAAGGGCTAAGTGTATTAATTTATATTAAATTACTTAATATAGATCAATTGAAGGACGATAAGCCATTGCTCTGTATGTGAATTTTTGAACGCTAAATTACAGCTAGAGATTTTTAAGGATGGAAATAAACAGGAAATAAAGCTGGAGCCAATTAAAACAAAATCTTACCTGAAGTTGCTTTTTGTTCTCTTTTCTTCTCCACTCTTCCTGAAATGAGAAGTGGCAGATAAGTTGCAGTGTGGGGTCAAGACAGCATGATGTAACTCAGATGAAAGATGTGTGTTTGGCAATTTCCAAACACAACCACTATTTCAGCCCACGTCCAGAATGCTTCCAGAGGTGGTCATGCACAGTTCCCAAGGATGAAAGAATGCCTTCAAATTAATTTTAAAAAACTGGGTAAATATGTACTAATTATGCTGTTTGGTTTTAAAAAGCTCACTAACAAGAGTCATTCACTAAACAATAAACCACGAAGTGAAAATCCACATGCAAAGCACTATGAGGACAACAGCTAAATAAAATAAGACCGTGATTTCTTATAACCTTGAAGGATAGAAAGGACAATTTAACATGAAATGAGAAGTGCACCAAAAGATGCAGAATGTTTAAAGATACAAGAGGATGAAGCAATTCTTTTAAGAAAGAAGGAAGTGCCTGTGAAGTTATGGAGAAAGGAGTATTGGATGTGGATCTTGGGGTATGCATAAGATTAAGGGAATCTGAAATAGGCAAAAGAGTGGTTCTTGGCAAAGGAGATAAATAGTATGGGCAAGGTGGACAAGGAAAATTAATCAAGAAGACATACTGTGGGGCTTGCTCTAAGGATTTGAACACTAATACCAGTGCCTAAGGAAGAGGACTGTCCTAGACTTTAGGCAATAGGTGATGAAAGGGTGAACTGGGCCATGATACAGGGAGTGGAGAGGAGATAAATGGGGAATGCAGAAGACAATGGGGAGGCAGATGTAATTGGGCTCAGTGATTTACAAAATGTGAGTTGCAAAGGAGAAGGAAAAGCCCAGGTGACTAGATAACTCTGGGCACAGTGATGTATTTTGGGGAAATGATAAGATGTGGTGGGGTGCAGCATGAGGAATTCTGTTTAGACATACTGAGTTTGAAGTGTTATAGGGACTTGGAGCCTGGGAGCTATCAGAGATGAGGGAATACCCATTATTGGTTGAACAGAGTGGTTGGATGAGGCATAAAAGCAGATGGCACAGAGGAGTGGACTGAGGTCAATAACCAAGAAACAAAAATGCTACTTTTGTTTTGTGATGTCAGCCTGTGAGATGACAGAAGCAGCAGAGATCAAGGGGGATCAACAGAGAGAAGAGTCACACAGCACAGAAGAGTTTTCAGGAAGTCTAGGGTGAGAGCTCTCACAGCATCCAACACTGTTGAGTGCACAGTGGTTGACAGATTGTGAGGCAGTGATTCTAACAGACAGGGGGCAAGGAACACAAGAAAGACTGTGAAGGCTTGAGGGTAAGTGGGTGATGAGGAAGGTGAAGCTGAGGATATGGCTTCTCATTCAAGGAATTTAGCAACATCCAGCTGGGGCAATAGGTTAAACTGAAACCAACTAAGATTTCTGCTAATTCATGAGATGCTTATGCATGCTTAAGAGCTTAGATAAGGAGCTCTACACCATGGTGATGGGTGTGTGGACACCACTGTTGAGATGAGAGACTCAGTTTTCATGGGTAAGCAAGGGTCATCTTTCTAGAGTCACTTTCTTTTAGTCTATCAATACTTCACTGTTGAAGCTGGATTCTAAGACATTATGTAACACATAAAAACTACATGTGAACTTTACTCAAGTTTTTCTACAAGGCCTTCATGTCTTTAAAAAGTTCTAAAATACATGATAGAAAATGTATAACCCACAACCACCAAAATGGGAAGTTATACTCCACATATATGTCAAAATAGGCTCTACTATCATGTATAAATAAAATGAAAAAAAAAGAAAATGTACAACTGAAAGTATAGAATTCAGCTAACTGGCACCTTGATTGATGGCACATTCTATTCATTTGGGTGGTTTCCAGAGGCCTTCTTTGTTGTAATTTATTTTAATGACTCAAACAGATAAATGGTATGATTAGTTCACTTAAACCTCTCATTTATTATTAAGTGTGATGTACCTCCTCATTTAATTTTACTATTGGATAGGCCTGGATAACTATTTGATTGTACACCTATGATTACTAAAAGCCTCAAACATTTTTGAAAACTCTAAAAAATGCATGGAATGATATTACCTGAATTACATTTTTATGTTGTGTGCATGTACAAACATGTAACAACAAATCCCACTATTATTTACAACTATCACGCACCAATAAAAATTATGAAAAAATGCATGCAAAACTTGACTTATGTTTACAGAAAAATGTCTCTTTGAGAGTCTATAATTTGCATCAGAATGAAATAAGATGTGCTTTGTAAAAGTTGAAAGTGAAAGTATTCGAGATACATATAGAATGGTAGTCAGTGTTCCCAGTGATCTCCATCTTCCCTTCACCAGATACTCATGTCCCTGTAGAGTCCCTTTCCACATTAAATTAGACGATTTGAATATTAAACAGAGACATGAGGTGGGAGGGAAAGGGAGAAAAAAAGGGAAATTGCATGGAAATGGAGGGAGACCCTCATTGTTATACAAAATTACATATAAGAGGTTGTGAGGGGAACGGGATAATAAACATGGAGGGAAATGAATTACAGTAGATGGGGTAGAGAGAGAAGATGGGAGGGGAGGGGAGGGGGGATAGTAGAGGATAGGAAAGGTAGCAGAATACAACAGTCATTAATATGGCAGTATGTGAAGATGTGATGTGTAACCGATGTGATTCTGCAATCTGTATTTGGGGTAAAAATGGGAGTTCATAACCCACTTGATTCTAATGTATGAAATATGATATGTCAAGAGCTTTGTAATGTTGTAAACAACCAATAAAAAAAATAAATTAGACGATTTGTATAACTGATAGGATTTTGCAGAAATGATAGCATGTGACCTGCAGTTCAGGCCCTAAAAAATTGTAGCTTTCTCTTGGATCCCTCCTTCTGGGGAAAGCCTGACAATATTTTGAGGATATACAAGTCAGCCCTATGTAAAGGTCCCTGTATCTTAAAACCTCCTATTAATAGCCAAAAAGAAACACAGACCTCCTGCTAGCAGCCAGCATCAACCTGCCAGGCATGTGAATGTCCCATTCAGGCTCCAGCTGCCATCTTGGCTGCAACTTCATGGAGAACCTGGGCCCAGAACCATCCATTCAGTTACTACAAAATCCTTCCCCAGAAACTGTGATAATACAAACTTATTATAGTTTTAAACTGTTAATTCTGGAGGAATTGTTCTGCATATATATGAAAGACTGTATCACTTATTCAATATAACCTTACCTATAATGATGCTGACTACAAGCAAATCAGTCATTCTGACTTTTTCATGTGTAAAGTGGGGATCGAACCTGCTGCATGGATGAAATCCATAGAGTAAGTCAGCAAAAAATGGATGAAATTCATACAAAATATTAGGGTCCAATGATTCAGAACAGAGGCAAGACAGGTCTAAAGCATTTTTTTTTTTTTTTACTGAAATCTCAAACAATTCCTGGCTCCTGTGTTAGAGGAAAGGACTTTGTAAATTGAAGAGTGCTATATAAATGTTATAATAATAGATTTATAAAGTGATTAGCTCTAAAAGGAACCAAATTAGATTTCAATTCTTCACTATATATACATTAAACTTCAAATTAGAAAAATAAAAACATACATAAGACAATGTTATAATCATCAAATGACACAGATTGCAGTGCTTAAATGGAAATGACTTGCTATGTTTCTTTTCCAGTTTATCTTTCTTGTATGGATTATTATTCATTCTCTCCATATTTAATTTCATAGTAAGAAATTAGTTGAGATCCTCATCTCTAACTCCAAAATCTACCTCAGTTTTAAGTGTAGTGGAAATTTCTGCATCTTCGATTGTACTTCAACACATGTCCTTAAATCATTACATTCCCCTACAAAACTGCTCATTCTTGGTGGTGTCTGCTTAGGCATCCCTTGGGTTTGGATATGAGGTGTGCCCTGAAAAGCTCATGTATTTGTTAGTTCAGGAATATTTGGAGGTGAGATGATAACGTTATGAGAGCTATAACCTAATCAGTGGATTGATCCATTTTAGGGGAGAATAATTTGAATGGATGTCTGAATGATAACTGTAGGCAGATGAGGCATGAATGGAGGAAGTAGGTCACTGGGGGTGTGCCCCTGGGGACTATATTTTGTCCCTGGCTCATGGCCCTCTCTTGCTTTGCTTCCTGGCTGCCATGAACTAGCAGCTTTCCTCCACTATGCCCTTCTGCTGTGATATTCTGCCGTCACCTCAGACCCAGATCAAGGGGTCAGCCTACCATGGGTGAACCTCTGAAATCAGGAGCCCAAAATAAGCCGTTCCTCTTCTAATTTGTTCTTGTCAGGTATTATAGTGACTCTAATGAAAAGCATCCCAACATGAAACCAAAGAACAATTACCTCCTCAATGCATAATGAATTCTTTAAAAAATTATGTTATGTGCATATTAAATATACCATAAGGATTTTCACCTTTGTGTATAAGTAAAAAGAATCAAATATAAACAAGTAGATGATTGAAAGGACTTCTAGTAGAGTACAGGAAGGAGAGTGGGGGAGGGGAGGGAAAATGGGAAGATCATGAACTGAAATAGAATTCCAGCTACGTAGGAGTTTGTTGGGGTAAATCCAACTACTATGTAAAACTATAAAGTTCTAATTATTTTTTTTAAAAAGAACCATATCCTGCTCCCTTTTGCTCAGCTTCTCTTTTCTCCCTCAGTCTCTTACATTCTCACTCCATAAGGCCTTTCATCTCTGTCTTCTCCTTTCTTACTCCATCCCCCTGGTTCATGAACTTGATATCTTGTTCTGGGGTGATACGTATTGTATAGGCTCCTACTGGATTTCACTGGTTTTTCCACCTTTGTCGTCCAATCTGCTGAAGATTAAAATCCATGTTCTTTAATGTGGAATTTATGACTGAATGATTTGGCCATAACCTACCTTTTGCTGCTATCCTCAGGCACAGAACACTCACCTATTATTCCAGGAATGACATACCCACCAGCTCCCCACTTCTACCTCCCACCACACCATTCCCGCTTATCCAAACCCTATCCATCCTTTGGAGCTTGACAGACCTCCTGTGAAGACTCCCCCTCTGGGCCACTTCCCTCAGCCCTCTGTGCCTGCCAAATTGACAACCCTTCTCTGTGGCCCTTTAGCCATTCCCCCCCCCATATTTTTATTGGTGCACTGTAATTGTATATAATGGTGGTATTTATTGTTCTATATTGGTACATGCACATGATGTAATAATATAATTTGGTCAAAATTATCCCTTGGTATTTCCCCTTTTCCTTCCCTCCTCCCTTCTCCAGTCCTTTTCCCTCCATTCTACTGGATTCTCTTTGATTTTCTGTTTTTTTCTCTGCCTTTCACATATGAGAGAAAACATACATTGCCTGACTTGGTGAGTTTGGCTATTTCACTTAAGATAATGCTCTCAATTTCCATCCATGTTCCTGCAAATGACATCATTTGATTCTTCTTTATGGCTGAATAAAATTTCCTCGTGTATAGATATGTTTTTTTTTTTCATCCACACATCCACTGATGAACACCAAGGCTGGTTCCATAGTCTGGCTATTTTGCATTGTTATGAGCATAAATTGCTATAGTTTGATGATTTTAATTCTTTAGGAAAAATACCCAAGTGTCTTTAGTTCTTGATACCATTGTCATAGTACTGGTATCATAGCACTCCCTCCAGTGCTTGGCTCATGATTAGTCTGCATTGAGTCCTGTGTCTTTCTGACTGCCTGTGTCCAGCACCAAGCCCTGAACCTAAATGCTTTAGATCAACCTGGCATAGGGAGAGCTGTGTCTCTCTCCAACCCACCCTGAAATGTGAAAGAGCATGAAGCAAATTTTAGTACTGCTAAAATTTAGTGGAAGTACAACCTGAATAGAGCTTTTAGCAGATATTTATATTACAACTGACAACTTAGAAAACTATTATATTAGAAAAGTGGGTGATAAAATAACAGAGAGGCTTTTGGAATAATGAACATGGATTCTGCTTTAGTTATGCTTTATCTTATCACAGATTCTAGTTTAAAAGCAAAACATTAAATATGGTTTACATCTTATTTCTATTTAAACCTAAATGCAGCACTCCACCTGTGAGAAATGAAAATGGAACATAATCTCATAAAAATTGAATTTGCAAGGTAAAACTTTTTTTTCTTATATGAGAAAATGTGTTTAATTGAACACTAAAATACCAAGTACCAAGACTATTTATATAAACTGAGTCTTGATATTTTTAAAAGCTATTTAGACTTGAGGTGTTGATATGGTTCCATGGAGAAACATTAAATAGCTATCAATTTATAGTACATTTCAGTATTTAAGAAGAGAAGCAGTCTCTTAATCATAGTGATTGTTTCTGATCTTTTAAAACCCCAGGCATATAAACAGCAATTCAATGATGACTTGTCAGTATTGAGAAGGGGTATTTGCATTACAACTCAGTGTCTTGTATGCGTGTGTGTTGCGTGTATGTGCTTTTTAGTACACACATGCATTGTGTGCATATGTATTATACAGTGCACACAAAACACTATATTTTCATGCTCAGATACAGTTTCCCTTCTAAAATATATTCTCACTTTTTCCTGCTTCCATCTTTGTATAATAAAGTCTGTCGTGGAATCTTATCAAGCATACCTTACTGCACTACCAATTTTTCAGTAGCCAATTCTGAGTTTGCGTTCACTCTCAGGCATTTTATCTGCCCTGCTCTGAGAGGTATTATTAATCACATCCTGTTGCTAGGATACCTGAGAATGTTCATTTATGTCCGATGTTTCTTTGGCAAAATGCACTATGAAGAAGGCATAGAATCATGACAAAGAAAATTACTGTGCACATGTTCCTTATTTAAAAAAAATGGGGGAAGGGCATGACAATCCCCAGATAACACAATGCTAACTCCCTTGTATTTTTAATGCTGTTTTTGTTTCATCTAGACTATAATGGAAAAACACTGTCAATATATTTCTAGAAACTGTAGTACTTCTACACTTCTGGTTTAATTAGGAGAGTGGAAGGAGGTAGGGTTTTAATTCTGGTTATTTTATAGGGATTTAGAGAGAAAGGGGCTTGAAGGTTTACTTGCTTCAAATGCCTCAACTTGTAGACAGGGCAACTAGGTTATAGTGCTAGGTGGATTTCTAGAGTCAGACCTAAAGCTCTGTTCTCCACTGTTGCTATGTTTATCTAGTATAATGCAACATTCATGAGAAAAGAAGTCTTCAGAATGTATATTTGGGCGATCAGAGTTAAAAATGCCTTTGTTGGCATTTTAAAATAATTTCAAAATTATTCCTGTATTGAATGTAGATACACCAACTATTCTTGCTTTTGTCTGTAAGGAGAGAGGAAAATGAATACATAAAATCTTCTTAAATGCAAGATTTTTCTCTTCCCACAGGAAACAGCATGATTTAGCAGAAGGAACATGGACTTTCAAGTTAGACTGACTTATCTTAATCATGGGTCCCTGTGGGCTATGTAACCCTGGAAGAAAGCAGAGAGGGACTTCACCTTCCATATTACTTCTTGTTCTCTCCTCTTCTCTTGTTGTGTTTGTGTGTATTTACACAAAAACACACACACATTCAATATCTACCGTCTATACAATTATCATCTATTATCTTCTCTCTGATATTTCAACTGAAAATGAATTAGAACCAAATTGTTTTACTTCATTCCTGTTTCTAAGTGATATTAGTAGGGTGTTTTATAATCACACTAATAATAGTAGCTAATGTTTCTAAAACAATATACCTATCATTATTTTTAGCATATTATATGGAATAATTCATTTTATCTGCACAGCATTATGATACTTTATGGCAAATAAATAATGAGAAGCCAAAAAACCAAATAGTTGAGGTGAGAGAGCAGGGAGAAGTAAACAATGGGATATTTTATAACACATCTATAATGAGTCCCTAGGTATCGAGAGCGTCTCAATAAATTATGTTGTTAAAAATATTTCTGGAGATTACTGTTTTTTTTTACTAGCCATTTATTGTTTATTGAATTATTTGAATAAATCAACTACTTATTTTAATTGGTGAATATCTAATCATAGTAGTTCAGAAATAGAATGCCTTAGAAGATCTTCAGAATGAGTTTCTTAAAAAGTGATTTAGTAGTTATTTAGTACCTACTATAAGATGGGCATTGTGTTGCCACTTAAATATTAGTTAATTCACTCTTCCCTAAAGATCACAGAGTTGATGATAATTACTTCCTTTTTTTCCCCAGGAGTGAAAGCAGGCTCAGAATCTTTCTGCAATATGCACAAGATTTGAGTTAGGGAATGGCAGAATTGAAATATGAGCCCAGAGATTTTCATCCTGTCTGAGGTTATTGGCCATCATGATGAAGGGCCATTCCATAGAGTGCTGAAGAGCCTGGGTTTGTCACTCTGCCAGTTAAATATCAATGGATATTGGGCACATCGCTTAACCTCTCCAAGTTGAAATGTGTTCATCCTGAAACAGGGGTAATATGAGTACCTACTTTGCAGGGTCACTGTGAAGGTTGAATACTTAATTCCTACTTGTTCTGAGTGCATGATATGCTCATGTTTATAAAGCTCTTGCCTCAGTGCATGGGGCAGAGAGAATAGTGTATTGTTAGGTATTTGTCTTTAGGGATGCTCTGTATCAGGTGGTACATAGAATTGCATGACAATTCTCACTATCTTCAAAGTCAATTACTTCATTTATTGTAGTTTCAGTCTTTGAGAATTTCGTTTCTTTCCTACTGAGATTTGAACCCAGGGAGCTTTACCATTGAGCTACATTCATAGCCCTTTGTATTTTGAGGCAGGATCTCATGAAGTTGCTTAAGGTCTCAATAAATTGCTAAGGCTGGCCTCAATCTTGTGATCCTCCTGCCTCAACCTGCTGAGTTGTTGGGATTACAGCAATGTAATCTGCTCCCAGTCTTTGTGAGTGTCTTGACATCTTAATTACATTTCTCTCACTTGCCTTCCCTTGGTTTCTAAGGGAGAAATGGCTTTTCATTTTACTGAATTCCTTTCCTTTCCTCTTGGTGTTTTTTTTTTTTTTCCAAATACAAGTTGGGCTAGTGAAACCCAAATTGATACATCAAAATTCCCAATCATGAGCCAAGGCCACATGGGTTTATGGCTCCAATCCTATCCACTTTTGGAATGAGCAGCAACTATGGATCTGTCAATAGTTCCATGTGGTCTAAATACAGAGGGAGCATTGCTTTAGAAAAATCAGAAGAACCCTTCCCCCATTCCTCCACTCCTTCCAATAAATGGTGGGACCTTTAACATTGAACTTGATTTATTGTAAGGACAGGAATAGAAAAGTTTAACTGGGCCAGTTTAAAGATTAATTGGTCTAAAATGGTCTGAATAGGACTACAACTTGCATAGTTTTTGTTTGGTAAACACTAGGAACAGGCCAACAGGTTTATTCTATCATTTGTGGTTGGATTTATGCTGATATTGAAATGTCAGTGGCCTCAGCTGACATTAATGATGAGCCTCTGGATGGTGGGGGAATCCTCCCTGCCCTTTTGCAGGTTTAGATAAATTCCACTTGCTCCTGTGTCTGTTTCTATTTTGTTAGTTGATCTGTTGCTAGGATGCTTGGGCAAAATGAGCCATTGTAAGCACACTGAGAACTGGGGACTTCAGACAGTGTGTACTGAGATACAAAAACTGGCCCTTCAGAAACATATCGATACAGATAAATCTGGGCCTCTGAGGTTGACCATCTGCCTTGGCAGAGCTGACTCTCCATCTGCACTCCCCAGCCCTAGGGTCTGCCATCCGTCATAGCGTGGAGAAAAAACTGAATGCTCAAAGGTTTTTTTTTTTCCCCCCTGGGCTGACCCTTCTGCAAAGAAGAAGCAAAATCAGTATGAAGAACAATCGTTTTAGGTTGTCTTGGAAATTCTCAAGTACAGAATTTCTTCCCACTTCCATCCATCTGACATGCACATAATTAATGCGACAAGCAATAGTCCCTTTCACATTCCCAACACTGGGCTGGGAGGTTTAAATCTTAGACTAAACCTTTTGATATTCAGGATCTCATTTTGGAGGCAGTCATTTCTTGGCAGAGAAGATTTTTGGAAGACCTTTAGATGTTGAAGTCAGATTGGCAAAAGCAAATACCCATTATTTCCAGGTCTTAAATAGCTCAGCAAAAGGGGAACACTAGTTTTAATAACATTAGCTCCAGCTACTGACTAAAGCAGAAATGTACTTTCCTTTGTGTAATACACATTTCTACCAAGTTAAGAGTGAATAATCATTTTGAAAGAAAATAATATTCTAAATGTCCTCAAAGTGTTCATTATGTAAAATAAAAAACAGAATGAATTATTTTGTAGAGAATGTTGTTGTAATATATTTATTCACTCCTTTTAGAATGAAAATGAGATTTTGTAGCATCCTGAACATTTTGCATTCATGAGGTAGGAGAAGAGGCTCTGTATTAGGCACTTTGTTTCCTCCTCTTTTGGAGAGGGATGGAAGAGGGCTTTTTTGAAAGGCATGTTCTCAGAGGGTCATCAGCACTAGAAAACTAAAACTTCTTTATTTTTCCTGTACTGGAGATTGAAACCAGGACCTGGCAAATGTTAGAGTCTGTAAACAAGTCAGGATGGCGCCTGGCATTTTGCCAGAGGGAGTGGTTTGTGAAGTAACGCCAGCGAGCCATTAAGTGTGGAGATTCCTTATTGGTTGATTGCTGTATCGAGTTTATGTTAATTAGATAAGCTGTGTGGATGTATATATACCCCTCCTGTCCTACAATAAACAGCTCCCACTCCTGCTGTATCAATCTATACAAGTTGCTCGTCACCCCCCTGTTATTTTGCTGCAGCCGGACTGTGGCAGGCACATGCTAGGCAAGCACTTTATCTCTGAGCTGCATCCCAAGCCCTTTAAAAACTTTTATTTTGACACAAGGTCTCACCAAGTTGCCCAGGTTGGCCTGGGACTTCTGAATCTCTTTCCTCAACCTCCAGAGCCACCAGCATTATAGACTTGCTGGACTTCACTGGTCAACAGCCAGCTCTGCAAAGCAAAGCAAAGCAAAGCAAAGCAAAGCAAAAGCAAATAAAACAAAGCATCTCAAGAATAGAATGGAACAGAAGCTCTCAGTGCACTTTACACAGTGAAGAATGACTGTTGGTTCATGAAACTTCCACTGCAGGTACAGATGTGTGTGTGTATGAGCTCCGACCATGTGCCCAGACAGCTTTCTTTCAGCCTCCTATTCTGAGCGGATTCATTCTGCTGCCCTAAGCCCAGTGGCCTTCTTCCCAGGTTGCTCTCTTCCTCTCCAGGTATCTTCTGGTGGCCCCCAGCCTTGCCACCTGCCCCACCCCTCGCACAGCATTCCTAACAAACCCATGTGGTAGTCTTCGCTGGCTTCTCAGGAAACCTCACATCTCAGGTGAGTGCATAGCAGAGCCTCCCTGGATCTGCCAGAGCCAGCCAGGTGCCTGCCATGCCCAGGCCAGGCCCCAGGAGTAGGAATCTAATTCCCTAGAAGCCATCCAGACCTAGTAATCTGATTAATCAGTAAAATTAGGCAGAAATAATGCTTTTAAATTTCTAAGCTTGGACCTGGAGAATCAGGTAGTTTCTACTTCCTGAGTCTTTGAAAACATGCTCTGGGAGAAGCCAGATGCAGCGTGAGAAGTTGGATCACCTGGCGATTGCTATGCCATTGAGGAAGTTCAAGGTAACTACACGTGGTGGCCCCAGAGAAAGAGAGCTGCCTAAATATTACATAAGTGACTCTTGTTTTTCCCATCCAGCCCATCCTAGAAACCGGATGTGTCAATCAAGAAACTATCCTGATTCTGTAGTTTGTATCTTGAATTTCCCCCAAAGACCATCTGTTAAAGACCTGGCTCTCAGCTTAGTGCTAGTGGAAGGTGCTGGAAACCATTAAAAGGTAGGGTCAAGTGGGAGGTTGTAGGTAACTGGGGGGTACATCCTTGAAGGGGGCTGGGGGATTCTGGTCTCTTTGTCCCTTTCACTCCCTGCCAATGAGGTGAGTGATTTGTTCCACCTTGCCCTCCCTGCCATGGCAGGCCCAAATGCAATGGGCCAAATGACTGTGGATGGAAAATACTAAACCATCAGCCAAAATAAATCTTTGTTCTTTGGAAGTTGGTTATCTCAGTTATTTTGTTAACGATAATGGAAAGCTGATGAACACACCACACTGGGAATTATTCTTCAGTTCCACCCACCTCCAGGGGCGTCACGTGGACATCAGATAAACTACCCAGTGGAACTCCTTCCAAATTCTTAACCCACAAAACTGCAAGCAAAATAAGTGTTTTTTTAATGCCACTATAGTCTGGAACATTTTTTATGCAACAATAGATAGTCAAAACAACTTCTTTTCTATTTTCACAAGGATAATATTTATTGATATACATATTAACCAAGGGCTTACCTACATTCCTTCTTCCTTAAGGTGCTTTTCTCAACTACATCTGTAAATAGATTCTATTATCCAGCACTTTGGCATCTAAGCTTACTCTTTTTCATTTTAAAGAATAAAAAATATTATCATTTGGGGTGCAGTTAAAGCACCAGCTCTGCAGATGAATGCATTTTTTGGTTTAATCAGAGTATTAAAATGTTACCCTATGCTTAGGTTAGCAATCAAGAGTAGAGTGGACACTTGCCAATGATCTAGCCTTTTAAAACTAGTGAATCATCAACTGAGGTCTCTCTTGGAGTCGACAACATTTGATTATCCATCTAGGCTTCAAAAACTTTACCATTTATTGTTAATATTATATAGATACCTTCTGCAAGGAAACCCTCAAAAGATTCAATAGTAACTTTTGCTAACTAATTCCAAACCATCTTATTTTTCCTGGGTAGATTTACTTTTAAAGATTAAATTAATCGACTCTGTATTGAATTAGGAGTTTTAATATTATTTGGGGTTAATTTTCTGCATGAAGGCAGCAAAGGGGGAACATTTCATTTGGAAAGGTAAAGATATGAGTCCAGTCAGAATCTCTGCTTGTGAAGTCTGCGTTTGTTCACTTTAAATAGCAATTTACTTGGCTAATGGACACACCCTCCTGCTCAGCTTTTCATCTGGAAGAAACAAGGGCATTTCATTGCTCTTTCCCCTATTCTCTTAATCATTGCCTCATTAGCCTGGAAGTAAGCTGGTGGAGGCCAGAGGTGAGCTTCATTTTATTCTTTGAGATGTCAGCACAGTTTTATTCTCACTAGCCTGGAGTTTTCCCTCATTTATCTTTTTTTTTTTTTTTAAAAAAATCTTTATCACACTCATCTTTTCTTTCACATTGACCCACATCAAAGGTTTAGGCTTTAGACAGTTAGGGAAGCTCATATTTCATAGACCAAAGGAAGAAAATAAGGAAAGGGGCTTAGATCAGTGGCTATTGCTTTATTGCTTTCAGGAGTAATTTTATGAAACTATCCTGTGCAAAGTTAGTGGACGACTTGTGTTTTCTAGAAAAATTAATCGCCTAGTGTATTTTTTTTTTGTGTTGCATAAGAGGCTGGCCAACAGTTGGAATTTAGGTGAAAGCAAAAAGCAAACACCATCCAGTGCTTATTATGAGAGAGAGGAGAGAGAGAGAGAGAGAGAGAGAGAGAGAGAGAGAGCAGGGAAGATCCGCAGAAAAGTCTGTATACTTGCTAAACCCATGTGACCTCCAGCAGGGGCTGGGAATGGTCCTTTCTACACAGAGTGAGACACTCCTGGAGGGAAAAGAAATATATAGCACCCAAATGCCTAAGGCAATGTGCTTTATTTTCTGGCAAGATCTTTTATCAATGTCCAGTATGAGGCACTGATTTCAGGAAAAGCAAGTGACACAGCCTGCCAGAAAGGCAGAGATAGCACAGTCGAAGAGGGTGGGTATAAGTGAGCACCAAAAACTGGAGCGGGAACATTAAAAAAGAGTGTCTCCACCATATTCAGCCACTGGGAACTGGGTTGCACAAATTTGGCATTCTCAGGGTGGATAGTAACCTTCTAGCTTTATCTACTCTGACAGATATATTGGGTGACTGCCCTGATCATTTCTCCTACCTTTCTTCTCACAAAATATGCATGACACTTTTAAACTAATCATTATAGGGGGCCCATTCCCTTGATTTTGAGATTTTTTTCTTTTCTTTTTTTTTTTTTGGCCAATGACATGAGAGATGAATTTGAATGAGTTGCTTCATTAAGAGGATTTCCTTGTTAATAAAGAGACATGGCAGAAGCCATCTTCTTTTTTCTTGGTGGATGTTGTCACATCTGAATATAATGCTTGGGACATGAAGACAAAAACAACTCATTCTATGGATTCCTGTCACTGAGCCCCTGAATTATTGAACCAAGGGAAGCTATACCTCAGAATTTCTTGTTAGGAGGTTTTAAATCTTTTTAATATTTTTAGTTCCTTTAAATTAGAAGCATCCTATGTTCTACACAGGTCAAAATGATACTATTCTCTACTACATAACCAAGGGGTACCACTAAAAGGAAAGAACATTGTCTTTAAGAAAGTCCCAGGAATTGTGGGGTGAGATTATTCCCCAGCCAGAAGCAGTACTTTAGAGGGTCCTTCTTGCCCTCTTACAGACATGTTATCTTCACAGAGGGTGAGGAAGGTTAAGGTGCTTATCTTGGGAGTCCATACCTTACCAAGATTATGCACAGAGAATGGCAAATTCTGTCCAGATCAGAACTCCAGAGGAGAGGACCAGACTGCATCACTGGAGTGTGGGCCCCAGGGATAAGGGGGTATCCAAAGGATACCAGGCCCCAGGGGCTGCGATGTGTGTGTAGATGAGTCTTAATTCATGTGTATGCAGCCCTTCACAAGGCTGGGAGGATTACAATGAAAGAAAGGGGCATCTACTCTGGTGTTCTTGCCTCAGATTCAGGTATTGTAGAACCAGATGCGTCATGACCCACACACCAAGGGTAAGTTCCTGCACAGAAATTACTAGCACGCACACACACACACACACACACACACACACTGACACACTGAGTTCTTGCATCTGTTACAGAGTAAAAGGGAGAAAGCATTTTTTCCATAGTTTATAAATGAGGAAACAGAAAATCAGATATAAACTTGCCCAAGATTACCAAGTAAGTGTTAGATCCTGGACTTGAGTCCAGGACTTTCAAAGATCACTCTTTGCTACATATGATTCCTCAGATTTCTATGAAATTGTCCTAATTTCTGTGCAAAACTGAAAGACACAGATTGATTTAAATTATCCTTTGATTTGTGATCTATAGTTTCCTATCTCAAAAACATTTAGCAATGCTTCCCCAAGAAGATAAAATACAAATAAATTAAATGTAGTCCAATTGATAAATAAATAATTGTTGAATTTGCTACATCTTTAAAAAATTGAAAAAAACCCCCTTCTTAAATATCTTATATTGATATAAAGTAGGACAGGGTTAGCCCTTCTTTCTTGCATGATATTATAGGATGTAGACAATCCACTGTCTTTTGTATAAAATCTTCTCTGAAGTCTTGTGGAAATGGGTCAATTTTATTCTTCCTTTGTTGTGCAAAATATGTAAAGTTTTTTTCATGGAATTATTTGAATTTTGGCTGTTTACATAGCCCCAATCTGTCAGTTTGATTTTAAAACTCCCCAGTTCACCATTTTTTACAAATTTTTAAAAAAGTTATAAAGTTATTTACATATTATGTTTATTTGGTTTTTTAACTGAGGTTTTATTGTCCAGTTGAATCAATTATATTTAAATTTGGGTGAGGGTGCAAGACCATGGACATTGATTGGTACTGCAGGTTTTGGTCTCCACCTGGGTGACTATGGAGGGTGGAGAAACCAATCTCAAATATGCATCATCCAATTATATTCCAGTGGATACATAAGAGACTTTTCCCAGAACTTGAAATATCTCTGGATCTACTCTAACCAGTTATTTTGAACTCTGTTGTGACATTGCTAAATATTTTAGGGAAAGAAATTAGATCTGAACGTTCATAGGCAGACTGAGCTCAGTTCTCAAACCAAGTAGGCGGAAACCTGGGGACATGATAATAGATAGATAGAGAAAAGAGTAATTTCAAAAGGTGAAGAAAAAAATGTAACAAAATTCAGATCACACATTTACAAATACCTAAGCCTTACAGGGAAAAAATAATCAGGCAGGTATGAGCTCTGCCAACGTTTTCATGAAGCCAGCACAATGGGGCTTAGGTTGCGATGTCTGGCTTCCAAAAATATCCACCCATGCAAACGCCACCATCACATCCCTCCTGTGATTCAGAAGGATGACATTTTTTTGTACTGAAAAGTACCATTTGGGCTTTAAACGAAAACAGCAAGTCTAGTTTCAACTCAAGATTGTTTAAAATTCAGATCTATTTATTTTTTTTTTTGTTCTAGGCCTGCATGGATGGGTGAACTATTCATCCAAAGAAATGTGAAGGGTGCTTTTTTTTTGGTCCTTTTAAAAGTATATGACAAAATTCCACACGACATCACAAACATTTGAAAGACGCGTGGAACGTAGAGGTTGCTTCTGTTCATCTGCCTGTGCCGCAGGTGACTGTATAAACTTTCCTTCTCTGGTTTGTCCCTGGAGACTTGCACCTAATCCCATATTCAATAGGACACTGCTTGGGGAGAGGCTGGCACTCCTGGATACACACTTCACCCTACAATGCACACACAATTTGAAATAGATTGCCAGCAGCTCAGGGCAGCAGGGGAAGAGGCCAAACCTTCGGGGCTATTTGTCATCTTAAGAATTTCAAGCTTCATATGCCACCTCTTTAGCAGGGCACAAAGGGATAGGTATCCCCTGGCAAGATGTTTAGTTTTGGTGCATACAAATAAGGGCTCTAATGTGTAAATGGAGGGGACAGAAAGAACAGTTACCGCCTGGAGCTTTCCTTCCTGTGTTTAAATGGCAGAAAACTCTTCCATAAACATCTTAATATTTCATCTTCAAGACTGGATAATGCCACGTAATGGAATTAAAATACATACATAGTTAAGAAGTTTGCTGGGTATAAGGAAGTTTGCTGGGGAAAGAACGGCTCACAGCCAGCTACCTATTTTCAATCTGCTTTTCAAGGAATGATAAGGGTCTTTAGAGAATTTTCCCCTCCCAGGACTGAAAAACTAGGAATTTTCAACCTTATTTTTGTCATTCTGGCATCTTCCATAATCACTCAATAGATATGTGTTAAAAACACAAATATAACAAGAAAGTAAATTTGCTGTCAAAACAGAACCAGCCACAGCCACTTGTTGTCCCCTAGGGAAGGGGCAGAATGCCACCTCACAGAACATGGTTCTTTGAGAAAATTCCCTGATGTTGTAGAAATCCATTTTGGTTATGAACCTGAGACTCCTGGGGTAATCCAGTCAGGAGAGGGAGGGGAAAAAGGGAAAGATGGATTTTTCTGTAAAATGAAATGCTATTTTAGAGTTGTCCAATTTTTTGTTTGTTTTGAAAGAGAAAGTTTAGTGACTCCGAAAATGGTTTACAGCCCAGGGAATATATAGAAATGGAAGGAACCTGAGGAAGGGCACACAAATAAGAAATTTCCTTCTTAAGAAACAGACAACAAATATTTGGAACCAAACGAGCTACTTGCCTTAGGAAATTGTTTCCAAATCTGTGTTAGGGTGAACCCTCATGGATTAACCCTCAAAGTCAACAAGAATCAGTTAGGAAATGACAGTGTTAGGTGAGGGTGGCCAAAAGTTATAAGCCATATAGGACTCAATATAAGTGGGGGAGTGTTTTGCTTGTATAAATATATCAAAATAGATTGTACTGTCATGTATAACTAATAAAGAACAAATAAAAAATTTAAAAAATAATGGGTGAATCAGGAAAAGTAGAAGACTTTTAGATCTGGGCCACAAAATCAAAAGGAAAAGAGCATGCTATCACATAGCTATTGCTCATGTGCATGTATGGAGTATTAATTGCTAAGAATTAACAAAGGAAAGTCACAGAAGGTCTGCCCTTAGATCCACACCTCTTGCTTAACAGTTATGTGACTGGCCAGTTCCTCTCTGAAGTTCTATCTCTGAATGTTCAAGACAGAAGCAGCAATTTTAAACTATTAGGCTTATTATCAACATTACAAGAAATGCTATTACATTTTTAGCAGATGGTGACTCTAAATTCACAACTTTTAAGCACCAGTAAAATAAAAAATGATTCTTAGAACTATCAGGATGATACTAACCCCCAAATGCTTCAACCATTCACTTAGCTCCTACGTTTGTCCTTTAACAAAGTGCCTTAACTAGCTGGTGATATTTTAGCCACAATTTTATGTATACCTGTTTGTCTTTTTTCATCAGCTATATTTTATGATATTCCAAATTATTTTAATTCCTTTTTATGTTTTCATTTGGTTATTAAAAAAGACCATTCAAGTCATTTCCAAAAAGACTAAGTAAATAGGTCTCATTAAACTTTTGTAAATATTATGACTTTAAGGAACTCGCTGTGTTCAGTAAATATCTTTGAGTTTTGCTAATGATGATTTTAATAAACCCTTACATTTCTGTATTGGTTTCTATACCATGTTTTGATCTCATCTGGTTTTGAACCCTCTGAACTTTTTTTTTTTAATAAAGAGAGCTATCTACATTAAAAACATTAAATTCCAGGAGTATGAACCAATTTTCTAATAGTTTTCTCTCAAGTAAATGGTACCATTTGTCCTTGCACCTCCACAATCAATATTTTCATAGTCAAACCAAAGTTTCAGATTTGTACACTCACCTATGGGGATGTCTCTAATTGGTTATTTGGCTGGTAAACAGGACTGACACTTTACTACCACAGGCCCTTTTTCTTTTTTTAGTCCATTCAGTTCAATTTTGTTTAAAAGATTAAACGTCTCTCTGGAGAGAGAGGGAAACACCTAGATCAAACCTGACATTGCATTACACTTATGGGGCAATACTTTCTGGTGTGGTAGTTATGCTTTAATAATATTTTCTGGCAGTGACAACACACTGCTTTCTGACACTTTCCTTCTCTTTGGAAAGAATGAAGAGAAAGAAAGAGAAAGAAAAGTAAAGGAAAAGAAAAGTCTCCCCTCTAGCAGGGTCAAAAGATCCACTGACAAAATTTGGTCAATTTCCATAGGTAGGGTAGCACACAGGTATTTTCTTTTCATTTATTTTTACAATGAAGTGGAAGAAGTAGCATTTATAATTCATCTCTTCTGTTCATTTTCTTGTAGGTCCTGTGCATACTTTTGTAAAGAAGGACCTAGAAAGGAGTAGTTATTGTGAGTTTGAGGATGTTAAACCTAATGTATTCAGATTGACAGGCTGCTGCTGATGGTGCTGGGAGTATCAATCCAGTTCAGTTGAATAAGTCCCTGTCCCCATCAATCATTTTATTGTAACAACATTGTGACATGGTCTGGGGAAAGGTACTGAAACTCAAAGCACATTAAAAATAATCTATGAAGAAAGAAAGAAGTTACAGTTATAATATGCTATATTCCTTCAAGGACACTTTTGGAATGATCCATTTTCCCCTTGCCTTGTACAGAAGACACCTAAATGTTCCTTTTCTTTCCTAACTTTTGCCACCTGCTCCTCCCTCTCCCAATCCTAGTCATGCTCCTCCAAGGGAAAATAATGTGCTTTATTTTCCTCATTTCTTTCTTTCTTCTTATTTTTCTTTTTGTATCAGCGATTGGATCTAGGGGTGCTTAACTACTGAGCCACTTCCCCAGCCCTTTTTATTTTTGATACATAGTCTCACTAAGTTGCTGAGGGTCTTGTTAAATTGCTTAGGACTTGCTAAATTGCTGAGGCTGGCTTTAAACTTGCAATCCTCCTGCCTCAGGCTACCAAGATGCTGGGATTACAGGCATGTGCAACCTGTTGCCAGCTCGTCATTTCTAATATTGATAAGACCTTATATAAAATATAAATATTCAAGTAGACATTAATCTGGAGAAAATAAGGGGAATAAAGAAGAGATTTTTTTGATGAAATTAATTTCTAAATCATTTACTTCTAAAACATTCTTTGGACCATTGCCAGTGACACCACATAAAACATTATTTTCTTTTATTTAAAGTGAAAAAAATTAAAGGATAAGATTACATAAGGAACAATCAAATACAAATTAATAGATAAGTGAAAGAAAGTCTAGTAGACTAGAGGAAGGAGCAGGAATGGAGGGGGAAAGGGGGAGAGGAGGATCATGAACTGAAATTGATTTCTATGCATTTATGAGTTTGTTGGGATGAACCCAATTACTATGTATAACCATAACGCTCCAACAAAAAAAGAGAAAAATGTTTAAAACTTGTACTGATAGTCTACTCCTTTTAGATTTATAAATAGTATATGCATAAATCAGTGCTATTTCTTCAATGCTTCATTACTTTACTCTCATAGCTTGAAAAATCCTTGTTCCCTAACCTTTAAATTCAACTTTCTGATAAAGTAACATTATGGGATCAATCCAACTATCTACCTTTTCATTTGAAATTGATGAGTGAAGATGTAATAAAATACTCAGTTGCACACTTTTACAAATAAGATACATATTTTCACCAAAAAGTCATGGCTTCCAACCCTAAATTGACTTTTGAGGTATTTGAAATGCAATTCTTCTGTTCTTTTGTTAGCGCTCTCTCTCTCTCTCTCTCTCTCTCTCTCTCTCTCTCTCTCTCTCTCAACCCATCATTACAGGCTTTCTATAGCTTCTCCTTTCTCCACAGACTTCTTGTTCCACCACCTCCCTGCTCAGGACATCACCCTATCTTTGACTTTACAGATGAAAATAGATACCATTAAAATGACCTTCCCCTTCAAAGTTCTCTGGACATATCTGCAGCCACGCAATTCTTCCTTCATTCTGTGACAATGGAGGAGATGTCCTTTCCCTCTTCAAGGGCTGTTCTGGATCCCAAATCTTGTAGGCTCTTCGAATTATTTTCCTTTTCTCTTCATCCATTCTCTATTGAATTCTTTCCATCGGTCTTTGAAAAGAACCAAATCTCTGCTTTATAATAAGAAAACAAAGCAAGCCCTCCCTCCACTCCAATGTACTTGCCAGCTGCTGTTCTTCCTCCTCCATCTCATTTACAATCAGGATTTGTGAAAGGTGCCCACATTGAGTGTCTCTTGCTGTTTATTTTCCATTCAATTCTGAACTCACTCTCTTTTCCTGTCCCACTTCAGCAATAATTCTCTCCTCGTCGAGGTCATCAATGATCTTCTTGTGGGCAAATATAATAGAATGATTTTCAATCTTTATATAATTTTATGTATGACATTGATAACATATCTGACTTCTTTAGCAATCATCACCAATTCCACACTATTTCCTTTGTTCACATGACATCACATTTTGTTTTTTCCTTTTACCTCTTAAATTCTTTTTAATCTTTCCTCATCTTCTTCTTTTGCTCATTCCTTAAATGTTGGGTTCTTTAGGGCTTTTACCTATGACCCTTAAATTTTTATTTTAAATTCTCTCTCTATACAACAACATCTGCTCCCATATCTTTAAAAGTCTTTTAAATGTCGATGACTCTCAATTCTTCATCTCCATCAAAATAGTAAGATCCAATTAAGTACTAATTAGCTCTATTAATATATTCTAAAATATGTAAAATAATCTGATTTTGTCCTCTATCTCAGTAAACCATAGTGTCTACCCAGCTACCTAAGACAGAAAGGTGAGGGTTACTCTTGTAAGACGAAGAATATTAAGGTATTCTTTTATGTTTGAAAATGTGTATTTTTTAATTTTAAAATGATGTTTTAGCTAGACATAGAATTCTAGATTAACAGTTATTTTTTCATGGTACTTTAAAGGTATTAATTCATTGTCTTCTAACATCTATTGCTGCTGAAGATGAATACTGTCCAGTTTATTTGTCTTTGTTTAAATCTTCGTTGTTGGCATTATACAGAGTTCTGTTATTTTTAGGTGAAAGATTAAATCTAATATTTAGGATTTGACTTATTTATATAATCAGAACAGTCAATTCTGGAAAATTTATAGTAATTATTGTTTTCAATATTTACATCGTTATTCTTTTGCTAACATATACCCTACAGAAGTTGGAGTTCTTTGTCTCTCTCTTTCAACTGACTTTTCAAAACCTCCCAGTTTCTTTCTACTTCATTCTGTGTTTTTTTTTTGCCAAAATCTGGCAAAAAGGAAAAAAAATATGACTTTAAACAATCACAATGGTAGAAAATTATTCCGAAAATCCAATATTCTTTCTACACTCATATTAAATATAAATCAACACTCTTTCACAAGCATAACGTCTTAATAGATTGTAGATGCCAACCATTATATAGACAGTGCAATAAATCTGCAGTAGGCTACTGAACACACATTGGAACATCTGTAGAAATCAGAGGGTATAATACATAGCATGACTCCAGTTTCTGAACTCCTGCCATATTAATTCATTGTGATTTTTTGGAATAGATCTGTCTTACATTGCTACACAATGAAGATTAAATAGATGCATGAAAATCAATTTAGGGTACTAGTTTAATCGAAGTGAGCACCACCAGACACAAATTGAAACAAAACAAACACTGTTCTGACTTGAATATTAGTAAACCAAACAGTTGTATATTAGTTCCCATTGAAGCCCAGAAAGATATCCAAAATAAATTATTTTAAGAAAATGAATTAAATAATGGAATGAGAACACAGATTAATACTTAAGTAATATTGCCTTTATCATGCTATATTATTTCTGAATAACTATTTCATAGGAAGTTATTTTTATCTAAGCATCCTGTCTGCCTATAGAGAGTTAATTTCAGAAAAGGTCAAGATAATGTCCATTCAAGAATAAGTAAAAAATGATAGTTGTCATAAATTATGTTTAAAACTCTCTTGTAGCTACCCTACTCTGTTTGACAATTGATTTTGATTTTAGTAAATTTATTTCTCTGAAGCATTGAATGTAATGTGGTGAGCTCAGATTAGCATCAAGGGCTTAGCACTTAACACTGCTATTGCTATCTTGAAATTTTTAGTAGTTGAACTAGAGGCCCAACCTTTCTATTTTGCACTGAGCCTGACAAATTATACACGATATAATGGACTGACTGAGCTAAAGTCTTATCATCATGTCTATCCAAAAGAAATGATCATTTTGGTCATGTTTCAGGCATAAACTCTAAAACAGCAGTTAGTGGCTCATTGCCTACCACTTAAATGTCAAACCCTGAATTCTGCATTCAAGACCTTCCATGACCTTCCAGATTTCCATTACACAATTCTATATTTAGCTTACATCACCATTCATGCTTACATTCATGCATTTATTTAATGAAGATTTTTATTGGCACTCACTATGGGCAAGGTACTCTATGAGATTCCCTAAAACTATGAAGAAAAGAGGTCTGAACTTGTTTTAGCTAACCCTGTGTTAGAGGCAAACTGAGGTCCTCACCATTTCCCAAACTTGCTTTTCTGTCACCCCTGCTCTTACCAATCATGGTGGTATAGGATCTACTTGTTCTCAGATTTATGGACACCTTTTTCCTGCCTTGCTCTGTGTCACCAGTAACCAAATTTCCCAGGTTTTCTTATATTCTTTGGCAGGTTTGGCCAATTACAAGTATTAATGAAAATTTGGAGGAAAAAAAGGGGGAAAGTAGCAAGACTGTCTGTCACCCCCACTATCCCACAGGGTCCTGTGGTGGCTCCCTGCCTCCAGGAAATAATCTTCTTATTTAGGTCCTTACTATTTAGTAAGGGGTGGAGTTTTAAGTGACCAGTGTGAGATTGTCTTTATTTATTTTTATGTGGTGCTGAGGATCAAACCCAGTGCTTCACACATGTGAGGCAGGCGCTCTACCACTGAGCTACAGCCCCAGCTCCAGCATGAGCTTTTCAACAAAAATAAAACTTTAAAAATGTTTTCAAGTTAATGAGAACAACTTACAACACAACTGGCATTTAAAAACTAGCCTGGGGGTTCACATGCTTTTGTGTTCTTTGTAGAGTCGCCATAAAATGGCGACTTACTGCCACCATTTCTCCATCTGCTAAATTGTGACTGGGAGATAATGATGACAAAACATTCCCACCCTTCTGAGCTACCCCACCCTTTTTGCCCCAGTCTTGACATTGACAAGGTGCTGTCAGCCTGCCTGGAGAAATGGGATGGAGTGCTCCTGTCCTCATGTTGGCTTGGCACTGGACCTGTACAAAGCGCAGGTGACATTTTCTGTTTCTAACTTTTGTTATAGTGATTATACTTTATTTGTTTATTTATTTATTTTTACACATTGCTCAGGTTAGAGAAGAATACATGAGTATGTCAGATTTTATATGTTAGAAATTAATAAAAGATAAATGATATTCATGATAAGTGTATAATTGATGTACAATAGAAAAATATATCATATGTAAATAACTATATAATCCATAATTTATATGTGATTATGTAGAATGCATATTATGTATTATGCATAATACATAAATTACATATATATTTTAAGAATAGCAATGTAGAAGATTAAATAGCTATAATACAGTCAATGAGTAGGAGCAAAAATAATAATGGTTTGGGCTGGAGTTGTGGCTAAGTGGTAGAGCACTTGCCTTGCATATGTGAAGAACTGGGTTTGATTCTCAGCATCCCATATAAGTAAATGAATGAAATAAAGGCTAATAAGTAACTAATTTTTTTTTAAAAAATAATAATGATTTGGAGAAATTGTTCCCCACCATGTATTTCTATTTTTTTTAATTTATAATTTCTAAAAGCTAGGAAGTACAGTCTAGATCACGGATAAAAGAAAACTAAAATGCCCCCAAATTGGTGCTGCGATAGACCCTTTGAAAAGCACATATTGCAGCTCTTATGTGAGGATTTTGAGGGTTTTCTGCTTATATATTTCATTAGTTGCAAAGAGCTTCACTGTTGGATTGATGTTGGTTACACTTTCTTTATAAACTTGTCCAACCACATAGCAAATGTACTAAATTTCCACTGGATACAAAAGGAAAGTACCCCCTGCTATACACCACACAGGCAAAAAAGAAAGCCTTATTTCAGAAAACTATCAAGGAAGGAAGGATAAAACAATCTCTGGCTGCCAACTGGCCTTATCTAAGAGTATCATTCACTCTCCTCTAGGCCCAATGTTGAGAAAGTACATTCCAATTCCAAAGAGGTTGACACACCTTCCAAATTTACTTCTTGTATTCATTTGTAGGTAAAATTCAGCACAGGTTACTGGATCATGTTAACCTGTAAAATTAGACTACACTAGAACTGCTTTTTAAAAAATTTATAACAAAGCATAAAAATCTCATTTGCCCAGCATCAATTATCTGCAAGGACGTATCTCTTCCACACACCTTCACCTGCCACGTGCAAAATTTCTTAGCCTCCTGTATCTTTAAGAAGATGTGAGAAGAATGGTGGTGGATTACAAAACACCTCAACATTAATATGTCTGCCAGATTTAGGATTTTTTTTTATTGTACCTAAAAGTGTCATGGATGCTAGGATCCAAGGAGCAAATTTTTAAATTCTAGAAGATCAAACAATTTTAATGCATGTGTGATTGCCATGCCTCTTTGACCCAGGCCTTGATAAAGATGTGAAGTTCAAGGAGCTGAAATCCAAGAAGACATGGGAGGTGATTGTGCCATGGTAACATAATTTACTGTGTCATTACCATTGTTAGCATGTCCTCAACTTCAAAGCATGCTGTATCCAGGTGATAAATTATTGAATCTGACATTTCAGGAAGTACTTTGGTAAAAAGAACTGGGTTCCTTATCTAAATGTGCAATTTTAGGACAATAGATGCTATTTGAAGAGGATTTAATTCCTAAGAGTTTAGTTAAATGAGACATAATTAGAAATTTTAAGGTCTTTCTGATATGGGGCAATTTCAGAAGCAGTAGCAGTAACTCTATCCTGTTTAATTTAATTTAAAGGACTGAGTTGTTATTAATGAATATGTGTGCAGCTATGTATGTGTGATATTAGTAGGTGCAGCTTTGTTCCGGCCTTGAAATGTCCATCTGAAATTATTTTCAGAAAGGGAACTCTCTAGGATGCTGGAACACTTGGTACCTGAGTCAAAAGAGAACCCTGGAAGTGTGGGCCTATGTGGCCATTAAAACCCCAAAACAGAGGTCAGCATGGCCGTACACAGTCTGCAAGCTCTCAGTCCTTTAGCAGTTTCTTATTTAAAGCCAGTTAGGTTTTGTTTGCCAGAACAAGCCAAGAACTGACATCCTGCCTGCTGTTAACACAAAGAATTCCTTGTATTCTTCTGCATGGTTCTACCCAGGTTATGAATTCTCTCTGAAAGTTTTGAATCTTATGCATCTCTCTTTCACCTACATTAAGGCCAAGAAAATTGTACAGGGGTTGGTTGTTCTGCATTTTCTCTGTATGATGGCAAAAGGAGTCAAATGCTACATGCTCAATGAGGGGAAAAAGGTTGAATGGGATGATAACAAATCATTTAACCACAGGTTTGGCTCTTCAGAGAGGTGATCTGTCAGATGGACTCGAGTGGCTATGATACACAACATAACTGCAAAAATTGACCAGGGAATCTCACTCTACCAGAAAAGGCAGTCCATCTATGTTTTATACCGTGTTCTTATAAGGTGCATAAAATTCAGAATTTATAGCTTCATATGGTTCGTTGCACCCACCAAGCTAGAGTTTATGGACTCTGTATGGAAACACTGGAACAATTTTTGTGATAGTCATGGGTGGCACCAGTAATTTTTTTTTCTGCTTTTTTTTGTCAATGTTTAGGATCAATCCATTGGTAGAAGAGAGTGAAGGAATTGTTTTTAATTAGGTCATGAATAGAAATCATGAAAAGTTCCAAAGAGTTATAATTATGATTGGAAGACTTCTCATATTCTCTTGGAATACTTTGAGTGAGTGATTGAATGGATAGATTCCAATATACTTGCATGTATTTGATGATACAGTTTTCTCTTCCTTTTCCACATATTCACTTAGTTTCCAAAAATGGTATAAGTGGTATAAGTGCATTGTGAAAAGGAATAATGAAATATATATATATATATATATATATATATATATATATATATATATATATATATATATTATATATCTGAATCTTCTACCATGCTTACTATAGTACTTAATAAAACCTTATTAAATGAAAACATCTTGACAAAAATCCTACTTCCTAATAAATAAATGTGTGTGCAGTTTGGGAGGTTTGGCATGGAGTGTTTTTTCCCCACTAAGAAGTTAACTCCTTTGGGAATAAGTAGGGAAGTGATAAAATGATTACATTTCTATGAATTTTGTATGGTTTTTAATCTACATCTATGAAATGTAATACAGTGGGGAAAATTTGTAACTTGCTAAAAATAAGCATATAAGTAATGTATATGGCTTATATAGAAAGAGAAAAATATAAAATATGCCATATATATGTATATATATATATATATCATTATTCCATATATATATAAAATTATTCCATATATATAAAATTATTTCATCCATTCTTGTTTCTACAAGAGAGGAGCAGAGTGTGATGCCCAGCCTGAGCTATCACTAATACAGGAGTTGAGTTCATTTATTTCCAGTGGAGGTTCATTATGAGCATTTTCTAAGTATTACCATGGCCAGGACTAGTTGCTCTGTAAAATATCTCACATCCAAATGTACAGCTCACTCATGTTTCTCAAGCTATTTTTGTCCTATAAAGACTCTGTAAACACTGAATTAATGAACCCTGAACCATTGTTCCTAGGAGAAATATATATTTATATGGATACATATATACACATTATTTCACATAAATTGTAATCTTTAATCCTAAAACCAACTTGTGCTGATGATTCTAGTTTCTTTATTTCATAAAAAAAAACACAAGAGATTGTTAAGTAAAGTCTGGATTATGAGGTATCACCCAAAAGTTCTGGTGTGAGAGACTGAAGTAATGTTCAAAGATAAAATAAAGATTCTTGGAATTGTAACCTCATCAGTGGATGAGATCAACTGCGTGGTAATTTAGGCAGTAGGGTGTAACTGGAGGAAGAAACTTCTGGGAGTGTGACTTTGGGATTTATATTTTGTCTCTGGTGGGTGGAGCTGTCTCTGCTTCTTTGTTGCCATGACTTGAGCTGCTTCCCTCCACCATACCCTTCACCATGACATTCTGCTTCACCTTGGGCCCAGAGGTATGGGGTCATCTGACCATGGACTGAACCTCTGAAACCATGAGTCCAAACACTTCTCCTCCTCTAAATTATTCTTGTCAGGTATTGTGGTCACCACAATGAAAAACTAACTAAAACAAGGTTCAACAATGTTAAGTGATTTGTCCCACTATCAGGCAATAGAAATAGCACTCAAACTCCATCCAGGTACCTTCAGAGCTGAGCTTCTTGAACTAGATTGGATTGTCTCTGTCTGATGCTCATTTTGTTCCAAGAGCTGAAACAAGAAGACAGAGCATGGTCATGTCTAGCTGAGCATTGAGCAATACACATCTTTGGCTGCTCTGTGCAAATCTGTGTATGATTGTCAAAGTGCCATGAGTATTGATTTTGAGGTTATAAGAAAAGTTTAATAAATAATTGAATTTGCAAATACAGAATTAATGAATGAAGACTGACTGTATTTGTAAATTCTGCATTAACAAAGGCCAATTAAAATTAGGACTAAATTCTGGGTGGTTAAATTGTTAAACCAAAGTCCTGCACAGGTTTGAGGACACACAGGTGTTTATTTCTACCACTTGCTGCTGGTGGTGACTGGGTGTGTTCTGAGGTCCTCCTGGAATGTTCAAATTCTACTCCATGTTTCATTCTCATTGTCCGCAACATCTATTAAAAGGAGTTATGGATTTTCTTTGAAAACACCAAGAAGCATGCAATGCATACAAAATAATGTCTTTGTGCTGTAAATTATAGAGCAAAAGACAAATGTAAGATGGTATTTTGTGGGAACATTAGTGAAAATTCATAGATTCTAATAATTGCCCCCCAAGAGATTTTCTTGGAATTGCATTCCAAGCTAAAGGATATCATTAGTGGAAGAAAGTGGCTATACCACAATATCTGGAATTTCTCATTAGCCATCTATGTAAATCCCTTTTGAAAACTAAAACTTTTATTATGAACATTTTCCATTTGCTTTATCTTACCAAATGAGCACAATCTAGTGATTGTTACATTTAGGATTCCCTATGCAAAAATAAAAAACGAATCTATACCTGCTATGGTAATATGGAAAGGAACATATTGAAAACCATGTCATGAATCTACCCAACACTTATGAATATTAAACACTATATTAGTTTTCTATGCACCTGTAAAAAACCATTACAAGCTTAGTAATAAGCACAAATTTATTATCTTGCAGTTTTGAGGTCAGAAATCTAAAATGCGTAGCAGGGTTGCATTGCCTGTGGAGGTTCTCAGGGAGAGTGCATCCACCCCAGGCCTTTCTCAGCTTCCAGAGGCTCCCTGCATTCCTTGACTCATGACCCTCTCCCACCTTCAGAGTTGGCTGTCACATTGCTCTGACTTCAGTTTCTGTCCTTACCTCTCCTATGTGGCCCTTCTTCTTTCCCCTTGTGATAAGGCCACCTGAAAGATTCAGAATGATCTTCTCATCTTAGGTCCTTAACTGAATCCCACCTGCATGCTCTCTTTTGCCATGTAAGATAACACAGTCACATGTTCTGAGGTTTAGGGTGTGGAAATCTTTCTGAGCTATTTTTCAGCCGGTTACAAGTTCTACAGTGAATTTAAAGACAACTAATGCATGGTCCATGCCCTTAAAACCTGTAACCCTGGCAGGACCTGGCAAATACTACAATAACCACAAAAGAAGGTGGAATAGCTTTAAAATCTCATGGGAATTAAGAAAAGGAAGACTGAGTCACTAAATGAATAAAAAAAGGTCCGCATGTCTACTCAAGGTCAGATATGCCTTTATCCCTACTTCTCACTCACTTGGAAATGTCATTTCCTCCCCTTCTGCTTGGTTGATTCCTGTTCATGCTTCAAAATTTAAGAGTCACTTCTTTAGAGACATGTTCCCTGATGGCCAAGTAGAGATGGTACTCTCGTCACATTTTTTTCCCACGTTTTTTCACTGGTACATCATAGGAGTACACAATGATTGGATTTGTTGTTACACATTCTATATACACATGGTAGAACAATATGATTAGGTAAATATCACTTCCTACCATTTCCCCACTACCTCCATACCTGCCAGCCCTTGGTCCTTTTCCTCTAGTGATCTCCTCTTGATTTTCATAAGATCCACCCACAACTTTTTTCTTCCTTTTTCCTCTGTAGCTTCCTCATTTGAGAGAAAATATATGACCCCTGACCTTCTGAGTTTGGCTCATTTAGCTTAACATGATGGTCTCTAGTTCCACACATTTTCCTGTAAATAACATAATTTCATTTTTCTTTATGGCTGAAGAAAACTTCATTGTGTATATATAGTATGTTTTCTTTATTTATTCATCCATTGATGGACACCTAAGCTGGTTTCATAATTTGGCTATTGTTAATTGTGCTTCTGCAAACATGGGTATGGATATGTTACTGTAGTAAGATGACTTTAATTCTTCAGGATAAATACCAAGGAGCGGTATAGCTGTTCATATGATGGTTCCATGCCTAGTCTTTTGAGGAAACTCCATATTGATTTCTGTAATGGTTGTACTTATGTACAATCCCACCAACAGTGTAAAACTGTACGTGTTTCTCCACATTCTCTCCAGTATTTATTATTATTTGTATTCTTGATGACTGCCATTCTGACTGGTGTAAGATGAAATCTCAGGGTAGTTTTGATTTGCATTTCCCAAAATGCTAATGATATTAAACATTTTTTCATGTATTTGTTGGCCAGTTTTACTTCTTTTTTGAGGAGTGTCTGCTTAATTAATCTGCCCACTTATTAAGAGGGTTATTTAGTTTTTTTGAGTTGTACATAATCTATATATTAATCATCTTGTCAGAAGAGAAGCTAGCAAAGATTCTCTCCCATTCTGTATGTTCTCTCTTCACATTTCTAATTGTTTCCTTTGCTGTGCAGAAGCTTTTTAATCTGATGGCATTCCATTTATTAACTCTTGGCATTATTTCCTGAGCTTTAGGGGTCTTACTGAGAAAGTCATTGCCTGTGCCTAGATGCTGGAGTGTTGACCCTATGTTTTCTTCTAGGAGTTGCATAGTTTTGGGTCTAATTTCTAGATCTTAGGTCCATTTTGAGTTGAGTTTTGTGTAGGGTAAGAGGTAAGACTCGAGTTTCATTCTTCTTCTTCTTAATTCTTCTTGTTTGCCCAGCACCATTTGTTAAAAAGGCTGACTTTTCTCTAGTGTATGTTTTTGGTAACTTTGTCAAGGATCAGGTGACTGTAGATGTGTGAGTTTGTCTCTGTGTCACCTATACCATTGGTCTATGTATCTGTTTTTATGCCAGTACCATGCAGGTTTTGTTACTATAGCTCTGTAGTATAATTTGAAGTCAGTTATTGTGATGACATAGCTTTTTTTCTTGGAATTTCTTTGGCTATTCTGGGTCTTTTATTCTTCTAAATGAACTTTAGGACTTTTTTTCCCTAGTTCTGTGAATGATGTCATTGGTATTTTGACTAGGGATTGCATTAAATCTGTATATACAATTTCTTTCTTCAGTGTTCTATACTTTTCACTGTAGAGGTCTTTCACCTCCTTGATTAGATTTAGTCCTAGGTATTACTATTTAGGCTATTGTGAATGGAATCGTTTCCTCACTTCTTTCTCAGCAGATTCATTTTTGGTATGTAGGAAATCGAATCATTTTTCTATGTTGATTTATAACCTGCTACTTTGCAAAAGCTTCTTATTAGTTCTAGCACTTTTAGTGGAGTTTTTTGGTTATTATAGATATAGGATCATATCATCTTCAAACAGTGATGATAATTTGACTTTCTCCCTTTCATATTTTTATCACTTTTATTTGCTTTCTTTCCTAATTGCTCTGGCTAGAATTTCACTATATTAAAGAGCCTTATTTTATTCCAGATTTTAAAGGAAATGCTTTCTGTTTTTTCCCATTTACTATGAGGTTGGTTTGAGTTGTTTGTATATAGCCTTTATGATGCTGAGGTAAGATTCTTTTATCCTTAGTTTCTTCTGTATTTTTATCATGAATGGTTGCTAAATTTTGTTGAAGACCTTCTTTGCATCTATTGAGATGACTAAGTATTTTTTGTCCTTAATTCTATTTATGCGATGATTTACATTTATTGATTTTCATATGTTAAACCAATCTTGCTTTTCTGGAATAAAACCAACTTTGTTGTGGTGTACAATCTTCTTAATGTATTACTGAATATGATTTGCTAATTTTGTATTAAGTACTTTTGCATCTAAGTTAACCAGGGATATATGATCTGTATTTTTCTTTCCTTGATGTGTCCTTATCTGGTTTTGGTATGTGTGTGAGACTAACTTCAGAATTTGGAAGTGTTCCATTTCTTTCTGTTTCATGGAATAATTTGAGGAGTATTGGCATTAGTTCTTCTTCAGAGGTCTGTAGAATTCAGCTGAGAATCCATCTGGTCCTGGGCTTCTCTTTGTTGGAAGGCTTTTTATTACTGCTTGTATCTCATTAAAAGTTATTGCTCTGTTTAGGTTTTCTATGTCCTCTTGATTCAGTTTTGGCAGATTGTATTTGTCTAGAAATGTATCCATTTGTTCAAGGTTTTCCAATTTATTGGAGTATAAGTTTTCAAAACTGTCCCTAGATTTTTGAAGTGTTTGTGGTGATTTCTTCTTTATATCTCTAATTGTATTAATTTGGAATTTCTCTCTTTTTCTTTTGGTTAATTTCACTAAGGGCTTATCAATCTTGTTTGTCTTTTCAAGGATGCAACTCTTTGTTTCATGATACTTTTTTCCTCTCAAGTTCATCAACTTTGGCTCTGATATCAATTATTTCTACTGGTTTTGACATTGGTCTGTTCTTTTTTGAAAGCCCTGGGATTCGATATTAGGTTGTTTATTTGAAATCTTTCTGATTTTCTTATGTAGGCTCTCATAGCTATAAATTTTCCTCTTAGAACTTCCTTCACAGTGCCCCAGAGGTTCTGCTGTTTTGTATCACTATTCTAAGAACTTAAAATTTTTTTTCCCCTTGATTTCTCCTATCATCCATTCATCATTCAAAAGAATATTGTTCAATCACCTGTGTTTACATGCTTTTGTAGGGGTTTTCCATGTTGATTTCTAATTTTATTCCATTATGATCTGATAAGATGCAAGAAATCATACCATTTTTTAAAATCTGTGAAGAGTTGCTTTGTGACCTTAAATTATGGTCTATTTTGGAGAAAGTTCCATGAGCTGCTAAGAAGAAAGTGTATTCATCTGTTGTTGGATGAAATATTCTATAGATGTCTGGAAAGTCCATTAGATTTATAATATTTTTTATGTTCAAATTTATGTCACATTTTTTTCACAAATAATTTATCTGCATCTTTCATTAGAATGAATTCGGGTCCTCTAAGAAACGCTTTCAGTATTTTGTTTCCATTTTTTTTTGTATCCTTGATACCTCAAGGTGATTTGCATACAACAGATAAGCCCTCAGTGTTTGAACAATGAACTGAGGAGGGTATTCCCTGAGAGGGCATAAAAGCCCAAGTACATAATTTTGTGCAGGGAGGATATTGTGTGGGAAGGTAAACCATATTGTGAAATAGGGGCCAAGGGGGAATTTTAACTCACTTGGATGTTGGGGACAGTTAGGGAGAAGTTGAAAAAAGTTCCAAAGACTACATCAGGATGAAACCCAATTATCAAGCCTGGATGGCCGGCTAACAGTCGTGGCAGCAAACGTGAATGACACATAAATATTCAAGCAGGGTGGTAGGTTTGGTGCAGGAGGTGGGTGGGTTTGGTGCAGGGGGAGTCATGACTGCTCTTTAAGCTTCATGAATCTAAAGAATTTAAAGCAACAGCTGACTGAAAAGACCAGGAAATGAAGAGATGGAATCACGGAGAAAAATCAGGGTAGCATTTGATATAAGTTTCCTTAGGAGAGATAGTATAGGCCATATGGGTGGCTTCAAGGGAGAAATTTGTCAAGAAAAAAAAAAAAAGACAGGGATAGAACATGGGTACATATTTTGAAAGGGACTCAGTTGAAAGGGCACTTGTACCTGGGATTGAACTGAGGGGCACTCCACCACTGAGCCACATTCCCAGCCCTATTTTGTATTTCATTAGCGACAGGGTCTCACTGAATTGCTTAGCACCTCACCATTGCTGAGGCTGGCTTTGAACTTGGGATCCTCTGATCCTCCCGTCTCAGCCTCCCAAGCTACTGGAATTACAGGTGTGTGCCACTGCAGCTGGCTGAAAAGGCACTTTTTTAAAAAAGCAAATCAACATCAGATGAAGGGTGAAGCAATTTTTCTCAGATGACTGTTTCTTAGATCACAGAAAAGCAAGCAGGGGCTCCGTCTCTGGGCTGCTGGACAGCACAATGCACGGTATCCACTTAGCCTTCTGTTATCTGAGCATGGTTATTGGTCTCCCTCCTGCCCCCAGGTGAGGTACTTCATGAGGACAGAGACCCCCTCTTTTCATCTTTAAGGTCTCCTGGATATTGAATTTACCACCGTACACTAAGGACATCAGTCAATAGAATAACAAATGAATGAGATTCAGATGCTGAGTTGTTTCTTCTCTCCACATGATGGTATATCCAGTTTCTCCTAAAATTTGTCTAAGATCTTGGAATGAAAGCCACGTTACAAAGGAGATTAAAAATACCACGCACAGGTCAGAGCCCACAAGCACAGCCTGTACTAAATCTCAGTGTTGTTTGCAAAAGAGAGCTCCATGAAATGGCCGGAATGCTGCCCCACCGAAATCCTGCTACACGATACTCCTCAGGTTCAAGCAAAGGACAGAAGCCTGCACTTAATTAAAAACATAAATGGGAGCTTTCTGTCTCTGAGACTTAATCCTAAAATCACCCACTCATGTTTATCAGTCAGTCTGGCCAAAGGTTCCCACCAGTATTAATTGGTATTAAAGTTGCTAGAAATGTGACACTAACAAAAGATCTACCAAGTTACCATAAAAATCTGTTTCCAAAAATATAACAGGTGCATCTCACAAAACAGGATTTGAAAAAAAAAATGAAGGACAAAGGATATTCTCGCATACAAAGTTCATTGGATAATGAGAATTTGCTTTTTAGTTTACTCCAAATAACAGATTTTTGAGAAATTGATGGAAATGTCCTTATTTTATATTTAAGCATGAAAGAAAGGTTATATCTTAACTTCAATGAATTTTCCTACATTCCAGTAATTCTCATTGATTTGCATAACAATATTGTGCGGAGAAACATGCAAGATCCACATTGTTCCTGCCACACTCTGGTGAGGACATACTGCTTTGTAGCTGCAAGTCCCTCTTCCCAGGTTCAGTGGTAGTGATCATTCAATGGTGGCATTGATCTTTGTAGCTGATTGTTCCATACTCAATATGGCACTTACTTTGCCTCAATACTGGGAATAACAATAAAACTGCAAAAAAAAAAAAAAAATATATATATATATATATATATATATATATATATATATATATATATATAATTAAGGGCTAAATTACACTACTTGGGAACTAGAATTAATTTTTCAAAGCAAGTCAATTTCTAAGTAAAACTTCTGGGCAAAAAATTCAAAAGCTTTTCACAGCTGGTTCCCACTGTCATTTACTTGAAGTTTTATCAATACTCAGAGCAAAGACAACCTCAGGCATCTTTCTGCCTGAGGGAGCGAGATGACAGTATAAGAGGAACATACTTAGACTTTGATATGTCCGGTTGAAAGGGCATGCTTAGTGCTAGGAAACTTCATCTAAATGCTTATTCTGTGTGCGGTGTGCAATTGGTTAGGTTTAAATCCCCATAGGGACTGGGAAATTTCACATATCTTTCAGAGACTGGGTTTTTTTTTTTTTCAGGGTGAGAGAACATCATGCTTCTTCAGTAGGTGTGTTGGATCTTATGTTAGAAAGATGATGAAATCATATGGTATTGCACATCCCAACCCAAATGATGAAGGATTCACAAAGAAATACAGGACCAGTATGAAGTGATAGCTACAAGGAAAGGTAGTAATTTAATCTGAAGGATGACAGTTATATAGACTCCTGTGGTCACATTTGGTTCAGTCACAAGCTTGCTTAAATAGGGATTGGAAAAGAGGTGATGCTGTTTTATTTTTATTTACCAGGTATACCTCAAATTGTGAAGAACTTGTTATGCATTTTTTAAAATTTAATACGTTATGATTTATTTGGGGATGAATTTTTCAAAGCACATTATTTTTTTCTGAGGGAGATCTAAGCCTTTGAAGATGTTAGTTGAGGTGCACATTTTTCCTTTGTATTACCAGGTTGATACACACTAACATAAGATCTGATTGCCTCTGAACATGTATTTTTACAAGATAAATTAAATGTGATCATTCTTCCTACTTGTTATAAAAATGGGCCTCATAGAGAACCAGGCCAATTTGTCAATAGCTAATATACATTAAGCCAATTCACCCAAACTCCGTTTGTCATTAGTTATTAATGACTAATTTGCCACTTTATGTAAAATTTTTCCTGGTGTTCATTTCATCAGGTTTTCAGGTTTCCTTTCTCCCTGATTCAGCATTTAGGTTTGAGTAAATATTCATCTGGCGTGTTTCAACATTTGTACCCTGACAACTCATTCAGATCTTGTGTGTCCTGTCTGCCCGCCACATGCTCCTACACCTCCCCTGCCATCGTCTCTAACTCTGGGTGCAGCAACTTGTCCTGTACCTGGTTTGAAATATTAATATTACACCAAGAAGTGAATTTTTCTATTGATGAACTGCCATTTTGGGGGACTGAAAATTGGATGAACAGGCCAATTAACTTGGGAAAACTGATTTTCAGGAAATTGATAGGGTATTCTCTAAAACTATCCCAGAAAAATCTAACAATAGCTATTTTTTATTTTTTTACTGAGTGCTTCTTTTATGTTTGGCACTTATAAGTATCTCATTGGATTCTAACAGTAACTGGAAACTGAGAGTTAAAATGAATAATTTGCACAAGGTCACAGGGTTATTAAGTAATAGAACAATGATTCGAATACAGTCTAATGGACTCTAATGTTGGTGTGCTTAATACTAAACTAAACCACAACCTGCAACAGTGATTGAAGTTAAGATGATAGTTACTTAAACACACATGCACACACACACACACACACACACACACACACACACACATATTTCCAACCTATTTCCTGATAGTAAGTTCTAAAAAAAGCCTCAAGTGGGATAAAGTGCACATGTTTTTTACAACTTGAGAGCCCTAAAGCCTTAATGGATACTCAAATGAATATAACATATAAGATTCTAATTTCCATGTTTTCCATAAAGTAAGGGAAGGTGTCAAAATATGAGGTGTGATATTCTTGTGGATATTCTCTTAAAATTAGCTGGTTTCTTAAACTTTCTAAACAAGTTTAAATGGAGCAGAAAAAATTCCCATCAAACCTGACTCAGAGAGGGTAATGGCTTTTATGCATGGAGACAGGAAGCAGGAATCCAAGCGTGTGCTACACCATCTTGAATGCCAATCTGGAAAGAGGAAGGGGGCCTCTTCTGCTCTCTGCACACAACGGTGGAACTGCGGAACAGTTACTGGAGTATCTGAAAGTTAGTTTTTCTTGGATTAGTCTCCATCCTGTTCTCCAGAGCTTGTTCTAAAAATTTATATTTGTTGACATCAGAAATGTCAGCATGGGCTGGGGGGAGTACTTCAAAAGGTGTCTAGAAGTTTGTTTCTGTCTCGACATCCCTACTGACAGTATAGGTCACCTTCAGTGCTCATCTGGGCCCAACATTAGCAGAAACACCAGCAAAATCACCTTTTTAATTGAGTTTCTTGGCCCTTTGCCGAGAATCTGCCCTGAGAGTCTGTGGTTACCAACAGCTGGCTAAAGCAAGTCCTTCTAATATTTACCAAGTGCCTCCTGTTCATAAGCAAAGTGTACCAAGTATATTCCACTTCATTATTCTTAGCAGATTCTGCTTTGTAAATTTATAATAATTTGAAATGTGCTGAACCATAACTCATGGTGACTGTATTTTCATGTGTACCTGTCCCTGAGCCCTCACAAAATTACTAAGGACATTATCTCAACTTTACAATGACTTTTGGGATTAAACCCACTAACAATAGATAACCCTACCAGCCTGAAGTCTTACTAGATAATCAGATAACCTTATTATCAGTCTGGTTTCCTGAGGAAGCTGAAGCTCACAGAGGCCCCCCCTGGAGATGACATTTGTGAAAGGGTTGTGTGCAGGGCAAATGACAATTTATCTGGATCCCTGTGGACCTCAAAACAGTCCAAAGTGATCTACATGTTAATGAGCAACCTTCTGAGAATTTCAGGTATTCAGGATAATCATGTTAGTGATTCTTCATCTTTCCAATTCCTGCCACTTGGTGATGCTTCAAAAGGATAAAAGCTCATTTTCAAAGACTTGAGAAGGTCATGGAAACTTATTTATGTCCTTTAAGTATAATTTCATGACAGGTTGCCACTTTACAAGAGGGAGAATTCTCCCATCATCTCGGTATAAGTGATACCCAGGGTCTTGAAGAATGTGATGTGTACAGTTTGGGACCCCACTGTAGGTAAAAAAAGAAAGGAGTTTACATATGGGCAGAGAAGAAACATACCAACAATTGGGAATTGGAAATGCGGTCCTGCTTGGCAAAGATACAGGACAAAGTCATACAGGAAAGTCATCTTTACATTCCAGGTACATTTTCCCACATTTACACCTTTTCCTCTCACCATTCCATTTCCTGTGTTGCAAATGTACTGAGTTACAAACATCTGCACTGCATTTGAAGCTATTATCACTTTAAAAAGTGCCTAGATGCTGGGATAGTCAGGGGCTATCTAAGGGAGCTGCTCATAAATTTTACGTCGTTACTGAGGCACACGGGTTTAGGAACACTCTGCAGAGAGGTGCCAGGCAGGGGCTCACAGATTGGCACTGATTTAGAATCTTCCTGAACAATGCCCAGGACAATGAGATGGTGGCTTCTGTGTCAGGCTGTCCTTGAAAATCTCTTCTCATTGTTAGAAGAGAGTTACTCTTGGTCACAGTTTGGAATAAAGTGTCACTATATTATTTGATATTAAAACTATAAAGTATCAGGCTGATTAATATCCCATAATTTCCAATATCACAGTATTTGCAACACTTACATTAATATTCCATGTAATTATAGTTTTCTTTCTCTTGGTTTTTTGACTAAAGAGATTGAGAGATGATTGAATGATGCTCTTCAAACCTAAAAAAGACTAATGTCCTTCTTTATATCTTTATGCTAAATCAGAATCAAAAATACAGAAGCTTATATAGGAGAGTGTAGATTTCAGGTTAAAAATATGAAAAGCAGTTATTTTCACATTAGGGGAATTAATATGCTATGGAAACTAATTTTCTCCATTTTCTTTTTTTTTACACTTTTTATTGACTCTTATTAGTTATACATAACATCAGGATTTATTTTGACATAATTATAAAAGCATGGAATATAGTTTGTTCTAATTCAGTCCCCAGGACTTTCCCTTGTGTGTTTTACAAGAGAACTCTACACACATAGTGGGAATTCTTATTTGCTACAGAAGATAGAGTGAATTAGGGGCTTCATAATCGTCAAAAACTGAGACCCTCTGACAGATCTGGAACACCTGTATATTCCCTGTAAGATCTGGAACAGGGGACAAAATTATTGAATCCTTAATAAAGGAAAGAGAAAATCTTATTCAAAGAAAATCTTTACTCTCATTTGTTCTTTGTTGGAGATAACACACACACACACACACACACACACACATATCCTTCATTTAGTTCAAGATTCAAAATAAAAATTAACATTAGAAAACTTAGAAGGCTTATCTTCTATGATAATATTAAAGTAAAAATATTTATGACTGAAATTTCAGTTTTAGTTATGAAACTGTTAAATAGGCTTGCCAATCTCCTCTTAAGTATAGCTATTTTTATGTTGCTATTGATATGTATTTACCCAGAATGTTAACATGGAAAATTACAGAAAATGTTTCATTTTAAGTATGTCAGATATGAATTTCAGGAACTTAGAGATAAAGGTATTTGCAGAAGGGATTTTTTTTTCAGCTCTAAAATTAAACTTTGGGCCTGGATATAATACTTGGAACGTTCTTTTTTTTTTATTTAATCTTCATGGAAATCTGATGTGGCTCCACCTACAACCAGAAATGTAAGGATGAGTATTATGAGACTCAGAGGGTTAGGTGATTAATCCAAGGCCATACAGCTAGCAAGTATCCAAGACAGGATTCACACTACTGAATTCCTGATTTTAGGACCTGACTGTGTTCATCCACAATGTTGACCTATTTTCACAGATGAGATATTTCACTCATATAAGGTTAGGTGATTTGTAAACTTTTTACAGCACAACTAAAACTTAGATTTTCCTTTTCCAGAATCTGCAATCTACCCACTATCTCAATAGGGCCTAATTCACATTGCAAAATGTGAATTTTTGGAAATATTGCTTTTAAAGTGAGTTATATAACACAAAAAGTGTATTGACTCACAACTTTGAGAGATAAATGAAATGTGCAAACCTTGGTTTCAGTGTTGAATCAACATTGGATATTAAGCAAAACAAGAAGTTCGTGACCCGTGTATCATATATTTACAGTTAGAAAATAAGAGCAACTCTGAAAGAAAAGCAATGTATGTCATAAATTTCATCATCATTCTCAAATCCAGGATACAGACTGACAGAATAGTATCCTCCAAGACTTAAGTTAAATAGAATTCATCTTGAGGGGAAATTCCAGTCTTCATATTCTATGGGTGAAAGATGTGAAATCATAACCTGATAAGGAAATCAATATAGTGGCCCCAAATATCTTAGCCATAATTTATATTTTAAATAAACTCCAGGTAAAATGAACAGGAAGACACACTGTGGCATAAAATTCAGACCTAAGTCAGGTGGCTTTTGCAGCAACCAATACGCACAATCCTTTGATATGGCACAGAATTCATCTTAATTGTTTTTAGCATTTCCCACTTGGTACAGAGATCATCACAGCCAACCTTTATCAGCCAAGTCCATTGTGGTTCGTATCTATGAAGCACACTGCTTGGTTTAATTCTCCCCTTTTAAATAGTTTACAGACTTGTCAGGAGAACTATAGGAAAACTTGGGTCCCCAGCTGCAGAAAACTCTTGATCTACATGTCCTAATCTCTCATGATTTATTAATGCAGTAAGGCCCTGAAAAGCCAAAATATAATTGATTTTCTTTGCTTTCAAGTAATTAGAAAATAGTAATCTCCAAATTATTGCTAAATCCAAAGTTACACCACAATGTTAGGTGTAACCCATTAACCTATCCTACAAAACTTGGACTAAAAAAAGAAAAAAGAAATTTTTTTTTCAAACATAGTATTTGGGGAAAAGTGCTAACACATGATTAAGCTATTAAGAAAAAAGAGGAACCTGTACTGAAAATTCAAGAAATTATTTTATTTAATGTGCATACTTAGTTTTGAATATCATAGAGTGAACCTAACATTTGTACAGAGGCAAAATATAAAATATTTTTTTTTTCTGGCTTAAACACCCTTTTCTTAAATACCTGTACTTCCATCACTTGAATGATGAGTATCGTAAATGACATTTCTGCTGTCAGAGTCACTGAGAGTTCTCTGCTACCAATACTTTACCTTTCTGAGAAAGTATGTCTTCCAAGTGTTATTGCAAAATTACAGTGGGTGTAGATATTCTTAGACTGAAGGTACAAAATGATCTTAGTCTTCATGTCAAATCAAAATAGTTCCAAATTCCCAAATTTTTAGTGATTAGATGTCATTGTATTTGGAAATCAAAATGTACTGCTGGTCCTTCATAATTACTGATTGATAAATAAGTAAATGGTAAATCACAGGTGATTTTATGAGGGAAATAAGACATTGCTCAAAGGCAGAGAAAGTGAGTTGTACCTGGGCTTACACACCATCCTCATTAATAGAACATTTGTATTGCTTCAGTTTGTGTCTGTGTACTTATGTGGGGCCAAGAGACAGGGGTCAGTGATTCCTGAAGTCTGTTTTCCAAGATGATGTTAAATATTAAAGATGACCAATTCTTACTTTGGATATATGCATTAATTTTAAAAATTAATCAACAATGTTATTATCATGTTAAAGCTTGCACTAATTCATGGATATCTTTGTTTAGGGTGAATCTAAGAAAGCAGCCTTTAAATTAATTTAATAAAAAGTATTATTAACTTAATAGATCGTGCAAGCTATAGGAAAATTTATGAAGGTGCTATGATGATTAAAACTGAGAAAAATGGCTATGATTTTCTGCATTTCAAGATTCAGTTTAATTTGGTCCAGTGGCATAAATTGCTGGAAATGAACTATCTTCAATTATAAAAATGGAATAAGAGTATATTTGCCATTTTCTAATAAGATATTTTGCATTTTTTGTTGGTGAAATATAGAATCTTGTTTGGGCAATCTTACTATCCAATTGGCATTTGATGATAAGCTTTGAATAAATTTGCTACTATGGTTTGGATATGAGGTATCCCCTGAAAAGCTCATGTGTTCATACAGGACTGTTCAGAAGTGAAATGATTAGATTTTGAGAGCTGTAACCTCATCAGTGGATTAAACCATTTGATAGATTAATAATTTGAATGGACTACTGGGTGTTAACTATAGGCAGGTGGAGCCTAGTTGGAGGAAATGGGTCACTACAGGCATGTCCTTGGAGTATGCCTTGTCCCTGGTTCTCTCCTTTCTCTCTCTGTTTCCCAGTGGCCATGAACTGAGCAGTTTTTCCTCCACACACCCGTCCACCATGATGTTCAGAATCACTTTAGGCCCAGAGAAGTGGAGTCAGCCAACCATGGACCATAAACCCAAATAAGTTTTTATTTCTCTAAGCTGTCCCTGTTGCATATTTTGGTCACAGTGATGAAAAGTTAGCACAAAATGCTTTTTTATTTGAAACCAGTTGATTCCTCTTGATTTTTCCTTAAGAATTCTGTTTCTGCACACCAATTTGAGGACTCTGTGATTTAGCATCTGTAGAACAGGTGGTAGCCCTAATAGTAAAGTACTAAAAGAAGGAACGGTGGGGGGGGGGGACTGGCAGAAAAGTTTCGCACATTGTTTACTGGGAGAACGTTTTGGAAGGTTTGTGAACAAGGAAATCTGTAGCAGCCACAAGGTAGAAGAGAAGGGATTGAAAAGTATTACGATGTATAATGAATTACACCTCTTTCTTATTCTTCAGGAAATACAGTTCAATATTGAACTGGTTTTTAAGTTCTTTGGCTACTCTGAATAGTATGTTATGCAAAACCAGGTGCAAGGGCAATGACACATAATGTCATAGAAACTTTAATGTCTGATTTGTTGGACCAGAAATGTGCTTTAGGTCTCAACCCCCAATTGTAAAATAATCTGCTTTTCCAAGTTAGGGATTATCCATCAAAGTGGACAACTTAAAATTAGTATAGGATTTTAAGATACAAGGATGAAATATTTTTGAAATCTAGGAAGTTTGAAAAACATTAATGGATACAAGTTCTCAAAGCTCTCCCTCTAATTTTTTGCATTCTGACTCCCTTTCTGCTTTCATTTCAGAGAAGCAGGTTATTTTAATTATGAAACAAGCAAAAGCATTTTAATGCTTAGAGGGAAATTCACCTTCTATAGCTACAAACCCAAGTACATTTCTCAAAAATTCATCAATACATCAACAGTCAGGAAACTCAGTCAGACATTGTTATTAGTAATTGGTTGGCAAGTATTGATTGTCCAATTGTGTGGGTTTTTTTTTTCAGCTTTTATTTTTTTCTTTTTGCCTCTAAGGAAATGGAGACGGTACCACACAATGTGTAGAATTAGCTGAGCCTGAACTTTAAATAAAATTCTTAACTAAGGATCATTTTTCTTAGTTTTTCATCTTAATAATTAGCTTCATTTGAAAACTAGGGCTCTAATTTTGTTCACAATACTACTACTGGGGGTTTAATAAATCCACCTGCTAGACCAGTCAATTTGTTCCCATTTTGTGGTAATTGTTGTCTTAGCAACAGCTTCCTATTCCTGGAGACTTAGTGTGTAACTGAAGGAAGACACGTTTATAACCTGTATACTAAATCTTTTCCCTTTCTGAATTTTTCATGATACTTTATTCTCAACTATGCTAAAATGGGATTTTATTCAATATTTATAGTTTGGTTTCTGGCTAATAGTAATAAATGTAGGAGTAAAGTTTAATTAAAACATTGCTTATTTATGCAACAAAACATATCCTCTTACTGTGCAAAGTCCATGTTAAACAGAAACTATTATATGAATATTTCATTTTTTTAAATTTTGACACATTCCATCACCCATAATTATTAGTTGACAAGTTATTCTGCGTATTTACTATCTTATTTCCATGAAACAACCTTTTTTTTTTTAAATCTAATTAGATCTTCTTCCTAATTCAAAAGAAAGAAATCATCCAAGAACTCTGGTCATACTTAAATATTTTAGTAGTTATGTGTGCACATTGGTGTATTTGGAGACAATGCTGAACAACTGGAGGTTACTTCAAATTCCATAAATACTTGCCTATGAAATTCGAATTCTATTCTATAGGCCATGGAGTGCTGGAGTGTTAGCCAGTGATATGATGGGTTCTTATTCTTTCTCAGCAGTATCAAAAGTGGACATGCTGAGTTTCCCTGGCTTTAGCTGCCCATTTTCCATTCATCATATTGGAGAGCTGCTTGGGTACCACCTTGTCTAGTTTTTAGATATAAACAGCAGGGAAGGCTCCTGTTGGGAATTTTCTAAGGTTTCATTGTTGATGATCCCATTCTGTCAGTTAAATGCTCTCTGGAACTACACAGATGCCAGAAGAGTATGGCTGGCATGGGGGCTTCTGTAGTACACTGAAGTCAGGATGAAAAGTCTGAGCCATTTCATATGCATAGTGGTTCCCAACCAAGATTCTAGGACAGCTCTGGCGTGTACAAGGTCCTGATCACACTTCTCATAGTACTGGTGATAGGAAAGGTGGCACCCTAGAGGACATTCCAGAGACAGCTGGTTTTCTGCTGTCATTTCAGTACTAAGGAACCAAATTTTATAAATATCTCCAGAGCTCTGTTTTAATGGCAGGTTTTCCCTCCAAATGCACTGTGTTTGGGGGAACAGAGACTGGGTGGAAGGCAATTGTGGGCAAGTTGTACAAGGCAGACCTTGCAGATTCCCCACCACTGAAATTTCTGCTTAGGTTACACTCAAATCTCAACTCTATAACACAGGGCTTGTTTCTATCTTGCTCTCTTGCCCATTTCTCCAGCTTCTCAGAACCTGAAGTCTACCATTACGTTTAGCAGTTGTCTCTGAAACTTCTAGTGCATCCATCTGGCCATCAAATCCATCAGCCCATTAATACACCTTCCTAGTGCCTGTTCTCCAAGTCCCTTGTTGACTTATCCCATGCGTTTCAGGGAAACTCACAAATTCTTCCTTACTAGACCTACAGGACTCTTATAATCATGCTACACATTCCTGTTCAGATCTTGTCTCATAGCTATGGCTGAAGATTCTTCTAAACACAACTCTCTGCTTGGGTGTTGCATTGGGTCAGAGTCTCAGAAAAACTTGGTTTGACATTTTTTTTCCTGATTAGTCCAGTCAAAATTCCTTAGGACTTTTGAATATAAAATAATGCCAACAGGCACATTATTTTATAAAATAAGGAAATTTTTTATCATGTGATAAGTATTTAAATTTTACAGGAAGACATATTAGATAATGCTTTGCGTTGACAGAGCTTTATAGGATAAATTCTGACAGAATTTTATAAAATAAACATGATCTTTTTAAGAGACTAAAGAATGAGAAGAGTAGGGGCAAAGGAGATTCCATAAATTAGGAAGGAATAATGAAAAGAAATGAATGCATCTAAAGGAAAATATTTATCTTTTTGTGTGAAAGAATACTTTTCTTTTTCAAGATAACACTGTTTCACTTTTTACCAAAAACAAAAATGAATATTTAGGAAACAATTGCAATGAAAGAAAGTAGTCATGGGTGCTGGAGAAAACATTATGTCCAATTATTACTATTTCCTCAAACATTATTTCTTTATGGTAAATATTTTCATAGTCATTTCTTTTTGAAATGTACAGCCCATTATTGTCATCTGTGGTGACTCTACTCACTAATAGCACAACAGAATATTTTTTCCCTATCCAACTATAACTTAGTACCCACCGATCATCTTTTCCCCAACCTCAACCCTCCCTCTCTACAACTCACCCAGCCTTTGGAAACCACCAGTCTACTCTCAACTTCTACAAGATCAACTTTTTTATATTCTACATATGAGTGAGATCATGAGCTTCTTGTCTTTCTGTGCTTGAATTATTTCACTTGATATAATGATCTCAAGTTCCATCCATGTCATTACAAAGGAGAGGAATTCATTCTTTTTAATAGCCGAATAGTATTCCATTGTGTATATGTACCACCTTTTCTTTATTCACTCATCTGTTGATGCACCCGTGGGTTATTTACATTTTTGTATATTATGAATAATGCTACAATGAACATGGGACATACTGGACATACTGATTTCATTTCTAAAGATATAATTATTAATGTCTTTCATATTGAGATATATAACTCATTTTTTGTTTAAATTTTGGTCTTTATCTTGGGAGATGGAAGGATGGACAGAACTAAAGTATCCTATGATTGAGTTTGGTGTTATGATGGATTATCCCACTTCTCTATATTCCTTACTCTATAGGACTGCACTGTCATGTGTTGACAGATTCGTCAAAACATCAGATGACAATTCTCAAGGCAGTAAAGGTATTCTGCAGAGGTCATAGGTTTTTGGTTACATCCAAAATTAGACACAAGTAGTGTATCTAGTGCATCTCAGTAAATAACAAGGTTTACATAAAAAAACCAACAAACAAATAAACCAAGGCCCATGAAAGCAGATAAGATTGTAATATTAAGAATTCATGCACACACTGGGGATGGCCTCCAGTCACTTGGGAGTAGATTGCATTAAGTCCATCTTTAACCAAGGCCCTACTATTTTTTTTTCTTTTTTCTACAAAATCTTGGTTCACTCTGGGAAGTGGTATTTTCCTATTATTTAAAGGATCTTGTGTTACTGTTGCTCATTGTACTCTGCCTTTAGACTGCAAAATACTGAGTGATACATCTGCCATCTTGAACCTGTATAGACATGGGCATGTGGCCACAGCTGAAAACCACACAATGCCTTGCAATAATCCAACTGAGATCTGTGTTGTATGTAATTGTCTGGTCCCCATGTCGCCATGACAGCTTGTTTACTCGGAGGTGGCACGTGGCTGTGTGCTCGGGCTCCTCTGGTGCCAGATCTAATTGGAGCTGACACGGGTAGCTTGATTCCCATCACACTCTATGGGAGTCAGCTCATCATGGCCACTTCATTTGTCTGACAGTGGCTCCTAGTGAATTTAAAAATTGATTCTGACAATTTGTTTTTTAACCTCAAGGCTACATCCCAGTTACCTAGGTGAGTTTGACAATTTGATGTTTCTCTCCGTAATCAGAGATGGTTCAGGGCAGCTGGCCTCTGAGCCGTGGGCCCCTTGGAGAGAAGTCAGGGCGCTGTGTCATCCATTAGCAGGAGGGGCAGCTCCTGGCTGAGCAGAGGAAGGGGAAAGTCCAATTTCCTTTCTTTAGGTATAAGCAGACTTGAGTCATTTATTACCAGGGTGGTCTGGGAAGGCAGATGGAGAAAGACAGAGCTTTTGCCTCAGGGTTGAAACACATTAAAATAAATCCTACTGTAAAAGTGGACGTGTTCAATGTAGATTTCCTCAACAGAGTTTTTATTTAGCCTAAGTCTTTTGTTTGAATTGCTTCTCCCACTTGAAGAAAGTTCTGTTTTGCTAATTTGCAACTAGCCTTGGCCTAGCTGCTTTCTCATCACTTACACACGGTGTCTCTCTGTTTCTTCTTGCTTGACACTGTGTGTCTCAGATTTCCTCTTGATTGCATGGAAAGATTCCTTTTCCTACTTGAAGTTTTCTGATGCCTTTATCGTTTTCAGGTTCCCTGATGTCTCTGACATATTAATGAGGATACCTCTGACTAAAAACACCAGAAACCTGCAACTCAAATTGGTTAAAACAACAAGGATACATTATGTGCGTGTATGAATATGTCACAACGAATCCCACTATTGTATATAACTAAAAAGCACCAATAAATTTTTTTTTTTAAAAAGATATCTATTTTCTCCCATATCACCGGAAGTTCAGGCCTTAGGCAAGTTACTATCTGGATCACTTTCATCATGGACTCAAATTTCTTGCTTTTCCCCCTTCTGGCTACCTCAGCCTCAGAGTCATGATCAGCTTGTTTTCCTTGTGGTCACAGGACAGTCTCAAGGTATTTCTAATCTAAACATTGAGAAACAGACTGTCCAAAGGGAAAAGAAAAGGAAATAAGTTTATTTGGAAATATGGCAGGGCATGTCTCTCGGCAGACATTTCTTCAATATTTGAGGGCCTAAATTTAGATCATATGCCCCATCGTTCACCCACAAACAGCTAGTGAAATGGTTACTGTAGACCAGTGTGGTCAAGGGCTAGCAAGGCCAGAAGCACTGAGAACTAGTTATAAATGCAAATCTCAGGCTTTTTCACAAAAGGCCACAGGTTCAGAAAGAATGGGGGCCCCAGCAATATGGGCTTTAACAAACCCTCCAGTGATTTTTGATTCAAATTCAAGCTTTATTTCAACTAATCATCTTAAGTAGGATGGATTTAGGGAATCTACTCATATGACCTCTCAAAATCTCTCACAGGAGAAGCAGGAATTGCTTAAATAATAAAGTAGAGAGGTCTATAAAAAAAACCACAGTTCTCTAATGCAATGGGGCTGAGGACAAGACAGCAAGCCTTGTTTGTAAGTGTCTTCTTTTAAGGTGCAAATGGGCCCAGGAGAAGCAGCACATTGTTGGATCCTACAGCATCACCAGACACCAACTATACCCTGCTTTCTAAATCACCATGAATTATAAAAATCATTGTCAATAACCGACTTACAGATGATGAGGGTACCTGCTGACTACCTAAGAGTTCCGAGAGTGCCAGGTGTGGTGGTGCATGCCTATAATCCCAGTGGCTGTGGAGGCTGAGGCAGGAGGATCCCAAGTTCAAAGCCAGCCTCAGCAAAAGCGAGGCACTAAGCAACTCAGTGAGACCTTGTTGCTAGATAAAATACAAAATCCAATGGCTCAATGGCCAAGTACCCCTGAGTTCAATCTCTGGTACCAAAAAAAAAAAAAAATTTTCCAGAAAATTAACCTGAAGTATTTGCAAATTAAAAGAAAACAAAATGATGATATTTTATTCTTCTGTAGTATACATGAGAGTTGGATCTTGAAGAACTGGAGCCCAGGGCAGTCAGAAGGACAGATCTACATGGCTAGGCAGGGGCAGATCTGGAGAAGCATTTCTTTCCTTCCAGGCAGGTCTTTTGTGTAGGAAGGAGAGACTCAAGGACACTTGACATTTAAAATAGCTCATGAATTAGACACAGTTGTCAAACAATTCAGGATCAACTGCCTAAGTAAACTACATAGCTAACTGTGACGGGGCCTTGCGAGTTCATACAGTTGGTTAAATATTATTTCTGGGTGTGTCTGTGAGAGTGATTCTGGAAGAGATTAGTATTTGAATTGCTGGACAGGTGGCCTTCTCCAATGTGGCTGTACACCATCCAATCCCCTGAGGGTCTGAACCGAGGACAGGTCTGCATTCAGGCACTGACCTTCTCCTGCCCTTGACCCCTGGTTCCCAGGTCTTCGGACTCAGACTGGAATCTACATCATCAGCTCTCTGGCTTTCAGTGTAAATGTCATGACCAGCTTCCTGGGTCTCCAACTTTCAGATGGCGAATCAGGAGACTCCTCAGCCTCCATAATTGCATCCTGTAGACATGTATGCGTGTACACACACACAAATTTAAACCGGTATCTCCTACTGGTTCTGTTTAGCTGGGGTACCTTAATAATATGCTCTTTGGCACAAAACCCCAACAGAGTCTTGAAATAAGACTACCCATATTTGTCAGTCATCCAGTCAAGAAGTTAAAAAACACCTCAGACCACAACAATGATTAATTTTCCAAATGATCTCATATTGCTATGGTGTGAATGTTTTTGTGACCCCCAAAAGTCATCTGTTGAAATCCTAACCCATATGGTGATGAAATTAGGAGGCCACATCTTTGGAAAGAAATTTGGTCATCAGGATGGGCCCTCATGAATGGATTAGTGCCTTTATATAAGAGGTCCCAGAGAGCTCCCCTGTTCCTCCCATCCCTGTGGGAACACAGCAGGAAGACTACATCTGTGAACCAGCAAGCAGGTTCTTACCAGACACAGAATCTGCTAATCTTGGACTCCTCAGCCTCCAGAACCATGAGAAATAAATTTCTGATGTTTATAAACCAACTAGCTTATGGCATTTTTGTTATAGCAGCCCAAAAAGACTGAGACATAATCCTTGCTGGTTTCATAAATCAATCTAAGGTACTTAAATTTAGCTGGGTGCCATGGTACCCACCTGTAATCTCAGCAACTCTGGATGATGAGGTAGGAAGATTGCAAATTTGAGGCCAGCCTAGGAAACTCAATAAGACCCTGTCTCAAATTTAAAAATAAGAAAACAAAGGTCTGAGGATAAAGTTCAGTGGTAAAGCACCCCTGGTTTCAATTCTCAGTAACGAAATAGGCAAACAAATAAATAAATGGTAGGGGTGAACAAAATATGGACATGTTAACCTAAGTGGTACTTCTGCTCTCTGCCCTAGATATGGTTTATATAAATACTGCAGAGCATGTAAAATATAAACCAACATCTTGCAAGCTCACTTTGTGAACTAAAGTTTGAAATAAGTGAAATTCTGTGTTATAATAGCCTATGTAATGCACTAGGTGATCTTTTGTGTTTTGAGCATTATTACCCAATTATCATGATTGAATCCTATAAGTGAAAGAGACTTCAAGTCACATCTAAGTGTCGCCTTCTATCCCCAAACAGGATTATTCTTTATCCTGAAGAGATGGTCTGTCCTATTTTTAAATGCGTCTGAGAATTCAACAACCTTCCTCAACACATTTCAATACTTCACTGTTTAATTACATTCAGCTAAGAGATTTTTCCTTATATCTAATCAAGTTCTTTCAGACCTTGCTTTTAAAAATATAACAGCTGTCTCGAGATATAATTCACATACCATGCAACTCATCTATTAAGCTTTTGAAAAACCATCAGACTGTTTTACAAAGTGGCTTGAGTTATTTTCCAATTCTATCACTATTATACCAGAGTTCCAATTTCTCCACATTTTTGCCAGTACTTGTCTGTTTTCTTGTTTAGTTGTCATTATGGGTATGAAGTGATAACTTACTGTGATTTGATTGGCATTTTCCTGATGACGAGCAATTTTAGTCTTTTTGTGTGCTTATTGGTCATTTGTGTTGCTTTTTGGGGGAATGTCTATTCAGATTCTTTGCTTGTTTTTTAACTGGGTTGCTTGGATTTTCCATTATTGACTTGCAAGTGTTCTTTATATATTCTAGATACAAGTCTGTAATAGAGTATATCATTTGTAAACAGTTTTCTTCATACTTTGAGTTATCTTTTTCTTTTGTTCGGACAGTCCTATGAACCAAAAAGTGAAATCTGATGAAGTCCGTTTTATCTAATTTTTCTTTTATTGTTTGTGCTTTTTAGTGTCAGAGTTATGGAACAATTACCTACTTTGAGTCACAAAGATATATGACTACGTTTTCAAGGGTTTTATAGTTGTAGTTTTTACATTTAGGTCTTTGATCCATTTCCAGGTTCTTACTTATGCCATGAGGTAAGGGCCCAAATTCATTCTTTTTAAAAAATATTTTTTAATTGTAGATGAACATAATACCTTTATTTAATTAATTGATTTATTTATTTATGTGGTGCTGAGGATGGAACCCAGAGCCTCACACATGCTAGGCAAGCACTCCACCACTGAGCCCCCAGCCCCAGCCCCCAAATTCATTCTTTTGCATATGATTTATCTGTTTGTTTCCATATCATTTGTTGAAAATATCATTCTTTACCCATTGAATTCTCACAGCAATCTTGTTAAAAATCAATTGACCATAAACATGAGGATTTATTTTGGGGGCACTTGATTCTAATCTCTGGATTTATATATCTCTTCGAGAATATCATCATACTATCTTGATTACCGTGGTTTTAAAATAAGCTTTGAAATTGTAAGTGTGATTCCTTCAAGATTGATCAACTTTCTCAATGCTATTTTAGTTATTTTGATTCCCTCCTGGTATTTTCATATAAATTTTTAAATTTGGTTTGTCAATATTGGCTAAAAAGGGTAAGCTTTTAAATTAAATAATTTGTGTGTGTGTGTGTGTGTGTGTGTGTGTGTGTGTGTATGATACTGGGGATAGAACCCAGGAGTGCTTTACCACTGAGCTATTACCCCAGTCCTTATTTTTTTATTTTGAAACAGGGCCTTGCTAACTTGCTGGTACTGGCCTCACACTTGAAATTTACATGCTTCAGTGTCACTTGTACCCAAATAAAGGAAACTTTTGTTTGTTTGTTTGTTTTTTAAACAGGTAGCTCCTATTTAATAATAGGAGTTGTGTTGAATTTGCTTACTAGTGTGGAGTGTTATTGCCATTTTGACATTAACTCTTCTATTCCTTGATCACTGGCTATCTCTGCATTTATTTAGGTTTTCTTTAATGTTTTACAGTTTTAAAATAAGTTTAGTACTTCTTTTCAATAAGTATATTTTGAATTATGTATTTTATTCTTTTTAATGCTACTGTAAATGAGATTACTTTCCCAATTCTGCTTCATAGTGTTCATGAAATATTTTGCAATGATTATATCCTACCACCTTTCCAAAGTCACTTATTAATTCTAATTTGTTTTGGTGAATTATTTTAAGATTTTCTACACACAGGACTATATGGTCTGCAAATAGAGATGATTTTCTCTACTTTAGTATTCATATTTCATACTATAGTTATGAAGACTGATTTTATTTATTCCTTTATTTTTGATTGATATATAATAGTTTTATACATTTATAGTTCACAATGTGATGTTTAGGTCTATGTGTACATTGCAGAAAATTCAATTGCACTAATTGACATAATGACACCTCACCAGTTTGTTATTCTTTTTTGAGCTGAAAAGGTTAAAAATCTATTCTTTTAGCAATTTTGCAATATACATTATTATCAACTGTGGTCACTGTTCATGCAACAGATTATCAAAACTTATTCTTCCAGTCTCACTGAAACTTTGTGCTCTTTGATCAACATCTTCCCTTTCCCCATCCCTCCAGCTAGTCTCTGGTAACTATGTATCTACTCTCTGTTTCTGTCAGAAGACTCTTTAAAATGATGAAAAATGGGGACAATACTTAAATAATATGCAAAAAACCCTTGCTATATTTAAATTACTTAGATATTACAATAGAAAACTTTATACATGCCTATATCATCAGGTCTTGTGCCAGGTGGTTTTTATATTATTATTATTTTTTAAATTGATAAACAAATAAGTTTATTAAGTAAATTTAGTAAATAAATTTAATAAATACATTTATTATTTTTTGACATCAGGGATTGAACGCAGGGGTGCTTAGCCACTGAGCCACAACCTCAGCCCTTTTATTAAAATTTTAAATTTTGAGACAGGATCTCTCTCAGTTGCTTAGGGCCTCGCTAAATTGCACAGGCTGGCTTTGAACTTGTGATCTTCCTGCCTCAGCCTCCTGAGTTGCTGGGATTACAGGCTTGAGCTACCCTGCCCTGCAATAAATTTTACTTTTTTTAAGAGCATCTCTTGGTTCAGGGCAAAATTGAACGGTAAGTGCAGAGAGTTCCCATACACCCTGGCCATTTGAATGGGTGTGAAGAGGTATCTTACCTGTTTTAATTTTGTTGCTTCAATTGTTTTCATTTTCAATTCCTTAATGACAGATGATATTGTGCATATTTTCATATGCTTACTTGAACCTGTATATCTTCTTTGATGAATTGTATATTTTCTTTGATGAAAAAAATTTGGCTGTTCATTTTCTTATTGTTGATTTTCAAGAATTCTTTGCATATTTTGGATAATGACGTTTCATGAGATGTGTTTTTTCAAATGTTTTCTCCCCATTCCTGGCTTGTCTTTTCATTTCTTTGACATTGTCTTTCAGGTAGTTTTTAATTATAATGAGTCCAGCTTATCCATTATTTCTTCTTCATACATTCTTTAATAAGTTTACAATAGCCTTGGAAATACATATGAATAATCCATCTTATAGATAAGAAAACCGAGGTTCAGAGAGCTCAAATTCAGGGAATTAGAAATCTACAGGCTGAGTAGGGCTCTGAAACCAGGCTATTTAACCAAAGTGTCAGATTTAAGCTCAACAAAATACTTCAAAAAGAGATTTTAATAAAAAGAAAATGATATCAATGATCATTTCCTCTGCAGTTGGCTCTGGAGAATGCATCCCACAGCATTCCCTGAGGCCTCCGTGGTCATGTCCACCCATATATTCCGGTTCCCAGTCACTCACTGCCTCTGTGAAACATTATCCCTACCACCAGACACCAGGTGGCTTTCCACAACCTCTAAACAGGCTGATTCTTCCCATGTCCCCCTCAGTCCTGTCAGAATGGCCACTATTCCTCCCACTTGCCCTTCCCTTCTCTCTCCTACCCACTCCACCCAAACCAAAATCTCCTGGATAAAAAAATAATATAGTCATCAAATGTTATGAAACTGTTCAAGATTTCTGTTTAACAGTCAGTGACGTCCACAGCGATATATTTTAGGCATTTAAGTTGATAGGCATTGCTTTTAATTTAGTCTATTTTTTTTCCTTTGCAGAATCAAAAACTATGTCTGTTCTCAAATATTTTCACATCTTCACAGATCCTTGAAAAGATCATCCACTCTGGGCATGGGTGGGCTACATTTGCGACTGGAAAAAGTCATCCAACCTTTTTATATCTCCCCTTCAACCAGTGTTTTTTAAATGATTAGCTTACCAAGCGAACTACTTTCACCTCTTCACTTCAGTTAGTAATGTGCATCCATAACCTCATAGAATTAATGTGACTAGATGGAAATGCCAAGGACTTCTGTTTTCTGTGAAGTCATTCATTCAGCCATCTTAGAGAGAGGGGCAAGATCTGCTGGACTTCTGGAAGTTCATGCACAGCTTAACAGCTTATATGCCTCAGCATATAGAATATGGAGACCTGAGTTTGAGGTCTACTGGTTAGAAGATAGTAAAAGTCTTTTTTCAGTTGTAGCACTTTGTGAAAAAGAAACAAAATACACCCAAGAACACTATTGCTGCTTCACTGTAATTAGCTCTTGTTTCTCTGGCTAATGGCCTGATTACTTGCCCTTTTCCAATGGGGTCTCTAGCTATTTTCACAGTTTAAGATTCTGTTTGTTTATGTTCGCAGGTGATAATTGCCTTCTTGCCAGTGGTTTTAAATTTTTTTTTCCTATTTGTTTTTTAAGACCTTTCCAAGTTTCTCCTAGCTTTCTTCCACTTCTTTCTCTTTACCTGGTTTAGATTCCATTTAGGGAGATGTCACCATAAGTACTGATTCTATTCTAGGTATCAGTGCTTTCTTAAAGTACTCTGTTTTCATTCAGTCATCAGAGAAGAATCAGATAGCTGGTACGTGTCATGTTCCCTGATAACCAGTGTTTTTAAATGATTGACTTACCAAATCAATGGCATTTACCTTCTCACCTTCTCATTATGTGTCAAGCACTGCACAATATGCTAAGAACATAACAGTGAATAATCAAATACAGTCACTGCATTAATCAGCTTTCTGTTGCTGCAACAAAATATCTGAGAAAATCTACTATAAAGAGGAAAAGTTTATTTGGGCTCACAGCTTTAGAGGGTTCGGTCCATGGTTGCTTGGCCCTGTTGCCTTTGGGCCTGTGGTGAGGCAGTATATTATGGTAGGAGCATGTGGCAGAGAAGGCTGTTCATCTCATGTTGGTTGAGAACAGAAGGAGAGAGGAAGAGAGAGAGAGAGAGAGAGAGAGAGAGAGAGAGAGAGAGAGAGAGAGAGAGAAGAGAGACCAGGTCTCCATATCCTCCTCTACGGCATATGAGCAATGACCTAACTTCCTCCCATTAGGCTCCACCTCCAAAAGGTTTTCTCACTTCCCAATAGCATCATAGGCAGGTGACCAAGTGTTTAACACATGGGCCTTTGAGGGACATTTCAGTTCCAAACCATAACAGTCACTAGTTTGGTTTGATTTAATGTGGGACATCAATATGGTCTAGACGATTAGTCACACAAGTAAATTAATAATTGCAAATTATGATAACTGCTATGAAGGAAAGGCAGAAGGCCTAGAGAGTCTATCCATGGATCTAACAGGTAGATAGATTAGGGGGCCTTCCAAGGATATGCTGTTAGGGAGTCTGAGAGCTAAAGGTAAGCAGGAGTTGGGTGACATAAAGGGAAAAACAATTGCAAGAAGAAATAATACCTAAAATGACACAGAGGCTTTGTTCTAAGTTTCACATTTCACACTAGTAAAAATATTTTTTAAACAGATATAAAACATATTTTTCCAGTCCTGTTAGAGGAAGCAGCTGGACAGCTTTTAGTTGCCTATTATTAAGAGTAATTTTTGATAGCAGCAAAGAAAGCAGTGATTGAAGGAGACATCAGAATATGCTATCACTTAACCTCTTTCCAGAATGTTCTCCTTCTGATAAAACAGTACCAGAATTTCCTGACCAGGTTGCCACAAATTACATCAAATAGGTTGTTTTTATTGGCCATGGTGGCATAAGCCTATATAGTTCTAGCCATTTGGGATTGAGTCCAAGGGTTTGAGCCCAGCCTGGGCAAAACAGCAATACCAGCCTCAAAAAAAAAAAAAAAAAAAGTATTCTTGTCTTTACTATTGCTTATTGCTTATCCCATAACTGAAACCCTCTGGCTTTCTGTTATCCCACCTTCCTCTTGTTCTTGAGATCAGTGGATCTGAAGCCAGTTCTTCATCAGAATAACTTTGGTCATCTTATAAACGGTAGGATACTAATTCCAGAATTATTGAACTGGAATACTCCAGAGTGAGACCCACATTCAAAAACTAAAAAAAAAAAAAAAAAAAAAAAAAAAAAAAAAAAAAAAAAAAATCTCAGGTCATTATGGTCTGAAAAAAAGCCTGTGAAGTCCTACTCCACTATTAACTGTGGGCCCTTCAGCAAGTTGCTTACCCTCCCTGCGTCTCAGCTTCCTCAAATGTAAAATAGGAATCTTACTAGTATTTACCTGATGGGGTTGTAATCAGCATAAAAAGAGGTAGACAATCCTGATTTCTGTCAGGTATTTGGACAGGAAACACAACCTTTCAAGGAAATGGTAAGTCTAGGAACTTTGGAAACTCAGGGTTGTTCCAAGGATAGGAGGGCTTCCAGTGAGTCTTCTCTGGTTCTGACTTATGAGGTCACTTTGTGAGCTCTCCACCCCTGCACAGTTGAATGTGGTATTGTGGCTATCAATTTAAACCCTGTCTCCATGCCTTATTTTAGAGTACTGTATCTTCTCCCCTTGATTGGCATGCAGCTGTTAATCCACAAACCATACTTTCCTGGCATGGGGAAAGGTCTGTAGATCAGAGTGGCCAATCCAAATATTTATTTCCATGAGTACAGCAACTCCTATGTAGCTTTAACAGAAGACCCCAGCAGGATGATTCAGAGTCCATTCTCAATGATTGGTATGGGCACTGGGGGAGAAAGGGTCTCTTCTTTGCAATTACTATCAATAAAGATGATAAAAAGCCTGGAATTTCTCATGGGTATCTTCTCTGTTAAACATGGTAGTTTACTGAGGATTACAGTGAACAGAAAAACTCAGGCCAAGAAGAGGAGCCAGAAAGGAGAGAGTCCTGATGATAAAATGATTAGAACAACAAATTGAGTGATTACTGAAACCACTGTGGACTTCCCAGGGGCTATTCTGAAAATTCTCTTATTGAATGTACCTTTCTCCTTCCTACCTTCCTTCTTTCCTTCCATCCATTTATCTACTTATCTATTGATTTAGCATACTTGAAAATAAGATTTCTATCTCTTAAAATCCAGTGCTGTGTATAAATACATTTGGGTGTCTTTCTCACAAATAGGATCAATATAGTTTATTCCAGGGTGCCACGAAGCTGGGTTGGAAGCCCCAGGAGAGAAGCTGAGACTCTCACCCTCTAATTATCAGGAAAAAGAAGAGAAGTGTAGATGAGAGAGGGAGGCAGCACTGACCCTGTGTGAGCCCTCTGTATTGTAATAACAAAAGAACAAATGCATCCATGCATTTCAAATAAATGAATTAGAGAAACTTACCATAAAAGGTTTAAAAAATGATTTCCTATTTGAACTGCTCATAACTGTTGCTAGTGCTCAGATATGATCCTAGATATACGTGGGCATGTTCCTTCCATTAAATGAACAACCTTAATACAAATGCTGGTCCTACAACTTCAGTAAGAGCTTTTGTCTTATATTAAAGCTTTTTACATTATTGTGTTCCATTGTGAGTAGAACTCTATTCAAAGTCACACTGAATACAAACTGCAATTGGGTTACAAACAGCATTAAAAATTAATGAAAAATCAGCCTTGTAGATGCAAAGCAACAATAAAAAATTGTGGAATGGAAAAATAAAGTAATTATGCTATGCTAGCCTTGGTTAAGACTTGGGCAATTATTCTGTATTTGAAATTTAGATCTCCCCCGCCCCCATATAATTATCCATTAGACTTACTAACACATTTTTCATGTCAAACTAGTAAGAACTCCAAAATGGAGAGATGGGACTGGCAGAGAGAGTAAAGGGAATAAAGGTAAGTTTGATACACAGGGAAGCAAAAGAATATGGGAAAACATCAGCTTTTATTGTACAATCTATCACTAAAAATGTGCAGGCATGTCTAGGCTATCTTTATTTTGTTATAATACAAAGAAATAGATATGAACCCAATACATCTCCAGTTTGACTCCTGAAATTAAAAAAAAAAATCTGAGAGAAGAGTTGGGAGTGGGAAGATCAGCATGTTAGAGCTGGAAGGAAACATGAACAACTCCTGTGACAATTTCCTTATGTTAAAGGTCAGGAGACAGATCCAGTGGGTCAAGGGTCCTGGTCAAGGCAACTGAGTTACTAAGTGGGAGTTCCCTTGGAGCCGATCAACTGTTTATCTCCTTCTTTTAAATAGACATCTATTGGGACTAGTATACAGATCAGGCAGAGTTCTTGCATTGGACATTTTCTGAGAAAAGACACGCATTAGACACGTTCCCAGAATTCAACACCACAGCCGGGTGCAGTGGCGCATGCCTGTAATCCCAGCAGCTCAGGAGGCTGAGGCAGGAGGATCCCAAGTTCAAAGCCAGTCTCAGCAAAAGTGAGGTGCTAAGCAACTCGGTGAGACCCTGTCTCTAAATAAAATACAAAATAGGGCTGGGGATGTGGCTCATCCCCAAGTGCCCCTGAGGTTAATCCCCAGTACTAAAAAAAAAAAAAAAAAAGATCCCAGCACTAGGATTCTGCGGGGGCTAAGTATCTGTTCCCATTACATTCTGTAATTGGGGAATGACCACAGATGGCCTTGCAGAACACTGGATCCACTGGGCCTGAGCTGAAACCCCATTGATCACTGACCTTCACAAGTCCTGCTGGTGCTTTGACACATGGAGATGAAGACAGAGTCTCAGAATCAAGGTCCTGCTAACCTTCCCTTATTTCTTCCTAAAGGGCAGGAAGGGTTCTGCCCTAGAAGTTCCCTTGTCTGATTAAGAAAATGTCTTCCAAAAGAGATGAAATTGCCTTAAACTCCTTCCCTAGGATGAACTCATCAAATAATGGCTGTTTTCTGGAGGGTGACTCTGAGAGGTCAACCGGGAGACTTGGTGTGAAGATACCCTTTTTCCCAATGCAGTTGACCAACACAGTTGTATTGGTGTCCTTTCCCTAACTGTCACTACCTTCCCTACTTCCCTTTCTCCTATGAAAAAGACAGTCAAAATTCAAACATTCAACTCCTTCTTTGATTTTATAGGTTGTATGCAAGCTGTTTTGTTTTTCTCTTGCTAATCTATTTTTTGATTTTAGGGAGGTTGGTCTTGATTCTTTATGATGGATGAGAAAACCATCACCCTCTTTTCCACCCTATTGTCCCTTCTCCGTCAGTGATGAAGAAACGAAGTCTCCCGAAACAAGTGTCAATTCAGAGCCAGTACCCAGTAATGTCTCTAAATCTGCTTACTTCCTTTTCCCCAGGGATCCATGGCCCTGGCAAAAGCTCATAATAAATATTCAGTAGTATTCTAGTGATGCTATTGGAATTGTATAGATTTTAAGAATAAATAAAAAGTTGGCATTTGTAAGGGAAAAAAAAAAAAAGTAGCTCCTAAGACCATAAAGAGATTTCATTCCATGGGTTTATTCTACAGGAACAGAACAAAAAGAAGGGAGAAGTCTGGGGAAAGCTACTAGGCAATGGGGAGAAATGTCAAAAAGAAGGGAAGATTTATTCATTTACCCAGGACACCTTATTAGTTCTCAGAGCTGCTGGGGAGCCGCTTGCTCCAAAGCAGGCATAAATATTGCAGCCATCGAAGAGACCATTTTTATATGTTGACATCAAGAATGTGGTTTGCTAAGATCTGAGGAGACAGCCAGAGTCTAGTGATGAGCCTGCTCTTCAAATGCCACCTTCTCCTAAAACCTAGGCTCTTGACACTTCTGATCAGGCAGAGGAAATACTACCCTGTCACATTTTCACAAACCCCCTCTGTTGGGAGTTCTTGCACCTCTCTGCAGTCCTTGGCCATCAATGCTTCTCATAAATATTCAGAGAACACAAATGCGGGCAGATATATGCTCTTATAAAGTCATAGGAGTCTTACAAGGGAGCTCTCACTTCAGGAAAAGCAACACAATTGTTGGAAGTTAATAGAATGATTCACACGGTAGTGTTACTCATTGTACACATACAAGAAATGTAACCATGCAAAAGGTCCCCAAAGTCAAAACTGAATAAATGAATATTTAAGAATTCCAGATGCTAAAAATACACCTGAGATCTCATTTTCTTCTTCATCAGAAATTGCTTCAGGGAAGATGCCTCTTTGACTTCTGGAATCCAACATCAGCCAAGTGAACTTGGCATCTTGGCAGAAATCAAGGATAACCTGACTCTTGCCAATTGTAAACAGAGAAGAGGAAATTTAAATATAAGAGATACAGAGGGAAAAATCTGCCTACCTGTTGCTCCAAACTAAGCAAGACTTATGCTATTTAAATTTCAATGATGGTATTGGAATTCATTCAGATTTTTTGTTCAAATGCATGCCCACCATTTCAAGCTCAGTCTAGTGGATGTAAAACACTTCCAGAGGACAGAATTAAAATCTATTAAAATTTCCCATTATGACTAGATTTCATTTAAAGTATAGTACAATTTCTCCATCAATTCAATTCTGAATTGCTTATAACTTCACATTTTTTTCCAAAACTGTAGCACCATGCTTTTTGGAGATGAGATTCAGGGTTGCAGTTATGTCTTTTTCCTTAGCTTTTTTAAGGATATCAGATATACAACCTTATATTCATAGCAAACTAGGAATCTCTACCTAATTTTCTTCAGTGGTTCAGTGAACGAACTTCTGATTTCTGTTGATTATTGAATTGCTTCAGGGATGGATCTAAAATGCAAGCACTGACCCTTAAAGGTCAGTCATAAAATTCTGAGTCCAAAATTCTGAGGCAGTTTCAGTGTTTACAATATATTTCTGGCAGCGTGATAATAAGCAGACTGACCATTTTATGGATTTGTCTCTCTCCTGAGCAAACTTAAAAGAAGCCTTAGTCAAGCTTACATTGGTTTATTGAGTGCATGAAAGCTGGATGCAACTCTTGTTTTCTCCTGTTTCTAGATATTTTTGGCTTTAAACATCTGATGAGTTTTTTCAAATTGACAATTTTTCTTAGTGATATTATATATGTCTTTCTTAGTTAACTATTATGTGATGGGTCATGTAGAAACCAATGAGAATATTTTATACTAAAAATTATTTGTTTTTAACCATATTTCATATTACAAGAAGTGCAAACTTATATGATCCCAATTCATATATATATTAACCATTCGCAATAAATCGATTATGAAAGTAATTTGAGAGCTGTTCATAGGACCAAGAAATATATAAGTCCTCATGTATGTTTTTTTTTTTTTTACTTGCAAACAACTATTAATTGGAACTCTACCCAGAGGGCACTTGATAAGCATTCTAGAATTCTACATTTATCATTGTGATGTTTTTATTAAGAGTATATTTTGGTTTTTTCCACCAAAGTACTGGGCTCGAGGCACAGCCATAGTGTGGAAAGGTAGGTAGCTCCCTAATGTCTTGCTTTTCTCAAATGAATCTGAACCACTCTGACATCAATTTCTGGCTTTCTTAATTTTTTCTATCAAGAGTCTTTACTAAATATGTAACCAGCAGCCACCCACATAATCATTAAGTGTCATTTGAATAGAAAAAAAATGACATTTGCACAAGATACATTTTGTTCTTTTCCTGATATGAGGCCAAACAAATGGAAGCTTCTTGAGAAATAGCTGTCAATGTCATTGAGGTTAACTCTGTCCCCCATCCTTCTTTACTGGCTTTTTAAAAATGACAAACACTTTGGACAACAATTTTGCACTGTGGGTCACATAGACGGGTAACCAAGTGAGTTTAAATGTTCTGGAAAACAAATAAATTTTAGAAGGGTAACATTAAGAATATAAGAGCAGCAATAGAATGGAAGTTTAATAACTAACCTGAAAAGTAAATTTATTTTACTTTAGAGAAAAGCTAGAATATTACATTGCACTACAATTGAACTTTATTATCATTAAAATACTGCATGATGAAGTTTTGCAAAAATATGTCACAATGACCAAGGACAAATGATTGTACATGAGTACTCTTCTTTCCATGAAATGAGATGGTGAATTCTTAACAGGCACTCTGAAAAGACATTTTCATTGGCTTTGGAGAGGGTGTTTGACATCTAAGATTTTTTTATACTGGTATTTCTAATTCAGTATTTTCAAATTGGGCTACTGAAATATTTCCTATTATGGTCAAGGAAAGCACAAGACAGGCCCAGGAGATGTGATGATATGTCCTCTTAGTGCTATCTGCACAGATCATGGTCCACTGGTTGAGGGCAATATAATATACTCTATGTATACCATCATGAGAGCTTTAGCAGAGACCTGTAGACAGCACAAGAGAGGGGCAACTTAGACAGCCAAGGAGCAAGACATGTTCTAGAGGGACCTGCAGAGACACAGGGTTGGGGGATCCAATGGACAGTTCAAGAGTTCAGCTCAGTTGGGAGTTTAGTGCAAAGCCAGCAATGTGGCCAGAAATGAACCAAAAGAGAGGTACAGGGCCAAAGTGAAGGACCTTGACAGCCAAATTATGGAGAAGAGTTTTGTCATAAGAACCACTAGGGGACTATAAGGAGTTTCAAGCAAAGTAATGAAGCCTCCATGTTTGACAGCTTTGGTCTTCCTGAGTGGGGGCTTTTGGGGCATTCAAGTACACATGCCCAGAAGCAGATGGCTATAGAGACTGGAGAAGGATTGGGTTTCTGAGGATGGGCTCCCACAGGGGATGTACATTGAGTGAGATGCAAAGAAGGCTGAGGGTTGAACTCTGGGAGACACAATGTCAAACAGATAGGGAAAGGGAGAAAAGTTAGAGGAGGAAAGGGAGAGTTCAGTCAGAGAGGAAAACTGAGAGAGTCTGTTCACATGGAGGGCAGGGGAAGCTGGCATTGATGAGGTTGCCAAGATCTGATGCTGCACAGAGATCAGAAGATGAGGACTGGGGAGGACTCACAGCATTCAGTGGTGGGAAGGTTCTTGGGAAGAACAGGACCAGTGGATGATGGGGGCCCACTGCGGGAATAAGGTAAGGGAAAGTGAAGAGTAATAAAGTGGAGATCGTGATTACTCAAAAATGTTTTGAAGAAGTTGAAGAGGAGAAACAGAATAGATGGGGGTCCATAAGGAAAGAGTGGTTGAAAGAACTGGCTATTTGAGTTATGCTTTATTTTCAGACAGGGGAGACTGAACTGTATTTAAATATAGATACAAGAAAGCAGAGAGATATAAAAAGATTCAGGAGAGGAGGATACACAGAGGATAACTTGGAACACTAAAGGGGTAGAAGGCCTTGGAAGCCAGATGGGAGGAGGAGGAGGAAGAGCAGCAGGAAGTGGAAGAGAAGCAGGGAGAGGGAAAGAGGAAGTAGCTGGGGAAAAAGGAAGTAGCTAGAGGAAAGAGGAAGTAGCTGGAGGAAGAGGAAGGAATGGAGGTAGGTAGTATATATTGTGGTAGCAGGAAGCTCTGGGAGGTGTAACTTTGATGCTCTCTATCTCTTTTCTGTGGAGGAGGAGGAGGAGGAGAAGCCATCTTGGCAGAGACACCAGGAAGAGATGTACTTGATGAGAGAAAGAGGAGAGAAGGTCACTGAGGGGGAAGTAAACACATCAGAAATTACTTCTCTATAAAACAGGAAAGAAAAAGCTCAAGAGGGAATATAGGATTGCCAGGCAACAATGAGGTCCCATTAATTTATCTGGATCTATCTACAGCTGCCACATACAAAAAGAGACAGCCCAGCGGATCTTGGAGAATGACACTGTGGAATATAGTATTTTGTGAAACAAAATAACCAAAAGCTTATATGGCTTCTTCATAACCAGGAGCAAAACATCCCCACAACTCTATTCCTAATTCATCAAGTGACCCCAAGAAAAGTAAAAAATGTTTCCCAACACCTTTAATGTAGGAAAGTAGGGAAGATTGGCTGGCAATGTAGGTATTCTAACTACTGGAAATATGTCTCTCCATTAACATGGTAGTCATTAATTAAATGATTTCTGAATACAGCAATAAGCCTATGTAACTGGTATGATTAGTGACCCAAAAGTTTAACTCATGACAACTGGCAAAATGAAATATCTAGAGTCGCAAAGCTCACAAACAGAGCCAGAAGGTAGTGACGACCCCAGAGATCTGCATAAAGCACTGGCTACTCTTACTTTCTGAAATATCTCTTCCAGTTTTTTTCCATTGAGCTCTTATTGGGGTCCCCTGTGTCCATGTGCTGGTATCTTGACCCTGACAGCAAATGTTCACAGCCCAGGCAGACTCGCACAACAAGAAATGTACCTAAAAGGTTAAGAAATATAAAGAGGACACCAGTGATTAATTCTCTGTGTTGGATTAGCACACAGACACACACAAATATTTGCAACCCCATAACAAAACACAACAAAACTTCTAGTGTTCTGCAACTTAGGGAAAAATAACAGAAAGAACATTTAATGAAACTTGAAGTTTTTTTGTTTAAAAATGTGTCACATTTCCAGGTGTCTACTTATTTGTGATGAACTAGATGCTGTGCAACTTGCCAACAAAACTTTCAGTTGTTTGATTTTCTCTTGAAAGTTAACTTGGAAAGAAGGCTACAGAGTGAGGAGTGAGTTATTCTCAAAGACAGTGGTTGGGTAACACTGAAGTTGCTTCTGAAGCTGGGGTCTGACCACACTTGTCATAGCACACATTTGAGCATACATTTTTCAGCTGGAGAAGAAAGATCAAATTCTTGCTCCTGGTGATTGATGCATCTGGTTGCTAGGCTTACCCAGGCTTTGGGACAGTTATGCTTAGATCATTTCAGGAAATGTACCAATAATTCAAAGTGTCTTGAGTCCTCTTGTATCTCAAGGGGAGGAAAGAAAGGAAGAGGAAAAGAAGTCCAGAGAAGAAGGAATCATATTTTAGTGCCAGTATTGTGACTTACTGGCTGGTGATGCAAATTCAAGTCTTTCAGTGGCTTTTCTGGGAAAGGAGGAAGCAGGAGCCAGCTGATGCTTTGGATTCAAAAGAGTTTATTTTTATTAGGAAAATTAGAGTTTGGACTAGGTGGTATTACATACTGAATCAATACTTGCTAACAGGACTTAACTTGCCTACTGCTCTGAATAATTTAGTGAGTGAGGTCTTTACACTCATACTGGAAGTCCACACTAATGACCTGGTAATTATTTTAATCGATTTTCAATGAACTGTTAACTACTCTGTTGGCATACCAATAAAGAAACACTGAGAAGAGTTTCTGTGTCTGATAGTTATATCTTTCTGCTGTAATTCTACATGGAAATCTGTGTACCCAAATAAATATTTCTGTGTATGTTTTCCTCGAATGATCATTGAACACATGTGGTGTTTTCAGAAGTCCTAATCTGGATTAACCTGAGCAGAGAAAAAGGTAATAATATGGAATATAGAGTTTTGAGTATGAGGGAATTTTGTTGCATATGTAATTTCTTCCCTGCACAGAAACTCTCAAACATGTGAACAAAGATATGCAATGATATTCGATCAGAATTATGTGTGAGAGCAAAACCTTAGGAACAATTTTAGTGAGCATCAATTGGAGATGGACATATAACATAGCATATTCACATAATGGAATATTATCTAGCAGTTAGGTGAATGAATTAGAACTACCTACCTATATTAATATAAACAAATTTCAAAAAACTGCTGTTGAATGAAAAAGCAAGGTGCAAGAAAGTGTGTGTGTGTGTGTGTGTGTGTGTGCATGTGTGTGTGTGTGGCTATGGAAATGAAAAAGGAATACAAGAATGTGTTAAAAAAATATAGAGACATGTACAAGAATGTGATGCTAAATAAAGGGTTGTGATGATAAATTTAGACTTGGTAGTTATCTCAGGAAGGAAAAAAAAAGTTAGAAAATGGGAGAAGAAAAGAAACCAGAATCTGGAGTGCTTAATCCACTTGTTCAAGGATACAAAATAGGTTAGAATTCAATAGCTTTAGCTCAGTACTTTTCACTACAAAATACTACCTCCAAACTGGAGAGCTTCTAAGAGTTTACTAATATCTCCTTTAGATACAAAATGCTAGCCACATGAAATATAACAGGATAAGAGACTTTAAAAGGTTATTATTTGTGGGCCCTCATTTAAGTTTTGAATTTTCCTTCCAAAATGTCTTCTAATTGATAACCTGGCCATTAAAATGGAAAAATTAACCTCTCTGGGTAACATTTTCTATATTGTTATTGTTCTCAAAGTCTTTGATCATTTTATTCTTTTCTCTTTTGGTAATTTTTAAAATTAACATATAATAATTGTACATACTCACGGGATAGAGTATGATATTTCAATACATGTATGTGATGTATACAGATCAACCCAGTGTTATTAGCATTTCCATTTCCATTTCCTTATTTCTTTATGTGTGGGTCCTTCGAGTGCCTCTCTTCTAGATCTTCATAAAACATAGATCTGTTTCTGGAACTCTAGTCACTCTGCTGTGCAGTTGAACAGTAGAACTCATTTTTCCTAGCTAACTGTATTTTTGTACCTATTACCCATCTCTTTCCTCTCCCCACCTTCGGTAATCACTAAGTCACACTTTTCTACACCGAGAGCAACATTTTTAACCTCTGCTTGAGAGAGTTCATAAGGAACTGTCTTTCCGTGTCTGGCTTACTTCACTTAACATAATGAATTCTAGGTCCATCCACTTTACCACAAATGGCAGGATTTCATTCATTTTATGGCTGAGTAACATTCCATTTTGCATGTAAACCACATTTTCTTTTAGGTAACGCATTTGTGATCTCAAGAGAGATACTTCAGGATACCCCTGGAGAAAATCTGCACCCCTTAGTAAATCAAGCACTTTAATTTCTGAAAAATCCAGAGTTAAACACCAGCTTCACTGTCTTAACTCAGTTAAGCTTAGCTTTTAGTGTGGTTCATTAATTTGGCTGAGATTTACTAAGCATCTACTAGTGCCAGGCACTGCATTAGATCTAGGGCATAGTAGAGAACAGGTTGAAGTGTAAAATAAAATATAAACAGTGGTGCATGCTTCTTTGCCATTTGCTTCTTCAGTCTCTATCCTAAAGGCTGAGTAGAGCTAATGGGTTCCATATTGAGGCCCCTCTGAAATTCAATAACTCCTTTCTGAGAAAGATGATCGCTTACTGATAATGGGGAAAAATTAAGAAAGAGCAGGAACTGTATAGGACCTTTGAAGAAGTAGTTCCAGAGACCTGAATATTTGCTGGCTTTCATCTATAACTGCTCCTCTTTTTCTTTCTGGTTTTCTTTTATCTCTCTACAAGCCTAGCATCTTCAGCTGCCCTAGTCTTCATGGTAGCTACACAACCATACATTCCAGTCAGGTCCATACTCCAGGTCTCAAAAACCAAAGCCCCAAGAAAGCGAATCATTCACTGGCCAAGCTTAGCTCAGCCACACAATTCCTGGACTCCTAAATCATTGTGAGCAACGGTGTATAGTAATGTACTAGGAATGATGGGTTGAGAGTTGGCCAGACACCTGTCAATAGACCAACTGAAGGGTTACTTTGTAATATGGCAGTTTTTGGGTACAACTTAGTGTGGGAGAAAAGGACCAGCCTGCAAAAGAAATAGAGGCATGGCAAGAGCAGCCAGAGAAGAGTAAGGGCTGATCTGAACCAACAGCATGACCCTGCACGTGTGCTCCACACATATGTAGAGATCAAATGCATTCAATTCAAATGCATCAATAGATCTCTAAAATAAATCTATCTAAAAGTTTTGAAAGAAAGTTGCTGATACCGAGATGAAATCATTCTTGCCAGACCCAGACAAAATTAAAGTTGGGAAATAATGAAGAAGGATGGTTGCCTCAAAAAGACTTTGTAGAACCTCACAAGAAATTCCCTCATGCTCTACAACGCACCCCAAACTTTGCAGAGCTTGAGAATGCACATATTTCTGTGACAAAGTTTACCTTTAACATTCTTTAACTGCAGCAGTTCAGATAAGTCACTGTAGACAGAACACTGTCTCAGCAATCAAACACCCACAAATAAGCTGATGCCAATTTCTACCCACAGGCGCGAAGAGCAATAAACCATGTCTCCAAGCAGCTTATGTGAATTTTCCTCATTTTGCTAGTAAAATCTTCTCTTTGCCTCAACCTCCTTGAATATGCACATAGTTTGCTATGACACCTATATTCCCCCTGCAATGCTCTTCCTGAATAAACTCAATTAATCATTTGAAAGTCTCTCTCCTGCCATCCCCTCCACCCCCAGCTGTTGCGTGGTTTGACAAAGGGATCGACTCTCTTGCACAGCTTGGCTACTGAACATTATTCAATTTCGGGAGACTTTAAGCAACTTGAAACCCTTACTCCTTCACTTCTGGGGAATGAGGCAAATGGGGCTGATAGCACTCGACCTTGCCAGACGCTCAGACACCTGGGGTAGAGAGTGAAGAGAGTGTCCGCAGGGGACAGGGAGCTGGGTGAATAAGACTCAACAGTGAAAACGGAGTACGTCAGATGCATAGCAAAGTAAGGATTGCCATCAGCACCTGGGTGCAGAAAGAAGCTTCAGGAGCCCAGGGGACCAAGACACGAGTTCTCCACCCTCAGGAATCTTCCATGTCACTGGGAGACACAGATCATATGTAAGCAAACAAAACGTGATTAGTGATTGGAATAAGCACCATGAAGTAAATTAAAAACACCGAAACAATAAAACAGGTGCCGTGAGAGATCAGGAGATATCTATTCTAGTAGGATGGTGACATTGAAGCTATAGCCTACAGGATTAGAAAATGGCGGCAGTGGAAACGCCCAGGAAAGGTGCTCCAGGAAGAAGAACGAACGCAAAGGCCTGAGGGAGGGACAGTAGCATCCAAGGAAGATGGGCTATGGCAGCATCTAGAGCATGGAGGCAGAAGCATGTGCTCATTTGATTAGAGAATGTTTGCCATCTTGGCTAAACCAGGGAAAGTAATTCAAATGAGTGACTTTTTCAAGAAACGCCATTTTATTCCTCTGAGACTATGTCTTTCCATGGTAGAAGTGGCTTTGTTCTGATTCGGGTATACAAAGACACCCTGAAAGAAAATATGATTTCAATACAACAACATCACAATCAGGATGAACAGGCTCATTTTGGAGGAAAAGAATGTATTCTTTCATCAGAGGGGCTCAGGAGCAAAGAAGGTACCCATGTAGTCCAGAAATGACTCTTCATGCCAAAAATATGCTTCAATGTAGAGAGAGAAAGAACAAACAGTTTTAAAAAGAAAGCAAGATAGAATTTCCCTAGGAAAGAAGCAGAGAGGACAGTTTGCTTGTGAAAAATTGGTCAATTAGCTGAGAGAAAGCAATAAGGCTGCTTTCCTTTGCTTGAAACCATGGGCTTGCAGCTACTAATTTTTGCTTTCATATTTACAAACACAGGAGGGTTGTTATGGTTTAGATATGTGGTGTTCCCCAAGAGCTCATGTGTGAAACAATGCAAAAAAAAATGTTTGGAGGTGAAATGACTAGATTATGAGAGCTGTATCCTAATCAAGTGGATTGATCCACTTCATTGGATTACCTGGGTGGTAACTATAGGCACCATAGGGTAACGGTGGCTGAAGGAGTTGGTCACTGGAGGCATACTCTGAAAGTATGTGATCATCAGGTGATCAGCACTCTTCAGCCATACCCTTCCACCATGATGTTCTGCCTCACCTAGGGCCTTGAGCAATGGAGTTGACTGACTATGAACTGAAACTCTGACATTTTGAGACAAAATAAATTCTTCCTCCTTAAAATTGTTGTTGTCGGGTTTTTTTGGTCACACCAACACAAAGTTGAATTAAAAAAGGGTTAAAATACAACTTAAACTCTGATGTTTGTGTACTTTTGAAAAAGAAAAAAGTAGCCATCAAATGGGATACAACCCTGACCTTACTTCTCAGGCAAATAATGTTTAGGAGCAGAGTCTCATAGAATCTGGATTTGTGGAATTGGTGACAGGACTTTTCTTCTTCCTCTTCTTCCTCTTCCTACTTTTCCTCTTCTTCTTCCTTTCCTCCTTTTTATCCTCCTCTTCCTCCTCCTCCTCCTCATCCTCCTTCTCCTTCTTCTTCTTTATTTATTTATTTATTTTTTTTTGGTACTGGGTTAAACTGAGAGATGCTATATCACTGAGTTACATCCCCAGATATTTTTATTTTTTATTTTGAGACAGGATCTCACTAAGTTGCTTAGAGCCTCACTAAATTGCTGAGGCTTTCCTTGAATTTGCAATCCTCCTGCTTTGGCCTCCTGAGTTTACACTTGGGATTGCAGGTGTGCACCATCACACCCAACATGACATGACTTTTAAGAAAATAGGATCATAGTTTGGGCTCAATCATTTCTTCATTTATTCCCTAGATTGTTTTGTTCTGTTTTGTTTGCTGGTGCTGGGGATTGAACTCAGGGTCTCATGCATACTAAGCACATGCTCATTACTGAGCTACACACTCAGAACAAAGTGGAGGTATAACTATATGATTCTTTAATAGACCATCAATGATAACTCATAGTAAAATCATTGATCTTAGGTATTAATGCTTAACCATAAACTGAATTTGGATATTAGTATTTATTTGGCATAAATCAGAAACTGTCAGAAATCACAAAAGATGTCTACTTAAAGATAGGAAAGAAAGAGTTTCTGAGTTCAAAGTACATATCCAAAATTGGCATTAATAATAGCTAAAAATGTTGGTCCTGAATAAAAATGCTTATATATTATTCAGAAAGATTTTTTAATACCATTATAATACAGAATGCTGCTAGGGAATTATTTTAATTTGAAATAACTGAGATTAAACTTAATTCTGGAAAATCTTAGAAGGATATAAACTATTAGATGAGCTCTGTATTAAGTTTTACTGTTTTGCGCTTTTAAAAACGTGTGTATTACTTGATAGTAAATTTTATTAGATATGCTTATTTCCCACACAAATTATATACGAAAATAATACACATCATGTTGTAAAAATAATGTAGAGTAAATGTTATGGTTCAATTGAGAGTGGCCTATGTTATCTTTTTTATGGTTAAAAAAAATCCAAGGTTTCAACCTTCATGAAAATGATGATACCATGTTATAGAGGAAGAGTGAGCCTCATGAAGTGTCAGGAATACAAGTGGGTGGATGAGAAGAGATTAAGGATGCAGATTCCATTAATAAATATATGAGTCTTTCTAAGGAGGTTGCTGTAGTCCAGTGGATGCCTTGGGTAGTGCTGACTTCCTTGTCCCTGGGAATATTCAAATTGTCTATGTAAATATTTGACTGGCATGTTGGATAACTAACAATTTACATTATTTATCCATCCATGCAACAAAAACATCATTCATTGACCACATATTAGGTTTCATGTTACGGAAAGAGGATGTTGAGGTCAGTCAGCCAGATTAGGCCCCTGCCCTCATGGAGTTAATAAGACAGAGAGGGATATAAACAATAAATGAGACAACAAGTAACAGAATGGGCAAGTACCTATCGTAATACTTATTGTAAAGGAAATAAAGAATTTGAGAGAGTGGCAGGGTGGGGGGCGGATACACAAGGGTGAACAAGGAAAATGATATTTGAGCTAAGCCGTAAGAAGTAAGAGATGGTAGGTGGGAGATGAGCATCTCGGGCCTGGCACTGAGGGCACAAAGTCAGTAAAGGACTTGGTTTGGTAGAGGAAGAGATGTGGCAATAAAGCAATAGCCCATTCTCCTCTGTGCCTGTGGGGAGATGTTTTTGTTTAAAAAATAAAGTGGTATCACTAAAAAAAATCTAAACAGGAGAGTGATGGAACTGGATTTATCTTTTTAAAAGAACAAGTAATGACTGAGTTCACTTTCTATTGCTATAACTTGATGTCACAGAGCTAGTATTAATAAAGAATAAAGGTTTATTCAACTAATTTTTTCTGAAAAATGAAAAGTTCAAGATCAGGCAACTGCATGTGCTGAGGTCCTTCTTGCTGGCCGGAACTCTCTGTGGAGTCCCAAGAGGCACAAGGCATCACATGAGTGTCACATAAAGGCACTGTCCAATTGAACTTGGGTCCCATCGAACTTGGGTCCCATCCTTATGGTCTTGTTTTTTACTTAATTGCCTCCTTCCAAAGGTAATTAATACCATACATTACCTCCAAATACCATAGATTCAGTTCTACCCTCTTCATAGCTCACATGGGGATCATATCTCATCTTGGGTCTTGGTGGAGACCTTCAGCAGGTGTACTCAAGAGAATCTCTGAATTCTTTTCCAGATCTCATGAGAGGGTCTTAGCTCTATTGTATTGCAAATATCAAACAGTTACACCCCATGCACTTTGGCAGCAGGACTATATTTGACAGCAAGATTCTACCTACCGAAAGGACACCAAATAGCAAATTTGAACAGTAGCTTGGGGGAGGGTGAGCTACACTTGTGATTTATCCTGAATTTGTCCTCTTGATGTGGTCATCCTTCTCCCAACCCCCACCCAGGTTCTTCCTACACTTCTACCTGATTAGCAATTCTATCACTGACAACTGACCGGGGTCTTTAATTTTGTCCCAACTCATTATTTTTCCCATAATGAAGGTTCTGTCTCTTTTCCATCACTGTAGTCAATCCTCTTGTACCAACACACTGGCCAGCACCCAGGACCATTTTCTCCTTTAATATCCAGACTATAGTTTCCTTGAGAAAAAGGATCATGTCTGGCTCATCATTATATCCTTAGATTCACCACAGTGTTTGGCATCTCTGATTGCTAAATCTTCAAGACATACTGTTGTGGGCATGGACACTTGATTTTGGAGGCAGCATGCAGAGACATGAGATGCTGTTGGACAATGACCCCCCTCTCTGCATGCAATTCTCCCTCTGACTTCTGTACTAGGAACCAGATTGGCATTGGGCTAGTTATATTGCATTTTAACCTGAGTTGGAACTGAGCCTTTTTCTTTTTTTCTTATTTCTTCATAAGTCAAGGCCCAAGCTTGGGCACAATTTAGTATTCTTGAATTATGACTGAGTCTTAATATGAGAACTCAGAACAAGCTCTGCATCTTTCTAGGATGATAATACCAGCTGCATTCATTGTACATACTGCTTGTTAGGCACCATGCTGAGTGCTCTGCAAGCACTGGTCTTTTAACCTTCAGTGCAACCCTATGTAGAAATTATTAACCTCATTACATAGATGAGGAAACTGAGGCTTAGAAAGGATAAGATATTTGCTCAGTCACAAGGCTAACACGTAGGACATCTGAGCTCTTCATATCTGTCTGAATGGAAAACTTGTATTCTTAAATATTACAAAGAACTTTGAAAATAAAATTTGCATTGATACATAGCACAAATAAATGGATCATTTAATTTTTTATCAAAAATGAGTATATGGAACTAGGTTGCACAACTGCACAGATTTTAATTTCTCTGCCATACATTTTCCCCTTCATCTCTGAAAGAATATCTCTTTATAATCTCTATCTGCATATCAGAGCGTATCATTTTAAAGATCTATTTTAGAATTTTAAAACATTTTATTTTATTAGAAAAAGCTCAGGAAATCCAAGGATGCTTAGAGAAGAATAGTCTATATCTTAGATTTTAAAAGCCTTAAATGAAAGGTATGACAAGAACATAAAAGTTCTTACATGTAACTGAAATGTACATTGAATCAAAACCATTCCGATCCTAAATCCTTCATTACTTATAGGAAGTTTCAGGAGCTGAAACCAGCTCATCTGATAAGTTTCTTTGCATGACAATTCTTAAGTATCCAAAAGACATATTTTTCAATTTTTAATTTAACATGGAAGCACAAATTCATATATTTTATGTCTAAAAACAGATTGTCTTTAAAAATGCCTGATGCTCCTAGTGTTATTTAAAACATATATAAAATATCGAGCTACCGCTCTATCTAGGAAACTGTATAATACCCACAAGTCCCTGGCTTTCTGTGGGCAGAGCTCAGGAAGAAGTCTTCATGAAGAATAATGCAGATTTTCTTCAGTAAAAACATGAGTTTAAGGTTTATGCTGATTGTCACAAGTAGCTTGGGAATCATTATATATAGACCATTTAAATATATTAAGAATCCAAGAAAGTACTTCTGGAAAACCACAAATAAAATTAAGAGGATAAAGGGTAAATGTTTTATCAGCCAATCTTAGCCAAGGACAATAATTTTCCAAAGCTTGCAGAGACAATGAACTCAAATTAAGATTTCAACTCGCAGCAGAGGTTACACACCTATGTATTGTATGTTGCTTAATTCACCAATTTCATTGATTTTTGAAACGCCTCTACTTACACTGTTACACTTATTCTACATCTGTCCTATCCACTGTTTCAGTAAGGAGACTCAGAATTCATGACATGTAGGAAGACTTGGGTGTGGGTCATACCGAAAACTCTTAGCTTTGTATGCACATCATTTAAATCCCTCCATGGCTTCATCTGTACTATAGACGGGCAGAAAATTTCCCCTTTCTTCACAGAGGTGGTTGAGACAGGGTACAAACAAGACCTCATACTGGCACAACCCAGGTTCAAATGTGGGCTTTCCCTCTGCACCAAGGCTTACCAGTATGAGGCCTCAAGTTCCTTACCCCACCGGGGCCTCAGTTTTCTTAGCTGTACAACAGAATATCACCCATCTAGCAAAATATCATGAGATGAGAAAAAAAATATGCCAACATTTAGTATGTATTAAGCTCTCAATAAATATTAGGTATTGATGCCTATGTTTTGTAAACTATATTTTATTCATGGGCATTATTGTATGACTTAACTGTTTCCTCAGATATCATCTAGTTTCTCTCTGACAGATAGACCACATTTCTCCCCTCTATTAGTCTACATATGTAAACATATTTTCCTTTGTGTATTTGAGTCTTGTGATACTCCTCTTGTAAACTTTGTATGAGATGGTGATGTTAGCTATCCTCCTGATATGGCAACCTTTGATTCTTTCTCCTTTATTGCATCCCAGCCTAAGTCTATGGTGAGTTTCAATCTACTCATTCATTCAACATACACCCTCTGGAGGCTACTGTGTGACAGGATCTCTACCAGGAGTTATCTTTCAGGAGGAATTGGTCCCACATATTTTATCATACATGGTTTCATTAAGTATCATCAGTTATTAGGATACAAATTTTCAGTAATATAGAAAAGTTAGTACAATCTTATAGTTCATATAAATTACAGTGGGAATCACAAACACATTTTGACAATGTTATAGATTCTCTAGAAAATAATTATAAGCAATCTCTTTTCACAATTAGAGATGATTAAGAAGTCATTCTGTTTTTACTTTATTTTCCTTAATAGTCATTAAACCACAGTTTATTTCTAACAATGGAAAACAAGTAAATTTTACAATAGCAGAGTATTTATGTTTCTGTGATACTCTAGGATATTTCCTTTATTAATAGTACTATCATTATAGATATAATCGAATGCCTCTAATATGCAGCAATTGCTAATAACTGAATGAAAAAAATACGAGATGAGCATAGCAGGGTTCAGTAAGCTATTGCCTGTAGGCCAAATCTAGTCCACCATCAGTTTTTAAAATAAAGTTTTATTGAAACACAGCCTAGTCCATTTGTTTACTTATCAACTCTGCCTGCTTTTGTGATACATTTGCAGAGCTGAGTAGACATGATAGACATGGTCTGGCTTGTAAAGCCTAAAATATTTTCCATAGTCTTTTGCAGGAAAAGTTTGTTAGCCCCTGCTTTATATATAGGAATTAAAGAATTTCTGTGCCAATGTGAATTATCAACATAAAGTATTGAAAGAATTAAGAAAAAGTTAGGAGAGAGTTTTTGTTGTTGTTGTTGTTTATTTTGTTTTGTACATTAGCAGTTATATTATGTTATATTTTTGCAGGTAAATTCTCTAAAAGATATCTATGCTGGGTTCAAGGGGCCAAGGTGTTCCCACTGACATAACAAATATTCTAAGTATTAAACCTCCAAGCAAATGACCTCTGGAGTGGAATGATCTTACTTTCTTTTAGGAGATAAGAATTGCATTTTTGTAAGTAATTTTGTTGTTGTTGTTGTTGTTGATAATGGTGGAGAAAATTGACTTACTATATCATCACAGCTTATTTAATTGAAAAGGGTCATTGCTACATTATGATTAAAATAGAAAAAGAAAAAGTTCACATGTTACCTGTATGTTGCTCTTCGATCCAGACTTGCAAATACATGAAGAGAAGCAGCCCTGCTACTCCGAATATCAGCACAGAGAGGAAGACTTGCTTGGGGTTCATGACCACTTCAGATGGCTATCTTTCTCCTCATGTCTGAATCTGAAGACTGCATGATTTGTTTTTACATAAAACTTCAATATTTTGGGGTCCTCTGAAGGCCCATTCCATGAAGTAACCTAGAATTTAAAACAAAATCCATGTTTTAAGTGACTGATGGCATTTATATCCAACTATGATAAAAATTTGCAGCGTATGAATAACACTGAAGACTTATATGCAATGAATGTCCTGCTCTTAAGACAACTTAGAGTGAAGGGCAGTTTGCTATTGCATTCTTTCATCTAAGGAGTGTATCATCCTACAGTTAATAAGTAACACCCTAACATAAATTAGGCAAACTTTGGCCAAACTATAGCTCTTTGTATTGTAAAGTAAAATTATATTTAAGGTTATGTTAAGATGATTTTAAGAGAGAGGAAGAATAATATTGAATGGATTGCTGAAAAACATGTTTGTGGAATGTAGGAAAATACCTCCCATCAGACAAAATATAATTGTTCAAGGTGGTTGTTTTCAAGATGCAAGTGGATACCAACATCTGAGGATACACAAGTCCCTTATAGAAGATGGCATAGCATTTGCATATAACTTAAAGCACATTCTCTGGTATACTTTAAATCATTTCTGGATTACTTATTGTACCTAACGCAATGTTAATAGTATAAGAATAGTTGTTGTACTTGTATTGCTAAGGGAATAATGATGAAAATAAAAAGTTTGTACATGTTCATTACAGTCACAGTTTTTTTTTTCTTTCCAAATATTTTTCATCCCACTTTGGTGTAATTCACAAATAAGAAGGGTTGACTTCATATAAATCAAAAATGGGGAGTTATTCTAACATTTCCTTTTTTATATAAAAATAGCATAATTTCTCAAATTTACATGGTGAATTTAAAAACCACCAAAGGCATAAAAGGATCCATTTTAAAAGTCAGAGGTCAAGAGCCTTCCCACAATAGCTCAGAATTACTGAAATCTATCTCAGAATCCAGAAATCTCCCTTAGTAATAAAAGTTTACTTGATTTTTAAAAATACTGAGATGCTTTTCTTTCAGAACAATTTCATTCAGTGTAATCTTAACCATTTATTTTTTAAGTCACACCCATTTTTGAGATCTAATAAAAAATTCAAACAGCTCCCTTTAGAAAAATATGAACACACACATGAGCTCACATAAAATGCCAGTACGTTTATGCACATTCACTGAAATTCAGGTAATTAGAATGATCTGATTAGGAAAAATATTCACCTGACATTTAAAAGTATTTATGCATAACAAGAAAAATGTCACATCTCAAATACTCATTTTAAAATATTTTTCCTATAATTTCTTTATATTTTAACTACTATGTGGGCCACAATAAAGAGGTACAGTCATCAACATATCTGAGGCATGTTTTCAAATCCACTTGGAGTCCCTGGGGCAGAAGTAACTGTTAAGAACTTCACTAGTACTTTTAAGGATTTCAAGTATTTTGAATTTTGATTTTGGTAAGAAAAGAGGTTTTTAAATAAGTAGGAGAAGTGAGAGCATTACCATACTGCTTATTTGATAAGTGATCCTTTGCTCCTGTATTGAATCAAAAATAAAATATGATGGTCTTTCAAGACATATGCAACAAAGGTCCCAAGGGAGATTTGCAGTGCTAGGGATTGAAGATTGAATCCCCAGGGAAACTGTGGAAAGAAGCCAGTTCTCTCTCCCCTTATCCCACAGTTAAACCATGAACAGACATAATTCCTGGGTATGTAAGAAGATTCAGATAGGAGGAAGCCATTTGGACAAAATCCACTACGAACAAAGAAATAGTTGTTTACAAGAAGAAAGAGACTTTTACAATCTGTCTACATAATTAAAACATCTCAGAAGAGAAAGGATAGAAGAAAACTCATAAATCAGCACAGAGCCACAAACCTATGAGAATGGTGGGTGTAAGAGCCAAAAAAAAAAAAAAAAAAAAAGACTCCTTGGGGGTTTGAAGAGGAAAATTATTACCTACGATGCTGGAAAAAGATTAAGGATTTGCCCTGCTTTTCTTCCGGAGATGTTGCCATACCCTGACATACCCTCCTGGGTGAGAAGACAGACAGGGGAAAAGCCATAACTGTGATTATGGCAGATGTGAGTAGGATTGAATGATTAAAGCCACAAGGCAGAAAGGCAATCTCGTGTAAAACGCAGAGATACGTTTGATTTTCTCCCATTTCAGTCCATTAACCCAACATTGGTGTGAAGAAATGGCTCTCATTAAACAAAGGTGAGGCAGAGGAAGCAGCCGTATTGCTCTAAGCAAACCCGAGGGTCAGTTGTGATGGGAAAACACACCTATTTGAAGATCATGCATCTGCCTCCAAGCCTGCAGAAAAAGTGCAGACTACTGGAGATTGAAATTACTTGGAATAATGCTGTTTTATGTCCAAGCATTCTACAGTGTTTCTATGGCTAAAGGCTTCCTGTACTTTGTGCAACCTCTTCTTCCCACTCATGGACACAACCTAAGAGGTACTTAACCACGCGTTGCATTGAATTTTGAGCTCCAATAACAGAATGCAGGTAATTGATGAGTGAATGTTATAGTTGTCTTTGTAAAGTTGTAGTCCTAAACTCCAAATGGAGGAATAGAGACAATTAAAATACTGAAATATAGCATCTACAGTTCTCTGTTAAAAATACATATTTAGTTTTATTTGCATAGCCTATTGATTTATCCCTCACAATTAGGAAAAGAAATACAAAGATAATTACTTCACTCCATTATCTTTCTCCCAACACTTTAAAATTTATTCTTTTAAATAATCATGGCTATCAACAGAGGTATTTTGGGACTTCAGTATAGAGATAAATTACTAGCTAGGGGCAATTTACAGAAAAGGATATTAGAAGTTGCTGAGTTTGGCAGAAGTTTCGGATTTTAGGGAGGGAGTGGTGGGATTTCAGGGAAGGCTGGGGATGAGACCAAATGAGGCAGGCAGTTAGGCATACAAGAAACTCCAGCTTCGTGGCCCTCTTCCCAGTCCCCACCCTTGGGGGCACCTCTGCAGTGCGTGCCTTCTCTGTCTCCCATAGTAGCTACACCATTCTCCATCTCTTTCCTACCCATTCCAAGCAAATAAAGGTTCTCAGTGATGAAGTCCATCAATGCACTGCCCTCCCTGGACAAGTTTACTACCTGTCCCCAACCACACACAGCTTTGCAGAACAAGAGTCTTCTCCCCTCCCTCCATCCTTCCCAGGTTTCTGTGAAAGGGAGCTCCATCACCAGCTCCCCACTGGGGTCTAATCCCTAATGTCTTTACCCAGGGACTCTTTCCTCTGGAAATCCCCAAACAAGTCCTTGCACTCATTCCCCGACAAGCTTCTAGACAGGTATTGACCCTGATGGCCTCAGGAACCTCATCTCCCATCCATTTCTGAACCACAGCTGCCCAGGGGCAGAAATAAGATGTAACAATGACCAGAGGTTGTGTATGGCTTGAAAATTAGCAATTCTCTTTGTTGGTTCATTTTGTGTTGCCTTTTGCCATTCTGGTTTTCACTTCTATGAATTTCCTTGGTGTATGTATTCCCTACTTTTCTTATTGACACGTAGTTTTTATGTATTTTGGATATGAATTCACTGTCTTTATTGGTGTGACAAAGATCTCCCTCTTTGTAACATTTTCTTCCATCTCTTCCCCTTTTTCCTTCATTCACTGGTGGTGTTTTATCATGCAAAAGTTTTCAATCTGTTTTATCATTCTTTATGATTTCTCAGCTGGAGTATTGAAAGAAAGCACATGATATAGTGACTTTTAAACTCTGGAGAGTTTAATAACAGAACATTTACAAAGATTGGGCAGGGTTTAGAGAGACCAACAAGAGATAGAGCAAGTACCCCCAAACAATTAACAGCACCTGCTTCTAGAAGGGAAGAAAGAAAAGCAGAAAGCTATTTCTGGAATCTGGAGAGAGCAAGTGGAAGGATAACTAGCCCATCCTCAAATTCCTCCTGCCTCTTAGACCTGTCAGCGACTCCCATTTGTTAAGTACAAGTAAAAACTAGAGGTTCAGGGAGCCCTTTGATATAGTTCATTCCGAGACCCTCCCAGAAGAGAAAATGGGAAATATCAAGCTACATCTGGGTCCTTTATGATTTTTTAAGATAACTTTCCTTGTTTTCAAATCATAAAATTATGTTTCTATATTTCCTTTCAAAGGTTTGAAAGTTCTGCTTTTCATATCAAATACTTGAATCTACCTGGAATTTACTTTTGTGTACATTGTAAGGTTTGATAGAGCTAACATGCACTCAAATCTATTTTATAATCTAATATTTTACTTCTGATTTTCAATGCTGATTTTGTTATAGATTACATTCTTTGCGTGTGTGTCTCTCTGTGTGTATGTGTGTGTGTGTGTACTTGAACATTGTTTGGTTTTGCTAGTCCAATATCTTACTTTCTTTAAAAAATCACCTTTGGAAAATTACATTTGTCTAAATAATTATCATTTCCCGTTAGTTGTCTAATTTATAGACACAAAGTTGTTCATAGGATTTTCTTCTGATTCTAAAGATCTCTTTTGCAGCTGTAGGTATAGTTCCCTGTATAGTCCTAAGAGGGTAGATATTTGTACCTTTTCTCTTATTTTTTTTTTACTTTTTCTAGAGCTTTTTCTGTTTTATGTAAAAGTATATCATAATTTATCTATTATATTTGGTACTCTGCTTACTGATTTGTGCTCTCACTTCTATTATTTTATTCATTCTACTTTTTTCTTTAAGAATGTTTGTTCTACCACTGTGACCATTAGCAGTGCATCATGATCACTATAATTCCTGAAATTCTGCAAGCATGTCTATATATTTCCCCCATTCCTCCCACAAGAAAGTTTTTTTAAAAGAAACTTTCATTTTGAAATAAATTAAGATTCACGTAGACATGAAAATAGTAAACTCCTGAATGTCTGTATCCAGCTTCCTCCAATGATTGCATGTTATATATTCATACCACAATGATCAAGATCTGGAATTTAACAGTGGTACCTATGGAAGGCCAAATAATGCCCCCCACCACAAAATGTCCACCTTTCAATCACTGAGGCCTACAAATACATCACTGTCAATGGTGATGAAGAATTGAGGTTGCAGATGGAATGAAACTGCCAGACAGCTGAACTGAACATATCGAATTATTATTCTGAATTATCTGGTGGACACCATCTCAGTCCAAGGGTCCCAAAGATTGGAGGAGGGAAACAGAACAGGAGTCTATAGAAAGGACTGGTTCACCTTAGTTAGTTTGGGAGATGGGAGAAGGAAACCCTAAGTCAAAGAAAACTGGGGTTCCTAGAAGTTGGAAAAGACAGGAAATGGATCCCACTCAAAGCCTCAGGAAAGAATCTGGCCCTGCTAAAATTTGATTGTAACTCATATCTTACTTCTGACCTACAGAACTATTTAACTGTAAATATGTGCTGTTTTTAAGCCACCAAATCTGTGATTAATTGTTAAAGCAGGAGAGAGAGAGAGAGAGAGAGAGAGAGAGAGAGAGAGAGAGAGAGAGAAACTAACACAGTGCAATACCATTACAAAATATCATTTTGAAGGAAGATGGTTAAAATTGCTATGAATGGATGGAATAGTGATGATTTTTTTCAAATGATTTCTTAGGTTTAGTGTTTCATGGTCCCCTCCGGTAATTGCTTAACTGTTCAATGTGTTTTGTCATACAGACACAGAAATATATTTCTTTACTAGACACTAATTTGTAGGTGCTTTCTTATATATCTTGTTGCTTAAATTCCCTGTGTAATTTATTTAACAGGTACCTTCTGCTTTTAGTCATTGCAATTAAGATCCAATTATAATTAAAATTTTTAACAAGACAAGGCTTTGCCCTCATATTCTTTGTTTTAGAAGAAAAAGTTTTAAACTTATATTTTACATTCTAGTATTCAATATAGAAGTTTCTCTTTTAAGCAACAATAGCCTATTTCAAAGACTACATAAAATTAAAACCAAAGACCGTTACAAATAGTTGTCTTAGAGGGGGGGAAAATGCAGAGATTATTGCTAAATGGACTGTTCATCCCATTTTTTTGACTTTACTTGTTCCCCGGTCTAAGTTAGATTTTAAAGTTTGAAATATTTCAGAATGCTTAGTAGGGATGAAACATAAAGAGTGCTGTATTTTATATTTATTTATATGCAATCGTAAGAATTTTTAACATGTATTTATGCCAGTCAAGAAGCATCAGGACTACCATTAACAAACACATATTAAGAATCACTGGAATAACATTAAGCAACACACAAAGTATGAACAGAATCCATTGTATTTTATTAAAGAGATCAATAAAGATAGAGGGAGCCCTTAAGCCATTTTTTTTTTAAATCCTAGGCTTTAACCATGGTGACACAAGAACATGTCAATTTGGGTAGTCATATCTAAGATGACTAGAAGGAGTTATCAGTAAGGGATAAGACAGATGAGGCAAGAGGCATTATGGACTGGCTAAAGGAGTAGCAAGTCAAATGATATGATTGTTGGAAATAATAGTGCAACATAAGAAATGCTTATGGCTTACAGTCCATGGTTGGGATCCATTGTGGTATACCCAAAAGAAATGGGTAAAATAGAAATTGGAATTAGAGGATATTGAAGTGAATATTGTGTTGCCTTTCCAATATCTTTCTGCCCTTCTGTGGAAGTTAATTTAGAATGGCTTGTCCCTACCTTGAGACTCATGAACAGGCCTGAAATAGCATGATTCTGATGGCAAATCTTATGCTCTTGATCAAAATAGTTGACCCGGGAATGGCCATTTAATTACTTTTCTGTGCCTGCCATAACCAATTATCACAAATTTGGTGGCTTAAGACAACAGCAATTTATTTTCTCAGAGTTCTGGAGGCCAGAAGTCTAAAGTCAAGGTATACCCAGGGTCATGCTCCCCTTAATAGAAAAAGAAAGGAGAGAATCCCTCCTAGCTTTGTGGACTTCTAGTGACTTTAGGCATGTGGTTGCCTAGATCCAGTCTCTGCCTCTGACATTACATCACCTTTTCCTTCGTATGTCCTCTTTTGTCTCTTACAAAGTAACTGACCATCCAGATAATCCATGGTGATCTCATCTCAAGATCTTTAACCTAATTTCAACAGCAGAGATCCCTTTTTCCAAATAAGGTCATAGGTTCTGGGATAAGGATATGAACATTTTTTCTAGGGTTTACCACTCAAAACCCAATACACCCAGCTGACTCTGGGTTTCCCTGGTCATAGTGACTGTTTGGCAGGTCATTTATTCAGAATGATGCTTAGAGCTTCCACTGAATGGTTATGTAGGAAGTAATATTTTCTCCCATGGTGACTGTGAGCAAGAAAGCCTATATGTAGCTCTTGCTGTGGCTGGCTGGACGCCTTTTGGTTGCCCTGATGAAAGCCAATCTGAAAGAGAAGTCGGCACAGAGGAAGGCAAAGTACAGAAGTCTGCAGAGGAATCACTGTGCCTGGACTGTTCCTGCATCCACTCTGCCTCTGAATTAATTAGGTGACCCAACAAATTTGCTTTACTTCTCAATCCTACTACAAAGCAATTGTCCATATAGCAGGAGAACTAAGGAATAAATTGTACTTTGTGTACAGCAATTCTTACAAGATCATCGGAAGTAGACGGAAATAAATATGCTAACGTTTCTTGAGTAGTCATTACATTAAAAGCAGTTTTAAATATTTTATATTGATTAATTCTCACATTTACCCTGTTTTCTCCCCAAACAAGAAGTCTGCATAACAGATTCATTTAACTGCATGGTTTGGTTCAGGGTTCAGGGAGAGATGAAGAAAGAGGTATAGGTGAAGATGGACCTAACCCGTGGGGAGATTAGCTTTGTCCTGTGGACATGAGAAACCAATGGAAGGGTCGAGAGGAATGGAATGATCAGGTTTGCATTTGGGAAAGGTCATGTGGACACAGGGTGCAGATGGACTAAAAGGTAAGAAGACCACAGAGGCAGTCAGGATAGCCATTCAGCAAGGAATCTGCAGAGCATAATCCTGACTGGATCATGTTCCAATTCCCCAATCCTCTTGTCTTTACTTACTGGAGGAAGTTTATCACAGTGGTGAAGGATACAAATCTTGGAGCCTGCCTGTCGAGGTTTAGGTTACAGCTTGGTCACTTCTCAGCCTTGTGAAACAGCTCATTATATGACTTCCATGTGCCTCAGTTTTCTTACATCTAACTAGGGAAAATTAAAGTACCTATCATGTGAGGGTGCTATGGAATAACATGTGGAAGTATCTAGAAGAATGCCTTACCCAAAAAGGTGCTCTACAATATTAAGATATGAATCTTTTAATATTCTGATTCCAGGCACAGAGACAGCTGTACTATAGATAATCAATAAAGATTTGTTGAAAGACTGAATATTTTTACTTCAAAAGCATTCTATCTTTACTGTTAGAGAGGTTTATTCTTTCATGTCCACTCAGTTCAATCAATCAGTATTCACGAAACCCCAGTATGACTAAAGCCCTTGCTGGTCACGGTAGGAAAAGTCAAAGGACTAGGCTTTAATCCCTGATCTTTATTAGAGAATATTGTAATTTCTCCTTTCACAATTTGCATAAGTTGGTTCTAGTGGAGCTTTCTAGAACAACGCATAACAAATCTGTTCCCTCCTTTACATGACAGACTTTCCAATTATTGAAAACAATTATTCTGTCTACCCTCAATCTTTTTTACTTCAGGATAAACAATAAATATATACAATTCCTTCAGCCATTCCTCACGGGACATGGTTTAGAAGCATTCAATCAATTTAATCATCCTCTCCAGACATATTTGAGTTTGTTAATGCTTTTCTTTAAATGCAGGGCTCAGAAGTAGATACAATAATCCAGGCATGATTGAATGGACAAATGGTGTTATGAGAATTGGCACCATAAAAATGATGCTTATACTCGAGCGCATCCACAGAGAAAATGGGAGCATAAAACAGGGTACAGGTTACAGCCTCAGGGTTTCCTTCAGTCCAAGTAAGAGAGCATCAGGATCTAAAAGAAATTCAAAAGGAAAGGACTATGCAATAGGAAGCAGACCATGATGAATCTGTGATTAAGAAACCAACACAGAAGATTATCATTGACCATTAAATGAACAGACACTTAAAATACATGAACACAAGAAAAAGGAATGGATTTAAGGAATAGTAGGAATGAGGGTTTACTGTCAAATATGGCCAGAAATAAAAACAAGCAGAAAAATACGAGATCAGAGAAGATGACTTGGTTAATGTAGAATGTATTGAGAAAAAAAGTTTAAAAGACCAAAGAGATTTGGAAGAATGGAAAGATGAAGAATTTTCTAGCACTACCATTAGTCTTAATGTGTGTGTTTACTGTAGTGTGCAGTAAGGAAAGACTGTGTGTGTGTGTGTGTGTGTGTGTGTGTGTATGTGTGTATAGCTAAGACTATACATATAGATACATAAGACTATATATACACATATACATAGATATAAATATAGATATAGATATAGGTATCTCCCTGAATTTTAAATAATAATGGGGTACTGTGGGTACTATGTAATAATAACTTAAAATTTTATATTTGTTTCAATTAAAACAGGACATAAATTTTTCATGTCGACTACACAAAGTGCCTTTCAGGGGGAAAGTATACTTCATAAAATCTAGTGAATTTGGTGGGGCATTATGACTGACAAGAGCATGCTCTTTCAAAAGGAGGACAATACAGGACAGAAAGAGAGACAGACACAGGATTTTAAGTTTCACAGCAATATTTCAACTTTTGAAAAATCTGAGAAAACAAGTAAACAAAACCCAGCAGCATTTAAGTGCTACTAGCAATGAAATGCCAGAAAGTCATTTTGATATCTCCCACTTGCTTCTTATACAAACAGTGATTCAAATTAGAATGTTAGCTGCAATATAAAGCAGAGTGGGTCAAACTGGCTTTGGAATGTCAGTTTTTATGATGAAAATAGCCATCTCTGCATTTACTTAATGTCAAATAGCTAAGACTACATCTATGCAACAAATTCCTGACATAGATAATTTAGGGAAAGAGCTTGGCACAGCTCCATAGTCAACAACTTGTCTACATATATGTTCAAATAAATATTTTTATAGTGAGTCAATAAAACATACATAACTCCTATGGCTACTTGTTCTTATTTATCTAGGTAAGATGTGTTTTATGTTATCACCTATATATAGCATCAAATTCCCCCATCTGCTCATTATAGGAACAATAAAATCCTTGAAGTAGTATTGTATTTATATAGAACACAACTTCCTAATGCCAGATATGTTAGGCAGTTATTTCTGTTAATGATTAGCTAGAAAATCAATACACCTATTTGGGAGATTGATTTTTTTTCTTCATTATATATTATCTAGATGTCTGATGTGTTGTTATTGTATAATTTCTTTTATAAAAAGAATAATACAGCTTTCACCACAATAGTAAAATTCTATGGCTAACATAAAACTCTATAAAACAGTACAGGTGTATGCATATTCTAAAATGAATATGATTTGTTTCTTATAGATAGTGAAGTTTGTAAGCCAAGCATCATCACTAGCTTCAAGCAATCACATATGCATATTTATTGAGTTTTACTATATACTCCTTGTTTCACATTTTAGCCCATATGTGGCTAGCCTGCAACCATTTGATAGCAAAACAGCATGAACTCAAGCAGTAAAGGTGCTAATCTAGGAATCTTGATTTTAAGAAGAAAAATAAAGCTGCAAATATATGTGACAAAAATCATCTAATAAACTCTTGAGGCATATTCCAAGAATACATCACAAAAAACAGGTCTCAGGTAAAATTTGAAAGAAACTCCCTAAGGTAGTTATAGAAATAATATAAACATATAGAGAGAAGCCTAGAATCATGCCAACAAATCAAAACAGAATTATATGTAATTCTGAAAATTAATATTCCAGAAAGTGAGAAATATAACAAAACATATAGAAAAGTATTCAGAAGTCTCAAGGATACTATAAAATTTATAAGTAACTATTGATGTTTTAAAGCTATTAAATATACTGGCCAATTTTAATTCATTTGTTAGCTGATTGATGAAGAGGATTTCTAGTTAAATGGGGGTTGACTGGACTCAGTACTGATCTTTGCTCAAGTCCCCCTAAAAGAGATGAGAAATATAATGGCAAAGACGTAGAGAAGGAGGGAGAAGATGATTATGAGATAAAGAGAGAATCATAAAGTTTTAGAATGTGGAACACAGAGGAGTGATAACTAACTTAAAAGATCATAAAAGCTAAAGTCAAAGTGTTTCCATAGATAACAAGAAGCAAGATAACTGTGTGCCATAAAACCCAGGAAATGTGCAACACATTCCCCAGGACCCAATAGTTAATAGAAAGGAAAGAAACCAGAGAGTAATAAAAGTTCTTACAAATGAAAAATGAAACCAAATGAAAAAACTCATTATATTTAGAAGAGATAAATTAAAGTGATTTTTCAGGAAACAGTACTAAAGAACAAAGTATTGAAAAACTGGACAGGAAAAATAAATAAATAAATCCAGGAAATAAAACTAATCTAAGAAAGTCAGCATCTAAATAATGAGAACTCTAGACGGTGAGAACTGAGAAATCAAAATGAGGATGATCATGAGTGATATAAGTCAAGAAAACTTGAGGGAACTGAAGGGCATGAGTTTTCAGACTCAAAGAGATCACCAAAGGACTTAGCATAATGGATAAGAAAGAAACATGCATCATCTTGACATTTCAGAACACTAAGGATAAAGAAAAGATTGTGTTTTCTGTCAGAGAGAAACAAGTAGATTCTATCCAGAGGATCAAGGACCATAATTGTTCAGACTTGTCAATAGTAACACTGGAATTTAGAACAAGGCAATGGAGCAAGAATGTTTTCAAGATTCACAGTAGAATGGGCAGAGAATAATGATGGGAGGGCAGGGGAGTGGAGGGAGGATAGGGAGGGCAGCAGAATACAATTGACACTAGGATTGCTGTATGTATACACATGGCTGTATAACCAATGTGATCCTGCAAATTGTACATGTGGAAAAATGAGAATTCATACCCTATTTGAATCAAATGTATGATATGTCAAAATCATTGTATTGTCTTGAGCAACTAATAAAAAAAGATTCTCCAGAAAAATGATTTTCACTTAAAATTCTATTATTAGCTACCAAATTCTTCCGAAGTCTCAATCAAGGGTTTATGTAGAACAAACATTTTCAGATAAATTCTTGAAAAAATTTACCTCCCTAAATCCATAGGAGGACCTAATAAAGCAAGGGAGGAAGACCAGAGGAAGAAATGGGGGTACAAAAAACAGTAGGTCCAAAACAGGAATAAGAAGAGAAATATTTTTTTGGTTGGTAATGAAAGGATGACTGGCCACTGCAAACAGGCTTGTGGGGAGTAGGAGCGGCAAATATGTCAAACTGCAGCAGGAGCAGGACAGAGGATTGGCAGAGACTTTTTAGAAGGTAAAATTGGTAGATGTGTTGTTTGAACATCTAGATAGCATAGTTAGACAAAGATGAAGAGTGAGTGGCATGTATATACAATGGAATATTACTCAGCAATGAAAGAGAATAAAATCATGGCATTTGGAATTATAAGAAGATAATGCTAAGTGAAGTGAGCCAATCCCAAAAAACCAAATGCTGAATGAATGATTTCTTTGATATAAGGTGGCTGATTCATAGTCGGGCAGGGAGAGAGAGCATGCAAAGATTAGACAAATTCTAAATAGGGCAGAGGGGTTGGGGGGAAGGGAGGGAGTATGGGGTTATTAACGACGGTGGAATGTGATGATCATTATTATCCAAAGTACAGGTATGAAGACACAAATTGGTGTGAATATACCGTGTATACAACCAGGGATATGAAAAATTGTGCTCAATATGTGTAATAAGAATTGTAACGCATTCTGTTGTTCTATATAAATTTAAAAAAAGAGTTTGCTTGAGTCTGTGATAAGGACTTAGAACCTTGAGCAAACAGAAGAGCAAGACACTTCTAGCTTTAGGAAGAGTATTTCTACTTTTGTAGGAAAGGAAAAAAAAAATTAGGTGAACTTAGGTGCAAGATGCTAAAATGCAGTAACTATTCCTACAGATTCCAAGACCTGGCAAAATCTGTCTTTCAAGAATTGGAATGAAAGGGCAGACTGAAGGGATGCTGAGCAAAGAAAGTGGTAAGCACTTAGAGAAATCTAAAATATTTACTATTTATAAAAACAATAGACTCTAATTCATGTGAAAAAAGCAATAGTAAAAGTCAGGATAGGAGTGATCAAAATGAAAGCATTCCAGTATTTATTATTTGGGAAGAAGGCATATGAGAAGTTCTGTAAAAGGAAAGAAAGAAAAAAAAAGAGTTATTGGAAAAGTTGAGTAGAAATAAAAAATGAAAACAGAAATGAGCTCAAATAGATTTGTAATCGCAATAAAACTGAAAAGGCAAAAACTCTTTGGCTAATAAATAAATAAATATTAGAATGGATTTTTTTCAAAATCCAACCAGATATAATGTATAAGAGATAATCTTAAACCACAAAGACAGACTTCAAAGTAAACAGAGAATGTATTAATATTAACCAAGGAATTACAAATCACTGGCAAGTTGGTGTACCCTACTTTACTGTATAATCATTGCCACTGCATAATTATCACACCCCTTTTCAGCCTCCAGATCGATTTATAACCTTAATAATTGTCACTTTGTATAATTCGGTTCCTCATGTCACTTCAAAAGTAACAGAGCAACAACGTATTCAACAGTGGCATCTGGATGCTCATTTGTCCTCTCAACACACTGTGAGCCATGAGCCTAGGATTCTCTGCACACATGTACCATCAGTGTATTTCCAAAAGCCAACTTGCAAGGTCTGTCCAGAGGCTGCAGTACTAAGGGTAAACTCATCCTATGTGAATGGTGCTGGGGGTGGTGCATCAGACAATAAAACAATAGCAGTGGTGAATCTTCCATTACAGAAGATTCAATGTTATAAGTCAATACTTTCCAACACTGTAGTAAATTTTTTCAAATGTAATATTTTGACTATTATGCATAAATCAATAAGAACTAATGTGTTAACTTTTCTTTTTAGATCAGAAAATGTTTGTTAAACTTTCACAAAGAAATTTTATGCATTGATTTGGACTATGCAATTTTAACATATATTAACAAGTATTCCATGCATCCTATTCTTGCATTGAAGACAGCTTAGTAACAAATGAATTTCTAAGTAATATCAGTGCATTTTTTATAAAAAGCTTCACATAATCATCACACCCCTCTTTCTTACAAAAAAATATTAGCATAAAATCTGTAAAAATTATGTGGTGAAATATGGTAGCTATACCACAGTCAGACAAAGCAGAAGTTAAAATTCAATGCTATACACAGATAGAGTGACTACACTTCAATAAAATATAAAATTCACTAGAACTATATCACAGTCCTACATTTGTATGCACATAATAGCATGTCTTCAAAAACATAAGGCGAAAATGACAGAAAAATCAAAGAATATGGATAAATCTATCACTAAATGGATACTTTTCCTAAGTTGGCATATTTTTAAATCTCTCTCCTTCAGTAATTGATAGAACATTCAGTCCAAATCAGCAAGAATAAATTAGTTGAAAAATAAATTTTAAAATATTATGTAATGGACACATTCTATATATTATTTCCAATTTCTAGAAAATATCTGTTATTTTCAAACAATAAAAATCTAAACAAAAGAAGTCACATATATGAACAGTAGGAGTCTATTCTTATTAAAGGTCAAAGGCAGAAAAAATTAAACAAGATTTTGTTTGAGTTTTGTGCACATATGCAAAACAAATGAATCCTTAACATAAAATGTAAGTTGGCTACTTCTTGCAGGTGAGAATGAGAGCAGCCTGCAGAGGGTGTAGTACAGACAATATTGTTCCCTGAATCCTCCCTTCCTCGTCCTCCTGAACTCAGATGCAGGCCACTATTTCTGGTCCCTTTGCAATAAGGTGAAACATGAATAAAAGTCATACATACCACGGTGAGGCTTGGTCCCTACCAACATCTTACAAGTTCTTCACATTATCTTTCTATTCTCTTATCTGCACAGGAAACAGTGGAAGACTTCAAGGCACAGAAAGGCTGCAGAACTGTTAAGTGAAAGTTACATGGATCCCTGAAATCTTCCTGGAAGAGAATGTTTCCACTGATCGGCATCAGATTGTGACTTGAGTGGAAATAAATCTTCACTGTATGAAACAGTCGAGATGCTGTGTTGATCTCAGTGGTTACTCCCTCTTGACAAAAGCAGGACACTTTGATGACATGGGACACATTCTTTCTCTTTATATTCAGAGCAGGCACACCCTAAGAGTTTATTTTTTATTATTTTTAGAATTATCAATTTATGTAATTTCTGTATTTTATACAATATTTAATGCAAATAAATTAGTGACTAGAACTCTGAAATATCTGGTAACAGTGAAGTAAAGCCTTTTTTATTTCACTTTTTTTCTTTGAAATAATGTAATAAAAATACTAAGTATACAAAATAGGAAAAGAACTTCATTTTTTTTTTAGTTGATGGTGGACCTTTATTTTACTTATTTATATGTGGTGCTGAGAATTAAACCCAGTGCCTCACACATGCTAGGCAAGTGCTCTTCCACTGAGCTACAGCCCCAGCCCAAGAACTTCATTTTTAATCAAATAAGAAAAGGACAAGAACTAACTAATAACTGCAAAGAATACCTGCTGAATTCTGTAAAATCTGGAGGGAAACAAGAGAAAGGTAAGAATTAATAAAACCACTCTCAAACCTGGAGCTGGATAGATTTTCATAAGAACAATATAGTCTCAAAAGTCTGTCCAGAAAAATTTACGTTGGAACAGTGAGATCTGGGGCATAAATAGGCTATGTGGGAAGTGTATGTTTCCCTGTTGAAACTCAGAATGGCTGGGGACATGGGGCTGAAGAAAATAACACAGTCACTTACCACTTTTATTAGCTATGGAATGGTTTGCATGCTGAAGCTACTGTGGGAGAAAAGGAACGGAAAGTTGTGACCACCAAATCACAACACAGACTTACAAGCTTCTGAATGTTCCAACTTGAAGGCAAATGAAATGATTTTGGTGAGACAGAATATTCTGGACAAGACCCGTACCAGACCTGTAGACAGCCCAGTACACCACCTTTTGACATTTCACCTTGTTGGTCTCCTTCAAGAATGGAAAACTATCAGAAAAAGGTTTATGGACCAGAGACAAGGGGAAAGGGTGGAGGTAGGGGAGATGTGGATTAGGCACAAAAAATCAGGAAGAATAGTCCATAATGAGTTCTTCTAGGATGAACTTCTTATTAATGAAATCAGCTCTCTACAACATAAACCCAAATAACACAGAAAGAAAAACAGTCCTGAAAAGACTGATTTTTGAGCACTGCTTTCATTTAAATATGAAATACAACATAATAATAAAAATTAAAAACCAAAATCTAAAACAAGAAAGGGGAATGGAAGGATACTACATTTGATTTTATTAACATATAGTGAAACTGGCTTTGGTGGGAGAAGTGTACAATTCCACCAAGTGTTATAAATGTATTAGATTCATTAAGAGAACACAGCTGTGCTAGATTTTATTTTATTAATGCTTTTTATTCTACTAGTGCTTTTTCTAAGTGACTAAGTAGACACCACAAAGACCCCAGTTAATCAATGACTCCAATATATAATGATAAGAGGACTTCTCAGGTAAAGATTAGGTATTTATTTCTGATAATTATGAGTCTGACTATAGTCTAGGTTACTGCTGGTGACAAGATTCACAGTTCTACTTTGCAATTTCTTCTGCAGTTGCAAGGTTTTAATACACGTACAGATAGAACAACGACATTTGTCCTTTCTAAGACTTTAGGTACAATGACCTATTAAATATCATGAGTGAAAAATGGGTACTTACTTGGTCTGGAAATCTGCATTGTTTGCAGGGAATTCAAATATACTCATAACATCCAGAATTACTCCCAAGGCACAATCTTTTACATGGATTTATGATCAAAAGTTTCCATTTGTGCAAAGTCTTATTATCATATGTGTATATGCAATAAACTTAGAGTACAAATAGCTTCCAGCCAATAATTACCTACACAAATTGTTTGCATAGCTGCTCTATTTTAATGCCAAATTTTGTATGGAAGTCCACCTTTCCTATTGCTATAAATTCAAACTTTTCAGTTGTTATTCATGGTGTTGGAACTTTTTGAAAAAAATATGAAATAAAAATATATTAAAAGTTTAATAAGATCACTAAATTCAATTCCATACAATTCTCTCAGGTCTTAAAACTCTCTCAGTAGCACTGTGGGTATCCTGGTACCCTTTGTTTCACCACTATTACAAACATGAGAGGCTGGGAATGGCAGAGGGTGATGGTGTCTGAGCAAAGCTATTATTACCTTTATTTGAAGATAATCAGAACTTTCTAAAGATAGCTCCTTCCCCATAACAATTTTTAGTATTTTCCCCTTATTAAAACAATACCTAGTTCAAATAAATTACTGATATTTGTGTTAATACAAGCTGCAAATGAAATACGTGTGTGTGTGTGTGTGTGTGTGTGTGCATTTTTTTTTCAAGGAGAACCTACTATAATGAAATTTTGGACAATATAGGTTGTCAGTATCAAGAGACCATTTTTTTCCAGATTTTTCAAAAATTCCAATCCTTCTAATAAGGGGCACCATTTGTTTTCAGAAATTCAAATCTTTTTGTTATTATGTGTAATTTTTAAAAATTTTGTGACAGAGTCTCGCTAAGTTGCTTAGAGCCTCACAAAGTTGCTGAGGCTGGCCTCCAACTTTCAATCCTCCTCCTGTCTCAGACTTCCAAGTTCTGGGATTACAGGCATGCACCACTGCACCTGGCTATAGGTTCTTTTGTTAATATCATATATCAAAAAATACCTCTCCACTTCCTGTGGTTACATGAAAATACATACCCTGTAGAACCCTAAACATTATCTTAGCACAAGGCAAAGTATTTCTGTAGGAACCTGAGTAGGAATGTGATATCATATGTTTAATAGTAGAAGGTATATTTTAAATAAATATTTTGAAGTTGAAATCTTTCTGAAGAAATAAATTTTTATTTATAAATTTTGTAAGAATTTTTACTCAACCTCATTTACTTTGTGCCTCACATAGTACTGATCCTCAATAACTATGTTTTTAACTAAAGGGAAAGTTTGTTTTTTGATATTTGTAAATGTATGCTGTTGGACCTTAAGTATGGTTTTCTAATACAGAAGCACTTACAGTGCTTGCTGCACTTCCTGACAATGTGCAGTTGAGAATCCCGCTGCATCTTAAATCTTCCTGGGATCTAGTCTACAATGCACATTGCATTCTGCTAGGTTGTACAGATTTTAGTAGCAGTCATCAGTAAATTTAGACTTATTTTTGTGGGCAAGCACCAATGTTTAGGAACAATATGGCAGAAGAAAATGATATATTCCCATATTTTTAATACTATCATCTTAAACTTTAACCCCTATATTGCCTGCAACATATACTTTTACAGATAGCTTTTTCTTAAGTGTCTAAATATAAGTTATAGAATTATTATGGCATGCTGAAGAAAGATATTTAGCTAGTTTAGAGGATACTAATTGGCTAAAAAAACCTTTTGAACATGTCAGCTCATTTCAATATATAAAAATTATCTCATCATTTGGACAGTTGGCTCAAAATCATAGAATATTTTCAACTTTTTATTTTAAAAAATTGTCTAGCATACCGAGAAGATCCACAATAATATAATGAATAGTCTACAAACGGAATTAAACAATTGTTGACATTCATCATATCTGTTTATCACTCACACTTTAAAAAGATTTTTGCTGAAGCGTGGGAAAGTAAGTTGCAGTGCTCATGAAATTTCATCCCTAAATACTTTTAAGTATACCCTCTCCCAAATACATAATCTCCTATATAACTCCAGTATGATTATCACACGTTAAGGAAATTTAACATGAATATTACATTCACATCACGTCTTTGCTCTATAGACCATTACTCCTGTTGTCCCATTACTAATATCCTTTATAACTCCCTCTTATCCAGAATCCAATCAAGAAGAATGTGTTGCTATTAGTTGCCGGGTCTCCAAGTCTTCTTTAGTCCTGCACAATTGTCCAGACTCTTATTTTTAAAATAACATTAACATTTCTGACGTGTCCTGGTTGGTTGTATTGATGAACATTCACCAAGTTGAATTTGTCTGATTATTTTTTTTTGTAATTTGGTTCTAAACTTTTTTTGACAGAATATTGAAGAAGCAAGTGCATCCTTTTCCATGTACCATACCAAAGGCACATGATTTCAGATTTGTGATGTCAAGTCTGATCATTTGGTTTATTTGGTGTCTTGGCTTCTTATAAAGGTATTTTCCCCCTTATAATTAAAAAAATGATTTGTGTGACTATCCTTTCCCCAGCAACCATTCACCCAATATTGGAACATCTTTTGATTCTTCTTGCAATTGGTGGTTGCAAACATAGTGTTATCATTCCATCGTTTCTTCCACTTATCAGCTTGTAAGCCTCAGTGAAGCAGAGCTTTCTTCCTATCTACTCTATCTGCACATATACACACCACTGGCTGGTGGATTTTTTTCTTATTTAATGTGCTCTAATCCGTTACATATGTCATTACTTTTTATGTTCACAAGATCTCAAATTTGGCCATCAGGAGTCCCTCAAACCTGTATCTTATGTCCCTCTGATATGTCCCCATCAATTTTTGAGCAATTCCTTGATTTCTGGCACCAGATATTCTAGAATTATCAGAGTCCCCTAAAATAGTTCAAGCAGGAAAGTCTTAAATTAGAAGGAAGCCAACCCAGCTCAATGTTATTGTGGCAATTTGAATGTAGGCACAAATATTAGCATAGCTCATAAAACATAGTAAGGATCTGTCAATCTATAGATCTCTTCCTTAACAATTTCTGTCCTAGTGTGAAGGCTTTGTGTAATTCTTAAACGTGTGAACCTTTAAATTATAATATACTTTTACATTATTCTTTCAACTTCACATATTTATTCTTATTTTAATTTTTGTTCTCCTTAATCTCCTTTATCTTCATATGGGAGCCATGTGAATAGTAAGTCAGAGGATTTGTTTTTCTCTTTTCTCCAACATGGGCACAGCTTAAACTACTGCTTCATGCTGAAATGTGTACACACAGAACAGCATAAACCCCCCTCAAAGTAAAACCTTTTTAAAACTCCTGAAATTATCAAAAATTTCACGTGCAACAGGAAATAGTAAAAATGCATGCCTAGGAATTTGTTTTGGAGGAGAGTAATAAACAGACCAGCCTCATTTTCTAAGTAAATGTAGTATTATTTAAGTCACCTCTGAACTGTTCAGAGGAAAGAGAGAAGAGGAGCATGATATTTGGGGAGGTCATGAAGAAAAAAGTGAGGCCTTATAGCTGGCATTCATTATTTATTTTTCATTAGAATATGAATGTGTGCAGTATATATGTATGCATGTAGAGAGATAAAGAAAAACAAGTTCATCCAACATTTATTGAAGAGCTATTCCACTCTGTCCTTGAGGCAGGCATTTGGGCATTTGCTAGGAATACAAGGACCATCAAAATTAGATAGGTCCCTAAGTGGTTAATTAAATAATCACACAAATAAAATGTGATTTTACAACTTTTCTAAGTGTAGTGAAGGATATGGACACATAAATATGTACAAATTTTCATGCATGCAAATATATATGTATGTGTATGTAGATTATAAGAACATTTGATTCAGTCTAGTAGAGAAAGGATGGATTATGTGGGGAACTGACATTTTAGTTATTTTAAAAGTGTTAACAAAGAATGAATCAGGCAGTGTCTGGGTATGGTGGTCTGGGACTGTGAGGATGGGAGAGAGCCTGGTAGGCAGGGCAAATGGAAGTCAGCCAGGCTTCCTAGGCAGAGGGAGAAGGGGAGCAGCAAGGAGATGAGACTGGGGAAGGCTGACCTCTCTGGGCTTTGCACAAGAACCAGGTTCCTAGTTTTAGACACTACCTTGAACAGAGAAGTGGTGTGTGCAGTCAGAGGGGTCATAAGGATTATATGTGCATTGTGACAAGGCTCCTCTGGCACCCTCTGGAGGGTGGATGTGGATGTAGAGGGGAAGCAATGCCAAATGAGTTAAGATCCCCTGCAGTTACCTACCCAAAGGAAGCTGAAAGTGTAGACTTGGGCAATGGCAGAAGCATGTTTGTCCTGTACTTTGGAGGCACAAGTGAAGGACTTGTGGAAGACCTTTGGGGTTGAAGGAAAGGGACTGTCGAGAATCAAACTTAGATTGGGCTCTGGGAAACCTGGAGGTACTCTAGTACCATGGGCAGAGGTGCCAAGTTGGATTTATACACAGTTCCCTTGATGTTTCATTGAGACAGACAAGAAGAGATAGCGAATACCTAAATGGGAATTTAGAGGGCTTTTCTGAGCTGTAATTAATTTTTTGGAATGTTCTACATTAAATTTCAAGCAGTTCTTACTGGGTATGTAACAGTGGTTCACTTTGCCTTTTGAAGATAGCCCTTGCTGCTAGTTTAAAAGGGAACTGCTGTTTTCTCTTCCTCTTCTCCCTCTCCCCCTCCATAACCTGGGGGTGGGGAACAACACTACCTTTTCCCATCAGAGGTCAAGTTATCTCTCCTTGAACAAACACTTACCACAGGAAGAGATCTCACCAGAAGATCTGGGAAGTGACTATCTCCCAAATTAACAAGCGTATTTCAACACACCATCAGGGGACACCTGAAATGGAGCCTTTGAAGAGCTTTTTTAAAAGCCTCTCTTCTCCCTTATGGGCAGAACCACAGCCTTTGGGACCGGAGTCCCCTGTTCTTCTCCTTTTTTCTTTTTCTCAAAACCGTTTCCTTTTTCTCAAAACTGTTTCCTCATTATTAAATTGGCATGAATTGGCACCAGGGAAAAGGACTGAGCTTTTGGTAACAGGTAGCACTTGATGTCTGTGTGGTTAGAAAACCTTGGTACTTGGGAATTGACTGATTTGCAAATTCATTTCTATTCTACACAGTTATAATTCCCTGATATGTAAAATCTGAAAAAAGAAAGACAGACTTTGTTAGGGCATGTATATATCCATAGGCTCAAGTTACAAAAGTGTTCGTGGTAGTACAGGATTAGAATTTAAACTATTTAACCATTAGTACAATTTACGCTCCCACTACAAATAACCAGAAAGATAGTAGCAGTGCATGCAACTGAATGCTGGCCCTGTCAGAGCAAAGGAAACTTACTCTCTGAAAAAAAAAAAAGTTCTGATTGATAACAAAGTGCCAATGTTAGAAGATAAACAGGTATTGGTAGATATTGTTTTTTAGTCCCAAAATGTCACTAGCACCTTAGCATTTTTTAATAATTGAGAAATTGATTTTTTGAGGAGAAATAAATTATTTTCCTTTTAACTTCCTGTTCACAGAATTCTGTGGGAAAAAATACTTAATGATGTTTCTAACAAATATTGCCTGTGTTTTAATTTTGAAATTTATTTTTAAGCACATAATCAATACCATAGTCTTTGCCTTAATCCTCACAGACAATATTTACTTAAAGTAGGCTGTCACAGTTTTAATTCCCTGTGTGATTAAAAAAGAGAGAATGCGAGAGAGCACAATAGAAATGACTACACAACCAAGTGGAATTTGGGGCTTTTTTTTCCTGAAACTGATGGGAAAATATTATATCTTTGTTTGAATTGACAGAGTTGTTCCCATCTTTATACAGAACCAATAGAAACTTCAGAAATTTTTATTGTCACCTGAACTGGTTGGTGTATTTCTTCTTTTTGTTATCTTGGTTCTTTAGAGTTTTGATTTCAGGTGAATGTAGTACCAAAGTTCTGCAGTAAAAGGAGTCTCTGAGGCCAGAATGTGCCATACATGTTTATTCTAACAAACAAGGTTTTCTCATGTATCACAGTTAACAGTACAAAGAGGAAGGAGGGCTTTTGCTTTCTTAATCTTTGCCTCTATTCCATACATGAATAAAAAGCAGAACAAGAAACAGCAGATAGTCTAGTAAAATTTCATTGCCTCTATAGATCTCTGTGGTGCTCAAATGAAAGCAGCTCCTTATTCTCCTTATCACCTCCACAATCCAACAACCTCAATTTCATCTTCTCTCAATTCCCTTTGCACCGCTACAGCTACACTCGTATTAGAAATTGTAACAAAAGTAAAAGGAATAAAGTTAGGGGTCAGCCTGAGGTTGAATGTTGGGCCATTCAATTGACCAAAAAGCTTCTAGGAAGGATGAACCACAGATGGCAAAACAATCATAGAGCAAATTGTGCTCTATACAATTGCTGCATCTCCTTTGCAGGAAAAGCTGCTTTGCTTCTCCTGATTTGGGTGAAATGTGGCCTTTCTATGTCCAGAATCCAGGGTCGGTGTCAAAGCAATTGCTTATTCACATACACACTGCAGCCATACTATGACTTCAAAGCTTCTTTCTTCTTTAAAAAGAATAAGATGAACAATGTTCTAAAAGACACATAAAACTGAGTCTGAGTAGGAAAATAATCTCATTTTTAAAGAAATTCTACAGTTTGGTAAGTTCAAGATATTTGCTATAGCAAATACTAAAATGATGTTTCACTTTACCTCTTCATTCTCAAGAGCAGGTCTTGCACCATGGCCTGATAGAACACTGAAAGAAAATTCAGGTTTAACTTTCAGGCTTCTCTGTGCTTCTGAGATCCTTTTTACTCCTCTATATGGTATATACAGGTTATCTTCCGAGCTCTCTAATTTCTCTCTCTCTCTCTCTCTCTCTCTCTCTGCACATTCTGGTCTCTTTTATTTATTTATTTTTATTTTTTACAACTTTTATTGATTTTATTATTTTAAATACACAACAGCGGAATGGATTACAATTCTTATTACACATATAGAGCACAATTTTTCATATCTTTGTATATAAAGTATGTTCACGCCCATTCATTTCTCTACAAATACTATATATTTTGCAAAGAATATATGTTGGCATGCCTTTAGCATGTAAACAGTACACAGATTAAATACCTCTAAAATAGACAACAAAATTCACTATACCCCTGACTCCAATATGCCAGCACAGGCACATTTATTTCAAATGATATAATAGAATGCTAATTCAACAGTTTGAGTTGGTAATAAATTTTAGCCTCTGCTATAAACACATTTCACAGCACGACATATTATGTGTAACTTGTTTGCATAAGCATGTTTGAGGGCATTAAAAATACAAACTTTTAGTAACATCTTTCCTATATTTTTCTGTGCCTAAAATGATCAACATATGTAATACATACATATATACATAAACATGCATATATGTGTGAATTATGAATGCATTCTCTCTCTACATATAAACTTTGTATGTAATGGCGCACATGTGTGTATGTGTGTGTGTGTGTGTGTGTGTGTGTGTGTGTGTATAGCACATTCTAGCCATAGATACACCTTTTACTGTAGAACTTCAGTACTACCCTCACCTGAAGGCTTATTTTATATATGTAAAAGTTTCAATTTCTGGAGCTCCATATTGAAGCAAGATTAAGGCCTGGAAGAACTGAGATATTAATTTGCTTGTATATTAGTTTGTCACCACTCATATTTACCCACAAAAGATAGATTCCTAAGGGAAATAAGGACAAGAAGAAGTGAGTTTTTACAAAGGTGACAATGACAGAAAAAAGCTCAGAACATGATCTTGAGTTTGAGGACAGACTTTAGTCTGTGGTTTTCCATTGAGGCAGGAGACCAGTGGGCAAAGGGGTTGACCCCACTTAAAGGAAATGTGGACAGACGAGTAGTGGCAAGAAAAATAATCTCCACCTACATAAAAATCTTGTTTCTTTAGCTTGATGGCTCTCATTAGAGCTGGCATTATCCCTTGGGAATATTTCAGGAAGGGTTGTATCCACTCAAGAGTTATTAAAATTACTGGAGGCAGGTGGTGGGGTGAACTCTGGCTTTTGGTGGGGGACACTTAATGATGGATCTTTGCAAATATTTCATATAATATCACACATCCCAATGAACTAAAGTTGTTGGGAGTATCAACCTGTAGAATCTGGTACACAATCATAATTAAAGATTTTGTAAGAACTTCCACCCAAAGTCCAGCAATTTATAATAAGGTTGCTCTGATGAATAATTGAATCATTTTGTATATTCCATTTCTTAACTCAAGAATTGATAGACTGTTATATTAATAGAAAATAAGAAAGAAAATATCAGTACAAGTCAATAATTTTTATTTCAGAAATATTTTGTTTATTATTTATGATATGGCAGGTAAAATGTTGAGTTCCTTGAAATTGAGCACACATTAATATGTAAAACATGGAAATTCCCCATGAAGTCATTTTGGAATTTTGGTGGAAGTTTATTAATAATATCCACTCTCTTACTGGCAAAATATACTTCTGTGCTTTCTCTATTCTGACAGTCTAGAATTTGACTTGGTAAATTTTCCCTAGACAATTACCATTATGTTCTCCTTACTGTTATCATATACAAAGAATCTGGTTTCTAATTCTCCTAACCCACCTTTAGTTTATCTTCATTCCTTCATTTTCCTGAACTTATTGCATGGACGTTTTCTGATGTTTTTATTTGTTTTAAATTCAAATTTATTGTTTACACACACACACACATAAACATATAAACACATACACATATGAACATATACACATATATAAGCTCTGTATTTTGTGTTCTAATGAAGTCACCCCAAACAGTACAGAGAAATTCATATTATTACAAATTACTTTAACTTTATTGTTCCTTTTAATTACAGATATATTCAGCAATTATTCTAATTATGAATTACATTTGAGGGAATTAAAGAAGGTAGCACAAAATATTTGTTATTAAAACAAAGGAAAAGCTGGTGCAGTGGTGCATGCCTGTAATCCCAGACACTCAGGAGGCTGAGGCAGGAAGATTGTGAGTTTAAAGCCAGCCTCAGCAACAGTGAGGCACTAAGCAATTCAGTGAGACCCTGTCTCTAATAAAATACAAAAATAAAAAATAAAAAAGGCTGGGGATGTGGCTCAGTGGTTGAGTGTCCCTGAGTTCAATCCCTGGTATCAAATAATAATAATAATAATAACAGGACAGAACTTCTGAGGGTTGAGGACCACAGTCCATATCCCAGTGACTATTCAGTCTATGACAGAAGACAGCAAACCTCAGCCATCTGCAATTACCTCTGTACCATTGTACATCATGACTACTGTGTACTAGTTGATACTGTGATGGCCAGCAAGGGTTAACTCCATATCTGACTACCCAATTTACTACAGGGTAGCTGGGTCAGAGTGAGTCCATGAAATTTCTAGTTTGTGCCTCTAACTACCAGTGTGACCTTTAGCAGTCCATCATGATCACTGTGGGCCCTCATTGTTTCCTTAACTGTAAAAGAGCTCATTGGAATAAATTACTTTTAAGGTCCTTCCCAGCTCTGTAACAAGAAAAAAAAAAAAAGCTTAATTTTGATTCTAATACTGAGGTAGTGATCAGAAGAAACCAATTTCCTTAATAAAGGTCTATAAAATATAACCTGTGGGTCTCAATTTTTATGTTTCCAATCACAATACTTGTTTTAAAATATTCAGTCCCGTCCAATCTATAAAAATGCCATGCCTTATAAAAAATGAAAATGTTCCCTGAAAAGATAGAAAGGTATCCTTACCCTTTAAGCAATAAGAACACTGATAATGAGAACAGTCTTCATTCTGAGGGATCCATCTGCTTTTCTATTACCATTCTCTTTAATTCTATGAAAGTTAGAGTTTGGATATGATTCTTGAAATAAAAAAAAATGATCTTAACTGTTTTTCCAATGATATATTTTGGCAGGTCTAACCTTCGACACAAAAGTTTCCCAAATTCTGAGACTATGGAACCAACAAGTCACCACAATCCATATACTGCTAAGTGCTGATTACAAATAAGGCGTTTAACTGCAACTGCGGTGGTGTGAATCAGCTTCTTGTTCAAGTAACTATTTCATCCACAACCAATTTCGCCCTAGAGCTTTTGAAAAACACAATAGAAATCTGTTAAATTGGCAGTCTTGCTGAATTTCAACTATTTTATCTAACCAGGTCCACGGTAACAATAGATGCTTGAGAGCTTCCCTTTGATGAAATGTGTTTTTGATTTGAAGCATAGGTACAGAGATCAAATGGACCAAACCCCTTATTCAGATGGCTTCTTACTGCTGCTGCTTTTAGAAAGTGCATGATAAGGCTTAGGGATGTCACTTAACACCATACACAGATGCATGCTTCAGGAAAAAACCTCCAAAACTCTGTAGTAAGATGTTTAAATTAGTATGTTCCTATTTGGTTTTCAAATATTTCATATCAAAATAAGTATGGAAATTTATATGAAAATTAGTATGTTCCTATTTGGTTTTAAAACAATTTCTTAAAATGTTGATAACCTCTGCTACATGTGAAGTGGGATTGAAGTTCTCAAATTTTGACTAAAAAAAGAACCTTTATATTTTCAAGAGACCTGTGTAATTCTTCACACACATCCATTAAATAGATTCACAATAAACTCCTGATTATCTTTCTGTGAATTCTATGTATCTACTTCAAGGTCTTCCTACCAGGTTTTCTTTTTCCTGCAACCCAGCTAATTTTTCTGGGCAAGTTGCCCATCTGCCCCACCTCCTCAGAAATGAGTTTTGGTGTTTGAGGTATGTTAGCTCATTTAAAAATTAACCTAAACAAAACAAAATAATTAGAAAGGCAATTTGACCAAAATAACGATGAAAATCTTTTTTCAAACCAAACATGTAATATGTTCCAAAGACAAACACAAATGACTTTTTAAATAACCATCATTTTAGATTATCTTTGCCTCTATTTCTTTCATTAACATGAATAATTCAGAGTGCTTGCTACATACGGTGAAACTGTTTCCCCTTACTAATTCATTTTTAGTATACAGAAAAATAAGATGTAGCACATTTTTATCTAAGAACCAAAGGTTTAAATTAGACCATAGTTTTAAAGGCAACTTTATTTTCAACATTATCTATAGATTGGATTCATTCTTTTCAATGTTATACTGGTTCTAAGTTAGATAATGTTTATATTTTCAAGGCAGAAACAGTGTATTGCAAAGTCTTGTGTTGTCCTTGGTTTTTAATGTTCCTCAAGTACATATCAGTTATTTGCAAAGTATTTAACAAGCTCACCATTAACTTTGGGACACTGTGCCCAGAGTTGAGTTAAAAGATTAGTCCTAAGGTTCTGGCTGCATTGAAGGAACAACACACATTTATTATGCAAATTAATTTGAGGCTATAAAACATCCTAACATTGCAGTACTAGTTATAACAAACAGCACCAAATGGGGAATTATTCTTGGTTGGGGGGGCACCCCAAACCTCAAAGGTCTCTTTAATGATGACATGATCAGTGGCTTATTACATACTAATTCATCCAGACTTACAAACACAGACATAAAAAATACTTTCTAGATACACATTTCATCCATATATATAATATCCCATGCTATCCATACGTGCAAATAGGAGTGTGGGGAATAATTTGTATTTCTTAGGTATATTAATATGTAGACTGGAACATTGTTACTCATTTTGTAAATTTTTTCCCTGGAAGATGTTATGCTCATGTGGAAAGTGCACTAACTTTCTGAAGTTAAGGGTTTTAATCCACTGCTTTAGAATATCAAATGCTATGCTTGTGACCATGGAGGAAGGGAAAGAATGTCAAGAGGAGGAGCCTAAATCTGCACTAATTTTCAGCTTCTCTTGCTAACCAAAAGGTGGTGGTTGGGGAGCAATCAGATTTCTCTGGAGTATATTTCAGCCTTGGCAAAAATGCTTTAAAACTTTTTTGATTTCTTCTTTGGTTGAAAATAAAAGAAGAAAGGGTTATAAGAGGAGCTTATATGCTAAACACAACACTTGCCAAACTCAGATCAACATCAGATACCACCAGGTGAGGCTTCAGGATGTTCATGGAAATGTATGAAATGAGTATGTATGTAGTGATACCTGCGAAAATAAAATATTGCACTTTAAGTGAGTGGGAGAGAACAGATGGTTGGTAATGATTTAAAACATTTATGCATTTGGACTGTCACCAAGCCTCTGTATTACAAAATATGGTGTTTAGTTAGTACATACCAACATCTATATGCAAGGTGCTCATTTTCTGGAGGACGTTACTATAACAAAGGAAACAAAAACTACATGAAATAAGAAAATCCTTGTTTTCTCAAGGCATTCAATGTGTGCTATTTCTTATTTAGTATTTACTCAAAATGTTTTCCATGTGATGAGAAGATTTTAATTCTCCCTCAATTACCAATTATCAGTGCCCAGGTACTGTATTTTGTTTGAATGTATCAGATAGAATTCCAATTTTATTGTTAATCTGATTCACTTTGACTGAAGCTCTTAAAAACACTTTGAGCAATAACAAAATTTGGTAGTCAGGCTACTTTTGCCCATAGAAAACAATAACATTTTTCGTATCCTCAATTTGGTAGACTGGCATATGGTGTTACAATTATGTACTGGAATTGGCAGGTGGCAGGCCACTCAATCAGGGAGACAGATAAATATTAAATATGGTCACAGTATATTTTGATGCATTTGTGTGAGTCCAAAAGTCCACGTCTTTTAAACCAAGAGGTATAGTAACAGAAAACGAAAAAAAATGCATAGAGATAGATTAAAGTTTGGAGTGAAAGAGAAGAAAAATAAGCATTTGTTAACCATATTCTAAAGGGGGGGGGGGAGACCTGCCTAAAAGGAGTCCTGTTAGACATCCGCAGTGTCTTGATTTGGATCTGATAGCACAATGGGGCGGGGGAGTCACACAAACACACTCCATATTATTTACATGCCATTCCTTCCCAAATCCTGGGAATTATTCAGGCACAGTTTGCAAGTGGGAGGGAGTCGGGGGCGGACCTGCCGGGAGGGGAGGGAAGAGGGGCGGCAGCTCTAGACTTAGCACCTGTGAACTTAGTTGGAAATAACTCCTGACAGGCATCAAACATAACACCTTTTGGCCTTCCAACAGAAACATGCTGATAGGCAGGATGTTCAAACGGGGCAGAAGGGAGCGGGTAACCGTGAGAAAGTAACAGCAGCAGCAAGTGACAAAACCATCAAGCCATTCATCCCCTCTCCTCTTTCTCTCTGACCCGCTCCACGAGCCCACCTCAGAGCCCCCCTTTCAACCCCTCTGCTGAGGCCACGATGGAACCTGAGCTCCGTGTCCTCTCAACTTCCCTCCCACCTCGCCCGCAGCATCAGCAAGGTCGCGCGGAGTTTGGGATTGACGCAAAGGAGACACCGCGGCAGAGATGCTCCACTTTCTGTCAAACACTCTGGAGGACCAGGTCAACCGGCATCGGAAACTCAAGATGGTGCTTAATTGATGTCCCCTTTGGAACCTCTACAAGCCCCACGTGGGGGCTGGCAGTAAGAGTCCTGGAGATCAGGGTGCCCCACCGGGACCCAGGACTCCAGAACAGGTGGCTAACAAGTTCCTCCCCCAGCAGCCCCTCTCCAAGTCTTCGGACCCCACTTCATCTCCCGCCACCACCACCCCTACCCAGCTAATAAAGTGGGTGCAAGTGGGTTGAGACATTGGCGCGGGGAGAGAAAGGAAAGGGGGCATGCGGTGAAGTACCTGCAAAAGTGCGGATGCGCTTCCCGCCCACCCAGAGCCCGCTCCACCGCGGGTGCGAGGCGGCGCCCTGCAGCCTTGGCTCTCGGGTCCCCCAGTCCCCAGCCCCAGCGCGGTTACCTCGCGGGGAGTCCAGGGGAGCCGCCCGGCGCCGGCAGGTACTGCTTTTGCAGGAGCGGAGCTCGGGCAGAAAACTTCCCCGGGCTCCGGGGCAAACTCGTGGACGCCTGCCGGCCACGGGCCGTTAGGTGGCCGGGAGCGGAGCGCGGCGCCGGGAGTAGGGGCAGCGCAGAGCCGGGCGCCTGGCCTCCGCGGTCCGGCCGGGCTGGGGCTGCAGCGCCGCCTCCGCGCCCGCCGCCGACCGCGCCCCCGCCCGCCCCGCAGCTCCGCCTCCCGCTTTTCATCTCCCGCGCCGCCCGCTGCCCGCCCTGTGTGGCTTTTGCGCGGCCTTTGTCGTCCGCTGGTGACGGGTCCTCGGTTCCCCCGCCCGGGGTCCGTCCCATCGCTCAAGTGCCACCTCTCTGCCTGTCAAGGAAGAGCTTGCCTTCAGTGGCTTTCCTGGTTCACCTTCTGCTCTTCTCCCCCCTGCACTGTCTCACATCCCTTCCCAGGTTTTCCAGAAACGCAGTCCTGAAAGACAAGTCAGTAGGTTAGTTGGTTATCTCCAACACTGATTCTGAAGTCTTAGAATTTCTTTAGCTTTACTCACAGGAGGTGTGTTTGTCTGTCTGTATCCAAAGGTTATACTAGATAAGCAAAGTGCCTATTGTAAGCACAGGCTAATGCTGGGGGTGGGTTCAGCAGAAGGTTTGTGGAAGTTAAGGGAACTCCCCCAAAGGGCTTTTATATTTGAGATTAGCAGACCTCTTAGATCATACCTTTCAGAATCCCACAAGCTGAACATTGTGTCAAGGAATCCGTGAAGACCAAGGCTAGGATACATTTTTGATCATTAAAGAACACCCACCTACTTGAGATTTTAAAAATTAGTTCCAAGCCTCATGCTAGCTACAGTTTGACCAAACTAGGGCAAATAAAATTAAGTGAACCTTTGATTACTTATTTTTGCATTCAAGCAGTTTCTATGAATTAATAAAGAAACCCTCAACTTTTCAAAAGCATAAGAGGAAACCTACCTCATTACTCCAATAGAATTTTGTTGTTATTCAAATCCAAATGCCTGCCTTTTGCATTTTCAGGGATTTTATTGTTAATGATTTGGGAATAACATATCTGTTGGTAACAAACTTTGGTTCAGTGAAGAAACACTATTATAAGACTTGCCTGCCTGATTCTGGTTTCTTGGAAACAGAGCCTGAATTATTTTTCTGTTGAGAGTTTTATTTTTGTACATTTTTTAAAGCTATGGTTAAAAACACACAAAATTTACAATTTTTGACCATTTTAAGTGTAACATTACCAATATTCATGGTGTTGTAAAAGAAAGCTCTAGAACTTTTTCATCTGGTAAAACAAACTATCCACCTACCACACAACTTCCCTTCTCCTCCTCCTCCTCTCTTTCCCCTGGTAAGTGCCATTCTACTTTCTGCTTCTTGAGTTTGACTGCTTTAGATAGCTGACAGTGTTAATATCTGGAATATATAAAGAGTTCCTACAACTCAACAACAAAAGTCAAATAACCTGATTACAATGTGGACAAGTAACTTACATGAGAGTTTTATCTTTAACTTGTGTGTCTGGTTTGTTGTTAACATTTAATTCAGGGTCTAAATCCCTTACAGGGAAGATATTCACCACTACACTGGAATTAATTCTTAAGTATGACTTTTAAAGATAAAAGTGAGTGCTCCCTGAGCTGTATTTAGCCATAATTGATGAGTCCTCCTTGAATGAATTAACCAATTTACACATTGACTTTTGGCTTGGTTCCCTGTATGTCAGCCTTAGATGATCTGGACTCTACTTCTTGTTTGCTTCCAGTCATTTAACTTTCTTTTTTTTCCTTTTTTTTATTGGTTGTTCAAAACATTACAAAGCTCTTGACATATCATGTTTCATACATTAGATTGAAGTGGGTTATGAACTCCCAATTTTACCCCAAATGCAGATTGCAGAATCACATCGGTTACACATCCACATTTTTACATAATGCTATACTAGTGTCTGTTGTATTCTGCTACCTTTCCTATCCCCTACTATCCCCCCTCCCCTCCCCTCCCATCTTCTCTCTCTACCCCATCTACTGTAATTAATTTCTCTTCTTGTTTATTTTCCCGTTCCCCTCACAACCTCTTATGTGAAATTTTGTATATCAATGAGGGTCTCCCTTCATTTCCATGCAATTTCGCTTTTCTCTCCCTTTCCCTCCCACCTAATGTATCTGTTTAATGTTGATCTTTTCTTCCTGCTCTTCCTCCCTGCTCTGTTCTTAGTTGTTCTCATTATATCAAAGAAGACATTTGGTATTTGTTTTTTAGGGATTGGCTAGCTTCTCTAAGCATAATCTGCTCTAGTGCCATCCATTTCCCTGCAAATTCCATGATTTTGTCATTTTTTAGTGCTGTGTAATATTCCATGGTGTATAAATGCCACATTTTTTTTATCCATTCATCTATTGAAGGGCATCTGGGTTGGTTCCACAGTCTAGCAATTGTGAATTGTGCTGCTATGAACATCGATGTGGCAGTATCCCTGTAGTATGCTCTTTTAAGGTCTTCAGGGAATAGTCTGAGAAGGGCAATAGCTGGGTCAAATGGTGGTTCCATTCCCAGCTTTCCCAGGAATCTCCATACTGCTTTCCAAATTGGCCGCACCAGTTTGCAGCCCCACCAGCAATGTGCAAGAGTACCCTTTTCCCCACATCCTCGCCAGAACTTGTTGTTGTTTGACTTCATAATGGCTGCCAATCTTACTGGAGTGAGATGATATCTTAGGGTGGTTTTGAAATGCATTTCTCTGACTGCTAGAGATGGTGAGCATTTTTTCATGTACTCATTGATTGATTGTATGTCCTCCTCTGAGAAGTGTCTGTTCAGGTCTTTGGCCCATTTGTTGTTTGGGTTATTTGTTTTCTTATTGTTTAATTTTTTGAGTTCTTTGTATACTCTGGATATTAGGGCTCTATCTGAAGTGTGAGGAGTAAAAATTTGTTCCCATGATGTAGGCTCTCTATTTACCTCTCTTATTGTTTCTCTTGCTGAGAAAAAACTTTTCAGTTTAAGTAAGTCCCATTTGTTGATTCCTGTTATTAACTCTTGTGCTATGGGTGTCCTATTAAGGAATTTGGAGCCCGACCCCACAATATGTAGATCTGAGCCAGCTTTTTCTTCTATCAGAAGCAGAGTCTCTGATTTGATATCTAGCTCCTTGATCCACTTTGAATTGACTTTTGTGCATGGCGAGAGAAAGGGATTCAGTTTCATTTTGATGCAAATGGATTTCCAGTTTTCCCAGCACCATTTGTTGAAGATGCTATCCTTCCTCCATTGCATGCTTTTAGCTCCTTTATCAAATATAAGATAGTTGTAGCTTTGTGGATTAGTCTCTGTGTCCTCTATTCTGGACCATTTGTCCACCCGCCTGTTTTGGTACCAGTACCATGCTGTCTTTGTTACTATTGCTCTGTAATATAGTTTGAAATCTGGTATCGCTATACCTCCTGATTCACACTTCCTGCTTAGAATTGCTTTTGCTATTCTGGGTCTTTTATTTTTGCATATGAATTTCATGATTGTTTATCTATTTCTACAAGAAATGCCATTGGGATTTTGATTGGCATTGCATTAAACCTATAGAGAACTTTTGGTAATATTGCCATTTTGATGATGTTAGTTCTGCCTATCCATGAACAGGGTATATTTTTCCATCTTCTAAGATCTTCTTCTACTTCTCTCTTTAGGGTTCTGTAGTTTTCATTGTATAAATCTTTCACCTCTTTTGTTAGGTTGATTCCCAAGTATTTTATTTTTTTTGAGGATATTGTGAATGGAGTGTTTTTTCTCATTTCCGTTTCAGAAGTTTTGTCGCTGATATACAGAAATGCCTTTGATTTATGCGTGTTGATTTTATATCCTGCCACTTTGCTGAATTCATTTATTAGTTCTAGTAGTTTTTTTGTAGACCCTTTTGGGTCTTCTAGGTATAGAATCATGTCATCCGCAAATAGTGATAATTTAAGTTCTTCTTTTCCTATTTTTATGCCTTTAATTTCTTTCGTCTGTCTAATTGCTCTGGCCAGTGTTTCAAGAACTATATTGAATAGAAGTGGTGATAGAGGGCATCCCTGTCTTGTTCCAGATTTTAGGGGGAATGCCTTCAATTTTTCTCCATTGAGAATGATGCTAGCCTGAGGCTTGGCATAGATAGCTTTTACAATGTCGAGGTAAGTTCCTGTTATCCCTAGTTTTTCTAGTGTTTTGAACATAAAGAGATGCTGTACTTTGTCAAATGCTTTTTCTGCGTCTATTGAGATGATCATATGGTTCTTATCTTTAAGTCTATTGATGTGGTGAATAACATTTATTGATTTCCGTATATTGAACCATCCTTGCATCCCAGGGATGAATCCTACTTGATCATGGTGTACAATTTTTTTTTGATGTGCCTTTGTATCCGATTCGCCAGAATTTTATTGAGGATTTTTGCATCTAGGTTCATCAGAGATATTGGTCTGTAGTTTTCTTTCTTTGAGGTGTCTTTGTCTGGTTTCAGAATCAGGGTGATGTTGGCCTCATAGAATGAATTTGGAAGAGCTCCCTCTTTTTCTATTTCCTGAAATAACTTGAAAAGTATTGGTATTAATTCTTCTTTAAAGGTTTTGTAAAACTCCTCTGTATACCCATCTGGTCCTGGGCTTTTCTTGGTTGGAAGTCTTTTGATTGCTTCTTCTATTTCATCTATTGATATTGGTCTGTTTAAGTTGTGAGTATCCTCCTGACTCAGTCTGGGCAAATCATATGACTTAAGGAATTTATCGATGTCTTCACTATCTTCTATTTTATTGGAATATAGGTTTTCAAAATAATTTCTAATTGTCTTCTGTATTTCTGTAGCGTCTGTTGTGATATTGCCTTTTTCACCCCGTATGTTAGTAATTTGAGTTCTCTCTCTTCTTCTCTTCGTTAGCATGGCTAGGGGTCTGTCGATCTTATTTATTTTTTCAAAGAACCAACTTTTAGTTTTGTTAATTTTTTCAATAGTTTCTTTTGTTTCAATTTCGTTGATTTCCGCTCTGATTTTAATTATTTCTTGCCTTCTGCTACATTTGCTGTTGTTTTGCTCTTCCTTTTCTAGGGCTTTGAGATGAAGTGTGAGCTCATTTATTTGTTGGTTTTTCCTTTTTTTGAGGAATGACCTCCAGGTGATGAATTTCCCTCTTAAAACTGCTTTCATTGTGTCCCATAGATTCCGATATGCTGTGTCTCTATTTTCATTGATCTGTAAGAATTTTTTGATTTCCTCCTTTATGTCTTCTGTAGCCCATTGATCATTCAGTAACATATTGTTCATTTTCCATGTGATATAGGATTTTTCCTTCCTTCTTTTATCATTGATTTCCATTTTCATTCCATTATGATCAGATAAAATGCATGGTTATATCTCCACCCCTGTATATTTACTGAGGGATGCCCTATGGCATAATATATGGTCTATTTTTGAGAAGGATGCATGTGCTGCTGAGAAAAAAGTATAGCCACTTGATGTTGGTTGATATATTCTATATATGTCAGTTAAGTCTAGGTTGTTGATTGTGATATTGAGTTCTATAGTTTCTTTATTCAACTTTTGTTTGGAAGATCTGTCCAATGGTGAGAGATGTGTGTTGAAGTCACCCATAATTATTGTGTTGTGGTCTATTTGATTCTTGAACTTGAGGAGAACTTCTTTTATGAACGTCGCAGCACCATTATTTGGTGCATAAATATTGATAATTGTTATGTCTTGTTGGTGAATGGTTCCTTTAAACGGTATATAATGTCCTTCCTTATCCCTTTTGATTAATTTAGTCTTGAAGTCGATTTTATTCGATATGAGGATGGCCATCCCCTGCTTACTTACGAGGACCGTGTGCGTGGTATATTTTTTCCCAACCTTTCACCTTCAGCCTGTGTATGTCTTTTCCAATCAGATGTGTCTCCTGGAGGCAGCATATTGTTGGATTTGTTTTTTTTAATGCATGTTACCAGCCTATGTCGCTTTATTGGAGAGTTTAAGCCATTAACATTCAGAGTTACTATTGATATATGGTTTGTACTGCCAGCCATGTTTGATTATTTATCTATTTTTTTTATTTACTTTGTTTCTCTATGATTAGCTTTCCCCCCCCCCCGCCCCCCTGACTTTATAGAGGCACTTCCCACTGATGGTTTTGGTTATTGTTTTTCATTTCTTCTTCGTGTAATGTTTTGCTCAAAATGCTTTGCAGTGCTGGTTTTCTGGCTGCAAATTCTTTTAGCTTCTGTTTATCATGAAAGATTTTTATTTCGTTGTCGTACCTGAAGCTTAATTTTGCTGGATACAGAATTCTTGGTTGGCATCCATTGTCTTTCAGTGTTTGAAATACATTGTTCCAGGATCTTCTCGCTTTCAGCGTCTATAATCAAAAATCCGTTGTTAACCTTATTGGTTTACCCCTGAATGTGATCTGCCTCCTTTCTCTTGTAGCTTTTAATATTTTCTCTTTGTTCTGTATATTGGATATCTTCATAACAATGTGTCTTGGCGTTGGTCTACTGTGATTTTGTGTGCTCGGTGTCCTGTATGCATCTACAGTTTGTATATCTGTTTACCTTTTTATTTCTGGAAAGTTTTCTATAATTATTTCATTCAGCAGGTTACTCATTCCCCTGGTTTGAATCTCTGTACCTTCCTCTATCCCGATGACTCGTAGATTTGGCTTTTTTATGTTATCCCATATCTCTTGGATGTTTTTCTCGTGATTTTTAACCAGCCTTTCTGAGTTGGCGAGGCTCTTTTCAATATGATATATTTTGTCTTCATTATCTGACGTTCTGGTTTCTACTTGCTCCATTCTGTTAGTGATAGTCTCGATTGAGTTTTTAATTTGGTTTATCGTTTCCTTCATTTCTAGAATTATTGTTTGATTTTTTTAATAATCTCTATCTCCTGATAAAGAAGCTTAAATTCTTCTTTTATCTGTTTATGTAATTCGTTTTCAATGTGTTCTTTCACTGTTTGGGTTTGCTGTCTTGTATCCTCTTTAAGGTTCCATTCCATCTGTCTAAGGTGTTCCTTGAGTTCTTTATGTGACCATTTTTCTGCTGACTCTAGGTCCTCCTGAATATTTAGGCTGTCCTGCATTGTTTGTACTCCTTTTCTTCCTTGCTTTCTTATGCTGGTCATGTTACTTCTTGTTCTGTTTGAGTGCTGAGTTACTGTTTACTCTTATAAATTTATTTGATGCTTGGGAGTAAGGATATTAGAAGGGAAGGGAAGAAGTCACTAAAGAGAATGAGAGTAGGCAGGTAGAATTCAAGGAAGGGGGAATAAGAAAATTGAAAAGAAATGAAAAGACAAAAGAAACAAAAACAAAGAAACAAACAAAAATTAGACAATAAAGAAAGAAAGAAAAGAATAATTTTTTTTACAAAAATAATAATGATAATAAAAAAATGAAAATGAAAATTAAAAAAAATAATAATAAAATAAAAAAATTTAAAACAAAAAAATTAAAAACATTAAAAAAATTAAACAAAAATTGAAAATGAAATAGGAAAAAAAAGAAAAAGAGAAAAAAAAAATAATAATAATAAATGTAGTCCAAGAGTTTGATTAACTTCTCTTCCAGTAGGTGGAGCTGTGCCCACTGGGTCAAGCTTCTCCTCTCAATAGGTGGAAACCGATCGCTGTGCAGCAGTTCTTCCTCCCAGACTGGGCAGGTCTCCAATCCTGAGTGCCTAGGGCCTTCTTTTGTGGTTCCTCAAGCCAGGCCCTGCTCACCTGTGACGCTCACCACAATACTGGCTACACACCAGGTCTGCTGTTCCTGGGAGCCCTGTTTTCATGAACACCTGGGCTCCCTCTCCCTATTTGCCTCCCTCAGACCTTAAGTTTGTAGAGCTTGCGGCTGAGAACCCCCAGCGAATTTGCTTGCCATCCAGTAGCCACGCCCCCGGTAGCTGGTGCAAGAGACCTCAGCTGTCAGCACTGGTGGGAGCGGTAGCCGGGAGTTTCGCACCGCGAGTCCCGCACCACTCCTGATTACCTCGGTCTGGCTATCGCGCTCACAGGAGAGCTGGGAGGGGCCCTTAAGGTTTCCCCCACCGTGTGGAGATGACTAGGGGAATACACACCTGTCTCGCTGGTTTCAATGCAATTATCTCCTCTGCCCGTGACGTCAGTTCTCTTCCAAGGTGGTATCCCATGCAAATGGTGACCATTCGTTCCCTATGCCGGGTGACCAATGCAACGGGTGGGTCCTGACTATCTCTCCCAATCCCCGTTTCAGTCCTGTGGCCACTGCCTATGAAGGCTCAGTTGGCTTTTACCTCTAAGTTCAGAAGGGCCGACCAGTTATTTCAGCGGGATCATTAGTGCTGAGTCACGTGAAGCAGGCGAACTGGAGCTAGAATGTAGCTGATCCGTGCTCAGTGTGTGTTTTCTGAGGGGCCCAGACCGTACACCCCAGATCCACATCAGCTCAGCATTGCCTAGTGATCCTGAGCAAACAGCCTTTAGATAATTTACAGCTCCCTATGCCTGCACAGTTGAAGAGGTCAGAGACTTGATCTCTCCGTGCCTACCGTCATGTTAGACCTCCTCAATGATATTGATGTTACCCTTACAGCTTCCTGGCATAAGCAAGATCTTGGGATTATACAAACTGCTGCTTCTGTTTCCATTCCAGTTTTCTAGAAATGAAACCCTGCTGCCGTCGCCTCCACCTCTGGGCCGCGCTCACGGGCGCCGCGCTTGTCCGTGACCTTAGCAGCGCCACCGCGGCCTCCGCCACTCCTCGGCCCGGTGCCCGGCTCCCGGGGTCCAAGTGGCTACCGCCGCGGCTCTCCGGCGCCCTCCTCCGGAGCACAGGTCCCCTTGCAGGGGATGCCGAATGACCCCAGAGCAGGCTCTGCCCGAAGGTGCAGCGGCGAACAGGCAACCGAGACGCTCCAGTCCGTGGTCCAGCCTTCGGAGGACAGGGCTCGGCACGCAGCCCAGTTCCAGCCTCTAGATGCGGCTGCTGTACAATATAGACAGGGCCATCAAGACAGCAAGCAGAAAGCAAATGGCAGCTCCTGCGGAGTGGATTTTTGGCCCCGAAAAAACAGCCCAGCCAACAATCCCAATCTACTAACTCTCCCTGTATAGAAAATATTCAAAAAAGGCGGGACACACTGAGCTTTCTTGGCCTCAGGTACTTACAATCCACTACTGATTACACATTCAGCTTCTCTGCCGGGAGCGAAGTGAAAGAGGAAGCAGATGGGCGTAAAGCGCCCGCGGCTCTGAGCAGCAAAGCGTCTGGGAGCCAAGCGTCTCTTTTTCAATCTCTTTGTTCTTTCTGCTGCTTGGCAAAGTGGTCCGCTACAGATTAATGGTGAAAGGAACTCTAATAAGCTGCGCGAAATCTCGATTAAAGCCGCTGCTCTGAGCACCACGCTCAGCACTTCAGCAACCCCCGTACGCAGCGGCCATCTTGAAAACCCCATTTAGCTTTCATAGCCTGTCTCTTCCCACTTGTGAAGTACAGGAATTGATCAGAATATCGTTATGATTCTATTATTTCTCGATTTAAAAAGTTTTAGTATTTAATGGGGGGAAACTCCTTATGGTCAAGTCCACTTCTGATTGAATTTGCCTGATTGATGGACTACTAGGCATTCTAGCCTATCATGGAATCTACTAGTTTTTATAATGTTTTTTCCTTCATAAGTATGATACAGCTATGGAACACTTAGAACTCATTTCTAGACCTTTTATTTTCAAAACCCTGAGAAATATTTCTAATGGCTAAGTGAATAAAATTTGGTGAGTGTTAAAGGGTGATGAATAAATGATCAGAAAATTACCTAAAATGAATTCCAAGCACCAGTATATCACGCATCTTCTCATGACATTTGATTGGGAGTTATATTATGAAGTGAAAATACCACCTTTTAATTTCGTAGCTTAACGAATTTAATTTCTCATAGTGAATCATTTCTAAAACATTGGTTCACAGCATGTTTTTCAGCTCTTCAGGCTGTTAATTTTGTTTAGTTCTTTGAATTTCTTAAAAAAAATATTTAACTATTGACTCTTTCTGAGCAAGCTTATGGATCATTGAACCATTAGTGTGTAGGTAAGTAACAATTATGGTCCTAAAAGTGGTTTCTGCATCAAATCTCAAGGGACATTTAGTGACAAGAGTGCTTTTGTGGAAGAACATCATTCTTCAGTTTCGGGGAAACCACCATTCTTAAGTATAAGAAAGGCATTCAAACTGAACTGTGAAAATATAAATAATAACATACGAATGAGCCTAGTAGGCTGCTCAGAGAGATGTAAAAAGTGTGTAAGGAAGATTGGGGAGAGGGGTAGAAAAAATGTACAAAAGTTTAAATTGAATTGAAAAAATAAGAAAGAAAAAGAAAAACCTAAGCTATAAGTACAGCACCATTATGGGATAATTCTTGCTATTTCTGAGTTTGTTTTTCTTTAACTGTGCAGGTGTTAATGATGACTTAGCTTAATGATCAGGCAAAATAAAAATTCAGCAGAAATTCATTTAGCACAATATGCCAGGTCATGTGGGTGTTGCAAATACCTCTAAACCATATTATTTATAGCCCCAACTGTTTTATTGAGGGAAGGCAGAGATGTATTGACTTGGAAAAAGAGATTTTTTACAAAAGAACAGCAGAGGATAGTCTAGTAGCTAGAGTAGTTTCCCTTTATCTTATCTTATTCTTCAAGGTAGGAGTAAAACAAGAAAGAAAAAGCAATAGGGCATGATTTATGCTGATTCACAATCAAAAGAACACAATCTATCCTACTGAACCAGAAGGAGAGAATGGCAGAACTCTTGAAACAGAAGATAGAAATCACCTCATCTAGATACTTCCAGAGAAATATAGAAATACAAAAGTCTTAAAGAGAGATTTAAATCGGCTATATGCATGTATGAAAATGCACTTAATATCCATTAATAATTGTAATAAAACGGTTCTTAGCTTCATTGGTTATATGAAATGGAAAGAGGCTTGGAGAACCAAATTTGTCCACATGATGTGGAGCAATTCTCCCATCCCTGGGCTCAGTTTTATTTTTGCAGCATGTGAAATCAGGGACCTAGATGGTTTTAAGGATCCTTGGGACTTTAAAATACCCTTTATGTCTGACCAAGTTAATTTACCTTGAAAAAGTTCCCCAGATTATTTTCACCTTCATATATAGATTTAGCCACATTATGACATTCAGTGTGAATTCTATTCAGAAAATAAAAGTTTCATGTGGACATTTTTTCAAGAGAAGAAATTTCCAAGACAAATAAGGTGAACACAATGGAGGAAGGGAGGGCTATTTTTTCCCTTCCCAGAATGCAGAATGTGGAATCATGCAAGTAGAACTTCCTCTCTGAAATTCAAGAAGAAACTTTTCAACATCAGAAATAAATAGGGCACTGGTAAAAGCATTAAAACTTCCTGTCATGGAGGTATCTGGAAAGCTAATGATTTGCCTCCTGCCACCGCAAGTATGGCATAATAAACTATAATTTGGGTTAGATCAAAATAATTGGGTGATGGAGAAGTAAAGAAAACTGATTTTCATGGTGTCTTTAATTCCTTTTTAGGAAGACATTCTTAAAAACTAAGAAAAAAATAAAGGACCAGATAGATCTAATTAAAGCAAAAATTAAGAATTCAGAAGATTATTGAAGAAAAAAGGAATGCCTTGAGAAAAAATGAAATATGGAAAGAGCATAGGATTAATAGTAAATGAGAAAGAACTATGATCCCTAAAGAATTAAAAGCTTTTAAGTTAAATGAAAAATAACGTTGATCAAACAGAAACACGAAAAGATGATTATAAGTAAAGAAAAGTGAAACAATATGTGTTGCCATTATTTTTATGTATCTGCTTCCTAAATAAAGCAATAATTCAAGGTCAAATAACTTGGAATATTCAGTGCCTAATAGTCTTGGTAAATAGAGCAAGTCAATAAATACGTATTGATTGGTTGATTGAATAAGAACTGCTTGCAGTTATTTTAGGAAAATCAAAGTCACTTGGGAATTTATGTATGTAATTTTTTAAGTTAAGCAACTATGAATTTTCTTCAAAAATAATAAAAAGAAAACTTTTTTCAAATAGTGATCTTTAACTTCTTAGCAATAAAATTTCATAAATCCTATTTATATATAGTAAAACCTAAATTAGAAATAGATCAAATGTGGAAATACACATGTGCCTCTGTATTAAAAAACTGTATTTATACAACTTTAATTGTTTAAAGGGAAAATTTTATGTGAACAGTATACCAAAAATTGCAGTACCTTCCTGTAAATCAATATTCGGATACATAAATAGTTATTTTCCAATGTGGGCTCAGATTTTGATATGGCAAAACAAAGATATGGATAAATGATTTCAAACTTTAAGTCAAAAAATAGTTTGAAATGTTTGGAATCGATGAAGGGACTTTCATACTGTAAGTTTCAACAGTAACATATCAAAGGACGGGTTTGTGATAGACCTTTCCTTGCCAAATATTTTATTAATAAATTCACCAAACATGGCTTGTTGAGTCAGTATGGTCATTTTGTAGGTGCCTTGAATACAAAAATTAATAAGATGTGATCCCTTTTAATACAGTGATAATTAATTCAAATCACATATCACTAAATTTAGAAGTGTTAAGCTTTCAAGAAAGGAGGAAGATTTGCTGGGAGCAAGTAAAAGAAAAAAGAAAAATCAAAATAGCTTTGTGCTTTCTATCAATGATTGTGTGTGTGTGTGTGTGTGTGTGTGTGTGTGTGTGTGTGTTTGCTTGGGGGAGGAGGAACAACCAAGCAAGCTGGTGAGAAACTTGATGAAATCAAGAGACTATGTCAATGATGTGTCCAAAGATAAAATACAGCATTTGAGGGCACAGAGTAATTCTAAATCCACCCCTCCCCTGCAATGAAATATTTCCTTGTCCAGCACTGGGAGTACTTGTGATATATGGTTCACCTCACCAAATCTAATATCATTTCAGCCCAGAGGGACACGGACCATGGTGAATGTCCTAACCTTTTTGAGCAAGGGATTCTCTTGACTGTTCATTCAAAGTTATCTTTAACAGGAGGTTTGTTTTTTTTTTTTTAAATAAAGGTAAACAGTGATTTTTGAAAACTAATGTAAAAGTTAAAAATTAGTATAGAATTCAAGAAACCTTATACTTAGTAGCCTTATAAAATAGTATGTAATAATATCCATGTGTTACAACTATTATCTAACACTGATCATTAAAATGAGCTAACCAAGCCAGCTCAGTTTGGTATCATTAAATTTTTCTATTTATTTAATCATTTACATCTGAATATATGTCAACATATACTTATTCATTAAAGCACTTGGATATTCTATTTAAAAGTATGTTTTTTATTACAAAAAGAGATTTTTTTTAGAAATCCTTTCTTAACATTTAGAAAATTTAAAAAAGGAAAGAAGTTAAGACCTATTAGATATTTACCTTCCTGCTTTTGCGTTAGTAAGAGGCAGGCAATAATACTGGGATTTAAAACTTTAAAGATCTCCTTAAAATATTTTGTGGGAGAAAAAAGATATTATTTCTGGCTCAGAATTGTAAAAGGAACCTGAACCTTAAGTACTAAAGTAAAAGTAAACAAGCTTGAAGTAAGAGCTCTTGCTAAAGTCTATCCTTCAATATACTTCTTTCTCTCTTACTTTGTTTATCTTTTCTTTTTTCCTCTCTTTCCTTCTTCTTAAATTCCCTCCATTCCTTCCTTCCCCTCTTTCTCTTCTCTGTCTCTCCCTCTCTCTTCTTATTACTATTATTGTGAGATGAACTCTTTCGACATTGCCCAGGCTGGCTTCAAACTTTGTGCTCAAGCTGACCTATGGCCCCTGCTGCCTGAGTACCTGGGACTACAGGTGTGCATCCCCAAGTGTGGCTCTTCAATATATTTCTTGACACACATGGTAACAGCCAAGGAAAAAAATTCCATAGAGGCAAACTTTGTAATGCAACTACCTCAAAACATACCCTATTAAACTTCATGGGAGAATCATAAATTTAAACATATATAAATTATTTTTTAGAATATTAAAATACCTCAGTGATAAGCTATTCAACAGTCAATTCATGGCTAAATAAGACTTCAATATCCCTCACCTTCTTTTTTCTCTCCTATGGCCTTCTGTACTGGTCATTGTTCTGAGCACTTTTATTCTTAATTTCATAATACCAATCTTATTTCATAAAAATCTCCATGTTTATCAACACCTATATTAGAGTTATACATTGGTACAATGTAATTTTTTATGTTGGGTCACCCATTTGATAGGCTTTCAGGACACCATAGCTGATATCTTTTTTAAGCTTTAAAAAATTCCTTTTTTGATTGAAGAAGTGTTTAGTAAATCTACACAGAACTGTTTTACCTCCATTTCTCAGACTGCACTTCATGGACGACTAAATCATATTTACATTACCACAAATGTCCACAAATTAGACAACTCTCCTGTTATTTTTCTTCAACCACTATTAAAAACAAAAGGGGTAGAATAGCAGCATATTATTTTTTGAGCACTGTCAATAGCTGTGTGTTGGGGGTGCAAATCTTAGCACAGGAGCTTGCCCGTGACTCTTGTCCAGCTGACTGAAGACATTAATAGGAGAACAAAGTGAACTGTGTTTCAAGGTGAAGAAGCAGCAAGAAGAGAGTCAAGGGTTTCATATGAGGGCTCTAGAAACAAAATTCCCCAATTCTTAACTTTTTTGTAAATGTGGTGAATATCAAGAATTAAAGCAGGAAAATGGAATGTTCAGCGTGTCCCATTTAGCCATGAATAGACTGTTGAATCACCCATCAGATTAAATGGAATAAATGACATTACTTTTAACTATACAAATTATCATAAGTGCTAAACTCAGGCATGACTCTATCTCATAGGATGAAACAAGGAACAGCAAGGAAATATCTCTACAAACAAGGAAAAAAATCATCAAGTTAGGGAGGTGAAGGAAATCTGTGTTATTCCCTCCTGTTCTATTTGAATATTTTGAGAGCACATCTGTTGATGAAAAGAACTAGTAAATATTTATAGACACCATTACTTACCTTGGGTAGCCAGTCGGTTTTGCAGAATAAATGCAGCTCCTGCTAAACATCCATTGTCAAATTTAAATTCTATCTGCATGAAGAAAATTATTTTCCTAAAAACAATTTTTCCAGCATATATTCCTTGTTTGCAGGAAAATAAAACAGAGGACTAATAGAATGTGGCATAATCATTCATGACTTTTATCCACTATCTAAATATAAAGTGTTAGGAACATAGGTTAATGAAAACAGAACTTCAAAACATCAGCTGAATTAGAGATGTGTAGGCTTGAAATTATTATATTTATTTACAAATAAAAATATTGAACATATGAATATTCCAGGGAGAATCTGCTCTGCCCAGTTCTGGGGTCCATTATCTCAGAGAACTATGGAAAATGTAAACAGAATTGGAGGAAAACTAATATTCCTATCAAGAGCCAAGCACAGTGCCTGGCCGCTGTAGGCAAGCAGTGATTAATTTATTGACAGAACTAAATTTAAAGTAAGATCAATGGTAAAGATCAAATAATCCGGCATTATTTATCTTCATGATTAAAGAAATATTTTAAATAAAATGGAAAGAAATTTAATGCATCAAGAATAATGCTATATATTATATAATATATATAAAATCCCTTTCTCTTTTATTTAACGAGTATATATATATTGATCATCTACGCATATAGTGGCTCTGAGGATTAGCATGTAAACTAGACAAACAAACAAGATTCTACTCTAGAGGGGAAAGAAGATACCAGAAAAAAAAAATGGATAAACAGGTAAGGCTGAAAATCTCTATGGAGGAAATAACTAGGATTATACAATAGCTAATATGGGAAAGGGGGTTCTGAGGTAGGAGTGGAGGAAAGGAGGTGCTGTTTGACTCCATCCTTCAAGATGAGGCGTGAATGAAGTCAACATCCTAAAGAACATCATGTCAGAAGGATTAGCACATGTGTCTCTCCAGAATGAGAGGATTTGTGTATTTAGGAAAAAGAAAGGAAGTCAGATGGGCTACGGTGAGGTCACATACCCCATGCTGAGGTTAGGAAAGTAGGAAGGGCCACATCATGGCGGGGTTGGGGGAAATAAGGCACAGACAGGTCACCTGCAGGGGGATGCCTCTGGAGGGTTTTAAGTAGAGCATGTCAAATAGGTATGTCTTGGTAGTACATGTAAATAAGTAATAGTTTTTGTTACTATGTAACTACAGAAGTTGCAGTTTCTTTTCATGGTTGAAAATATTTTCTAAAATAGAAAAGTTTATTCATGAGGAATATTCTAGATTCTATGTACGAAGAACAAATTTTTTTATTAATTAAACACGATGATCTTGTGTGCCTGCTTCTCTCTCTCTCTCTCTCTCTCTCTCACACACACACACACACACACACACACACACACTCACATACACACACACACACTCACATACATATACATACAATACACAGCAAGTAAATTTATTTTATAGTATACATTTTTAATGAAAATCATAAATCAACCAATGGGCATATTAGGAAATTCAGTTTTGGTCCTGTAATTAATTCTGGTGAGCTTTTGCCTATGGTGCTAGATGATCTTTTATTTGACTAAAAAAGTAGTTTGTGGATTGACGATTCTTGAAGATCTCTTTCCGTTGGTATTTCCACTTACAATTGTGGACCTCTTTGGACTTTTACAAATTGAAACGCTGTTAATCTCAGGCACCCAGTTGGTTTTATGATTTGTTAAAGAAGAGCTTCAGCCTGAGCCACACACCCACGAAAAGGGTGCATCAGACTGTTCTCTGCTGATGGGAAACAGCAGGTTTTTTTTCTCATTGCCCAGTGAATGCTGGCGGTGTTCCCTAGTATTTGGAATTCTTTTTCACTATTTTGCTGTTACTGTTATAATCATGATACAAAATTGTGGGCTATCCAAAACCCATAGAGGTGACAAACTCAGGAGAAAATGCATTCTAGAGTTATGTAAAACTAGACCATAATTGATGGCCATCATGAGGACCCTGATCTCATCAATGAATTAATCCATTGATAGCTGCTGGGTGGTGGGTCCTAGCTGGAGGAAGTAGGTCATTGGAGGTGTTCTCCCAGCCCTTTCATGCCCTTCTTCCTTGATGTTTCTGCCTTGGAGCTAGTTGACAGTGAACCCTGGGCTGAACTTCTGAAACCATGAGCCCTAAAAAACCTTTCCTCCTCCAGGTTGTTCTTATCAGGAATTTTAGTCACAGAGATGAAAACTCGACTGACACACCCAGTGAGCCCCAACAAGCCCTGGACATCACAATTTTCATGTAATCCTAGACTTGCAGAATTAAACTCCCTTACTCAAGCATCCCTTACTGATTTAAATACAATTTACAACACCCAGCGACCTACTGTTACCTCGAATGCAAGGGCATGCCAATAAATTCAAGAAGGAGACTTCGGGGATGAAGGAATGACATTACCACACAGTGTCCAGAACAGACATGAGAGGACTGGGAGCATGATAGAGCAGGAGAATTTAACAAAGTAATTTTAAACATTTCATTAGAAGGTTGGTTTATTTTAATTCCATTAGAACACACCATTAACAAGACTTGTTCCCAGCTGGTTTAAGGACATATTTCTAGTCATTTACTCTGCATATTGCCCAAAATTCATTGCCCTGTTTTATTCTTTACAAATTGCCATAGTTTTTCAGGGCTGGGATTGTAACTGTGTAGTGGAAGATCATGGGTTCCATCTCCAGCACCACAAGAGGAAAATTGTTCTTGTTTTCCAGTTCCTGAAATATTGCATCATTATGGTGTTTTTTTTTTTTCTGTTTTCCCTTCTGCATCCAAACATCACCCTCCCAGATTACATCCACAGATTTCTCTGCCTCTTGGCTTCTGGGTTGGTTTACTCCCACAGGGACAGTGGAGCAGGAGGTCAAAGGGTAAGAGATTCTTATTCTCCTGGCTCCTTCTTTCCAAGTTGCCCACAGGGACCTGAGATGCTCTTCCAAGGTCCCCCTCAACAGCTGGCTCCCAGCTTTGGACCCTAGGGCCATTCTCCTCTCAGTCTTAAGATTGTATCTACCATTAGCCCTGATATTCTGTGCTATCCCTAAATGATTGTCTTAAAACCCTCTCACATCTTTGAAAACAGCCTGTTTTTAAACTTTTCTCAATGTATCCAATTTCATTATGCCATCTGGCTGGGTATCCTCTAACTGTTGGGTAAAAATCATAAATAGAAGCATTGCACGCCAAGGAATAAATATATTTCCAGTTTAATCACAACATTCAATAGATAGAACAGAGTTCGATCCTGATTACCTTGTTTAATCATTCATTTGGCATTCGTCAAACATGCTTCTTGGGTGTTTGCTATGCCCTAGATACCATACGTGCTACTGGGGACATGAAAGCAGTAGTGTCAAGACACAGGGCATTTGTTGAAAGGGAGCAAAGACAGGCAGTTGTGTATAATGAGCAAATATATCAGGAGAAGTTGAGAGCCATTTAACTTTGGGGAAGTGGTTAAGGAGAATCCAGGAATTCTTCTAGAAATGGCAATTAAACCTTAACATGAAGAATAGAGAGAGAGGGCAGGGGAGGGTGATAAGAAGGAAGGGGACTTTTTGGTCAGGGGAAAAGAAAATATCCCCACAGGTCCAAGGGTGGGAAGGGGCATGGCATAGTTAGAGAACAGAAAGCAGCTCAGCATGGCAAGAGCATATAATAGAAAGGAGTGAGTAATACAAGGTTGCACATGTTAGCAGGGGTCTTGTGTGTTGTTTTAAGGATGTGAACTTTGTTTCAAAAGCAATGGGGGAAATGAGGTCATAGGCAAGGGAATAGCACTTCTAGAAAGCTCATGCTGCTGCAGTTTGGAAAATGTGTAAAGTTGAAGGTGAAGAAAGTGCACAAGGCTGGAGGCTGGACAATGAGTGTGGGCAGCTTTGCATTAATCTAGCGGGAAAATGACAGTATCCTGAATGAATGTCTTAGCAGTGGAAGTGGGAAAAAGTGGAGAGAATGGAGGAGTGTAATCCGCAGGAAACTTGCAGCTGGTAACCCAGGTACCACTATTATCAGATGAACTTCAGAATGTGCACAGCTCTGCTTAGCAACATAAAGTTGAGCTTTAAACTTGTCATAGCCTTTCAAGAATCTCAGTCAAGCATTTTCATTGCTGAAAGAGCCATCGTGAAGAAATTTCATGGAAGACTAGAGTTGTTGTCTTTATAGTGATTTGAACAGGGCTCATCAATAGAGTTTGCTGAAAATAAATATTTGCTTGGTGAATTAATCAGCTGTCCTTAAAAAAAAAAACACCTGTGTTTATAATGTACCCTTAGTGATAATAAATTTCTATTATGTGCTTTGCAAATTCATTTTATCTTCCTGGGTAAATACTAGCCTTAAGCAAGAATAAAATCAAATAACTTAATATTTTTTTTAAAAAATTACCCCTGTAGCAGGAATGGTATTCCAGTAATGAATTTAAAGGTCTCCACAGAACTGCTATTTTTTAAAAATTAAATATTCTTGAGAATGATATTTTGGTACCTAAATATATCTTCCATTGTCTATTTTTTTTTTTTGTAGCCCAACATGCTTTTCACTATAAGGTATTATTTTACCTTTTAGTCTGTGAAATGCTGTGCTTAGCATAAAGAGATATCCTTTTTAGGACACAGAGATACCATTGACTAAATTATTAAGTTTTTACAATGTTATCACCTTTCACTGAAAATCATTGCTCCACTCACCATAAATGTCTAAAACACAGGTGGTATAAACACAAATTATCATTAAAAATTATTCTTAGGTACTAAAAAGGCAATTGAGAGAATGAAAAGTTTAAACATGTTCAAGATTTTACAGTAGTAAAGACCTTAAACACACACACACACACACACACACACACACACACACATACAAACACATACACACATGTTTCTAAATTTGACCTGGATCATAAATTAATTTTGACTAAATGGTCTACCTCATTAGGTTATGAATCTTCTCTAAATATCAAAGATAAGAGATGGTATACTGAGTACTTACATATAAGATTAAACAGAACTGACCTTTTGTAATTTTCTGTTATCACTTTTAGTTGTAGCTAGTGAGTAATGATATATAGCTCCATTTCAGGTTTAATGTTCAAATGTTTGCAGGTGGGTATCATATTTTCATCCACATTTTCTTTCTCTCTGGCTTGTTCTTGGTCATCTTGGGGTGTTCATAGGTCCCTAAGGAGGTTTAATCAGTGGATAACATGTTGTGTTCCTGATGACACTCTTCTTCCTATTTTTTACTATCATAATGTACTGGTGAGACACATTTAATTTTTTCTGTGTACTAGAAGAGAGTACCATTTATTTTTCTTGACATTATTTTTTCCCATTTTTCTCCTTCACTGATATTTATACCTTAAACAGTTATATCCTAGTAGTATTAACTCATTGTTGTTTTAATTCTTGACAATATTAGTTTTCACTTATGTATCATCTCACCTACATGAATATCTAAAATAGTCCCCATTGAGTTGAATATCTTCAACAATAAATATGTACTAAATTAAGCATGATTAACCTCTTTCTATATGGCTAAATTTTAAAAAATATGCAAGTAATACAATATTATTGTCAATATTTTATGTATTTTAGAAAAAAAACCCAGGCAGTTAAAAAACCCTCCATATATGTATTTTACACACACACACACACACACACACACACACACACACACTCACACACCCCATACCACAATCACAGAAAGGAACGTGTGAATACAATATAGTCAAATAATAATTTATCCCATATCTTTCAGAGAAAACTTATATATTTAATAAATGAAAGATTGGTATATTTATATCTTCACAGTAAATAAGGTCATGATTTTGTCTTCTTTAGGGATCATTTATTAAAAGGGCCATAAGACCTTATATGGAAGCAGTATGGACTCAGATATGCTCCTTACATTCTCACTTTATATCTCTCTTATATATGTGAATTCAATTCTGGGTTTAAATTCCTGCAAGAGCTTTAAAAAGTAAACTGGGAAACAAACTCTATAGAATCTGCATGATAAATACAAAGACAAGAAATAGTTGAAAAGCATTCTATTGCTCAAACTCTCACAAGCTTAGCAGTTTACTACTAAACATCCATCTATTGGCTAAAAATTCTGTTGGTTGGAAGTCCAAGCATGACATGCGTAGTTCTCTGTCTAGTCTCACTGGCTGACATCAAGGTTTTACCTAGGGTGTGTTCTCATGGGAAGCTGAATCTACTTCCTACGGCAGAATTCAGTTCACTGTTGTTGCAGCACTGAGATCCTCATTTCTTTGCTGACTATCAACAGGGGCACAGAACGCTCAATGCCTAAAAGCCAAGCACATTTCTGGCCAACAGGCATCCTCTTCCATTTCCAAGGTCAGCATCAAAGAACTTCTGCTATGTTGACTGCTTATCATACTTCAAATCTCTCTGTCACCTCCCCCCCCCCCCCCTCTCTCTCTCTCTCTCTCTCTCTCTCTCTCTCCCTCTGACCTCTAGATCCACACTTAAAAGGTTCATGTGAGTGATTAGGTCCATCCTGACCAGAGGTCTCCTTATCGGAAAGTCAATAGATTTTGGAAATAATTACATCTGCAGAATCTTTTACACATAACACCACCTCAATAAGTGTTTCATTGGAGAACTGAGAGATGGACAGTGTATGCAGATGAGGAGCTGAGACTCTTGGGAGCTCTCTTAGAATTCTGTTCCCCACAAATGGAACTGAAAAAGCAGACTGAAAAGTTGAACAGAACATGGCTAAGTGAGAAATACTTGGATGGCAAAGTGAATTGATGGTTGTTTTCATTCCAAGGAGTTCCAATCAGGTTATATTTCTGAGAGTGGTGACATTATCAACATTATCACAGAGAATATAGGGGTTTCAAAGTAACAGAGAAAGTTAGGAATGAGAGCAGTAAGCCTGGAAGATGTTTTTCTCTGCCCAAAGACAGGGAACTCGTGGTCTTCTGTAAAGTCCTACAGTGCTGCAGGCGGTTTATAGAAATGCTGTGGGCATTTTGTAGAGCTTATTTTGGAGAAGAGTTGCATAGTTGAAGTTCTAGATGTTGAAGCAGGAAGTCCTGCCAGCAATAGTTAAAGCCTGCAGGAATGCAAAGGATTACAATATGGAGATTTACAGTAGAAACTTGGAGTGTTTCAGACACAGGTTGAGAATGACAAACTATTACTATGTGTTTTTTTTTGTTGTTGTTGTTTGTTTGTTTTTGTGGGACGGTGGGGGGGTTTAACAGGGATTGAACTCAAGGACACTCAACCACTGAGCCACATCCCAAGCCCTTTTTTGTATTTTATTTAGAGACAGGGTCTCACTGAGTTGCTTAGGGCCTCACTAAATTTGAGCTGGCTTTGAACTAGTGATCCTCCTGTCTCAGCTGCTGGGATTACAGACATGTGCCACCTCACCAGGCTACTATGTCGCTTTGGTAATAAGCAGTAACCAAACCAATTTGGGCTGACATAGACCATTAGGGATATGGGTCAGTGATCAACATATTAAATAAGATCAGGTGCCTCTTATTTAATAAAAATGTGAAATAATTAGGAAATTAACTGCAGAAAGGCAATCCATATTTTGTAGTGAGTGGGGATTCCAAATTGTTAGTTATCTCATAGGTTAAGTATTTTGGATAAGTGGCCTAGATTTAATAAAGTAACCAGTTTTTATTTCCCCCAGTACTGGAGGTCAATCCAGAGCATTGTGCATGCAATGCAAGCTTTTTTGCAACTGAGTCCTTTTAATTTTCAGATACCATCTTTCTAAGTTGTCCAGGCTGATCTGAAGCGTGCAATTCTCCTACTTCTGCCTCCTAATATTATGGGTATGCACCACCATGCCAGACTCAAAGTTTTTTTAATACCACTAGTGTGATCTCATTATTTTCTTTTTTAGTTTTCAATAGACCTTTATTTTATTTATTTATATGTGGTGCTGAGAATCAAACCCAGTGCCTCACACATTTGGCAAACACTCTACCACTGAGCCACAACTCCAGCGCAATCTCATTCTTTAGTAGCATAAATGACCATAGCAATGTGAGTTTAAATTGTAACATATAAAGTTTATCTGCCTGGAATAAGTGAGTTTGTATTTAATGTTTAATATTTAGGAAGTTTTGTTGGTACATCAGGGGCCCTGTGTATTTTATTCATCTTTGCAAAATTGAAAATTGGGCCCTGTGGGAGTTTGGTGTTGTGCATTCACCATTGAAGATGCTGATGTAGCTGTATCTTTCCCACTCAGGCTGAAGCTCTAGAAAAAGTCCAGCCTTCACTCAGGTATCTGAATGCAATCCCTGGGCTGAGACTGCGGCAAATAAAATGTAGAATCCCAGACTGCACTTTTTTGGTCGTGTTCAATTTATAAATGATATGGCCAGCGAATGGGATGTAGAGGTCAGCTAATCCTGCTGTGGGCTTGCTAAAATGCTGGAAAACAGAACACCTCAGTGCATGTCTTTCCCTGGGTCAGAGTGAGTGCTGCCTTGTTCTTTCCTTCAGTCAAGCAACCTAAAATCCAGCAAACCCAAGGCCTTTGTGTTTCTCACCTGGCAGTTCCTTCCCAGTAGTCAGTTTTATCTCACCTCTATCTCTGCAATCCAAAGTTTGTATTGCTTAAAAAGCCTTTTTTTGTTTTTGTTTTTTAACTTACACAAGTTCTTTTATACCTGTCTAACTCTTTGGTTTGTGAGGCAGGACATATGGTCAAAAGAAAGAAAAGCTATGAGCCAAACGCACAGTGTCTAGAAGATCTGTAAGAAGCGGTGGTGGGGGTCTCAGTGGTAGAGCGCTCCCCAAGCACATGTGGGGCACTGGGTTTGATCCTCAGCACCACATAAAAATAAGATAAAGGTATTGTGTCCAACTACAACTAAAACAAAATATTTTTAAAAAAAGTACCAGTGGTGAGAAGAGATAGAGGGAAGGAAGTCTAGGCTGATGGTATGTAGTATGAGCTTCGAAGAGACCCAGAGGATACTTGAGAAGGAACAATGCTTGCTCTGACAACTCTATGTATATATATTTTATAGACCAAAGATAAAATCAGATAGTGCCTCTCATAGTAGCAGTATTTAAAACAGCCACCACAGTTGGGGTACTAGTCCTGAGCACGCACCAGAATTACATGTTCTTTAGTGCATTCAGAGTTGATAAGACAGCATGCTTGTAAAAACTAGAATGTACCTCTATTTATTTCAACAAGAAATATAGCTGCACAGACTGAGTAGGACAGAAAGATAGCAAAGTGTACAAGGCAATTCATATGATTTTTCAGGGAGCTCCTTAGTAACTATGGAAGGAAGCAAAGGGATATTTGCATACTAACTCTCTCTGTAGCTAGAATACACCATACTTGCAAAGTCAATGTGTACATCTGTAACACAAAGACATCAATTTGATGAATAACCCAAATCTTACACTTCGGTTTTTCAGAAAGTTTTCTTTCCTGAGCCATTAATGAAAACCCAAATATAAATGATTATAGTTTGTCTCTTCCCCTTCTCCCCATCCATCATTAATATGTTTTACCCCAGAATTGTAGGCATACCACTTCCCTTTACTTACTTATTCTTTCTTCTAGATAGATTCATATCATTGATTAAGCTCCAGCAACCTCTTTTACCCATTGATCCTAGCCATAAATGATAGACACATTTATAGATACCAGATAAATCGATTCCCACATCTCCTCAGCTAGACATTTGCAATATATCCTCATGTGCTGTAAGTGGGAGAAGTGTTTCCTATCGTCTTCTAAGTTCTGACCCTGACATTACGTTTAGTTTAACTGGTAAGTAAATGATATGGTCTATAGCATAAGCTGAATTTCTAACAAGTATTTTAAAAATATATTCATAAAAGATAAAGGAAATATCTCTTGCAAGATAATGCTGTCTGATCTCAGGGACCCCAAAATCACTTATACTGGAGGCCCAGGTGCTAACAGAGGATGAATAACTAAATGTTCCCGGGCATAATGGGATCTGGAGAGGACTCTTCTCTGCCTGCACTTCCGCATATGCTGAGGTTCTTATTTAAGAAAGCTACATGGTGTGGTGGAAAGAGTGAAATAAAATGCAGCTTTAGCTTTGTGTTCTGGAAACTGGAACTTTGCTGATTGTTTAAGACAGATCTATTATAGAAATTAACATGGCACAGAGTAGGCAGTCAAGGAAGATGTAAAGGAGTTGCTCACTACCCTGCAGCTTGATCTTCTACTTAATTCTTCAACTATAATTTGAGCCCAGGCATAGCCCACAGAATGCTAAAGAATGCCTTTGAGTGGTGAGGAAGAAATCTTATACGCATTCTAAAAATGTATATGGTTTCTTTACGCTATGAAAATTAAATAGGAGTCATGAGGGCATTTCCAAAGAAAATACTTGTGTCTGCTATTTTTCTTATAAGTTTCTTCAATGCAATTAAGTTTTTTTTTTGTTTTGGAGAGAGGAAGAAAAGAATTTTGAATCTAAGAAGACAAAACCCAAACAAACAAATGAGGAAAAATAATGTTTTACAGATCACTTTAAATGATTTATCTCTGTGCAAAATACTTAAGACATCATTTATATGATCCACATGTACTATCCTGAAAAATCTGGGAGTGTGCATTTGTGTGTGTTCACATTCATGTGCACTTCTGTATGTGTGTATCTTTGACTTGAAAACAAGATTGCAGGTTATTAAGACATGTCACAGGAGTGCCAAGTGCCATATACTAATGGAGTAGCTGAAGGCAGGAGCAGAATGAGGGGAAAACATTTGTATAAGAAACAATGAAAATAAAATTCTAGGAAAGAAGGAAAATGAAACAAAGTGAACCAAACCTTTACTCTTGCTCTCTCTGTTTTGTTATTGGAATCTATTTATTGATCAAACATTGTGACAAACAAACACTGGTGTGTATATAAAGTCAGGGTTTCGATGGCCCATTGAATGGCATCTGTTACTCTTCAGACCTTTCAGACTTTTTTTTTTACTTTGAATAAATAAGCTGAAATATTTTTAACTAGTCACCTTCCAATCTACCCAATCCAATGCTTCTGAGTTAGAATTTTTCTTCCGCTTTTTACAAGAAAATATTTTGTATGCAAAAAAGCCGCTATTTTTACTATGCCATATTCTACAGTCTAACTAAATTATCTTACCTTGTCATTCTGTAATGATTGTTAAATGGGATAAACAGTTGGGAAATTCTGATAAAATATTTCTTTTGTTTTTATATTCTAAGTTTTCATAATTTTACTTAGAGAATGTTTTAAAGTTGATTTTTTTCTTTTATGTGTATTTTTGTTTGTTATTTGTTTTCTGGATTTAACACGTACTGATCTTCTGATGCATAAGAAAAGGTTAACATAAAAATCTTAGTGTTTTCTCTGTTTTCCAATCTAGAAAATGATGAGTGATTCATTCAGAATTAAAGAGGAGAGCTGCAGGTCAGGTAGAGGTTATCTGCAGCAGGATGGTCTCAGTTATAAAAAGAAAATGTTTCAGAAGGGTGTAGTAAGTTATTCTTTTTATTAAGATCACCAACCATGAAGATTACATCATATATTTCCCTTTTCCCTTTCACTTTAGCTGCTAAGGATAATGACACAGGATGAGGTGTGCTTCCTGCACGTGGCTTAACTGGTGCTAGTTATGGAGTTAATGTGATAAATGAAACAAAAGTAACTGTCCATCCATAAGTAATTTCTATGTTTTAAAGAATATGGCTTCTAACCCAGTCTGTGGTGTCTAGACTTCTCAGTAACCCGAGTGATAATTTGAATCACTGTCTAAGTTCATGCACCTTAGACAGGTTTTTTTACTAAGAATAGAATTTTTTTGCTTACAAATTTTGAGGCTGGGCAGTTCAAGATCTAGTTTCCTGCATTTGGTTGTCTTGTAGGGCTGCTCTCTGTTTCCAATATCAGGTCTTGTTTATGTGACTTCCGGTGGTGAAAGTGGAAGGGCAAAGTGTTCTCCTTTCAACCTTGATCTCTTTCATAAGGGTGCTGATCCCATTCATAAGGACAGAGCCTTCATGACTAAGTTATACCCCAAAGCCATGCCTCTTAATACTATTGCATAGAAGATTAAGTTTAATGTGAATTTTGGAGAGGACATCTTCAATTAAAGCATAGCAGCAATTAAAAATGCAATTAACTCCTAATTATCAATCCAGAAGAATTTAACCAAGTAGGTAGAAAAAAATCAAAATATGAAAAAAAAAACACATCAGATTGAGAGAAGTTATTGATATCTGCTAATCCTTCTGCATGGTTTCTGGTATTATTTAGTAGCTCTTGCTGGAGACAGTAGAGGCAATTCTTTTAGTTTTGGACATATTCTAGTAGCTCTGGAAATAAATTGGTGGCAATTATTTTCTGTACAAACTAGTGATTACATTCTAAAAGAAGTCAAAGATCTGTGGACAGCCAAAGAACTATGTGACTACTTTCCTAGCTTCCTCTCCAGGACTGGTCCCTGCTCATGAGAGGGAGGGGGAGGGGGAGGGGGAAAGGAAAGGGGAGGGAGGGAGAGAGAAATGAGAGTCCTGGTTTGCAAACAGATCTCTAAGGCACAGGATTTCTACACATCTGTGCTTTGAACTGATGGCTTCCTAAAGCATGGCAAAGTGGAGAACTCCTAAAGACAGGTTACCAGTAGAAACAGAGATTTCCTTGAGCTAGCAGTCTGACTCAGACCTGACTAAATCTACCTACAAAGGGCAAAAGGGAATTAGGAATGCAACTACAGTGGCAGTGAGAGGTGTCTGATCCGTCAAGCAGTAATAGTGAATGTTTTCATGAAGACTCGCAGCTAGTGATGAGGCCTATTATCGAATTAGAGAAATTTCAGGAAATTTCTAGCTTCCTTATTTTATAGAAGAGGAAACTTATTCCAGGCTGTATAACTATTTCTATGGTGTGCGCACAATCCACAACTCATGAGCCATCTTTTCCAGAATGTTCCTTTGAGTTACAACTTTCACAGAAATGATTGAAAGTGGTCACAGCTTTACTGGACTTCCATAGTTGCATCCCACAATTTTGGGCTCTTTGAACATCTACAAGGTAACTTTTTTGATATATATATATATATATATATATATATATATATATATATATATATATATATATATATTGTTAGTAAAGTTAAAGGTGTTTTAATTAATTGTTCATGTGAAATTCAGAGTATGTCTTTGAAAGATTTATTTTTTTGAAGTGACATTGACTTTCTATTAAAACGTATGCATTCTTAGATGAAAAGTTGATTTCGTCTAAATATAAAAATAATCTCTAAGCTCAATGGGGTAGGAAATTATTGTTTAATGTGGATCCAGGAAGAGGCCTGGTTTCACCAATGATAAAAGAAGAATTGTAACCTGAATTTTGCCATAAATGACTATGGAGAAAAATACCCACCACTCTGTCATCTGTAGAGGTAAACACGCTGTCACTAGCAGCCCTGCTGCTCTCTTGAAAGCCTCTTTAAGAAATTCATTAATAATGAAGATTAGTTGTTTTCCCAATTTAATTAGAGAAACATTTAAATACCCATTAACCACTATCGAATAGTAAGTGTTGCAAATTGCAAATAATATTTTTAGCGATTAAGTTTCAGATGTCTAACAAAGCAGTAAAGAAGGTCTGCCTTTTCTAAAGAATTCCCATTACCTCCCATCTCCCCTCATCATCAATATCCTCAAAGGAAAACAAGTAAACCAACAAAAACATTCAACCAAACCAAAACAACAACAACAACAAAGACATATCTGTCATTCTTCTTTGGGGACCTTTTTCAGGTCAGGAAATAAAATTTTATAAATGGGTATTGGGAGTTGTGTTAGCTTTCTGTTACTGTAAAAAATACCAAAGATAATCAACTTAAAAAGAGAAAAGGTTAATGTTGAATCACAGTTTTGGAGGTTTCAGGCTATAATCAATTCAGACCCCTGTTGCTTTGGGGCTTGAGATGGTGGCATATCACCATGGAGTGTGTGGTGGGGCAAAACTGCACAACTCATAACAGGAAGTGAACGAGAGAAAGAGAAAAGGGCTGCAGTCTCTCTGGCCCCTACAAGAACATGCCCCAGATGACACATAATCTCCCACTGGTCCCTATCTCTTAAAGGTTCCACAATTTCCCAAGAGCACCACGGACTGAGGACAAATTCTTTAACACATGTGCCTTGTGGGGACACTTGAGATCCAGATGATATCAGGATTACAATGCAAGTAGTTACATCTTTTTATTTTCTTCCATTTTGAAAGAACCAGCAACTTCTGGACTTTTGTAGCAAAACACACCAGAAAGATATTGACAAGATTTATCTTGTTGACAGTGGTACAAATATAATTTGATCTGAACAATCTCTAAATAAATAGTTTTCTCGCCACCAGATGACAAAAGAATATAATATTCTGTTCTGGATCTCTCACTACCTGAAGAAGATATCTACACAAAAATCTAAAACTAAAAGAAAACTTGGCAAAGGAGGTATAAGATCTTACCCAGGCAGTGAACTTTGGGGTTCCCAGTAAAAGTTGCATTACATTACTTTTAAGGAAAAAACATAGTTGCAATTTCAGGGAAAAAAGAATCAATGCTACTATCATTACTTGAAAGCTTGCTTCAGAAAATAAGAGTCCCAAATTACCTAAATTTTGAACTTGAGAGATAGAAGCAGGTGGAATTTTCATCATCAGCAGCATCATATTGATGTCATTAATATTTCAATAACTCAGCACACCAGAAAAAAAGCTGATAGTAATGGTCTGGGATTATAACCAGAGAGGAAGTGGGTAGGTGGGTTGTTGGTCTTACTGAAGTTGTACAAACTATTGTACCATGGTATATCTGCCAGGTCTGCTTCTACACACAGTCAGTGTGGCCAAGCATAAAGTTGTCCATCAGAAAAGAGTTAATTATTTAATTAAAAGGAGAAGCTTCACACGACCACATTATTAACTTGATGATAGTTGAGTTAAACACAGGGCCAGATGCATTTGAGTTTGTGTTTGATTTTCATGTGTTTGTTCATTGCCATGCTTAGCATTATTGGGCTGCTATAGTCAAGAAGATAAAATCCTTTAATACTCTATTTAGAACTACAGGAGACGAAGCTTGATCAATACTTTTTATGAATCTGTAAACTATTACAGCACAGCATGTTCCCGAAGACTTTTCCCTGGTGACATGGCTATATTATTTTGGGGCCAGAGGCCCAAGCAATATTGAAATCCTGCTTGAATTCATCTTCTACAGACCATAAAAGTGACAAGATCCCCCAAAGATTTACATTTTTTTATGCTATAGATTAATCAATCTTGCAGGTGGAAAGAGAAGGATTTCGGTCTATGTGCCATAGACTATCTTTTCGCCTGGGGAGAGTGTAAGAAATTAATTTTTCTTTTCCAGCAGAAGAGGATAGTGAGGGCAACTTGTCTAAATCAAAGAAAATGCACTTAAAGTTTCTTTTTGCCACATGCTTTTTGATGGATTCTGACAATGATGTCAGTAGTGTCATAAAGAAAAACCTCCAGAAAGCTTAAGTTTATTGAAAATAATTCTTTGGCAACAACAAAATAACAGGGGATTATTTTGTATGTTGTTGTTGTTGTTTTTGTTGCTGTTAAATTCAAACTTAAGTGTTGATTAAGCAATAGGTCTATTTGGCATTGTTACTAATTTCGGTATTTATTTCTGCTATTGTTCAAAATGTGAGTGTTCACGCAGATGATTTTATCCCATAAAACTATATACAGGGATTTGTCAGAACACATATACCAGAGTGGGCTTCCTTTGTTTAAAAAAGCTGTCAATTTTTTCCTTATTCATCTGATAAAAATAGAATTGTTGTTTTTTTTTCTTCCAAGGACCTTATCAATTATTTATGCACAGCAGCAACTAAATTATTTTAGTTTTAATTTTGAATAGTTCTACAGCATAAAAATGCAACTGACAATTTCAAAATGCCATTGAATATTTTACAGACTGAGGATATTTTCTAAAAGTATTAACTCATATGTCCCACCAATTTAAATAAGATTTTCCTACAAAGAATAAAAACACTGGAATATTTATTTAAATTTTTAGTGTTGTTAATTCATTAAAACTGGGATAATGGGCTGGGGCTGCAGCTCAGGGGCAGAACACTTGCCTAGCACAGGTGAGGCAATGAGTTCAATCCTCAGTATCATATTAAAAAATAAACAAATAAAGGCATTCTGTCTATCTACAATTACAAAAAAATTAAGAAAAAAATTAGGGCTGCAGAGCCGCGCATTGTCCACCGGGGTGTAGGATGACTACGAAACCACCCCTACTCCTAATCCCCCGCCTACAGAAGAGGAGAAAACAGAATCTAATCAGGAGGTTGCTAACCCAGAACACTATATAAAACATCCTCTACAGAACAGATGGGCACTCTGGTTTTTTAAAAATGATAAAAGTAAAACATGGCAAGCAAACCTTCGACTGATCTCTAAGTTTGATACTGTTGAAGACTTTTGGGCTCTATACAACCATATCCAGTTGTCTAGTAATTTAATGCCTGGATGTGACTACTCACTTTTTAAGGATGGTATTGAGCCTATGTGGGAAGATGAGAAAAACAAACGGGGTGGAAGATGGCTCATTACATTGAACAAACAGCAGAGACGAAGTGACCTCGATCGTTTTTGGCTAGAGACACTGCTGTGCCTTATTGGAGAATCTTTTGATGACTACAGTGATGATGTATGTGAAGCTGTTGTTAATGTTAGAGCTAAAGGTGATAAGATAGCAATATGGACTACTGAATGTGAAAACAGAGAGGCTGTTACACATATAGGGAGAGTATACAAGGAAAGGTTAGGACTTCCTCCAAAGATAGTGATTGGTTATCAGACACAGTTACTAAGAGCGGCTCCACCACTAAAAATAGGTTTGTTGTTTAAGAAGACACCTTCTGAGTATTCTCATAGGAGACTGCGTCAAGTAATCGAGATCTGGGAGCTGAACCAAAGCCTCTTCAAAAGCAGAGTGGACTGCATTTAAATTTGATTCCATCTAAATGTTACTCAGATATAAGAGAAGTCTCATTTGCCTTTGTCTTGTACTTCTGTGTTCATTTTTTTTTTAATTTTTATTATAGTGTCCACTATCCCAATCAAAGAATTACAGTCCACATCATCCCCAGAATCCATAAATGTGTTCCTGGCCCACTCTGTATTAGCTTAGTAGAATTACCATTACAAACAAGTTTTACCCATCCACAATATTCAAAAGAACTTGCGTTTCTATACCTTAATAGGAAAAAAATTGAGTTTATGTTCCATTGTATGCAGGGGCATATTTTGCTGGTTTGAAAGAGTATGATGCATACAGTTTTATAGCAATTTTCTTTGTTTCTTTTGACAGCATTATCTTTGCTGTGCTCTTGCTGATGGCTGCTAGATTTTAATTTATTTGTTTCCCTATTTGATAACATTAGTGATTCTGATTTCAGTTTTCCATTTGTTTTGCTTTTGTTTTTCCTCATGTGACATTGGTGAAGGATCCAGGAATATGACACAAAGGTGGAATAAACATTAATTTTGTGCATTCTTTGGTAATTTTTTTGTTTTTTGTAACTACAAAACTTTGCTACAAATTTATGCGTTTCATTCAAATCAGTGATCTATGTTTGTGTGATTTCCTAAACATAATTGTGGATTATAAAAAAATGTAACATCATAATTACATTCCTAACTAGAATTAGTATGTCTGTTTTTGTATCTTTATGCTGTATTTTAACACTTTGTATTACTTAGGTTATTTTGCTTTGGTTAAAAATGGCTCAAGTAGAAAAGCGGTCCCATTCATATTAAGACAGTGTACAAAACTGTAAATAAAATGTGTACAGTGAATTGTCTTTTAGACAACTAGATTTGTCCTTTTATTTCTCCCATTTCTATAGAAGGAATTTGTACTTCTTATTGCAAGGCAGTCTCTATTGTGTCTTCTCTTGTAGTGTCTTCCACTTGAACAGCATAAGTTTGAAGCACTAGTTTGATTATGTTTATTACAATTTTTAATAAATTGAATAGGTAGTATCATATATATGGATGAAACTGATGTGGCTATCTTTGTTTTTTTATAAAGTAAGGCCCAGTTCTTTAGTCTTAAATAAATAATGTAATTTCAATATGTAAAAATTCATGAGAATTGGGATTTTGGTGCATCACCATTTGATTGATAGGAACAGTGGTTGTAAATCTTGGTTGCAAGTTGAGATATTCTTAAGTGTCAGAATGATAGCATAGGGAGAGTAAAGGTGGGGGCATATGCATTAGTATTCTTATCAATAGAACAGAATAAATAAGTATTAAGATATTTATATTGGTCAATTGTTGTAGTAGTATGGTTTTTCTGTAAACTTGAAAACTTCATTTCTTCTTTGTAGGTATCATTTGAAAGCAAACTTGAAAAATATTTTGTCTCTGATACATAATTGTATAGTTCAGATCCTGTGAAATGAAGTGTGGCTATCATAGAACAAAGAGTAAGGTGAACTGTAGGTAGCAGAATGGAAATCATTAGTCTATAGGAGATTTTGTCTTTAAGTGGTGATTATGAATGGATCGTTTTCAAACTGATAAACTTGACAAAGACCCTTATAAAATAAAATGGAATTAATAGCATTGGTTTCATTGTAGAATTTTCAAATAGGTTTTAAAGGTTACCACTGATTGCCATTTGACTACTCTAAATGTCACAAACACTCCTTATTCCATATTATAGAAATATTGAATGTTGTGTGTTTAATCTCCACATTCTGTTCCTAATGTCTGCTATTTAAGCTTGGGTGATTGGTTTAGCTGACAATTGTCTGTGTTGATATATGTAGTTGTGAGCATTTCAAGAACTTTGTTAAGTGGCCGTGATGGTAGTATGTTGGCAGTGAGTGGGACTGGAGTAGTGCATCTATTAGAAGTTAATGTTATCATTTCCTTAATCCTAAAATGAAGTCCAATTTTAAGAAGTAAAAGCTTTTCCCCACAGAAGAAGAATACATCACACATTTCTAAGTTTTTTAAAAAAATTGTAGCATTTGATTGTTATAACTATTTTAGAATCACAATTTTAATTCTTTTCCCCAGGAACAGGGAAGGATGATAAATTATTATGAATCACTTTGGGCAATTGCCACTTAAATATCACAGTGACTTGCAGCTTTTCATAACTTTACTACATTACCCTGTCCAATAGGAGGTTACAAATAGATATATTTCATAATAAAAAATGGAAGTAATCTTTAACAGATAAATAGTAGTTCATTGTAGGATGTGACATTTAATGGATTTAATCTTAATTATACCAATTCTACAAAAGGATTTGGTACATAATATGTATGAAGTAAATAATTACAAAACTTATGTGCTTCCGTCACTTTATATGCACATTAACCTGCACAGAAATTCTTGGATATGTAGGTACTGGTAATTCCTCATTTTATGAATCAAGAAACAGAAGCATTGAGATCTTTTTAGCTTTTGTCAGGTGCAAAGTGTGTTTTAATCCTAGAACTTAGGTTCTAAAAACTCTAAATCACATTGTATTTTTCAGTAGTGTGGGCTTATAGATTATAGATTACATCAGATTGTAGTCACTTCATAGGCCACTTCATAGTCACTTCCTTTGTTAGTGAAACTAATAATAGGTGGAAAAGTTTTCTAGACTCAATTCTGTTACCAACCAACTAAACTAGTCAGAATTTTGAGAACATGGATACAAAGGTAAAGGAGTTTAGAGGAGTATGTCTTAAGTAACTATTTTCATATAGTTTCATGTATCTGTATTCAAAGTTATCTTCTAAGATAAATGGCAAAATAAAGAACAGTGTTTGAATTGATAGTTGATATTTTTAAATGCTGAAGTTACATTCAAGAGGATAATGTAAATTTAGTGAAGCATTGTGATAGTGCAGTGTTTTGCATTTTAAAATTAAAACAAGTTAATGACAAAAAAAGAAAAAAATTAGGATAAGCACAATTTTAGCATGATATGTTAAAATTAAAAATGAATATAGTCTTTAATACAGAAATTCCACCTCTAGGAATTTATGGATACACTCACACATGTAGATAATAGTTTCACATTTGTGAATAGAATTGTGTTTAAGTTACTCACAGAAGAATCTATAATAATGAGTGCCAGAAAGCAATCTAAATGCTCATCCTTAGTAAACTCCTTAAACATGTTATGTTCCAACTATATTTTGGACTACTATGTAATTGATACACTGATGTCCTGACATCAGAAGATACCCAAGATACTGTTGGGTGGTAAAATCATGATAGAGAGCAATGCATATTGAAAGTGTATAAAGAGGAGCAGAAGGGAGTATATCTCAGTCCATTTAATAAAATATCTGCCAGGATATATTTGAAACCATAAAATTGATCACAGTGGTAACTTGTGAGGTGGGGAACTAAGCATCTGAAGAAAAATAGGAGACATTTTTCCTGTCCCCACTTACAAATTGTTGTTCATATTTGAAACATGTACTTTATAAAAAATTAAAATAAACACATCACCTCTAAGGGGACCAGGGTATATTAGATAAATAAGGTCTTCAAAAATTTCAGTACCTTTCCTGGAAGATGTTACCCCTGCACCTCCCATCTCCTCCAGCTTTACTGCTTTGGTGTGAGTCTCCATACTCTCCCTGCCAGCATGTGTCTGCATCTCTCTCTTCTCTAGTTTATCACCAGGCAGGTAGAAAGTACTGGAGAATTCATGTTCCCATGCCTCAGAAGCAGCCTTCAGTCATCACAGGAGATGGAGGTGGAATCAGCTCCGAATCTCTCAGGGCAGATAAGTGTATTAAAAGTCCCATACTGATTTTTCCCATCCATATCCTGGAAAAAAATTATTATTATTTTCATCTTCACTTCCTCAAGGAGAGAGTGGAAACTGAGATGCTACTGGCTGGCCCTGGATGGGTGGAAAGTCTAAGGGCAACATCATTCTCTGGCTAGCACAGCCTAGCTATATCTACTAACATCCATTTCCTGCCTTTTGATTCCTTGTACCCCTTTCCTCTCACAAAAGCTGTTTGCACCCACTCCAACTCCCTGAAGATGGAGATTTGAGACAGAAAAAAATTTTCCTTTAACAACTTCAGGGTTGGCCTTGAGTAAACCTCTTTCCTTTCACCAACTTCTGTTGGTTGAGGTATGAGCAACAGAATTTCCAATCCAGTAACATACAGGGGAATTGAGTCCTATCATTCAAGGAGGAAACCTGTTTAATAAAGAATCCTTTATTGCCTGCTTTCCTTTTTCTTTTTTAATATATTTATTTATTTTTATTTCTTCTACTTAGTTGCACATGACAGCAGAATTCATTTCAATTTATCGTACACAAATTGAGCGCAACATTTCAATTCTCTGGGAGTACATAATGTAGAGATGCATCCAGTAATCAGAGAAAACATTCAGCCTTTAGTTATTTTGGATTGGCTTACTTTGCTTAGCATAATATTCTCCAACTCCATCCATTTACCTTCAAATGCTATGATTGTATTCTCTTTTAATGCTGATGTAATATTCCATTGTGTATATGTTCCACAGTTTCTTTATCCATTTGTCTATTGATGGGCATGTAGGTTGGTTTCACAGTTTATCTACTAAAAATTCAGCTGCTATAAACATTGGTGTGACTATGTCACTACAATATGCTGACTTTAAGTGCTTTGGGTATAAACTGAGGAGTGGGATAGCTGGGTCAAATGGTGGTTCCTTTCTAAGTTTTTTGAGGAATCTCCACACTGCTTTCCAAAGTGGTTGCACCAATTTGCAGTTCCACCAGCAATGTATGAGTGTACCTCTCCCCCCACACCCTTTTATTATTGCTTGCATTCTTGATAACTGCCATTCTGATTGGGGTGAGATAAAATCTTAGAGTAGGTTTGATTTGTATTTATCTAATCACTAAAGTTATTGAACACTTTTTCATATATTTGTTGATCACATGTATATCTTCTTCTGAGAAGTGTCTCTTCAGTTTCTTAGCTTATTTATTGATTGGGTTGTTTGTTTTCTTGATATAAAGTTTTTTTGAGTTCTTTGCATATCCTGGAGATTAGTGCTCTATGTGATGTGTGTGTGGTAAAAATTTGCTTTCATATTGTAGGCTCTCTTCACCTCAATGATTATTTCTTCTGCTGAGAAGAAGCTTTTGCGTTTGAATCCATCCCATTTATTGATTCTTGATTTTAATCCTTGCATTATAGGAGTCTTTTTAAAATTTGTAAGTTAATGATTTATTCATAGAGACATATTTTTCTTTCCATACTACAAGCATGAAGTATAAAGTGATAAAAAATAAAGATTATTATAAGTAGCTTTTAGCGGTTTAAGAAAAATCTACAGGGTATGAGAATTATCAGATCATTGCACTGAAATTTTCTAATTTTTTTTCTATTAGGTTCAGGGTCTCTGGTCTAATTCCTAAGTTCTTGATTCACTTTGAGGTGAGTTTTGTGCAATGGTGAGAGATAAAGGTTTATTTTCATTTTGCTACATATGGATTTTCAATTTTCCCAGCACCATTTGTTGAAAAGGCTGGCCTTTCTCCAATGTATGTTTTTGGCACCTTTGTCTAGTGTAACTATATTTATGTGGGCTGGTCTCTGTGTCTTCTATTCTGTACCACTGGTCTACAAACATATGATCCAGCCAAACTGAATCAGGAGGTCATACACAATTTAAACATATTAATTTTTAGCATGGAAAGAGAAGACACCATTAAAAACCTACCAACCAAGAAAAGCCCAGAACCAGACAGATTCTCAGCTGAGTTTTACAAGACCTTCAAGAAGAACTAATACTAATACTCGTCAAATTATTCCATGAAATAGAAAAGGAAGGAACCCTTCCAAACTCATTCTATGAGGCTAGCATCACCCTGATACCGAAACCAGACAAAGACATATCAAGGAAAGAAAACCTCAGACCAATATCCCCGATGAACATAGATGCAAAAATTCTCAATAAAATCCTGGTCAATTGCATACAAAAACATATAAGAAAGATAGTGCAGCACAATCTATTGCAGTTCATCCCAGGAATGCAAGTTTGGTTTAACATATGGAAATCAATAAATATATTACATCACATTAATAGACTTAAAGACAATAATCATATGATTATCTCAATAACTGCTAAAGCATTCAATAAAATACAGCATCTCTTCATGTTCCAAATACTAGAAAATTAGGAATAGTAGGATCATATGATAACATTATAAAAGCTATCTATGCTAAACTCAAGGCCAACATCATTCTAAACAGAGAAAAATTGGAAGCATTTCCTCTGAAAACTAGGACAAGACAGGGATGCCCTCTTTCACCACTTCTATTCAACATAGCCCTTGAAATTCCACCCAGAGTAATCAGATAAACAAAAGAAATTAAAGGGATACACATAGGAAAAGAAGAACACAAACTATCACTATTTGCCAAGATCATGATTCTATATTTAGAAGATCCAAAAAATTCCACCAGAAAACTTCTAGAACTAATAAATGAATTCAGCAAAGTAGCAGGATATAAAATTAATACCCATAAAATCAAATGCATTTCTGTACATAAATGATGAATCCACTGAAAGAGAAATAAGCAAAACTACCCCATTAAAAATAGTCTCAAAAATATAAAATAATTGGGAATCCATGTAACAAAAGAGGTGAAAGACTTCTCCAATGAAAACTACAGAACACTGAGGAATGAAATTGAAGGAGCCCTTAGAAGATGGAAAGATCACCCCTGTTCTTGGATAAGGCAGAATTAATATCGTCAAAATGGCCATACTAGCAAAACTGTTATACAGATTTAATATAATTTATATTAAAATCCCAATTCTACATAGAACGAGAAAAAGCAATCATGAAGTTCATTTGGAAAAATAAGAGACCCAGAATAGCCGAAGCCAATCCTTGGCAAGAAAAGTGAAGCAGGAGGCATCATGATACCAGACCTTAAACTCTACTACTACAGAGCAATAGTAACAAAACGGCATGGTATTGGCACCTGCTTTCCTTTTCCTTTCTTCCTTCTTCACTCTTTTACCAAAGCTTCCTGACATTACTTCCAAAATAAACTATTCACACTTTAATCTTCATTCCTGGATTTTCTTCTAGGGGAAGCCAAATTAAGACGCTTGATACTACAATTTGGGGGGAGGTGGTAAAATGAGAACTGCTGTGGAGTGAGTATCAGCTAATGCACATTAGTTTATACTGAGACTTCACATGTGGATCGGGATTCAGGCTCAAGGGGACAAAGTGGGTGATGAAATAACTTAACATATTGAAAAAATAAAGAAACAATGACACTTATACAGATTTTGGTGTTAGTTTGGCAACTGCCTACTGATAAATTTAAACAAAATACTGAAGAAATCTGTAGGTTACCGAATGTCCTCTCAAGGCATGGTAAAATCCAGAAAGTCTTCCTGGCAGTGGTAAGAGAGATTCTCATCTACAATTAAAAGTAGTTTCTGTTAAATAATCAGGCCAGAATCTGATGTTAAGGGTAATAACACAGAAGGCTCAAATCTTGGCCTTCTGCTGTTAACTGAAAACTTCGATAAGGAAGGATTGGAACATTGAGACCTCGGATGAAGAAAGTCTGATCCCCAGACTCCCTGAGCCCTCTAGGCCGGGAGAAGTGGCATTCTGAAAAATAACCACCATCCCTTGTTTGAAGATCATATAAAATCTTATCTTCAGCAGAAGACTTACACAGTGATACTAACATTCCTCATGGTCCAAACCCATCTCCCTTGTTGTTTCTGAATTAATAACTGGGGTCCCATCTCAGCATGGCCAGCTATGGGAGAAATCGATTATTTGCTAAAAGAGCAATTGTATCTGCTAAAATGTACCAGGATGAGCCACAAAACCCCCCCTGGGAAAGGATCTCGTGGATACTAGACTGGGGTGAGGGATAGAATGTAAGACTGGAGAAGAGAGTTTATTTTCTTGCTGCACTTTCCCAGGATGGAGGCCTTAATATCCCAGCAAGAATACCTATAAGATGCTTTCTTATAACATGGGGACAAAAAATGACAAAAAACAATGAGGTACAGATGTGGGACAGGGTATTGAAAAAGACCCCAGAGAACTTGCTATGCTTACACAAATATATCGCACCAACACCAAGAGCAACCAGAGAGAAAATGCAAATGGCCTCTTCAAAGTGCAGTCTCTCCTTCCCTTCTTCCCTTGGCTGCTTCTCTTCCCGTGTGTACTAGATCACCTCTCAGATAAACTACTCACACCAGTCAGAGCTTGCTTTGGGGGAAACAGATGAAATCACACATGTAATACCTGCCTGGATGCCTGGCAGTTTTCAACATCAATGCTCTCTCTTCTAATCATACCTACCGAGTTCCACTCCATTTACTGGACTGGAATAGCAAAAGCATTTATTTGTCTGAAGGCAACATACATCATATGTTCCCATAGACACCCAGTTATTAAAAGCCGGAAACATTATTGACTAAATCTATTTTAGACTCTGAATGTGTCTTCCATTGGGTGTAGTCTGATTTATTTTTAGTGTCTCGAGCCTATGCTTACTTACATCCATGTGGGTAGATGTGTGTGTGTGTGTGTGTGTGGGGGGGGTTACATCGTAGTAAATTAGGCAGGTTTTATGGGAGGGGATGACATATAGATTGTTTTGGGTTTGAATCTTACTAACTTTCTTTATAGAATTGTAAAGTGAGGATCATCAACTCCAGACCAAATTTCATTCTCTATACTCTGAGAATATAGTATGTGTTTTACAAGACTTTTTGGGAAAGTATTTAAAGTGAGTTGCTCCATGCCAAGCACACAATGAATTGTAATACAAGCTAGTTTCCCCCTCACTATCTACCCTAACCCTGTGTGTAAACCCTCTGCTGTAATTTACATAATGTTTGTGGTACAGAATAGAAATAATGTCTAGAAGAATTAAGGGAGATGAAGTAAATAGACTGCCTGTTACAGAGAAAGGACATGCTAAATGTCCTTTTCCATATTGCATTATTTCTTTTTTTTTTTTTTACTTCCTCATTGGCCACTTTTGGCCATTTTTATCTTATTTTATTTATTTATTTATTTATTTTTTTAATTTTAATTTTTATTTATTTTTTTTTATTGGTTGTTCACCATATTGCATTATTTCTATGTCCTTTAAATTGTTAGTCTTTCCACCAAGAATGTTATCTTGTCACTGCTGAAGAGAATAAAGGTACATTCTTCATGCAGAACTTGCTTCTGGCCTTTCATTCGCTAGAGCAGTGAATCTCACACATCATTCTTTCACTCTCTCATTATAGGTCCATCTCATTGCCTGGCTTGGTGCAATGAATACAGTACTCATTTACCCAAAAAAGGATCAGTTTGGGAAGTCACTGTCCCAATAAGGCCGGCTATCCCATTTCAGATATTATTGTGCACAACATGGAAGTGAGAAGGGGGAACAGGTGCGAAAACCAGAGTGCAGATGTAGCTAGTCAGGGACAGATTTTTTGGGGCAGCTACTTCTGTCCCAAGCTCTGCCTTTCAAGAGTGTGGTCCTGGCTCCAGAATTTCTAAATCAGAAGACCAGTGGCTTATCAAGGCTAGGGTAATAGGAGTAGTTCACCCACCTGCTAGCAATAAGGAGATTCAATGGAGATAGAGAGTTTAAAAACAATAATAAAATTGACTGAAAGTTAATTGACAAAAGTCTGCTTTGTATTATTACCACATGGCAGCAATTCTAAACATCAGTGTTAAAAACTCCTCTCTGAAGATAATCATTTATTAACTGACTAAATAATTCCTGTGGGTCCTGTTGATGTTTTTATTATTTATCCTTTAACAAGCATTGCATAACAATGAGAGGCTCCCTCCATTTCCATGTGATTTCCCTTTTTTTCTCCCTTTCCCTCCCACCTCATGACTCTGTTTAATGTTAATCTTTTCTTCCTGCTCTTCCTCCCTGTTCTGTTCTTAGTTGCTCTCATTATATCAAAGAAGACATTTGGTATTTGTTTTTTAGGGATTGGCTAGCTTCACTAAGCATAATCTGCTCTAGTGCCATCCATTTCCCTGCAAATTCCGTGATTTTGTCATTTTTTAGTGCTGCGTAATACTCCATGGTGTATAAATGCCACATTTTTTTTATCCATTCATCTATTGAAGGGCATCTGGGTTGATTCCACAGTCTAGCAATTGTGAATTGTGCTGCTATGAACATCGATGTGGCAGTATCCCTGTAGTGTGCTCTTTTAAGGTCTTCAGGGGTTATGGGGGGAATGGGATAACAAACATGGAGGGAAATGAATTACAGTAGATGGGTAGAGAGAGAAGATGGGAGGGGAGGGGAAGGGGGATAGTAGAGGTTAGGAAAGGTAGCAGAATACAACAGTCACTAATATGGCAGTATGTAAAAATGTGATGTGTAACCGATGTGATTCTGCAATCTGTATTTGGGGTAAAAATGGGAGTTCATAACCTACTTGATTCTAATGTATGAAATATGATATGTCAAGAGCTTTGTAATGTTGTGAACAACCAATAAAAAAAAGAAAGAAAGAGAGAAAGAAAAAAAAATAAGCATTGCATTCTGCCTGGGAGCTGACTCATTTAGCAGCAGCCCCTCTCCCGCAATATGTGTGAACTCAGTGACATGCATTCAATTCAAAATGACTTAGGCTTCCATCTAAAGAAATTCCCCTCTCCTGGTCCTTTCTGTGTTTAAATGGATTTGAAAGAACTTGATAGCACAGAGATTGTAAAGAAGAAACAACTGGAATTTTGTATAACAATGAGGGTCTCCCTCCATTTCCATGTGATTTCCCTTTTTTTCTCCCTTTCCCTCCCACCTCATGTCTCTGTTTAATGCTAATCTTTTCTTCCTGCTCTTCCTCCCTGTTCTGTTCTTAGTTGCTGTTGTGAACAACCAATAAAAAAAAAAAAGTTAAAAAAAAAGAAGAAACAACTGGAGTTATTTTGATTCTGGCATTCTATGTGGTCATTCACATTTAAAGTTTAAATCAGTAAAAGAACAAATGTCAACTGTACAGAGTGTTAAAGCAGTGTGGTAACTACAAATTGGATTCGTGTGAGATATCTATCTGTATTATTTTATGATTTTTTTATGAAAATAATAACTTTGTTGTATGGAAGAAGAGGGTATCAAAATACAATCTATTTTGGGCTCTGCAGACAGGCTGCTGGGGTGGATTTAGGGTTGAAATCTGATGAGAAGACAGAGCTACAGGCTTTGCCATTGCTTTTTATATACATAGAAGTTTATGCATTTTATGTGGATTGCTTTTACACATCAATAAAAATAACAGTGGACTGTAAAATTGGTTTTAGTCACACTTTACAAAGGAATGGCAATCAAGTCCTTTTTAATATTGAAAAATAATGACATGAAATAGCATTTCCATGTAAGTCGATACAATAATGACATTCAGCTGGCATTAATGTAATTATATGAGTGTCTATGTGTGCGTGTGTGTGTATATATATATATATATGTGTGTGTGTGTGTGTGTGTGTGTGTGTGTATGTGTATGTACACACCTACACATGTATATGTACTATACACAAGAGAATTTATATTAACTACTATCAAATAAACAGAAACAAAGCTCAGGTAGTTGAAAAGTTAGGGAAACACTTTTCTTCTGGTGAATAGGAAGAAAAAGCATCACAAGTCCATTGAACTTTAATACCCTTGATTCCTATTGAATCCCAGTTGGAGAGCAGCATGGCTAGTTTTGTTATTATGACTGCCTTCCCCCAGTAAGTCTTGGTCCAATAATATAGAGCAGAATGAATAAAGTAACACGTCTTAGGAGCTGTGCTACAGATACTCCTACTATGGTATTACTTCTTGATAAACCCACTGAAAATTCAAACTAGTTGGGGCGGAAAATGCATTTCATGCCTCTGGACTGTTGCACATCCTAGTAACAGGGTGAATTGTAGAGTGCCGGTTGTTACCCCTTGTGATTGGGGGTGGAGAGGGGGCCTCCTGGAAACTGCCACCGCCCAGCATGTCCACAGAGATGCATGTCATTAACCCAGGGGGAAAAAAATCAAAATTCAAAGTACAATTTCTACTGTTTATCACTTTTGCATCATTCTGAAGTCAGAAAAAGGTATTACATCAACCCTGGTAGGTTGAGGACCATTGGTACAAAAAGATTGAGGTCTCATCCATCTTCACTCTGTCCCCTGACTGTGGTTCTGCCACTTCTGTTATCACTGTGCAATGCTTTATTCATTGAGTTTTTGAGGTTAGAGATTCGAATTATGGAATTGATTTTTTGGATCAATTAACTTTTTGGATCAAGGATACAACCATACTCCTTAGACATGGATCTGTTGATGGCTAAACTGAAAGATTTTCTTAAGGTTGGGAGATAGATCTGACTTCTGGGGAGAATAGCAGTAGCAGAAATGGAAGCAAACTTAGCTTATTCAGAGTTTTGGGTCAGTTCTAGCAAGTTTCTGGTCTTCACTGCTATCCCCTTTCCTCTTCTCTTCAAAGATCATCCCTAAATTGTCTTTCCGAACCACCTCACTGCCCCACTGTCCACTCGATTATAGTCAACAATAATGCACTGTAGTTAGAAAAGAATATTTTGGATATTCTCACTAAAAAGAAATGACAAATGTTTCAGGTGATCAGTATGCCAATTTCCCTGATTTATCAATGCACAATATACATGTATCAAAATCTCACATTGTGTGCCCCATAAATGCATGCAAATGTTATGTATGAGTCAAAAATAAAAGACTCTGACACCTCTGGACCAAGTTGTGATTGTTATTGTTTTTCTCCATAAAGATTTCATGGAAATGGGATGGAATTTACCTCTTAGTTGGTTTTTAAGAGTCATGAATACTCTGAAAAAGCTTTTGGTACAATAGGGAAAGCAAATGTTGTTACGAACTATCTAGGTAATTTCCTTCATTTGCTCTCTCCATTATTGAATTTATTTCTAATTTGCTAAGCATGAAAGTCATCTCACAAACACTCTTGAACATTCCTACAGAGAATCCTGAATGCCAAGGTAGTAATTAAGATATTATAAATACATAAATAGCCTAATGGCTTCCCTTCATGAACAAATAATGACTACATTTGGTTTTCACATAATGTGTGCTATTTTCAAGAAATTCTGATTAGGAATATTGGAACAAAATATACTTATAAAGTAAGGGAATGTTGAAAAAAATCATTTCCATGATTATTAATGTTATTGTTATTGATAAAAATGGTTGGAATTGAATCTTTGAAAAGACTTATTCTTATGAGTACCATTCTTGTAAAGTATTCAATATACTTTTTCCAAACTAAAGTGTTTACAATGTAATAAAATTATTATCTTAGTTTTAGAATCCATATACTCCAACTCTAACAGTTATCAGCCATTTTCTATATCAACAGACTAGTGTGGTGAAGGTTCCAGACTCCAGAGTTATATTCCCTGGGTAGAACCCTGTTCCATTAGCTATGTAGTTTCCATGCTATATAACCTTGGGCATGTTATTATTCACCTCTTTGTGCCTCAGTTTCTCAGATGTAAAATTGTTATAATAATAGCTCATAGAATTTTTATGAGGTTTAAATATATTAATATATGTAAATATCTAGGGAATTTCTTGGCATATAATGAAGGCTCAGCAAATGTTTGATATTTCTAAGGTCTTTATGATTTTTGTTGCCATTGTAATTTGAAACTGTAATTAATTACATGCTATAATATCTAAGGGAGTGTAGAAATATTATTAATTTTTATATAAGAATTTTATTTCTATCAATTTAGATGAATATTTTTATAAGTTCTAGCAGGCATTTTTCTCCTAATTCACATAGAATTTTCCATGCAAATAATGATAACTTTCAGAAAACAAATTATACTCTTCTTTGCTTTTTATTTTTTTTTTGGGGGGGGAGTGCTGGGGATCAAACTCAGGGCCACTCAACCACTGAGCTACATTCCCAACCCTATTTTATATTTTATTTAGAGATAAGCTTTCACTGAGTTGCTTAATACCTCGCTTAGGTTGGCTTTGAACTCGTGATCTCCTGCCTCAGCGTCTGGAGCTGCTGGGATTAGAGTCGTTTGCCCTAGTATTGGGACAAATTGTACTCTTCTAATACTTACATACCTTATTTCTTCACCATGTTTCATTGTCTCACAAAATGATTGAAATATTTATTATAAATGGATCTGAAACATCTTTGTGATTTTGATTCATACTTCTTCAGTCTACTCATTATGTAATAATCGTTTTATTAACTTCCCTCTCTACTAGTTTGTTAATAATTTTATTATGAGTGGCATTTTGCTTCTGGTTCTTAGCAATATTTATCTTCTTTTTGATTGTGATTATATATACACATATGTGTATATATAATATATACATGTGTATGTGTTTGTGTGTGTGTATATGTGTCTATATATATATATTCTATTTGTTTTTTATTTATCACTGCTATGTGTTTGAAGTAAACAGAATTGTGTAAAAATTAAATTAATAAATATCATGTCTGAAAGTTTCTTAATCATATTTTAAAAGAGAAAAAAATCATAGTCACCAAAAAAATCTGCCTGAGATGTTAAAAATGGCTTCCAGAAAATTCAAGTCAATTAAATTAATTGTAATATTGTCCAAAGAATAGCCAAAGAGTTAAATGACTATCTTATTTTCATAGCATCACATTAGACTAGGCAAATGTTTGCTTCAAATTTCATTTTTCTGAAGGTATAACTTTTAGCATTTCTTTAATAACAGCATGATAATTTGCAGTTGCTGAAAAATTTTCAAATTGCTGAAGTTCTGGGAATCTTTATAAAGGGTTGGCAAAGTTTCTCTATAAAAGGTCAGGTAGTTAATATTTTCAGCTTTATGGACCATGGATCCTCTATCACAATTTGTCAACTCTTTGTGGCAGCACAGCCATTCGCAATAAATAGATGACTGTGTTCCAATAAAACTTTATTTACAAAACCAGGCAGCAGCCATAGTTTGCTAATTCCTGTGGCACAGTCATCTAAATGGGTTGTTCCGGAATATAAATTCTATTATAAAAAATTTTGCATTCATGAATAAAAAAGTAACTTTCTTGAATTTCATAATTGATTACAATATATAAGAAAGTAAAAATGAAAATTTGATTAAATGGTTTATATTAAAATGGTTTCTGAATGTTAGATTCAAAGCAGATAGGGCACATGGTCAGAAAATTGAATGCATTTATTTTTACTAGTGCACTGCTGAGGATCAATAAATGTTAGCCAGTATTGTGTGACTCTAACAATGGTAAAAGTAATTAATATGTTAAGATTATAAATTATGGTTCTCTGGGATATAGTTATATATTAGGACCCAACATAAAATAATATTTCCCCTTTGATATCTAAATTACTTAAGGTCACATTTCCTAGTCCTAGAAATGATACAAATTAGAACATGATACACAAAGCAAGGACTCTAAATTGTCATAGAACATAGAAACTTCAAGGTCAAAATGTTTCTACATGCTGTCATTGGCTACCAAAAAGGGAAATAAAGGATGGAAAGTTATATGGCAAGTGTTATTCTTTTTAAGATAAGAACAATGGCAAAGACTGATCATAAATAAAAAATAGAAAACAGGCTGTGAGTCTCTTCTTCAGTTCTCCCTTTGTAATGATCTCACGCCAGCTTTTTTCACCAGGTCTTGTATGTTTTATGCCCTCACGTCTTGTCTCCTATTAAATTCTACACATAAGAGGACATGTAATATTATGGCATTTGTAATTATTTGTGAGAATATCTGAATTTTTTAACCCAGTATTTATTATGCACTGAAAATAAATTCATCCTTTTAAAGACATTGAAGAGTGTGGTGAAGAGGTGGGGTGAAAGGTCACTTGGTAATGGAAGGGTGGTCATCTTGGGGTCCTTGAGGCCACAATTTTTACTTTGTCTAGGGGTGATGAGCCAAGCCAGTTCTGGTAAAGATGATGTGTGTGGCAAATACCTTACAGGACAACACCTGTAAGGAAACTAACCAGTTGCCATATACTCAATCTCATAACTCCTCCAATTTAAGCTTTAGTCTAGTAAATTTTTCTTCTAGGAAGGAATGACATCAAGGCATGTCATTGCTCAGGAATTTATATCACACAAGGATTCCCAGCTTTAACAGACACATAACAACTGGAGCAGATTCAGAGGCGCATCTCTAGTGAATTCTAAGTTGAGCTAGTTTAAGAGATTTGGAGTTAAAAAAACAATCCAGTGTAAAGAATTAGAGAACAAGGTGTAGAGATCTGAAACATTTGAAAAATACTGAGTTTTGGGATGTTTATCATGAGTCTGAATAAAGATCAGTATGTAAAAATTAGTACAAAGGGTAATGTTGAAATTATTCCAATGCTAAAGCCTAAACTTTCTTGATTCATAGGAAAGTATTTCTGGCATAAAAACAGACTAAATACTAGAATGGGGATGTGTCCATGTAGAAGGCAAGAGATGCCTTCTTCTCAGTGCAAATGTGGTGAGGCTTCAGTTTGACCACCTGTGCGGGAAGACACTGCACAGGAGACAAAAATTTCCATTCTTCTGTTGCTTTCTTTGTTGACTGAGATTTTGAGAAATGAGAATTATGGCAAGGAGAAGCCGTGCTAGTCTTTCCCCTGCCCCCACCACAGGCCAAATGAAATGATTCACTTCAGAGCACTTGAAAATAAAAATAAAAGTGGCAAATATAATTTAGGCACAGAACATTCCTGAACTAATTCAATTACCTGTTTCTTTAAAGCAGATGACCACCTGGAAGCAGTCATAAGAACCACAATAACAAATCAATTTTGGTGAGCAAACTAAGTTAAATATTAAGATCTATCTGTCTTGGAAGCAGCTGTGAGTTTATTTCCCTTTTAGAACAGTGCTAAGTTTGTAAACATATCATGTATCTATCATCTTATCCTCACTGAAAACAGAATTATTGATTTTTGCTAAAAAAAAGAGAACATAAATAAATATATGTCTTAAAGGTTTATTGGAGTTATATAGTGTTTCTCTCAAATAATTTAGTAAGGAACATTTTTGAGGTTTTTTTTTTTCTGGAAAAGTTTTTCAGTACTTCAAAATGACATTAGTAGGATCATCAAATAATGTAATGAATGTCTGAATATTTGTGTCTTCTTAAAAAGAACTTGATTATATAGGCAGGTGTATGAGCTGAATGGCAACCAGAAATTAGTCTAAACTGTCCCTTGACACAAGTCAGTATCTGAGCACCTCAATACTTAATGTATTTCTCAATCTTATGCTTGAAGAAAACACATAATTGGATCAGGTTTTCCCCAAGCCAATAATACAGCAAAGTTCCTGCAAGTAAGGTTGATTTACAGATACAGGGAAGAAAAGGCTTCAATTTCAGTCTTAAATCCAAAGCAGCTTCTTGTTATAAGTTTTGATCCAAATCGTTTTTTTCTTTAATGTAAAATAAACACTATTGTATTCTCTGGTGTTATGAAGGTATGCACCTATAACGGTATGCAGTTCATGGGGGTTAGAACAAAGTAAGAAACCAGGTTATCCTATCTATCTTAAACTTCACTATCCTCCCCATCACCAGCTACCACACAATCCTCTACCATCCAAATACAGAAACCCTGAAGGAAATCAGTACCTCTGAATACTCATCTGTTTTTCAAAAAAGAAAGGCATGTACGTGTGTGTCTGGTACAAATAAAAAATGCATGCACATGGTGGTTTTTTTTGTATGGTATTTATGTCTTTGGAGAATATTCAAGTTTTAAGAAAATATTAAGAGTTATAGTTTGTTACCCAAATGAAAAATGTAATATGTGTGGGATTTCATGGTGTTTTAAATTTTCATGTTTTTCTATCTTTCCTTTTCTTTCCCCATTTAGGACCTATTTTATGCCAGGTAGTCACTGTATTAAGTATTACTAATGGAAGGATAGCATAAGGTCTCTATATCTAAAAATAAGTAATATACTTTATTTGTTATGGTTTTGAAGGTACAAGTGTCCAAGTTTGAAGCTTTGGAAGAAGTTAGTGTTGAACTGAAGGTCAAACAATTGCTTTGGGATTCTTACTCTGAATGGGATAGACTTCAACAAAAATAATTAACAGTAGGCAAAAGCTCTCATTTCTTAAGGTTTTATTAAATTAAACTTCCTTAATACTATTCACTGAGGATGCCCAGTAAAACAAGAATCACAGACCCTAACTTATAACTCAAGAAAGTAAGCTCCTGCTTCCAGGGCAGAGAAACTTGAAGGTCTACTACCTAGAACAGGGTGAAGAAGCAGAGATGTTGTGTGATTTTTCTCAGTTCTCTCTGAAAGTAGGTATAGGTTAGGAAAAGGTAAAGAATAAGAAAACACATTTTACAAAGTTAAACATTAAAAGGCAATGAATCTATAAAATTCTTTCAACAAATCTATAACAATTATCAACTAGGTAATGATTTTCTAAAACCCAGAATTCTACTAATATTAGTTCTGCTCTAAATAAAATGTTAAATAGCTTCATAGGAATTTCCTATGTGTGTCAGAAATAATGCACATTTTCAAAAGTAGAAATAATGAGATTTTATATTCTTCTCAAAATGTAGAAATTAAAAATTAGTTTTGTATCATGCAAAAAGCTTAATTGTGAGAGACCTCTAATATATCTTTCCTACTAAAAACGGATCAGAGATAGTATGGATATAACGTATGGCTGTTGGTGCCCAATAATGGATTAGTCTGAATCACTCTTCAAATATTATATTTTCTTCTTAACACTGAAGTGCAAATTGATTAACCTGAGATTTTTTCCAAGGGAAAAGATCAGTTTTCCACTCATCACTATCTGTGACATATTGGTGAGCATGGCATTAAGTGCCCTGAACACGGTGGATCAGCAGTATCCTGGCCGACACTTCTCCGACCATTTGGTAACAGACAATTCTGGGCATCTTCTGCCCATTTCAATCCTCCAGAGCCACAACAAATTATCATTTGCCATCCTCAAATGATGTCAGTGGTATTACCATTCAAATACATTTGTTCAAGGAAGATGAAACATTTTTTTTTTAAAGAGAAAACCTCTCATTCTAGAATATTCCCCTTGAGGCAAAATGGTCAAATAGTGCTTGACTTACATTAAGAAATGACAAGCTCTCTTTTAATGAATCTCACGTGTGTTCACTAGCTATGTTCATGTCCTGTTTTATTGGTCTCCAGTTACACATGTAAGGTATAATCACATAAGGTAGAGCGCACACATTTTTCCCTGTCTTTGATTAACTCTTTCTTTCCTAAAGGCAGCTTTTTTTATATATCTCAACATGTGTAATCAAGTCAAAAAAGGAATGATGAATGGAAAATGTTTAATTGTTGCATGAACAAGATATGTCAGGGTATTAATGTAATCAAACCTGAGTTTATAGACTGTCAGTTTTCAAAATGGCAAAACAAAACAACTTGGAGTAAGTGATGTAGTTAAAATTAATTATTTTCTCCTACAATGTAACACTGACCAACCTTATACCATTAAATTCAACTTCTGTTTTATTGGTACACTCTGATTGCTTTCATAACAACTGGAGTAGAACATTCCTTAGAATAATCTTCGGTATTGAGGACCTCCAGCATATAGAAGTATATTCTTGCACTTTTAGGAAAAAAATTGCAATGTGTAGATAATGAGACTTATCATGTTGGGGAAGTACATAACTGTACCTTAAGGTAATCCATATACAAATTACGACATAAATAACACCACCACACGTACATTTCCAACACTGCATCTCTGAAAACAAAACACTTTTTCAAACAAGATCAAGTTTCATGTGAATAATTCTCACTGTTTCAAAATGACTTTTTGAGCATCCATGAAAGTAAAGGAAACACTAAATTAGCTATTCAGAGGATCAGAAACCTGACAGGTAATGGAATGTTATCAGAGCCTCTCAGCATTGGAAGGGACATTATTATAAAGTCATCTAAAATTATGGGTTTCCAAGCTTCAATCACTTAAGTAGCCCTCTCACAATCTTGTCTACCCCATACCCTTTTTTGTTAGTCTTCTATTGGTGCTGTAACACATTACCATACACTTGATAGTATAACCAATATACATCTATTATTTTTTAATTCTGTAGATCAAAATTTGGAAGAGGATCTCATAGGCTAAAATCAACATGTTGACAGAGTTTCAGTCCTTTCTAGAAGCTATAAGATACAGTATGTTTGCATTTTCCACCTTCCAGAGACCACCATGCTTGGCAGGAAGCCCCCTTCTTCCAACTTTAGAAACAACTGCATTGCATCTCTGTGACCCCTCTTCTGTCTTCACTTCTCTTTATGACTGCAGACAAGAAAAGGCTTACAGTTTTAAGCACTCATGTGATTAGCCTGGTCCCACTCAGATAATCCAAAGTAATTTCCCATCTCAAGGTCCTTAACTTTAATCCCTTCTGCACGATTTCTTTGGCCATGTAAGTTGATACATTCACAGATTCTGTAGATTTTAAGTTGAAGGTGAGGGTAATTTTTCTGCCTAATATAACTTTTAACATAAACTAATTAATGTTTTAATGACATTGATTTGCCTAGGTTTATTTTTAAAAGAAATGTATGTATCAAATCTATAAATGGTAAACTCAGATTAGGATAAATTGAATGAAAGTAGAACAATGATATCAGATCTAGTTAGCTTGATATTATTGCTTTCCAGTGTTCAGAGCCTATTGCTCACATGGTTGAAAGGTAGGTTAGCATGTCTGTGTATATTATAATATCAATCTGAGGCTTTCCCCTAGGCAGTAAAGAAAAATTGAAACTATGATTGAAAAGGGAATCTAAACGTCTCATTAGGCAGGTCAGTGATTTTGAATGCTGCGTCCATGTCGTCCTGAATATTATTTCATGACCCATTCATGGTTCATTTAACTCTAGAAATATATATTCTCCATTCTTAGATGGTCAATACTTGTGGTTCAAGTTCTTGCTGGTGTAAGAGAACCCCTGATCAAACCCTGGGCCCATGTCTGTTCAGTCCTGTGCTTGGACAGTTTCTTTTTTTTATTATTATTTTTTTATTGGTTGTTCAAAACATTACATAGTTCTTGATATATCATATTTCACACTTTGATTCAAGTGGGTTATGAACTCCCATTTTTACCCCATATACAGATTGCAGAGTCACATCAGTTACACTTCCACTGATTTACATATTGGACAGTTTCTAGTAGCCAGGAGACCTCTAACTGACCACACCTCTCATTCAGCAAGTTGATTTTCATATATACAAGCACCTCACTTAGGGTACTTGCTATGAAGATAAATCATTCTCTTAGAATTTCTGCCCTTTTTTTCCTAGCTCTGTACTATATAGCAATGCAGCACAAGTCAAATTACTCAGTTCAGTAAGACTGAAAAGAGCGTTGAGTTTGAGCCAGGCTATCAGGATCGAGTTATAGCTCTGACTCTAACTCATAGAGTATTTCTGGATAAATTTCTATTTTAAATATCAGCTGAAGAATGGGGATTAGTATAATAATGATGTCAAAAAAACTTTTGTAAAGATCAAATGTGCTAAAACTGAAAAATCTCCTTGTAAGCCATATGTTTGGAAACTACATAATGAATGATTATTGAATTAGAACATTAGAATATTATCTTGTGAATGAAAGAGTGTGCTAATAACAACAGGCATAATCTGCGAATGTTCTAGCAATCAGGTGCACATTACACATAGGGGACTTCATTCTGTCATTAAAAATTTAATAACTCCTGTTTTACACGGAAACGCTTCTAAATTTGAAGTCAAGTGATCATATCACCTTGTTTGTTTCTAGGTCCTCTTCTTTCAAACATTTCACATATGATGTTTCTTGGACACCATTTTTTGTGGTCAGCCTCCCACAGGTGGGCTCTAGTTCCACAAAGGTTCTGTTCTGGAGCATCAGAAGCCTGTAGAACGCTTGAATTCAGAGTGTTAGGTCCTGCCACTTACCACTCTGGATAGTTTTTTGATCTCCCTGCATTTCAGTGCCTCTCCTACTAGGTTGTACTTAAGACCAATGAGCCAATGTCTTCCTCTTAAGATCTTAGACTCACATTTGGCACATGTGAACACCAAAGTGATTGTTGGTAAATCAAATGAATGACATTACTGGAACTGACAATACTCCAGAGATCCAACTGTGTTTTATTTATTTATTTATTTTTTGTGAGTGTCTACACTACACACTGGATATAAAGCACTAAATAATAAATGTACCCCCTCTGACTTTAGGGAGCTTACCTGCCAGTGGGAAGAACAGGTGTTAGGCATGCAAATGCACAAAATAACGAGCTGCAGGTGTGAGTAGAGCTTGAAGGAGCAAAGCAAGATATAGTGTAAGTGTTGCAGTGCATGTGTGGGCCAACATTTATTCAACCAATGTAGACTACGCTGGGACAATTATGTCTTCTCTGCTGGTGCCAACAGCGAATAACTACATACAAAAATTCATTAGTCCTAAGCAACTGTGCCACATTAAGAGCCACCTTGAGCTCATGATCATTAAAACTCTCAGGACCTTTGCATGCGATGCTGTTAAGATGGATCTTTCCCTGGGTAACTTTTCCATTGATTTTTTTAACCAAATGGAGAATTTAAATTTATTGTTTTAATAAAGTTTAACTTGATGGCTTTGGCCTTTGTTCTGATGTGTCAAAATAATTTCTGATTTTGATTCTCTGTAAGAACATATTAAGTATGTTTTTTTTTTTTTAAATGAGGCCATTAGTTCCTAATCTAATCTGACTGATGTCCTTATAAGAAATTTGGACACCCAGTAAAACTCCAGGATGTGTGCACACAAGGAAAGATCACAGAGAGAAAGTGGCCATCTGAAAACCAAGGAGGGAGGCCCCGGGAGAAACAAAACCAGCTGACCCCTTGATCTTGGACTTCTAGTCTCAAGAACACGGAGAAAGAAAAATCTTTTTTGCTTAAGCCACCCAGTCTGTGGTCTTTTGTTAAACCTGCCCTAGAAAACTAATACCTAGCCTATGATATGTAAATGTAATGTGGTTTTGAAAACTTTCAGTAGTAAGGAGCTTAAATGTTGGCAGTCAAGGGTCAAACTGCCTTTACCTTTGTGTCTGTTTTGCTGTGCTTGTGCATCTGTGTCTCTCTGGACCCCTGTGTCAATCTATCTTCCCTGTGTCTGTGTCTTTTCTTTGTTGATGACTCTTTTCTGGTTTGGTTGTGTTCTTTCATTTGATTCTCTTTTGGTTTCCTTTCCCAATTCTCTTCCAATTAACCAGATAATACCAATGTATGTTTTTTAAATCAGGCCATTTGTCATCTCTGAAAATAGATACGCATCCTTTCTAGGTCTTATTGAAGGGATTTGTAAGACTTGTAGTTTCTAGAACTTTTCAGTTAAATTATTTTAATTTCAGTAGCATTATTTGAACCTCAAAGCAATACTTGTTTCTAAAAGAAAATGCATGAATATGAGAAACCTTTTTTTTTAAATTAAAATCTCTATTACACCTCTGAGATATTTATTTATTTATTTATTCATATTTTACAGAATGTCATTGTATTTCTTTTCTGATTTGAGGAAAATCTACTAAAGAAATCAGGAATATATAGCATGCATGCTTTTGAAATTATAAATGGAACACATACCCATGTCATTAAATTTTCTTGCACAATGTAATATAAAAGTTTGTGTAATTGTTTTCTGTACACATTTTTATTTAACAAACTCTTCAGTTGAGATGTTATGCTATTTTTCTTAAAATAAAACCATTATTAAATAAAGCTATGATAAACAAATTTATTTATAAAACTCAAAATGCATCCAAACTGGGGACTATTACATCTTAGAAGTTTCCCTAACACTGTAACACAGTGACTTCTAATGCAATTTCCTCAAGGAAACTTCTGTTTTACATCTGGTTTTTAATCCAGCACACTCCCCTCCTCATGTACAGCAGCTCCTAATTGGGGTCCTCTGTCTTGTTCTCCCAGAGATCTCGTCACAATTACACACATTGTCTAATTATTTGCTTATGGTCTGGCTCCTCCTCACCAGAAAGCAAGCTCCGTGGAGCAAGGATTTTTGTGTTCTTCCCTGCTGAATTGCCATCTCCTAGAATAGTATCTGGCACCTGGTAGTAAGTCCTTCACAAACACATGCTAACAGAAGACAAAAGGATCTTGTTTCATGGGGATCCCCAAACTGCTGGAGCATCTCCTTCTACCCCTAACCCCAATTCTCTGCTGAGCATTTTCAGCGTTCCTTCTCTGCAGTGATGGTGATGTGCACTCATTTATTTCTCTATTTGGCACAGATTGTTCCTCTTGTCCTCTCTGGGCCTCAAGAGGACATGAGGCTGTATTAAAGGTGGTCTGTACAGGACCCATATATTATTCTCATCATTTCAAGAATTATGTTGGTATCTTGTATTCATTATACCAATGAGGACAGGTGGGCTCAGTGAGGTTGAATAATTTGCTGGGGGTCACCCAGTTAGTGATGAAATGTTCCTAATGAACCATGACACACTGGCTTTTATTAGCCAGCTGGATAACTCTGGGTAAGCCATTTGATCTCTTTGATTCTATTTCCTCATTTATGAAATTAAGGGGTTTGATCTGATTTCTGAATCTGACAATTATTTTGTGACAATTCTTACTTAGATATTTCTTAAAGATTATTAATTGTATTTTAACATAGGGACTTTCCTCTTTTACTAGTATCTCTTTTATACAAAGGATATATTTCTGCAGGATTCTTAGTCTTAGAATTCTTAAAACCACAGATGGAAATACCAGGTCACATATTGAATTTTACAATAATAAATTAAAGAGTAACAGTGTAAAATGTTGACAGAATACTACCAAAAGTACAAAACAGACAGTTTCTAGGCATTCTATATGTTAGTTATTATTTTAATCATTCCTTTATTCTATGAAAATAATACCAAATATTTCTGTAGGATAATGACAATCATTGCCCTGTGTGTCTATGTGGTTCTTAACTCTTTAATGTGTTAATTATTCAATCTCTTGAAAAATGGCACACTGGTTGTCTGTTTTACATGAATAAATTCTGAAAGACCAAGTTTAATAAACATTCTTTGAGTTAATTTTCCATTTTTGGATCCCTGGTGAAAATCAGCAATGGTTGATCATAGAAAACTTGGGGATGGGCTGAGATTGTGGTTCAGTGATACAGCGCTTGCCTAGCATATATGAGGAACTGGGTTCGATCCTCAGCACCACATACAAAAATAGATAAAATAAAGTTCTAAAAAAGTATCAAAAAAAAAAAGAAAAATAAAAGAAAACTTGGGGTTATTGTTATCTGTGCTGCAAACAAGAAGAGTTACCTATAGGACACAAAACCAAAACATGGCATATCAACATAGCTCATGTAGTTGATAAATAATCTTTCAAATGCATTCCAGAAGGGAAGGAAACTGGGCCCTGCCTGCAATGATCTTTCAGTCTTCACCCCTCAAATATCATTTCACCTTGTAGAATAATCATGGAAGTATTTATCTTGCTTTCACTGCTTTCCATGAGTGAATTGTGGTTTGTGAACGATGACTATGATTCCAGAGCTTACATAGTTTTCGTTCCCTGTAGAGAAGCCCATGTTTAGAAGTAGCAGCAAATTCATATATGTAGGATAAAACTTTTCCTTAAGTTTATTGCTGATGAATTAATGGATAGGTCATTAAGTGGTAACTCCAGTGGGAAAGTTTTAAAATGTTAAACTCACTTACATTTCCTTAAAACAATCTTATACCGATGGCTCTATGGTCCTCAGTTGTTTGTTTTTCAGTTGGGGTATGAAAACTTTTGATATACGATTGCCAAAAGTCTAAATGCATGGAATTCACATAAATTTAATGTTTTCACTCTCAATATGTACAAATCCAAGTGTGGCAATTCTTTTAAAATATGCTTAAGTCAGCTAGCCATTTAATGTCTTCAAGACTTGTTATTTTGAGGGCTAGGATTGTGGCTCAGTGGTAAAGTGCTTGCCTGGCATGAGTGAGGTACTGTATTTGATTCTCAGTATCACATATAAATAAATGATTAAAATAAAGGTCCATCAACAACTAAAAAAATTTTTTTAAAAGAATTGTTATTTTGAAACTGTGTACATAATATACCTTGTTTTTTATTTTTTTAAGGATGCTTTATTTATATATTTTTAGAGAAGCAAAAAGTCTTACAAATTGGAATTAATTTGAAAGCCAGGTTAATGGCTGTCATTTGTATTATGGAGTTCTGATATAGTTTCCACTTTGACAAGCCAAACTTGGCAAAACTAAATATTGGCACAAACTGTCAGGTCAAAAAATGAACTCCTAATGTGACAACTGAAGTGAACTGCTACAAAATTGGGCTGTCAACAGAGAAGTTATGACTTTGTAATGTAAATACTGCTTAAAAGTACAAGTTTCTCGGGCTCCCATCTGTCAAGGCAGGATGTGATACGTCCTATGACCCTTCAATGTGTTTGCTTTCTCCTAAGTGTAGCAGCTAGAAGACTCAGGCTGCCAACCTCAAAAGGAAGAGATGGCTTAAATTTTGCTTCCAGATTTTACTGAGAATAATATGTCTCCCATGTTTCTTATGGAGGTAATCTAATATTTTTGTATCAATAAAAGCCCTTCTAAATGGAAATGACAAAGATTCTACTCTAAAATATGCTTTAAAAATCTAATTTCCATCACTGGGAAAACCCAAAGAACTTTTTTTATGAAATCCTTAAGGGAAAGAACTAATTTTTTTCCTGGTTCCTTCTAGGTAAAAAGATAACTTCAGCAGCATCTCTGGCATGGCATTGAACTAGGCAGTGGGGATCAATGCCTGCAAAATAGATGTATGTGACTTACCACCATGGGCTGTTTCAGGAAATGTTCAGAAAGAGTAGTGGTAATTGACATCTGTTGATCCAAAGTGGGCAGAAATGATAAATTGCCAACATTTATGACATAACAAAGAGCACAACACATGAAATTGGAGGATAATTTATTTAAAAAAACAACAAATTTTAAATCAAAGCAAATCACATTAACCACAAGTTTCACAATTTGCTGCCATCATTGAACACCTATTATATATTAATATATAGTATGGATACACATACTTAGTATATGACATTTAATTGAATTACACAAATGCAGAAAGGATTGCCAGGGGAGAGAATCCTCAATCCAGGGAGTAGGCATTCATTAAAGTAATTTCTAAGAGAAAATGTTTTGCATAATAAACAAAGCCAGAACAAACTGTGTATCACACCAGATGACAAAGGTTGTTTGGGGAGGAGTCCAGAGTTTCTTCATGAACATTAGTCCCTGAAAACAAACGCATTAACTACATTCTCCCCTTCTATTTAGGGCACCAATTTTTAAAGTTGACAACCTCCTGCAGCGATGTTCCGAAAGACAGAGACATCTTGTCAGAATTATAAATGTCCTTGGTGGTTGAGGCAGAGAGAGATGACTGTGTAGGACATTCCTGACAAGTCCTCAGGATTTGAAATGGTAACCATCGTTTTGGCAAGATTTTTTTTTTTTGTAATTTTTATTTTTTTGATGAGGGAAAATGTTTTAAAAACAGTAAAGTACTGAATTTTTAAATCCAGTTTCTTGTATCATGTGGGAAATGTTATACATGTAATTGAGCACATAGTAGGTGCTCATTATATATTTCACCTTATTCCACTCCCGATCACTGCTGACAACTTGAGTGAAGGGTGAATTACTGACTCTCATGGTTCCCAGAAGGGGCATGTAGGGCTACTCAATCACAGGACGTCTTATCTATGATCTCCTCTTTTATTTCTAACATGAGACCTGCTCCTGCCATGACTCAAGGTGCAGTCATATAACAGACATAGAAACAGATGGATGTATAGTCACAACATATATGCATGTGTATGTATACTTATGTACATACACAAATATATATTGCATGTTATATATTATACATAATTCTCTGTATTGTTATATACATACACACAAATGTAAAGATTTGTGTAGACATGCTTGTGTGTGCGTGTGTGCGTATGTGTGTGTGTATGAGTACATTTGTATTTTGCGTGTGTATCTGCAGCTCTTTCTTTTGAAAGCTGTTACCCTTTTTACCCAAACTGATACAGTTACTACCAATTTAAATTTAGCAAGCATAGGAAAATGTGAATCCTTATAGTTGTTAGGTCCCAGAGATATAGCTATCTAAATTTTTAAGTGTGTTAATAGGTGTTACCAACCAACTAACATATCCAAAATGTAACACCTGCCTCCCCTCCACACCAGCCCATCCCATGACACCCACTCCTGAAAAACAACTTTGTTCGTTCTCTGGAACTTTCCTTCTTAGTATGTCGTTTCACTACCCACCCAGTTGTTTACTTATGCTCCTTCCTAACTTAGGGATTTTATCTATCTTTCTTATACCTAATCCATTACCAAGTTCATTAGTCCTACCCTCAAAATATTTTCCCAATCCATTCACTTCTGTTTACCTTCACTTCTACATTATAATCGAAATACCAATATGTTCGACCTAAATTACTGCAAGAACTTTTCATTGACATTCCTGATTTTTATTTATTTCCCCCCATCCTGCTACCTATAATGGTTTTCTATAACACTTAGAATAAAATAGAGTTTACAAGGTCTCCATGTCAAACAAATTCTGGCTTCTGATTTTGTCTCTGACCAATCTTACAACATCCTTGCCTTCATTCATTACCCAGAGTTCATTAGCCTTCTTTTTGTTCCTCTAACAAGTCACATAGGTCTCTTCTATATGAGATTAGCATCTTCCGTTTCCTCTGCCCCAAGTGCTCAGCCTTTGACAGTATAAGGAGCTGACTCTTGTTCAACAGAGCTTGCTTCTAATAGCACCTCCTTGGTGACACCTGTCAATTTCCCTCTTCTTTAGTCACACACTGTATCACTTTCCTGTTTCTTTATAGACACTTAGAACTCCCTACATGTTGTTCATGCATGAGTTTTCTTGCTTGTGGTCTCTCTTCTCCCTTTAGAAGGAAGCTCCAGGACAGCATGGATTTTCTTGTCTTATTTGTCACATGAACTCAGCATCTCAAACGGTGCCTGGCGTGTGGTGGAAGAGTGATCTGAAAAAACAATGGATAAGTCAGTGTCCTTTCCCAAGTATTTGAAGCTGAAACTAAAAAGAGAATCAGCTTTAATCTTTAAATGTCGACTTAGATATAAAAATCCACTATCTCTTTGTGTCCTTGCTTTCTGTTCCTGGGCCAAAGCTATGAGAATTGGAGCCAACACACAGAAAAGGCAGAGAGAGAAGAGCTGAAGGTGATTTTGATGATATTCAATTCTCTGGTTGTTTGAGACACAGGTGTATTCTTTCCCTTCCCATCACCTGGCTATTCAATTTGTATATGAGAAATCCCAACAAAATGCCAATAAATTCCTGTTTTGCCCCCTTGCTTATGTTGGTGTGAATTTGATTTCTGAAACTTTCAATTAAAATTTTCCATACTACTTTGCTACTGTTAGTATCTTTGCCTTTTCTTCTCTTACTTTCTCATCAAACTCTAAGGTATGGCCATCATACATTTCTTTCATCTCTCTATATCTCTTTCTATTTTTTCTGTTTCTCTCTCTCTCTCTCTCTCTCTCTCTCTCTCTCTCTCTCTCTCTCTCTCTCTCTCTCTCTCCATCTCCATTTCTCTTCTTGTCTCTTGAACCTTTACATATATATGGAGTCTATATGCCTGGGCTTCTTGTTCCTGATTTTCCTGTTAGAAAACCTTTATGACACCCTAGACTTAAGTTTTGTACTCTTTCTATGATCTGTCAAAGTGTTCTATAGTTATCTGTAATGTGGCATTAGCAATTAGCCTTGTATCTTTCTATTTGTTGCTTTAACTCATATTTTTATTATTCACTATACATTTTTGGTGCCTAGACACATTAGTAGTCTATGGTGATTGAATGAACAAGTGGAGCTGTTTTGTTGGCAATTAAAGCAGTACTAAAGAGCAAGAGAAGGGCTGGGGATGTGGCTTAAGCGGTAGCGCGCTCGCCTGGCATGCGTGTGGCCCGGGTTCGATCCTCAGCACCACATACCAACAAAGATGTTGTGCCCGCCAAGAACTAAAAAATAAATATTAAAAAATTCTTTCTCTCTCTCTCTCTCTCTCTCTCCTCTTTAAAAAAAAAGAGCAAGAGAACATAATCAGTGTTCATAATCTGCTCTATATCTGAAGTTTTCGTATTGAAACTAATGCTGATCTGAAGTTTTTTTTTTTTTAATTCTATTTACCTTGTACTTAGACAAAATTTATAGCTGCATTTTTCGGTACTATTCTTTCCTTTGGACCCTTTTATTTTTCTGCTCATGTTCTGCATTTGCACTTACAGGGAGGGCTTTATTTTTTCAGAGATATTTTCTTCCAGTATGAGATTCTTAAAATTTCCACCTATTAGTGCCATTTGGTTAACCACTTTGTCAAATACTGGCAATATTCCAAGCCACTAGGCATCCTGTTTAAAAGAAGTTCTTGTGGACAATAAAAAAAATGCACGTCATCCTGATAATTTTCTATTAATGTATTTCATAAGCTAACTTTTAAAAAAATTTAAAAATGGAATAGCTGTATTATCCTCCAAAGTTCTTGTTTTCCATAGTCTTTATTGCCTACTGAAACAATTAAAATACCTAGGTTTGAGTTCATTTAATAATTGAAAAAATAGAGTACTCTATTTATATCATATGCATTTGTTTCCAAGGCAAGAGAATGTTCCAGTTGCCTGTGACTGTCACCTGCTGTTGCACTCATACTCTGCAGTCTTTGTGAACTCGACTTGGTATAACAATTTTTCCTCCTTGCACTCTATGGATCTTGCAATGGCAATGACACTAAATGACAAAACTGCTTGTTTTGCGGGCACATCCTGTATGAAATGTGTACAATTACCAAATGAATTTTAAACATTGCATGCACTCTATCAATGATTTTTTAACAAAATTGGATTCTTAACAGCTACATCAATGAAGAAAAGCAGAAAACTTTCACGATAAGGCTAGGAATTTCAAAAAAGACATCTCTATATCGAAACACGTTGTCAAAAGACGAGGATTTCATGAAACACTCTATCATGTAAGAATTGGCCTGTGTCCCATGGGACTGTGATGGAGCAGATGGACAGGGGTGCAGAGCTATTGAACTCCGGTTCTCAGTGTGTTAGGGAATGATGCAAACCATTATAGGTGGCAGTACTTATCAGAACATGAGCCTGCTTGCTATTTTAATTCAGTTTGGGGCTTAGAGGCGTTATGGAATTATTTGTTTTAATTTTCCTTAATACTTCTAAATTCACAGCTGTGGTCATGTTTGCTACATAATGTGAATGCTTTCTCAGATTCTGAAGGTGAAGTTAATAATTTAAAAAGCAACCATTCAGTGTAATCAAATACATTCATGGTTTAGAAGTGAGTTCTAGAAATTCAAATCAAAATTAACCCCAAAAGTGATCAATAGAAGCTGTGTACTCTTCCATTTCATAATTAACCTAAAAATGGGAAAGGCAAAATTATTATTGGATGGTGTTAGAATTGCAGATTGTAGATTTTAATCAGTGTCATCTCAATTATAGTTCATGACTAATTACCAACAGATTGTCCATCAAAACTTTACTGAAGCAACAGATATTTTTCAGGAAGAATGCTTTTTTATCCCCCATCAAAGAATGTGCCAAATGGTACATATGTAGGAAATTGTTCAGAAAAGCTTGCATAATATACAAGTATAATGTATATGAAGAACAATAGTGATGAAATTCCAGATTATGGGTGCAGGAGGCATTTAGTAGGGGAGAAATAGAAAAGCTGTGTTTTTCTCTTTCTGGTCTCATAAAAGCCCAAAGAGAAAAAAATTCCCTTTAGCACCTTATCACTCCATTGTACGTATTCTCCTACCTCTTTGGCATCTTTCTCCCCAACATCTAACACTTTCTTGTTCTTCTGAGGCAAATTAAACTTCCCTTCAAGAACTCACATTGAAACTCCTCCATAAGGCAGATATTAGAGGAAAAAAGTATTCTGATTAAACTAATTTGCAACAAGATGTGGATGATTGAAATCCAATACATACTTCAGGCAGATAGTAAGCTCATGGAAACACTATAATTTGTCTGGAATTGTGTTAGTTCTATGCTCTCACATTGCTACAAAAACTTATTTTCAGAGAAGGACACACTGGAGCTCAAATTCTTTAAAGAAGTTACTGAAACAGTATGGTCAGTAAATCACAGGGCCATGATTTAAGACAGTAAAATGTTCTAAAAAAATTTCTTAGAAGGTATATATGGTGGTGCCTATTAACTAACTAATGAAGTTTCAGGTTCAGGTTTTGGGGAAAGGGAGGCACTGATAAAAATGTCAAAAAATATGGAGAAAGAAGTCAGGGAAGGTAGTTATGACTGGGTGTCCGTTCTGCTAGAACATCTTATTTAAGTTAAGCTAATTTTGTATATTTTTTTGTTTCCATTCTGTCATCCTCTATTTTCCAAAACAACTATACTTTATGGTACATTAATCTAGAAGTTCCAAACTGCTTATAGTTCTAACTTATTTTTTTGTTGTGTTTTTCCATTGAAATCTCAGAAATTCTGACTGGTGAGCAGGTGATACTCTCATATTTCATGTCTCATTATCTCTTGGTGAGATTTTCATTTTTCATACTGAGGATTTGGAAAGTCTTGAAGCCGGTGGGGAAAAAGAGACACTAATAGTGGGAGCTGTGACATGCAGGGACAGTCACTGGAAATGTGGGGGGTAGGTGTGGGAGCAAGAGGGAAAGAGGATGAGGAAGAAAATTGAAAAATTCACAGCCAGTGTTAAGTTGGCTGTTTCAAATTGTTTTTTTTTTTTTTCCCTGAAGTCAAGCTTTGTCTTTCACCAGAGTGACTATATTTATTACATCAATGTTTGGTACCGCAGGTCCATGCTGTGGCCTGTAGAAAAGATATTTGTTGTCTAGCAAGAAAATCTGAAAAAAATCTAGAAAATTGTTACTGGTAAAAAGTAATGTTTCTCAAAACGAATTGGCCTTAGAATCTAGGAATCTATATACTGGACTTGATTATTATTTTCTGCTCTATAATACCTCACCAGTTCTATCACACATAATGTGAAAAATAGTTACCAAACCATAAACGAGTAAAAAAAAGGATAAGCGAAGAACATCACCAGTACCAACAAAATATCCTCCCATCTGAAGACGTTATATCTCTTAGTGGCATTTCAATTAAAACAAAAGCTACCCAGGGTAGTATGATAATGGTTACTCGTCTTTGTTTTAAATGCACAGATAAAGCACAAACCTACACTAAAGCAAAAGTATATTAAAATACTCTTTAAATAAAATGAATATATTCATCAACACTCAAACATCTATACAGCCTGGAGCTAATTTCCATGAAACTTAGTTTTTAAAGTTCATAACTCACTTGATTCTCATTCAACTGCCAGAGGATTTATGCATGATGCATATTGTTTTCAAGTTCTTATTAAAATAATTAAGTAAAAGAGATTGCAATGTCAGATGCTGATACAATTTACAATTGCTTGTTTACTTTTATTTTCCATTGCAAGAGGCATTTGAAAGCAATTTCCCATATTATCTTCCTCCTACTCCTCAAAATAGAAGCTAATACTGAATGTCAAACTCCCTTTCCTCCCTTGAGAACAGCAGAGTATATGAGCTCTCCTATAGGAATTCAGATACACCCTCTTGCCTGAGGACATATCATCTGATACTGAGAAATGAAGCTTTCAACATTTAATGAATATCTCCAACACTAACCTTGTGTGAACTGAGTCATAAAACGGAAACAAATAGTCTTTTGCACATCTTGAAACCCCTCCAGCTAAAATAAAAAAAGCAGCCCCTCTCAGACAAGGACTATAAATATCCTCAATACCTTTTAAGTTTAAAGAAAGATGCATGGATTGCTTAAGAACATGATCTGAGAGTCATACCAACTATTCAGTTGGTGACTTGGTCATTTTTAGGATGCAATTTTGGGCAACGAATCCCTCTTGGAGGCTCTTTTCTAATTTATATAACAGGATAAAACAGGATTAATAATATCTAGCTCTTGCCCTGAGGATAAAATGAGATCAAGTTATTAAAAAAACTTCATTAAGTGCTTGCATATTATAGGCAGCCCATAAATGATTTTATTTATTCTAGGAAGTTGGGATTCTTGGTCCAAAGGTGTATTGGTTGATCTCCCCAGAGAAGAAGAATGGAGAAGCAGGAGGAAGAGAGGAAACAAGCTGGTGGAGTGTGGCCATAGCTGGGGACTAACTATGTTAGTCTGATTTTCTGGGGAAGCTCTGCAGCTCAAATCCCACTTAGCTGGGGACAGAGGTAGAGGGGGATGTCCTTTCTAGCATGGAGCCCCATTTGGCAGAGGGCAATTCTCCAGAAAAGGGCACAGCTTTGAATTGTTATCCTAGAGCACCAGCAGCACTGGGAGGGTGTGTGTGAGCACCTGTTGGCAAAGGTGGTCTGGGTGAGGGACCAATAGCACCTACTAGAGTCTACTCTTGACATTGCTCAGATGTACTTGCTTCTCTCTCCAAGTTCATCCCCCAAGGCACACCTTCTCCAGAGTTCTGACTGGTCACATTTTGCAGGAAGAGAGATGAGGAGAGAGTTATCCAGATAAATTAGATCCTTTATTGCTGCTATTGTTCCTGTGGCTGTAACTCAGTGGTTTCAATCAAAGAGCGTTTTGCCCTCCTTGAGGACATTTGGAAATATCTGCAGAAATTTATGGTTGCGACTGGTGTCATGTCCTCTACTTCTTAGGTCAGCCACTCTGGCAAAGATTTATTTAATAAATGGTGTCAATAGGGCTGAGTTTGGGAATCCCTGCCATTACTGAAGAGCCTCATATCATTATGTCTCTTCCTATTCTCGATTCCCATTACCTTGGTGAGTACATTTGCTGCTCTAAGTGAATTATCTGGAGACCTTATTCTCTGAGGGATATAAGCCCCCATTTTAGTAGGCTTTATCCATTTATGGTGTTTGTACATGCCCATTTAGCTGCAGCTGGATATTGAAATATCAAGAGATATTCCAGTGGGTCACTTAGATGTAGAACATTATCCTCAGCCTGCCATCAGGAGGCTTAGGATTCTCTTTAGTAGCTTTGGGGCTCAACCTTAGTCCCAGTTGTTGCTGAATTAGACATTCAGCTGTGGCAGTAGCTAGATTAGGCTGAGTGAGAGGAAGCACAAACTGTGGATCCCATAGAGCCCTACCGATGGCTTCTGGGCTCACATGCCTTTATCACTTGGTGGTTTATAATGGTGATTTATAGCCACATGGTCACTGTTGTCCAGTGTGAAAAAGCTTAATTTCTGCCATAGTTTAGTAGCATTGCAAGACCTGATTGTTTTTGTTTGTTTGTTTTTCTATTCTTTTAGTAAGGTCTAACTCTCCAATGTGTGTGTGTGTGTGTGTGTGTGTGTGTGTGTGTGTGTTTTCTTTTTGTGATACTGGGGATCAAATCCAAGTCCTCACATACACTAGGCAAGTTTTCTACCCCAGCCCTCACATACCATTACATTATTCACCCATTTTAAGCATATTCAAATATTTCTTATTTTATCTATAGTTTGAAAACATTAAACCCATCTAGTTTTAGAACATTTTCATCATCATCAAATAAAACCTCATACCCACTAGCCGTCAATAGTCAGTACTCCCAAATCCCTTGGTCCTGGAAAATAACTGGTTTACTTTCTGTCTGTATGGATCTGCCCACTTTGGAAATTTTCTTTAAATGGAGTCATATAACATGTGGCCTTTGCGTCTGGCTTTTTGCAGTTAGCATAAAGTTTTCAAGAACCATTTGTGCCATAGAATGTATTGGTACTTAGTACCTTTTTATTTGCAAGTAACATTTCATTGTGTAGATAAACCTGATTTTACCTATCTGTTCATGAATTGATGACTCCAGTTTTGGGATGTTATGAATAATGCTTTTATTAACATTTATGTAACAATATTTTTTTATGGATATATATCTTCAAATTCCTTATAGTAGGTGTTGAGTTTCTGGGTTATATGGTAACTCTATGTTTGACATTTGGAGGAACTGCTAAGATGTATTCCCAAGTGGCTACACCATATGAAAATCTCACAATAATACATAAAGATTTCAATTTATCCATATCACCAACATTAATTTTCTTATCATTTTTACTTTAACCATCTTAATGGATAATTTTTTGGGGGAGGTGTTTTATTTTCACTATGATTTTGATTTGCTTTCCTCAATGATTAATGATGTTGAGCATATTTCCATGTGCTTATTGATCATTTGTTTATATTCCTTGAAGAAAATACCTTTTGCAATTATTTGCCCGTTTTAAAAATGGATTGACTTTTTACTTTTGAGTTGTTAGAAAGACTTTTTTTTTCATTGAATTGTCTTGATAGTGTTGTCAAAATCATTTGACCATAAATATGGAAGTTTCTGGGCTGCCAGTTCTGTTTCATTGATCTATATGTATACTTAAATCAGCATGACACTGCTTTTACTATAGTAGACTTGTAGTGAGTTTTGAAATAAAAACTTGATCATTCTCCAATTTTGTTCTTTTTCAAGATAGTTTTGGATTTGTTGTATCTCTTTGCTGTAGCTTGTATCTGAATGTGTCCTCCAAAGTCTGTGTGTTAATGGCTTGGTATTAGACTGGTGCAACTGGGGCGTGGGGTTGGAATTTTTGAGGTAAGGCCTAGGGGGATGAAAGGAGTTTACTGGGGTATGTTCTTGAAGGGATATTGGAAACCCGGATCCTTCTCCACTCTCTGCTTCCTGACCACCATGAGGTAAACAAGCTTCATCTGTCACATATCATTTGTGATAAATTGCCTTGCCATGCAGCCCAGAGGCAACAGAGACAACCAACCATTAACTACAACCTCTGAAACCAAAATCATTTTTTCTTCTTTATAATTGTTTACCTCAGGAATTTTGTCAAGTTATGGAAGGTTGACTACCATATTCTTGCACATCCTTGTGAATGCTATTTTGGTAGTCTGTGGCACTCCTCTATAGGACTGCAGTAAAGGTTCATTTTCTGATTGCAACCAACCTGCTGGTTACAACTGTAATGCCCAAAGTTCTGCTTCATCATTTGGATCTGTCATTGCATTGGAATATTAGAACATATCCACCCTAAGGCACTGGGATTCTAAGTCTGATGCAGAAGCTACCTGTGAATGCCAGATTTGCAAATCCAATAGATAATGTTTTGTTTGTCTTGAGGTGAAGGAAACACATTGAAGGACTATTGACCCTGTCTGCTTTTGGTAGATTGACTCTTGGAAACTTAGTCTTCCTTACTGTCACAGGAATACCTGTGATGCCTGAATTATTTTGATAGTTTTCCAGCTTGTGATATTGTGGCTCAACTATGACACATGGGTCATTGAAACTGATCTAGGTCACATTTTTTTTGCTTTCTGAACCTTATAAAATATGACAAAGATATTTCTTTTGTCACAAAAGGAGCAACAGTTAAAATAATAGATAGATTTTTAAATGCCCCCTATTATCTAAAGCCTCTAGTATTGATTCAAATGACTTCTGACTCTACCCTCACCCTTCCTGGGCCTCATAATTAAGTAGGAGTATGAATGAGGTTGTGCCCAGAAAGGGATCATCTCAACTCTGCTACTTCCAGCGTAATGATCAGGAAAGAAATTCTAGGTAAGGATAGAGGACAGTGGAAAAAACACAAAGTTATAAACTCTAGGATTGAATGCACTAATATTATGGCAGTGGAGCAAGAGAAGAATTTCAGGCACCAGAGTGGAAACAATTTAGATCCTAGTAGACATAAGGAGTTGGGAGATGACAAATCCTCATTGTCCTTCAGATTGAACACTGTTGCCTGGGTCAGGCAGCAGTTGCATCTCACAATCTAACCAGAGACTGAGCTTCTCCTTCTGTTCGCTTGCTCTACAAACAAAAACAGAACAAAACTTAGATGAATATGGAAGATTGAATTATTCTGCTTTGTGCCCTATGCCATCAACTGTAGTTTCCAAACAGGAACACACACAAATTCAACCTTTTTTTTTTTTTCAATCTGACTGATCATGTATTTTTCTTGATGTCTGAGTGGCCTTGGGTTATGGCATGTGAGACATACAAGGCTTCAATTATTTCATGAAGCTTCCCATGTGTCCTAACAAAAAAAGAAATGCCCGTGTAATGGTAATTCAAATCAGCTTTAACAATGGGTCCTAAAGTGGAAGGACTGAGTAATGATTCTTCAGGTAATATTTTTGTATGTGCGGAGAAAGGACCATGGGATGTCTCTCCATTGGAGATGGAGTTTGAGTTATGGGCTCCTTTTTTGTCCCTTGTGATTATTAAAAATCTTATAGTACCCCTTCCATCACAGTTTTTTGATCAAAACAATCACAAAAGTCCATTCAGAGTTGAGGATTGATGTCACTAGAAGAAGCACTTGAGATATGAAATATATATCGGTGCAACCATCTTTGGGATATACATTCTGCCACACTTTATTTTGATGGTATTTTATTTTGACATGTACTGAAATAGCCTTCATGATTCTTCCAAATGCAAGTCTAATAAATCCACTATGTTAAATCTAACTGTATTTAAATATTTTTGTGCTCTTTACTCAGATCTCTTAAATTGACTTATTGTTGAAATCAGTCTTAGTTTTGTATGACTCAGGTTTTTCATTATTAAATCCCACCTCTCAGAATATACACACTATGTGTCCAGAATTTTCTTTTGTTCTTAGCTATATACTTGGAGCCTAGAATAGTGCTTAAGACATACTTGGTATTCAATGAATGTTTTTTTTTTTATCAAATTGAGAAAAAAAAGGGCTAACGTCAGTTTTCCATAGCATTTAAACCATAAAACTCATAATTTGAGAGGTGAAATTTAGGAATGGGGACAAGAGCCATTCATAAGTCAAAAATGACACTGAGGGTTAAGTAAGAAATGACCAAAGTTCAAATGACATACCAATTGCCATCAAATTTTGGACTATCAAATTCAACAGAAAAGGTTGTGTCTCTGCAGGGATTGATTTCTGTGTGCAACAGTCTTGTTTCCGTGGTTTTGCTGATTGTGAAGCACTGTTTGGGATCTGACCCTAATACATTGGCCAATGAAATTCTCCTCCTTTCACTAGCAACTTAAATATATATAAAGATTCTCTCCTCTGCAAGATCATATGTCATTATCCCACAAACTTCATAGGCAAGAATTAATTAATAGCCTAATTATAAAGGATTTACTTGTTCAAGGTCACTAGATTTTAAGTGACATCAATTTGATTCAAGCTTGCTTATTATTATTTTTTCTTTTCTAGTTCTATAGTCATGACCAATATTCTACTCATAAGTTCTGACACATATCAGCCTGCACTTACCCATTAGTGGATGAATCAAGAGCCCAGGCAGAATACTTTGAGTTTCCTTCAGATGATTACCTTCACTAAAGATACTTGTCAAATTGAATTACTGTTTATAATAATAGTTGTAATTGACATCATTTTAGTAGTAGTAGAATTTACATAAAATGTATTGTATGTTGTTTCATTTATTCAAACATGCATTTTTGTTGCTAACATGCAACAAAATATTTCGTGTACAGTCATGTACCACCTGGTAAACTTACTGCCAACAACAGGCTATGTATGAAACGGTGCTTCCCTAACATTATGTCACCTATCATCTTATCATGTGGCAGTCATCTTAGTTTTAAACACATTTTATGATATTTATGCAATCACAAAATGACCTAATGACACATTTCTTAGAATGTATCCCTGTCGTTAAATTATGTATGAATGAATGTATTTCATTCAAAAACTAAAGTTTAAAGTGTAATTTTTTATTAAAGTAATAAATCAATTTAGCATTATATTACATCTTTCTTGTTTATATGCTTCATAGAATCCCTTGAAGCCCCAGCTCAAATTTCTTCACTGACTTCAGTTCACTCGTGAGGTCTTTATTTTCTAAACTGATAGCTTTTATTGTCTGTTTCATCTATTTGATATTTACTATCTTGTGTATGTGGGGTTTTTTATGACAGAATACTCTCTCTGAAAACTCACACATTGTCTTTTGTACCACATGTAAATAAAAAAAAATTATATATTTATTTTTTTGAAAGTGTGTGTTTTATCTTCTTATTTCCACCTAGGAAGCGGCTTACACAGAATATAAGCAATGAAATAAAAATAGAATTGTGAAGAAAGAAAAATCAGAATAGAAAGTAGCAAAAAGTATAGAAAGTACAATGCAAAGGATATAAGTTCCTTTGACTTTGCTTATCCTGGTAGCCCAAGGAAAGGAAAATTTAGGCATTGATCAGATTTACAATGAAGAAAACCACTTTAACCCACTCAGAGGATTGTTTTAGTTCATTATGTTCTTCCATAACAAAATACCCAAGGCTAAGTGCATTATAAGGAAAAGAGGTTAATTTTGCTCACGGCATGTTGCAAGCAAATATTTGTTTTCTGATGAGGGGTTTCTGATAAGGCCTTCTGACTAACTGACAACATGGTGTATCATATTGCATAGTGAGAGGGTGTGCAAGGGTGGTGAGAGTGGATGAGATCAGACATCAAAAGAGTAAGCAAGAGGGCAGACTGAGGAAGTTGAACCTTCTCCTGGCAATCAAATCTGTCTTGTGAGATTTAACCCATTCCTGCTGCACTGGCACCAATCCCTTTTAAGAGCAGCGACTCCAATGTACCATCTAAGAGGGTCTGCCTCTTTTAAGTTCTTCCATATCTCAATAGCATTACATTGGGGACCAAGCCTCCAGTGCACAGAACTTTGGGGAATAAATCACAGCAGGGATCAAATCATTTCTTGGCACTAATCTTTAAAATAAATTTCCGTCATAAAAGCAGCTTTTGAAGACCCTGAGCAAATTAATGAGCAATATCCTCAACAGATCTCACCACACCCAGTAGAGGTCTTAAAATAGTTTCTCTGATGTGTTTTCCTTATGCATCTGTAAATTAAGGCAGAATTTATAACTGCAAAACACATCATGAAACTAATATGGGACTCGTCTGAAAGACTGATGTAAAAATAAGATTTCTACATCAGCTGAAGTTCTAATACTACTGATTCAAGTCCAGGAAATGTATGAAACTGTTTTTGATGTAGTGTTAATAAAGAGCTTATAGAGGTGATTAGTTGTTAAAAATTCATGTCTTGTCCAGTCTGGGGCTTACTCATCTGGATGTCTATTCTTCTCTTTCAAGATGAGGAACTTGATGAAACCAACAAATAAAATACTTATTTAATAAAACTGGAGTGAAGTTAATTTCCATTTTTCAATTCCTAAGTTGAATTTGTTCTCAAGCCTCTTGAAATACAATATGTCTTTGGAAATTTTAATGAGTCAACTCCCTTAATAAACAAAACTATACAAAGTTTTTTTCTTGAAGAAGCCAATGAATTTTAGTTTGTAATAAACTTGTTTATTAAAATACAGCAAAGATGGAAAAATGCAAATATCTTGAATATACCTGGGTTGCCATGACATGATTCAGCAATAGAACATTCTCACCTCCATAGACCTCAAGTCACCATTTCCTCTTTACCTAAAGAATGATCCTCGTGGCTTTAAGTACCACAGCCAGGTTTTGCCGATATTTTTAACTTTCTGTAGAAGGGACAATGCTGTTTGTATTCTTCTGTGTCTGGCTTCATTGCTAAGTGTTGAATATATTGTCCCCATACTTGCGTTCATATTGTGCTGTATAACAGTAATTAATTAATTGACACACTGTATTTTACCAAATGGAAATACTGTCGAATACATGAGGTTTTCTATTATTGGACTATGATAAATAACACAAGTTGAAACATTCTTGTACACATCTTGTAGTCCCCACACAGGGATAAGATGGCTGGAGACATAGGTGGCCAATTTTAAGACACACTTCCAGCTTCCCAAAATGATTAGTTTAACTTACCCTCCTATCAGCAGTGTTAAGAATTCCAGTTGTTTATCATACCTAGATTTGTTTCTGTTGTGTTCTAATTTGAGTCATTCTAGTTAGTGGGCTGTAGTATCTAATTGTGGCTTAAATTTGCAATTCCTGAATGATTAACAAGGTTGACTACTTTTTCGTATGCTTCTTGGCCATTTGGTTACTTTCTTTGTGAAGCAGTTCATCAGTTTTTCTATTATTTTGTATGTCTTCTTCTTAAATAGTGTTAAAAGTTTCTTATGCAGCTGGGTATGGTGGTGGAAGCCTATAATCCCAGCAGCTGGGGAGGCTGAGGTAAGAGGATCCCAAGTTCAAGGCCAGCCTCAGTGACTTAGCGAGGCCCTGAGGAACTTAGTGAGACCCTTTCTCAAAATAAAAAACAAAAAGGGCTGGGATGTGGCTTCGTGGTTAAGCACCCTGCGTTCAATCCCCAGTTCAAAAGAAAACCAAAACATTTTCTAATGCATGTTACATTAATATGTTATGGATCTGAGTCCTATGTTTTCAAGTTTCTTAAGTTTTTAGTAAAAGTTTTCTAAAAAGTTTTAAACATTAATAAAGTCTAATATATTAGCTGTTTGTTTATATTAGTACTTTTTTTTTCTTTTACTCCCCTAGGTCAAGAAAAATATCCTCCTTGCTTTCTTCTGGAAGCTTTAAAGTTTTACCTTTAATATTTAGATCCACTAGAATCCTTCATTACAACAGTGAAGTAGTAAACCTAGGACAATAATAGTAGTACCTGTCACTTGTTGTGGGCCAGGCAGTTGATATTCTGATATTTTAATCCTTAAAATAATACTACAATGTAGGTGCTATATCTCTATATATATATTAAAGATAAGGAAATCAAAGCTGAGTGTAGCTCAGTACTACTGCCCTCCTACTCATGAGGAATGCACAGAGGATTTGAATCCATTCTGGGCTCTTTTCATGGACACATCTTTATCATATATTCCCTTAGAGGGGTTCCTGTTTATGAGCTGTGTGCAAGTGAAAACCTTAAAATCTGTACATAGATGTTTACAACGTAAAGGGCCCCAGTTTTATGGGGGAAAGAAATCAATTGAATAAAATTAAAATAAAAAGCAAAATCGGTAGAAACATCCAAAGGATCATACCTATGAAAGATAAAATATAAAAAAAGAGGAAAATAATGCACTGAGAACTCAGAAAAGAAGCAAATGGATAAAAAGGATTAGCAACTATAGATGCTGACAAATGAAATCATTAATGTACCACTTCCATCTGGAAAGTGTTGTTGAAAAGCAAGCAGGAAAGAGAAGAGCAGGCAAAATTGGTGAAGGTCAGGGACGTAAATAATTCCGAGTGTTATCGCTTTATAGGTTAGGTTTCTAAGTTCAAACTCAAGGGGCTGCTTATTTCCTTGTTATTGCTTTGTTTTCACTCAGGCGAGCTCTCACCCAGAGAGGGAGAAGGCTCTGTTTTTGTTATATCAGCTATTGTCAATGTGACAAAATGGGAAATTTGTGTGTTATGCCACTGGTAAAATCAGAGTACTGCTTTCTATTGAATATTTTTTAAAAGCTTGCCTCTGTAAATGCATAAACATCAGCAAAATACAGAACTCCAAATTAAAAATATGAACGTATACATGCAATAGAATTTAATAACTCTCACTAATGTTTAGCGTGTGATTGGCCTGTTCCAAAAAGCAAGAAAATTATTTCCCCGAGAGGGTCCAAGGGGGAAATTCATCACGATTTTTTTTGGGGGGGGGAATCAGAAGAAAGATTCTTTGAGACCAATTACTTATTTTTCCACCTGTTTTTTATTTTCTTATGATAAGTTTAATATTCCCTCAACTCTGGTTTATGTTGTTATTGTTGAAAAAACAGAGTTTTTTATTCCATTATTATTATTAGTATTTTCTGGATCACTGCAATGCCACAATTGGGGACTATATTCCTCAGATTAGTGTAACCTTTAAAACAATGCTTATAAAGAACTTAGTGAAGCTTAAAAGCAGAGTTAAAGTTGTCTCAACTCGGCTTTTGTGTCATTTATATGATTTAATAATCATACAAAGCAGAAGTTGAAAAAGTTCAGGTGCTTAAAATGTTACAAAATGTTATGAAATCTGATCAACATAAATATAAATGCTATTACTACTTTAATGTTTAAGCATTAACATACCCCACCCTAGGATTTTAACTAGAGGACTTTTTTTTTTTGAGAACTGAATATGATGTGTAAGGAAAAAAAATACTTGTAAAATGGAGTAAATATTCATGAGGAAATTTTATATGAAGCATCAACATTGTCCAGGGACCTGGCCTCCCCTCTTCTCCATCTCTAATACTAAACGCTCCCCTGGAGATCATCTTGAGAGATGATCATTGTTCCCTACATGTGGTGTCTTAACTAAGTTTGCAAATGTATTTGGGGTTGCCCAAAAGGAGAAATGGAAAGCTAAAGGCTGTGCTATCTTTCTCGGAGACAGATGGGAGTTTTCTCTGTTGATGACCTTAGTAAGTCCTAGGAAGGAGTGATACAGTAAATGAAAGTTTAAAAGAGATACACAGAATGTGGGGATGTGGTATTTACTTATTTATTTCCTTAATGAAAGAAAAATGAGAATCCAAAAAAAAAAGGAGGAAAAAAATGACGCTTTTGAAAGTTTATGTGGTCTGGTTATGCCCAGCTCTGGGCATGAAGAAGAGGCAACCTGTTCACCATCCTGAAGTGGCCATCTACTCCTGTTGCAAGGATAGGAAAAGGTATGTATATGATGCAGATACTTTTTCCTAGTAAAACATGAAATAGGTGTCTGTTTATTTATTCATCTATTTAGCAAATGTTTACTGAGCACTATTTATGTGATAAGCATATTGAAAATCTGGACAACTAATTAAACACAATTTCATTTTTTTAAAAATATTTTTTTTAGTTATCCATGGACCTTTAATTAATTTGTATGTGGTGCTGAGAATTGAACCCAGTGCCTCACACATGCTAGGTGAGTGCTCTACCACTGAGCTACAGCCCCAGCCCAACACAATTTCTGACCTCAAAAAAAGTCACAGGTGGTAAAAGGTATAAGACAGGTGCTTTCAAACGTGCCTTGCCCATAGTAGACAGTAAGTGCCTGCTCTTACTGTAACCACGGTTTCTCTTCCTGTGATACCATCTCTGGGAGAGCTACAATCTCTAAGAAACTCTACCTTCTAAGCCAGGAACCCTGAAGCAATTGTCTTTAGTGCTGAGAAGGAAGAACAACATTGGTGCTATCTGAGCAGAGATGAAGGATACCGAATAACCACCAAGGATAGAGGCAGGCTTTGTGGAGGAGGAGATGCCTGAGATAATTTTTAAACTTCAGTAGCACATTACTAGAAGGACAAAAATGAGAGAATAATGATGTGGGGATATAGATATCCATGTACAAGTATGTATTGGAAAATGGCAAACACCAATTTACCTTTGGGAAAAGGCACATGGACAAAATTTGAGCATAGGTCCCGCCCAGTTCAGAGAGCGTATAGTAAGGTTGCCCAAGCAACGGGTGCAAAGTGAGAAAAGATGAAAACAAGGAGCTAGACCAGGGTGACATTTAAGGACTATGTAGAGAAGGAGTTTTCTAACAGTTGCCAAAATGAAAGGACCTAAGAGACAAAAGGAAAACCAAATTGGAAGGATAGTGGAGGCAAAGATCATTGCAATGAGATGTGGCAAGTGTCACAGAAGTCAGATCCAGTAAGGATCACAAATGAAGAGCCTGGTAACTGGACAATGAACAGTGACCTTGGCCAGGACAATTACAATGGACAGGTGACAGAGGAAGCCAGACTAGGAGATACACTGATTGCCACAACTAATCTGGGAAGCCTGAGCCGGTCTCCGTAGGATAAAACCTCTGAATACCCGACATCCCCCCACTGAGAAATACAGGGACATGTGCCTTCCTGGAATTCAAGACCCACCACTCTAGGAGGCTCTCAGACAACAGGATGCATTCAAATTGACAGCACAAACTTCCAGCTTTCCTCTCCATCTCCTTATGTCTCAGGGTGGCTGTCCCTAATGCAGTCTGCTGTGGTCCAGGTCTTCCACTCCACGAATTCCTCTTATTCTAAGGACCCACAGTACCTAAGGGTGACACTAATGACCACAGAAACAGCCATTAACAGAGGAAGTAATATTCTTCTGCTAAAAAAGTCAAATATAAGAAAGCAAAATTAGAGCATTGAGAATCCAGGACAGCTTTGCATAAGAGGAAGAACATAAATGTTCAAAGGACCTTTCCACAAGTTAGTTCCCCACAGAACTTCAACCCAAGCAGCTTGATGATGATCTGTCCCTATTTTCTGAAGGTTAAAAGATAATGGCACAGTGAGAGGTGGAAAATATCAGTAGAGGCATCATCATCCCTCATATCTTGATTAAAAAGTTACATGGTAATGGACAGAAGTGTTTGAGAATTATTATTATATTCTATCTTATTCTGTAGACAATTTGAGCTAATTTACAAAATTCATAGTCTATATTAGTGTAATACAAATGGATGAGGAAAATAAGGCCAGGAAAATAAGCCTATAAGTATAGGTGTGTGTGTGTGTGTGTGTGTGTGTGTGTGTGTGTGTGTGTGTATGAGACCAAGTAAGAGAAAGGCATTTTGAGATAAATTTTTGTAAACAGGAGATATTTGTCCTTGTTTTTATTTAACCTCAATCTTCTCTCTGTGAAGTATCACTCTAAAAAAAGTATGTCTTTTAATTTGCCAAAATGCAAACTTATATCCCTACTAGCCGAGAAGGGGTAGAAAGCTTCTCTTGAGAGAAAAGGAAATGGACAAATAAAGATTTCTGATCTCAGACAAAAGAAAATCACCTACGAAGAGAGCCAGAAGGGGAAGATTCTAAGGAGAGAGATGGAGAGCTATGCCAGGAGGCAAACACATAAAAAAGATTTAGTGATCTAACTAATTAAAAATTTAAAAGCTTTATTTGTCAAAAACATCATAAACAACCCAAATGTTCTGAGATAGAGGACAGGTTGAGAAGTCTGACTGCATTTTCTGTGTAGGTGGGAATTTGCTGAGCCAGGGCAGCTTTTAGCTGATAGAGGTTAAGAATCCAGTTCAAGGTTACCCACCTCTTATCGGCCAGAGCCAGGATGAAAGCAAGCCTGGTTGTGCCCCATAGCGGATGCCCCGAACCACGTTTCCCTTTCTTTAGATTTACCCTGAATTTGTCTATTTCCTCTTTTGCTTGCTTTTAAATTCTTTTTGCAAATGGAGGATTGAACCCAGGGCCTTACATATGCTTGACAAGTTCTCTAACATGGAACTCTCCCCATGAACCTCTATTTTACTCTCTTCTAAAGCTTTATTGTTTTCATCATTTTGTTTTGTCTTATATTTAATATATTTTTGATTAGTCGTGTATTTTCATGCTGTTTATTGTTGATGGAATAAATGAATATTCAAATTGGTTATTTTTGGTGTAAAGACATTTTCTTGGTCCAAAGCTGTTTTCATTTTCACCTTAATGACAAGATTTTCTCATACCTCTGTGAAATAGGTATTATTTTTATTCTCTTTTTATAAAAGAGGAAATCAAGGACTAGGATCTATAATCAGAGCACTGATTAGGAAACCAGGTCCAAGTATGGGGCAGTAAGAGAGCACATGTAGAGGGACCAGATAAAATGGTAGAGCAGATAATCCACAGTGCTTGGGTCTGATGAAGTGGGCAGGAACCCATGGGCCTTGGTGGTAGCAATCCCTTCTGGGCTGGGTCCTGGAAGCCTCAGGAGCTAGTCTGCCATTGCAGAGCATCTTATGATGACCAGTTAATCTGATCCAATCATCTCAGTTATCTGACACCTAAGTGCAGGCTCACCTCGGTATTGTGAGGCATGAAACTTATATACTTTAAGTAAAGATTATTTTAAAAACCTAATTTTGTAAATTTCACAAAACAGAAGACTGTGCTAAGACATTTCCAAGATCCCCCTTGGTAACCCCTGCAAATGAGGGGCCATTTAGTCAAAGTGGTTTTAACTTGACAATAACCCTGTTCCTTCCCCCTAGGGATTTAAAATGTTAATAAGAAGTTTCAAGATACAACAGATAATGTATTGATGGATAAAGTGATAATTTCATGTATGGGTTGGGACATTATGGACCTCAAGTACCACTAGAAAGGAAGTCTTGATATTCACACAGGAATTAATTCCTACCCACAGTATCCAGGCTCATTGATAAAGACCGTATTTATGAGTTACAGTAGATATAATCACTAGGTGTTTTGTTTTCATCCTTCCTAGAAATCAAAAAATATAGACATATATTTCTATATGCTAATTCTACATGCGTACATATAAATAAATAGGAAATAGTTATTTTATCAGATGTTCATGTGTGTGCATATGTAGGTGTATGTGTGTATATGTATAGAAAGAGAGAGAGCAGAAGCAGCTTGCACACACACACACACACACACACACCCACACACACACGTTTCTAAGGCAATTTTCTGGTAATCTGCTAAATTATGTTTGAAAAGGAAAATAAATATCTCTTCACCTACCCCACTGCTATGGACTGAATTGTGTTTCTTAATTTCATATATTGAAGCTCTAACTCCCTAACTGCTAATGTGATATTATTTGGTCATGGGGCCTTGGAAATAGTTAATGATGTCATAAGATTGGGGCTTTGAGGATGAAATTAGTCTGCTAATGAGAAGACACAAGAAAAATTTCTCTCTCTTCACCATGCAAGAATATACTGAGAAAGTGGCTGTCTACAGGTCAGGAAGACAACCTTCACCAGGAACCAAACCCTATAAAATGTTGATCTTGTATCTCCAAGTCTCTAGAACTGTGAGGAAATAAATTTCTGTTGTTTAAGCCACCCAGTCTATGGTAGTTTGTTATAGCAGGTTGAACAGTCAAAGATACCCACCAGATAGTTCATATTTTATGAGATATGCAAGTATAGCCAGGTTTAATATAAATGTACTGTGTAAGACATAAACAAATGCACAATAAAAATCAATGTAATTTTAATACTTTAAATCACATACATATTGTGTTAATTAGCACCCCCCCCATTATAACAAAACACATGAGATAATCAACTTAAAAAGAGGAATGGTTTATTTAGCTCACAGTTTTGAGGTTTCAGTACATGTTGAGTTGGCCCCATTGCTGTTTGGCCATCATAGAAGGAGTGTGTGACAGAGGAGACTACTCATCTCATGGCTCTGGGAAACAAAAAATAGAGGAAGAGGAAGGGCCAGGGTCGCAGTATCGCCTTCTAGGAGATGCCTTCAATGAACTAATCTCCTTCCAATAGTCTTCATGTCTTAAAGTTGCCTCCACCTCCCAAAATAGTGCAACAGGGTTGAGGACCAACTGTTCAAATCATGGGCCTTTGGGGAACATTCAAGATGCAAACTGTAGCACATTATCTATTTTGCTAAGATAGTTTCAGCTTGGATTTTATGTTCGTGATAGTGAAAGAGCCTTCAGGGTGACTCTGATTATAGACTCAGAATATAGACTCTGCTACATTCTGTGTGACTACAAAGTTAATTTTATTTTCTAAAAATCTGTTTTTCTGGGCACAATAGCATATGCCTATAATCCCAGTGACTGGGGAGGCTGAGAGAGGAGGATTGCAAATTTCAGATCAGTTGAGTGACCAATATTGAAACAGAGACACCTAGGTTCTAATCAGCCTCAGGATGGTAAAATGAGGCTAGGTGAAATCACCAAAGGAGAGAACACAGAAAAAGAGAACACTGTAAGACTGAGAAGAAATGAGGAATAAGTAGGAAGAGATAAAAAAAAATGACGCAAAGTCAGGCTGCAGTTGTAGCTCAGTGACAAAGCACTTGCCTAGTATGTGTGAGGCACTGGGTTTGATCCTCAGCACCACATAAAAATAAATAAATAAAATAAAGGTATTATGTCCATCAACAACTTAAAACAAAATGACACAAAGTCTAGGTAATAAAAGGAGTTTCAGAAGGAGGGACTTTAGTCTCACCTTGCCTGATACCTTACATTTCTGGTGCTTATCTTTCCTTGCTTTCAAAGTAAACTATATTTCTACATTGTTAGTGCAGGAATAATTATTTTAAATTTGACAATGTTTGGCACCATGCTAAAGATATTGTCAAGAATTTGATAATCCTTGTTTATGGTTTGATTTTTATAATATTGAAATGATGACAAAATCATCATACTGATACTTATTGAGTATATAATGAGCAGTTCTATGTACTTTATATAGATTATTAGCTTACTCCCAACAATAATCAAATGATGTTATGTGCATTATCCAAATGTAACAGACTTCTCTAGAAAGGCAAATACTCAGAATTTGCTCCAACATGTACTAGCATGATCATATTTAAACAATCATAAATGGAGATTTCCTAATTTTGAAACTTTAGACTTAGGTTTTTAGTTAAAAATCTTCATTCATATGAGAATAGAAAATGGCAAGTGTTGGTGAGGATATAGAGAAACTGGAAGTTTGTGCACTCTTTTTTTAAATGTTTTTAGTTGTAAATGAACACAATAACTTTATTTTATTTATTTATTTGATTTTTTATGCAGTGCTGAGGATTGAATCCAGTGCCTCACACATACTTGGCAAGTGCTCTAGCACTGAGCCACAACCCCAGTCTAGTTTGTGTACTCTTATTGCTAGTACAAATGTAAAATGGTGCAGTCACTGTGGAAATTAGCCAGTTCCTCAAATAATTGAAAATATGATTACTGTATGATTTGGCATTCCACTTCAGGGTGCATATACACCCCCAATTTGAAAACAGCATCTCCAAGAAATATTTGTACCCCCATGTTTATAGCTACACTATTCACAGTAGATTCCTAAAAGAGAAATCAATTCAAATGTTCACTGAAGGATGAATAAATAAGATAGTGTATGTACATTAGCCCTTAAAAAATAAGAAAATTTCTAACATAGGACACAACATGGGTGTACCTTGATGCTATAGTGCTAAATGAAATAAGCCAGTCACAAATAAGATACTGTAGTATTTCAATTATACGAATTACTTATAGTAGTGAAATCCACAGATGGTAAGTACAGTGGCCACTGACAAGGACTGTGGCAAGGGGAGAATGAGAGTTGTGTATGATGGAAACAGTTCTGGAGATTGGCTGCAACATAGTTATGTCCCTTATGCTCCTGAACTGTACATTTAAAAATAGTTACATTGGTAAATTCTGTTATGTATATTTTACCACAATTTTAAGAAGAGTGAAGAATCCAATCCCTCTTAATTCAATTATTACTAAAGTCCAAAGCTGTCCTATTATCACTTTTCCATACACTTTTTGAACAGGGTAGAATGTCCCAATATGCAGAAAATTCTTCATAGGCTGTACAGCTTTGATGGTGTGTATGGTACCTATGTGGATTCTGTTATGCTTTAGATATGAGGTATCCTCCAAAAGCTCACATGTGAGACAATGCAAGAAAGCTTATATGTTAAAAGATTGAGTTGTGAGATCCTTAACCTAATCCTCTGATAGGGACTAGGTAGGTGGTAGTTGTAGGCAGATATGATGTGGCTGGAGGAGGTGGGTCATTGGAGCATGGTTTTGGGATATATATTTTGTCCATGGTAAGGGTACTTTTTTTTTCTCTCTCTCTCTTCTTCCTGGTGCCATGTCCTGAGCTGGTTTCCTCTACCACACTCTTCTACCATGATGTTTTGCCTATCTCAGACCCAGAGCAATGGAGTCAATCATCTGTGCACTGAGATCTCTGAAACTACAAGCCCCAAACAAAGTTTTGCTTCTCTAAAATTGTTCTTGTCAGGTCTTTTAGTCATTACAGTGAAAAAGCTGACTAAAAACAGATTCAAACTGGAAAGAATGGAAATAAGATATAAGGAAAAGATAAAAATTAACATGTGCTTATATCCCAGCTACTAAGACTGTGCTTAACTCTTCATAATATGAACTTTTTGGAATATTTTAATTTAGGTTTTTGATAAAGAGCCTATTTTTTGACTTGAAATGAAGAACAATTAATTCTACTATAGGCTTCAGTAATGATGATTATATGGGGACCTGATTATACTTTATAATGATTCCAGATAGAGTAATTTTTAAATGTTTTATCGGATCTATGAAGGGATCATTGTGTGACTTGCATTTAGAAAAACCTACTCTCCAAAGAATTATCTGTGGTAGGCTATTACTGTTAGGTCAAGTTATGCATTTGAAATTGATTAATACATTTCTTGGGGTGACTGTCAAGTAACTCATCCTGTTTACAATTAATCCCTTCTGTAATCTGGACTGGTACTATTTTTATGTGAAATCTGAGAATCCGTGCAATACTCATTTCCCATATATAGACACATCATGGTGGGCAATACTCTCACCATTATCTATGGATTAATTCAAATTTGATAGAATCATCTCTCTCCAGAGATAGATTATGAAAGACTTTTAAAGGAACAGATTTCCATACTAACTTTGAACTTAATCAGCTATTTCATAATTATGCCAGGACTGCTACAAGGAATCCCATGGCTTCTTATTATTCATAGCAGCAAGACAAAATGTATGCAACCTTTCTTCATTTTAGGAGGTGGTAAAAGGTCTCAGAGACTACCCTTCACATGCTAATATTTCAGAAATCTATTATTTTGGTGTAGTGATAAAAAGAGGAAAGTAAGTTTTAAGATTTTCCAGTACTCTTCTCTTTATTATCAAAACTATCTTTTGTGTAACTAAAATTATTTACTGCAATCATTGAGTGAGCTTTCATTCATGATGTTCACTAAAGAAAATATTGAACTTTTGCCATTTGAAATGTAAATACAAAATAAAGAGTTTGCAAACCAAATAAGGGCACTGTTTTATTCCTCCCAATGCAGCCAACAAACTGGATTTCGGAAATATTTTTGAGGTTATCACTGGTTAGTCTTAACAACTATATAGGACCATTTCTCTTTTTTTGTTATTTTTTGATAAATCTTGCTCTTATTTTCAACTTTCTAATAACATATTAAAAATAATTCTTTAAGAATTAAATTCTCATGCATAATGTGTGTGTCGTACCAATGTTTTTATCAAAGAACATGCTGCACTGCTGCGTAAAGGAGGTACAATATTTTGTTGCCTAAATATGAATGACTTCAGTTGGAAATATTTTCAAACCTTTACCCTTGAAGTGTGCTGTGGTCTGAACCACCTGAAAAATTCATATATTGTTACTTAATTGCCTATGTGATAGCATTAAGAAGTGGAGACATCTCAGGAAGTGATTAAGTTTTGAGGCTTCTAACCTCATAGATGGGATTAGTGCCTTTAAAAAGAGCTTTTACATCACATTTGCTTCTTTTGCCCTTCCCTCTTTCTCCATGTGAGGATGCAGTCAAAAGAAAACCCCACCAGTGCCACAGGATCTCGTTAGATAATTTACTGCCAGTGCCTTTTTCTTGAACTTTATGGCCTCCATAACTGTAAGAAATAAGTTTCTGTTCTTTATAAATTACTCAGCCTAAGGTATTTTGTTGTAGCAGCACAAACAGACTAAGATAACATGGTTATCAAATGCATGAAGACATGGTAAGATATTTTGTATTTTCACTAGTGCATTATAAGATGATTTTCCTCTCAGCACTCTAAGCTTAGGGAAGTCAAGCATTATTTTTCCCTGTTACACATATATTATAAAAGCTTCCCGGTGTATGCTGATGTGCAGCTGATTTAAGAGCCAGTGTACTAGAGATGCATTTCAATGATACTACTATGAGAAGGAGAGCATGTGAATGGTGCATGTTCAGTGGTAAGGTTTTAAGCATTGGTAGCAGGCATTGCTAAGTGACCATGCTGTTTTGATTAGCCTTCCACATTCATCTTTAGGAAGTTACTTATGTTGGCACCAAGTAGGAAACTATTAGCCACATCTGATCTAAAACATTCTCTGTCTATGCATGGTGATTATAATTTACAAATTCTGTTGGACAAATCTATTCTTTAGACCACTATAAAGTAGTATCAAATGATGTCATGGTATTTCAACAATCCCATTTGTCAGTTAATGGGAATAACTGAAATCAGTACCTTTTACTCTTTTCTTGAAATAATTTTTTTTTTCACTGTTAGAAATTTAGACTCAGAAACATTATCAAACTTGATAATGTTTTCCTTTCCGATCCTCTACCCAAAGAGAAGAATGGATCCTGGTGATTAAATGCAGGAACTTTCTTCAGAATGTCCAAATTCCAGTCCTAAGCTCTTCCACTTAGTCTGTGCTATGGTTTGAATGCCTCCTCCAAAATCCATGTATTGGTAACTTAATCCATAATGTAGTAATGTTGGCAGGTGGGAATTTAAGAGGTGGTTATGTCATTAGTGGATTGATGCCATTGTTACAGGAATGGCTTAGTTATCAAGAGAGTGGGTTCCTAATTAAAGGAGAGTTTTGTTTCCTTCTCACTTGCTTTTTCATGCTTTCTTGTTCCTCTGTCTTCCATCATGGATGAGAGAGTATGAATTCCCTCACCAAGTGGGCTCCTCAATCTTGGACTTCTCAGCCTCCAGAACTGTAAGAAATTAATCTCAGTTCTTTTTATATTACCCATTCTCAAGTATTTTGTTATGGTAGTACAAGCCAGACTAAGACATCCTGTGACCTTCGGAAGGTATGGAAAGTTTCTGTCACCTCACTCTCCCCATTAGTAATAGATACATGTGAACTAGGAGAAATAAATTCATTCCAGTCAAGTAATATTACAGTTGTCAATTATTGCAATTTGTAGCAGAATTTAGAACTATTCTTTTATAGTGGTCATCTTCAAAGTAGTCTTTCCTGGCAGTAGAAACTTTAGAAATTTCTGGTTGGTTTTAAATGCAGTCTTTCAAGTACATTTATCACTATTTAAATGTATGTGTATCTCCACTTATAAAAAGATGAATATTATGTGGTTCTAGACTATATATGGATTTTATTCATCAATCTGTCCTCCATACACCCATGCATTTAGTAAGTATTTAATGACTGCCTTCCATAGGGCCTTCCCTTTTGAAATAAAGACAAATACAGCACATGCCTTCTTTTGGTGTGAGCTTCTATTCTCTGGCAGGACCAGATACAGACAGAAAGGGAAATGTGTGGTTATTGTACTGAGCAATAAGTACACTGTGCTTGCAGTGCTATAGGAATGAGCACAGAGCATAAGTTTTGATGCCTTGAGGGCTAGAGACGGCATTACATTTTTCTAGTATCAAACGATTGACTTAAAAGATATTGTTTTCAGTTGACCTCAGCTAAAATAGTACCTTAGATGAAACTGATGCATTCATAGCCTTTTAGAAAACAATTAGGGCAAAACTGGCTTGTTTCAAAGCTGGAGATAGAAACTTCCTTTTTCAATCTTATGGCTATTTTACTTTAGGGAGCAGAACACACTGATTATGGCTATTTGGCTGCATCTCAGTCTTGTTTGGAAAAGGGTGTTGGTGTATTTTATATAGCAGAGTTGAATAAATCCAAGTACTTACCACTGTAATTTACTGCATGTGAGGCTGGCCTGTCCCCTGGATCACAAAGGAAATGCACCAGGGAGAAAGTTTCCATTTTGCTTTTATATTTAAGAAATAAATCATTCTTTCTGCACAAAACACATAAAAAGCTATAAAATTTAGCCTAAGCATTAATAATTATTTTTAACTCCTATAAATCCTAGGTTACTTTATAGTATAACTATAGGAATTCTTTTCTTTTTTTTTTTAGATCTTTTATTTTCGTCTAGTAAAATGGGTCATTAATTTATATGGAGTCTTTATAGTTCTGAATTTAAAAACCTGTGTGTTTTCTTATCATGTTAGTTTGCTTGCAAATGCAAAATGTTGAAACACAGGTACTCTGATTTTCCTTTTATTTGATGTCTTAAAAGAAATCGTTTTATCTTATCATTGGGAATTTACAGGATACTTACATGCAATTTAAAATAAAGAATGGATGAAAACACTGCTTAACCACTTGAAAATCATTGTTCCTGGAATATTCAGTCCTGAATTTTTAAATGTAGTGCCTATGTGGACATTGCCATGGGCACAGACACACACCAACTGTGTGGGCTAATGATGATAAATCTTGCCAACTTCAACCCCTTTTGTTGGTTGTATTTTCTTAATGCTTTTTCAGAAATGTTCTTGGACCACTTAAAATTAAAAAAAAGTTTTAAAAAAGGAACTAAGCAACATGTTCATTTCTTTTACTATGAAACCAAAAGTGCTTTGGGAATGTAATCATTAAAATGTGCAAACATGGTGGCTTGGGTAGAAGGAGCCATTTTGTCCTTGACAGTTGAGATCTTTTCATTATTTTTGAAGACCACCCATTGAGTTTCCCAAACAAAGCTTTTTTTCCAAATCCTCCATGACAACAATTCAGACTTGAAACAAAAAGTGGAGGCAAAAGGCAAAGTGCTCCATCTAGAGTACAAAGGAACCAAGTTTTAAAAAATTGGGATGGATTCTTCCTAAAAAGGGTCTTTCAAAATTACCCTTCATCAGGAAATGAGGGGTACAAGACCAAACAGTATTTTCATTGCATTCAAACAGAAATTCCTTCCCAACTTCCTGTTCTTCTCAGATTCATCAACCTAATCATAACATTGAGATAATTCAGCCAATTTCCCAAAAGGATTAGAGAAATTATACAGTTCACCTGAAAGAACTGAAATAGTGGATTTGCCATCTGTTTCTTAATTATGGCTTTACCCAATGTGTTTAGAAAATATTCTTTATCTCCATTATTCATGTGGCATTAATTGGATTTCAAATACAGAATATAGTAGCATTCCCCCATATATATACCATTCTCAGTGTAAAACATTCGCATTTTGGTAATGTTAATATTGGTTTTCCTTCCCTCCCAGGCAAGAATCAGAGAATTATCATTCACCAAAAAGCTAATGAAGTCTAGCTTTATGGCTTTGCAATCACATGGAATATCACTGTAGTAACTTTGGGCATTTATAAAGTCTTGATAAATAGAAGTGGTGTTGAAGGCTGAGATGTAGCTCGGTGGTAAAATGCAGGTTTAGCATGGAGGAGACACTGAGTTCAATATCCAGTACCCTCTACCCTGCAAAAAAAAGAGAGTTTAGGATATAATTTTATTGATTTTGTGGGATCTATTGCCACAGTCTGGCTGGGCACAATCAGGAGCCACTTGTCAAAAAAAACTAACTTTATTTTTAGAACCACACATGCCAAACAAAACAGCTCCTCAGGAAAAACCCTCAGAGCCCAACTGCCACCACAGGCTTCCCACAAGCCTCTCTCACCACCACAAGCCTCTCCACCTCCCCCAATCCTCCTGCTCTTGAGGCCGATTGGCTGGGTCGCGTGGGTGGAGCCAAAAAAGTCCCCCAATGAGCAGCTCCGTGGTCTGAAAGGGCAGGTAAACAGCCCAATGAGCATCACCTCAGAGGAGCCAATCAGCTAGATGTTGCTGGGGCCGCTGTGAGCCAATCATCAGCTGGCAGTCTGAAAGTTTGCTGGGGCCCCTTCGGCTGTGGCTCTCAAAATCTCCCCCTCTCTGTTTAAACAACAAGCATGTGGCATAGGGACCGTGCCTGCCTTAGGTTGTCCAATAGTACATATGGTCCTTACCTGTTATGGGATGAGCTGACCACAAGGCATCAGTCTCCTGTCTTAGGTTGGTACCATTGCAATTGGATCTTACCCATCACTGACTACCGGTCCAGTATACAGCCACACCTGTGGAGAGGTCTTTGTACCCGTGGGGGGGGGGTGAGGTTCTTTGCCTCACCTCTGTTGGCCCCCAAATTTTAGCTGAACGATCATGACAAGCAGAAGGGAGGAAGATACACCAAGCCAATTGACGGCTCCTTTTGGAAAAATTGTACCACTGATGACATCATCAGCAAAAATACCCCAACACTACCACAAGTCGCTGCACCAACAGATAGTTCACAATGCATACAGGTGAGTTCACAATACATACAAGTGATACATAGTCCAGGCAAGTTCTGCAAGCAGTTCAGTGATGGCTATTGCAGAAGCTGTAGATTGGTTTTATCTTTGTCTTCACCGGAACTGGGATGAAGATAGGAATTCTGGCAATAATGGCTAAAAAAAAAATTATGTAACATTCCAGAAGGCACTAAAAGAAAACAATTTTCTTAACAATTTACATTATCTTGAAGAGAATTATTAAATATAATGAAAAGGAAAGGTGAAAGTAAACAAACAGATCTGTTAACCTTCTTTTGTTCACATATTAAAACAATCCTCAACAGCTGTTTACCCAATTTAAATTAAACCATTTAAATCACGTGAAAAAAAATATTTGGATCAATTTTTTCATGAGCGCCCATCATATATGATATATGGACATACATACATTCAAACATATAACACAAAACACAAGTGTGCGCACATAATATAATACATACAAAACATAACATAATAGTAAAGGCCCTATAACTTTTTACAGGTGAAATCTCCATTGCAATGTTTAAAAACTCTATACTCAAAAAATAGAACTGATCAGCAAAACATTAACCTAGGTCTGTATGAGCTCAAAAAACAAAATAGAACTTCATGATATGGGAAAGGGAAATAATAAAATAGATATTGAAAAAAGCATCCTGGTTCTTTTGCAGATGTAAGAATAGCCAAACTGGAGTTCTGGATATCAGCTGTTATGGATTTGAGCCAAATCATCTTCTTTTTGGTCTGTAGAAATCGCTTTAGTTAACCTCTCTGGAATCCAAATCGGCTGCTGTTCTCCCTGTGGAAACACATAAACAGACCCCCGACTCCAGACAATCACTGGGTCAGGACCTTAGTTAATCTCTCCAGAATCCAAATTGTCTGCTGTTCTTCCTGTGGAAACACACAAACAGACCCCCACTCCAGACAATTACTGAGTCAGGACCTTTCCATTGTCCTGTTAGAATATCCTTCCAAAGTACCTTTGGCTTATGTACATTTTTTGGACACATATGCCTTTCTGCAGCACTAAGCCCTGATGAATCCAAATTTAAAAAGTTTAGAGTAAAAAGGGTTATTTTAAGTTTATCTTTGGGGAATATATACCCCTTCCCAATTCCTTCTTTTTGCTTTAATAAGTACATTTTAATAGTTTGATGAGCTCTTTCAACTATGCCTTGTCCCTGTGGATTGTATGGGATTCCTGTTATATGAGTAATGCCAAATGTTGAGGAAAATTGTTTAAAAGAGGTAGAAGTATAACCAGGGGCAATATCTGTTTTTAACTGTTTTGGAATGCCCACAGTGGCAAAATTTCGTAAGCAATGAGCTATAACATCTTTAGTTTTTTCTCTGGCATGAAGGGAGCCCATCAAAAAACCAGAAGAAGTATCAACTGTAACATGCAAATATTTTAATTTTCCAAATTCTGGCAAGTGTGTGACGTCCATCTGCCAAATATGGTTAGGTATCAATCCTCTAGGATTGACTCCAAGATTAACTTGTGGTAAAAAGGTCACACAATTTTGACATTGTTTTATTATTTGTCTAGCTTGTTCCTTGGTTATTTTAAAACACTTTTGTAAAGTATTAGCATTGACATGGAACCTTTTATGAAAATTTATAGCTTCTTTAGTGTAGAGAAAATATGTAGGTCATGTGTAGTTTTATCTGCTAAATCATTGCCCAAACTAAGGGCTCCAGGCAATAATGTATGTGACCTGATATGTCCTATAAAGAACGGATCTTTTCTGTCCCAGATTAGACTTTGTATAGTGGAAAGCAAAGAGAAAATAGTAGAGGAAGGGGAAATCCTACCAGCATCTTCAAGGGATACTATAGCATTAACTATATACTGACTATCGGAAAATAAATTAAATACAGAATCTTTAAACATCACAAAAGCTTGTAATACTGCATTAAGCTCTACCTTTTGAGCTGATTGTTTGGGTACTAAAAATGTAAAGGTTTGATCAGGTGTAACTATTGATGCTGTACCATTATTTGACCCATCAGAGAATATATTTGGAGCATTCATAATAGGTTTTTTTCTTGTCATTTTTGGAAAAATTACAGGATGCGATGACCAAAAAGACAATAAAGGATTAGATGGTAAGTGGTTATCAAATGAAACATTAGATTTGCACATGATTATTGCCCAAGTATTTAACTCATTAGCTAACTCATCAATTTGATTCATAGTATATGGAGTAATAATTTTATTGGGAGAAATCCCAAACACTCCCTTTGCTGCTTTTATTCCTTTGAGTATTAATTGTCCTACAGCCTCAGGATACCTAGTAAGAATAGTGTTAGGAGAATAAGATAAATGTATCCATAATAATGGACCTTCTTGCCAAAATACTCCTGTAGGAATAATTTTGTTGGTAGTACAATAAATAATAAAGGCAAACTTATATCAATTCTATCCAAATGCATATTTTCCATATATGTTTCAATGATTTTTAATGTCTTTCTTGTTTCAGGTGTTAACATTCGGGGTGAATTTGGATCTGATGGACCTTTTAGGATATCAAATAAAGGTCCCAACTCTCCTGTTGGTATACCTAGATAAGGCCTTATCCAATTTATGTCTCCTAATAACTTTTGAAAGTCGTTAAGTGATTTGAGTTGATCTACTTGTATTTGAATTTTTGGTGGATGGACCATGGTTGAGGATAATAGAACTCCTAAATAATTAATTGGAAAATTTAATTGTACTTTATCTATTGCTATCTCTAGATTATAATTTTTTAATAAGTTTGTAAGTGCCGCATAACATTCTAGCAATGTGTTTTTAGCTTTGTGTGCTAATAATACATCATCCATATAGTGAAATATTTGTAGTTCAGGATTTTGATTTCTAAGTGGCTGGATTACTTTGTTAACATAAATTTGACACATAGTTGGGCTGTTAGCCATCCCTTGAGGGAGTACTTTCCATTCATATCTCTGATCAGGACCTTCATGATTCAGTGCAGGGATAGTAAATGCAAAACGTGGACTATCCTCAGGATGAATTGGAATTGAAAAAAAAAAACAATCTTTAATATCTATAACTAAAACATACCAAGTTTTTGGCAAAGCAGACAATTGAGGAATCCCCGATCGAGCAGGTCCCATAATAACCATCTCATTATTAATGGCTCTTAAATCTTGCAATAATCTCCATTTACCAGATTTCTTTTTGATGACAAAAATGGGAGTATTATGGGGAGATGCAGAAGGTTGTATATGTCCTTCCGCTAATTGTTGTTTGACCAGATCATGGGCTGCTTGTACCTTTTCTTTAGTCAGTGGCCACTGAGGAGCCCATACTGGTCTTTCTGATTTCCAAACAATTTTTATTGTCTCAGTGGCCCTTTCTGAAAATCCAACCCATGTCTGTCTGTTCCTTGAACTATTTGTATTGGTGCTGCTATACCTTGTTCTTGTTTTTCTAATCTTTTTCCTTTCCTAAAACCTTGTCTAGCCATAATAGTGGGTGCATTTTGATTGATGTTATTTGTTAATGTCAAACCTAATTGATCACCATCCCCATAAATTTACAGGAAGATGATCCAATACATATGGTTGTATAGTTCCCTCACATCCTTCAGGATCCTTCCAATCTAATACCATTGCACTTCTATGGGGATTAGTCACCACTCCTAGGCCTCGAAGTGTTTGAGTGGCTTGTTGTAATGGCCAATGTTTTGGCCATTCTTGATGAGAGATGATGCTAAGGTCTGCACCTGTATCCAGTAGCCCATTAAATTCATGTCCTTGAATATTTAGTTTTAGCATGGGGCGAGAATCTAAATTTAAAGAAAGCATAGCCCAATCTACACCTGTGGAGCCTAATCCCTTGGAACCTCTTTCTACAGAACGACTGGAAAATTTATCATGTAGGCTGGGTATTATTAGTAACTGTGCTATTCTATCTCCTGGTGAAATTACTGATATACCCTTTGAGAACTGGCTATAATTTTTATTTCACCTTCATAATCGGGATCAATTACCCCAGGACTTATCATAAGTCCTTTTAGAGTAGAAGAGCTGCGTCCCAATAATAAGCATACTGTTCCTTTGGGAAGAGGTTCTTTTACCCCTGTGGGAATGATTTGAACTCCCATCTCTGGAGTTAGTACTGCTCTGGCGGAGGCACAGATGTCCAACCCTGTGCTCCCTCTGGTTTGTCTGATGAGAGATCTGATGGACAATGTGTCCTGGGCACTACCCTGATGGGGTTGCTGGGTTTCTCCAGTGCTCCATATATTTGTGGTTTTGGGCCCCAGAGCATTGGGCCCCCCTGTCCATTTTTTGGCAATGGAGCCCGATGCCTTTCTCCATGATATTGTGGATAAACACCTGGTCCTTGTTCGTTTTTTGATAATGGAGTACCCTCTATGGTGGTTTGAGAATGGCATTCATTAGCCCAATGTCTCTCTCTACAGCATCGTGGGCAAATACCCGGTATTCTACTCCTTTAATACCTAGTTTTGTTAAACCCTCCTCCTATGGGGCAATTCCTTTTAAAATGTCCTGTTTGTTCACAATTGTAGCATGTTCTTGGCCTGGCATCTAAAGCCTGTTTTACTGCAGCTGCCACAATTTGCCCTTGTTCATTAATGTCTCTGGCATCTAAAGCCTGTTTTACTTCAGCTGCCACGACTTGCTCTTGTTCATTAATGTCTCTACATAATTTAATACATGTGTTTAAATCTTCATGCTTCCATGGTCTAATGATTTCTCTGCACCAATGATTCACTTGGTCATAAGCCAGTTGTTTTATTAATGGAATTGCTTGTTCTGTATTCCCCAAAACTTTGGTAGCTGTTTGAATAAGCCTATCTACAAATTCAGCGTAAGATTCATTAGCTCCTTGTATTATCTTATTGACCTTGTAAACCTCCATGTCCTTGTAAAGTCTTCCATGCCCTAACCGCCTCTACAGCAATTTGTGCGTATACGCCAGGATCATATGCAATTTGTTGCTGCTGATCCTCATAAGGTCCCTTTCCTAACAATATATCTAGATTTCTCTGAGGATAACCAGCTGCTGCATTTCGCCTAGCCATCAACATCTAGCTGATTGGCTCCTCTGCGGTGATGCTCATTGGGCTGTTTCCCCGCCCTTTCAGACTGCCAGCTGATGATTGGCTCACAGCATCTATTTAGACAGTCTGAATTCTCTTTTTGTTTGTAGCCTATGATAGATATATTAGTATAGGGATGACTTGTAGTAATACCTTTAGTTTTAGTAAACCTTCTGTTTACTTTAAACAGAAGCAGAAGTTGTGGAAAGTATATATATATATATATATATATATATATATATATAGAGAGAGAGAGAGAGAGAGAGAGAGATAGATATATATATATACACACATATACATACATACATATATACACACATATGTATATGTATGTATACATATATTTGTGAATACATTTTTCTCTATATATGATATTTATTAGTTGTACCATCTTCAATAAAAATAATAAAAATTTGCATGAAATTACTAAAAAAAAGTTTGAAGCCAAAAGAAACATTTCTAAGTGATCAATAATGAAAACTACGTATCTATCACTCATATCAAAAGAAAAAGAAAATTAAATCTGCTAACAAATTTTATTGTTATGAAGTGGTAATCAAAGAGCATGTAGCTAAAAAAGTATAAAATAAAAATATAGAAGTATATCAGGCCATTAATGAACAAAGTGAGTTTTTTTGTATAAGTTCATCAAATTAAAAAAAATCATATTTTGTTGTGATTTTTTCTCATTTTAAATAAAATTTAATTTGTGTTTAATATTCTATTTTTTTTTTCTTAAAGAGCTCATGTAAGCCATCTTCCTTTGTCAATAATTCTTATAGGGTTTGGGAATGAGTGAAGTATCCATCATGTTCCTAGCTTATTCGCTCTTCCCTTTATTTTTGATTGGATCTCATTTTTATCCATTTCATGTTGTAACATATTCTGTGACAAAACTAGACTTCACAATCCCGGAAAACCATTCTAGTTATTTTTGCTATTATATATAGAACAAAAAGGGAGATCGTGACAACACAGCCTTCTAAAACTCCACTTGCTTCAAATTTTCTTCTCAAGGAGAACAGAACCATGATTTCTAACATCTAACTGTGGTTCAGGATTTGAGGAAGACCATTTCTAGTAGGTCTGAAGTATTTCTGACAATCATAGATTCTGGTCGAAAACAGTGTAACACTGAAAGCAGAGGATTCCCAAACCTTGAGTTTTTGTAGTCTGGAGTTATTCATTAGAAGTTGGTAAGGAACTGTAGTATTATCTACACTTTTGAAATTTTACTGCTGATCTCTATTTGATAGCTTGTAAAATATTTTTTAAATAAATGAAGTTAGATTCAATGAATAGGAAAAAATGTCAATTGCCTGGATTTTATTCTTGCACAGAAAAAAATGAATTAGGAAATATTTAATTTTAGAAAAAACAAGACCCTTCAACACATTCCACCAACTAAACTTCTCCGTGAGTTCTAATTCCATTCTGTGCAAAAGCTGGGAACCCAGTTCAACTTGGAATCCTAGAATGGTACAGTGAGCGCCATGTTTCATCAACATAAATAATTAATTGGAGAAGGACATGCAGTATTCATAGCTGGAAGTTATTAAAGTAGATTGCAATGAGGGAAAATATCTAAAAATTGGAGAAAAATAAATCATTTAGCTGAAAGTCAGCTTATGGCATTTCTTTTATTTATTTATATAATTAATTTAAAAAAAAATGCCTTTTCCTTTTGGGACAGTGACATATGGTGGGTGTGCTAGATTGTACCACAACTGAATGCTATTTAATGTGTGGGATTCCAAGGTTAGAGTGCATGCTGGCAGGAGGTAGGTGTCAAGGGTAGGGAGAAGTGGGAGTATATGTTTTGCTTTTCCATTTCAATAATAAGCAAATTGTTATTTTGGGAGTAGGAGCAATTGTTGAAGTTAGTGTCACCACCTGCAAATGATTTATGTTATTGGATGGTTTCAATTTTGTGGGAAGGGATTACGGTGATGGGTTCTAGAAAACCTATTGAATAAATAAATATTTCCTGGCAGATGTTGCTTTCTCCCCCCAAGCCAATACCAAATGCAAGGCATGGCACTTAGAAGTTGCCTGCAGTGATATTAATTAATGTCATGTCTTCGTGTGTCAATAAGGTGATAAACAACTCCTATTTACAGGATGCAAAGTGGCTGGAAATGGGTCAAAAGAACAATACATCTATGGTATCATTTCTCTTGTCAGACGCTCCACTGCTATTCCCAGATGTTCTTATTTCTAGGAGGGAAAAGAGGAGAATTTTTTTTTCCTGCCTCTTAAAACCTGATTGGTAGGAGACCCTGAGAGCTGTGTAGTCCTTCAGAAAGCAAAAGATGGATTGCTTTTATGTCTAAGAGCCTCATTAGGATTTCTGAGGAAGTGAAAAGTGGTTTGATGTGAGACTGAACTAAACCTACCAGGTATAGAATTTTAGTGCTAGTTAAACTGCTCATCTTGTTGATGAGGTGATTTGAGGGCATGCTCAGAAAAGAGGGCATTGTTCAGGTGTGGCCCCAAGAACAATGATTTACAAATTAGCTGTGTCCAATCACTGAGAAAGCTTATCATCACCATCAGGCTCTCTGACATTACCTTCCCTGCCTTTCTTCCTTTTTAGAAGTAAAATAGGCCTGAAAAGCAGAATGGGACTGAGGCATGAAAAGGAAAGTTTGGAGAAACTAATTTCTCAAAGGGAAAAAAGGAGTATTTTTAACAAGAAAATTTTGTATTTGAAAGTATTTGCTATCACTGTCAGGTATACTTTAAAGCATTTAAAAATGGAATCATTTAACTCTTCTGAAACACCCAGACATTTGTGTATGAGATATTTCTTTATCATAATGCTTTCTTCCTTCTTTGTTACTATGGATAAATGCTAGCTACAACAATGTCTATAACCTCAATTAAGCATAATATTTCTCCCCAAGTGGAATTTATAATATGGTGTATAGTGATGAACAACCTAGAGAATAATCTGGGCATTATTGGAAATGGCATTAAGTTTTTAGGCATATATAATGTTGTTTGTGCTTTGAACCTACATGTTAATAGAGTATTACCTCCTATATTGGAATCAGCAGAAGTCGATTTGGCCAAAATAAATTTTTTTTACTGTGTTTTACCATCGTATTGCCTAAAGTCCTTATACCTCTGAAATACCTTTAAAATCTTAAACTAAGATTATATTTGAGAATGAAATTAAGAATTAAAAATTGTATAATGATTAAGATTAGACTACTATAAAATATGTAACCTAATCAATAATCTATGAGGACATTCAAATATGTGTGGATTCTTATTGGATCTATCATTTACTCAGGTAGTTATTCATTAATCAAAAAATATTTATAAAGCCCCCCCCATATCCATTTAATTAGACATTGTAGAAAAGAATGGCTATAATACTTTCTCTGAAGTTCTAACCTATTAGGGTTCTGCACCTAATCTGTAGAAATACTGGACAGAAAGTTATGAGGGAGACTGGAAATGGTAAGAAAATGTGTAAGATTTTAACAGCAGATTTCCAAGACTGGCTGGAAGAGAAGAGACCTCTATCTTTCAACCCAAATATCCACTCTACTTAGCTGGCAAAATAATGATAGTAACCATGAGTTAACATTTATTTAGCATAAGCTGAGCACTAAATGCTTTATGTGTGTTGATAAATTTAATCCTCAACTATGTTTTGTACAATTACCATTCCCACTTTTTGAGTGAAAAACTGAAGCTTAAAGGGGTTAATTAATTTGCTCCAGATCACAAAATGATGTTTGGACATGAAATTTGGATCCATGTCTTCTTGACCAGAAGCCTTTGACTTTCATAGAATGAAAAACAAACAAACAAAAACCAAAACATTATGCATTAACAATAGCTTGATGGCAATCCATTGACTGTCCTTTAACTCTTACTGCACATTCACTGAACACCCTCTTCTGGTTTACATAGAACTTCCATTAAGTATTTTGCATGCAGCAAGAGAGCATTCCAGCAGTGGCTGATTCCCTTGGACTTTGTATATTTTCAAAAAACTGTGATCCGACAATTTTTACTTTGTAATTTATACTGCAGTTTCTTGTGAAGTGATCAATGTGAATTGGCTCTTCCTATATAAATATTGCTTCTGAATGCATTTTAAACTTTGGTGTATAGAGGTCAGGAACCAGATCCTACACCAGGGTATTTTGAGCTTCTACCTTATTATTACTATATTGTCAGAAATAATGCAGTAGTTTTATTTTTCTTAATAATTTCAAACTTAGAGAAAACAATTTTGAGAACAGTATAAAGAAAACTTTTATTTGAATGGTAAGGGTAAGTTGTCAACTTGAGGGTAAATTGTCAACCTGATGCCTCATAACAACTAAATATTTTTGTATTTCTACATATTAGACAATTTTCTTCCATAATACAATATATCCAATGATCCAAATCAGGAAAGTAATATTACTCCCATATAAGTGTTCCAATGAATTCACATTTCCCCAATTATCACTGTAATGTCCATCTCAGCAAGAGGCCCCAATGTTGAGTCATGCTCAACTGTTTCATGGTCAAAAGAAGGAGGCTGCAATTGGAATCTGGTGGGTGAAGACCAAGGATGCTAATAAATAACCTACAACACCCAGGGCATTCCCCCCACCAAAAAAAAAAAGAAAAAGAAAAAAAAGATCAATAGTGCTGAGGTTGCAAAACCCTGCTATTACAGATGTGCCCAAAGCACTGGGAATCCTTCATTTTCAACTATTTTTTAGGTTACTGGCTTGCTTCTGAATCACACTTCCATGGAGGATCATATATTTCCAATGAGAATCAATTCAAACAAATTGATGGACTATTCAGTTGTTGATCACATTAGATTCTTCTGTTTCTCCAGAAAGAAAGCCATTAAAAACTTCATTTTTAAAGAAAAGCTACTGTTTTAGTGAACTTCTTCACTGCTATGACTACAGGACCCAACCAGCACAATTATAGAGGAGGAAGAGTTTATTTGGGTGCTCATGGTTTCAGAGGTCTTAGTCCATAGAAGGCCAGCTCCATTCTCAAGGTTTGAGATGAGGCTGAACATCATGGAGAGAAAGTGTGGCAGAGGGAAGCAGCTTACATCATGGTTATCAGGAAACAGAGAGACTGAGCTTACCAGATACAAATATACACCCAGAGCCCCACCCCAATTTTCACCTCCTCCAGCCACACCCTACCACTTCAGCTACCACTCAGTTAATCCCTATCAGGGGATTAAATCACTGATTGGTTTTAAGTCTATTAAAACTTGATCATTTCTCTTCTAAACCTTCCTGCATTGTCTCATGCGTGAGCTTCTTGGAGACACCTCACATCCAAACCATAACAGCTATCCAAATGGACCAGAAGCAGAGGTTCTGCAAGATTCATTTAGATGTAGTCACTTGTCAGTCATTGAGACCTCCACCAATCACTTCTCATTATAAGTTTGTATTGATAAAATTATAAATGGTTACATACAAAAGATATTCTTTAGCAACTCTGAATAATTGAATTCACAGGTTGGATGGATAAAAGCCACTCTTTTAGAACTTTAAGAAGTGAGGTTTCCTTTGAGGTCTTCAGATCATTCACGGTATGCTCTGCAGGGATTGGGGGGCCCAGGTCTACTCCTGTCTTTCTTGCTTCCTAGCCATGTGATCCCTGTATTGTTTCACAGCAGGTCAAAAGCTATAGAACCAACCAATCTCTGAAGGAAGCCTGTAAAACTGTGAGCCCAAATATACTCATCTTAGTTTGGGGTACAGTCATAGTTAGCTTCCTACTAATTCCCCTTCTACAATGAACATTCTACTGATGAAGCAATCTGTGCACAACATTTTACTTTGCAGTTGTTTTCAAGTGTGAACTTCTGCAGTGACATGGTTCTGAGTGTGAGTTCCCTCCTCTCAGGACACTCACTTCAACTAAGAACCAATTTATTTTAGAGAAATAAATAAATGAAGAATGTATAGTTTCTCTAATTTTGTACTGGTAGAAGATGCTTTTACATTCCACCCTCCCCCATCGGCCAAATATTTAAAAACTATGTAGCTAATAAATCATATCTGTTAGGTAATTAATTAAATTTTCCAGGGAATTAATCAGTTGCTACTTAATATAAACCCTTAAAAATAAAGAAATATAACAATTAGCCTATGTAGCTTTGTCATACACCCATATTATTTTTTTAAGGAGAGAGAGAGAAAGAGAGAGAGAGAATTTTTTTAACATTTATTTTTTAGTTTTCAGTGGACACAACATCTTTATTTTATTTTTATGTGGTGCTGAGGATTGAACCCAGCGCCTCACACATGCCCGGTGAGCGCGTTACCGCTTGAGCCATATCCCCAGCCTCACATATTATTTTTATTTAAGCATTTAAAAATTTTTGAAATAATTAGCCAGTCAATTATGATTCCATCCATTGATCTTCAAGGTGTTAATCACTGTTCCATGGATTCATGATACAGGGTGCAAACTTGTGAATAAAACAGCTAAATTTTCCATCTATTTTAAATGGACAGGAATTCACTGACACACAAGTAATATTTCATCATCTATTTTTTTTTTTTAGGTACTGGTGATTGAACTCAGGCACTAGACCACTGAGCCACATCCCCAGCCCTGTTTTGTATTTTATTTAGAGATAGGGCCTCACTGAGTTGCTTAGCATCTCCATATTGCTGAGTCTGGCTTTGAACTTGGGATACTCCTGCCTCAGACTCCTGAGCCGCTGGGATTTCAGGTGTGTGCCACCATTCTTGGCTTATTATCTATTCTTAAGGAATATTAGGGTTAAAGGCTACTGGTAAATAAAAATAACTTGTTAGATAGAAGACATATGTGAAAAAGCTTTAATTTTGCTTGTCCAGATTTGGAATGTTGAGTTGGTAGGTAGATGTAAAAACATGCAAAGAGTTCAAAATACCATCAGAAAATGTAACACCAAAACCAGAAAATTTTATTTGTTTTTTATAAAATTTTGTACAGGTAAAGAATATAGCCAATAGTTTACATTTATCTAAACATAATATTTTTAAATACTGTAGTGTGCATGGCAATGTCAGAATTCATTGCCTATTACTTTTGATAATGTTACACACATAAGAAATCTGATGTTTGTTGAGGTTAAGAGAAACACCCTTTGGCTAGTACATAGAAGAATTGAAATTCCAACCAGGATTACTAGCATTTACATCTACTTTTACTAGAGTTAACACTTGCTGATGGCAATTCCTAACAGCGCTCATCATATTTCAAACAGTATTAGGTGGTTAAAATAGAAACACAAAACTGAAATTCAGAAAATCTATGTTCTTGTTGAAGCAGTGTTCTGACCTTAGATATTTATAAACTGATGTCCTAGTGTTTGCCCCACTTCTCTCCGGGGTTGATAAAATGAAGCAGATACACAAATATGAAACAGGGTGAGACGGTAAGTGGGTAGGATGAAGACAGAAAGTACAATCAGTAAACATCAAGTTAATCATAGAACTCAATAGGTGGAGAGAATTTATTCTAAATGACTTGTAATGGTGGACCTATAAAATGACAGACAAAAAGAGACTTGGAAGTGATTAGCATAAGTAGCAACATAGACAGTTCCATAAGGCACAGCTAGGGAAGTAGTTTCTTGAGATTACCTTGCTTTCTTTTGCAATACCCACCTAACTTTAGCTACATCATTTTGTGTGTTTTGGTCCAGGTGATCAACTTACCATTTTCTGGAGATACCAAGTTTGCAATCTAAGAGTGAAGACAGAGGTTAAGCAAGTATTTTCAACAGAAGTATAATAAGAACAGGGCACTACCCAAGCAAATGCCATGTTAAGATGCTATTATTTAGTTGTCTTTGCACACAGTTTTTGTCCAATCCATTCAAAATGAGGACTCAACAGGGATCCTGAAGTATGTGAGCAGGGGCTTCCTGTGGAGTTAAGTTAGCTGGAAGAGAAGGGCATTAAATAAGAAAGTCAATTTAATTCTTTTCCTATTTAGCAGGGCTGGAAAGGATTTGCTGCCCCCACCCCCAGAGTCTTTTCGTGTTTGCTCTTGTTGTATACACAGTTATCGTCATTTGCTTCTCTTTAAAAATATCTGGAAAAGTTAAAAGTAAATCTTTCCCTGTTAAAAAAATTTTTTTTTTTTGTAAACCTGGAGGATACCTCTTTTGTTATAAGAAGAAAGAAGAAGAAATATATATAATCCATGCTGTGTTAAGGTAACATTCAATTAAAATATAACATGATAGGTTCTTTGATCATTTGACATGTTATTATAATGCTATTGCCCTGGAATTTAGGTCTGACGAAGCACAGTGTGTGGACAAAACCCATCTGCACAAAAGGCAGCATATTAAAAGGTTTTGAATCAAGGTTCCCTTGCTAACAATAAAAAAATGACATTTTAACATGAGGCATAAAGCAACTAACAAACAAAGCTATAATCGTGGGATTATTAGCAAATAAACTTGCTTGCATTTATAGAACCATAGATGTATTGGGAAATATCCACGTGGCATGTAAAAAATGAATTTTTTAAAAAAGAATTCATGTGAATTTATACAAAATTTCACAATGCAATGAATGATTTATTACAACCTTATTTGTATTAACCCAGATGGTGCTCGATTTGGACATGTAACCCTGCATGCGAGGGATGCTTTATAAATGCCACACGTCTCTGTCAGGCAGCAGGGACTGCATGCCAGGACCACACTCCACTCCAGAAGGCCTCTGCCAGCACAAATAAAGAAGGGAAATGACATCTCACTTGTTGGAGTAAGGAAGCTGCAGTGTGCACAATAACAACAATCAAGCAATCAGCAGAGCAATTAAGTAGGAAGAATCCATTCTAAATGACTGACCACACAGACCTATAAAATATGACCATTGTATCTCACCCCAACAAAAGAAAACTTTGAAATGACCTTCCTCAAAGTTTCTGCTTTAAAAAGTCTTCTTTATATCCATCTGCCTTTCTATTATTTATTACCAGAAAATACCAGAGTGATTCTCTTTTTTAAAAAAAAAATATTTATTTTTTAGTTATAGGTGGGCACAATATCTTTATTTTATTATTATTTTATTTTTATGTGGCACTGAGGATTGAACCCAGTGCCTCATGCATGCTGGGCAAGCGCTCTACCACTGAGCCCCAGCCCCAGCCCCAGCCCCAAGTGGTTCTCTTTAATAGAATCCTTCCAGACTTTCAAGTCAGATGTGGGAGAAACTCCTCTGGACTATTTAGCTTCAGATTCTTACATGTAGAGCCATAACAGGGCCCCTTTCTCTGTGTCCTTTATACTTTTAAGATGTTCTTAACCTAGAGCTTCAAGATGCCTGTGAGTCCTATGAAAGGATGTTTTACACATGTTTGCATGTATATTTTTCTGCTGAGTTCGTCCAGTACAATAAATGCCAATCTTGATGTACCTCAGTTTCTCCATGAGTGGGATAGAATTATGTTTCCTTCCCCTTCCTCCCTCCCTCTCCCCTCCTCTCTCTCTCTCTTTCTTTCTTTCTTCTCTCTTTCTCTTTCTTTCTCTCATGGTGTTTAGGGAATCCACTCATGTGTCTTACAGATGCTAAATATAAGCTTTACAACTCAGCTACACCCCTACCTATCATCTCTTTTTTCCAAGTCTTTTGTGATGTTTATATACTTGGAGAATTTTCTTACATGAGGAGCTTTTTTATTCTTGAGAGAGAGAGTTTGAGTAAGACCATATTTTAAAAAAAGATAGTTAAATTGCTGAATCAAGATTTAATTAATCAATCAAGTATGTGATTATAATTTACTGAATCAAATAGATGGCATCCATTTGCAAGTCAAAAAAAACCTAAATATGAAGGGGAAAGCATTTGGAGAAGGACAAAGAATTCATGTTCATACAGACTATGCTAAATAAGTTAAATCTTCTAACCCAGTGTAGGAATGGAAAGTACAGAGAGAATAATTTTGCTTATAGGGAACATTTCTCTCATTCTGAAATATTCATTCAAGCACTTTTCCTAATCATTCTACCTAAGAATAGGTCATTATGGCCAATCAAAAATGAAAGTCATTTGTTGAGGGAAATTCGAGTGAATTTAAAATAACCGTTCAGTAAAATAAAGATGAGAATAAAATGAAACTGCTTATAAAATTTGGCCTGTTAATAGTCAATACAAAATGGTACATGCTGAATGATTACAATGCCAAAAAATTAAAGATGTAAGCACAATGATTAAAATGAATTAAAAAACTAATTCAAATTCTTTCTTTTTTTTTCTTGGATGGTTGTATTAGTTTCCCAGGGTCTGTACAACAAATTACCACACATATAGTGTCTGAAAACAACAGGAATTTATTCTCATATAGCTTTGGAGGATAGAAGTTTGAGATAATATTGTCAGCAGGTTCCAGGGAAGAATATATTCCTTAGCTCTTCTAACTTCAGGTGGTCCCAGGTGGCTCTTTGTTTTATGGCAACATAAATGCATTCTTTGCATACCTCTGATTTCATGTGATCCTATTTTCTGTGCATATTACTCTCTAGTTTCTTCAAGGACGTTCTCACTGGATTTAACCCACCATAATCCAATATGATTTCATCATGATCCATGCCTTAATCAAATTCACAAGGATCCTACCTTCAAGCAAGTTCATGCTCTGATGTCCTGGAAGATCTTTGAGTTTTTGGAGGGGATGGTTCAACCTATCCCAGTGGTATTTAAATTTTTCAGAATCATAAATATCTCTCTGAGTTAACAAATAGGACAATAAGATGGGGGGTGGAATCTTTATTGGAATGATAATATTTAAGCTTTCATAATTTCAACTGGTTATTATATCCATAACCTAGACTGGTTTGAAATTTTTGTTGCTGTCATTGAAGGCTCACGTTAAGTGTATGTTGGTTGCACGCCATAATCTTGCATGACAAAGAATTTCTTTGCACATCTGAGCTATCATCTGTGCAACTTTCTAACTAAATTGCTTTACTATCTCTGATGTTTTTGATCACTTTCAACAAAGCCAAAGCACTTCAAAAATTTGCAGGTAACTTTACAAGCAACTACAAAAATCTAGGGAATAGTCATTAAATTCACTATGAAAGAAAAGTCTTAGACATTTGTAAAATATTTTATAATAGATTAGAGCAACTATTTTCATTTGGGAGGGTATTTTATTGGTAGGAAATTTGAATCAGTATCACATGCAAAAAATAAAACAATTATAAAGCTATGTTGTGCAAATAAATTGGCCTATCATTAAAAAATCCTTTTTTCATATGTTTAAGATTAATGTTTGATGCATATTGAAAGTTATGATTATCAAGAGGAAAGTATGAAGCATCATAATTACTCATATGATGTCCACATGTTGATAGGCAAATGTAAAGAGGTCATGAGCACCTCTAAGAGTCTATTTACACTATTCTCCAACAGAAAAACATATGTAGGAGTAATAGAAAGGTCTGAATTTACTCTAAATCTTGCCATTTACTTGAGGAATGTTCTGAATAATTGTTCCCAATACAGCTTTGTCAAACTCAAACTCAACTAGCATAGTGCCTAGATAGAAGATACAAGTGATGGGAAGAAGGTTTTCATAATTATGAGTATTTCTGCTTGTTTCTGATAACAGTATCTGTGGTCTACAAGTCACTATTTTCATGTTCTCAAAACACTGATGATTTTTTTCCTTATAAAATGTGAGAAAATATTTGCAAATATTTTTCAAACTATCAGGTATATGAAAATGTGCTGAACATTACAAATCATTGGGAAATATAGATTAAAATCACAGTAAGATATCACTTCACACCTGTTAGGATGAATATTATGTTAAAAATAACAAGTATTGGCAATTATGTGGAAGAACTGGAACACTTCTTCATTGTTGCTAAAAAATGTAGAACGGTCCAGTCATTAATGGAAAACAATGTGGAGTTTCTTTAAAAAAATAAAAATAGAACTCCCATAGAATCCAGCAGTTCCACTTCTAGGTATGCTTTCCAAAAGAACTGTAATCAACGTCTTGAAGAAATGTGCATCCTTACATACATTTCAACAGTATTCACAATAATATTGGGGCTCAGAGAATAATACAACAAAATATGGCTCCTTGGAAATTGAGAAAACTGCAAAAGCAAGAAGGTGATTATGACTTTTCCACTTTTCTGTGTGAGCTTGTCATAAACGAATTCTTTGACCTAATTCACCTGAAAGCAGGCCATAAGACTCTCATTATGGAGGGGTCCTCTCCTGCACTGAGAAGCCATAAAAGAGTAGGAGCAGGCAGAAATTTCTGGGTCTTCTCCTCCCCTGTTTAATACCATGATGTATTATTATTTTTATCCAATCACAGTTCTGTATGTCTGCACATTCTTCACCAAATATAAGTGAACAAATACCTTCTTTCCCCTCAGTTTGGGGATGGATCTTTATTTCTGGAAGGTCCTATGATACATAAAATGTTGGTAAAATAAAGTTGTCATGATTTTCTATTGTTAATTGTATATAAAACAGACATAGGTAAGTGGTAAAATATCAAAAGTCTTCAGTTATTTAATTTTAAATTTAAATACAATTTACATACATTTTTACATATTAAAGATTTCTTAATTTTCCCATTTTGGGTGTGTTATAATTACACATAGTCTTAGGATTTATTATGCCATATTCATACATGCATATAACATAATATGATGAATCTTATTCCCCAGTATCTTCCTTTCCCTCCTCCCTCTCCAATTCACTTGCTCTACTCTGCTCATTTCCCTTCTACCATTGTTATTTTAACTAGTGCACTATATATACATACACATATATATGTGTATATTCACATTTCATTGTGGCATATGTGTACATGTCATAATTTGAACAATGTCATGATTTAATATTTCATTAATTTGAATAAACTCAATGTTTTGGGCAAGCCCACCACTCTGATTTTCTAATTATTACCTTCATATGAACCAGCTATTCACATTTCTTTCTTTACAACATACTTATCACATTTTGACAGAAGTTTGGAGTCAGGGTTTGAAGAAATTTCAGGTTCAGTCTCCGGCATTCTCGCAGACTGGTTGTTCTGATTGCGTTCTTTGATCATCTTCAGTGACAGAGAACTCTAAGTCATATGGCAAATTCTCCCTTTTGCTTAGAGTCGATTGTTAGAAACATGTTCCTTAGGAAGCATAGGATAGGAACTATTCTCCACATCCTGGACACAGTTACCTGGAACTTCCCATTTTTTGCATGGGTCTCACACATGACGTCTAGAACCAAATAGTTTATTTTAAGTGAGAAGATCAAAACATGGTGTGGGTGTAGTGATGACATCACTTCCCTGTTTCTTGTTATCGCATTCATAAGAGAAATGAATTTCTTTAGTTTTTAAAGTTATATATGAGAAAATTCACTTTTTGTTGTGCAGTTCTATGAAAATCAACAAATGTGTCCAGTCACGTGAGCACCATTACAATCAAGAGTCAGAATGGTTTCAGTAGCTTCAAACTGTTCCTACTCTTCCCCTTCATAGTCAATCCCTTTGCAACCACTAACTCATACAACCCATGGGTCTGTTCTCTCTCCTGATAGTTTTGCCTTTTCCAGAACGTATGCAAATGGAAGAATGTATTTGCAGTCCTTTGAGTCTTGTTTCTTACATTAGGCTAATACATTTAGATTCATCCACATCTTTACATGTTTGATTTTTTATTGCTAAGTACTATTCTGTTGTATCAGATTTTTAATGCTTTCATTGACTTAAAGGCATTTAGATTGTTTCTAGCTTTTGGAATTGTCAATAAAGCTGTTGAAGCATTCACATGCAGGTTTTTCTATGAAACATTAGTTTTTATTTCTCTTGAATAAAAACATGAAGGTGGGGTTCTAGGTCATGTGACAATTATGTATTTCAGTTTGTATTAAGAAATTGTTTTACAAAGTTGTACCATTCTGCATCCCCACCAGCAATGTGTGAGTTACCAGTTGTTCTCTATCCACATAAGCAGTTAGTATTATCGATTTTTTAAGTTATTCTAACAGACACATAGTCACTTGCAATTCCCTGACATCTAACAATGTGAAGCTTTTCTATACTCATTTATTTGCACATCACAAATCTATTTTTTTGATAAAATGAATGTTCAAATCATTTGCCCATTTTAAAAATTGGATTGTTTGATTTCTTATAATTAGATTGATACATTTTTATGTATTCTGGATATAAATTATTTAACAGAAAAAGTGTCCTGTGGGTATTTTCTCCCAGTCTGTGGTTAGTTGTTTTATTCTGATAACAGTTTTTCACAGGGCACACGTAACCAAAATACTGATGATATCCAATTTATTAATTTTTTTCTTGTGGATGATTAGAAGCCATTGGTAAGAATCTTTGCCTCACTCAAGGTCATAAAGATTTTCTCCTGTGTATTTTTTCTAGAAGTTTTATATTTTATTTATGTTATACAGTAATCCATTTGGAATTAGTCCTTATATAAGATGTAAGTAATAACAGGAGTATCATATTCTTTTTGTATATGGACTCCCCGCTTTTGGGCACAATTTAATTGTCTTTGCATCTCTGCCAAAATCAATTGGCCATATTTATATATATCTAATTTTGTAGTTTCTACTGTATTTCCTTAACTTGTGCCTATCACTTGAATAATACCAGTTTGATTTTTATAGTATGTCTTCAATGATGCATCCTATGACTTTCCCCCTCTTTTAAAAATTGTTTCAGCTGTGCTATTCATTTGCAACTCCACATATATTTTACAATATGCTTTTTGGTGTCTACACAGTACTCATCAGGTATTTTGATTTGGGTTAAGTTTATTGTATAGATCAATATTGGATGAATTGATATCTAAGTAATATTGAATTTTCTACTACATAGATGCAGTATGTATCTTTGACAACTTTATAAAAAAAGAGAAAATAACAATAGGAAAAAAATTATTTCTTTAGACAAGGATTTGAAACTGATTGACTCAAAAACAGCTTCTCCCATATCTGATTAGAAAATCAATAAAAATACCATCAGTCAGTCTGAATCACTAGTGTTTTTTGGCACAAACATGAAATCAAAAGAAATCTACCAAATCTCCTTGAAATACTGAGTTTAACATACACTGAATACAAATATATATACAAAACTCAAGCATGTTTCTACATACCAATAATGAACAATTGAGAAATTTAACAGACAGTACTACATACGATGGTCCTAAAATAAAAATACTAGATATATATCTAACAAAATATACCAGAATCTTTTTATCAAAACTGAAAACCTGTGATGAAGATACAGATCAGTACACCATCTATGACCCTTTCACTGAATCTTACTAAGTTGAGAGACATTTTAGTTCTCTGACATAAGTCAATTTTATTGGTGAACATGACTTAAGTCCTTTGACACTGGTGCTGGCTAGAGAGAAAGAAAGGATGTATGGAAATGAGCACATCAATGAAAACAAAAGGTATTTATTCAGAACTTGCCATAAAGGCAGGTCTGAAATCACATGTGTTTGGCAGAGACTCACAAGGTTAAGTGGAACAGTGCAAAAAGGGGAAGAGGTTAGATGTGCTTCAATTAGGGCGTGTTGGCAGGAAAAGCTGCAGGGGATTTAATTGGAAAAGAGGCATCTTATGTGATTGGTTTTGGAAACGTATTTTACTTTTTCTTATTAATCCTGAAATGGAAGTAGGAGCAAAAAATGGGAATTGACAGTCTTTTTTCAACTTGCAGAGACTGTGAGTTGACTTCCTGGGCACTTTACTGTAGATGTTGTGAATTATAGTTCTATTACCACATGATGTCCATCCTTGTCCATCTGTGAATTCAACCTCCACCTTGAAAGGAGACACTGGAGATCCTTTGTGAAATATGAGTACTTCTCAGCCAGTTAAGAGGCAGGGCATAAGGTACAGCATACGCACAAACAGCGAATCCCTTCTGGTATCTTGAAGGATCCATCGTAAGCAGTTCTACATGCCATATAAATGGTACATTGGTGACTTCACATAACATGCACATTATAAGAACGGAATAAATTCTACATTTTCTTGGTATACATCACCCATCTTTTGATATTTTCCTCACTCTGAAATTAATGTTGTTGTCAGGGATTTCTATATTCAGTTTTTTATTCTCTCTCCCCTCCCCCACATGGTTGATGCTCTTAATTTTAACAATACTGCCAATCACTTGAATTCATAAAAAATCCTGCTCCTCTTCCACCACTGGAATTATTTAGTCCACGAAAAGCTAGCCCAACTGTCAAATTCTAAAGGAGCCATCAAATGTTCATTAGGGTCTCTGCAGCTTTACTTTTTTAGAATTAGATGGACAATAATCAGTTCTATTGTATATTATCAAAGGCAGAATTTGATTCTCAATTACGTGCCATTCTCTACAATGAGGGGCCATTATGAAAACTGCTGGTTGGAAGAATTGTTTGTGGTGAAAGGGTGGAATGCTCATCATTTGAGTTTAGCCATTGCCATTGCTTCTTTGCTACAGCTTTTGTGATAGTTCTACTTTTGTTTCTTCCCATAATGCAACTTTTATTGTTGAATCTCTTATGGCTTTTAAATTTTTCTGCAGATTCTAAGATCTATTAAAATATGAGCTAAATAAAACAATAAGGAGGCACTCATCATAAGAGGGAGAGTACGTTCTTCCCTACAATTACATGAAATTTGAAAGATACTTGATGTGTTTGTATTTTGCAAGACCTATGTCACCATAACTTTGACCCCCAATTACAAATTTCATGACTTTTTAAATAATTATCTCCCTCCCCACCATGCTTTAGTTGTACATTATATCCATTTTGTGCTTATGACATATCTATTGGGTTTTTGTGTTCCCAAATCAACTCTCTCTACTCAGAAGGAACAATGCCACAACCATCTGTGTTTCAAGAGAGGCCTCTGGCTTTTTTATTTGCAAAATTATAAGTCTTGCTCTGATCTTTTACTTAAAACCATAGATCAGACTGGCTTAGAGATGAATTGATGGCTCCATGTCTGAGATATTATCACCTTTCAAACTCCTAACTATAAAGGTTAAAGCAACAGCTATAACAAAACAGAAACTTATGTCAGGGCAGGACAATTGACAGTACTTGCCCTGCAATTGTTTGCTTGTACATCTATGACAAAGGGCAAGAATGTTTTATATTCATAACTGTGTCTCCAGAATCCAAATCAGAGTACAGAACAGATCATGAATAAATGATTTTGGAACAAATCAATATTAAATTTTCTTGCCTTATCATTGGACCCCCAACATGTACCACTTTCCTCCTTTTACTCAATCTTTAGAGTTTTATTCAGTCCACACTCTTTCCCCAAATGGATCCATTCTTGTTCCAACTGCTGCTGGTTTCATGCAGATCCTCACTGTTTTGTACTTGAATTATAGCAATGGCCCTCTTCCCTGTACCCTGGATCTCCCCTCTTCAGGTCATGTTTTACAAGGCTCCAGATATCTCATCTGACGAAAATCTGACATTTTCATCTGTGATCTTACAATTCTTTTAAAATTTACTCTTTGACAAAACAGTGATTTCAAGTAACTTTCTTTAGATTGTAGGATTTCAGAGATGTGATTCCAATGTTTGATATGGGCTCAAAATTTAATCTTTGAAACATCTATGCTAACTATTTTAAAAAAGTGAAGCAAGAGTTGTAGCTCAGTGATAGAGCACTTGTATAGTATGTGACTTGAGGTTCAATCCTCAGTGACACACACCACACACACACAAAGGAAAAGGGACACGTGACCTATTCCTTCTGAGAAGATAAAGTGGATTTAACCTTTTAAGTACAGTTAAAAATTCTGGACATTGTTTTCCCTTTCATTTATTTCCATCCCTTCTACCTTTCTTGCTTTCCTTTCTCTCTCTTCTTTATCCTGAGTTCTCTTCCCCTACACCAAAAGCCTGGACATTATTTCTAAAATAAAACTAAGAAGATTCTGAACATGGAGAGAGGAAGATAAACAGGCTTAGAATCCTAAGACCCAGGACATGACACAGTAGTGAGTTCCCCGAGTTTTCTTTAGGTTTTGCATATCTCACATTTGAAGCAGAAGAAGTAGAGAACCTAGAAATGCAACAAAACAAACAAACAAACAAGTACAGACAAAAATTTCTCCAACAAAGCCTACTGTTTGTAGCAGTATAATCAGGAAAACACAAGCCTAGGAACATAGGAAAGCTTTTAGACAATAACAACTTTATCATAAGAGACTATAAAAATAACTGGGGTCGCTCCATCCACACCAGCAAAGGTTGAGAGGGGAGCCTCCACATCAATCCTAATGATACTGAATAAGGCAACCTAAATACCATGCCAAAGTAGTGCCAAAAGAAGCCACGTTGGTGGGCTATGAGTTTCACATCCATAGGATGATAAAGAGACCTCCTCCTCTTGGGTCAATGGGGTCCACATGGGCAGCCTATGCTTCCAACCCATTTGAGAGTAACAATGAGAGACCCAGTGGAGAATTAGGGTTTTCATCACTGTCCACCTGTAATAAGATCATCCTCCTCCCCTTTGGGGTCAGTGGAGACAAGTGCGAGCCATGACATAGCATTCCTACTCCTTCCAGCTAGGGGGCTAACTGATTACAAGAGATAAGTATGACAGCTTCCCTATTGGAGAGAAAACAGTTTATTGATGTGGATTTCTCTCTTCCAGTTACATTTTCTAAGCACTGAAAGAAATTAACCATCAAGCCAGATTTCTATATCCAACAGAAATATCTTTCAAAAATGGAGTGGAAATCAAAGTATTCTCAAATGAAGGAAAATTGAAAGAATTTGTCACTGGTAGAATTACTCTATAAAAATGGCTAAAGAATATTCCATTAAGAGAAAGGAAACAACACACCTAGAGATTTTGGAACACCAAGAGGAAAGAACAAAAATAGTAAAGAAAGAGGAGTAAATATGATAGCCTTTCCTTTTCCTTTGAGTTTTAAGGCAATTGTATTATAAACAGAGACATTAATAAAATATAAAGAAAAGTACATTATCTGTACTTCACTTGAACTGGTAAAATCATGACATTTGCATTAGCATAGTATCACCTGAAATGACCCCTAAGAAAAGCTAACATATAAAGAGAAACATTAGAAAACTATGGATAAATAAAAATGGAATTCTCTATATGGTAGAAGTAACCCATAGGAAGCCAGGAAAAGAAATCAAAGAAACTAAAAACAGAAAGAACAAAGAGAATGCAAAATAAAAAATATCTTAAGCTCTAACATAACATCAATTATATTAAATGCAAATTGTCTAAATAGATCAATTACAGAAACTGTCAGAGTGTATTAGGGATCATGACCCAACTATATACTATTTATAATAAACTGACTTCAAATATATCATGTAGGCAGATTGAATGTTAAAACAAAGATATAGCATGCAAACATTAATCAAGAGAAAGCAGAAGTGGCTATATTAATAACATAAAAAACTAGACTTCACAGCAACTGGAATTGCTAAAGACACAGAATGACATTGTATAATGATAAAAGGATCAATCCATTAAGAAGACATGTGATTCTTTTGGGCTGGGGATGTGGCTCAACGGGTAGCGTGCTCTCCTGGCATGTGCGGGGCGCTAGGTTCGATCCTCAGCACCACATAAAAATAAAATAAAGATGTTGTGTCCACCGAAAACTAAAAAATAAATATTAAAAAATTCTCTCTCTCTCTCTTTTTAAAAAAAGAAGACATGTGATTCTGAATGTGTGCACAACAAACAACGAGACTGCAAAATACGTGAAGCAAAAGAAATGATAGAACTGAAAGGAGCAATAGAACAATCAACAATTATAGTTGGAGACTTCAATCTTTCTTTTTTGGATAATGATAGAACAGCTAGACAAAAACTTATCAAGACTATAGAACCAAACACCATCAAAAACAGAATCTAATTGATCATTTCCCCAGTGGATGCATTAACAGAAGACTACAAATTCTTTTCAAGCATCCACAGAACATATACCACAACAGAGCACAACCTGACTGGGAAACAACAACAACAAAAAAAAGTAAAAAGGTTAAAAATTTTAAATTTTAAAAGAATTGAAATGATACCAAGTGCCTTCCAACCACAAGGGAATCAAACAAGAAATCCATTACAGCAAAAAAAAAAAAAAAAGCCTCCAAATCTGTGGAAATACATATTAATAGTCTATGAACCAAAGGAAAGTCTCAAGGGAAGACCAAAAAAGTTACATATGGACTGAATGTAAATGAAAATACAACACATTAAAATTTGTAGAGTGGAGTGAAAGCAGGGCTAAGAAGGAAATTTATAGCACCAAATGTATTTATAAGAAAAGAAGAAAAGCCTTAAGTAAATAATCTCAACTTCCACCTTAAGCATCTAGTTTAGGAGAAAACATAATAAATCAAAAACACACAGAGTGAAAGAACTACTAAAGATAACATTGGATATCTTTACACCATAAATAAAAACAATAGAACAAAGGCCTGGCCCTTTGAAGAGATTCATAAAGTTGAAAATCCTCTAATAAGACTGACAAAGAAAAGAGAAGACAATAATTACCAATAACCAGGGTTGAAATGTACCCTCACAGAACTTGAAGACATCAGAATAATAATAAAGGATTGCTATGGACAACTGCACATGAACTGGTTTTACAGTATAGGAGAGATGGGCTGATGTCTCAAAAAGAACAAACTACCATAACTCAATCAGAAATGTTATAAAAATAGCCCCATACTAATTAGGAAGTTGAATTTGTTTTTTGAAATAAAAAAAGTGAAATGTCCTGGCTCTTAGGGTTTCCCTGGAGAATTCTATAATATATTTAAAGATGCACTAACATAAATTCCACACAGTCTTTTCCAGGAAACAAAAGAGGTGGGATATGTCTCAATTTATTTTACAAAGCTAATATGAATCTGATACCAAAACCTGGCAAAGAAATTTTCTTTTGAAGAAGAAGAGAAGGAGGAGCAAACATACAATAAGAAGAATTAAAGGCCAAAATCACTCAGGCATATACACATACATATCCATGAGAAGATATTAGTAAATAGAATTCAGCAATATAAAAATAATAACTATAAACTATGATCAAATGAGTGTCATTCCAAGGACTGTTTTAAAATTTCAAAATTAATTAAAGAAATCCACTATATAACTAAAGAAAAAAATCACATGATCATATCAATTGACACAGAAAAAAAACATACTAAATAATAAAAAAAAATTCCCAAGAAACTAAAAAGAGAGCTGAACTGCCTCAATTTGATGAAGACCATTACTGAAAACCTATAGACGACAATATACTTAATGATGAAAGAATTCCCCTGAGATCAGGGACAAGGCATGGATGTTCACTCTTATTCACCATTGGAACAGAAATCCCAGCCAGAACAGTAGGCAAAAAATTAAAAAAAATCCAGATATAAAGAAAGAAATACAATAACCCCTGTTTGAAGATGTAGTTTCACCTATGTAGAAAATTTCAAATAATCTGCAGAAACCACAGCCCCCTGAAAACAATAAATTGATTTAAAAATGTCTCAGGAATAAGTTTAATACATGAAAAAAAATCAATCACATTACTACATATGACCCAGAAACATGTGGAATCTGAAATTAAAAACACAATATACCTAGCCAAGAAGAGTAGCACATGCCATTAGTTCCAGCTATTTGGGAGGATGACACAGTAAGATTGCTTAAGCCCAAGAGTTTGAGACCACCTTGGGAAACATAATTAGATCTTGTCCCAATAAGAAAATAAAACAACCACAATAATTATAACAATAAGAAGTACCATTTATGATTGTGCCAAAGAAATAAAATACAAAGGCATAATAAACCTAGCAAAATATATGAACTATCTATATACTAGAAATGACAAGATGCTGATGAAAACTAAAAAAACAAAAAACAAAAAACAAAACAAAAACAAATAAATACATAGGAAGACATACTATGTTCATGGATTGGAAGACTCCATTTTATAAATATCAGTTAGTTGATCCCAATTTACCTGTAGTTTAAATGCAATTCCTATGAAAATCCCAGAAAAAAATATGGGAATAGATTGCTCTAAAATACATATTAAAAGGCCAAGGCCTATAAGAAATAAGTTTCAAAGTTAAGAGTAAAGTAATGGAAAGACAATTTAATCAATTTCAAAGACTTATGTAGTAAAGTTAATGTGATATTGCTGGAAGAACAGACACATAGATCACTGGAATAGAATGAGTAATCCAGAATTAGACCCCTACAAGACTTCCCCTACAGATCTTTTAGTTAGATCTGCTACAAGCATTCTCTCTGTGACCTTATTTTTCCTTTTCTCAGTAGTCATTTTAATTTTTTTTTAAATAGAAATTGTATATATTTAGGTGTATTATATGATATGTATATATTGTGAAATGGCTAAGCCAAGCTAATTAGCATTAGCTAATTAGTATTACCTCATATACTTAACATTTTTGTGGTATTAGAACATGTTAAACTACTCTCCAGTAATTTTCAAGTATTCAATATATTGCTAACAGCTGTAGTCATTGTGATGTGAAATAGATCTCTTGGACATATTCTTCTATCTAACTGAAATTTTGTGTCCTTTGATCAGCATCCCTAATTCTCTTACTTACTTTTGACAGAAGCACAAAAACAATAGATTAAGGATGACTTTTTCAACTAATGGTTCTGCAGCAATTGACATCAGTAAGAATTATCTTCAAGAGCTGACATTAGGTAAAAAGTAATTAGACTTAACAGCGAAAGTATGATCTTAAGAGGAAAAACTAATGAATTGGACCTCATTGAAATTAGGCATTTTTGTTCTGTAATATACCCTGTAAATGGATGAAAACAAGCTACTGTTTGGGAGAAAAATATTTGTAAACCATATATTTGATAAATTAATATGTAAAATATATAAAGAACCCTCAAAATTAAATAGTAAAAACTCTCAAACAGCCCAATTATCCTTCAATGAGTTAAACAAACTGTGGTATGTCCATGTCATGGAATAGTATACATTAATCAAAAGGACAAAATACTGACACACCAAATTAGCTGGATGAATCTTCAAGAGAATTATTCTAGTGAAAATAAATTTTTTAGAGATTACATATTATGTTATTCCATTTAACTAGTAACCCTTAATTAATAAAATTTTAGAAATCAAGAACATCTTATTGTTTGCCAAGAATTTGAGAGAAGATTGGGTCAAAGGGAAGTAAGTGAATCTATAAAATGGCACCACGAGGAAGAGAGTCTTGTAGTGATGAAAATATTCAATATCTTGACTTTAACAATTTCACTATGTTGGTTGTGATACTGAATTCTAATTTTGAAAGATAGTTTTGTTGGAAGGAACTAAGTAAAGGGAATATAGGATCTCTTTGTATTATTTTTTACAATTTCATTTTAACCTACAAATTATCTCAAAATAAAAATTTGAATTTAAAACAAATATATACACAGAAAAGAGTGAAATTAAGCAGCATGCATACTCAAATATTGTTGAGGGCCACAGACAAGTCAAGATGGCGCCTGGCACTTTGCCAGGAGGAGTGGTTTGAGAAGTAATGCCAGTGAGCCATTAATATGATGGAGATTCCTTAATGACTGACTGCTGTGTCTAGATTATGTCAATTAAGTTAAGCTGTGTATAATTATTAAGATAAAAAGGATTCCTTAGTGACCCATTGCTGTAACTGGGTGATGCTAAATTGAGTGAAGCTGTGTATTCAGTTATGTATATATACCTCTGCTGTCCTACAATAAAGCGGCTCTCGCTGTATCAAGATTCACAAGTTGCTTGTCACCCCCCCCCCCCCCCCCCGCTCCCGTTACTTTGCCCAGCCATACTGCGGCAGAATATGTTATGTAGTCTGAATTAGCATGTTTGAGATCATTAGGTCATTACCAAGTAGTATTGATAGGGAAATTTGTTTCATGAAAATAAAGAATAAAGTTGGTGTCTATGCACATATTTGAAGTTTTGCAAACAATGCCATTGATGATGCACATTATAGTTCTGCATTGTTTCTATAATAAACAAAACAACTGAACAACAACAAAAAGAACAAATGTAGGAAAGTCTGGCTTATATATGTCTTCTAGTGTAAAACTGTGTGAGACTCTGTCTACACTTTGAAGAGTGTGTGGTATAAATTAGCTTTTAAGAAGAGCTCAGCAAATTTACCTGTGTATGATTTTGTCAGGTGTAGAAGACACTGGGAAGTGTCATATCCCAGACATTTATGGCTATTATTTTATGATAAGAAATGATAGTAGCTATTAAATAATTTTAGTAACTAAAATCTGAAAGAAAATTTATTTTTCTTGTTTCTAGTCTAGAATAATGAGATAATTAGCCCATGTTGCAAGGTAATCCTAGGATGCAGGAGACTATAGTGGTAAAGACCTGGGAACTAACCCAAGTTATACCCACATCATGCCCAGGGAGTAGCTGGTGGTTTCTCTCCTCAACTAGGGAGTAGCTGGTGCTACTTTTGCTTTACCTATAGCTGCAAGCATAAGACCAGTCTCTGCCTTCCAAACCCATGTTAGTCTAAAAAATTATATTGGTTTCTCTGTAGAAAATTCATTGACTATGTATATACCAGTGTCTATTCAATCCTTCTATTCTGTTCCATAGACTTATTTGTCTATCCTTAGGCTAACACAACACTATCTTGATTACTATAGGCTTTTAGTAAGAATTGAAGTCAGAGGATATTAGTTTTCCAACTAGAGTCTTTGTGACATTATTTTAGCTATTCCAGATCTTTTGCATTTTGATATAAATTTTATTTTATTTTTTTAAAAGAGAGAGTGAGAGAGGAGAGAGAGAGAGAGAATTTTTTTAATATTTATTTTTTTTTAGTTCTCGGCGGACACAACATCTTTGTTGGTATGTGGTGCTGAGGATCGAACCCGGGCCACACGCATGCCAGGTGAGCGCGCTACCACTTGAGCCACATCCCCAGCCCTTGATATAAATTTTAAAATTAACATTTCAGCTTCCAATTTTATGAATTTCCACTTTTGTAGATGTCTATGTTTTGTAGACTCTGGGATTATATTAATTTTTTTAAATTGATACTTTAAAAATACTGAGCCTTTCAATCCATAAATATGGTTTATCTCTCCATTTTTTCAGGCCTTCTGTAATTTTCCCAGCTCTATCTTAATCTTTTGATCCAGAGATCTTACATATTTTTGCTAAAACATTCCTAAACATTTTATTTTTTGATACTACTTAAAATGGTTTATTTCAAAATTTTCATAATATAGAAATATAATTAATTTTTGTTATTAAGTAAATCCCAGCTATAGTTTTCTATGTCTATATCTTGGTTTCTCCATCTATGAAATAGAGGTAATAATACCATAAAACCCTTAAGTTATTAATTGTCCTGTGAACAGTTAATACACAGAAATATAATAAAAAGGTAATGATGAGACAGAGCTCCAGTACTATGCTGCAAAATGTATGTTAGAAGATATCAGATACAAAAGATAAATCAGTTAAATGACACAGTATCATTCCCACTTAAGATTTTTTAAGAGCCCAGGTTAGAATTCAGAGATTTTTTGAAAAGTGTTGCTTTGGAATGCCTATGAAATTTATTTTATTTTCAAGTTAAGTTGAGCAGTGTAGACTATCCCGAGATGACAATTTAAAAAGAGATATGGACATTGAGATGGTTCTGCACTCACAGTGTGGATTGGCTGTGCCAGAACTTACCCACCCCATGTCCTTCAACACCTCACCTTCCCCAACCTCTGCCTGTTCCTCAGAACTTCTGCATGGTTTCCTATAGTATTAAGTGAAATCTGTATTTTGTGGAAATATGACATTTTTTTAGTTAGACCTAGAAAAATAATAATTAAATACTGGCATTCGATAAAGACCCATATAACACATACATGGTTCATGACAGAGTCTCTTTTTCAAGCATAACTGAAAAGCATAAGTTCAAAATTAAAAAGAAAACTGATTTTGATATAAACATCAAAATAGATCATTATCTGAATTCACCAGTTGCTAATTTCCTCTCTATTTTTTTGAAATAATTCATACCAATAGGGATGAGAGTAAACAGAAGGAAGATAAATGATGTATGAAGAAACTATATCACCAAGTTGTATTTTTATTTAATTTTAGTGTATTTCTTTTCAGATTGTAAAACCTAATGACTCAATGAAGCCTGAAAAGTAAAGAAAACTACAATAAATAAAATAAAAATCGATTTTATTTTTATGATCCAGAGAGATCTATCATTGGCATGCTAGCATATTTCCTGTTAGTCTCTCTTTCCACACTATACTACACCCACACATGTGTGTACACACTCAAACACAGATTTTTTTTTTAATCCTGATTACTATAGGCTATTTTTGGTGGGGAGCATCAGGGATTGAACCCAGGGGTGCTTAACCACTGAGCCACATCTCCAGTCCTTTTTAATATTTTATTTAGAGACAGGGTCTTGCTGAGTTACTTAGGACCTAAGTTGCTGAGGCTGGCTCTGAACTTGCAATCCTCCTGCCTTAGCCTCTGGAGCCTCTGGGATTAACTGCATGCATTTTTATTACCTGATGGAATTATGGACATTTTCCCATGACCTTGAAGTTGAACTTCAGCAGTATGAATCAAAATTTTCGGTCATAAGTAATAAAAATGCTGAAGTTAATCATTCTCTTATTAATAATACTTGGGCTATTCCAAAGTTTTACAACTATAAATAATTCTGTAATAAACATCATTGTACATAATAAATTCCTAGGTCAAAGTAATGATTTTTACAGGCTTTGATTCCTAGTTTGCTTTTTTTTTCTTTGAGGTTAATCAATTTACACCAGGACCAATTGTATATGAAAGTAAACATTGCATCTTACTCTCATCAGCACTGAGAATTATCATATGAAAAACGGTCTTTTATTAGTTTAAATTGGCAGCTTTTATAACATTAGTGAGACTGGACATTTGTTTTTAATGTGTCACCAAATTAATTTCTTATTTTATTGTTAAATTACTTATTGGTTCCATTTGCCTAAGTGTCCCCTAAGATTTACTTTATTTTATTTTTTAACAGATTTTAAGGTTTTGGGCAGGGGATGTAGCTCAGTGGTAGAATGTTTGCCTAGCATGCATGAGGTCCTGGATTTTATCTCCAGTATCAAAAACAAAAACAAATACTAAAAGCAAAAACCTTTTTAAGATCTCTTTACATATAAGGGAAACTAACTTTTTGCCATATTTGTTAAAAATATTTGTTTTACTTTTTGTTATATATTTTATTATATGTATATAGTAACATAGTATTACACACATATACACATATAGTGTACATGGATATTTTCATATAGGTAAGGAAACTGATATTTTAACTTGCTATTTCTGTCAGATCTTTTATGCTATAGAAGTCCTAACTTGATGAATTAAATACACATGAATATATATTTATTATACAATTAAATACATATATTCTTCAATTTGTTTCCTCTTTTATATTTAACAGGAATTTATTTTTATTATTTTATGAGATTCTTCTGAATATTTAAATAATTATCAAGGAACATTTATTGGCTAATTGTATATTCTGCTACATATTTTTAAAACAACTTTTATACTAAAATAAATTCTTATATAGGCCAACATAGAATTCAGAGCTCTTTGTTCTATTGTTCTGTCTAGATATTCTTGGATCACCATGTTCTGTTTCTCAGGGCAACTGGGGATATAAAAATACATACTAATCTTGTAATTTTAATATTACTTTTCTTACAGATGCAGTATTTAATAATAAAAATATATAGGACTTGAATTTGCTTAATGGAGATACCAAAATTTGCTTTTTCTTGCAGTCTCTTTTCAGTGACCCCCAGGAGCAGGAATATTTAGACCTTGCCTGTATGTGGTAGGTCTTGGCCTTGGGTGCATAATGAAATCATCCGGGGAACTGAGAGAATATTGAAGATGGTATCAAGTAGCTCAAGGAAGAATACTGTGAAAAGACAGTTTCCAACTTTTCTTTTTTTATGTTTTATTATCTGTCAAAGCCAGTTTCAGAAAATGAAATCAGGTATGTTTTCCAACATTTTTATGCTCTGGAAGTTTCTGTAAATCTTTGGAACTAAAAAAAAAGTTAAAACATTTTAAAATTGGCCCTGGAATTCTGTAGAGGTATTTATCTGATGAGTGTAGAGTTAGTCCAATAATTCATTTACTTGCTTATGCATTCTTCAGTTTGTTTACTCAGCAAATTGAGTCACTGTTATGTAGCAGACAAACGCTAGATACTAAGGACAAAAGTCATAATAAACAAATCAAACCTTTCATCTTCCTAAGGTATATAATCTAGGGAGGAGAAACATAATGATCCAACTATAGTAAATATGTATGAAATTGCATGGTCAGATGGTGGGAAAAGCCAGAGATTTTTTAATTGGTAGATGATATCAGAGAATAATTAATTGAGAAAATAATCCATGAGCTGAGGCATAAGTTACAAGGAGTTAATTAGGAAAGAGGTGAAGTAGGAATATTTAGAACTGAAAGGTTAATAAAATAGGTACTTGTCACTCTGTTTTTCTATATGCTTAACAAAACACTGTTGAAATCTTAAGAACTGTTTGCTAATCTTGTTCCCAGGATGTGCTGTCCCCAACTGTGAACTGTTTGCTAATCTTGTTCCCAGAATGAGCTGTCCCCAACTGCCAAACTACAAAATGTAACTTCTCTCCCTGCCCTCTCCAAGGAAAGTATATAAGCTCTGCTTAAGCTGTTCTCAGGGCTCTCTCTCTTTGCTCCATTCAACTGAGCTCTGAGCCCCAGCATGCTGGTCCCCAAATAAACCCTTTGCTGTTGCATGAGACAGTCTCTTGGTGGTCTCTTCCTCTGACGTTTCCCCGGTCCCTTACAGAACAAGAAGCAAGTGTACACAAACGTCCTGTGGTGGAGGGAAGCAGGGAGAGGGAACAATTGGGAGGAAGTCAATTTGTGGAGCAGATGGGGGCAGGATTTTCTTTTGATTTTCTGCCTTTATTACAAGAGTACAACATATATTAAAAAGATGCTAAGTCATGTATAATTAAAAATAACCAATATTTTTTTTTTTAAAAAATGTTAAGGGGCAAACAGGATGTTGTTAATTATATTTTCATGTTGTACTCTGGAGAGTGGATTGAGTAGGGGTGCTGATGCTTGTTTACAGAAGTTAAAGGAAGAAGTTAACGGACCAGATATTTGAAGACTATGGATATAATCTAGGGGAGTGGTGTTTAGAAGTAGGACTAGATCCATAGCCTGTCAACAGTGGTCAATCTACCCCACACTTTTTTTTTTTTGAAAATTCAGCTTTGTGGGAACACAGACCTCTTGTAAATTTACAGGGTCTATGGCTATTTTCATATTTTAATGACAAAATTGAGTGGTTGTAACTAAAACTGCATGAACCTGGAGGCCTGAAATATTTCCATCTTTCCCTTTACAGAAAAAAAACTTGCCAACTTCCAAATCATTAAAGCTATGATGGAAATTGACAGTTAGGTGGACTTTGGGACCATTATTGCGTTAGTTACGTTTTCTACTTCTGGTGTTAGTTATGGTACTGTAATTTTTTTCTCCTAGAGTATTATCTGTATTAATGATATTTTGTGACTTAATATTTTTCTATTCTTTTATAAATACTTTGCCTCAGAATCTGTGTTTATATGATCTTTTATAAGTTAATGTGCACTTAATCATATGGGTTTGATTGATGAAAGCTGAAAATATTATCTCTACTTAATAAGAGGTTTCAAAATATTAGCACAGATCCTATATTAATTTTATATTTTTTCCATTTTCTCATGCAATAATTTCTTTCAATACCTTTTTACTAACTTTTAATAGTTAATATTTTCTAACTTCTTTAGTTTTAATTTTTAGTTTATTTCCATCCTATATTGTTTTCTAAAACGTGTTTAAGACCATATATTGTTTTAAGTAATATTATTTGTCTGAATGATATTAGATAATTATTTATTATTCTATGCTAGTTTAATAAGAATAATGTCTAAGTTATTTAGGTTTTATTCTATACCAAGAGATAATTCTTATCATATGGCTGTATAAATATTATTATCACCATTTCATAATAATCAGGATTTGGAGAGGTTTGTTATTTTACTCAAATTTACTACCAAAATATATAATAAATACTTTTTTATCCTTCTTGTAAATCAAGTTCATTTTGAATCAGCTAGGAGATACTAAAATGCTCATATTTTGGAAGCAATGAAAATTTAGCATCAACATCATAAAAAGCAGCAAGATATCTACTAGTTATAATAAACCCAGTGATCCAAAAATCCTTGTTTCTGCCTAGAATGTTAACACTAATTGAACAAGGAGAAATTATCAAAACATGTTTAGAGTTTTTGTGTCAGAGATGGAGATGGAGATTGAGATGAAGTGAGGTCATAAAAGGGCTATTCAGCAATGATTTTAATGAGTTCCTGAAAATATTTGATTTTAGTATAGATCCTTCTGAACTGAGATGAGTTCTATTTCTGTTACGGTTTGGATCCCAAAGGTCCATGTGTTGAAGGGTTAGTCCCTAGCCAGTGGTGTTAATGGGAAGTGGTACAGCTTGTGGGAGGTGGAGCCTAATGGAAGTAAGTTAGGTCATTGGGGGTGTGCCCTTGGACATGATGTTGGGACTCTGACCCTTCCTTACCTCTTTCACTTTGTTTCCCAGCTGCCATGAGTGGAGTATCTCTGCTCAACCAACATCTCTTTCCATGATGTCTTACTTCACTACAAGGGTAAAAACAACAGAGCCAATGAACCATGGCTTGAAACTTCCAAAAGTATGAGTCAAAATAATCTTTTCCTCCTTTTAAATAGATTTTTCTCTAGTATTTTGTCATAATGATGGACAACTAACTCACTCAACTTCTTTTCTAGGTCACTTTCCTGATGTTCTGAACTAATCAAAAGTATAAACCCCTATAATCTCCAGCAAGAATTACTACTAAAACTCAAAATTTCTATTATTAGTTGTGGTATTTTTACTTGTCTAAAATAAAGCTCATTAGCTACTAAGAAGTTTAATCCCATTTTCTGCCATGCATTTGGACCCTGAGTGGATATCAGATGAACTGTATAATACTGTGTATGGCATGGAGAAATGATGGTGATAGTACTGGAAAGCATTTGGGCTGCTTCAAAATGCACCATCTGGAATAGCATGCTATAGCTTTCCAAGTTTTCTACTTGGTCCAAGTATTGATGAAAATGAGAGATAGGAAGGGATAGTGGGGTACAGGTTCTCTTACTCTTCTTCCTGACTGCTGAGTATTTCATGATAGGGAAAAAACCTGTTAGCCACAGCACAACTCACAATAGCTAAACTGTGGAACCAACCTGGATGCCCTTCAGTTTATGAATGGATAAAGAAAATGTGGCATATATACACAATGAAATATTACTCAGCAATAAAGGAGAATAAAATCATGGCATTTGCAGGTAAATGGATGCAGTTGGAGAATATAATGCTAAGTGAAGTTAGCCAATCCCCCAAAACCAAATTATGAATGTTTTCTCTGATATAGGGAGGCTGGTTCACAGTGGGGTTAGAAGGGGGAGCATGGGAGGATTAGACAAAGTTTAGATAAGAGGGAGGGGAAAGGAGGGGGTAAGGGGTGTAAAAAAATGGTGGAATGAAATGGATATCATTACTTAAGTACATGTATGAAGACATTAATGGTGTGAATATGCTTTGTATACAACCAGAGATATGAAAATTTGTGCTCTGTATGTGTAATATGAATTGTAATATGTTCTGTTGTCATATTATAACAAATTAGAATAATTTAAAAAAAATTTTTCTTGTCAGGTTTTGATCATAGCAATAGAAAAGTTGACTAAAAAAACACGCTAATATTTTTTTTTCTTCCTTGCAGAATAAGGTAGGTACCAACTTCTAGTTACCAAGTTACAATGAAAACCAGAGAACATTTTTCTTTACTGGTGGGGTACTCACAATCTGACATGACCAGTGATTGTCCTATAGAAACAAACTTGCCTCATTTTTATTTCTGTGTATACCACACATTTTGTTCTTCATATGCCAGGAATGCATGGTCCAAATTCTATAGTATAAAATATCTAAGCATTCAAATGTGGCAAAGTGAATTAAGTCTTAAGACCCTGGGGTTTACTTGCCTTTAAAAATCAGGACCCTGAAATTACAATGGCAAGCTTCCACAGGGGAGTTGGAACTAAAATCTCACTCATCTTTACTCAGCAGTGACAATTTTATGGCTCCCGGTCTACATGCAAAGTATTAACTCTGCAATCTGTGAGTTCCCCAAGTTCATTCTTACCCAATTACACTGGTTAATGGTATGTAAATGTGAGATCAGTTTTACTTCTCCTCTTTCTAAAATTAGCAGAGTTGTTTCAATCAGAGTCCACAGATATAGTTGAATTAAATTAACTAATCCCTGAAATGTTCCCTGTCATCTTTAAATACCAATATTTATGTGATTATACACTAACATTAATGCTGTTGTTTCTCAATATTGGTGCATTAGATATTTATACCCTAAATCATTGCATACTCTTTTTTTTTTTTTTGAGGAAACAGACCATTTTCCCAATGTGTGACCATGAGGACAGCATTATGACTATCTGCTTATGTCTTTCAAACTATCTCTTCTCCTTGCCTTAGAAAGGAGAATCTTATTTAAAAGAACTTTTTTCCATCTATCCTTTTATTTTATTTTTACTTAATACCCAAAATGATATCTTTCTACTGTAAGTAGAGTTCATTGGCTCTGAAATATGCATAGAAACTGTTCTTTTAGAATCGGGAATATGTCTCACTAGCAGAGTATCTTCTTAGTAAAGGCAATGTTCTAGGTTCTATCCCCAGCACTGCAATGAAAACAAACACAAAACCACATCCATTTTTGGGGAGAAAGTAACAGAGAGAACCTTCTTCAGCAGACTCCCACTAGAAACTGGTGACTCTGTGGGCTGTGGCCCCTTGGGCTTCTCCCTTGTACCCATTGACAGAGGCCAGTCTCTCTGTTAGTCTGTGTTACCAATCTCCAAGTAAATTTCAGTAGGAGGAGAGGTGGAAGGGGAGTAGAAAGGATGAGACCTAGAAATACCACACAATGTTTAGAGGAATGGAAATGTCAAGTTCATACTTGGAGGGGCCATAGGACATCAGAGGAGTTTCATGCAGATTCTTATGCTGAAAATTTGGGTTTGGGGCATTCAGAGTAGTAGTTCATGATGTGGTAGGGGTGGGAGGGGGGTTGAGTAAAGGAAGAAATTTTATACAAGATAAATAACTGGCTTCCCAACTGTGCTGAGGACCAGCTCAGGGTTAAAGAGCATTACTGTTCATCTGAGAGATGTTACTTCTGCCTGGCTCTCTCACACTTGCCTGTCAGACTTCCTCAACTGGTGTCTGTAACTACACTTCATTCACACTCTCACGACCTCTGCAAGAAAGCCTCTGGAGAGATTTTTAGGTCTTACCCTTCTCCATAGGGCCTTTTTTTCTCCTTCCCTGACCGATACTATTCTTAAAATGACTCAGTTTATAGGCACCAAACAAGGGCAAGATGGCAGCTACAGGGAGTCAGAGGCTCATTCCCATCGCCTGGCCTCCCTCTCTTCCCTAGCTGACCTCTCCGACCCTACTGGAAAAGTCGTGAATCTCCTTCACATTATATGCTTAATGAGGCTATTTACCCTGCATACTAAATGAGATCATGACTGTGTAATAAATTCTCCACTCTGAGCTAAGCATACAGAGTGACCCACTTGAGCCGCTGACAATTTAACCTTTTAACCGATGAGAACACTACTGCTACACACACAGAGGCACATTGTAAGGTTGTCATGATGAAAGAATCTCAGTAACCTAGAGCTTTTTTTACATTTACTTTTTAAAAAATTGTTGTTAATTGAAATTTTAAGACCGGTTCTTACTGTTATTATTATTTTTTTAATTCTGGAAAATATCTGTGAAAACTATATAAACTGATGAAGAGTATTTTAAAATGTTATATGAATATCCAAATGGAAATTTTGCATACACAAGGAAAAAAGCCCAGCTTGCCAGGTCTTATCTACAGCCTGATCTATTTGATGACTGACAGTAAAGTCTCATCACTTTCTGAGTTGGGTAGGTCTTGGATATTTGGAAAGTTTTGTTATCAGGCCAGAGGGGTACAGGTGGGCAAGATTGGCGGTTTGGAGAAGGGAGGGAAGTGTATTGGTAGAAAATTAAGGATGAAGATTAGAAATAAACTTTTGTTGTAAAATGTGCATTGGGTGAGGTAAAACCTTTCCTTCAATTCCTACACATTGTTTACAAACACCTTGGTGAGTGGATTATTTATCTTGAACTGGAAGAAAACTAATCCTGATTGACATTAGAAATGGGTTAACACAGATGCAGCAGGAGGGAACTTTTTTTTCCTTCTGGTTTTTTATGTGTTGGGATGCTTTCATTTTTAAACTATCTTCTCTCCTAAAGCCTGAAATCTTATCAACACAAATACTTCTTTTAAGCAATTGTCTTTTCTTTTTAAAGGAAGTATAACCAGAAAGAGTCCTCTGCATCTTCATGGGAATGAATTTGTGTTTCTCCTGAGAGATGCTGAGCAAACTGGTGAGGAAGGTAAAGCATTCAGCCAATTTCACATTGGGCCCTGCCAGCCAGGCCAGCCCCTGCTTATGTGCCCAAGGGTGTTGCCAGTCCAGGGCAGGGTAAAGAAAAGAGCCTTTGTTTTTATTTTCCATTTTATCCTATCCTCCCCTGCAATTTACTTAAACACTGTAGCTCCTGAATCTCAGTTTTGGGAAAGCTGGAGGGAAAAGCTGGTGGAGACCCAGGAAGGGCTACTGTGGCAAGAAAGAGGGAGGAGGGCTGGGGATGTGGCTCAAGCGGTAGCGCGCTCGCCTGGCATGCGTGCGGCCCGGGTTCGATCCTCAGCACCACATACCAACAAAGATGTTGTGTCCGCCGAGAACTAAAAACTAAATATTAAAAAAAAAATTCTCTCTCTCTCTCTCTCACTCTCTCTCCTCTCTCACTCTCTCTTAAAAAAAAAAAAAAGAGGGAGGAGACTGTGATTGAGGATTTCAGCTGCAGTGGGAGAAAGATCTGAATAGCTCTCCAGGGAAAAAATCGGATGAGGTGTGTGTGTGTGTGTGTGTGTGTGTGTGTGTTCACACATGGTAGGAGTGGGAAATCATTGTTCTTTCATTGTTGATTTATTTATATGTTATAAAATTCCTGTGTGTCTAGCATGTTCCTCAATCTCCACAAACCCTCTGTCTCTGGAAAGAGACTTCATATATATTGTTATGGTTTGGATGTCAGGTGTCCCCCTAAAGCTCATGTGGGAGACAGTACAAGATGGTTCAGAGGGTTATAAGAGTCTTAACTCAATCAGTGAATTCATCCCCAGGTGGGATTAACTGACTGTAACTGAAGGTGGGTAGGATGTGGCTGGAGGAGGTAGGTCATTAGGGGTGTGCCTTTGGGATATATAGTTTACACCTGGAAGTGGAGTCTCTTTCTGTTCCTGATCCTCCTAGGAGCTGCTTCCCAGCCACACTCTTCCAACATGATGTTCTGTTTTACCTTGACTCCCGAAGAATGGAATTGACCAACTATGGATTGAGACCTCTGAAACTGTGAGTCCCCAAATAAACTTTTTCTCCTCTAAAATTGTTCTTGTCTGGTCTTTTAGTCATAGCAGCAAAAAAGCTGATTAAAGCCAATAAAACTAGAATGCAAGAGGAAATTAGTGCTAGCAAAGGAAAGATGAGACTTAAACCTACCCGGGGGCGAGGCCTGCAGGTGGTGTAGCTCACCTCTGCAGCTGACACCACAGAGTCACAGTTGCTGTGGCCTGAGAAACTACTTCACTAGTCCCCCCACTCCCATCACTGAAAGTCCCACTTTCCTCCCAAGATCTCAACAGGCCGGTTCAGCCTTCTCCATTGCTGTGCTTTGAAAGATGGAAGCAATTTCCGTCCTGCCGGGGGAACATTGCATGATTGAGGGCCCACCCAAGGTAACCAAACACATCAGCTGCCTCATTCTGCAATATTTATTCACAAGAAAGATGCATTTTAAAAAGGGGAGGCTTAAAATGTGGCTTTAAAACTTAACACTTGAGGTCAAAGAGCTCTTAAAAACCTTACTTACTAAGAATAGTTAAGGAGAAAAATGAAAGAGCTATTGCAAAGTGTCACTCCTGTTCTCTCTTATTCATATATAGATATAGATTTAGATGTATTTATATAACTATATTCAGATAGATATATAAAATCTATCTATCGATCTATCTACCTATCTATCTATCATACATTAAGAAAGAAAGCCTTTCTCTCTCCCAGCAAATACAAAACTTAACAGGAAGGACTGTGATGTAAAAAAAAACCCAGGTGCTTTCTGAAGACTTTGACCCTCCTGCCAAGTGCCTTCTCTACCTCTTTCCAGGAATTTCTTGTTTTCCATCAGGTTTTTTTTCTGTTTTATTTTCTCCCTCTGTCTCTCCCTTCCTTGCTTCCTAAGGACTGGGTGTGTATAATTCACTTTAGCTAGCACTTCTTAGTTTTTGAATTACTATTGTCATTATCTGTCTGTCTAGCTTCTCTTTTTAAAAATCTCCTAATTTTCTCCTTTGTCTGATTCTCCTAATCCCATTGCTTAACCTTCCCACCCTTTGATGCCTGTTAGCGTATTTGATGCATCTCCTGACAATCCACCTACTACATGTTTACTTAGATAATTACAGATGTTTGAAAAATACACAGTACTCTGTGGGCATTTAATTTTGCATAGATGGTGCTGTGTTTTGGGATCTCCTGTTCTTTTCCTCTTTTTCCTGCTCCACATGTTTCTGCAATCTATCCATGTGTCTGCATGCAAATTTAACTCACTGTCTTTGACTACTCAAAGCCTGTGACATGGGTAATATGTTTGTGTTACATTTTATGTTTCATTCTTCCACCCGTGGGTAGGTACTCTGCAATGTTTAGCTGTGCTGCAATAAACATCCTGTCACCTGGTTCTGTTTTGTTGTGCACCTGTTTTGAGTTTACCTATGGAATGACAGATAGGCCTTGCTTCGAGGGATGGTATATACATTTTTTATTTCAGTAAAGTCCACTGGATTGCTCTGTGGAATGGCTCTACCAGTGTAGATTCACCCAAGCTATTCATTTCTACCCTTGTTGCATGCAAAATCATTCAACATTCAAAGATTTTCCCACATAATGTATGCAAAATGGAATGACTGAATTCTAATTGAAGATGGGGGAACATTGGGTCCCTTTCATAAGAATTATTTTTCTGAGTTTGTGTTTATGCTATAAGACGTCCAGGACGGTAAGTGGCATTACTGTGCCCAGACTGCACCCCTCCCTGTAGCCACACCTTTAACCATAACCATCAGTTCAAAATTCCTTCCACAAAAAGTAATGTGATTTCCTCACTCCTTTGATGGTAAGCTGAGCAGAAGTGACACAAATGCCAGTACTAGGGTGAGGCTTGAAGAGCACCAAGAATTTCTGTTCACTCTTTTGCTCTTCTGCCATCAGCAGGAGAAAAATGCACCCTGGGTAGCACATTGGGCTTTCTATTGCACTGAGTTACCTTAACAAACCACAAACCTCACGACTTAAAGCAATTACAATTTATTTTTACTGTTTTGTAGTTCCAAAATGGATCGTGCTGGGCTAAAATTAAGGTTTCAGCAGGACCATGTTCCCTCTGGAGATTCAAGGACCATCACTTTCTTTGCCCTTTCCTGATTCTACATTTCTTGGCTTGTGGGTCCCTTTTCTATCTTAAAAACCTACCACATGAGGCTGAAGTTATTTCTCTTACTTTTTCTTCTGTTGTCTCTCTGTCTTGCCTTCCATCTTCTACTTTTAAGGACCCTTTGATTACAATGGGCTCAGCCAATTAATCCAGGAGAGTTCAATATAGTCTTGTCTCAAAGTTATTTAATTCATCACCTTATTTTAATGGGCAGCCTTAATTCTCCTGTGCTGTGTAACCTAATCTTAACAGGTTTTGGGGAGTAGGACATGTACATCTCTGGGGGAACATTAATACCTACCACAGATAGTGCTTAAAAATGAGAGCATTGCTGGATCCCATGGTGCATGCCTGTAATCCCATCGGCTTGGGAGGTAAGGCAGGAGGATTGCAAGTTCAAAGCCAGCCTCAGCAAAAGCAAGGTGCTAAGCAGCACAGTGAGACCCTGTCTCTAAAAATATATACAAAATAGGGCTGGGGATGTGGTTCAGTTGGTCGAGTGCCCCTAAGTTCAATCACCTACCACATGAAGGCAGCAGCATATAAGTAAGTGGGCAGAGGAGAGATACTTTGCATCTTCCATCCAGTCATGAGAACCATTCTCTTCAGTATCTCAGGCTGAGTTTGTCTGGATGGCTTCCCAACCTGTCCTTCCCCAAACTCTTCCAATAGTTTTAAAGCTATTTTCCTTGTATAAAGCTATGGAATGAGCATCTTCCTGACAAACTAGACAGAAACAATGTCCACAGACATGAAATGAGGATATATTACCTGCCAATCAGTATGTATGTGCTTTCTGGTTGATTTTAATCTCTACCTCTTTAAAGTTGTCATTTCTATGTGGATCCATACATTTGACCACCCACATTCTCTTCATTCCAAGAGACTAAGACATTATTTTCATGTTAATCTCATTATTATATCTGATATTATGTTGACTTCACTCATCTTGCAGTACATATGATTAGTTACTACTTCCATACCCTCTATATGTGAAGTGATTCATTAGGAGGGACATGATGATCAATACCTGCCAAATACTATTCAATATAGTCTTCCAGGCAAATGCAAAGGCATTGCAATAACCCGGGTTTCAAATCCCTGAAAGAAAAATCACTTTCTTAGTTTATGTGATAGCCATCTGCAGGTGTTACAATGAAATGATTTATAAAATTTTTAAAAGGTTTTGTTGAATACAAACAAAATTTTAAAAAACGTAAGTTAACATTCAATTCATTGAATTCAATTGGGCTACATTTAAAAATATAACAAACTCTTAATATTTATATACAATTCTTGTGCACAATGATGTCAATTCAAATTTAGGTTCCTCACATTTACTGGCATTTATATTTGTTGACATTTGGCATTTGTTACTATGTTAATATTTGATTTTTGCCATCTCTCATAAAGCACATGTATATGATGCACATGCTTGGCCAGCTTGATGATATGCCTATTTCTATCATATAATCTATCATATTTTATAAATGAAATGGTGCGATTTGGATTATGATTATAAATGGTGATTCAAATGATGATCCCACCATACAAAGCAATCAAATCCTTCTTTCCCCAAACTCCAGTGAGCATTTGGATGGTTCCTGCTTTTTCAGATGATTATTGCATTTGTCTAAAGTCCATCTTTCCTTCCTTCCTTTCTTCCTTTGTGATTTGCTTAATGTTTTAAAATTTTTATTGGTGCATTAATATTATATATGAGAGTTGGATTCATTGTTACATTTTTATTTCCCTTTCTATTCAGATGAACCATTTACTAGCTATAGCCCTTAGACTTTGAAATATCCTTGCCTGCAATTATCACCTGCTCCAATAAAAAAGGTTTTTATTTTTAAAGTTATTTATTATAGCAGACATTTGTGGCAAGTGCTTTCTTACTAGGGTACATGCTTGTACTCCATCTCATGTTCCCATATTGGTGCTTTGGTATGTCTGACTTTCCCCACCAACTTGTCTAATATTCTAGGTTCATATTTTTCCAGGATTCTGCAATTTGATCTATTGCATTAACTTGCTTTCTAGTGGCTGGGTGCTCTTTGTTTCTTGATGATGCTTGATTTTTCCCATGGCTTGCTTTGCCCTTGAGTTTCAATCTTCACATCCCTCACTGTCTTGCTTTGAGCACAGGGCACTGTGCAGCCCAATTTCTATATGCCCTTGACTTATTTGAATCTACTTCTTTAATCTTCTTACCTTAAAGAGAGTGGATATAATAAAGTGATGTCCATACAAATACTTTTTAAAGGTGACACAACCTTCAAATTTTAGCAGTCCAGCATGTTTAAGGACAACTTGAAGTTCTGAGTTAATATGTAGGAAAGCTGGCACAATTAAAAAATGTTTTCATGCTTCTGAATATTTTATGGTTTGGGTCCTAATTGGAATTGGATTCAATCTTTATTGGAAGGGGTGTACAAAATCAAATATCTGAATAAATTATGCTGTGCATATACAGCAGCCTTTTTCAAAATGTGGTTCATGTGATATTCACTGATACTAGATGAATAAAACCAAGATTATGTTTGCAAAATTTGAGAAATACTGAGGTTTATCAAAGTTAGACAGGTTTCTTTTATGTAGGTTTTCTCTGAACCTTTTATATGTTAATTGAATTCTGAATCTTTATGATAAGAGGTAAAGTTTGCAGAATATCCCTGAGTAGTTTGACTACAGATTTCTTTTATCTATGCAACACTTTTTTTTACATATATCTCACTAGATACTAGAATTCTATGGAACATGATTTCCATAGAAATGCTGCAAGATAGGCTTTCGGGAAACCTTTTAATGATAAAGGGCACAGATCAAAATAGCTTCCTCCCAATAAGAGAAATCTGCCTCATTGCAGCCTGAGTTAATATTAATCTGTGAGCCTGAGACAGGAACTCAGCAGGAGAGTTAGATACAGTCAAGAACTATCAAAGGCCTGAGAACCAAATGGGCATTGTGACTGCTCTCTGGTGAACACACCTATTACAGGCAACCTTCCTTTTTCATTTCAAAAGCAAAATGCATCCAGACTACAGACCCTCTGCTCTTACTGTTGTATTGTAGCAAGAATCATGTGATGGAACTGGTTCCATCTAACTCTCTCTGACAGTTCACACAACAATGTTGATTGCATGCCACTTTTGAACTAGAATCTGTTACTCGAGGCTAAACTAAGGAGGTCTGTATCTGTAGTCTGCAATTTTCTTTAAGTTTTAATCCCCAAAACAGTACCAAATTTTTGAAGTGGATATGGAGCAGGATAATATTTTCATATATTAGCCATTGTGTTTCCGATTCTTGTATTTTTCTGTTCCCTGTGACCTTCAAGGCCTGATTTCATTTTGTAAATTCCTTATCCTATAGCTACTACCTTAGAGAAAAGAACTTTGGAGAGTTAAAAAAAATCCAAAACTAGAATTTCTTCCTTTTAAAACCAATACCCAGGTTAGAACTAAAAAAAATAGATCTCAAAGAAAAGTCAAAGATACTGGCTACTATCCTGGCCATAGTTGCAATGAAGAGTGAAGCTGAAGAAGGAAGACGACGGAAAACCAGGTTGAGAGCACAGTCTGTGGGTGCAGAACTGGAGAGTCAGACTGAGTGATCAGCTGACAGCAGGGGCATCCGGACCTAGGAACTGTCTCATGCCCGCAGAGCAAGAGCAGTCTCTCAGCACTGTCTGAAAACCACACAGATGCCAAGAAATAGCTGCACCCATCACATCTCCATTCAAGGGATCCTGGAACATTGTACAGAGGGAACATCCCTAATATGAAATTCAAAAATCTGAAAGGCTCCAAATTTTGAAACTTTTGAGTGTTGACATGATGTCACAGCAGACCTCATGTAACAAGTCATAGTCAAAATGCATGAGCCCTCAAAATATTATGCAAAATTACTTCCAAGTATGTGGATAGGGGGTATATGAAATGTAAATGACTTTTGCATTCAGACTTGGTTCCCATCGCTGAGATATCTCATTGTGTAATACTCAAATATTTCAAAATACAACATTTCTCGTTCAAGATTTTAGATAAAAGATTCTCCACCTATATCAAGATGGCCTGTTAAGTATGATTTCCATTAATATCAAAGGATGACCTCCAAATGTTCTTTGACATTTTGACATCCAATAACAGGGATTCCCATCTATGGCCTGGGATTTTGCCCTCAGTCTTATTTTATGTGAATAACCCTCCTTTCAGCAGCCCAGTTCCTTTCAGACAGAAGGTCACCTATAAGAACATTAATGAAGTAGAAGGGAAACCTTCTGGTGTAGGGGTTCCATACTTGTGTAGACTGACTAGCATCCCCTCAAAATCTCACAATAACATCCAAGTCAAAGCCCCAGAACATCTCATCCTGCCTTACTGGTATTTCTGCCTCTTGGCAAACAAAGGATGATATTTGCCTAGAGAAGTGTGTTTCTAAAATACATTAACACATTCCTTGACTGAAGGACTATACCTTGTACTGTTTAAAATTTATTTTCAACCTCAGGTAAATTTCAAAAAACAAAAATCTCTAACTGGGAGCAGCAGCACAGGCTTGCAATCCCAGCAGCTACAGAGGCTGAGGCAGGAGAATCTCAAGTTCAAAGGCAGCCTCAGCAACATTGAGGCACTAAGCAACTCAGTGAGATCCTGTCTCTAAATAAAAATACAAAATAGGGCTGAAGATGTGGCTCAGTGGTTGAGTGCCCCCAGAGTTCAATCCCCAGCACTTCCCTCCAGTAAAAAAAAAAAAAAAAAAAATCTCTAGCCATAGTTTAAAAATGCAAAACACAAGATGGTTTTCCAGGATGGTGCTTCTCTGGAAGAATCAGTGTAATGGACCAGGATAGAGATATGCTATTATGTCCAAAGACGTCCTGAGAGCCATATCATGCCTGATATAGTGACTCCTCTCTTAATGGTATGTACTATACATAGCCTCACTTTCTAAATACCCAAACAACTATATTTCTTTCCAGTGAAGAACCACAGGGTCGACCTTCTAATATTATTGTAAAAAATGTTCAGTTCAGAAGTGATGAAGGTGCTATTAATCTCAGCTGATTCAGGCTCCCATTCTTGCCTCTTGCTTTGCATCTATATAAACCTTGAAATAATCTCTCTAAGCATGTGTGTTTGGAAGCATTTCCATTTTATTAGAGCAACCAGAGTCCCTAGGATATTTGAAATTGCTAAACTTTCATCTGGCTTCCTGATAACAGCCTATGTGCTGGGGCATTTTCATTTTTATTTATACTGTTCACTTTTTCTACATGATCAACTTTCATTGTTACATTTTCTTTCATGTCACAGGTATCTTTCCCAGAATAGCAGATGAAAAGCTATGAACATACTATTGAATATTGAACATATTTTTGGAAAGTATCTTTTTCTTTATATTCACATACCCTGGCTTTTATTTATATTTATGCATAAAGTTTGGTTGAAAAGATTTGTGCACAGTAATTATCTTTTTGTATGTATCAAGACCAGGCTGCTATATGGAGCAATAGTCAGGACCTGGAAAGAAGATGATGCTATAAATTGCATTTCAAGAGAACTCATAAGCATTCTTTCTCCCATTTACCACCTTCAGAGTCACAGTGATTATATATCTTTGTCTCTTAGTTAAATGCTAATCAGAAATAATTTAAAGAAGGCCCCTGGAAAGACAGAGTTGCTTCCAGCTCAACTATCTCTTATAACAGACCTGGGAAAGACTTTCCTTTTCATAAATGGACAAGGGTGTCTTCATTTTTGGCCTCAAAATCCAACCATTAGAGAGCAGAATGGTAAAAGTGGTAATGGTACCTATTTCTTACACAGACCAAGAACTGAATCTCTAAATCTATATAGTTGTCTGACTGTAATAAATTCAGGAACACTTTCAGAGCCTCAGCTTTTTAATCTACAAAATAAGCTTAAGATCTGCCATGTCTATTTTGGAAAGTTTTTATCACATTTCAAATGAGTCTGTAACAGAAAGGAACATTAAACAACTAAAGCTACTACTTATGTTCTAGATGAAGAAAAATTTACATGTAATCTCAGAGATCTTCAAAACAAACATGAAGAACATATTATTATTCCCTATTTTCAAATAAACAAATTAGAGGCAAATTACATTTAACTGAATTGTAGAAGGCTATATAAGTGGCAAATTTCTGTATGGTAGCACCCAAAATCCAGAAGCCAAAAGACAAAAGAAGAAACAACTGCAATGCCTGTCAACATGAGATAAACTTTATTTTGTTTTAGAAGCCAATAAGCATATTTTTAAAATCACCTAAGAAAAAGGTTAGCATAGAATAGGAATTAGAAGTTCAGAGAAAAATACAATCAGCTAAAGCAGTCTTAGGTAAAGAGTTACTAAAGTAACTAATAAAAATATGAAAATAATAGTAATAAATTTTTTATGAAGGTGTGTTCAGATGAACAGGGGTTTATAAAAAAGTTCTACATCCACATTTGATGAGAATGTAAATTGAAGCAAATTTTGGAATGCTTTTTGATAATCTATATTAAAATTTATAGCATCTTACCCTCTGACCCAGAAATTCTACTTTTAGAACTTTACCCTAAGGGTACTTATACAAATATATTTTTTCCAAACTAATTTGTAGTAGAAAATAACTAGAAACACTACAAAGGTCTCCCAATTGGGAACTGGTTAAATGAATTATGATCTATGGATATACATGTATATGTGTGTGTGTGTGTGTGTGTGTGTGTGTGTGTGTGTGTATGTGTGTGTGTGTGTATATATATATATATATATATATATATATATATAATGAAACTATATAGTTATTAAAAATGAGAAAAATGTATATGTGACATGGAAAGATAACAAAGATATATTTTGAAGTTCAAAACTGTTTTGAAACAATAAATCTTGCATTTTGGGTATTTTTTAAAAATAAGGTATTTATCTATATACAGATGGCCCTCTACAATGGCACAGCCTGCATCTTCCAATCCAACAGCCTGTAATAAAAAAATATGTATGCACAAATGAAGTGATGTGCAGGCACATCCTGCCTTAGCCTTCTGCCATTTGGGATCCTCACTTTGTCACCAGCAGTCTTACAGGAGCATTGTTCTGGCATGTCTGGTTTGTGTATTGTGTAGTTAGACCTATGATGCTTATGGTGGAATCAAACAGATAAAGATTTTTTTCCTCTTATACTATATTTTTTAGGGAATAATTATAACAACTATTTTTTACAGTGTTTACATTGTGCTAGGTGTTATAAGTAATCTAGAGATGATTGAAAGTACATGGGAAAACTGTGTAGGTTACTTACAAATACTACACGAGGGGCGAGGGCAATGGTGGATTTTGATATCCTTTATAGACACCCAGGGACAACTATACACATCCACAGTATCTGGAGGATTCTGACCAGTTTGATAACAGTGATTATTTATTGGGGGAATAAGAAAAAAAAGATTATAGTGACTTTTTTCTTTGTTAACATTTATTTAGTGTTTAAATTGTTTGCACTCCAAGGTGATTTTCTTCCAAAATTTTTCTTTCCATTATGCCATGTTACTGTTTGAAAATGCTTTGTAAAACACAAAGAGTAAAATTACTATTATTTGTGATCTTCCATCTTCCATGGTGTGATGGAGTTCTGCCCTAACAGGGTTCTTCTCAATCCTTTTGATTACCCATTGCCATTAGTCCCATCCATTTGCCTGCATCTTCAGACCCACTTCCTGCTGTCTTCCTCGGAGTTCCTTCCTTCCCCTTCTGAGTTCAGAGAGGCTGATTCTGCAAATTACATTTCCCAGAAGCCACTGCGCCCTGACCTTGGCTTTTGGGTAGGTGTGGCCCAAGGGGACTTTCTGGGAAGGTTGGTATGAGGGAGGAGGAGAGAAATCAGGGTAGTATTTGTTCCCTGTCTCATCATTAGAGGCACATTCAGTGGATAGCAGCTCTTTCTCCTTGTCTCTCCCTCCATGCCCCAAGTTCTACTCTTCTGCCCAGTAACTATTCCAGGGTTTTTTTTTTTTTTAATTCTAATTGGTTACATGACAGCAGAATGCATTTCAATCCATATTACACATATATAGCACATTTTTTCATATCTCTGGTTATACACTAGAAAAACTAGGGATAATAGGAGCATATGCAAATCTCAACATTGTAAAAACTATCTGTGCTAAGCCCCAGGCCAACATCATTCTAAATGTTCCAGGTTTTTTGCTTGGTCTCTTAAATTCACCAGCCTGAAGTTGGTAGCACTTTCCTGTTTCTGCTAATGTTTTTGCTGTTTCATCTTCTCTGTCTGCAGAGTTGTTCCATGGTACCCATGGAGGACTGATTCCAGGACCTCTCATAAATACCAGACTTCACTGATGATGATTTAATCTGTTACATAAAATTGCATAATATTTTGCTGTTTCATCTTCTCTGTCTGCAGAGTTGTTCCATGGTACCCATGGAGGACTGATTCCAGGACCTCTCATAAATACCAGACTTCACTGATGATGATTTAATCTGTTACATAAAATTGCATAATATGTGCATATAATCTATACACATACTCCTATAGTCTTTGAACCATCTCTAAATTACTTATAATTCTTATTAAAATGTAAATGCTATGCAAACAATTGTACTCTATTGTTTAGAGAATAACTGCAAGAAAAAATCTGTACATGTTCAATACAGAAACAATAACTTTCTTAAGTATTTTTGATATAGGACTGTTTAATGCCCCAGACACAGAACCCACATGTATAGTGTGCAGACTGTTCTTGCAACTCTCTTAAAACTGTTTTGACTAGGTCTTTGTATTAAAAAATAATGCATTCTAGAACTACACAGCCTGGCTTGTATATTCTGATTGGACCTTGATTGATACACAACTTTCATTCAATTTATTTGACATAAATTTTACTGCTTGATATAATGAAAACTACATGTTTTTAAGAAGAAAGTGTGCACACCTGGCATTAGAGAAAGGAAAACTAACAATATGGTTAACAATTTTTCTGCTATTAAAAAATAATGCTCACACTCTTTATTATCCCAAACAACAGTAAGGTGATAGAGACTCAGACAGATAATTAATTGACCTAGAAATGACAGAGATGGGATTCAGATGCAGGTCTCACTGACTTCAAAATCCAAGTTTTTTCCAGGATGAGAGCAAGTTGTTTTCTGTGTGATTTTTTTTCTTTCCCTACTTAGTATCCTCTTTTACTTCACTTTTTCAGGCGTGTATCATGCACTGGTCTCCTCTCAACATAGTATTTTAGATTTTTAATGGTTACTTTCTGCTCTGCCACAAAAAAGCACTTATCTATTGTGCTATGCATCCTTCAGACCTTGATTTCTGCTAATCTGATAAAAAAAAACAACTTGAGCTGAACTCATATTTGATAATTGCTGCTCTGCTGGAAGAATAACAAACAGATTTGGAATTTTAACTCAAGCCTGTGGTGGTTTCACACACATCAAAAAAAAATTATTTGTCTATTCAACTTTTCTTTCCTGAAAATGTGCTGGTTGCTAGATACACGGCACTGAACAAGACAGATTGCAGCCTGGTAGGGAAGAGAGTCATCAAACAATTTTATTGAGTTCTGTGTAGGAGAATGTTCTGTGGAAGCATGTGAGAGGAAATTGTACTGTGGAGTCCAGAGATACTTCCCTAAGGAAATGAAATTTGTGTTGACCATAAAGAAGGCATTAGACAAGTAAAGGCTGAATAAGTGGGAGAGAGGAAAAGGTTATATGACAGCCTTATATAGGTCTTGGTGCACGAAAGAAAATGGTCCATTAGAGGGACTTTTTTAAGGCCAGTAGTACTCGACTGTAGAGAGAGAAGCCAGCTAAAGCAGAAGAGGTGGGAGGAAGCCTGATCATACAGACCCTCGAGAGACATATTAAGCATTATGCACTGTGTCTTTTCTGTCCCAAGAGAAATGGGAAACTACTGAATGGTATTTAACAAGGAGGAGACATGACACGCTATTGCTCTTTAAAATGAGTACTCTGGCTACATTATGGAGAATGAACTGGAAGACAGTGATAATGGATGCAGGTCAAATATTTAGGAGGCTTTTTGAGGATTCTTAGTGGTAGATGATGGTGGCTGGCACTATGGGGTGATGGAGGGAGACAGAGGGAAGAGATGGATTTGAGAGGTGTGTAAGAAGTAGAACTAAGAGGATTGGAAGAGTCAAGGATAGGAGGAATAGAGAATAATTCCTAGTTTTGGGTCATGTGATAGAGTGGGAAAAAATACATAGAGAAGCTTAGTGCAGAAGCCATGCATTTAGTTGTTTTGGACATGTTGGGTTTGGGGTCTTTGAGATGTCAAAGTGAAGATGATGTGTAACATTACTGCATATCCTTTTCAAGCACCGAAAAGAAGTCAGGATTGGATTACAAAGAAAAAACCATGGCATTGTTGATTCTTGGATGATAATTGAAACCAATAGGGAGTAGCTGAAATTATTTACAAAGAAAGAGTAGAGGAAGAAGAAGGCCCAGCAGAGAATCTTGAAGATTCAGAAATATTCTGACCTCAAGAGAAACAATTGATAAATTCATCAAGATGTATTTTTTCTTGAGTGTCGTGGGAACTCAGTATATAGTCAAATTCTAACTTTGGAGGGGAAACATTCAAGAAGAGGGATTGTTTTAGACAAAAAAAATAAAAAGACTATTTCAAACACTTAGCATGTTCACATTTTCAGGTACACACACACACACACACACACACACACCTCCTTCTGAATGACTGGAAAGGTACACTCACATTGCTTTAGTTCTCAAGCTAGAAAGATATTGTAGATGTGTCTCAATAAAATCAAAAGCATGTTCAACACAGTCTTCAGGGTTGCTGGTGGCAGCCTGAGCAGACTCTCCATATTTTGCTAATGTCAATCTTAATTAGCTAACTTTCCAGTTTAGAATTTTGTTGTTCATGTAGACTACAAGAACCTTCTCCACCGAATCCTGCTTGCTATCACCTGTGCAAGTAACTTTGTTTTGTTTTTAGCTATGAGTCTTTTTGAATGAAACTTCCTCATTTCATAGAAACTAAAAGTTTGAGTGAAACAAATAATCTCTTGGGGGTCTTCCTTGTTACCAGCATATTGTAGCTAAATTCCCTTTGGTTGAGTGTTTTGTTGTTGTTTTCTTGATTCACTTCAGGGTTGTGTGTGTACTGCTATGGCTGTGTACCCTTGGTGAGAGAGAGCAAAGTCCCTAAGACATGGAGGCCCACCCAGTCACCCTTGCTGAGACCCATCATCATTGACCAATCTGCTGCAATTTTTGTAAGGCTTTCATTGGATTAAAAATATTAAATCAAGGATAAATTACCTATTCTTGAAATAGTTAAAGCAATATTCATTAAACCCATAAAGGGTCAAAAATAATGTAAAAGGGAGTAGGAGAGAAAAACAATTACGAAAAGTTGAATCAAGTCTTTGAGAGGCCAGGCAGAAGTTAAAAGAGAACTCCATGGTATTCTATCAAGATAACTGTCTGGGGTGTAAGGATAGTTATGTTGGATTTGGAAATAAGACTGTGTATATGTCATGTTATTTGAAGTTATTTTAAGATAGCCTTTTAAAAATAGCTTCTTTAAGGTATAATTCATTTATCCTAATATCTGCCCTTTTAAAGTATGCAATTCAGTAGTTCTCAGTATATTTACTAAGTTGTACAATCTACACACTAGTTTTAAAACACTTTTATGACTCTCTAGAAAGAATTCTCCCTACTTATTAGCAGTCACCTCCCCCTTCTCCATCCCCCAGTTCTAGGCAACCACTAAAATGAAGCCCTCATGAGCTCTCCAAGTCCCTAGGCACAATCCCAGTGTGCTCCTGGTGATATGTCTGACTTCACAAGTCAAAAGAGAAGTGAGTCTGAGAAACAGCTTCTTCTTATTTCTTATTCTTCCCTTACTCTCAATAAAACTGAATCCATCCACATGTATCTTATGTATCTCCTAAGAATTTTTTTTTTCCTTCTGGCTACACTAGGTGGAAAATACCTACCCTCTGCTCCTGGGCCACTAATCACTTCCACCTGAAATATTGCTTTTGTTTTCATAATCATAAAAAAACCTCTCTTACCACTCCTTCTCACCTAGGTGAGTGGTTTTCCTTAGCATCCACACCTCTTCACCTCTCAAAAGCATTTTGCATAGGTCAGCACCATCTTTGATTGGAAAGCTGCCTCTTTCTTCACACTTTCTAGAGTCCCTACTAGGCCTTTGATGGATCCCTGATCCATCTTTTGCTCCGTTTTCTACCAAGCTCCTCTCTGCACTCCTCCCCTTTTCCCTCTCATTTAATCTCACCCACTTGATGTATTTGAAGGTTTACTTATTAGAGGAAGAGTTCAGGTTTTTAGGCTTGTTTCCTTATCTTTGTTTCCTTAGTAGATTGGAGGAATTCTACAAGCAAAGGTTAGACCATATATATATATAAATATAAATATATATATATAAATAAATGTGTGTATACAAATATGAATATATATATGAATTCCTCCTTTTCTAGGGCTCATACTTGCAGTGGTTTGAAGAACATTCTCTCCTTCCAGTATCTCAAACACAGAATTCATCCAACCATACCTACCACACCTGCTCCTTCAGACAGCTTCAACTAGTGGACTAAAGCTTGAGCCTCCATCTGGCTTAAAATCTAGAATTTTTCATTAATCTTTCACCCTCTTGACATTTCATATTCAGTTGCCAATTCCCAAAGGTTGCTCCTTTTGGACATTTTTTTTCCACCCATCACTTCTCTTTCCCCTTTACTCTGGGGAGAGAAATACTATTTTTTTTCCAACTCTCTTCATGGCCTACTGTCCTGACTTTCTGTGATAGTAGAGGCAAGTTAGTTTTTCTAATATAAGATTTAAATGAATCCTATTTTGTATAGAGGTCACGATTGTTTACCTTGCATTATATCTATGAATAGCCCCAGTCTATTTGCTCAGCTTTAATTTGTCTCTCATGTCACTCAGGCCAAACAAGATCACTTTTTTTTCTCAAATGCCTCCCTTAGAGTTTCCGTTAGTTCAGTCTAAACTCAGAACATTAAACTCTTAACTTTTCATATCACCCACTGACCAGAGCTTTCTATTATCTTGTCCATGAAGTTTTTCTCTTTTCACCCTGAGAAATTTTTTTCCTCTTCTGAACTCTACAGCATTTATAGTCTACTCACTTGTTTCCTTATCTTTGTTCCCTTAGTAGATGGGAGGAATTCTACAAGCAAAGGTTAGACCAAGGTATGTATGTGTGTGTGTGTGTGTGTGTGTGTGTGTGTATATACACACACACACACATACACATATATGTATTAAATTAAAATTTATATATAAATAATTTATATATATAATTATATATATACAAAATTTATATATATCTACATGTATTCAATTAATTATATGTATATATACTTGATGATATACCGAGATTTCATCTTATTATATTAGTTTGCAGTAGTTGTGGCTGTGGTTATCAAAATACACCAAATAATGGTGATTTAAATAATATCAAATTAACTTTTGTTTTAAACAGATTTAGGGCTGGTAGTATGGCTGTGTTCCATGTCTGCAGAGATCCGGGTTCCTTCTGTACTGTTGCAATACCACACGTGACCTTGACTTCAGGGACTTTTGCTGTAGACCTAAAACTGCTCTAAAAAAGAAAGTCTATTAAAATAATCAAGCACAATTAGGAATCTCTACCCCTTTCCTCCAGAATAGATTGAAGTAAATATTGTGGTGTAAACAAATCATTGACAATGGAGGTTAAAAGATGGTTCAGGAAGGTTGAAGTCATTTTCTAATGGAATTATATTGTGACTTTAAGTTTTTTTTTTCCCCCCTGGGCACCAGGGATTAATCTCAGGGGCAATCAACCACTGAGCTACATCCTAACCCTTATTTTGTATTTTATTTAGAGACAGGGTCTCACTGAGTTGCTTAGCGCCTTACCTTTGCTGAGGCTGGCTTTGAACTCTCAATTCTCCTGTTTCAGCCTCTGGAGCTGCGGGGATTACAGGCGTGCACCATCACACTGGGCAAAAACTTTTAGTTTTTTACCTAGTAAAATTCATGCTTAATAATCTTTTTTTTCCTTTATATAATATTCTGTGTTCTGAGTTAGTGATTATAGTCTTATTAACTTCAGCAAGTTAAAAAAATCTTCCAAAATCAGTTTCTAATCAAGAATAGCTTTAGTGGATTCATATCTAAATTATTTCTTTTAAAGGAGAGGAGATTTTTTTCTCTATTTCTAAAGCTTGACAATTATCATTACATTTGCATGAACTTGTAAAATAGTTATTTCTGTACTATCCCTATAAGTTAAATTCTTGTAGAGTAAGCACTTAGTAATTCCCCTTAAAGTTGTATTTTCCAAATAATTTTTTATAATTGTGTATCTTCCAATATTTATGCCACCTGTTTCTGTTTTTAAATTAATATGAAGAAGGTAATTTACTTTTTAATATTGCCCAATTTCTTTAGTCTCTATGCAAATTCAAAAATTTAACATATTTTTTTTCTCTCATTCTACTCCAACTCTTCTGGTCTTCTAAGAAAAATAAATGGATGCATATGTCTGAGGAAAATAATTTGTTCACTTTTTAAAAAAAAGCATTAATTGCCTAATATTCATGTAATATACCTTTCTACAAGGTAAGGTTGCCCATTTAATTAGGAGAAAGGGGGCTAGGATCAATTTATGTATTTATCTATCCATCAGTCATCTATCTACATGTATTAAGGTTATCCAGAAGAACAAAACCAATAAATAATATATACAATTTCATGAGGGGATTTATTAGGTCAGCTTTCATGATGAGAAGCTGGCTAGTCCCACAAATGCTGTTGATAGCTGGAGAGTGGTGGAAACTAATAGCTGCTCAGTCCAAAAAGCCGGATGCCTCAGAGGATGGATCAGGGATGTGGCCCCAGTCCAAGGCTGAAGGCCTGGAAGATCCCTGGAGAGTCACTGGTGTAAATGTTCATTCAAAGGTGGAAGAATCTGGCAGAAAAAAAAATGCACCTGGTGAAGAAGGGTTGCTGAGCATGTACATGCACTTCCCCTCTCTTCCATGTTTTTGTTTCATCTGGAGCCCCAGACTATTGGATGGTGCCATACACATTCAGGGAAGGGCCACTTAATTTGTTAACTCATATGCCAATCATTTCTGGAAGTAGTCTCACAGACAACCCAGAATGCACCCAGCACCTACCTATCTCTCTCTCTCTCTCTCTCTCTCTCTCTCTCTCTCTCTCTCGCTTTCAATTATATAAATATAATTGAATTGTGTATATATATATATATATAATTGTATTATATACATATATAATTGTATATGTATAATTATATGTCACCCACATGGGTTATGGAATTTGGGTTTCTTCTGAGTGAAGCAGGTTGGCTGCAAAACAAAGCTAAGAAAAGAAGGCAGCAAAAAATAACACAAGACACAGAAAGTAATTTTGAAAAGCCAGGGCAGGATGGCTCTATGACCTTAGGGGTCAAGCTTCCACACTGAAAAGAGAGAGCGAGAGCCTGCATTTGCTTTGTTGTATATGGGAGAAACTTCAAAGGTTTTCCATAGAATGTTCTTCTGCCAAATAAGGTAGGAGGTGGGCTGTCCAGTTTCAATGGGTCACGCCCAATTCCGGAGCTAGGAAAGTAGCCTTCCTACTGGAGTGAAGACTCAGGTCATGTGCATTGCCTAACCCATTAAATGGGAGGAGCCACAAAATGACTTGAAATGTCAAACCTAAATCTCCTTTGCTCAAGACACTAAATAGCTCAGGAGTGGCTTCCCACAATTTTATATATATATATATATATATATAAAATAAAATATTATTTTGCAATGGTTACTACATTTCCAGTTGTGTGTGTGTGTGTGTGTGTATGTATGCAACTAGAAACTTAGTAACCACTGGAAAATAGTTTATAGAGCCTGTAGAGAGAAGACAACACAGAAATATGCAATTAGATGTTCTAGTAGGACATAAAGAGCCTTCTTTCTGTAAACATATTTAGAAGCCAGACTTTGTGAAACAAGAGGGTGTATTGTCATAGCTGCATCTCCACAATGCTGGGTGTAGAGTCGTGGTATGCACAACAGTGTGCTGACCCTGGACTAACACCTGGAAAGAAGGTATGGCTTTGTAGTAGCAACAGCTACACCACAACCCTCTCAACCACTCCTCACCACCATCTAGGGTGGTCATGCTATAAGCAAACTCCATGTTAACTCCATCACCTGCATGATTTTTTTTTTTTTACCCCTTTTAAGGATGGGAAATTTATTGAAGTTCCGGAACCATGGGTCTCAGGAAAGTGGTCACCTGGTGATGTCAAAAAAGAGCCACTTGAGGGAGCCTTTTTGACTGTCTTGGGCTGTAAGCTGTAGGGACTGTGGCCAAGTGAGCAATTTGTGTGAATCATCTCCATGTGGTTGTATTTCTGGGTGAGCTAGCTAGGGAAAAGGTCCAACCCTACAATGAAGCATCGGGAGCAGGTGGACTCCTTCTGGATATTGTCTAAGAAAAGTTGGCATTCTCTAGCAGTCTGCCTGCAAAAACCACACATGCTGGGCAGGCAGGATGCCTCTTTGTGGTGTTATTGGGTTTGACTTGGAGGGTGATGATCTTACCCATCGTGGTCTTCATATCGACCTATTGCTTGACCACTTATTTTAAGAGAAAGAGGGATGTGTAGAGGATGGAATCTTTAGTAATCTCACAATACCTTTAGAGGTTGGTTCTTTTATTATCTCCATTCATCAGAGAAGGTAATTGAGACTCAGAAAGCCTATGTTTAACCCTGTACTGGACATGTGATTAAATATACAGGGCATGTTTCTGAGCTTGAGTTCTATATTTAGTTCATACTTTTTAGTTTTCTGGGTGAGAGGGAAACATTCCAGAGGTGAGGACTGTTGTTTTTCCAGGCAAGGGTCTATCTCCTCAGATTGATACTTCAGGTCATCCTGTTCTTAATAAGGCCAAGGAAAGGATTTGTGGCCCTTCCTGAGGAAGTAGCTGAACTACAACCTTGGGGCATCATGGCAAAGAGAGCAACAGTACAGCAGTGGCAGCCATAGGCGCTGGGGCCATGAGGGGGCAGAGTGTGATGCAGGAGTCCAGTCCAGCTCTTTAATGACGAGCAGCACAAAGCTGATCACGTAGGCAGTGGACTGATCTGCTGATAAGTGCTCAGTGATATCATGCAGAAAATACTCGCAGGGTTTCAGTCATCTTGTTCTGTGCATCAGAGCAAGTGGCACAGGGGAGGCATGGGGGTTGGGGGAGGCAATGACTTTCAGAGAAGTAGGGGTGCCAGGCACATGGATACACACATCAAGAACACAAGGGTGACTGTGCCCCAGAGGCTAGAGTAATTAGAGAAAGAGAAAAAAATCCAATGGAGCTGGGAACATCAGAACCAAACTCATTAAACCCGAAATTTTCTTGGAATCTAGCAGAACCGATTCCTGATAATGACGGATGGGATTTTTTTTTCCCCATGTGGCTGGTGTTTCTTGTAGAAGTAACCAGAAAAATGGCAAACTTCTCATGGTTCCTCTGGGTGGTACTTACTGTAAAGCAGCCACTCAGCCTCTGCCTAAACAAACCTTTTCCATCAGGGTGCCCCAGGGTTTATTTTTCTATCTATGAATCTGATTGTCCCCAAGAGAAGGCCAAGAGCACATACTTTGTGGGAAGCCAGAATGGCTTCAAATTGACATCAGGGACTGACCACAGGATGAAATTAAATGTTTTCAATGACCCAGAGGTTTTGAGTGGGATGGGGATGGGGATGTTGGATTTACTGTGGCAGAAAAGAGTTTGGAACCCCTCCACAGCTCCCTTTGGGCATCCTAAAGTTAAAGAAACACTTCCTAACGTATTTTTTTTTTACCCGCTGCGATACTTTATGATTTAATTCTCTGAATAAAATGCTCTTCTGCAGTGTCTACATTCCTCAATTGAGAGTCTCTTCTTAAATGCACTATTGATCAATTGATGCACTTGTTCTTTTTGGACTTCTTGAGAACAGTTATGAATCCATTGTTACACTCCTAAATGGGTCAAATCAATTTTCCAATTCCCTGAGAATAAATATCAAATTCCTGTCTTCCAGGAGCTATAAGCAAATAAACCTCTCTCCACTAATAAAATAGAGTCTCTTTTAAGTGTTATTGCTGGTAAGAGGGAAAAGTTCTCAGTTATTTTTCAAACCAAATAAAATGTTCCGAATATCTCTTTGAACCTACTAAATATACAGCTTCCACAGGTGCCTGTCAAACTTCACTGATGTAAAATGTCTTTTCTTGGAAACTAATAATAAGCCATGAATATCTCTATTTTTATATCATCAATTTAGTGAATAAATATTTTTAGAGCACTTGCAAAACTTATAGTTCTCCTTTTTAATAGTCTTAAAATCTAATTGAGTAGACTCAAGGAGATGATAGGATGGGATTATTAAGGGGCATAACACTGGAGGATAACAGGGAGAATGAATCTGTTAAGTCAAGCTATGTTAGTCAGCTCCCCCTAACTGTAGCAAATACCTGGGATAATGAACTTATAAAGAGAAGAGGTTTATTTGGGCTTATAGTTTTGGAGGTTCTAATTCATGATTGGTTGACCCTGTTGCTTTGGAGCTGTGGTGACGCACCATGGTAGGAGTATGTGGTGGAATAAAACTGCTCCCTTATGGCTGGGAAGTAAAAGAGAGAGAGAGGAAGGAAGGGGTCAGGGTCCAAGAATCTCCTTCAGGGTCATGCCCTCTTTGACCTAAAGAGCTTCACCTCTTAAAGTCTCCAGCCACTTCCCAGTAGCATTATGGGCTGGGGCCTAAGCTTCTAAAATGTCATTTGGGGACACTTAAGATCCAAACTGTAACAAATGGAAAACATGAAAAACAGAAGTGATTTGAACATAGGACAAGTGACAACCTCAGAAAATCCAGAAAAACATTCCAATCCATTGAGTCCAAGTTCAGGTCTGTTTCAGATAAAATAAATAAGAACAAAGTGAGAGAGGACTATAGGAAATGAATGAGATAGGAAACACAAGAGGAGTTAAGTGCCTTCACCAGAAATGTTATAAGTTTCTATACATAACTGAGTAATAATAATAGATACTGTGTGCCAGGGATTTAACCCAGGGGCACTTAACCACTGAGTATGGCAGGCATTTCTAATCTTAACTGTGACAATCAATCAAAAAATTAACTAACTCAATCATCACGGTATCTATTTCTTGGGTTAGCTATTATTATCTCTATTTTATTGATGAGATGGAATAAATTGTTGGAGTTTACAAATTAAGTAAGACTTGAGGCTGCACTGAGTCCAGCCGCCTAATTTCTGAGCTTGTGTTCTCAATCACTGCAAGATACTACCAGGGTAATAAGGGGTGCAGGGAGCAGGCAGTTATAAAAACACAGAAAGGAGAGAGAGAGGGGTCACCATGGGCACAGAAAAGACTTCCTGGAGATTGCTTCTTCTCCCTAGAGATGTACTTAACATTTTCATGGGTAGACAGTAGTGGTTAGTGGAGACCAAGCAAAACAGAGGACAGAACCCCGAGTCCAGGGGAGCAAGTACCAAGCCTTGTTTGCAAGGCATGTTTGAGGCAGAATATTTGAAAAGGAGAACTGAAATACAGTCTGAGTTTGCAAAAATAATTTGGACCAGAAGACATAGCACATTGAATGGTGAAGAAGCAGAAAAAAAAAGATCATATGATTAAATCAGAATGCCTTAGAGAGTCAGAAAGATCCCTCTCAGGGAGAAACTTTAAAGAGATAAGAACATAGGACCAAGAATGCAACCTAGGGCACCTGCACCAGTTGAATCCTGAGAAGAGGGAGGAGACTGCTCCACCAACATGAGCCTGCAAAGATGAAGGCATGAGGAGGGTGGTGGCTGTCTTTGGAAAGGAATGTGCTCGCTGAATAGATCAAAGGGTATGTGGATTCAAGAGTCAATGATATGAGAAAACTCAGCATGGTAGGGAGCTAGTACAGTGTAGAGGTCAAGAACAGAGATTTTGAAACCAGACTGCCAAGAAGCAAAACTGAGCTCCGATAAGCTATGTAACCTTAGATAAGTTATCTACCCTCTTCTAGCCCAACACCATCTGCTGCATGACATGATCATACTAGCATCTCTATGCTACTGTAAGCCTTAAATGACTTGATACTTACTGTGTGTGGAACAGTGATCATCAGGCCAAGGGCTATACATACATATCTGCTAGATAATTCAAGGAAAAAAAATCAGGTACTATTGGGGGGCATAAGTTCTACAGTTTCCATTAAGAAGTCCAATCAGAGAGAGGTAACATTCAAATATTAGCCTGGATACTGATCCTTATTGGAACCCTTGAGTTTTACTGAACAAATGTCATTTGTAATGGGGCATGGTGGTGCACACTTGTAATCCCAGCAGTTTGGAAGGCTGAAGCAGAAAAATCGCAAGTTCAAAGCCAGTCTCAGCAATTTAGCAAGGCCCTAAGCAACTTAGAGAGACTCTGTTTCAAAATAATAATAATAATAATAATAATAATAATAATAATAATAATAGAAAGGGGTGGGGATGTGGCTCAGTGGTTAAGTGCCTCTGGGTTCAATCCCTGGTACCAAAAAAAACAAAAACAAAAACAAAAACAAAAAAAAACAAAGTGCTATTTGTATTGCAGAGATACCATATATGCTTTTCAATTCTGATGTATTGGCATAACACACACACACACACACACACACACACAAACAGCTATCCCTCAGTATTCATGAGGGATTGGTTCTAGTACAACAAAATTTGCATATACTCAAATCCCATGTAGAAAATGGCCCGCTATTTATAATAAGTTACACACATACTCTTGTACCCTTTGCTGTAGCACTACATTACTTACATTATCTAAGACAATGTAAATCTTATATAAATAGCTATATTATTTAGGGACTAATGACCAAAGTAAAATCAGCATGATTTTTAAAAAAAAAATATTTTTAATCCATGGTTGGTTGAAACTGGGGATGTGGAAGTTGCCAATAAAGAGAACCAAGTTAATAAATAATGTTTTAATACCCAGCTCAGTACCCTGGGCATCCTTAATGTTTAATAATATCTGCTAATGATAGTAATTCTAACAGCGAACATGGATACATGATTTCATAACCTATCTTTGGAAAAGTCATGCAATATAGAAGTTTTGTTTATTTTAACTTTGCATTTCTTCTCCTTGCCTTCAAAATTGCCTCTCTCAGAATCACTTTTGGTATATCACCATTAACCAAGGTTTGGGTTTGGGTAGACTAAGGGGTGGAATTTTAAGATTAAATTATATAATAGAAATGATAGGAAGAAGGGGAATATTTTGCTTGGGCGTGGGGAGGTGCTAACAAACCAAGATATTTTCTTGGCACTATTCCATTACTCTATGAAGGTTATGGTCTACATAGCCTGGGTCTGATTGCTGAGACTTTTTCTCCCCACACTGGATAAGGCAAAAGGTGCTATGACTCGTATCCCTTATTGAAGTGGCGAGCCTGGCAGTATTTTCCTTGTTGTTTGCCATCTGGGCTCTATTGTATTTCAGGGTCTGACCTAAGACATGAAAAATGTCATAACCAACTCATTAATAAAAATGAAGATTGTGACTGTTTTCATTATGGTCAAAGGTACTACCTCTGTCCCCCAAGTCACCTACTAGTTCCTAATGATTAGAATACACCAGGATGCCACAACTTTTTGGCATTCATATCTGCTTATGAATAATAAAAATGCAATTCAAACATATGCCTTCTCATTCTGTGATCCTCTCATTCCCTGCTCTTGCTCTTAATGCACAATGTGAATGTCAAATCTGTTTGCTTTAATTATGCTAAGAGGTTATGTTGGAAGGTTATCCATTTAGTCTTTAACAGCATGAAATAGCACTTATATTATCATTGTCACTTTCTGCACATAAACAAGAACTTGATTAACAGTAGCTAACCATGAGAAAATAAATGTTCTCGGAAATGCAGACATTTTTAGTGTTTAAGCACTAGGTGTCACTAGTATACTCTCAACTACAATTATCTACACCTTCAGAAGAATGCGAAGGGAGGCAAACAGATGAAGAAATACAGGCATTCTGAGCAAAACCGGACAACTGTTCTTTCAGCAAATAACATTCCTTTGAAACAAACAGACATCTCTGAGACAAAGTTTAAGGAATAATAGTGAGTATGGTCGTAAAGTACCTTTGAGCTATGTGGGAGACCATGATTCTGCATTTAGAAGCAATATGAAAATTGTGTTGGAATCAAATATTTGTAAACTGAATTATGTTTTCCCATTGCCTTTCTTTCCAATTTTGGACATGTCCTATTCCTTCATTTAATAGTTGCAGTTCTGCATAAGATAAAAGTTACTTCTGAGTGGGTGGAAATGTTCTGTATTTTAAAATAAGAGGTAGTTCCATGGAAGAATACAGATGGAAAAAAGTCATTGTGGTATTTGAGATTTGACATTTTACTGTATAAAAATTATACCACAATAAAACACTAGTAAAAATCACCATTATTCATCTTAATGTTGTTTCCAATAGACTTTTGCTTTTGTAAGCAGATATTCTGTGATTAAGTAATGACTCTACAAAGGATTTTCAAGAACATAGACAAATGAATGCTGAATCCTTCCAATCTTTGCATGTTCTAAAATACGCCATGTGGCTAATTCCCACATCTCAGAACTGCTTGCCATTCAATAAAAATTGGAGTTTTGATATTTAAGATACCAGACTGGTGATTTTCACATCGATGTGGAAACATTTTGTAGATTGCAGTAATTGCCCCTTTGAGTCTGAAGAGGTTTCATGGAGGTGAGCAGGCATGCTATTGACAAAGGAACAGTTGTTTTAAATTGTTTCTATTACTTTTTCTGAAAGCAGAAATATCCTCATACTCCATAAGTAGTGTTTTAATTTGATTATGTATGCAAGTTCTCTTAAAGTCAGGCACAAATGCAATTTACCAAGTGACTTTTGCTTTCATGTCATCTTCTAGCCCAATTATTAAATATGATCCTTAGTTTTTGTTTATAAACTGGGTGATGATTAGTCATTTCATTAAATATCTAAAACCTGGAATTAAAAGTTTGTTTAAAACTATTTCAAAGAATTTTTTGATGTGTGTGTTTAAAAAACAAAAAAAAAAGGAGAAAAAGAAAAAAGAAAAATCCCAACATATACAAGCGTACTGCACTTTATTTAGCTCTTATTACTGAAAAATTTTCCTCTTTCTCATCACCCCAAATAACATAGATTATTCCTGGATTTTTATTTTTCTTTTCTAAGAAAAGAAAAATCCTTTGGTTGGACCTATGCTGATCTTTGAGATCAAACAGAGTATGTCTGGACCTTACCCACTGAACTTTGATTCCAGACCATTGACATACTCAGGCTTCAGGTGCCTGTATGCTCCCTCTTGCTTTGAAATTTTTGCTTTGACAAATTTTATTTCTCAATTGATTCTATGCTTCCTGGAATCATTTGGAGGCTTTCTGTCTTCTTGTCTCAGGTCTCCGGAATTTTCACATTGTTTCTATAGTCTACCTGTCCTACAAACCAGCATAATGCATGAGTTGATCCCTATTCAAAACCTTATTCCCAATTATTTTGGATGGATGGTACAGGATTTTGTATACTCTTCTTCCACCATATTGTTAGAAGCCAGAAACAATTCGGGTAAAATAAATTATTAAGTTCCTATTATGTGCCAGGTACCAAGCTAAGGAAATGAGGTATACATGGAGGTTTAGACATGGTCTCTGATCTTGGATACCTCACAATATACTGCAGGTCATATATTCATAAACTGATCATTGAAATATCATTGTGGATACCTCCCATACACTAATGTTATCAATTCTAAAAAGAAAGATAGAAGATAATATATTTGCTGCAATGGTCTAAGAATAAGCCACTATAATCTCATAGGCCAGAATTCCACATCAGAGAATTAGATCAGCCCAGAGATTAGACTAGTTTGAGGGAAAAGTCTAACATTTATTCCACCAGTTTTCACGCTTGTCTCTTCTGCTCTTGTGTACTTTGGTACTCACATTATTCCCAATCTCTAAATAAAGTTGAAATGGGAAAAAAGGAGAGAAAAAAACTAAGAATAAGCAAGCTTATTCATTTGTGAGACCGGAAAGTGAGAAAGAATCCCTGTTAGGCTAGACAAAGGTATCATGCAAGATTGTTTACAGTAAGCCCAAACACAAATATTTGTGTGTGTGTGCGTGTGTGTGTGTTCATCATGAAGACAAGAATCACATATCTCCCACTGAGTATGTTGCAAGCCACTTCTGTAGATAGGGCTGTGACAGGCAGCTTCCAATTCTGTTTCCTAAGTGCCTGATGGCTTTTGACTAATTTTTAACCCTGTTTTGTTCAATAATATACTATAAGGGAGAAAATGGCTAGAGTTTTTATTTTCTTCCTCTGAAGAGGAAGAAAAGAAATCCTCATAGAATTGCATTTCTTTTAGGATCCCCATTGGTAGTCCACAGTGAAGACCTATAATAAAGAAAAAGTATAGAAGAGCAGCTTACGTGAATGATGATGAACAAGATGTACTGTGGAGTTGGGGGTCATTTGTTGTCTGCTGCTGCTATAGATGGAGGCCCTGCTAGTGTGTTTGGGGAGGCTGCTGCCATCATTCAGGGAAATCTGTCAGCTCTGGGCATGGCACAAATCCCTGATGCTGTCCCTGTGCTGCGTGAGGCACATTATTGTGTCTCAAGGGCAGACCCAGGCGGGAGAGAGGTGCATCTAGAGTCAGCAATATGAAAGATAAGTTTGCACTTGGTGCCACAGACCAAGAAATGATAGTTTAATATCAATCATCACAGACAATTGCAAAAGAACTAGATGTTCATACATAGAAGATATATTGCCCATTATGAGGCAAATGTATCACGAACAGCACCCCAACACTTACCTACTGAAAACTGAATAAGCATCATATCTCCAAGAGCAAATAAGTTCAAGCTGATGTATTTGTCAAGATGAAATTGGATTGACCTTCAAGTGCCTTGTATTTCTAGGGTAGCAACTACAGAATAGCCTCATTTGGGCTTCATTATCATAAGTAGGAGAGAAACTTCTGCCACTATCTTGATGAGTTAGTAGTTTTCATCACTGAAATAGATATAAACCTCCTGCCTGAAACACATATGTATCCTCCAGTCATTGTACCTGAGATCTTAGAATCCCAGAGATCATCCATCTCTTGATCCGAAAGCTTACTTACAGCAGAATCACCAGAGAACACAGAGCTTTCAAAAGACAGTTCCTTTTGCCTTACTTCTTGAATAAGTAGCTATATTTGTTTCCTGGCATTGCCATAAAAAAAATTCTACAAATCTGGTGGTTTAAATAACAAACAAAAAATATTGTCTCATAGTTTCAGAGGCCATGAATCAGAAATCAAGGTGTCAGCAGGGTCATGTATCTCTGAAGCCTAAGGGGAATATTTCCTTATCTCCTCCTAGCTTCTGGTGATTTCAGCCATCTTTGACACTACATTTCTTCAGTCTCTGCCTTTCTCTTCACATGGCTTTTCTCTATGTACATGTGCCTCTTTGTTCCTTGTACTCTTCTTATAAGGACTCCAGGTATATTGTACCAAGGGCCAATCTATTCCAATATGACCTCAGCTTAGCTAATTGTGACTACAAACATCCTGTTTCCAAATCAGGTCACAGTAGCAGGTACTGGAGATAGAACCTAAACACATTTTTGGGTGAGGAGTTACAATCCACTCCACATCACTGGCTCTGGGGTGAGAATCACTTAGGTGATTTGGAGATAGCCACATTGAGAACCACTCATAAATCATTCCAGTTTCCCTGAAGACTGGGTATGTCCAGGGAGTTTTGGATGATGGAGTCAGAATAGGAATGAGCCATCTATGTAAAACACAAATCCTCTAGATTCCCAAATTATTCATTATGATAACCATGCTGCTTCCTTGATCTTGGATGAGGATCACTCGATATTCTTCAATTTAATCAAAACCTCTATAGAAAATGTACTCTATTTTGAAACCTATTACCTAACATTTCACCTAAGAATTTTACACTTAAAAAATTCTAGCAGCAGTACTATTCAGTTATTCAAGCAAGGCTAAATAGGTCGAATGCATTTGCAACTGCAAAGAAGCACACAAATGCATAGGCATACACATTTATCTAGGAAAGTGAAATACATTACTCAATGTAGTCTCTCAGAAATGTAGCTAATATTCAGGGTAACACAAATTTAGGGTTAAATGTTGCTTATTATTATTTTTTTTAAACAGCTCTTAGAGATGTGTAGTTAAATGTATGCAAAAATCAAATGGTCAAATAAATGTAGAATAGCCTAGTCCACTTCCTGACACATGTGCTTCTCAAATTTCTTTTCAGCTACATTCAGGGAGTCATGAAAGCTTGTCAGGTATTAATAAAATGAATTCAGAAACAAGGTTTATGGTTCAGAGGGCAAGAACATAAAAATACTTCCTGCACAAACAGAATTATGTGCAATCACTGTCATGGAAAAGGGCAAAATTGGGGGAGGTTGTCACAAAATGGGTCACAAGAACCATTGGAATATGGAATAAATAGGGACATGCTGGCATCAGTCCCACAATGTGCAGAGATTCTATTAGCTTCTATAAAATGATAAACAAGCAAAATTAAGATCTGTATGGGATGATATCTGATGAAAGATCTTAATTCAGAAAACAATTGCACTTCCTATCCTACTCTCTATAAATTAAGGAGACATCAGTTACTTTCCTTAGTATAGGCTGAGTATCCCTAATCTGAAAAATCTAAAGTGTTTTAAAATCCAAAACTGTTTGAGCACTGACATGAGCCTGGAGAAGAAAATTCCACATCTGACCTATTCAATGAGTCATATTTAAAACACTGACAAACTATGTGCATAAGGACATAAAGTGCATATGAAATATAATGGCTTTTGTGTTAATATTTGTATGTCATCCTCAAGATATAGTCATATTTATAAAATGTATCAAAATCCAAAAAAAATATCCAAAATCTGAAATGCTTGATCCCAAGCATTTTGGATAGAGGATATTCAATCTGTATAAAGTATAATATATTGAGTATGCAAGATTTTCAATTGCAGAGGTATAAATTGGGACAATGTACTCTATAAGAACAAATATTTACAATTAGCCTGTAAAATTATCAGGAACAAAGAGCCCTTATTTGTATATACTGATGTATGATTCTGAATACAATTTAATGAAGAGAAATGGCTCAGGGGTAACTAGGGGATTTATATCCAGGAGAATATGAAATTTGTGACATGTACATAAAAATGTCCATCTTTTCTGATCCTGACATTATCTCAAACCCTATCTCAAATTCATTCTTAGAAGCTATAAAGGTAAGTCACAATATGGCCAATCTGTTTATAGACTAGGATGATATGGGAAATGCATAAAGATGTTAATCAAGTCACTTTATAAATGTCAATGGTTTGCCATCAAACAAAAGAGATAATTCTCAAGCAAAGGATCAAAATTTATACATTTGGAGAAAGATATTTCCAACTCGAGACAGAATTGAGAGTAATACGAAAAAAGTTGGAAGTTAAATAATGAACATTAAAAAAGGGTATATTTTGTGCACAGTGGGTCAGAAATAAAGAGTAGAGGTCAAGTCTTCTCAGAAGTCTACTGAGTTGAAAGTGTCTGAGTGAGGTTTATAGACCCCAGAGACTAGCCTCAGAAGCCTGTCATGTTTGTAAAGATGAAATTGTCCAAACTGGCTGAGTCAGGATACTGGTTCTCTGTACATATTATTGACTTCTCCCCCATGATTCTTATGGACACTTAAGTTTAAAAGACAGTGCTTGGGTTTTATAAAACATGAAGAGGTTCAGAGGTGAGAGCTATAAAGAATATAAAGAAACCAACTAGGATGGAACTGAATGAGAAATTATAGTATGTAATTGAAAAGGGTTATATGAATTTCTTTAAAGAAATGAAAAAGGTAAAGAGCAAAGAGCAAGGTCATGAGCTGACACCTGATTCCAGTAAAGGAAAATGAACTCAGTGATTAGGGGCAGGTGTTCACAGTTCAAGCAGAAAGGTGACTTGCTACAACTTGTAAAGATTGGCAGTGCCTTGGGATGTGTCCTTCCAACAGAATTCCATACTCTTGAATATGCTCGAGCAAAGATGCAGCTTTGAATGGCAAACAGAAAAAATATGATGAAATGGTCATGGGAGAGGGAGAAGGAATATGTCATTTGTAAAAAGGCAGAGAGGAGACATTAGAAATTAGATATCAGTGATATCTAATGATACTGTATGGTCGAATCTTGGGAAACAATTCAGTCAGTGTGCGAACATCACAGAATGTACTTAATACAAACCTAAATGATATGGGTCCATCATTCAGTGTGGCCTCTTCATGAAATTGAGAGATGTAGTAAGCGCAAGATGTCTGAGGCTGCTGCTAGTGTAGCATGGTATTCTGTTGTACAGTAAACATTTTTCTAAATAAAGGAGTACATTCTAAAATAGCATACAAAATATAGCAAATGCATAAGTCATTTATGGTCATTTTAAACTTATTAAGTACTATGTACCATATGGAATGTATATGTGCTATCATTTTATATAGAGTTGGCAGCAGGTGTGTTATTTACACCAGCACCACCACAAACATCTGGGTAGAACATTGTGCTACAAAGTTACAATAGCTATGACATCACCAAGCCACAGGAATTTTTCAGTATTAATAAACCATTACTTTATGTAAAAAGTTTGAAAAAATGAAAAATGTTATGTATGATGTGTTGACTAAAATGCTGTAACGTGAAACATGACTATATTAACATGAAAATTGCAGCAATTCTTATGAGCCGTGGAATTAACTTAATTCCAGACATAACCACCAGGCATAGTTATGTACAAAGCTTTGTGTTATAGACTTAGGGTACCAATTCCTCTTCTCCATAAACTCCAACTCTAGAATGAGCCGATATTTAAACACAAAATACCTGCTGCTATATTTTGGATCCTGAATGTCCACAGGTCTCTAGCCAGTGGTGCTATTGGCACATGGTGGAACTTTCAGGAGGTGGGGCCTAGTGGGAGAAAGTCAGGTTATTTGGTGCATGCCTTTAAGGAAATATTAGGAGCCTGACTCCTCCTCTTCCTCTCTCTGCTTCCCCAGCCACTAGGAGGTGAACAGCTTTGCTTCCTCATGTCTTCCATACCATGTTGTTCTGCGCTTCATCATAGAACCAAAAACCATAGTGCCAACTGACTGCGGTCTGACAACTTTCAAACCATGAGCCACCTTGAAACTTTTTTCCTCTAAGTGGATTTATTTCAGGGCTTTTTTCAGTTATGAAAATCTGACTAACACACCTGTATCATAGGACTTCCACTGTGGAAAAATGTTATTTGAATACATATATGCCACACACTGTACTATGGAGATAGCAAGGATGAATGAATAATCTTCATTGTAGGATGGGTGTGAGGCTAGTGGCAAAGTTATGCACAGGGAGACATAATATGAGAGCAAATAATGAACCCAGCATGGAGGAGAAAACTTGTTGGAGTGACAGAGGAATCAAATGAAGAAATGTGGATGACATGTGGCTAGTGGAATGTTTGAGATGAACTCCAGGCAGTAGGGAACAACATCATGGCTAGAAATACTGGGGAAATATAGATACAATGCAATTTCATTTTATATGAATCTAGATCTGCAAATTTAAAGTAACAAAGTTTAAGAGGATTAATAAACTTTATGTACAAAATTTGAAAAGTGAAAAATTTCCTAAATGCAAAGGATTGTTAACTTTAACCTTGTTGAATTAACAGTTTCTGCAACTTCATACGACCTTTTTAGCTGATTCAGAGAAATTCCTCCCTTCCTTTGTCTAAAGTTTACCTTCAAACTTCTCTGAATGCATGTAGTGACTTCCAATGTCTTAGTCCATTTTCTGTTGCTATTACTGAACACCATAGACAAGGTAATTTATAAAGAGTAAAATTGTTTTTTTTTTCCCCACTTCATGTTTCTGGGAATCCAAGGATGAGGAGCTTCAAATGGAAAAGTTCTTCTTTTTGTTGGATCCTCTTTGTAAATTCTCAAAGTGGTGTAGGGCATCACAGGGTGAGACAGAATGCAATAGTTGAGGTCTCTCTGCCTATTTTTTTTTCTAAAGCAGAGTCCCATTTGTTATGGTTCTACTGCTACTCATTTAACCTTAATTACCTCCAAAATCCCATACTAGGATTAAATTTCCATCCTCTTAATAACTCACAATGGGGATTAAATTTCTACATGAGTTTTGGTGGGGCATATGAGCCACAACCACGACTCTACCAAGTAGGTCCTTATACACTATAACAACATAATGGAAATCCTCATTAAATAGTGCTACTAGGGCTCAGGCTAATGCCTGAAGTAATGTTTCCAAATCTGAAACTTTGAAACAGAATTTGAATGTAATCAAATGACAAGAAGAAGTTCATCAATCCACTGTCACGTGTTCTTCTGGAGATTTAAGGAAATGTCTGACATAAACTAATAACAGAGCAGCTGGGCAGAAACATGTGGAGTGAAACAGGTTCCACCAAGGTGAAGCCACTGTTCCAGAATGCCTTGACTTCTACACAGTTTAGATTTATTTGCACAGAAGAAGTGTTCTTAACTAATGCACCTTTTGTATGATGTAGGCCTTTAGGGCACTTGTGTTAAGAGGCAAATCCCCAATGTTGATGGGGCAGGAAGCACATAATTGGAAGCTGCAGATAATTGGCTGGAGAAGAAGGAGAAAATCACGGGGCCTTAGAAGTCACAGGGAGCATGTGGAATTCAGCCTTCGAGTGAGGGAGGGATGATGGCAGTGTTTAAAATAGCATGACATATCCAGATGTCTGATTTAGAGAGATCATTATGGCAACAGTGGAGGGGAGGAAAGACTTCAGGCTGTATGTCCTGCTGGGGACCGGGTTTGTGTGTAGGTCAGAAGATGGGGACCTATCAGCAGTGTCAGTTTTGGGGAAGAAAACACAATTTCAAAAATTATTAAACCAGTCAGCCAACAAATAGTTAGTGAACATCTACCAGGAGCCAACAACCATTCTGTGCCTTAAGAGGTAAAATCCACAGCCCTTGGAGCTTGACTAGATGAACAGAGTTAATAGCAATCTGCTAGGGGAAGAGGGAGAGAGGGAAGCTCCTTTTGCCTCAGCAGTTTTGCAAAGCCAATTTGAGAAGATGAGTTTTGAATTTGGTCACAAATGAAGAGTCAATTTTGAGAGGCAGACATAGAAGATTAAGGATGAAACTGGCCCAGCAGACTAAACGAAATGATCCAAGGCTTGGGTGCTCCAGGTCAGAGCCTGGGGAGCCAGCTTCTCTCATTCAGCACTGGTGTTCACTGACGGTAATGGAAAATTCAGCTCATGTCAAGGAATACACTGGGAAGACCTTTGAAGGACAGGATGAGTCCTTTGGGTTTTATCTAGAATGCAATGAATGGTCACTGGGACATTTCAGAGGAAAATTTAAAGATGAGATGAAGGATAGGTACTATAGGAGAAATCTAGTCTTGGTATATAGGTGGGTGTTTCATTTAAATATAAATTTCATCCTGTATCAGTTATCCATTGATGCCTCTCCATATTTAGGGTATTTCTGGTAGACTGCATCAAGACTTTTACAATTCACACAGGTGTTATTATCTGGAATAGCGATTTTATATAGTTCTAAAATGCCCGTTTTTCTCCTATGTTAAGGATTTTGAATGGATTTGTTAGTTCAAATGACAAGACAGTTTGATAGAAGTATACTTTTACTTGTTCTGAATTATCATATTATGTTATTTTGTCTCTCTTTGCAAATGTGTATTCCACATCCAAGGCTGGTTACACCCGAAGAAATCATTTGCATTAAATCAAACATTTCATTATTCTTCCTCTTTTAAAAACGTAAAGCAGGTATTTAATCAAAAGAGAGACATTGCCAATTTCAGATCTTTCTTGTCTTTTAATTTGCGATTTACACATTCCTACTAATATCTCATTCATTTCTATGCTAATATAACTAATGATTTAAAAACATCTGAGAATCAATTTTTAAGACTAAGATTGAAAAGGCTTGTTTATTCCTACTCAATTTCTACCCAGTGCTTGTAGGAATGTTCTCCTGAATGTTGTGGTGGGAGATTCCTTTAAGCAAAAGCATAAATTGTCTTTTACAGAACTACCACCTCTAGGAAACCTTCAAGGATTGATTTTCACACTTTTTTCCCCCTGACTCAGTGTCACTTCAGAATCCAGTCATTTTGTGTTTTTCTAAGTTGCACCTATTATTTAGAAGTCAAAGCAGCAGTAGCACCCGTTCATCGATAGACTTTAAGACTAACCCTCCCTCTGCCACAGAACTGCAAATACACATAGGACTCCATCATTAAGGATTGCAAAGGACAACAGCTTAGATAAACATATGGCAATTTACTAGACTGGACACTCCTTCTGGGTAAAAATATCCTTCCAATTATACTGAGTCCGTTATTAAATGCAAAGAGAAAACATTCTGTGCGTTTCTCATGCTCTCCACAAAGTTCAAAGCCAAACGAAGCCCAAAGGTCAGAATAGGTTTTTAGAAGAAAAGTGAAGGAAGAGAAATACTCTGGTTACCAGGGGACAAACATTTGTACCCTTCACTTCTTTGCATTCTCCCCAGGGCTGAGTATTCGCTGTTCCTGAAGATGGTAGCAAAACAGCTACTTTATAAAATAGGGAAGCTTCCTTTGTTGTCCAAAGAAAGACAAAGTCAGAAAAGCTAAGTAGGCAGGAAGACATGGGGAAAGGGCAGGCTGCCAGCTTACTCTTGCCCTCTACTTGCTTCTGAGTGCCTCAGATACGTGGATGGGACTCAAATGGCTTATTTTATCAGACTTCTCATTTGTGGTGTTTGGCTCATTTTCTAGATTTGTCAGAGGAGCATTTTCTTCAGCCAGGTGTTCCCAGGTCAATAACAACACAGCCTTATTGATCATTCTATTTTTCTATACACGTGTGATGGAAAAAACTCCCCTCCACAAGTGTTTTCTTTGTTATTCCTTGCACGAAATGTCAATCTTTCTGTGATCCATTTATACAGAGTATTTGTATTTTTTCCATTTGTTATTATTTTCAGAAAGTGTCGATCCTTTTATGATCCACACAGAGAAAGTAGTGTTTGATGAGTGGTAGAAGAGCGAGTTCAAGGTGATAAAGTTAGAAATGGATGCATAATTTTGCTCTCCTGAGCCTCAGCATTCACAGAAAAAAAAAATTCAAAGTTCCTATAGGACAATCAGGCACTTGAATGTATACCCAATAGTGATTGGAACCACAGTTGTATCAACTAGTGGCCCTTGTGACATTTTCGGAGAGAAAAAAAAAATTGTCCTTCCTTAAAATAACACACACAAAAAGTGTCATCTGTTAGAAGAAATATTTATTTTAAGATCACGGCATGATGATACTCCCTAGCAAGAATCAACCTGCAAACAAAGTCTCGTGAGTGTGAGCTTCAGAGTTCTAGTACCACATAGATGTGATTACAGGATCTCCTTGCTACACTAGACCACCACTGAAAATTGGAGACCAGGAATCCACAGAGAGAAGACACAAAGGAGCAACAATGAAAGGGCATGAGTGTGATGGGCAGGACTCTCTCATTTCATGAGCCTGCAGTCTCTGCAAAAATAGACCTGGAGACCTGACCAAGAGGAAAGACCAGAAAACGAGAGAAAATCAGTGAAGAATAGCTTTCAGTTAGGCTGGTAATTCAGAATGCAGCAGTCCTCAAAATAGGTTGAGGGTTATCTGTCAGGTTTTCCTGACATAATACCCAGCCAGATACTGAGCAGCTTAAAATAGACCTATTCCTTAGGAATTACCAAAAGGAGAGAAAGATAGGCAATCTCCATTCTGTCCTCTTTTCCAGAAATGGCTGGTCTTACTTCCTTTCTCTGGTCTCACTCTTTATTCCCAGACCCACTAAAAACACCAACATCCTAGATGACTGCTTGGACATCCAAGGCAATGGCTAAAAAAACACCTTATTCACAGCCACCCAGGAAGACTACAGAGGAAAGCCTTCCTCCTGGGTCTCACCTCAGGAAAGTGGACTCAGAAAAGAGAAATGGGCAGGTGAGGTCTTTCAAGTCCTCTAGAACTGCACAGGGTCACAAAATGGACCTTCAGGAGCCTGAGAATATCCACACGCACTGTCAAGCTGTTAGTTATAGGCAGGCAGAACAAGAAATGAAGGGTAGTATTAGGCTTAAAGGAAAGGTGAATATCCCAACAGTACAGACCAGGAAGGAACTTCTCTACCTGGAAATCTAAGTGGAGAGAGAGAGAGAGAGAGAAGTGAATGAGGTAGGAGCATAAGTTTGGAGCTTTTTGCAATAGCTCACAAACAAAATGTTGATGGGCTCTTGGTTTTCTAACATAAGACTGAAAGAGGAAATAAAAGGGATAAGAAATGAAAGGAGAATGCACCAGAGTGCACACACAGCCTTCTCTCTTGTTATCTCTACCAAATGAACCAGGAGAGGAGATAATTTAGTGCCTCCATTTAACCATCACGGACAATGTTAACTTGAGCAGTCAGTGAGTATTGTAAAATATGTTGCCAGTAACTGGAGTTGACACTGACCTTGGCAGAGTTACTTAACAATTCTGTACCCTTCTCCACTGAGTCTCCTCCTTGAAGAAACTTTCCTTCTCCACCCAAGAAACTGAATCCCCTTGATGCCTCAAATCCTTCTCAGAAGTTTTCAGACAGAGATATTTGATCTTTAAAAAGCTATTTGTAATTAAATATAGCAAACATATCAATGTTCCAAAAAGGACTAAGAGTATGGAATACATTTTTTTTTAAAGAGAGAGTGAGAGTGAGAGAGAGAGAGAGAGAGAGAGAGAGAGAGAGAGAGAGAGAATTTTCGATATTTATTTCTAGTTCTCGGCAGACACAACATCTTTGTTGGTATGTGGTGCTGAGGATCGAATCCGGGCCGCACGCATGCCAGGCGAGCGCGCTACCGCTTGAGCCACATCCCCAGCCCCTATGGAATACATTTTGATGGGTAGCTTTGTTACCACCTACTCTGCTGAAGTAGATATGAATTACTACTCTTCATATGAATTAGATAGATAGATAGATAGACAGACAGACTGATAGACACTGTCATTATAAAAAAGTCCTCAAGTATATGGATGTATTTTTAAATAGTAATTCTTATAAAAGATAATTTGTATTAAAAACATAAAGCCACAGTTCAAAGGGCAGTAATTAATTTAAAACATACTTTTTAATATGAGAAAAGAATGGATAGCATAAAAGAATCCATTAACATACTTTCTGCCATTATTCATTTCATAGCCTTTTGTAAAATTCAATACTCAATACAAGATTCAGTTCTAATCTCGTTTAGATCTATATCTATGGAAACTATAACCCAAAGCAAAGTATGAAAATTATCAGTTACAGGAGACAGAAAAATCTTCCCAGAGATTGTTTTTTGGCATTTCCTGCTAAATCACCTTTACAAACAACCCCTCAAGAGTCTTAAATTTTGTTGAAACAGCCTCAAATTCAGAATCTGCCAACCTGCAGGTAGTGAGCTTTTTGGGAGAGCATTGGAGAATAGTTGGAGGGAGTTGGAACTACTCAGGAAAACACACTTGCTAATGGTAGGCTGGAGGCCAGCGTTCCTGAGAAATTGAACATGGAGTTGAATGCACCGTCTTTCAGTTATGTTACTGCCTGCAGGTTTTTGTAGCTTAACCCAAGGACATCTGTGCATCCGCCAGCCCCCCTGCATTGAGTACTTGCTGTGTATGGTGTGTTCTTGAAGGGTTTTTGGGAAATGAAGCAATATTTCCAACAGCGGTCAAAAACAGGTCAAGAAGCCCTGGGTAGTAAAAGAGAACTTTAATTTCTTTTTCTTGGGTCTTAGAGAATCTAGGATTGAGTTTCTTAGCTTGTGTGGTGAGGAAAGTTGGCATCCATATTATGAATGAAGGTTAAGAGAAAAACAGTAGGAGTCTCAGAAGGTGCTACCCCATCAGGTTGTACTGTGTATCTAGCTATATCCCTGGGTCTCTTTCTTATTTATAAGGTTTTCTGTGACTATCTCTTTAAATATCAAACTTTATAGTCTTGCTACAAAAAAATGTAGTGGCCCCAGAGACCAGTATGGTGCTAACAGAAGAAAAACCGAGGGGCCCCCACCAGAAAAATAGAGTCAAAGGGTTGGAGTTGAAGCCATAGGGTTCTCTTTTCTTCTTCAAATGATGAGTCTGTATTCATGGCCAGGTTTCAAGTGAGGGTTTGATTTTTACTGCGTTTGGTAGTTGGGTTCCTGATTGATGTTACAGAGTGTGATGTACCATGTTTGTTCCATGGAACATAAAGTAAATAAGAGGTCATCATTGACCCCAGGGAGGTCAAATTATCTTGACTAATTTCATTCTCATTTTTTTTTATCAAAGAAATTTTAATTTGAAGGACATTTGCCATGTAACTGTGTTAAAAAATAAGATGACTGTTTTCAAGTGGCAATAATGTTCTCACTAAAACTTTACCTAATGCTTGATCTTCATATTCCTCATTCCTCCATAACTGAATCAGAAAGAGTGATGAGCCAAAGATGGCAGAGCCTTAAAATGTAATGGCTAACTTTTAAGGCTGTATGAAAATAGCTCCTTCAATGTGATCACATCTAAATGGCTGTGTGAATTTTTTTTCATGGAACTTTCTGGGCCTCCTAAAACTCACAGATTTCAGTGGAAATAAGCAGCTTCCAGCTAGATCATCTGACTTATGCAGGAGAAATCACTCAGAGCCTTAGTTTTCAGCTATGAATATACAATGGCTTTGTGAATGTTTGCAAATATTTAAGAATTGAAGAAGTCAATGGTTGAATCTAATCTAGGTCTAGGGCAACATTGGAAAAGCAAGGTATCCACAATTTCCCTTGCTTGGTTCCATCAGAATCTTATGTGAGACCAATAGTTGATGGGTTGAGTTGGTTGGTATTCCCTTCAGGATTAAGTTTGATCTGGGTGTTCTGTGTACTTCTGAATTGAGAAGCTAAAATGGATTTGCTCCTCTTTGGATATATCACACTAAGGCGTGCTCTGTAACTTGGGTGTGTGTGCTTGGCCTCCAACTGGATTATAAACAACTTCCCTGGCAGACCCTTTTAATTTAGTGAGAATTGATATCCCTGCCAAATGCAGCATTCTCCAATACCTACAGAACAACAGCTTTGAGATTTTAGGGAAAAAAAAAATTCCACGGTAAATAAGATTTATAGGTTTTATGACTATGTCAAACTTTAAACAACGTGGACTGGATTTATTTAGTCATGGACTTCTCAAAACCTCAAATAGGGAATGAGGGAAGAAAATGAGCTCTCTCAGTCCTAGCTCAGCCTCTTAGTGACTTTGACCTGGAGCAAGTTATTTAATCTTTCCAAGGATTAATTTACTTATCTGAAAAATGTAGATACAAACCCTTAAACCACAGAATTGGTCAGTGGATTAAATAAGATAAAACATCTAAAACAGTAAGATTTTTTTCCATTTGTTTTGAGATGTATTTTGTATTGCTCTGCTTCTACATCCTCATGTAATTTAGATTATGTCTTTGGCATACTGAAAATGTAGACTTAATTTTAATGTACAAACAAAGCCAAAGTATTGCTGTTCATTTTTAATTCTAGCTAATCACTCTTCTATTAGATGCCCCAGTGGAACTGCACAGCAAATCTCTGGGAATTATCTGATCACTTTGTGCCCTTTTAGATGTGACCTTAGTATTATCCTCTACTGGTCATTGATTTTTCTATTGGAATTTTATAGAGCTTTAAATGGCCCTGCACTAATGATGCCAATGTGTTTTAAAATATTGAAAGGTAAACCGATGCTTCCTATAGACAGTGCATGCTCTTCCTGAGAAGTTAAATCCCTTTAGAGACACTGCCCTTTGTTCTCCTATTACATTGAGTAGAGTTGCCTGACTTGCTACTCAAGAGCCATCAGGATATCCGAGCTCTGAGTTCCCAGTCATTTACTTTATATATTGTCACATCATCCATCTTCTTTGGAGTGCAATAAATATCTCCGCAGAGGTCACTACCTTGGAGAGAGTTCAAGTGTTAGCTTCAGCCCATGAAAAACTCAAAGTAAATCATACCATTTTTGGCTCTTCAGAATCTTTCCAGCCTATTTCATAAGAGATCACATTTCTGAGATAGTGGGGAGATTTTAAATTCTTCACATAGGACTTTGTAAGCATGCCCTTTGGAAATAAGAGAGAGTCGTGACTGTAGATAAGAAACCTAGTGACAAACTGTGGTTTAACTCATCTCTTTCTCTCAAAAGTAGGCATGACATTTTCAAAGTTACTCTAGGCAAATTCCAAAAGCTGACAGCATGTAAGTCCGATTCTTATTTTGCACGACAGACTGTATTAGGTATGGAACCTAAGAGTTATTAAATAGTATTTTTTGTTTTCTGTTAGGTTTATATGATATCAAAGGTGTGTAGCCCCATCTCCCTGTGGGATAAACAAGCTATTTTCAAAGTTTTGGGGGAAGGGATATAGAAGGATCATTAACACTTCTAAGTACCCTGCTTATGTCAGTCACAGTGTACTGAGTGTACACCATGTGCCAAGCTCCAAAAAGTAACACAGAAGGCTTCTGTCCTCAAAAGTGTACTGTCTAATACCTGAAGGTTCAAATAAATAAATCATGTGCTACAGGAGCTCAGAGAAGAAGAGAAGCTAGTGGGTTGTGGACAGGCAAGATGGCTTTTTTGGAAGAAAAAAAAAACTTGGTCAGGAAATTTGAATAGGGTAGGATTGGCCAAGAAGATGAGAAAAGAGATTTATGGAAGTAGGAAAGGAATGGCAAAGAGTAGAGTGAGTGAAGGACCTGTAAAATGATGGTTGTGAGTGAAGTGAATGAATTAAATAATCATTTTGGACATGTAGTTTGGAGCAAGTGGAAGACAAAACTCTAAATCTCTAATTTGACCTTGATGGATGTAACATAGATTCTTGGGCTAGGAAGTGGCAGTAGGAAAACTGATCCCCAGGAAAATAAATTTAGTAGTTTTACTCAGGATGGGTTAGAAATGAAGAACATAGGGGGTGGTAAATGGGATGATCTAAGGTGGTTACTGAAGACCAAGGGTCACAAAAGGGATAGAGAAGAGATGATCAGAGAAATATTCAAAGGAAGAATGGCAATACATGGAAAATATTCTCAAATTCTTAGGATAATTAGTCAATGTGGGAAATGCTGCATTTAAAATTTATGTGAAATTTTGCAATAATTATGGGTTTTAGAATTATACTTGAGTTTGAATCCCCCCTTGCTTCTTGAAAACAGTAATATCAGGAAATTTATTACATTATTTGTATCTAAGTTTTCCCAAACCTAAAATGGAAATAAAGTTGTTTATGTTAGGACTGAACAAGCTAACACATAAAAACCCCAACAAATGCATGGTACTTAATAGGCACTCAAAAAATATTATCTCTTATCCTATCAAGTTAATCCTAAAACATCCTATAATAGGGAGCTTGAAAAAACAAAATGGAAATTCTCTTCAATCTCATTGGCTAGAAATGCAATTAGTTATTTTCCACAAATGGTGGTAACTTGAACCATAGTAAGCACTTGATAAATACTAATTGTTATTACTGTTGTTGTTGTTACTGTTAGATATGGTGAAAAAAAATGGTGAAATGAATTCTGGAGACAACAAAGTTATGGTCATGAAATGAACAAGAAAAGTTAAAGTATAAGGTCACCCTTGGTGTATCATGTTACAAAAAATTAGGTCCAAAATCATCCCCCAAAATAGATGTAATTAGTAACTAAAGTGACTGGCTTTTGTAATTCTCATTTCTGGTAAGAACTCCCTCTTAATTTAGGAGCAACACTAGGTAATGCTCATTTAACTACCTGAACTGTGAAAGATGTATGACTTGTCCACTGTCGCCAAAAATACCCCTTAGGAGATACTCAAACTGCCATGGAGGGGACAGAAAACCAAGGTCCTTAAAATAAATACAACTGGCAATCTATTTTAACATAGGGGAAAAAATAGGAAACTATGAATGAACAAAAAACACAGTTCCCTGTGATGGTTTTTCATAAAGCCAAACACCAAATATTGGCTTTCCCTTGTGTTGGAAAATGAATAGATAAACAGTTTTGCAATGACCTGAAGGCTTGGATAGAGAGAATAAATAAATTATTGACACATGAGGAGTAGACAATTCTCCATCCGCTGTTGAGCTTTTCATTCTTTGTGGAGCAGATGGTCTAAATAAAGCAGCCAAAAATAACAGGTGGGTTTTATTGCATTAAGCCACTGAAAACATTAAGCATCTACAGTTTAAATCATGGTCAAGATAACAAGCCTTAAAATAATTTTGGAATTTTTTTTTTAGAATTTGTGAAACACCTTTGTCCGTCTTAAATAATATCAAAGCACAGAGACTAATGTATAGATGAACATATATTTAGGGACAACACGGGAGCGACAGATTGGAAGAAACAGCTGCTCTTTATGGAGATGGTTTAACACAGGGTTGTTAAACCATGTTGATAGACTCTAACTGATATGGATAACATCACCTTTTCTGAGGCCAAACAAAGCTTGGGTCTAAGTCATTGTTGCTATAAATCTGATGATCTCACATGTCCCACACATTTCCATTTACCATATGGAAGTTGACTACCAAGAACTCAAATACATTATTCCTCCTATAATTTGTCATGTGCATAAATCCAGTTAGAATTCAAGTTGCAGTCTAATAATATCTATTCAATATTTTATGTATTTGTCATAGAATAAATGTTTTTATAGGTCAAGGAAAAGTCTGTGATGTAGGAAGGGATAAATATATTAGAATATATTACCTGGGTTTTCAATGGAGGAGATAATATAACTCTGTTCAAGATTGTTATGTTTTAAATATGTTTGTATTAGTGCATTACAGTTATGCATAGTATTGGAGTTCATTTTGAAACTATGAATGAACAAAAAACACAGCTCCCTATGATGATTTTTTGTTAAGCCAAATACCAAATATGTGTATTCATAAAGACACATAACATAGTTTGCTCCATTTCAATCCCCAGTACTTTTCATTCATCCCCTCCTCCTACCCCTGATTCTTTCCTCTACTCTCTTGGTCTTCCTTCTATTTACTTATTTATTTTTAATAGATACATTATGGTTTTATACACAGGAGGAATGCATGGGATGCCTTGTGGCATACAGGCACATAATTTAATGAACTTCACTCCCTACTTCTTCCCCTTTCCCTCTTTTCCTGCCTTCTGTTTTTGAGATGTGTTGTATTCTATTATAACTAAATTCATTTGATGGCTAGGGTTTTTAAAGTGAAAACCACATCTCTTTATTTGTCTTCCCCAATATCCTGCTTCCCTGGAATAACCACCATTAACTTTTTTAAGAGAAGCCTTCAGAGTCTGTGCATGTACATCGACAGTTGAATAAATGCTCAAACCATTAAGTCTGCAGTGCATTTTAGGAATCTTTTAAATTCATAAAATATCTTCATCCTTCTTGAATAATTTAAAATTATAGCCACTTTCCTGGATATGAAGCATGAATTATATAAAAAATGGGATTATGTCTCCACTCAATGTTTTCAACTTACTTTTAAAAAATTCCACTTTTAAAAAATTTCTCATAGCCTTCCTTCATTATCATACATGGAGATTTACTTCATACTATTCAATGTCTATGCCCTCTCTTTAGATAGATCCTAGTTATTTTCCAAAGGATGAGTATTTGTTTAATTTCCTTGCTTATAGACACACTTGCTTATGCAATTGTACCACTATTTCTATAGAAATAAAGAAGACATGATATACCTTTTGGAACATCCATTTTTAAAAATTTCTCACTGTCTTTTACTTTCAATAATGCATACTATTTTTTTAAGTGTTTGGTTTTTTAGGGGACTACAATGTCTCTTGTTCTTGCATCTTATCCTGGCTGCATTTTTGCATCAATGAAGAACTATGTAGTATTAATAGTTTGTGGGGCAGGAAAGAGGATATAGTAGAAGACAAAAAAAAATGTTTAAACCTTGGGTCAAGAATACAGAGAACATTGGTACTGCCACTGAGATGTAATAATTCAATTAATTGCTAAGAAATTGTGTATCTTTGTTAAATCACTTGATAAATAAACATGTCTCTTGGGTTTTGATTGTCAAACAAAATCTATCTTATGTAAGCTCAGTTCAAATACAGATACTTGCAAAAACAAATGTAAGGTGTAGGTATGTGGTAGGAGTGTAATTGGCAAGAGATAATTTCTACCTAACAGAAAAAAGACATGGTGTGGCAATATGATATTATGATAGTCAGATGAGACTAGATAAATAAATGAGAAGAAACAGAGAAATGAGAGGGAAATAAAAAAGAGAATTTGATCTTTGAAGATCCTGAAAGATCGAAAAGAAAGATATCCTGTATGTAGAATACAGAGGTATAATGTTAAGGTTCAACCCCCATCCTCGTCTCCCTGGAATCAAAAGACATGGTATGAAAACAGATATAGTGGGATTGGAGTGAAAGAAGAATAGAAGTAGGAAGTCACAATGACTTAGGTCCTGGCAGGGCCATGCACAAAACAGAGAATTGGATATTCATAAGATTCTTAAGTTGATTTGTGCATATTCTGGCTCTACTAAACCATGATGAACAGCTGCAATTTGATTACTTGTATATAGGTTTTGGATTCAGCGAAGCAAATATTAGTGGAGCACGCACATCTGTCCCTAAAGAATGAGCTGAGTCCAAGAAAGATCCGTCACTCAGCTACACAGAGGAAAAGACAGACCTGGAGCACTCTCCTCTGACTCACTGGATTTCCCTTAGCTGAGACCCACAGAAAACCTCCACTTTGTAAATAATATTAGCATCAAGGCTAGATACAGATTATCAAGCATTTGTTGGTCTATTTTTTCCTACAATGACCTGGAGTATTTTGCGTTTTATTCCAAATTCATTTATAGATATACACTTTACATATGTGCCTCAATTTAATATTATAAATAAAATTGAGAAAAAAGAAGAAGAAATTCTCCTTTCTCATCAAACTTGCATTCTAGCAACTTCAAGCCCACTTTACCTAGCTGTTCTTGACCAGTAAAGATAACTGAATTCTCAAGAGTTATTTTGGTCCATCCATGGTACAGTTGTATTCTCCCCATGTTTACACTTTCTTCAGATGTTCAAGAAAATGAGTGGTCCTATTTTACCTGCTTATTTCACTTAGAACAATATCTTCCAAGTTCATCCACATTGTCACCTATTTCAGACTTTCTTGCTTTATTAAAACTGAATATTGGGGCTGGGGATGTGGCTCAAGCGGTAGCGCGCTCGCCTGGCATGCGTGCGGCCCGGGTTCGATCCTCAGCACCACATACCAACAAAGATGTTGTGTCCGCCGAAAACTAAAAAAAATAAATATTAAAAAAATTCTCTCTCTCTCTCTCTCTCTCTCTCTCTCTCTCTCTCTCTCTCTCTAAAAAAAAAAAACTGAATATTGATCCATTACAAGAATATATCACATTTTACATGCAATATTTAAAATATTTCAATTCATATGAGCAGTGAGTAGAATGGTGTTTTCCAGAGGATGTCAGGAAGGGAAGAAGGGGACTTGTTCAAGGACTCTAAAATTTCCAAGTAAAGATGAGTCAATTCTAGAATTTTTTATTATCAAACATTGTACCTATACTTAACAATACAGCATGTCGGACTTAAAATTTTGTTAAGGTGGTAGATCTCATGTTTTGGTTTTGGTTACCACAGTGAAAGAAAGTTCCAAAACAACAGAATAGGGACATGAAGAGACTTTGGGAGGTGATGGATACACTTTATACCTTGAGAGTGAGATAGAAATAGGTATGCGTATGTTCAAACTCACCAAAATGTATATATTAACTCACAAGAGCTAAACTATGGAACCTACCTAGGTGTCCTTCAACACATGAATGGATAAAGAAAATGTGGTATATATACACAATGGTATATATTACTTAGCCTTAAAGAAGAATAAAATGATGACATTTGCCTGTAAATGGCTAGAGATGGAGACTATCATGCTAAGCGAAATAAGTCAGTCCAAAAAAAAAAAGTTCAAATGTTTTCTCTAATAGACAGATGCTAATTCACAATAAGGGGTGAGGCTAGAGAAAAATAGAGTCACTTTAGATTAGGCAGAGGGGAGTGAAGGGAGGGGAGGAGAATGAGGGTAGGAAGGATAGTAGAATGAATTGGGCATGATTACCCTATGTGCATATATGACAACATGACTGGTGTGATTCTACATCATGTACAACAAGAAGAATGAGAAGTTATATTCCATTTATGTAGAATGTGTCAAAGTGCATTCTACTGTCATGTATAAATAATTAAAACAAATAAATCTATATACCAAATATATGCATTTTTATGTATCAGTTACATCTCAGTAAAGCTATTAATTAATCAACATGTCCTTATTCACATATTTTGCAAAAGGAAAGTGAGGGTGGTAAGAAGGCAGGCATTAAAAACTTCTAACCCTTACAAAGACAACTGTGGTCTTACCCTCTCAGTTTCTACCACACCCCAGTTGACTTTGGTTTCTAATCAATCTTTTTTGGCACATGCTCATGTTCCCTGGGCCTCTAGTGCCAATCTCCACAGCAAATTCATGCTTCCCACTGGCTGTTCAAGGAAATTTTTTATGCTGCAGCGATTAGCATGTTTACGCAAACATTGGCAGATCAAAGATCATCCCTTCCCCTGTTTGTACCACATGGTGCAGCACCTTAAAATATGTGCTTGCATCAATCATTGCTTTTCATCGTAGCCTCTTTTATTCTTTCTTCTCTCCCTTCCTCTTTCTTTTCAGGGTGCTAAACATGTGTACTTTGTGGTAAGACAGCCTGAGTTCAATCTTGCCTCCATCTATTGAATTGTAGTGTAATTTGCGGTATCTTTTCAGATTCAGTCTCCTTAAGAAGAAGGGTAAACATAGATCTTTTATGGAAAAATTAAATGTGATCACACATGTAAAGTGATTGGCATACTATTTGACATGAAGATGCATTCAGATATTAGTCATATCATTTATCATTGCTAGTAACATTATATTGCAACTATTTTACAGACATTGTATAAAGTACTGAAAATACAGTTCGCTCATTATTTACACATGATGTGGCCTTTGAGACATCTGTAGTCTAGTCAATATGTCCAGCTAAACTTTATTCCTATTGCTGGAGCAGGCTCCTAGCAAGGCTTCTAACCATGCTCTCCTTTTTTTTTATTATTTTTGCTGTTTTTTTTTTTTTCTAACAGAAAGAGAATCTCTAAAGTGTACTATTCCTACCTCGACTCTCTGTACAGTAAAAGCTTATTTTGCACAAGTGGCAAAGTGGCCAAAACACCCAAGCCTTTTGGATGCACAGTCCAGCTGTTGATTTTCACATGCCATATTTCTTTATGTGTAGCAACAGAAAGGTTCTTAAAACTGCATCCTGTTTCATCCTGTCATTACACTTCCTGAATCAGGGCAAGTGAATCTGTCTTTCCTGTACCCCACAGCTCCGGAGATAAAGATTGTTGAAAAATAGGGAAGATAATCCTGTGTTCTTAGATTTTGCAATCAGTCACAGGGAGAGGCCGCTCTTACTGCATGGCTCTTTAGTCTTCATTGCCATGAAACAGTGTCAAACTTTGGACTTAGATTTCTATGTAAGGCTTTAGGTTATATGGCTGAAAAAAAAGGGTATTTTAAAATGCCACTTTCCTCTTTTAAAACTCCCTGTGAACAATGAAAAAGAAAAAAAATAGAGGTAAAAGTTTTCATCTCCAATGAAATAAGGAAGTTTTCACAATCTCAAACTATAAGCACACCTAGCAAATACCATAACAACTGGGCTTATGTCACAAAAGCATTCAACCTGCTAGGTCTCAAAGAAATTGCTAACAGCATGAAAACCCCTGAAAAGATATAAGATAGATATAGGGATTCAAAGATGAATTTACAAGAAAACAGGTGAATAAAAAAAAAAAAAACAACTGAGCTGGTCTGACTCATAGAGAAAATATAAGAAAAAACTAAATCCTAATAAAGATGAAATTCATATTAGGGATATTAGGGATAAGAATAACAGTAAGTAGGCATGAATAGTGATCATTTGGAAGTTGCTAGTTCTGAAAGAAAAGGAGATCTAGTGTACCCATAATTGGTATTTTTGAAGAAGAGTTTCAAAAACTCTAGCGAATAGAACAATTCAAATTATAATACAGTATCACAGGTAAACATGATGCAGAAATGAGAAAAAAAACCCTCAATTCTGCAAATAGAAAGTCTGAAAAATTCAGACAGAATCATCTGACACATTTTGGAAGAGTTACCATATTTGAACACTTTATCAAATTTATCAAATTACTGTGTTTCTACAATTCATCAAAAATAATGAGTGCTAGACACTGAAAGTGTATGACTACCCCAGATCCATGGGTTGGTCACCCCAATGTGACGGTATTAGGACATGATGCCTTTAAAAAACAACTAGGTCATGAGGGTAGAGTACTAATTAATGGAATTAGAACCCCAATAAAAAGTCATGGGTAAATTTGCTTTATCTCTCTCTCTCTGCTCTCCCTCAAATGAGGATATAAGGAGAAGAAGGTTGTCTGTAAAGTAGAAAGATACCTTTATCAGACACCCACTTTCTCTACTTGCATCTTATTTTGGACTTCCCAGGAGATCCAGTGTATTTTTGAAGAAGAGTTTCAAAAACTCTAGCAAATAGAACAATTCAAATTATAATACAGTATCATAGGTAAACACGATGCAGAAATGAGAAAAAAACAATGCACTCTGTGGTATTTTTGTTATAGCAGCCCAAACCAACTAAGACAATGAGCATGTAACAAGAAAGGCAAATAGTGTACACAGGTTAAACGTGGGCTGGCTGTGTGTGCCTTTAGGAAAACAGCCAATTTCTGAAGATGATGAATAACATCTGTAAAGTTCTGAGAGAGCCACCCAGTGGCTTATACTGCCCAAGGCATCTTCCACTGAGAGACTGCAGACATTCCCATGAGGTAAGAAACTGGTAACAACTACAGAACCAAAGTACTCTCCAGTAGAATGAACACCAACCAAACAAGACACAAAGCATAATAGAAACTTAGGTAAAAAGATGTTATGGTTTGGATGTGAAGGATCCCCCAAAAGCTCATGTATGAGACAATGCAAGAAGGTTTAGAGGTAAAATGATTGGGTTATGAAAGCCTTAACTCAATCAGCGATGTGATCCTCAGATAGGGATTAACTGAGTAGTAACCAAAGGCAGGTAGGACGTGGCTGGAGGAGGTGCATCCCAGAGGTCATGCCTTTGATAATTAAAATGTTCATGAACTCAGAGAGAATATACAGGAAGTTAAAGGACATTTCAATAAAGAGAGATTCTAAAAAAGAACCAAATATTAACTTTCTGAATTCTTAGCATTTTCTTCACTTATCAATGGGGTTGGTTCTGCTGTGATTTATTTGGAGTGAGCTATTTAGGATTTTTCATGTTGCTAGTGTTTCTACTCATCTTCTAGGATAATTATCTCTTCTACATTTATATCAAGGACATCTTAGATCACTGCTCTTTCTGATTATTAGCGGGACAGATATTTGTTTGGAAAGTTCTGGCTGAAAGGAAAGAGTTCTAAACAGAACTTTGGAACATTGTTTGGGGTGTGTGTTAGCACAAAAAGATCTGGCCGGACACAAACTTCACAGATGAGCCAAAAGCCTTTATTCAGGAATGGAGTCATGGTTCTGATGGATCCATTCTCCTGGTGGAAAATAAGCCATTGAACCACAGGAAGGGACTGGGCTTATACAGGTTATGGGGTGATTTAGTAAACATGTCAGTTTGGGCACTCAGGAATTTGCGTTTGGGGGTTGGGGGTCAGTGGCCAGCACCTGGAGAGGATTTATCTTGGAACAGATGAGGGTTTCCTAGAGAGTATCATTCTAGGTGTGATGAAACACTTTCTCCCGACCAGTGGCCAGCATCTAAAAAGGAAATTTATCAATGTATAGATCTTTTTTCATTCCCTTTCCAAGGCCATATTACCTGGGGTTTTTCCATTTTCCATATCCAATACTATGTACCCTAGAACGCTTTAAACCTTCCACCTCTAGGGCTGAGTAGATGTCAATCTCAGCTGGGCAGATGGGTTTCTCGTGTCTCCCCAAAGCTGTACTTATAGGGTGGGTTGACAGACCTCTCTGGGTAGATGGTACATTGCAGGTGTTCTGTAGCCCACTGACAAGCCAAATATAAAGTTCCAGGTCTCTGTCCCCCTGATCAATTTCCCATAGTCCTTTTCAGCTATTTATTCACATGCCACAGGGCTCAAAAGGAGAGCAGATTTCACTCCCCTCTGTATCTGTGCCTTGAATCCCCTGGAACCACTGTTCTTTATAATTCTCTTGGGATTGTAATTTGCCAGGTGCTCTTTAGGTTTCCTAGTAGGCACTGGCTAAGACAGAGTGGTAGCCTTTGTTAAAAACCCTCGCATCTGGTAGGAACAAGATTCAGCATAAACTCCTTGAACTGGATCTTCACCTCAGTTCTTCATCTAGAAGCTGAAAAACAGAGCACATTTGGGGTGTCTAATTTACCTATGATGTTTCCTTTTGTGTTCCCCCTGACTTTGTGGTAACCTGGCTGCTCTTCCTGCCAGGTTCAAGTGTATTTCCTTATAACCCTGCTCACAACACCAGGATCTCTGGGCTTCTGAAAATTTCAAAATTCTGACAGACAAATAATGATTTCTAATGCGTTTGTTTGTTTTTACAGATACCCACCTTGTTATGAAGCCATACTCCTGTCATTCAAGTTTCAAACAGAGCAAATGGGAAGTGCTTCTTTCCTCTACTTTGCCATCTTGTGATCCTCAGCAATTGGAATAGTTTTAAGACTTTTTAAAAAACATTTTTTTTCTGAGCTGCTTGGGACTTTTCCTTAATAAGCATCCATTAATTTTATATAAAATGTATTTCTTAGCTTAAATTCTAATAAAGTGGGAGAGGAAGTAAGATATAAAGCAATAACTGCCTACTCTTTTTCTAGAATACCATAATTCAACAAGCAACTTCAAAATCAGTGTTAAAGATTGATCACAAAACATATTATTCTGTCAACCTTTTTGTATAGTCGAAATTTCCTCAATACAAATTTTTGAAAACTCAGCTTGTAAATTAATTTACAAAAGACTAAACTTTTGGCATGAATACAGTCCAAGAACCCTTTACTGTTGTGCCCAAATTTCACCATGAGAACAAAATGTCCTTTCTCCCTAGCTAGATTGACTGTTTTCCAAATTAATAAAAAAAAATTACAGCCAATCAAGGATGAAACTTATTTGTTTAGCTATTCAATTACAGAAGTGAATATGTATATAAATGTGTTAATCAGAGAACAACCAATTTCATGACCTATTTATTGTTCTCATTTTCAAACACTTGTTTTTCATTTGATTTAAAATCAGAAAAATTCAATGAAAAGAAAAAGGAAAGTAAAATCATGATGAGTGAGTTTGTGTAGGCAGATGGATTTTGATGTAAGATCTAAAGCTATGACTCTATTACAGAACTCAGATGATTCAATTTGTTTTGGTTGAATTATTAAGTACTTATTTGCCATTCATGAACAGAATATATTGGGCCATGAAAAAGTTTCAGAGGGTTTATGAAATGTCTACTGTTCTATGTTCCAATAAACATGGCTTATAAAAGAAGATTCAGAAATTATGAGCAAATGTTCTAGAAGTTGATGATTTAAATTCTGCAATTACTAATATTATACAATTTTTGTAATTCCCAAAGAGACAGAGAAATGATGACAGAAGAATTAAAAAAATATTATTAGTCTGTCTTTTACAGAATCATTGAGAGTCATTATATCCCCTTTCTTAGTTAATCCTCTATCACAGATAAAAGACAGGGACAATAGCATAATGCAATATTCTGAGGCCATATACTGCTCATATTTGTAAAATGGTGAAAAATTGAACTTCACTTTCCTGACTCTCATTCCTCATGGCTCAGTAATGCAAGGCGGGAATGTTGGAAGAAACAATTGATGATCTTATTGGGTCTCCAAGTAGTTCAGGAAGTGTAATCTCAGGGCAGGGAATGAAAAAACGTCTTGTCTGCTCTCTCTCAAAAGGTTTAGGAAATGGGCTGGGCTGTAGCTCAGAGGCAGAGCACTTGCCTAGCATGAGTGAGGCACTGGGTTTGCTCCTCAGCACCACGTAAAAAAAAAAAAAAAAAATAAAGTAAAGTCATGCTGCCCATCTACAACTATTAAAAAAGAAAGAACAAAAGAAAAAAAAACCTCAAAGGGGAAAAAAAAGTTTTAAGAAGTGCTTATTGACTCTCTGGCTCTACGTAGGATGTGATATAAATCTATTTAAGCAGATACAATTCTAATTTCTCTAGGACAGCTGTTTTGAAATTAGTGGCCACGAATTTCTTGGGCTATGAGTGAGTTTCAGAGGGTTCATGAAATTTCTACATCTATATCTTTCTCTCTATATATAACTTATAGAAAAGAGTATTCAGAAATTAAAAACAAATGCTTTAGAAGTCATCTAAGTAACATTTCAAGATATTAATGGTAAATATGTGTGTAAACACAAACACATGCACCCGCATACTGAAAACCACTGTTTTTGAAAATGCTTCCTATAACATTTGGGGCTTGAAGTTCAACTTCCTAACGCACTGTACCAAGGAATAAAGACTTGTACTTGTAAGTTTTATAAACTTTTCATATTGAATTTGGTCAACCAAGAAGTCTCAGCCACCTGACCAGCTATGACGTACCTCAAACATCCTGATTGTACAGCTACCCTCTGGTCTGATGGACATATTATCTGACTCCAAATTTTATTCCCAGCAGTAAAATCCAGAGGATTAATATGGATTTGAATCCAAGACTAATCTTTTCCAACTTCCCTCTAACAAAATTAAGTTAACCATACAGTACCATTACATTCTTGGAGTTATGGCAAAGCATTCTATGAGCAATGCTACTTTATCCTCTCTCACAGCAATTATCTCTTAGTAGCCAAAAAAAAAAAAAGTGTGCATCATCATTACTTGAAACTATAAATCAACTTTGGGAATGGCAGTTTTGAAAAAGTCAGGTTGGAAAGCCCACCAGCTGGATCATCTCATATTTCTCAGACTATCTCTTGAGCTGTATTTAAGAGCAAACCAATATATTTCTTACTTTCAGAGTGGTCTATCACTGTGTAGTGGTCTTTTTTTGACCTTTTTCTTATCTAAAAACAGCTTCATGATTTGACACAAACTTTCTCCATCTTTCTTCTTGATATGACAAGAATCTCAAGCCTAACTAAGAATGTTAAGATTTAGGAAAAAATAAACCAGATCACCTTTTGGGGAATCCTGAAAAGCCAAAAAGAGAAACAAGAAATTATAGGACTGGGGTTGTGGCTCAGAGGAAAAGCGCCCACCTAGCATGCATGAGGCACTGGGTTTGATACTCAGCACCACATAAAATAAAGGTACTGTGGCTGCCTACAGCTAAAATATAAATGTTTTTTAAAAAAGAAATTATAGAGTTCATCTTTAAAAACACTGAACTCTGTATTTCCATTTGTGTTCCTCAAATACCAAAAGAATGCATTACATTCTCTAATTATTTTCTGCTCACTTATGATGATGCACCAACTATGAAAAATGGCTTATCTCTTTTTCATGTGTTCAAAATCACACATGATTTGGTAGGAATGAGAGAAAAGAAAGGAACAAACCAGTTCATTACTCCTCTATCATATTCCTACTTGTCTTTCAGTTCAAATATAAGAATACTGTACTTCCCTTCCCCTCCCTTGGGTACTGTTCCCGGTTCTATATTTGCTCCATCTTTCTAAAGAGTAGCTGACATGATACTGGGGTTTTCATTCTCATTCAGAAACATCAGAGACATTGTCTGCTGAGAAAAATTCTCGGGCGAAAAGCTATGAAGTCAGTTTAAATGGCAATTCCTCTAGACAAAGATGTGACTACAACAGCAATTGACCCACCTGGCATTGTTCTAAACCAAAGACTGTAAGTAATTACCTTTCACTATTGTTCTCTCTCTTTCCAAAGACATTACTATAAATTTAGAACCAGTAGGACTCCCATAACTCAGGCATTGTTCAGTGCTAATGCTGTCCACAAAATATTGTATTCTCTTGTCCATAAGCAGTAAAACTGGTTGCTTCCTTTTAACACCTTTGAATTTACTAGGATGTAGATTACTATGGGAAACACTCTCCAGACCATAGATTTTCAATCACCAACCTGTCTATGGGGCTAATACTATTAAGAAACAGACCTCATCTATCTCTGTTGACTGAATTGTTGATCTTTCCTACTCCACTGGCTAATGAAGAGACATTTGAAGTCTCTAATGTTTGTATGCAACACAATACGAATTTATAGCAGAGCATGAAACCTCTATGCACATGAGTTCTACATAGGAAAGATACCTGCTACCCATAATGTTTCCTTCAGGGAAAGCAAGTATGGCATATTCACACATCACCAGAATCTCTTGTGCTCAACTCTTCTTTCGCTCTTTCCTCTTTCCTTAAACTCCTTAACTATTATTCATAGTCCAGCAGAATCACATTTTACTGCTTTTATATTGAATGTACAGTAGTACAAAACTTTCCAGAAATAACTTCATCACCAACAGATAATGTCCAGATGAGTCATTTGGGGTGGCCGTGGGATTGATCATACCTTAAGTTTGCAAAACATATAACAGTTTACAAGGTATTATCACATGCATTATTATCTCAGAATGACCAACAGTCAGACTGGGCCGCTGGAGACTGATTGACATGCTCAAGGTCAGGCTGAATTGAGTGGCGGTTCCAGGATGGAGATATCTTTGAGGCTTTGTCAGGTGCCCTTTTCACCACGTCATGTTGCAGCTGTGCAGCCATTTTTGTTCCAAAGAACAACTTTTTCAATAAGAAAAGTAGAGCATTTTATGAAAGCCTGCATAAGGAGAGAAAATGACAGCATGTGATTTGAGTACTGCTATATGACAGTGTGACAGAAAAACTTACTCATCTTTAAATCCCTTTTCAACTAGGCTATGGCAAATGCCTAGCATGCTAGCATTAGTAATATATCGCCTTGAGCGAAGGCTTATTTTTCATGCATACCCCTGTTACAACGCAAATGTTCCAAAAAGGCAAAATTTCAAAGGATGAAAAGAGTCAATTTGTTAAATTTATTTTTAATGCTATATGAGAAGAAATTGAACACATGAAGGTGACTATTGAGTTTAGGAAGATTTGCTGCTGTAAATATGCCCTACTAAGAGGGTTGGCCTGAACATTTTGTGACAGTAAGTTTCTTCTGAATTAAGTCATATACATCTCTAATGTGAACCTCAAGTACTTTTTATTACTGTTTATCAGTCTTGACTGGTGTGTGTGTGTGTGTGTGTTTTCTTAATCAAGAAATTAGAAAAAGGAGCCAGAAAAATTGAGCAATTATTCATGTGAGGATCTTTTCCCCTAGTTAGTGTGACCAACCTTAGTCACTATGTCTTTCAATTATTCTTTGTGTAATTTTTCTTGGCAATTCTGCTGTTCTGGTGAGAGGAGCAATTAAAGGACACTAGAGCTATGGTACATTTGTCACAGTTCTCTAGAGATAGAGAACAAAAGAAGATATATATATAATTGGAATTGGCTCACTAGGAATCATGGAGGAAGAGATGTCCCACTATCTGATATCTGCAAACCAGAGAACTGAGAGAACTGGTGATATAATTCAGTCCAGTTATGATAGCCTAAAAACTGAGGTGGTGGTGGTGGTGATGGTGCGGTAGGGGGGCTGCTGATGTAAGTCAGTCTGAAGGTGAAATCCAGGATATCTAAGGGGAGGAGAGTATGAAGTCTACACTCAAGGACAGAGAGATTTGGGGAGAATTCACCTTTCCTTCTCTCTTTTGTTTTATTTGGGCCCTCCACATAATGACAGATGTCCATTTAAATTGGTTAGGGTGGATTTTTTTCTTTAGTCTATTGATTTTCATGCTAATCTCTTCTTCATTAACATACCCAGAAATAATATTTTGCCTACTCTCTGGGCATCCCTTAACCCAGTCATGTTGACACACTGAATTTACTAATCATGCTCACGGGATGGATTAAGCTGAGAGAAGCAAGACCAAAGAAAGTCTTAGAATCTTGATGAGATGGAATTAACACATCTCAACCTTTTGAGTTCTAGATTCTAGACATCTTTCTATACATGATGAAAGCCATAACTTCTCCATACAACAAAACATATATAGTATAGCACAAAGTTTTAAGTAGAATTTTGAAAGGCTCATGAGCTACCTAACACCAAACATAAACCATTAAGAGATTATGAAACTCCAGTTAAAAACGTTTTCATTAGATTTTGTGACTCATTAATGTAGGCAATCATGTGCTAGATATTATATCTGAGAACATGGTAAGCACATAATAACTAATTTTTAAGTAAAGATAATATAATGATAGTTTTTATATGGATATATATTATTACTAAATGAATAAGCAGATATTCATCTTGAAGAAAAAAATGATAATGTTTAATGATGGGAGGTAGTTTTCCATGGATTTCTGTGTTTGGGATTTTCTGTGTTACTGAATAAAGGTGATGCTTTACAGACAGGCCTGAGAAGCTGGAGAGTGTGTCTCCTAAAGACAGCTTCCCTGAAAGCCATCCAGCTAGTAAAGTGTCCTTCCCCTCTTCTAGAGACTTTTGCTCACTTTGTAGGTAGTAATCATATTCTCCTCTCTCTGGGAGATCTGTTTACATTGCAGAATGAAGGCCTTTCTCTCTGGGAGGGAGAGTAGCAGATGGCCTTCCTAGGGATAAGACCATTTTACACCCATTGGCCTAATGTCCTTAGAAAGTATGAAATATAATATATGTGTAAATTAGTGAGGTATCATATTCGGCAATACCTATTAAGTATTTTATGTGATTCTAACTAGACTAATTCAAAATCCATAAGACTCAACACATTTCTCAATGTTTACTTTTTTTCTCCCAGTTGAGTTTTATGTTGCTTTAGAACAACTACTGTTCACCTAAAAGACAACTTTTACCAACTATTGTGTTTCCTGGCTCCTGTGGTGATTGTATTAATTCACATTTTAAAAGAATCTGACAATCAGATAAATGTCTCTTTAGATGAAAGTATAACAGCGGCAGTGATGGCGGCTGACATTTATTGATATATCCACAAAACATCCTGCCATCAGCTTGGTAAGTAGCTGTTTTCCTGCTGAAAACGTGTCTAATTTTCATCAGCTTATCAAATGTGGATCTAACGATAAATCTCAAAAGCAGATCTCTAATTTAGTAAATGGCCTACAGGGTTGTATTCCTGATATATTCCAAATCTCTTTTGTCAAAAAAAAAAAAAAAAAAGATCTTCATCAATAGAATGTTTGGGTGTTTTACACACACACACACACACACACACACACACACACACACACAAGCAGTGGCTTTAAGAACCGTGTAGTGACCATTAGAATGTACCTCACACATCTCCACATGCAGGGAGCATAATTTATTGATTGTCTCCACTTCTGTACTCTAAATCCCAGCTGCACATTCTGAGTAAAGCCATGCTTCCAAAGGCTGCCACCAGCAGGTGACTGAGTAGCAGCAGGTGAAGCACAGCCAGGATACTAAGGAAGTCTTTTTCTGATTAACCGTGGTCTCTTCTGAGGAGTGATTGGCTCAATACTGCCCCCTGCTGGGCTTTCCTCAACATAAAACTGAAGGCTCCAATGTTTCCATACAATCTTTTCTCCTCCTTACTCTGCCATAATAGATCTCCATCGTGGTCTGATGGCTTCCCCCAAACTCCCTGGTTCTGTCTCCATGTTCTTCCACTGACATTTTCCCTAATAAGTCTTTTTTTCAGATTTCATGTTTAATATCTGATCCTTTATATCTGATTCCCAAGGACCAGATATAGGACAGACTGGGTGGCTCCAACAACAAACACTTACTTCTCACAATTCTGGAGGCTGAGAGGTCTAATAAATATAAGTTAAATATATTTTGCTCTTAAAAAATTTCTTGAGGTGCACACTGTTTTTTTAAAGTGTTGCCTATATTGAGGAATAATACACTAGGAGATAATAGAGAAAGATAAATAGAAAAATGGGGTACAAAAGAGGGATGGCGGAGAAACCTTATCAAAGCGAGGAGAAAAATAAGGAGGGTGAAAGCCAGATGTCTCCAAAGTGGGAGGTGGATGGAGGCAGACAGTGAAAAAGAAGATCAGATGGTGAATGTGGCGGAAAGAAAATATGACTCCCACCGTGTTCTCAGGCTTGATAATGCTTCCAGCTCCCTGCTTGTCCTGCACCCCAGGATGCTGAGGAAAAAGAGGTGGAACAGAGAGAAAATGTGCTGAAGAGAACAGATCCCTCACTTAACAGCAAGTCCTTCATCTGTGCACATTTGCCCAGTGCATCATCCTCACCCTGAATCAGAAATCTTCTCTAGCAGCAACAGTGTTTGTAATGTCAGATTTCAACAGGGGTAAAACTTCTGGCTAAAACATAGAGGGTTCTTAAAATTTGCTTATCTAGCAAATTTCATGATTTGGCTATTTAACATCTGTTAAGACTAGTCCTGTACAAAATGCAGCATTGATAAATTAACAGACAAGTTCCCTCCTCTTATAATAGGACCATTGTTTACACATAGTCCCTATCCTTGCCTTTAGACAGTGTTGATATAGAAAATTTAAAATAATGACGTGTTTACCCATGGACCACTTCAACTAAAGCCACTATTTCTGTGAACTCTCCCATGTTTTAAAGTCATCTCGGCCAGTTTGTGCTGTTTTAATAGGACAGACAGGGTGGCTACAATAACAAACACTTACTTCTCCACAATTCTGGAGGCTGGGAGGTCTAAGATCAAAGCATTGGTGGATGCGGTATCACTCTTTCCGGTTTAAAGATAGCTATCTCTTTGAATCCTGCACAGCCAAGAGAAAGAGATCATCTCTCCTACGCTCCTTCTTATGAGGACACTAATCTCAATCATATGTGTGTTCCCTCTTATGAGCTGACTACCTCCCAAAGCCTCCACCTCCTAATGTCATCACATTGGGTGCTATGCTGGGAATGTGTCCCTTAGAAGTTTACATGTCACAGTCTTAATTCCTTAATGTGTTAGTGTTGGGAGGTGAGGCCGAGAAGGTGATATTTGGGTAACAGTGTTGATGAACAATTAAGTTCTCCTGAGTGAGTCCTCACTCTAATGGGACTGGATTGGTTGCCATGAGAGGTGGTTGTTATAAAGCAAAGTCCACCCTACTCTTTGCATGTGCCTCTTGGTCTTTCCACTTAATGCCATAAGTTAAAGAAGCTTATGTTTCAAAGCTGAGCAGATGCCAGCAACATGCTTGGATTTTTCAGCCTTCAGAATCATTAACCAAAATAGACCTCTACTTTTTTTTTTTTTTTTACATAAATAGCCTAGTGTTAGGCGTTCTGCTATAGCAACAGAAAACAAACTAAGGCAGAGGTTAAGATTTCAGCATAAACATTTTGGGAAAACACAAATATTCAGCCCATAATAATAGCCAAGAAGTCCTTTTGTTTAATCTCTTTTTCTTTATTTCTTTACCTTATGTTGTTACAAAGAATCGCCATTTTTCTTTCGTTAGTATCAAATATTTTAACATTGCAAAGGATCATGGAGATAACCTCACTTATTCTCCATCATAGAAACAGGTCTGTCTAATCAGTGGAGGAACAGGTCTATATAATATCTACCCACTCACCCAAGGGAACTTCAGTGGTCCATAAGAGAAAGATTCAGTGTATAGAGTCGCTAAAGATACAAAAATTGGGTTTCTCTTTTTTATGTCCTCGGGCTAGCCACCTATTATAGCAATGGGGCAAGTTTAAATCCCGAAGGGCCCCCCCCTACTCTTTTGAGGGAGCCGACATACAATGAATGAAACTTTGCAAGGTAGTGTTGTTATTGTCTTCATTAATTTTTGTTGATTAGACAAATGAGATTAAAAGAGATTAATTAATTTTCATGGCTATACCTGTTTAGTGCCAAAATTGATGGGTTTTAAACACAAATCCAGCTAATATCAAGATCCATTCTCTTTCTATGGCCTGCATCAATACTGTGCAGAGATGGGAAGATTTTCTGCTTTCATATACAGCTATGACTTATACCACAGGGTATGAGCTGTGTTCACTTGCTGAGGAATCCATCTTACAAAAAGTGGGAGATACACTATGAACCAAAGCCCAGAACTCCTGATGGATAGAGAGAGATGTATGGTGAACACCTTTGTTTAACTCACCAAGGAAGAACAGGTAAAGGCTGAACTAAAGGGGTGCCCTTTTTTATATCCCAAGGAAAGACAGCACAGCATGATGAATTCTCCTAAGTCTCCATATTCTTTATTCTGTATTTTGGAAAAGCTTTCTGTTTCTAATTTGACAGACTTTCTGATTTGTTAGTTTTACTTCCTTTATCAATCCTTTCTACCTTTGAAAATGAACTTCAGAAGCAGCCTGTTGTGATTTGGATATGAGGTGTTTCCAAAAATAGGTGTGAGAAAATGTGGGAATGTTCAGAGATGAAATAATTAGATTATGAGAGGTGTAAACTAATCACTGGATTAACCAATCATTGGATTAAACCGCATAGGGTGTGGTTGGAGGAAGTAGGTCACTGGGGGCATGTTCTCAGGAACTATATTATCCCTGGCTCCTTGTACTCCAGCTCTCTCTGCTCCCTTGATGCTGTGAACTGAGCTGCTTTCCTTCACCGCATCCTTCCACCATGATGTACCTCTTCACCTTAGGCCCAGAGCTGAGTTGGCCCACCGTGGACTGAACCTCTGAAACTGTGAACCAAATGATATTTTTTCCTCCTCTAAGTTGTTCTTGTCAGTTTTTTTTAACTTTAATTTTTTTTTGTCACAGTGATGAAAACCTGACAACACATAGCCCAAGGTGAAGCAAAGAAAAATAACAAAGAAAAACATGTACAAAGGGTTTTGTTGCCACAAATGTCCATCTCTAGTGTTTTTAATTTGTCAATTTGTTTTGATCAAAAGTCCACTCAATAGGAACATGATTTCTATGCTATTGCCTGTATGAAAATACAATTATTCACTATCTTATTACTAAATTGCAAGATGTCTTATTTTTAGAAATTTGAAGGGAAATATAATTAAGTATTGGATATAGTTTTTCTTTTTCAGTCAGAAGTGTCATAATAACTCCTTTGTATATAATACTTCATAATTGCTAAAGTACTTTTGTTTGCATCATTTGATTTAATCTTCATATTTACCTATCCTGGAATTAAATTAGGTTGTAACTAAGGATATGACAGGAAGGGTTCTATGTCACCAAATTTCTGTAGATTCTGCTATGCACTCCTTTCTCCTTGGTTAACTATTGGGTTTTTAGGAATCTGCACATATCTCCTAATTTCTGGACATGGTCCACAGGTCCCAAACTAAACTTGCATTCAGTTATGTCTGAAGTTCTGCCTTTTACTCTTTCTGACATTCCCAGGAACTTGGTGGCATGGAGACCATCATCTAATGTGCCATGAGGGATGCTTATGCAAGTTGCTTAATATTTAAAGCCTGAACATAATTACTCCATATTAGTAGATTTTTTTGTTGTTATTATCCCCTGTGATCTAGAGCAAATCACTTTATTAGGAAATCATTAGAACATAATTTGCTCCTATAGGCAGCTGACATCGATTTTCATTTCTTATAATGAAACTGCAAGTTCTCATGATATATTATTATTGTAAATAGTATGCTGCCAGATATCGATTCAAAATTGTCATTAACCCTAACACCTGTGCCTTTCTTAAAAATGTGTGTTTATCAAGGGTATGACACATTTAGACCACCTTTACCCTACTTATATAGCAAGTCGTCTCTCTAAAGACATACTGAGAAGAGTATCAAAAAAATTCCCATAACTGTTTCCCTTTGTGTTGCCCTGTTTCTATTCTCAAAAGGCACAAAACCCAGATGAACTTGTTTGGGCAATTCTTAATGAGTTTCTTACTGGTAGAAAACACAATTGAAGCAAAAGTAAAAACAGAGAGTCTCAGAAGGTCAGAATAAACTGGGAAGTATATTATTATACTAGAAGAAAGGCTAAGAATGAGGACTTTTTAAGGGACAAGGATGCACAGAGATTCAGGTTTAAACTTTCTCTTAGAATCTTTGTCTTAGCACCAAAGTCGTGCTTTAAAAGGCAAATGTGTGTTGTTGTTCCAACTTGACATATACCAAAATTTTACCTACTCAGGGTTTCCCGGATACTTTGTCCTTGGAAATGAATATAACTTTTAGAAACCTGAATATAAGAACCAGTTCTGATGCTGATGGGAGGGATTCAATTATCTACCCCCAAGTGACTTGAGAAATAGGAATCTGAAGAGCAAAAGAAATGTTTATTATTTCAACCTAAAATTGCTAAGTGTGTGGGCATGATAAGTTCAGACAGAGTGGTAAGTTGTCTGTACTGTTTTCAAAGGAATAATTTAAGGTTTAAAGATCATTTTGTATGCACCCCTTTTCTTCATTGCTCACGGTTTCATTTGACTATGGTGAAGTTAAAATTGATTCAGTTTCCCCCTTAATAACAGAGCACATGAGGGAGGAAAACAGGCCTTTTTAAATATCTGATCATCTCAGTTACTTAGGATTCAGCTAGTGTTCTGCTTTGGAAAACCTTGATATTCAGCAGAGAGTTCTTTGGCATGATATTAAAACTCCTTTTACCCTCCTACAGGCCCATTTAATTTATATTTTATCACTTGTTTAGAGGACCATGAGTCCATTACATGAAGATTTTTTCCCCATAATATAAAGCTGATTTTTAATGCCTTTTTGTGCATAAGAAAACCATGCACAGGGTGGTTATGAATATAATATTTTGTGATTCTCAGATTCTAGATTATAGAAGAAAACTTAAATATTTTTCACCCAATCATCTCCTTCTGTAGATAAAGAAAAATAAGTTAAATGATGCACATCCAATAGCTCTTGGCTGAGCTAGAACTAAAATTTAAGTTTCTTTACTCTGAAATAATATCCACTGTTTATGCTGTCCCAGAAATTTAACTCCTGAAAAGAGACTTCCAAGAAAGGAAAACTGTACTCTTCCCTTGGAAATTCCTCTCTGGCAAACTTTTTTCTTGCCTGGTCTCCAGTGCCTGACAGTTCCCAAGTGACAAAAGTATTATTGCTACCTCACTTTGGGAGCTGTCATACAGTGGTTCTCACAATAAACTCACCTGAGGACTTTTCAAAGAAGCCAAAAAAGGGACTCCATTTTTGTCTATAATGGAAGAGATGATATTGGACTTACCCTAAGTAAGTCTGACTAATCACAAAACTGGAAAAAATAGGAGGCAATTGTTTTCATGCATTGGAGTCAGATTTTGGTCAGCTGCCACCAGGCTGACTGCCAGGCAGAAATACCAGAGGCTGTGAACTGCTGGGAGAAGTTAGAGGTCTGACCCAGCAAGGGAGGTGCTGAATCTTGTTCCAACAGCTAGCGAAATTGCTGTGTATACTATTGAATCCATTAGGTTTTGTTTTATCGTTGGTTAGAATAGATACAACTTTGGTGCTATATTTTCTTTGTTATAAATTATGATCAGTGCATGATTCTTACTCTCATTACATAGCCTTTCTGTGTCTCCAGTAAATGTTTAAGACTGAGAAAACTACATGAAGTCATAGTTTTACTGATTAACACGAAAATATTAGGAGTAGTTACAGAAAAAAGCACAAAAACACATGTCGTATACAAACAATGATATGAATGATGGCTTATTTCATTTTGAAATTTGCATCCAGGAGCCTATAAATTAATATATTTAAGGTGGTGAAAAAAGGAAAGGAAAATGTAAAACTGTATATTTCTATATGACAGTTTATGAAGAAATATTCATATTGAATGGTAGTTTAATGAAGAAATATTCTGTTAAATAAGAGGTAGGAGAATTTTGCCAGCCTATGTGCAATATAGGAAATGCTGAAGTAAAGTTTTTAGATAGAATGTTTTAAACAGAAAAATATGGTAATTAACAAAAAAATTAAGAGCATTAAAAGTGGTCAATATGTCAGTAAATAAAAAGAATAATCTTTATTTCTATAAAAGTTAATAGAGCATTCAAAGCAAATAAACTCACATTATTTATTTGTGAAAACTATAATGTATATAGAAATAAAATATATGACAACAATAGGAAAAAAAGATGGGAAATAGATGGAATTATTCTTTTATGAAGTTCTTATATTTTACACAAACTAGCATAATATTATGTTTAAGCAGATAATGAAATGTTAAGCTTGCATATCATCATTCCTAAACTGCACTAAAACTATATAAAGAAATACATTGGAGAAAAGGGTACACTTGTACATTGCTGGTGGGACTGCAAATTGGTGCGGCCAATTTGGAAAGCAGTTTGGAGATTCCTGGGAAAGCTGGGAATGGAACCACCATTTGACCCTGCTATTGCCCTTCTCGGACTATTCCCTCAAGACCTTAAAAGAGCATGCTACAGGGATACTGCCACATCGATGTTCATAGCAGCACAATTCACAATAGCTAGACTGTGGAACCAACCCAGATGCCCTTCAATAGATGAATGGATAAAAAAAACGTGGCATCTATACACAATGGAGTACTATGCAGCAATAAAAAATGACAAAATCATAGAATTTGCAGGGAAATGGATGGCACTAGAGCAGATTATGCTTAGTGAAGCTAGCCAATCCCTAAAAAACAAATACCAAATGTCTTCTTTGATATAATGAGAGCAACTATGAACAGAGCAGGGAGGAAGAGCAGGAAGAAAAGATTAACATTAAACAGAGACATGAGATGGAAGGGAAAGGGAGAGAAAAGGGAAATTGCATGGAAATGAAGGGAGACCCTCATTGCTATACAAAATTACATATAAGAGGTTGTAAGGGGAATGGGAAAATAAACAAGGAGAGAAATGAATTACAGTAGATGGGGTAGAGAGAGAAGATGGGAGGGAAGGGGAGGGGGGATAGTAGGGGATAGGAAAGGTAGCAGAATACAACAGTTACTAATAGGGCATTATGTAAAATTGTGGATGTGTAACGGACGTGATTCTGCAATCTGCATTTGGGGTAAAATTGGGGGTTCATAACCCACTTCAATCTAATGTATGAAATATGATATGTCAAGAGCTTTGTAATGTTGTGAACAACCAATAAAAAAAAAGAGAAAAAAAAAGAAATACATTGGAAAAGACAATGGAGATAAACACAATATAATACTAAAAATTTATATACTAGAACAAAAGATGTAAACATAGAGGAACAAAGACACCAAAAAAAAAAAAAAAAAAAAAGAGAGACTGAACAAATTCAAAACAAATTAACTTTGGTAAAATTAACCCAACCACTTCCACAATTACAAATTCAACAATTAATGTAGATGGAGTAAGTACTCCAATTGAAAAATCAATATCTAATCTTATGCTGTCTATAAAGAATATAATTTACTGACATTGATAGGCTGAAAGTAAAAGAACAGAAAAGATATAGAATCCAATTATTAAACATAAGGAAGTTGACATGTTTGCTTTAGTGTCAGAAAAATTAGATTTCAAGAAAATAAATGTAACCGGCAATAAAAAAAAATCATTTCATTTTGAATAAAATGAACAAATCACTAGAAAGACATTGATAAGTAAATGTTCATGTATCCAATACTGGAGCTATGAAATACATGAAGTAAAAAGTGATAGAACTAATGGGAGAAATAGAGATATCCATAATTATGACTAGAGGATTTATAGCTTCTTCTCTAGTAATTAAAATTTCCCCCACCACCAAAGGCTATAGAACCTTGGGACAACACAAGACCCCAACCTGACCTAATGGACATTTATAGGTCTATGCCCAACAACCACTGGGTATACATTCTGTTAAGTTTGCAGGGAACAACCTTAAGAAATAATACACATTTGACCATAAATAAGTATCATTGAGTATAAATGCTTTAAATCCTACAAAATATTTTCCCCAAATAAAAGATAATATTAGAAAATAATAAATTATCTAGAAAATCCCTACATTTGGAATCAAAACAGGAAGTTTCAGAATAACTCAAAAAAAAAGATATAGTAAGAGAAATTAGAAGACATTTTGAACAAAGTGACTATGAAGATACAACAAACAAAATTTGTGGGATCTAGCTAAAATAATACTGAAAAAAGATTAATTTGCAATAAATGCATAAATTTAAAAATTCTTTTAAAACAATAATCTAAGTTTCTACATGAAGAATCTAGATAAAGAAGAGTAGATGAAACCTAAATAAGTTAAAAGAAGTTAATATTAAAGGTAAGAGCAAAATAAACAAAAAAGAAAAAGTCTTTAAAATCATAGTATTTTTTGAATAGATTAAATTCTTTGTGCTATTTAAAAGAAAAATTTGAAAATACTAATTAAGAGTAATACTATAGAACTCAATAGAATAATCAATAATTTAGACTTAACAGACATATATAGAATATCCTATCCATCAACGAACAAATACACTTTTTTTCTCAGCAGCACATGGATCTTTCTCCAAAATATACCATATGTTATGCCACAAAGCAAGTCTTGGCAAATATAAAAAATAGAGATACTACCCTGCATTCTATTTTACCATAACAGAATGAAATTAGTTGTCAATTATAAAATAAAAAATAGAAGCTACTCTAAAACCTGGAGACTAAATAATATGCTACTGAATGAAGCATAGATAACAGAAGACATGAGGGAGGAAATAAAAAAAAATTCTTAGTGGTAAAATGAGAACTCTGATAAAACATATCAAAATCTCTGGGATACTATGATGGCAGTGCTAACAGGAAAATTTATTGCATTAAGCTCATTCATTCAAAGAAAAAAAAGTCAACAAATGAACAACTGGACATTATATCTCAAAGTCCTAGAAAAAGAAGAACAAACCAACACCAAAAGTAGTAGAATACAGGAAATAATTAAAATCAGGGCTGAAATCAATGAAATTGAAACAAAATAAACAATTCAAAAATTGACAAAACAAAAATGTGGTTCTTTGAAAAAACAAATAATTGACAAACTCTTAGCTACCTCAATGAAAAAGAGAAAAAAATTTCAAATTGCTAAAATTTGCTATGAAAAAGGAAATATCATGACAGACACTGTTGAAATACAGAAGACAATTAGAAACTATTTTGAAAATTTATACTCCAGTAAATAGAAAACTTCAAAGATACTGACAAATTTCTAGAAGCATATGGTCAACCCAAACTGAACCAGGAGGACATACATAATTTAAACAGATCAATTTCAAGCAAAGAAGTAGAAGATGCCATCAAAAGCCTACCAACCAAGAAAAGCACAGGACCAGATGGATTCTCAGCCGAGTTCTACAAGACCTACAAAGAAGAATTAATACCAATATTCCTCAAATTATTCCATGAAATAGAAGAGAAGGGAATTCTTCCAAACTCATTTTATGAGGCTAGTATCATCCTGAAATCAAAACCAGACAGAAACACATCAAGGAAAGAAAACTTCAGACAAATATTCCTGATGAACATAGATGCAAAAATTCTCAATGAAATTCTGGTAAATTGTATATAAAAACATATTTTAAAAATTGTGCACCATGATCATGATGGGGGGTTCATTCCAGGGATGGAAGTTTGGTTCATACGGAAATCAATAAATGTAATTCATCACATCAATAGACTTAAAGAATCATATGATTATATCAGTTGATGAAGAGAAAGCATTTGACAAAATACAGCATCCCTTCACGTTCAAAACACTAAAACAACTAGGGGGAATAGGAACATACCTCAACATTGTAAAAGCTATCTATGCTAAACCCAAGGCCAACATAATTTTAAATGGAGAAAAATTAGAAGCATTCCTTATAAAACCTGGACCAAAACAGGGAATACCCTCTTTTACCACTTCTATTCCACATAGTTCTTGAAACTTTGGCCGGAGCAATTAGACAGATGAAGAAATTAAAGGGATATGAATAGGAAAAGAAGAACTCAAAAAATCATTTTTTTTGCCTACAACATGATTCTATACTTAGAGGATCCAAAAATTCCACCAGAAAACTTCTAGAATTAATAAATGAATTCAGCAAAGTAGAAGGATATAAAATCAATACCCATAAATCAAATGCATTTTTATATATCAGCGATGAATCTTCTGAGATAAATTAGGAAAACAACCCCATTCACAATAGCCTCAAAAGAAAAATTGAGAATCAATTTAACAAAAGAGGTAGGTGAAAGACCTTTACAATGAAAACTACAGAACACTAAAGAAAGAAATTGAAGAAGACCTTAGAAGATGGGAAGATCTCCAATGATCCTGGATAGGCAGAATTAATATTGTCAAAATGACCATATTACCCAAAGCACTATACAAATTCAATGTGATTCCAGTTAAAATTTCAACATTATTCCTTGTATTTATAGAAAAAGCAATCATGAGAAATGTGTAACAGTAGATTGGGTAGAAAGAAGTGATGGGAGGGGAGGGGAGGGGAGGGGGATAGGTAGCAGAATACCATAGACACTAGTATGGCCCTATGTATAAATGTGGCTGTATAACCAATGTGATCCTGCAATCTGTACGCGTGGAAAAATAAGATTATGTACCCCATTTGAATCAAATGTATGATATGTCAAGATCATTGCAATGTTTTGAGCAACTAAAGAAAAAGAAAACTAAATAACTAAATAAATAAATATGTTAGATTTATATCTTAAAAAAAAAAGAAAAAGCAATCATGAAATTCATTTGGAAAAATAAGAGACTCAGAATAGCTAAAGCAATCCTTAGGAAAAAGAGTGAAGCAGGAGGCATCACAAAACTAGAACTTAAACTGTACTACAAAGCTATAGTAACAAAAATGGCATGGTATTGGCACCAAAATAGACATGTAGACCAATGGTACAGAATAAAAAACACAGAGACAAACCCACATAAATACAATTATCTCATACTAGACAAAAATGCCAAAAACACATACTGGAGAAAAGATAACCTCTTCAACAAACGGTGCTGGGAAAACTGGAAATCTATATGCAGGAAAATGAAAATAAAACCCTATTTCTCAAAATACACAAAACTCAACTCAAAGTGGATCAAGGACCTAGCAATTAGGCCAGAGACCTTACACCTAATAGAAGAAAAAGTAGGCCCCCAAATCTTCATTGCGTTGAATTAGGCCCCAACTTCCTTAACAAGACTCCTAAAGCACAAGAATCAATATCAAGAATCAAACAAATGGCAAGGATTCAAACTAAAAATCTTCTTCTCAGCAAAAGAAACAATCAATGAGGTAAACAGAGAGCCTACATTTTGGCAGTAAACTTTTGTAACACCCATATCAGATAGAGCAATAATCTCCAGAATAAATAAATAAATAAATAAACAAACTAACTAACACCAAACAAACAACTCAATCAATAAATGGGCTAAGGAGCTGAATAGACACTTCTGAGAAGAAGATATATAATTGATCAACAAATACATGAAATGATGTTCAACATCTCTAGTAATTAGAGAAATGCAAATCAAAACTACACTAAGATTTTATCTCCTGTCAAAATGGCAGCTATCAAGAATACAAAGAACAAAATGTGTTGGTGAAGCAGGGGAAAAGGCACATTCATACTTTGCTGGTGGGACTGCAAATTGGTTCAACCAATCTGGAAAGCAGTATGGAAATTCCTTAGAAAACTTGGAATGGAAGTTTTGACCCAACTATCCCACTCTTTGGTCTTTACCCAAAGGTCTTAAAAACAGCATACTACAGTGATGCAGCCACATGAATGTTTATAGCAGCACAATTCACAATAGTCAAACTATGGAACCAATCTAGATGCTCCTCAATAGATGAATAGATAAAGAAACTATGGTATATAAACACAATGTGGTATTACTCAGCAATAAAAGACAATAAAATTATGGCATTGCAGGTAAATGAATGGAGTTTGAGGGTATCATGCTAAGCAAAGTAAGCTAATCCCCAAAAGACCAAAGACCGATTTTTTCCTCTGGTAAGTGGATACTAATCCATAATGGGCATTGGGACATGAAATGAGTGGAAGAAATTTGAATGGGGGAAAGGGAAGGAGGGAGGCACTATGGGGTAGAAGAGATGGTGGAATGAGACAGTCATTATTACCCTAGATACATGTATGACTGCATGAATGGTGTGACACTACTTTGGGTAAAACCAAAGAAGTGAAAAATTCTGCTCCATTTATGTACAATGAATCAAAGAGCATTCTGTTGTCATCTAAAACTTATTAGAATAAATAAATAATTTTAAAATAGTAATACTAATTAAAATATAAATATTAATATAAATCCTATAAACATTAAAATGATAGAAGGATATAATGAAATATTTTATGACAATATATTCAGTAATTTAGGTGAAATGGAAAAATTTCATTCAAGAACAGATCAAATCAAATTTGGTACTTACAAATAAAACTCAGAGGTCTTTGTGTATGTGTGTGTGTGTGTGTGTGTGTATGTGTGTGTGTCTATGTATAAAATTTTTACTTTATAAAAATAAATAGCTAACCATCTTAAAAAGAAAACTCCAGGTCTTGATGGTTTCACTAGCAAACTTTTTCAAATACATAAAGTAGAAATAATACTAATGTTTTAAATAGATGTGGAGGGAGCACCTCCCAACACATTTTAAGACCATCATAATTATACACCAATATTATTCAGCACATAGATGCAAAAGTTATTAGCACAATATTCTTAAATTGAAAATTATGTAAAAATGGTTTATTTATTGTGTTTGACAATTGTCACAGGAATGCAAAAGCAGTTTGATATTTAAACATTCACTGACATATTTCATCATGTTAACAGCAAAAGGTACTATGATAACCTTAACAGGTATAGAAAAAAGATTTGATGAAATTTAGCAATTATTCCTGAAAAGAAACAAATGTTGGAGAGGAATTTACCAATCGTATAGAGACTATCTATGAAACACATATAGTTAAAAACACACTAAATGATGAAATACTTACCACTGCCTGACTAAAGTTAATGATAAGGAATATCATTTTCAACACTTTTATTCAACATTGTACCGCATCTTCCAGCCAGTGAAATTAGGAAAGATAAGGAAGGGGAAGGGATAAAGAAAAAGGAATTCTGATTTTTCTTTTTAAACTTATAGATGATATTGTTTACATTGGAAATCCTAAGGAATCAATAAAAATGAACTAAATCTAACAAGCAACATGAGTAAAGTTGTATGATACAATATCTAAGATTAATATATGTCTCTATTCTGGAAAAAAGTTATTTGAAAATGAAGATTAAAATACCAATTACTCCAGTATTCAAAACCAACATAATTTAGGATAACTTAGCAAAGGATCTATAAAACCTCTATACTGAAAACTAAAAATATTACTGAGAAATATGGAGACCTAAACACATGGAGAAAGATGCCAAGTTCATGGATAGATACACATAATATTGTTAAGGTACAAATTTTCTCAAATCAATCTATAAATGCATGTAATTTCAATCAATCAAGGGAATTCTAAATCTATTTCAGATTTTTATAGGGAGTAATAAATATTCAATACAATCTTGAAAAAGGAAAATTCAGTTGGACTACTTATACTACCAAATATTAATAGGTACTATAAAACTGAAATTATTAGGATAGTGTGTCAAGGGCAGAAAGATTAGCAGACCAAAGTAGAGTTCACAGTCACACTTGATTTTCAGTAAATGTTTCAAAGCTATTCAATGGAGGAAACAGTCATTTCAGTAAATGATAATGAAATCCTTACATGAAAAATTAAATGTGCAAAAAATTAAACTTAACCTCTTTCTTATGCCATAAGCCAGAAGTTGGCAAATGTTTTCTTTTAAAGGTATTATATTAATGCAAATGTTTTAAACATTTTGGACCAAATGATCTCTGTCAGAACCATTGGGTTCTGTCATTGTAGTGTAAAAGCAGGTAGAGATAATAGATATTTACATGAGTGAAACTGTCAACACTTGTGATTAGAAAGAAAAGTATGATGGATCTCATCTTGACATTTTAACACTGGAACAGTGAAGTTTCTAGGAAAAAAACCATAGTGTATTCCTGAAATCTTGAGATAAGCAAAGATTTTTAAATGGGGCACAAAAAGCTCTAATTATGAGAGGAGATAGACGTAACATCAATTGGACCTCTTCAAAATTTAAAACCTGCTTATCAAAAGACGCTAAGAATAAAACAATAAAAAGGACAATACACAACTAGGGGGGCAATACTTATCTAAAATTCAGAACACTGGCTACACAAAAGAGAAGCATCATTTGAAACATTACCAGTACTTAAAGGTACTCAATTATACACCTGACATCTGTGCATTTCACTACATGCAAAAAGTGATATAGCACACTGAGTTTCAGCTTCCAAATAAAAAAAAAATCACTAGTTCCACAGCTCTCTTTGCCTACTCCTTCCTCCAACTCTGATTTGCTGGCTAGGAAACACTCACACCCCAGGGCAAGAGAAGATGGATGAAGAAGAAAGAGAATCATTCCTCCTCTGACCTTTCTGTTCTATTTGGGCCCTCAACAAATGGTAGGATGAACACCCATGTCACTGAGGATGGATTTTCTTTACTCAGTCTACTGACGTAAATGCTAATCTCATCCAGAAACACTCTCAGACACACCCATAAATAATGTTTGACCAGCTAGCTGTGCATTAATTAGCCTAGTCTAGTTGCCACATAAAATTAAACATCACATCAACAAAATACATTTTTTTAACGTTCCTAATTTTATCCATTACCACATGTATGGGTTTTCTCATCAACACTGTTATTTCCTGAAGTGAGAATATTAATAGGAATAAAGCTACTTTTCTACCATATGCACCCCTCACTATATAATTACTAATACAACTCAGAAAGTCAATTGCTCATATTCTAATGATTTATTTTCTAATGCAATTCTTTAGCCATAAAGGTATTGCAAAACCTTAATGCTCTATGTATGCCAACAAGTGATATGATGACAGGAAGAGGTTAGCTCAAGAAAAACAATGATCCAGGCTACCATTATTCACACAATTTAACTGTACACAAAACATTTTATAAAGAATTTTTTTAGAAATTCTTAATAAAAGCATAAGGCTTCATCATTAGTTCATAATTGCAAATGCTTAACAAAGAAATCTGAGAGCTTATGCATTTTCTTTTCTATAAAAACATTCCAAACTTTTATCATTTAAAAAAATAGCTATGAAGCATTCATACAACCAAGTCCTAGTTCTCATAGAAAAATTTAAAATTTTTTTCATAACATTGAGAATTTTTTCTGAACTTTTACCCGATACTCTTGAGGCTTATGTAAACTAATTAAAGTATATTGCCTCCAAAAAGATTTATGTTAAGAATTCTGTCATATTAAAAGACAGAACTGAGTCAACCCAAAATAAATTGGACAGAATCAATTGAAGATCACAGAAATATTTCCTCTAGGAGTGACAGTCAAGGATGAGTAACTGAGTTCAGAAATGGTGGAAACACCATCTGAAGAGCAATGAAAAAGTAACAGGAAGGGAATTAACTCAAATAAAAATGCACTGATCTGACAGAGAGATGGACAGACAGATGGAGAAAGACCTGCTTGCTTTCTTCTGTAGACAATTAATTTCTTGTACACAGTAATGAATGGAAAGAAAAGAAAAACCATCAGAAGCATCAAAATCAGCACCAGAAGCCCTAAATAAAGCATGAAAAACTAAAATGTCATCTCACCCCTTGGCAAGTTTTAGATTTCCTTAACATATGAGCTTCAACCCCGTTGACACTAATGGGAATTATATGTGCCTCTAGAGAAAAGGAATCACCCAATTATGAGAACTGAATAACTAACCACCATGAATCACTGGAAATGTTCCTGGGAGCCACGTTCATGGCCAGAAGCCATGCAGAGGCCTGAGGAATGAATGAATCCCAACTTTGTATAAGGCTAACTGGGTGGAGGGGGGGATAGTTGTAAAACTATAAAGTTTTACCTACAAAGAGAGTCCAAGTAGGTTTGTCACTACTCTGAATATGGTTTCTAACCATTTCAAACTAAGAAGTCATTTTAAACTATGGGAAGACACCACAGGAAAAATAGCTATCTTCTTAGGCCCCTGTAACAAAATTGAAATGTTCTCATGAGCAGCTTTAAAACATTCAAGCAGTCAGCAAGTATTATTTGTTTACATAAATTCTAAGTATAATTCTAAGTATGATTTAATCCACATGGTGGATTAATTTCCATGTAGTTTGGTGTTTTCATTTTAGTAAGGTTGATAGCTTTCCCAGGATCCTAGGTGCAATAATTAAGATTCCACTTAAAGTGGTAAGATTCAAAGCTGTCATTGTATAGGAGAAGTCATTCACAGTATTTCAAACTCACGAAGAAACCTCTTGCTTAAACAGATATTCCCTTCTCTGAGTTTAAACATCAATTACATTCCAATTTTCTGACTTATATCCAACAAACATTCTGTCTCATCTTAAAATGTTAACATCTCTCAAAGAAGTATTTCCTGATTTATCAGTCATTTGTAACTCACTGAAGCTTGTGTGTAATATCCTTTCCTGAAATTCTCTCTTCAGTGATCCTGGCCCCTTAAATGCTGTGGCAGAAGAAAGAGACCTCTGTATGGAAGGTGAATAGCAATGATTAAAATGTGCATGTCACAATCATTGTATAAATGACCATGGATTTCTTCAAAAATACACAAAAAACAAGACAATTGACAACATAAGTGGTCCTGTAATTATTAAAGAAATTAAATTGTAAATTAAAAATCTCCTAAAAAGGATTTTCCAGACCCAGATGGCATCAAAAACATAAAGGAGAATTAACATCAGGTTTATGCAACCTTTTCCGGAAATAGAACTGAACACTTCCCAGATCATATTATGAGGTTAGTATTAGGTTGATACTGAAATAAAAGATGGTAAAAAAAGAAAAGAAGAAATAAAGAAAGAAAAAGAAAGCTACAGATTTATCTCTAGTGCATTTAGATGCAAAAATTCTCAACTAAATATTAGCAAATCAAATCCAGTCACATGTGAAAAGAATTATACACAAAAATCAGGCAGGATTTATTCCAGGTATGCAAGGCTGATCCAACATTCAAAAATCAATTAATGTAATCCACCATATCAATAAGCTAAAGGAAAAAATTCATATACTCATACTAATTGATGCGGAAAAAGTATTTGACAAAATCCAACACTCATTCATACTTAAAAAAAACACAACCCTCAAAACTAGAAATGGAGGAGAACTTCCTCAAATGAAGAGGAAAAATAAACATATGCAAAACCCCTGCAATTAATATCCTTAATAGGGAAAGGCTAAATGTTTTCCCAGGGTTGGTAGGAAGGAGAGCGTGTCTGTTCTCACTACTCTTATTCAGCAAATATGAGAAGTTCTAGACATTGCAACAAGGAAAGGGGATCTATTTAGAAAGGAAGAACCAAAACTATTGCTCTTTGCAGACAACATGATTACCCATGCCAGGAAATCCCAAGGAACGTACAAAACAATGCACAGAACTAAAACGTTAAGATTAGCATAAAAAGATAAAATAAAGGGCATTTCTATAAGCTAACAAAGAACATTCAGAAACTGAAATTAAAATTTACAATTTCTGTAAAAATATTTCAGGGGGAAGTGCTGGGGAGCTAAATTAACCAACTTATATTGTTATATTGTGAGCATAAACCAATATGCAACATAAAATCCCACGATTATGTACAACTATAATACACCAATAAAAATATGGAAAAATAAAATATTTCAGTATGAATGTAACAAAACACTATAATATGAATTCCAAGAAGTACAAAATTCTGATGAAAGACATCAAATCCCCCAATACATGGAAACTCATACAATGTTCACGAATTAGAAGATTTAACATGGTAATGATGTTTACTTTCTCAAAATTTATCTGTAGATTGATTGAAATTTCTATCAATTTCCAAGCTGCTTTACACAGATGTTGGCAAAATCTAAAATTTATATATAAGAGTACTGGTGCTAGAATAGCTCAATTTTGAAATACAAGAAAAAAGTGGTAAATATAACACTACCTGATGAAAAAGCAGATTATGTCGCTATAGAAATTGAGACCTAACATAGACACATTGAGCAATGCTTCAGATTAGAGAACTCAGAAGTAGACCCACAAAAATATGATGAAAGGATTTTTGTTCAGAGGCAAAAGGAACTCAGTATAGATGAATAGGCTTGCTTGTCAGTAAATGATGCTGGAGCAATCACACATGCATAGGCAAAAGAAAAATGAAAAAAAAAACTTGAAGTGAAACCTCATATCTTATAAAAAATTAACTCAAAATAGATTACATGCTAAATATGAAACATAAGCTCTCTGAAAGAAAAAAATATATATAAGGCAATGCTTCAGGACCAGTGTTAAAGAAAATTCTTAATATCTAAAGCATGATCCATAAAAGTAACAATTCATAAAGTGAACTTCATTAAAATTAGAAACTTTGGCTATATAAAGCCCTCTGTTATGCAGATAAAAAGACAAGCAAAAACCACATATCTCACAAAGGAATTGTATCTAGATTATAAAGAACTGTCAAAGCTCAACAGTTAAAAAATTTAATTAGAAACTGGGCAAGAAGAATACACAGAAATTTCTTAAAAGATTATATAAATGACAATTAAGCACAGGGAAAATATGTTCAACATCACTAGCCATTAGAAAAATGCAAGTTAAAACCAAAATGAGATATCACTCTACATTTATTAGAATGACCAAAATAAAAGCAGTAATAATACAAAATGCTGGTAAGGATGCAGAGAAATCAAACCCCACACATTCTCGTAGGATGATAAAATGGTAAAGACATTCTGGAAGAATATCTGGCAGGTTTTTTTTTTTTTTTGAAACAAAGATAAATATGTGCTTTGAATGTTTACCAAAGTCCAGCAATTTAATTCATGGGTATTTATCACAGAGAAATTAAACCTATGTTCACACAAAACTATGTTCATAAATGTCAATAGCAGCTTTATCTGTAACAGCCCTAATCTGGAAACAATGCAAATATCCTTCATAGCATGAATGGTTAAGTAAATTGTGCTAAAACCATACCATAGAATACTATTCAGTAGTAAAAGATACAAACTAAAAACACACATCTTGGCAGGATCTCAAAGAAATTAGAGGAAAAAAAATCTCAAAAGTTTCCATACTGTGTGCTATAGCACTCTTTAAAGGAGAACATTTTAGAGACGGATAACAGAGTGTTGGTTCCCAGGGACTTGGAAGAGAGTTAGGGAGAGGGAAAATGTGTCTATAAAGAAAAACATGAGGCAGCCAAGCCCGCACTGACCCCCGGGCTGAGTTCGGGATTTCAGACGGGGAAGGAAGCGGTACAGTCCCATCCCCCACAAGGGACACTCCACTAAGGCAATCAGTGGCCACCATCTTGGAGAGCTGAAGTATCCACCACCACTCTCCGACAGATTGCAACAACAAAACAGGTGTGTGTCACTCAGCTCAGCCCCCATACATCAGGGAATTCACATAAAATCTCTCCTAGGCTTTCCGGGGGAGGGAGTATCAGTGAGCCTGCATAAAAACTAAGGGAAAACTAGAGGCACCTGACCTTCAACCACCCCTCCCATCAGCAGCCAAAACAAAACCTGTCTAGCCAGTGCTGGGGAGGGGCAAGCAGAAAAAATCAAAACCATAGAGTGCCGGGGATCCCAAAAGCCAACTGTGTGACCCCGGAGATCCAGGCTGTCTGATTCGCCCGGCCTGCCTACGGCTACAGAAGGCGTGGCCCCGCAGAGAAGGGATTAACTAGCAAGCAGGGAGATAAGTGGCTGTGACTCGGTGGAATCCCACCAGCAAAGCCCACACTGACCCCCGGGCTGAGTATGGGATTTCAGACGGGGAAGGAAGCGGTACAGTTCTATCCCCCACAAGGGAAACAAAACAATAGAGTGCCGGGGTTCCCAATAGCCACCCTCCACACCCAACAAACGGCAGGCCCAGAGTACAGTTTGAACTGCCGAGAACCATCACTCAGGGGAAATCTGGTCTAGCAGGAGAAACCAAGACTAGCAGGAGAAACCAGGGGACTAGAGGCAAGGCCCTCGCGACTGGGCGGCTGGAAACTGCATGCCCGCTGGCAACAATTCACCCACTGCCCGCGTAACTGGGCGGTAGGAGAACGCCCGCCCGCTGGCGACTGATCACCTGCCCGCGGCCTGTGATACTGGGCGGCTAGAGACCACCCGCCTGCCGCGACCGGGAGCTGAAACCAAACAGAGACAGTCCAGTCACACCCCCCCATTAGGACACCCCGGCAAGGAGACTGGGGCCCGTCATAACAGAGTAGTGTCGTCACTGGAGCTCGGACATCAGAATTCCTTCCCAGCGGAATCCACGTTAGCAGGCATAGTTTAACAACACAAAGGAGAGACATCAGAGTAATACAGAAACAAAACAAATCTATAGAAGAGAGCAGAAACACGACAATCAAATAGAGCTGGAAAGTAACGTGGACAACATGAGAAAACCAGGGAAAAAGGGATTACAAACAATGCAAGACAACTCAATTCTACAGGAGGACATAGAAACATCAGAAGCAGGGATAGGGAAAGAACTCAAGGCATACCTAACTCGAATGGAAAGGAATATTAGAGAAGACATGAGACAGCAAGTCCAAGAAATAAAAGTATATTTTGAAAATGAATTAAACAAACAAATTCAAATGGCAAAGAACAAGCTCTACCAGGAGATAGAGATCTAAAAAAAATCAAACAATAATCCTAGAATTGCAGGAAACTATAAACCAAATTAAAAACTCAAACGAGAATATTACAAATAGACTTGATCAAGTAGAAGTCAGAACATCAGATAATGAAGACAAGGTTTATCAACTTGAAAAGAATATAGTCAACACAGAAAAGATGCTTAAATCCCACGAGCAATCTATTCAAGAGATATGGGATGTCATAAAAAAAACAAATTTGGGAGTCATAGGGATAGAAGAAGGAACAGAGATTCAAACCAAAGGAATGGACAGCATATTAAATGAAATAATTCTAGAAAACTTCCCAGAGATGAAAGATGGAATGGATTGCCAAATCCTGGAAGCCTACAGGTCCCCAAACATTCAAAACCATAATAGACCAACTCCAAGACATATAATTATGAAGATATCCAACGTACAGAACAAGGAGAGAATATTAAAAGCTACGAGAGAAAAGAGACAGATTACATTCAGGGGTAAACCAATTAGGTTAATGAAGGATTTCTCATCACAGACTTTGAAAGCGAGAAGATCCTGGAACGATGTATTTCAAACACTGAAAAACAATGGATTCCAACCAAGAATACTGTATCCAGCAAAATTGAGCTTCAAATTTGACAATGAAATAAAAATTTTTCACGATAAACAAAAGCTAAAAGAATTCGCAGCAAGAAAACCAGCTCTGCAAAGCATTTTGAGCAAAACACTACAAGAAGAGGAATTGAAAAATAGTGCCCAAAACTAACAGCAGGAGGTATCTCAGTAAAGGGGGAGGAAAATAACCAAAAAGTAAAACTAGCCAAACTAAAATAAATAAATAAAGAAGCATGACTGGAAGTACAAATCATATCTCAATTGTAACCTTAAATATTAATGGCCTAAACTCACCGATCAGGAGACATAGGCTAGTAACCTGGATCAAAAAACCAAATCCAACAATATGCTGCCTTCAGGAGACTCATATGATAGGAAAAGACATACACAGGCTGAAGGTAAAAGGTTGGGAAAAATCATACCACTCACATGGCCCTCGGAAGCAAGCAAGAGTGGCCATACTCATATCGAATAAAATCAACTTCAAACCTAAGTTAATCAAGAAGGATAAAGAAGGACACTATATACTGTTAAAAGGAACCATCCACCAACAAGACATAACAATCATCAATTTGTATGCACCAAACAATGGAGCTGCAACGTTCATAAAACAAACTCTCCTCAAGTTCAAGAGTCAAATAGACAACAACACAATAATTATGGGTGACTTCAACACACCGCTCTCGCCATTAGACAGATCCTCTAGACAAAAACTGAATAATGAAACTATAGAACTCAACAGCACAATCAATATCCTAGACTTAACCGACATATATAGAATATATCAACCATCATCAAGTGGATACACGTTCTTCTCAGCAGCACATGGATCCTACTCAAAGATAGACCATATATTATGCCATAAGGCAACTCTTAGTAAATATAAAGGCATGGAGATAATACCTTGCACCATATCTGATCATAATGGAATGAAACTGGAAATCAATGATAAAAGAAGGAAGGAAAAATCCTACATAACATGAAAAATGAACAATATGCTATTGAATGATCAATGGGTTATAGAAGACATAAAGGAGGAGATGAAAAAATTCTAGAGTCAAATGATAATACAGACACAACATACAGGAATCTATGGGACACAGTGAAAGCAGTTTTAAGAGGGAAATTCATTTCTTGGAGTTCTTACCTCAAAAAAAGAAAAAAACAACAAATAAATGAACTCACACAACACCTCAAAAACCTAGAAAAGGAAGAGCAAAACAACAGCAAATGTAGTAGAAGACAAGAAATAATTAAAATTAGAGTAGAAATCAACGAAATTGAAACAAAAGAAACCATTGAAAAAATTGATAAAACTAAAAGTTGGTTCTTTGAAAAAATAAATAAGATAGACAAGCCCTTAGCCATGCTAACGAAAAGAAGAAGAGAGAGAACTCAAATTACTAACATACGGGATGAAAAAGGCAATATCACAACAGACACTACAGAAATACAGAAGATAATTAGAAAGTATTTTGAAACCCTATATTCCAATAAAATAGAAGATAGTGAAGATATCGATAAATTTCTTAAGGCATATGATTTGCCCAGATTGAGACAGGAAGACACACACAATTTAAACAGACCAATAACAAAGGAAGAAATAGAAGAAGCCATCAAAAGACTACCAACCAAGAAAAGCCCTGGACCGGATGGGTATACAGCGGAGTTCTACAAAACCTTCAAAGAAGAATTAATACCAATACTTTTCAAGCTATTTCAAGAAATAGAAAAAGAAGGAGCTCTTCCAAATTTATTCTATGAGGCCAACATCACTTTGATCCCAAAACCAGACAAAGATACTTCAAAGAAAGAAAACTACAGACCAATATCTCTAATGAACTTGGATGCAAAAATTCTCAATAAAATTCTGGTGAATTGAATACAAAAACATATCAGAAAACTTGTGCACCATGATCAAGTAGGATTCATTCCTGGGATGCAAGGCTGGTTCAATATACAGAAATCAATAAATGCTATTCACCACATCAATAGACTTAAAGACAAGAACCATATGATCATCTCAATAGATGCAGAAAAAGCATTTGACAAAGTACAGCATCCCTTTATGTTCAAAACACTAGAAAAACTAGGGATAACAGGAACTTACCTCAACATTGTAAAAGCTATATATGCTAAACCTCAGGCTAGCATCATCCTAAACGGAGAAAAACTGAAGGCATTCCCTCTAAAATCTGGAACAAGACAGGGATGCCCTTTATCACCACTTCTATTCAATTTAGTTCTCGAAGTACTAGCCAGAGCAATTAGACAGACAAAAGAAATTAAAGGCATAAAAATAGGAAAAGAAGAAATTAAATTATCGCTATTTGCGGATGACATGATAATATACTTAACAGACCCAAAAGGGTCTACAAGGAAGCTGCTAGAGTTAATAAATGAATTCAGCAAAGTGGCAGGTTATAAAATCAACACGCATAAATCAAAGGCATTCCTGTATATCAGCAACAAAACCTCTGAAATAGAAATAAGGAAAACCACTCCATTCACAATCTCCTCAAAGAAAATAAGATACTTGGGAATCAACCTAACAAAAGAGGTGAAAGACTTATACAATGAAAACTACAGAACCATAAAGAGAGAGATAGAAGAAGATCTCAGAAGATGGAAAAATGTACCCTGTTCATGGATAGGCAGAACTAACATCATCAAAATGGCGATATTACCCTAAGTTCTCTACAGGTTTAATGTGATGCCAATCAAAATCCCAACGGCATTTCTTGTAGAAATAGACAAAGCAATCATGAAATTCATATGGAAAAACAAAAGACCCAGAATAGCAAAAGCAATTCTGAGCAGGAAGTGTGAATCTGGAGGTATAGCGATACCAGAGGTCAAACTGTACTACAAAGCAATAGTAACAAAAACAGCATGGTATTGGTACCAAAACAGGCAGGTGGACCAATGGTACAGAATAGAGGACACAGAGACTAATCCACAAAGTTACAACTATCTTATATTTGATAAAGGGGCTAAAAACATGCAATGGAGGAAGGATAGCATCTTCAACAAATGGTGCTGGGAAAATTGGAAACCCATATGCAACAAAATGAAATTGAATCCCTTTCTCTCGCCATCCACAAAAATTAACTCAAAATGGATCAAGGATCTAGATATCAAATCAGAGACACTGCGTCTGATAGAAGGAAAAGTTGTGGGGTCAGGCTCCAAATTCCTTAATAGGACACCCATAGCCCAAGAGTTAATAACAAGAATAAACAAATGGGACTTACTTAAACTAAAAAGTTTTTTCTCAGCAAGAGAAACAATAAAAGAGGTAAATAGAGAGCCTACATCCTGGGAACAAATTTTCACCCCCCACACCTCCGATAGAGCCCTAATATCCAGAATGTACAAAGAACTCAAAAAATTAAACAATAAGATAACAAATAACCCAATCAACAAATGGGCCAAGGACCTGAACAGACACTTCTCAGAGGAGGACATACAATCAATCAACAAGTACGTAAAAAAATGCTCACCATCTCTAGCAGTCAGAGAAATGCAAATCAAAACCACCCTAAGATACCATCTCACTCCAGTAAGATTGGCAGCCATTATGAAGTCAAACAACAATAAGTGTTGGCGGGGATGTGGGGAAAAGGGTACACTTGTACACTGCTGGTGGGACTGCAAAATGGTGAGGCCAATTTGGAAATCAGTATGGAGATTCCTGGGAAAGCTGGGAATGGACCCACCATTTGACCCAGCTATCGCACTTCTCGGACTATTCCCTGAGGACCTTAAAAGAGCGCACTATAGGGATACGGCTGCATCAATGATTATAGCGGCACAATTCACAATAGCTAGACTGTGGAACCAACCTAGATGCCCCTCAATAGATGAATGGATAAAAAAATGTGGCATCTATACACAATGGAGTATTATGCAGCACTAGGAAATGACAAAATCATAGAATTTGCAGGGAAATGGATGGCATTAGAGCAGATTATGCTAAGCGAAGCTAGCCAAGCCCTAAAAAACAAATGCCAAATGTCTGCTTTGATATAAAGGGAGCAACTAAGAACAGAACAGGAAGGAAGAGCATGAGGAAAAGACTACAGTAAACAAAGACGAATGGGGGGAGAGAAAGGGAGAGAGAAGGGAAAGCATATGGAAATGGTAGGAGACCTTCAATGATACATAAAATTATAAGAGGTCATGAGGGGCAAGGGGGAGGGGGGAAAAAGGGGGAGAGAATTGAACAACAGCAGAGGAGGTAGAGAGGGAAAATGGGAGGGGAGGGGAGGGGAGGGGGGATAGTAGGGGATAGGAAAGGTAGCAGAATACAACAGTCACTAATATGCCATTATGTAAAAATGTGAATATGTAACAGATGTGATTCTGCAATCTGTATTTGGGGTGAAAATGGGAGTTCAAAACCCAATTTGAGTCAAATGTAATAAAGATGATATATCATGAGCTATGTAATGTTTTAAATAATCAATAAAAACAAAAAGAAAAACACGAGGATCTTTGTGATGGAACTGTCGACTATGGTGTTGGTCACACAAATCTAAGAACATGATAATGTTCTTACATGATAATGCTGCATATAACAAAATACACACAATGTAAAACTGCATGTGAAATCAGTGAGTAAGGTCAGCAAATTTTAAAAAGACAAAAAAGAGAGTTGTAAAAGACCATGAATTTCAGGCAAGAACATAGGACTGGGGTTGTAGTTCAAGTGGCAGAGATATTGCCTAGCATGTGTGAGGCTCTGGGTTTGATTCTTAGCACCATATACAAATAAATAAAATAAAGTCCATCTACAACTAAAAAAGTTTAAAAAGAACATTCTGAGTCATTATTTTTGTCAGTAGCAGCTATTATGATGTTGTTTGTACAATAGCATCAATTCACAGAGATGTATTAGCCTATAAGACCCAGTCAGTTGCCCAGTTATGACAAAACTTCCTCTAGAGTTGAAAACTTGCATTTTCAACTATAACTGACTTTGTTACCTGAGACACTCTTTCTCAATTGTTTCCAGTTCCAGCAGTTTAAAATTTAGAGGAAGTTTGGATACAGACATAACAGTGGGTTAGCAGAGAGAAAGAAAGAGACTTTACTCTCCAGATACAAAATATATACCTCATGCCCCCAATGAGCCACTTCCTCCAGCCACACCCCACCTGCCTCCAGTTACCACTCAGTTATTCCCATCAGGGATTAATTCAATAATTAGGTTGAAGTTATAACCTAATCATTTCTCCTCCAAACCTTCTTGCATTCTCTCACATATGAGTTTTTGGGGGATACTCACATCCAGACTATACCAGCTATAATTTCAAGCTCTTGACAGTTCTTCATTCCTCATTAATAGTAATTTCTGAATTCCACCTATGTAAGCAAAACCTAGGTTATCAATTCCTCATTCCATCCTTCAAGTGTTTTTGAACTCTCTATAGAGTCTTACATGTGTCCATTAATGCTTCTCTTATTTTCTCCCTCACTCTAGCTCCCCTGATTGAACTCTACCTCTCTTGAAAGCCTTGATGTCTGCCTTTAGATTGTTATTATCTCTGGCAAATATGCTGGTTTCAGTGCTACAAAGCTCATAAAACTAAGTGTGAAGGGGGCATTTCTAATGCTTCATTTCACTGCCATCATGGCCTTCTCCCTGATTCTGCCATATTCATCACCTTGGCAGTAGAGTAAATGGGCTGTCATGGGGCTTCTGGGTCTTTCCTTAAGCTTCTGCCTAGAGTTCTTTGTGTGGCATGTAGGTGATCAATACTGGACCTAAGGAACAACGAATCTAATTTCTGTCTCAATAGATTTGCCTACTCTGGACATTTTATATAAATTAAATCATGTGTTCTTTGTGGCTGGCTTCTTTCACTTGGTATATGTTTTCAGGATGTATCCATGCTATAGCTTATATTGGTACTTCATTCGTTTTAATGGGAATAATATTACATTTTAGGGATATTTAACATTTTATCTTCTCAGTTTATGACTAATTGGGTTGTTTCCACTTTGGGCTATTAAAAATAATACTCCTCTTGATGCACACATCCAAGCATTGATATGGCCGTGTTTTGTGTGTTTGCAAATCCTTCCAGTGTATATTTGTGGGAGTCTAATTGTAGGGCTCATGAGATAACTCCATGTTTTAACATTTGAGAAATTGAAAATCTGATTCCAAACTAGCTGCAATGTTTCAAATTCTCAACAGCAATGTACAAGGATTCCAATTTCTCTATTTTTATTGACATGTGTTATTGTTTATTTTTCTGATGATAGGCATCCTACTACATGGATATAAAGTGATAACTCACTGTGATCTTGGTTTTCATTTCCTAATGACCAACAGTGTGGAGCATCATTAGTGAATATATTTGTTTGTCCTCTTCTGAGAAATATCTATTCAGGTACTTTTCCCATTTTAAAAATTGGGTTATTTATCATTTAATTTTGAATTGTGAAATGTCTTTATTTTGGATACAACTAACTCCCTTAACAGATAAATGATTTGCAGTTCAACAGGATTTTAAACATTAATAAGCATAACCTCCATCTTGTATAGATGAAACTAAGAACCAAAGGCCTTTAAAGATCTATTCTAGATCTATTCTAAACATACAACATGCTGTTTTATGTTTTAGGCAGAAATAGAAGTAAGTCCAGATCTTACTATTGTGGGATAATTTAACAAAAAACAAAAGAAATGAGAAAGTACATATAGACAGCTGGTGTAGCTAGTGATATAGTGTTTCCTTAGCATGTTGTGAGGCCCTGGGTTTGATCCCCAGTAAAGAAGAAGGAGAAGGAAAAACTGTATCTTCTGACTTGGTTATTCCTTGACTTCAGCTCAGCACTAAACTTCCTCATTAAGGAACACAAATGTCTAACTCTACTGGGACCCACATTAGAAATCACAAAAGAACTTTAACTTTATTTAATCTTTCTGAATTAAGAAGTCTTTTCTACCTAAATGATATCAAACAGCATTTTCCAAGGTCTTTCTTCTTGACTTCTACTCAGCAAGAGAGTTGTACTTAGAAGGAAAATACGTACAAAATATTCTATTATTAATGAAGATTGTTCTCAATGTATAGGACCAAATAAGAAGTGTTAAAAACCACAGGAGTGCTGTTGGTTTCCTTTATAGGTATTAAGAAATACTGTGTCATTAAATATATGTGATAGTCTAGTTTGAAAAATATTAGAAATTAAAATGGGGCTTCTCAAGAGGGATTTCTTTCTGGAAAGGTCAGCTATAAAAGAAGGGGTGGGGAGGATTTCTTACTCCCAAGATCACCAAAATAACATCATTTACTTGCCTTGATGCCCGTGTGTGAAGTTTTATGATGTTCACCACTAAGTGTAACAAATGTAGTTAGAAAGCAATAAGCAGAAACGCATCAGAAACAATCATATAGGTAATAATAACACAGAAAATTGGAATTTTTTGCCCTTTTCCAAATACATATTTTCCTTTGTTTTTAGGTCAGTCACTTAAGGGTGGATGGTAAATGGCTTTTTAAAAGTATGCTTCATTGAATATATATAACAGAGGTCTTTAAAATATCATTTTTTTCCAGAAAATGAATAGTCTGCTATTCCCATGTAATATGCAATAATGTCTTTGACAAATGTTTCTCATTGTATATACCTAATTGCCCTCCTCATGTATCTACTTTTAAGAGTAGAATATAATGAAATCCTTTTTTGTTGTTGTTGTTTTCAAAAAATTTAAAAGGGGGCTGGGGATGTGGCTCAAGTGGTAGCGCGCTCGCCTGGCATGCGTGCAGCCCGGGTTCGATCCTCAGCACCACATACCAACAAAGATGTTGTGTCCGCCGAGAACTAAAAAATAAATATTAAAAAAAAATTTAAAAGGTCCTTTATTTCTCTGGACTATTGTTGTAAATGACTTGGGCATCATTTGAAGAGATAGCTAGAAAACATTCTCATTTTAATATAAGGGGTACATATTTGCAGATGAAAGAATTTGATAATGGATTTATAGGAAGAGTCTGAGAGCTTCAAGCACATAACAGATCCTATTCTCACTGGCTGAATTTTTTTTAATCACATAGGAAAGACCATACAGAACATGTTTCTATGTCTTGCAGTTATAACACAATAACTTGAAGACATCCCTGTGATGACCAGAGCAGCCGTGGTCATGCCTGACTCCTGGGATTCCTTTACAAGACCCTAGGATCTGATAAGAGTTTTCATCCAAATTATTCAGTATTCTGGTCTCTCTCTTTTACTCTCCTACTCATGTGCTTCAGGTCATGGCTTGTGATTACTGTTCTTAAAGATAGGGCTAATAGCTATTCCTGCATTTCACCTCTTGCAGGCAGCATTTGAAGAGAGCAGATGAACTTACTTGCAGACCAATTTGGTCCCAGACTTTGCGTGAAGGGAGGGATTAAATGGAGAATTCTTTTCCATGGCAAAGAAATATGTTGAGTTTCTGCAGAGACTTTTTTTTTTTAAGGTATGGGAGGAAACTGGACTTTTCTCGGATTAACCCATGGACTAGCAAGAGTAAGCAAAAGAGAAAAAAAAATGTGTACTGAGGCAGAAAAGGAGCCCTGAAATGTGCTAATAGGCTAGGGCTGTGAAAAAGACAGCAGCCAGGCACCCCACCTTTGATAGGGTATGGCTGAGAGGACTTCAGGAGCAAAGTTGTGAACAGCTGAGTTCTGAGTTTTGCTCTTTTGTTAATTTCCTTTTGAAAAGCTCAAGTGTTTTCAGAACTTTTAAGTACAAACACCCAGAATGGGTGGGGCAGAATGGAATAAAAGGTGGGTCTTTGTAGGTGAGGTAAGGGGCACCACAGGACGTCATGAAATGCAGGCAGCAATCAGAAGGCCACAGGAAGGAATGGAAGAAGATGCTGGAATGGCAATCTACAGTGGGTGGTAACAAGCGACCCTTAGCTTGCAGTAAGCACAGCTTTAGCAAACATTAAAATTCTTACAGGAGGGCATGGAATTTCATCACTGCTAAGGATAGTTACACATTCTTAAAGGAAAACTCTTTAAAGAAAAAAAAAAGGAGACAGAAAAGTCTAAGGAAAGAGATTGTTTATAAATTCTGGATTTCCAGTGTAAATTAGAAGTGAGCAGGTCTTCTACATACTTTTTTTTTTTTAAGAGAGAGAGAGAGATAATTTTTTAATATTTATTTTTTAGTTTTCAGTGGACACAACATCTTTATTTTTATGTGGTGCTGAGGATCAAACCCAGCGCCCTGCGCTTGCCAGATGAGTGTGCTACCGCTTGAGCCACATCGCCAGCCCTCTTCTGCATACTTTAATGCAACTGGGTAATGGCCTCATTTTAAAATGCAGTGGGTGAAAAAAAAAAAAATAAAAAAGAAAGACGAAATAAATGGTTCAGATCCCTTTGTCTGAATTTTCTGATCTCTATTTTTGTAGATTGATCTTTTTTCCTGGGATGATGACTTCTCCTGAGGTATTTAAGAGTGCCTCACAGGTAGATCAGCAACTCTCAAGCAGGTGGCTGTATGGCACAGAATTTTCTTTGGCTGAAGGAGCAGGAGTTTCTTTTAGGTTGAATAGACTTCATAGTCAGCAATCTCAGAGTTATATGAGAAGATAATTTCTTGCTGACTAAACAAATCACTGTACTATGTAAGTCAGACACCTTCTCTGGGATTAAAGCAGCTCTGGCTGCTCTAAATATAAAAAGCAAATGTGACCTTTGGACACTGACCATGACAATGGATGAACAGCTCTGTGCAGCATTTGCAGCTCACAGCACAAGGAGTTGGCTGGGCTCTGCTGAATCATTTGCTGCATGCCATGAATCTCAAAAAAAATGAAAGGGTCTCCCTTCAGTTGTTTCTGTAGCTATCAAAGTAAACAGGTCAGATGAATTATTGATAGCTTTTGGATCAGCGACGTGCCACTGGAATGAAAAATGGTAAGCACAGTGCGACTGTCATATTCCTTATCCCCCAAATACACTTCACAAATTCCTCCCACTTGGCTTTGCTTATAGGAACTCTCTATCTCAAAGGCTTTTCTTCCCTTACAAGGACCTCACACAATTTTCCAACATCCATTAATTCTGTTGTGGCTCACAGACCTCTTTGTAGGGTCAGCTAGACCTGGAAGCCTTTTCCAAATAATCATATGCATGATCATATGCATGATAAGTCTCTACCATCTCAGCACCATTTTCTAGAACTTCTATTATTTACATTATTACAAATTACCTAAAATTTATAAAGATCCCAGAATAGTTTTTGAAATGTTCTGTTTATCTCCGCTGTTCAACCTCAAGTATCATTGAGTTTAAGATCAAAGCCTTCATAACATTTTCAGTTCCCTCTCCACATCTTTCCCTGTTGTCATTCAGGATAGGCTCCCATAACCACATGCCACATGATCATGGCTGATCGAGAATCGTTTCTTCTATCAATTTTTTCTTTTCTTGTTGTCTACCATAGTGCCTTGCACACAGGAGGAGGAGTATTTAAAACACCCACTTACTACAGCTTCCATTTTCATTGCACCACTGATTGCTAAGAAGTGTTGGACTAAACATTGTCATAGGTCATTATTATAGAAAGGTCCTTTTCTTGAATTGATACTACCCATGAGATGCAACAACTATTGTGTAATGTGAAAATGGACAATCAGTGCTGCCCATTGTGCCACGAATAGTGCTCTTTCTCAGACACAAACTGTGTTTCAACTGCATATTCCAGTTTCAGTTATATATTTCTTTGACATTTATCTTCATGTTCTCAAACTTGGTCTTTTGGGTCTAATTTCAGAAGCCCTTATAAAAAGCATACTACAAGTTCTAGGACAGCAGACCAATGGTAGTGTTAGACTTGATTAGATTGATAAGAACCTCTTTAAGAAGCTCCTCTTAAGGATTCTAGGATCCCTAAGAGTTTCTTCATTTATTTTTAGTTAAGTGCTAAGATTCATTAGCATGAATGGGTGTCAGAAATTCTGCCATACCACATTTCTGCCAGTAAGCTGAACGGCAGATCCTTTAAAATATATGGCTAGCAAAAAAAATCATGGGAGGTAGGAATATCTGTTTCATAGAGTTGAATCCCCATTCCCCATCCCCAATTTGAACTTAATATTTTATAAAATAATTGGGAGCAGAGAATTGGTACAGACTTTAAGACACTTCTGTTCTATAATTCTTTATGGACTGACCTTTTCTTTTTGCCACCTTTTAAGAAACTAATTTTAGTTGTACATACACATAGATTTAGCAAGTAAGACAAAAAATTATGTTACATGCATAATTCATTTGACAGACATCTAGATCATTTACACCTAAGGGTGGAAAACACAAAATATAATACAAAATAAAATCACAACAACAAAGCAAAACACCCAAATACTATGAAATTAATTGGTTTTATGCCAGAGGTTTTTTTTTAATGATAAAATCTGTGGAGAGTGCAGTTTTATAAAAAATAAAACTGTGGATTTATCAACTGCAGGGCAATTACAAAGTCTGATAGTCTCTGGCATAAATATCCGATTAGGAGGATCCTTGATACTTTTGTGCTTGTTCCAGCCTCTGACACGGTTGAAAGAACCATTCTGCCCCATAAATGTTTCTTCACGTGTACATCCCTTTGTCCTCAGATAACATTCCTTGGCTTCCCTAATTGTGTGTTCTTGGCGATGCTGTCCCTTCAAGAATGCACTTCCAACGCCCAGCTAACAGGATTTGATGCCTTGGTATTTGGGGTAGCATTTTAAACCTACTCCCTGCTGTATTCTGTAGCTTTGGGTCTTTAGATGCACATGTGTAGATACATAATTGAATAATGGCACTGCACCCTGTTTTCCTACAGACTGTAGCATATCACAAAATTTCCTAAATTCATATTTTCAGTTATTTGCTATACAGACATACAGATTCACTTTATTGCACTCTTATTAACTACCCCCTACCATGCCTTTGGCACTTAAAAACCTGCTTAGCAAAAGAAGAATTGCATCCATACACATAAACTCTTGCATACTGGGGAGTTTCTAAATATAAAATTTAGGTATTTTTTTATGTTCATCTTATAAAACAACCCAAACGTGGTGAAACAGTCTTTGAAATGCAACATGGCAGATGGGTTGAAAACTTTACTAGCATGATGGATGGGTCCTGTATTTATTCCTCTGTGAATGGCTGCTGATCATAATCACTTTTATAGCTCGACTGCAACAAAAAGGATTATTTCTTTTGTCCTGGAATGTCAGGATGAGCATATTTGTTCAGAGGATGAAGGGGACCAAATTAGACCAAGCTACTGGGGTATAATAAATTCACAGCAATCACAAGCCAATGTTCTTTAATTCTTAAGACACTATCAATTTTAAATATTCTGATCCTCTCATAGTTAGCTCGCTTATCCTTTTGTCCTTATTGAATTAACTGCCTTTTCTTTTACATTGTCTCCTGAGGGGACCTCATTTTAAATCTTTTCAGTTTAATTCCATTAATTGGCAGATTGTCTGGTCTCATGTTCTCCTCCTGGGTCTTGAACTTATGTTCCCCTCAGTTCTTAAACTCCTTAGCTGTATTTTGCAGCTTTGAATGACAACTTGCTCCATCTCTAGACAAAGCATGTGCATTCTTATCTTTCACTTCCAGGCTAATGTTTAACAATGAATTCACAATCCTGACAGTTTATCAGCCCATTAAATAAACCCTCGTATAGAGTTCCTTGATTTTAAAGCCATCATATTGAAATCCAGGAAAATTGGTTCTCTAATTTGAGCATAATTTAAGAGCTAACAATTCTAAATTATGGTAAGTGGATCAAAAGTAGGTATATTTGTCTTTGTAGGTCCGCTTGCCTAGAAATGAGGCAGAGCTGGGTCACACTGCCTTGGGCTTATATTTTGTCCTCATGAGTTATTAGCTAGTAACTTTAGGAGGATTATATATGTCTCTAATCCTCAATATTCTCCTCTCTATAATGGGATTGATAATAAAAATTCATTCCAAAGCATAAAGATATAATGAAGATATAATGGGATAATCCTTACTGAATGTTCAATACAATATCTGGCATGTGGCAAATAATCAATGCTCACTCTCATTATCATAGTTCTTATTAACATTTCATCATCTCTATTGGCAGAGTATTCTAACCTCCCCACAAAGCGCATTTATTATGGTTTGGATATAAGGTGACTTCCAAAAGCTTCTGTTAATGCAGGAATATTCAGAGAAGAAATGATTAGATTATAAGAGCTATAAACTAGTTAGCCCATCCTAGTTTGAGTGGACTGACTGAGTGGTTACTGTCGCAGGTGAGGCATGGCTGGGGGCAGTGGGTCACTGGAGGTGAGCCCTGGAAATGTTCATCTCTCCTGAGGCTCCTTCCCTTCCGTTCTGCTTCCTGGCTGCTTTGAGCAGAATAGCCCTCCTTGGCTGCACCCTTCTACCATGATTTTCTGCCTCATATTGAGCCCAGAACAATGGAGTCAGCCAACCATGGACTGAGACCCTGAAACTGTGAGCCCCAAATAAACTTTTCTTCCTCTAAGTTATTCTTGTCAGGTATTTTGCTCAGTGTGATGAAAAGCTAACTCTAACAACATGTAAGTGTTCTCTTCAAACCAGACAGAATGTCATGTCAGGAGGTAGGCTCTGTATATGCTTGTCACATGCTTGATTTGAGCATTGTCGTCATCCTTCCCTTTAATTAAACTGCAACCGAGATACCATATCATACCTCTCTGCAAACTCAGGATCAGCACAATGCCTCCTTCTCACAGAAAAGGTGGCATAACTATCTATTATCAACAATAAATGTATGAGAAATCAGATTTTTTTTTCAACTTGTTTTTAAAGACGAGGTTAAATCTAGAAGCAGATGGCAGATTATGACCAATATATATAAGCAGGAACATGGAACTAATTAACTGAGGAATGTTTAGGGACAGAAGAAATGAGTTGAATTTATCTTTAGGCCAGTCTTGAGTATCTATAGATGATAAGAAGAGTAATTAAGTGATCAACACAAATCATAATGCCAATTTTCACAAAATTCAATTTAATAACTAGATGATCCCATTGCATTCAATTATCAAATACTTTCAAAAAGAATTTGGAACATAATTTAATACATAATTTAAATAACAATTAACCCATGAAAGAGATGGATACCCAGCCCAGAGATAATTGCCAAGCACTTCTAATAACATTATAAAACAGGATGTAAAGATGTATTTCATCATTTAAACTATAAAAATGATTCTAAAGGATAATATTCTTAAAGAGTTTAATGCCTGGAGAGATAAAATTCTCAAGGAGGATTCCAAGCTCACTCAAATTCTGAGGGAATTTCTGGTGGAGACAGAGGACAAAACAAGATTGATAAGGCTATTAAATTATCCAAGTATTCCCTGAATTTGAAAATTCAGAAGTAATGTTAGTTTGGTTTCTCAGGGGCTTTCTCTCTCCACCTCCATTTCTGCTCATTAAGACATTATATCAGCCTAGAGACACCACCTTGAGAATGAACTCTAAGTTTCATATCATCCACTAAAAAAATAACATGTTTGATATTATGAATACACCTTCTTGGGGGTAACTAGATTCTGGCCCTAGAAGTTAATTTCTTGCAACTTCGAATGACAAAAAAACAAATGTAGAAACAATCTTACTCTAGGAAAAAAAAAAAAACAGCAATTTCATGGTGTTATTTCACAAAGGAAGCAACAGAGCTAGTGAAATTAGGGAGTAGGACACAATCCCAAAGTGGTTGAGTAACTTGATTTTATCCCATGGCCATGCTCAAACCCAGGAGCCATCTTATTGTTACAAACCAGGGCATCCTGTAGGAATACCAAGGACAGACAAGAAAATCCTCTACCATGGCTCTGATAAAAAGAAGTACAGGCATTAGAAATGCCAGACCAGGATTGTTACCTCTAGAAATGAGAGAAAAGAAAATATCAGACAGAAGTTTGAGAATTAAAAAAGAAAAAAAAATCACTGAAGCAAAAATTATAAGCATTGGTATTCTGTTTAAATTTATGTAACAAAAATACAAATAGCATCTTCACTAAATAGGAAGAAATGTTTATTTTTCACATACACAGAGATGGCTAGAGGCAGGAAGTAGGAAGTCTAGTCATAACTTGGCATGGTGGTCCCACAGCATTATTAGGACCCAGATTTCTGCACTGGACCCTTAATGAGTATCTTTATCTGCTTCTGGACCCTTAATTAAGAGCATCTTTCATCTTCATGAATGCAAGATGTCTGCTATATCCCCATGCTGACCCTCCAGCTGTGAAAAGAGTAGAAGAACAAAGAAAAAGGACAAACTGCATTAAGCATCCCTCCCCACTTAATTATCACCCAGACTTCTATAAGATTTCTTGCATATTGTCCATCTCCTCTTCACCTTGGAAACTAAGTTGCATGAAGGTAGATTTTTTTTCTCTTGCTCACTGATATCTAGCTATTAATACTGGATATAGAGTTAGTGCTCAGTATTTTTGAGTGAATAAAGGAATGAAACAATGACTGTGATTGGAATGTAGTAATTAGCTTACATGAAACCAACCCAGAAGTCAGGCACTTTGAAGCCCAGAGTACATTTGATTGACAAGCTCTGCCTTCACTGCCTCCAAAGAATGTTGCCTTTTTCCAAGAAGTGGGAGTTTTCAGTCACTGGATGCTTGGGATTACACTCAGTGAGATGGCATATTAAACACATGAAAATCTGTGCCTTTAAATACTAGCTCAGAAAAATTATTTTAAAACATGAGCGTTTTTAAGAGAATTCATATGGAGTGGGTGCTTCTAAGGAGGATTTCTGATTACAAAATCTCAAAAAGCAATTGTGCATTGGGTTAAAAAGCTCTTCTGAACTTGACCTTGCAGAAAAGGGCATATTTTAGACTATCTAATAAATAAATGTACCTGCATTTAAATTTTTTATCTACAAAAATGTTAAAAGGAAAGGTTTCAAAACATAAATCCAGTGCCCGAGTGAATTGGCTGCAGTTTTATGATCAACAGTAAAAGCTGTCATCTGGTTTGTCAATTATACACAAACTAAAAGGTCTTTGAGGAGGTCTCCACACAGAGGACTTTAATGACTTACAAAAAGTCTACATCAGAATATGTGTCAAGGAACAGCTAATTAATAAGAGCCTGGTAAGGAAAGACTGACATTAATGTAAATTAATGGCATTATGGAGTATAGCAACAATCTGCAATTGAAGATTTACATAATCAGTCATTATAGTTCCCCTGTTGTCTCTGGGGTCAATAATGTGCAGTTTTAAGACATGCTAATACATATTTACTCATTAATCTACAATGCCTTCTAGGAGAGAGTCTGGGTCTCTGATTGAATTAATTCATATTTAAATTATAATAGCAGATAATTGCTTCACAGATTGGAAGAAAAATGCATGAACTCCAAAGATGTATACTAAATATAGGTCATTTATATAAGTCTTTGCTTTTCCAATTTATGTAGTAAGATAGCTTATGATCTACCAAAACATCATCATAATTAAAGGCTCCATTGAGGCAGAATCCCAGATCTGTATTTGCCTCAGATTGCCTGAAGAGACTGTGAAGGATGTCTTTGGTGAGTGTGGAGGAGGCAGAGAATGGAGGTGGGAAGGAAGAGATGGATTTATTATCTTTTATTTGGTCATAAAATTACAGCAGAGTCTCAAAGCAAAATGCCAACAATGATGAGAACAAATTATTCCAGGTCCTAGGTATTCTCTATGACCCTTAATAGTGAAAAATCACTAAGTGATAATTATATTTGACACTTTGAAGTAAGTAGTCTAATTTTTTTGGCTTCTAAATCACCATAATAGATTACAGAAATGAATTTAAAATGAAGCTTTCTACTGTGATATGGCCAATCATATTGACCTACTATTTATATAAATTTAATATTCCCTAAACTATATACTAGCCAGAGATACTTGTTCCTAATTATTACAAGAGTAAATTTCCTGTATGCTACATAATATGTTTTCCTAAATGTCAATGGGTTATTCTGATGGCCTTTACAGTCCAACCTGGAACATGAAAGATACATGGGTAACAGTGACTGTGTCATAGCCAGAATTACCTGTGCATACATGAAAGCTAAGCACTGCTTCTTAATGCTAGAGATGGGGGTCACATTTTTGCTTTAAGATGCAAGTACAATAGCATATACTTTTCTCTTGGAAGCTAAACAAAATGTTTACACAGTTCCAAATTGCTCTATCCTTTTGGACGAATGACCATTTTTGCTTTGCTGGGGTTGTCTGAGCCAATGTGAGGGAATTTATCATCTTATGATTGAAATGCCTTTTAAACAGGCTGCAAGGCATTGCTGTCTCGGCATTTGGCTGCACCAACACTTCATTTAGGGATGAGCATTAATCCCTCATTTGCATGGACACTGACTTCTCTCCTCAAATGACATTAATAGTCATTATAAATCCACTTTTTACTTGCCAGCACTATGCCAAGAAGGAATGCTATGGGAAAGCATTATGTGGAAATTGCTTTGGACAGCTAGCCTATGCATGCAGTCAGCATCATTCTATGTACCTGCCAGTCAGAATTTGATATAAAAAAAAAGTGGGACATAGAACACATGCACAAAATTTTTTTAAATCATATTTTTTGCATAAGTTAAGGAAAGCCTGATGCATAAAAAATAAAGAGAGATGGATTCAATTGACTGTGATTGGAAAAGATGAGTCAATGCTTTCCACTGTCTTCAAAGTTCAAAATCAAGCAAGATTTTTTTTGAGGAAATGAAAAAATAGGGTATAATGTGTAATCATAAATTATTCTTAGAAAAAAAGAAGTGTGTGAGATCAACAGCACTAAGTAATTTTAAATTTTAAGTTTTATAAATTTGAGGGCTGTGCTCTAGATGAAATGGTTGCATTCTGTATTAATTAGCCCTTTTAAGTTGCAATAAGTTGGGGTCAAGACTTTCATAAGAGACATGTAGAGAAGGTAGAAAACACAGTAATATTTGGGCCTATTCCCTAAATAGTCTTTTTATATAGGCATTGAAAAAATATCACTAAAAATCAAACATCACACAAAAAAATCACCTGGTTGTAGGTCTAGTATGATTTTCCACAGTGGCCAATCTTCATGATAGTGTTCTTTATTCTTACAGGCTGAGGTTATTTCACTTTTGTTACTCTTTCATAGGATCGATCTTTCCTGAACACTCCCTCCCGGTCCCTGCACCGCACATACACACCTTTTTTTCTTATAACATAAGGTGAGGATTGCTACACAGATAGCTCCTTCTTCCTAGAGAGGTGTGGTTTAAAATAATGAACACTGGGAATCTACAAAGAGATCTGGACCTTCATGAGAGACAATAACCTAAACTTTGTCAATTCCACCTGATGCTGGGTTAGAAACCACAAAAAGTCATATCTGATTTTAGCCCCTTGGCTAAGTCACACATACTTTACATTGGAAAATGATTAATCAGGCACAGATGTGTTTTCTTCTAGTCACCTATAACTAGAAATCAGAAGAAATTTGAATTTAGAAATGTTATGATCCACAAATTAATGACTTTTCATTCCTGCTAAATTAAGTTTTCAGAATGAAAAGAACAACAAACCAGAACATTCCTAAAATCTAATGTCAATACTGCCATTCTATACATGTAGAAAGTCTTTGTATAGATATGCTTATGAATCCCTAGTCTCTTCATTTATAAAATTAAAATATAATTTTCCCCTTTTCAAGGATGCATATGAAAAATTTCATCCTACCTCCTCTACCTACCTCCCACTATTAATTAATGGTTGGGATGAGATTTTAACTCAGGTGTTCTTTGACTTCAAAACCCAAGTTCTAGGCTCCTGTCCTTCTGGAAAACTCTCTCTTCTATTTTTATGAGGTAATAAATAGTATATTGATATATTAGAATTTTTAAAAAGACTTACAGAAATATGAATCTCAACAATTTGAAGCTATTAACTTGATGAATGATGTATAATGATAGAACATGAATTGTACAGCACCTGTTCATAATTTCCTGAATAATTGGGCAGCTCATTCATTATCTTGGTCCTTTTAGCATCCTTTGGGTATTCTAAAGGCACAGTGGTTCTGGGACCAGCCATGTTCAAATTAACAGAATCCTAAATCATCTAACATGGTTTCAGAGTGGGAGGGATGTGTTTCACCTTGAAATGGCTGGAAATTTTACATCTTCACCTAAATGAATGGATTAAATCTTAGTTAATATTTTCATGTTGACATGAAACAATCCTCCCTTTGTTTTATCTAAGAGCTTTAATTTTCTTAAGTATTAAGGTTAGTCAGCATACTAGTTTTCCATTGCTGCTATAACAAACAACTATAGTTGCTGAATGCATCGCAAATTTGTCATCTTACAACTGAAACCACTACAGGTTTCTCTAGGTTGGACCAGAGATAGCAAGGTTACACTCTGTCAGAAGGCTCTAGGGGCAAAAATCTCTGTCTCTGCCTTTTTTAGCCCTTTGAGCTGAATTCCTTGGCACCTGGCTCTTTTCTTCATCCTTAAAGTGGAACATCTTAAGTCTTTCTTTACTGCCATCATTTGTAGCCCTCATTCCAATTCCCAGCCTCTGTATTACAAGAAACCCTGTAATGGCATTGGGCCCACTCAGAAAGCATAGGATAAGCTCTCCATCTTAAAATACTTAATTTAATTATATTTGCAAGTTCCTTTTGCCATGTAAAGTAATCTTCACAGGTTCTGGGATTAGGATGTGGGCACCGTGGAGGAGGGACTTACTATTCAATTTACCACAGACAAATTTTTCAATTTGACATTGTGATACAATGGAAATAGATTTTAGGGTGTGTCTTAGTCCATTTTGCAATGCTATACTATAGGCCTATAGACTGGGTAATTTATAAAGAACAGAAATTTCACAATGCTGAAACTGAGAATTCCAAGATCAAGATGTGAACATTTGGAAAGTACCTTCTTGCTGTGCCATCTCATGGCAGAAGGCAGAAGCGCAAGAGTGGGCCAGAGAGATCAAGAGTGGGGCACATACAAGGAAACCACTCCCATGATATGAACCTGCTCCTGCAATTTAGAAAACAAAACAAAACATTAATATCTTCGTGAGGGTAGCTTCCTCACTATCCAAAATCCTCCCACTTTGCTGCGTTGGATAAAGTTTCAATGCATGAACTTTGAGGGACACGTTCAAACCTTAGGAGAGTGTATTATTGGTGTGGAACTATTTGTGAACATTTTAGGAGCAGTTTATTTTCAACCAAGCTAATTGTAAATAGTCATTATTATACAATAAGTACTTTCTTTGAGAAAGTTAATAATAAACTAAGCAACAGTAATGAATTATGCTCCCCTTCCTTGAGATATGTACAATAATTGTTCTCCAAAGATATATTGCTATTCACCTCATTGAAAAAATAAATAGGAGTCTTTCCTCAAATGGTAAAGAATAATAAAAATAAAAGCATTTAATATTAGCCACTTGTGATTCAGGGGTTTTGATTTACAGTTTTAAAAGCTTTTCAGAAAACCAGGAAGTTGCAATAATATTTAAATCAATGTCATTCAGATGTCTTTGCAAGGCAAACAAAGCTCTATCAATTGAACAACCAAACCACTGTTCAAATTAATCAGTAGGAACTTGATAAATTCCACTGATGTAGAAAATTAGCACTTTGCATGTTTCCCAGATTTTGATTTCATTTGGGTGTCTGGTCATGAATTATAACCACTCTTCTTGGACTCGAGCTATTTCCCTTGAAATCCATTATTTCTAGCAGAATTATGAGTCTTGTTAGGGAAATGCCAGCTATTTCCATTTTGAGCATCTGCACTGCAGTTCTATTATTAACATGGAGCTCATTTGAAAAAGGGAGAAGAATTAGATTTGTGTCTTTGGGGCGATGGGGGAGGGGTGGGTGGTGGTGAGTGGCGCTTCAGTGAAACAAACAAGCTCACAAGGCTGCTTCCAATTGACACAGCTGTCATGTAAATATCTGTCCCTGCTGTATAGCTAAGGGATCCTGGGCTTAAAGACCTTGTAGCCATATGTAAACAATGCAGTGCTGATGACAGGTTTACAGCACCACGGAAAACTTGCGCAGCTGTTTCATCCTCGTTCCTAGAGTGAGATACAAATGTTCGGGAGGCAGATCGCAGATGCTTAGGACTGAGTTTTCAGGCTTACAGGGCTAGTTCTGCTTCTGTGATGAGCTTTGCCTCACTGCCTCCTGGGTCATGCCATTCCAGCCCTGGGTGTGAACCCTTCTGTGCAGGCACGAGCTGAGTCTCTCCCTCCCTCCCTTCCTCTTCCTCTCCTCCAACTTCAGCTGGATTGTTTCCCGGTAGGGGAGAGGCAAAGCTTCTCTTTCACCACAGGACAGGTGGAGGCGTGCTTAAGCCACACCTCTGCATGCTGCGTTGATCACCTGACTCTCCAGATCAAAGAATCAAGGGGCTAATGATCTACCTTGGATGGGTCATTGACTCTATTCCCTGTTATTGCTGTCTTCTGTTCACAGCTTTCTTTCCAGGGTTTAGCCCTGGCTCCTTACAAAAGAATCAAACTGGAAACCAAGTTTGGGCAAAGGTAAAGGCTTAGTAAAACTGAAAGTGCCTGTAGATGGGAAATGGAAAGCAATTAACCATGCACAAGTCAAGTAGGAGGAAAAGTTTTGGTCCCTTTCCCAGCTCTGGAATCAAACCCAGGTGACTGCGCACATTTTTCAGGCCAACAAATACCTGGTGTTGACCTTTGGATATTTATCTGGATTCCCCAAATAAACATAATATTTCACAACCTGAATTATTCAGAGTCCAAAATTATTTTTTGTGTTCTAGTCACATTATGTATTTATGGACACAAGTCCAATAATAAGGCTGACTTGTAAACAAGTACTTTTTTTTCTTATTTGAGTTCTTTCCTTAAATAAAATAACCCACTTAGAGTTTTCAACTCTGCTATCAAACCAAATCAATTCAAATCCATTCATAGCCATTTTGTAAATATGAGATTATGGGCAAGTTACCGAAGCTATCTAAGCTTAAGAGTCCTTTTTGTAAAATGGGGATAACTAGAGTAATTTTATCTAAGGATTCTTTTGAGCACTATCAGGACAATCCTTACAGTCTTTAGTTTAATTTCTGGCACACAAAATTCCCCTATTAAATATGAGCCATGATGATTATTCTTATATTTTGAAAAATAGTGTTGTAAACTGGAAACCCTTATGAAAAGAAAAAAAAAGTTACCAATAATCCATCCATATATGATTTCCTAACTTCCTATCCTGTAGCCTCCAGAGATTGAACTTTCAACTACAGTATCCTCTGAACTCCCTCATCTTTCCTGGATCCAAGATGCCATATGTTATCCAGGGAACCTCCTTTTCCTTCAAAAATCTAAAATTCTTATCCTAATCTTTCTCAAAAATGCTGCAGCAAGTTCATAAATAAAAGCAGCTCAGAACTCAGGTGCAGCATTTATGAGAAGGGAGTAGAAGGCTCTAATTGATGCATCGGACATTTTAGGTCATTTAGGAGTATGATTCCAAATGCTCAGCTACATTCTGAATTGAAAAAGCTTGGGTAGATAGTGAAAGGAATTTAAACAGTCAGAGAATGTTTTTCCTTTGGGACAATGTGTTCTGAGTTCCAACAAGTGATATAAAAGTCAGCCTTGGAACACAACACTTCCTTAAATTGATCAATTATTAAGGCTCCACAAAATAGGGCTTTTTTTTTTTTTTAAAGAGAGAGTGAGAGAGGAGAGAGAGAGAGAGAGAGAGAGAGAGAGAGAGAGAGAGAGAGAGAGAGAGAGAATTTTTAATATTTATTTTTTAGTTCTCGGCAGACACAACATCTTTGTTGGTATGTGGTGCTGAGGATCGAACCCGGGCCGCACGCATGGGAGGCGAGCGCGCTACCGCTTGAGCCACATCCCCAGCCCCAAAATAGGGCTTTTTATAAAAATGTTCTATGATTCCACAGAAAGACAAATCTACTTGCACTTCAAAATAAATAAACACATTTTCCTACATCTTTTAAAAATACACTTTATGTTTTAGAGAAGAGTGTTAGATTTTTATTGCTGTGATCAAAGTATCTGAAAAGAACAACTTAGATGAGGAAAATTTATTTTGGGGTCACAATTTCAGAGGTTCATTCTGTGGTCAGCTGATCCATGGATCTGGGCCTGAGGTAAGGCAGAATATCATGATGGAATGACATGGCACAGGAAAACTGCTAAGCTCATGGCAGCCTGAGAGCAGAGCAAAAGACAGCAAGATATAATCCTACATTCTCCAGAAGCATCCCACCTGTTTTCAGTTACCACCTATTAATCCATTCAAATTATTAATCCTTGAAATAGATTAACACAGAGATGAGGTTTTAGCTCTCATAATCTAATCACTTTGTCTCTGAGCATTCCTGCATTGCTTAACACATAAGCTTTTAGGGTACACCTGGTATGCACAGCATTACAGTTTTAGATTTGTGACAGAATTGGGCAAAAACATAAAGTTCTCATATCCCTCCTATTCCTGAACATGCACAAACTCGCTCACTATCAACATCTCACATCACAGTGATGCATTTGTTACAATAGATCCACCTACATTGACACATCATTATTATTCAAAGTCCATACTTCATGTTGGGGTTCATTCTTGCTGTTATGTTATATGGGTATTACAAATGTGTGACATGTATCCACTGTTATAGTATCATACAGAATAATCTTACTGCCTTAAAAATCCTATGTTTCATGTATTTACCTTCCCTCCCCATTAACTCCTCACAACCATCACTGATTTTCTTTTTTCCCCCGTCTCTTGATTTTGCCTTTTCCAGAATGTCATAGAGTTGAAATCATATAGTAAGCAATTAAAATTGAATTCTTCCACTTAGTAATATGCACCTAAGTTTTCTCTATGTCATTTCATGGCTTGATACTTTATTTCTCTTTAGTGCTAAATAACATTCTATTTATCCATATAAATGGAAGTATATCCATGTCTGAATATACTTCAGTTTAGATGTTTACCTCCTGAAGGACATCTTAGTGACTTTCAAGTTTTAGAAATTATTAATAAAGTTGCCATAAATCTATGTGTGCATATTTTTGCATGGACATAAGTTTAAAGTTTATTTGGATAAAAGCCAAGGAGCATGTCATATGGCAAGAAAATGGGTAGTTTTCTAAAAAATTGCTATACATCCTCCAGAGTGGCTATACTATTTTGCCATATAGCAGTTAATGAGAATTCTCATTGCTCCATGTTCTTGTCAGCATTTGATATTTTCAGTGTTTTGGATTTTGGCCAGTGTAACAGGCATGTAAACATATTTCATTGTTGTTTTAATTTTCAGTTTTCTAATGATATGTGGTATTGAGCACCTTTTAATTTCACCTTGCCATTTCTTTAACTTTTTGGTGAGATATCTCTTCAGGTCTTTTGATAGTTTTTTAATTGAGTTGTCATTTTCTTATTGTATATTTTTGTAAGTTCTTTATATATTTTAGATAACACTCCATTATTAGATGTCTTTTGCAAATATTTTCTCCTAGTCTGTGGCATGTCTTCTGATTTTCTTGGTAACACTTTATAAGGTTACATTTTAATGAAGTATAGCTTACTGATACTTTCTTTCATAGATTATTCTTTTGGTATTGTATCTAAAAGGTCATCATTAACCTCGAGGTCATCTACATGTTTTTCTACATAATTTTATTGGAGTTTTAAAATTTTTCATTTTATATTTAGATCTGTGGTCCATTTTAATTTTTGTAAGCAATGTAAGAAATTAGTGATGGTTGCTGGGAGTTAATGGGGGAGAGAAGATACACGGAACACAATCTAGTCTCTGATTAAATTGATTTTTTTTTCATATTAATATCCTGTTTTTCCAGTACCATTTGCTGAAAGATTATCTCTCCACTAAAGTGTCTTTTCTCCATCATCAAAGAGATCAGTTGATTTTATTTTTGTGAGTTAATTTCTAGGCTCTATATTCTACCCCATTATTTTGCCAATTCTTGTGTCAGGAACAGACTGTTTGATTTCTATAACTTTATAGGAAGTCTTAAAGTTGGGTAGTGTCATTTTTTTTAATATGTTATTCTCTTTTGAGTATTATGTTAGCTAATCTGTGTATTTTGAATCTCCATATAAGTTTTGAATCAGTTTTTCAATACCCTCAACACAGCTTGCTAGGATATTTGGCCAGGATTGTGTTAAATTGTGGAAAATGATATTGAGTCTTCCTATCTATGAACATGGGCTACCTCTCCGTTTCATTCTTTGCTTTCTTTCATTAGTATTGTAAAGCTAGTATGTATTTTGTTATACAGAGCTAGCATGTATTTTGTTAGATTTATACCTTAATGTTTCTCTTTTTTGGCGGGTAATATAAAAAATATTCCATTTTTAATTTCAAATTCCACTTGATCATTCACTAGCTTATAGAAAAGTCATTAACTTTTGTATATTTTAACCTTGTATCCTGTAATCTTACTATGATCACTTATTGGTTCTAAGAATTGTGTCATTATTCCAAGCAGGTTTTATATTATTGTCAATTCTTTGAGGTTTTCTGCATATGAAAATGCAATTTAATATCAATATTTTCTAGACTTTCAATACATTTCTGCATTTGTTAAACCCAGTGTTCTCCACATTAGGCACAAGATATAGTTGAATAAACACTAGTTAATTGATACTATGTTCTTTGGATATTTTAGGTTAAAGGTAGAAAATAATTCACTAAGACATATTTTAACACCTTCTTATGAGTGCTAATACCTTTATTAACAATATAAGAGCCATCCTAGACCATTGATCAGAAAACTGCATCTAAGCAGTACTTGGTATTACTTTTATTGCATTTATTTTTATGGTAACCATACATTTATGAAAGATGGTATTGATTTTCTACTTATGATATTGATTTTATCCTTACTTTTTAAATAAATGTTTATGTGTAAGCCTTAAGTTGATATAAAGTAAACAATTAAATGTGAAGATTACATGTGATCTGGCAAATGTTATTCAAGTAGTGTACTGAAACTAAACTTTGGAATGAATTAGCCTGGTGCATAAATTAGATCACAGAGGTAAGATAGTTTTTAAATGCAGTGTACAGTTAAATATCATAAGTCTTGGTGAAATTGGTGTTTAAGGATTATTGGTTAGTAAACTCTAACTACCTTCAGACTGAGGACTGCATTATTATTGCATGTTTAAACTTGATGCCAAACATAATGCTTGGCTTGAAGTAGAAATTAATAACTATGGAGAAGAACTGAGTGATTGAATGAATTCTGTGTTCCCATCTCTTTTCTGGCATCAAGCTTCAATTTCTAAAATTTCATTTCTACCTATCAAATACTTAGAAACCGAACTTGCCCCTTATTTGACACTACTTATTTAAAAAATCCTAAAAACTAAAACCTAAATAGCACCCTGTATTTCAAAATTGCATCTCCTTTCTCCCCTAGCCAAAGTTCCCCTGCTGATTTTAGCTTGCTATTAAAATGACAAGGTGGAAAATCATACTGTCTTAGCCTGTGCTATTTCAACAAATACCAGAGACTGGGGAATTTATAAAGAAATTTATTTCTTCTAGTTCTGGAACCTAGGAAGACCAAGAGCAAAGGGCCAGCAGGTTCCATTGTCTGGTGAGGATGCATCCTCTGGAGGGCAGGAATGCTCTTCCTCACAAGCATCAAGCAGAAGGGCAAGCAGCAAAGCACTGCTTGAAGCCTCTTTCATAAAAGTTTCATTTCCACTCATGAAGACTTCACCTCTTGATTCGTGGCCTAATAACCTTTTGTGGTCCCACCTCCTCATGTTAGGAACATTGGGAACACTTGAGTTTTGAAGGAGACACACTCAAACCATGGCACATACTAAGCTGGAAAAAGACTGATGTGTCTGATTGCTACACAATTGATGGCATTTTAATAGAGGCCTCTAGGATTCCAAAACAATGTCTAATGGATAAAATACACTAGTAACATTAAGACAAGGAACATTCTACATGTTCCTCTTACTTACCTATACAGAAAAGAGGAATATCAGCCATTCATTCATCCAAATTTAATATTAAATTTAGAATTGCTATTGATCCCACCCCTGGCTGGCTGGGCTTCAGAAGCACATTGGAAGCTTTATTAAACTACAAATTCCAAGTCCCCACCTCTCAGATATTTGCCTTTCATTTTGCAGGTAAAGATATTATGATTCAGTAAGCTTCAATGACCTAACCAGGGTCATGTAGATGCCAACTGGAACGAAATTCCTCACTCACAGTTAACAAAGCTCTTTCTATTATAGAGACTACAGAGATTGAAAACAGAGCCAAAGCTTGTTTTTTTCCCTTTAGATTACTAAATTCTCAATTTTTAAGGAATGGATACATATTACTTAAAAAAGGTATTTTGAAAAAGTTTTGGTATCTTGATCTGTTTTGCCATCATGGTTAATGGGAAAGGATCACACCCAAAATACACCTCTGTTTATATAATTGATTCATTAATGGAGTGTGTTTTATGGGTGTGATGGCAAACATGTTTTACACATCATTCCCATATAAAACACACGTCCATCATGGATTCTAATAATTGACTGAAGAATTAAGTCAACATACATAATAATAACTAATATTTACTGAGCTCTGATTATGTGCTGTTACTATCCTAAATCCTTCATGTTTTATGTCATAAAAATTTCAAGAAGTAGATGATACTAGTATGATAAATGGATTAGCGAATGAAGAAATGAATGGATGAGGGAGTAATAAACAGATGAATATAAGAAATTTAGTTTTGGAGAATCATTAATTATAGATTATTGGAAACCACACCAAACATTATAAACCCACAGGAGAATTTTCCTGTAATTGCTAGCGAGACTTTCCAGATAAATATCTGTTCAATTGTGATGAAAACATAATGAATCTGACTGCAAGAAAAATGAAATGTAGCTTACAAAATAACTAACATGAGATTGTTCAAGAAAGTGGAAATAATTAATAACAAGTTATATGATTATGAATTTTCAAAAGCATCTGAATTTAACAATTCTGTGTGTGTAAGGGACCTAATGAAACTAAAAATAAAGATCCTTTATATAAAAAGTATTAAAATCCCTCTATGAAAGGAGGATTTACCTTTCACTTAATAAATCTAATAATGTCAAAATCAATTTACAATATTAGAGATATCTTATTTCAATATCTTATATGAAGTTTTCAGATATTTCTAATTATAATAAGGTTCTAGCAGAAACACAAGCAATGTCTGAACCTGAGAGGAGATTCTCAAGATATATTCAACTTCATAGTGTATGCAGTTCACTTGCTTTTCACATTTGATAGATTCAGAGCCTCATATTCATTGTGAAAAGAGTGGTTATTTACTCTGTTTTATCTTGTGACTTTAATTTGAAGGTTTCCATATCCTTGTTGATACTGGTAATTTTCTGTATGTGCTAGAAATAATGACTGTGTTTATGACACATTGAATATTTTTGTACTGTGCTCTCTCTCTAATGGGGTCACAAAGTATTTAAGCATAAAGAATTTGTAATTACGCTGCTATCTACAAACAAAACAGAATGCGTAGAATTTTAGTGTGAAATCTTTACACGTAAGAAATTTTTCTGTTCCTTGTGTTAGAGCAATTGGGTGGAATAAATTGAGTCTTCCTTAGTAGGACTTCTTCTAGAATAAGGTTTCATATAATATAGGTGTGTATAAAACCAAGAGAGAAATATTTAGAATTGCTAATTTATTATGCATGCATTATTTTATATTCTGTAGCTCAATGGCAGCAAACTGAAGACCTGCCAACCTCTACAGAATGCCATTGTACTGCTCCCTTATGGAATGAAATATAGTACAAATCTACCCATCCCAGTGTGTCTCTCCTAATGAGTTCTACTTGGTGAAATGCTTGTTCATTAAAAAATCTAAGAACAGAAATAACAGGATACATGGGAATTGAAGTTCCAGACCATCTCAACACTAATACAGCATAAATCATAGTCAAATCATATTTAATAAAGAGCCACGTGTACTCACACCATTTAGCCACTGTGCAGCCACTGCAATAAGTAACAAATTGCTGTAAATATATCCTGTCCACCTTAATTCCTAAGACATAAAATCTAGGCAAAGCCTTAATTAGATTGCAACTAAGGAGCAGGAAGTGACAGCCAGTTACGGATGCACAGCAGAGACAAGCATTTTGCTATCTTTTCAATACTGTTACTATACACAAATTAAAAGCAAACTCTAATAACAATGCTCTTCTTACTTAGCTTATTTTCATATATGTAGATATTTGTTTTTAATAAGCAACAAAGATTTTATTCATATAAAAAAAGACAAGGAAAATTTTCATATACTTTCAGGGAAATTGGCAATCCCCTCTCCCACCATTCAGCAAAGGTATTTTAATAGAAATTAGCCATTACAGGATTTTTCCAAAGTACAAATCAGTTATGCCGAAAATATAAAATGTACTTGTTTTGATTGTCATTTAGTAAAAATAGGGAAAAGAAAAGAAGAAGGAAGAAAAAAATAAGTTAGTTGAATGTCTTCTAAGAATTAGATATTTTCATATATACTTTTGTATCAAATAGATATGTTGTGCATGATATTATGATCACCCCACTTTAAAATGAAAGGTGAACAATTGAGGGTCAAAGAAGGTAATAAATTCACTTATAGTCCTGGGCCAAGATTCCTTTGTTGAAATAAATATTTAATAAGTAGTTTTGGTTGCCAAGCTTCTTTTAGAGTGCTAAAGACACAGCAGTGACTCACAAAGTTCCATCCACATAAATACAAAGTTCTAATAAAAATACAGATAATTATACCTCATGATGAATGCCAAAAGACAAATAAAGGGGGTATTGTTGCAATAGATTTCATGAGTGGAAAAGTCTACTTAGTTTGATAGACAGGCTAGGCTACTTGGAAGAAGCAATATTTGAGCAAAGATAAGGATATGCAGGAGTCAATGATGTGGAAAGTGCTCCCATTTGTGTTCCAAGATGAGAAATAAATTCAGAATTTGAAGTAGGAAGATGATATGTTTGAGGAACGAAAAGACTAATCTTAAGGAAGTAAATGAGTTAAGGAGAGATTAGTAAATTTGAATAAATAGGTTTTGCCCAGGTTTTGTAGGACCCTTTAAAGCATAATAGAGTATTTGGTTTATTATAAATATATTGAGAAACCATGTTTTGTTTATTTTTAGATATTTTAAAATATTTCTTAAGTTGATTTTGGAAAACATATTGCAGAACTTTTTTGGTAATGACTGACAAATCTTGCAGAAAAACTTCCTGCTGAGAACAGCAAGAAAACATGGACAAGACATAAAAAGTATCTGTTTGAATGCATTGGAGAGCTAACAAAGCATGGAAATTATGGGTATTGAACCCTTTGGAAGAAGGAAACCCGGTGAATGAGTCAGATATCTGAGACAGCTTTTCTGCAAGAAGCATCTGCAAACCATAAGCATTTGGGGGAGAGAGAAGACAAGCATAAATTTTATTTTTATTTTATTTATTTATTTATTTTTGCCTAGGAAAAACAAACAACTTTTTTTTTGTTTATTTTTTTGTTTTTGTTCTGTTTTAGTAATTTTAGCACAGCAGCTCTCAACCTAAGATGCACATTGAATCATTTGGGGATTTGGGGAACTTCTATAAATTGCAAACCCAGGTCCTATCTCAGACCAACTAAACTGGAATGAAACTCAGGCATCAATACTACTAGATTGTGCTGACAAGGTTGAAAATATTGGTGAGAATGAGGGTGGGAATTGTTTATGGATTGTGGCATTAGTTTCACAAAAATGGTATTTTTTGCAAAATAATTGAAGCACCAGGCACTTCCCATTGTGCTTTTTCATTGGGCTCTGGAAATTTGAGAGTTATAATTACAACAGTTCTGACTCTTCAAACTCCACCTCTTCTCAGATCTTGGAAGCAGCTTCAGCGCTCATAAGTGAATGTCTATGACCAGTCTTTCTTCTATTCTTCTATCCTCCAATGTTTTCTCCCATTTTCACAGAGGAAAGGTGGAGCAAAACAAATTGACCATCCCCCATTTTTGACATATTATAAAAAATGGCAATTTCTACATTCAAAAATACATTGTACAATTGTGAATGTGAAGAGGGTAGGATATAGGTGGGAGCTTAAATCACAGGTAGAATAGGACATAATTAATAACTTTTAGGAATGCCTGTTAGAGCTGTTTGAAATAATGTGACATATATATGCAAATTTTAGTATAACCATATTAACTAGTAGAATTCTGTTCAACTTTAAAAAGCACTGTAAGATCTGGTCTTCCTGGGTCATTCCCATTAATTATCTACTGTCTTAGTATAATTACTCATAGTACCTTCTTTGACTCTCAATGTTTAGATAAAAAATTATACTAAAAGAGTTGGAGAGTTCTTGTTGAGCCGAAAATTTGTCCAAAAGTAAAGACAAGATACATGAATTGCACATGGTATGTACTCGATAAATATTAACTGCTATATGGTTATTGTCATCATTACTAATTCAGAACAGGTTTCTAAAGACAATCTACAAGTATAAATATAAAACAGAAATGCATGTCCTTTATTTCATTTGTATCTTGGAAATTAAAGATGAGTTTTCTTTATATCCTCACAAATGGTTATGCAGCACTCGTCTTACTCTTTTTTAAAATAGAATAAAAATAAAAATAAATTTGATTATTATATGAAGATTTCTGTCTTCAAAATGTCAGACTAATTTATATATGATAATAGTGTTTTCATCATTACCAAATTGATGCCCTTCTTTTTTTTTTACTTTAAGTAAATATTTATTTTAAGAGTTACATTTCCATGGTTATTATTTTTTTTCTTTTTTTATTGATTATTTAAAGCATTACATGGAAGAAGGAAACCCGGTGAATGAGTCAGATATCTGAGACAGCTTTTCTGCAAGAAGCATCTGCAAACCATAAGCATTTGGGAGAGAGAGAAGACAAGCATAAATTTTATTTTTATTTTATTTTTTTTTGAAAATTTTTTATTGGTTGTTCACAACATTACAAAGCTCTTGACATATCATATTTCATACATTAGATTGAAGTGGGTTATGAACCCCCAATTTTACCCCAAATGCAGATTGCAGAATCACGTCGGTTACACATCCACAATTTTACATAATGCCCTATTAGTAATTGTTGTATTCTGCTACCTTTCCTATCCCCTACTATCCCCCCTCCCCTCCCCTCCCATCTTCTCTCTCTACCCCATCTACTGTAATTCATTTCTCTCCTTGTTTATTTTCCCATTCCCCTCACAACCTCTTATATGTAATTTTATATAGCAATGAGGGTCTCCCTTCATTTCCATGCAATTTCCCTTTTCTCTCCCTTTCCCTTCCATCTCATGTCTCTGTTTAATGTTAATCTTTTCTTCCTGCTCTTCCTCCCTGCTCTGTTCATAGTTGCTCTCATTATATCAAAGAAGACATTTGGTATTTGTTTTTTAGGGATTGGCTAGCTTCACTAAGCATAATCTGCTCTAGTGCCATCCATTTCCCTGCAAATTCTATGATTTTGTCATTTTTTATTGCTGCATAGTACTCCATTGTGTATAGATGCCACATTTTTTTATCCATTCATCTATTGAAGGGCATCTGGGTTGGTTCCACAGTCTAGCTATTGTGAATTGTGCTGCTATGAACATTGATGTGGCAGTATCCCTGTAGCATGCTCTTTTAAGGTCTTGAGGGAATAGTCCGAGAAGGGCAATAGCAGGGTCAAATGGTGGTTCCATTCCCAGCTTTCCCAGGAATCTCCAAACTGCTTTCCAAATTGGCCGCACCAATTTGCAGTCCCACCAGCAATGTACAAGTGTACCCTTTTCTCCACACCCTCTCCAGCACTTGTTGTTGTTTGACTTCATAGTGGCTGCCAATCTTACTGGAGTGAGATGGTATCTTAGGGTGGTTTTGATTTGCATTTCTCTGACTGCTAGAGATGGTGAGCATTTTTTCATGTACTTATTGATTGATTGTATATCCTCCTCTGAGAAGTGTCTGTTCAGGTCCTTGGCCCATTTGTTGATTGGGTTATTTGTTATCTTATTGTCTAATTTTTTGAGTTCTTTGTATACTCTGGATATTAGGGCTGTATCTGAAGTGTGAGGAGTAAAAATGTGTTCCCAGGATGTAGGCTCCCTATTTACCTCTCTTATTGTTTTTCTTGCTGAGAAAAAACTTTTTAGTTTAAGTAAGTCCCATTTGTTGATTCTTGTTATTAACTCTTGGGCTATGGGTGACCTATTAAGGAATTTGGAGCCCGACCCCACAAGAATCCTACATCACATGGAAAATGAACAATATTTTACTGAATGATCAATGGGTTACAGAAGACATAAAGGAGGAAATAAAAAAATTCTTACAGATAAATGAAAATACAGACACAACATATCGGAATCTATGGGACACAATGAAAGCAGTTTTAAGAGGAAAATTCATCGCCTGGTGGTCATTCCTCAAAAAAAGAAAAACCAACAAATAAATGAGCTCACACTTCATCTCAAAGCCCTAGAAAAGGAAGAGCAAACCAACAGCAAATGTAGCAGAAGGCAAGGAATAATTAAAATCAGAGCGGAAATCAACGAAATTGAAACAAAAGAAACTATTGAAAAAATTAACAAAACTAAAAGTTGGTTCTTTGAAAAAATAAATAAGATCGACAGACCCCTAGCCATGCTAACGAAGAGAAGAAGAGAGAGAACTCAAATTACTAACATACGGGATGAAAAAGGCAATATCACAACAGACGCTACAGAAATACAGAAGACAATTAGAAATTATTTTGAAAACCTATATTCCAATAAAATAGAAGATAGTGAAGACATCGATAAATTCCTTAAGTCATATGATTTGCCCAGACTGAGTCAGGAGGATACTCACAACTTAAACAGACCAATATCAATCGATGAAATAGAAGAAGCAATCAAAAGACTTCCAACCAAGAAAAGCCCAGGACCAGATGGGTATACAGTGGAGTTTTACAAAACCTTTAAAGAAGAATTAATACCAATACTTTTCAAGTTATTTCAGGAAATAGAAAAAGAGGGAGCTCTTCCAAATTCATTCTATGAGGCCAACATCACCCTGATTCTGAAACCAGACAAAGACACCTCAAAGAAAGAAAACTACAGACCAATATCTCTAATGAACCTAGATGCAAAAATCCTCAATAAAATTCTGGCGAATCGAATACAAAAACACATCAAAAAAATTGTGCATCATGATCAAGTAGGATTCATCCCTGGGATGCAAGGATGGTTCAATATACGGAAATCAATAAATGTTATTCACCACATCAATAGACTTAAAGATAAGAACCATATGATCATCTCGATAGACGCAGAGAAAGCATTCGACAAAGTACAGAACCCCTTTATGTTCAAAACATACTCTCCAAATCAATCTTTAGATTCACAGCAAAGAATACAACACTGATGTGAAATTACAAACATAAATATAAAACAAAATTACCTAAAGGAAACTAAAAAAGAATGACAATTTTCAGAGCTATACTACTTAGACTGACAGCTAGTATCCCAACAAAAGAGTGAAATCCAGACAAAACTTAAAATGTCATCAAAGTAGTGAAAAAAATAATGCTACTAGTGTTTGCTACCTTATTTTTAATTATCTTTCAAAAAAGCATTAAAATTAAACATTTTAGGAAAAACAAAAGCAGAATATTCATTACTGGCATACTTGCACCAAAGTAAATATGAAACACTGCTTTTCAGGCAGAAATAAATTGATTCTAGATGGAAGCCAGGAGAAAATGGATAAATCTAAATGAATATTGACAGACTAAAATAATAATAACAATGACACTGGGTTTCAATAAACAGTGAGAGATTCATTCCCAGATTGGTGGCTTGAGGAATCTACCCAGACCAGGAACAAGACAAGGATATCTGCTCTAAAGACTTCTATTCTGCAATGTACTAAGGATTCTAATTAAAACAATGACCAAGAGAGGAAATAAAAATGCACTGAAGTTAGAAAAAAATACATCTTTCTCTATTTATAAGTAACATGAGCTTGTATATTAAAAATTATAACTAATAAGTAAATCCATTAGAGTTACAGGGTACAAAATGACATACAAAAATAAATTAAAGTAGTATATACTATGAATAAAAATGAAATAAAGCACAAGATTCCATGTATAATAGCATCAAAAAGAATAAAGTATTTGGGATGGAAATTAAAGAAATTAAATAACTACAAAACTTATATCCTGAAAATTACAAAGCATTGCTGAGACAAAGTATATCTAAATAAATGAAAGTCTTCTCATGAGTCAGAAGACTCAATATAGTTCTGGCATTAGTACAATATTTTTGAAGATGGCAATACTCTCCAAATCAATCTTTAGATTCAGTGCAATTCTTAAAATCAGTGCTGACTTCTTTGCAAAATTTGGCAAATAATTCTAAAATTCATAGGGAAGTATATAGGACCCAGGATAGCTAAAACTTTCCTGCAAATGATGAAGTACCTAAAATTTCCATTTTCAAAATGTACAATGGAACTACAGTAATCAAGATGGTATAGTATTAGGATAAGAATAGACATTTAGATGAAAATTATAGAACCAAGAGTCCAGAAATAAATTCTCACGTTTATACTCAATTGAATATTTAATAAGTTTGTCCCAAGTTTCAGTGGGAAAAGAATAGACTTTGCAATAAATAGGGCTGAGAATTATATAAAAATAAACTCTAAGTGAATCATATTCCTAGATAGAAAAGTTGAAACTATAAAACTTTTAGAAAAAATATAGTCATGAATTTACTGTACAAGACAAACATTCCTTAGATATGACATCAAAATCAGAAGTGAGAAAAGAAAATAAGCAAATTGGACTGAATCAAGATTAAAAACTTTTAATCTTCAAGGGGAATCATCAAGAAAGTGAAAAGAACACCCACAAAGTGATAGAAAAATTTGCAAATCCTATATCTAAAAATGTCTAGCATTAAATAAATGAAGAATTCTTATGACTCAACAACAGAAAAATAAGTAACTCAATTTAAAAACGAGAAAAGAACTTTTATTTCTCTAATGAATACATATAAATAGCCAGAAAGCACATGAAAAAAAGATTCAGCAATATTAGTCATTAGAGCAACAAATAAAAACCACATTAAATACTATTTCACATCAACTAGTATGACTAGAATAACAAATAAAACTGGAAAATAACAAGGGTTGACAAGGACATTCAGAAATTTTAGCAGTGGGAATGTAAAATGGTTCAACTCCTGTGGGAAACAGTTTGATTGGTCTCCGAATGTTAAACACAGAATTACTATATGCCCCAAAAATTCCACTCCAAGGCAAGCTCTCAAGAGAGTTGAATATACATGACCACATGAAAATTTGTACACAGGTTTTCATAATAGTATCATTAACAATAGCTAAAAATGTGGAAAGGAGCTCAATGTCACATTAATTAATGAGCAAATAAATAAAATATTCTATATATGAATATTATTTAGTCACAACAAGGAATAAAATACTCATATGTGATACAGCATAGACCAATGTTGAACACATTATACTAAGTGGAAGTAATATGTCACAAAAGACTACATATTCTGAATCCATTTATATGAAATATCCAGAAGATATCTATACACAGTGAAAATAGATTAATGTTTGCCTGAGGTGAAAGGTTTAAGGAGTGACTGCTAATGTCTGTAGGGTCTCCTTTTTGGAGTGGTGAATATATTCTAAAATTGGTTTCTGTGATAGTTTCCTAACTATTAACTATTGAATACTATTGAATCATATTCTTTAGATGAGTAATTTTATTTCCATAAAGCTTTTATTATATTAAATTTTATTTTCAATATAAATATAATATATAAGTATAAACACAAATGTATATGTACATACATGAATACGGAAAACATGAGAAAGAGAGGGAAAGAGACAGATAATTAAATTACACTGAAAATATTTTAAGTAAGTCAGGAAGGATATATATTTAGATCAAATGATCAAAAGAAAATAAGATACCAATTAGACTTCAATAATTCAAGAATGAATGTTTTAATATCAAATGTAACCATTAAAAGGAAAAAGGATACATAACATTTAGGTCAACGTACAGAGAAAATTAAATAATTAAAATAGCAATTAACAATAAGACAACAGAATAACTTTTTAAAACTTAAGACTAATGGAAAGTAAAGAATAATGTTGCTTCTAAGTGATGTTACCATTACATTAATATAAATGGACTAAATTTTCTAATTAAAATACCAAATGTGAGACTAAATGGTCCAACTACATGATGCTTATGAAGAGCAAATCTAAAATATAAGGATTTGAAAGGAAGAGAGAAAATCATGGAAAAAATAACTATGCAATTGTTGGCCAAAAAGGAATATGATATGTCCATATTGGTATGAGATAAAGTCTTAAACAAAACTACTGATACAAAATACCAAATTTTACAGTGAGTAATCTGTTATACATAGAAATTCTAAATTTGGATTTCTCTAATAATAACATCTTACGATATATAAAACAAATATGACAACACTACAAAGAGAAATAGACAAATATTCCCTCTTGGTGATAGACTTTTATACACTATTCTCAATAAGACATAAAAATAAACAGGCACAACATAATATTTCATAAAAATTTGAAACACATAATGAGTGTTTTACTTACAAATACAGATTACTTCAACAAAATGCTAGAATGTGCACTTTATTTAAATATTCATGAAATATAAGAATTGTTCATATGCAGAGCAAAATATGAGTCTCAATTTTAGAAGATTAAATTATTCTAAATTTGATTCAAACATCATGAAATTATACTAAAATCAATATCAAAAAGGTAAATATGAAATATGCATTTTTAGAAATAATCAATAAACTATTATATAATCTGAGGAGAAGAGAAGAAATCACAATAGAAATGAGAAATATTTTAATTAAATTACAAGGAAGACATAATATAGCTAAAGCTTGCTACAAGTATAATATATAGACCTTGTATTTATTTTCTATTCCTATAAGACAATCCCTGAGACTAAGTAATAAATTTTAAAAATAGGCATATTTTGGCTCACAGTTCTAGAGTCTAAGTCCAAGCTTAGGGGGCCACATCTGATGAAGCCTTCATAGTCCCTCATCTCATGACAGAAAGAAGAAAGGCAAGCACACGTGTTCAAAAGAAAACACACTAAGGTAGACTTGCTTTATAACAAACTATTTCCACAATTGCTAATCCAGTCCCACAAGAATAAGAACTCACAAAAAGGGTAATGATCCTTTGATGAGGGCAATATCGCCTGATTCCAGTACACTCTACTAGACCTCACTTCCCAACACAGCTGAATGGAGGAGTTATATTCCAAATACATGAATTTTAGGGGAGACACTCAAGGTATAGCAGACTTAAATATCTAAATTAAACTCCCCCCTCCAAAAAGTTCAATAATAAAGACACATTTCAGGCAGGAATTTAGAAAAAAAAAAGTTAAAACCAACAAAGATATGAGAATATAATAATTTTAAGAGTAGAATTTAGTGAAAAATCTGATGTGATCCATAAAGCCATCAGTGGGTATTTTGAATAACAAAACTGGTAAATTTATTCTGAGGAAAATTCAAGGAAATAAAAGATCCCTCTCTCTCTCTCTCTCTACACACACACACACACACACACACACACACACACACACACACCAGGAAGATAAATCTATGACTTCCAGAAAATAAAAAGATAAGAAATTTTATAACAATAAATTTGAGAATTTAGTAATATAGAAAAAGAAAATCTTAGAAAACAAAGGTGACATAAGAAGACATAGAAAATATGAATAATCCCATATATGTAGTTAAAGACATTTGCTTTCCGGGTTCTGCTCCAAGGAAGGACTCGCCCCAGCTGCCAAGACTGAAATGAATGGGCATCCATCGGCTGTTAGTCACTTCAGAGAGGCCTCAGTTTCAGAGACCACCTTGCAATTCTGTAGAGTCATTTTCTATGACTGAGTAGACGTTAGTTAGTAATGTTAGGTCCTATTTTTAAATTTCATTTAAATAGAATATTAAGACATAATTTATATAACAGACTTAGTGATTTTAAAATGAACAATTCAATATATTCAAAATGTTTTATTGGGCTGGGGTTGTAGCTCAGTGGTTGAGCACTTGCCTCACATGTGCAAGGCACTGGGGTTGATCCTCAGCACCACATAAAAACAAACAAACAAAGAAATAAATAAAATATATATAAATATTTTAAAATCAACACTTTTAATCCAGTTCCAAAACATTTCCCTCATTTCTAAGTAAAACTTCACATGCACTGGATATTTTCTCCCCATTTCCTCCTGCCAGTTTTTCACAACCACCAATATGTATCCTGTTTCTATAGATTTAGCTATAAATAGTTACAAATAGAATCGTATGATACGTGATCTACTGTGTTTGTCTTCTTTTAATTAGCATCATATTTTCAAGATTCATCTTAATTTGTAGCATGGATCAATATTTCATTATTTTTTATGGCTGAAAAATATCCCATTGTATACCACAATTTTTAAAATCATTCGCCTTTGGATGAACATTCAGGCTCTTTCATTTATTGGCTGCTGAGAATAGTGCTCTATGAACAAGCTTGTAAATGTACTTTTTAAATACCTGTTTTGAATTTTGAAAGTTATATACCTATGGGTGGAACTGCTGCGGCACAGGGTAGTTCTGTGTTGGACCCTTGGAGAATGGCCAAGAATGTATGAAAATAGGCTTTCATACTCTCTGGTAAGAGTGTAAATTATCAAACTTATATTATTCAGCAATTTGGCAAAGTTTAGTGAGGACACAACTAGAACTGTCATCTGTAATCCAGGAATAGAGCCCTCCTAAGAGACCAACCTGACAGCACATTGATTGGGGACTTCCAGTCTCCAGAACTGTGAGAAAATAAGTATCTGTTGTTTAAGTCTATGGTGTTTCATTATGGCAGTCCAAGAAAACTAATAAGACAACTTCTTTTTGTGCATTTGGTCAAAGTCCCAGGCTAACCAGTAAATCACATGTGTATTATGGTTCAAAGCACTTTGTAGTTAAAGGATAAAATATAAGAACTGTGATTGGAGTTGCCACCCACCAAAGTAGAGTTTCCTGCACCATGACAGATTTCTTATTCCCGGGGCCCTGCTCCACTATTCTGTAGCATATTTGGATGTGAGGAGGCTCACAGTGTTGCCCACACCCCAAGTCTTCAGCTTGCAGAGTCAATGCAGACCTCAGGGCCCTCGTAGGGGCTTGAGAGGGTCCGTCTCCACTCTCCTACTCTGTCCTCTGCCACCTTGCACTCAGGAAAGACTTTGTATACTTCAGCTAACTCAGTGCAGTTCCATGAGGAAGAATGGCAAGGAGGGTGTGAAAATCTCTGTGGTGGGATGCTATGGTTAGAACCTGTCCTCCAAATTTCATGTATTGGAAGTTTAATCCTTAAGTTCCCATGCTGATTGGAGATAGGATCTTTGGGAGGTAATCAAATGAGTTAATGTTATCAGGGTACAGCCCCCCCATGATGAGACTGGTGGCTTCAAAAGAACAGAGACCTGAACTGTCAAACTTGCTCTTTATCTCCATGGGTCGGCCTCTGCCATGCTGTCATGCAGCAAAAAAGCCCTGAGCAGATACTGAGCAGGTGCCAGCACCGTGGTTTGAGGCCTCCCAGCCTCCAGAGCCATGGACCATGTATACTTTTGTTCTTCATAAATTTTATGTGTCAGGTATTTTGTTATATGAACAGAAAATGAACTAAGACACCAAGGCTCTTTGGTATTCTAATCCCTTATGTCAAACCCACACACTGTTAGCACAGCTTATAAATTCAGAATCATTTCTCCTTTTTCCTCTCTTCTCTATTCCCTGGAATAGAGTCATAAGACTCCTCTCTTTAAAATTGTTCACCTCACTATTAAACTTTCTCACTTTTTAGCTTTCTAATGGGTTAAAAAATATTTTTTAGCACACTGAATTATTTCAATGTTAGTTTGAGTGTGATTAGTTTAATAATTTGGCACTTCCTGAAATAATATTTTTGGAGTTTTTACTAATTTCCTTACAGAGCAAATCTTTTATGCTTCTCTCCTCTCTCTGTAATTAAAATGAAAGAGTAAAAAACTTATCTAGAAAACTTGAATGATTTTCATACATATTATAATAATATTTTAACAGGCATTATTTTGAAGGCAAAGCTACAAATATTTCAGTTGCAAAATTACTTTTCTTCAAAATGCTTAAATATTTTTGGTAGAAATGAACTTACTATGTGACATTTTTATGCTTTTAATATTCTTTAAACATTTGTATAGGGAATATATTATTATAAAGCTGCCTACAGATAGCAATGACATCATTAAGTGGAGATAGTCAGGAAAGAGGAAAATTATTCCCTGTTAAATAAGAAAATCATGTCAATATGGCTTTCAGGAGGACATACCTAAACAAGATCCACCACAAACTTGGTTTACTTGTTTTTGTTTTGAAGATGTGGCCAGAAACTCAATGCTGAAACTTGGAGAAAATCCTAAAGACATAATGTAGTATGGGTACAGTTAGCGATTAGACTAGTGCTCAAAACAACAGTTAGGAAGCCCATGATTAGCTTGTCATTTTAAAACAGAGTCAGAGGTAAGTGTCCATGTTCAACATCAGACCTGTTTTATTTGCCTTTGTGTAGAGGAAGCTTATCACAATGCCTGGGACCTAGCAGGCTTGCATGATTGACAATATAATGACAACGTTACTGTACCTCTTCCTCAGTTTGAAGGAAGCGTCAGCTTTTCTTCCAAAAGACCCATGCTATGGCACTGTCCTGAAGTTCTACTCTATCACTAGGTACAACTGAAGAATGCATTAAGATATGATAAAAGGTTGAAAATGCTTGGAGCTGCAAAGGACCTTAGTTCACACTCAAGTTAGGTGTATGAGTATGTCCCCATTAGGGCTTGTTGAGTTTACTCAATAGCACAGTTCAATGATGACAGAGCCAAAATAAGAGACTACCTAGACATGCAATTCTGTGTCCTTTAAATCATAATAGGTAAGAATGCAGTTTTTAGAAGCAGGTAGATAAAAATTCAAACCCTGACTCTGCCACTTAGAAGCTGGATGACTTTCATCAAGTTCAGGAATTTAAGGGATTTGTTTAACCTGACCTCTTAACCTCAGTTTCCTTGTTATCATGTATGAATAAAAACAGTGACTACTTCTTTAGATTATTGTGAAAATTAAATATAAAACTAGGCAAAGCTCTCAGCACAGCACTTTCACGTTGCACCTAATTAATCACATAGTAGTATTGATGTCACTGTTATCATGTACTCTCTTCAGTCAGACAGAAGCAAGGAGCTTGCTTCCTTGCATCAAAGATAACATATAGCTGATTAATTTCTCACCAAGCAATCAGTAATCTCAATGCAGGATTATCATAGTGAAATTTGCTGTCCCAGTAGAGATTAAGGGAGGTGTTGTGATAACTAGCCAAAGAATGCTTTCTTTCCTTCAGAGATGAAAAGTCCTGTTCTTTTCAATCCTAAATAATGCAGGAAATAGTGCAAGATAGGTAACATTCATGTGATCTTGGATTTAAAAAAGACATAAGCACATAGTTAGCTCACACACTATAAAAATGGATCTCTACTGTGTGTGAGGGATTCCTAAAGAAAAAAACAATTCAAGTGTTCACACCATATTTTGAGAATGCTTGTATGCAAACTCAATTGTTCTTGAATAAAAAAGAGAACCAGATTAAATTCATGCACAGCATTGTTACATAAAAATGTTGTTTGCTTTTGTCATAGATGTGTAAATTGCCTTAATATAATTTAAAGAACTTAAGAGTTAATTTTTTTAAAAACAGTGAGTCAAAATTTGAAGATGACAATATAGGAGTGACTAGGAAAAAAATGATAATTGAAGTCAAATAAATGAGTGAAATTGGCCAGGCACGATGGCACACACTTGTAATCCCAGAGGCTCCCAGAGGCTGAGACAGTAAGAACATGAGTTCAAAACCAGCTTCAGCAAAAGTGAGGCACTTAGCAACTCAGTGAGACCTTGTCTCTAATTAAAATACAAAATAGGGCTGGGGATGTGGCTTAGTGACAAGTGCCACGTCCCGAGTTCAATCCCGGCACCAAAAAAAAAAAAAAAATGAAATTAATACAGGGTAGTTTCTTAGAGGCATTCCAAATATGGTTGTCAACAAAAATCTGTAGAAGGAGAGAGGACAAGAGCAGTCTTAAAAGCAAGAGGAGAAGAATAAAGAACCAGCAGTGTTGAATATTACAGCACTAAAACCTACAGAATTTTCATGCACCAGATGCTTAGGGATAAGAAGGAATGCTAGTAGTGAAATTAGTTTGGAAGCTGTATTTGCAGAGAAAGAATGTTGTTTTTATTTTTCTGGCATTGCATTGGTACATTATGAGCAGGGTAGAGGATTATGACAGAAATCATGCAGAGGAGAGGCTCAAGAACCTCAAGACAAATTTTGTGCCAAAGCTTTCCAATGGAGAGGTGGAGTTTTATCAAAATAAGACCATTTGTTAACTCAAATAAAATAGCCATTGGTGACCTTTAAAGTAAGGAAAAAAGTCAAGGAATTGTATATGTTCATGAAATGTTTTGGAAAAGTTCCCAGTAAAGAAGAAAGATGAAATTATAGCTTGATAGGTGAAGAAAGAGAAGAAGGGAGATAAAAGAGAGGGTGAGTGGGAATGATAATTCAGAGACATTAATAAATGACAGACAACGATAGTAGTTTCCATTGATTGTATTGCTGAATTAGGAGGTGAAGCAGCCAAACTCGAGTGCTCTGAACTACGGTTATGAATTCAAAATGAATGGAAAATGTTCAGATTATCTGATGTCAGGAATTTGCTTGTGAGTGAAAATAGGGGTGAATGAATGAGAGGAATGATGAGCACGTGGAAGCCCTGGCTGAGGCTTCAAAACTACAAATGGTATTTCCCAAATTAACTGGTATGATTTTAACAAATGACCCAGTAAGGCAGTGTCTATTATTATATTGAGCAATAAGACCTCACAATGGGTCACTGAGTTGGAAGTTAATATTTGAAAGCATATCTGAAGTTCCCTTCTTAACTTTAAATGCTGCCTCTAGACAGCATTTAAACAGGGATACTTTATACATAGGTGAACATAATTTTAACATTTAGTCAAAATCTATGCTTTGTTTTTACAGAAAAAAAATACAACTTCGATTTCGATGAACTCATAATATCTAAAGAGGTGTGCCTATATACTATAGATATACACAATTTAGTATCTTTATCAATTAACTATTGCTGGATACCTACAAACCAGAACACATTTTAACTTCTCCTAACTAGAGAGCTGACAATATTTATTATGAAGATACTTGAATTTGCATTTACTGAGTGCCCGCTGTATGCCAGATCTTATATAAAATTCGGATGGTAGCTGGATGAGTAACTTGAAATTGCTGCTTTCAAAGAGAACTCACAGTGCAGACTGCTGAGGGCCATTGCCAAGTAGAAATGACACATCGATATTTCCTTGCCAGCGTACCCCATGTTAAATGGACTTGCCTTGGAAATTTGCTGTGACCTTGCATGTGTGTTTGAGAAAGGTGACCCTGCTCAATGACCAGGGTGGATCCAGGTTTTAGGAAGTATCCGGGTTTAAGATAATTTGGTTTTAAGGCGTTCCCGGTTTAAGACAATAGGGGTTTTAGGGAAGTTGGAGGTTGAAGATTATTGCTGCTGGGATTAGGGTGTTCCTGCTGCTTGTTTCCGTTGAGTTCTCGTGGAATGGTGAAAGATTTGGGACGTGAATTGTGCGGGAGGTAGGAGATTTCCCCAGAAAGTGTTTGTACAGGGCCGGTGTGAGTTTGGGGAAAAAAGAATTGCTGTTTGAATCTACTAAGCTGTGGTGGCTCGTGATTCTGTGCCAAGCCGAGACTGTGGCAGCAGACAAGAAAATGGATGAGAAGACATGAAATGTATGAGCCACTGTTTTTATAGTATGCCCTAGAAGCCACAGAACACAACATTTGCATCCATCTAGGGAGATTTGGGAGCCCTGGGAGAGTGATGATGTTCTCTAATAACCATAGAGTGCTATCTTGGCTTCAGCCACTGAGCTAAACAAAGAGGAGAAAGTGATGAATAGGCAGAGGTGGTCTCAGGCTGTTGGGCAACACAGTGATGGTGCTGGAGGTGTGGGCATACGGACAGGTCACTCCCAACATGCAGGGCTAAGCAGAAGAAGAGGGTCACCAGTAAAGTTATAGAAGAGGGGAGAAGAGCATCCATGTCAGAGAGCCGTGTAAAAAGTTCCCAACATAAACAAGAACATGATGTGTGTGGTGAACTGCAAGAAACTCAATGTTTCTGGCACATAGATTTTCAGGCAGGTAGGGGCTGTTGTATTAGGCATAGCTTATGCCCATTTTACAGGTAAGAAAGGTGAGGCTCACACTAGTAAGGAAAAAACTGGATCAAAGCAGCAGGATCAAAATTCCAACCAGGTCTGTCAGATTCTCAGCAAATTCTTTTTATATTTCTTCAGAAATAATTTTTTAAAAAATGTATTTATAATAATCTCATCATGAAAAAATACTAACATTGATTTACCTGCTTTTATTTAGAAGAACAAATACATCTCAGTATCAAGAATATATGGAACAAAAACTAAATAACAGAATAGAGGGGAAAACAACTAACAAAATATTTATTCATGAAATAAAGAAATGGTGCAAAAGTATTGTATTAAAATAGCTCAACTTACTTGTCAAAAATAGCATATCAAAATTGTAAATATTAGGTAAGAGATTAAGGTAGTGGTAAGGTGTGTGACAATATCAACTAGAAACATAGAAATAAGCTCTTTGAAGTCTTTGTTTCATGTCTCCTACTACATTGATAACTGACTCAACTTATAATTACATCATTCCATCTCTTTAAAATATCAAGGATATGGATTTTTTGTTTTTGCCTTGTTTCAGCAGGTTCCCAAACTCATGATCAAATAATTCTCCATTAGCATCTTCATTAGCAAATCTGCCATGACCCATCCAGTTCTGATGCTTAGAAACAGTTCTGAAAGACCAGGTCATGTTTATTTTTCCCATTAAAGTAGCTAACAAATTGGGCATGAAGAGAAATTATTGTGATGTGATGAGAATGGAAACAAGGTAATTAAAATGAAATCATTTAATAGTGCTTACCTTAGGTGAGAGGAGAATGAACTTCTAAAACATAGCCCATTAAGCCACAGCAGAAGCAAAGAATGCAACTAAATTCTCCAAATGCTATATAATCCTGGAGCTGTCCCAGTTCAGCTAGGCAAGGCATCTTTTGGTAAAAATTGATTTTTATAAACCTTGCAAACTGAACACGTAAACAGAAGAGTCAATATCATACTAATATGTCTCATGGAATGGAGCATCCATTGTCAGCAGTGGATGGTATGAGTGGATGGTATGATCTTATAACATGTCTACTCAGGTAATTTCCATTAAGCAAAAGAAACTGGAAATGAAGCAACTACATATCCTATGAACAAAACTGGAAATATGGGTAAACTGATTATGGACTAGAGTCTCCTTGAAAGGTCTAGTCTTTAAGAAATGGACTTATGAGTCAAGGACAGGTTCTTGGTTGGACATAAATATTAAAGCTCTGAATGTACCATTTATTGAGTTTCTTGTTTTTGTTGTTACTTGTTTTCCAAAAAGCATTGCAGGTAAAAGGAGAGAAAAAGTCAAGAAACTTTAGGAAAAGGCCCCACCTTTTCAACTCCAGCTTACCATGTAGGTTTCAATAGTCAACTTGTCACACATTGTAGAAAACTTTTAGGGAAGTTATTTCTAACCCATGCTACATGGAACAAAAAAAAAATCAGAAGAGATTAAGCTTCCCTAATAACATAACTGTAAAGGAGACCAGCCTAAATGAATAGAATATCAATTTTATAGAAGGTCTTAAATTGAATTTCATTTCCTGACCCAGAGTTACATATGCATACAATTAATGGCTAATGAATGCTGAAAAATAGAGGTCCTTCCAGACTGAGTTTAATATAGGGAAGAGAATTATTTATAAAGGAACATACTATATAAAATTTGTCATGACCAAAATGCTTAAGTAAATTAAACTTGTGTGATTAAACCCGTAGATCAAATTTGTGTGCACTCAGTACATACCATAAGAGTAAGTGGCAGTTCAACCTAAGTCTGAACTTGTGGGGTCAGAATTGCTGAAACTTTATTGAATTGAGCTCAAGTATTTGGTTCTTCTCATGCTACAAGCAGAGACCTAAGTATAACATGAAATCATGTACCTTACAAATTCCTGGAGATGAAATTAAGGAGAAGTTAACAGAATAAGATCTTTATATGGTACTTGACATCAAAGGTTTGATGAGGAAATTCTCAAAATGGTAGAGACTAACCTATTTACTCTTTATATATAGCATCCAACCTATACTAAAATATAAGAATAAATAAATGATTGAATGAATAAATGAATGAATGAAAAACAGAAAGCAATTCTAGTATTGGTATCTGTTTTCCCCTTAAAGACTAGATAAAATTTTATCTATAGTAAACACCTTACTAGGACTATGTTAAAACAGTGACTTTCAATTCTGGGGTACATCTCAGGACCATTAGAAAGAGTTAGTCATTACTAATTCTGTAATCTGGTTGGGCTGGGGTAGAATCTCTGTGGGCACATCTGTCATTTGACAAAGTGCTCTTTGATGGTTTTTAGATGCTAGTCACTGTCCACTCTGGATGTGGATGCTCTGCGTTCAATTTGAACATGATAATATAATATGCAGTTTGATTGCAAAGTTAAATAATATAATAATTCTGAGAGATGTTGTACAGTGGTCCTTTTTTCTTTTCACCACTCTGGGAAACATCCTTAGGTCTTTCCAACCCAGTCCGTTGTCCACAGAGGCTGACTGTGGAATCCCACATCACTTTACCTTACTGCGTTGGTCTATTTTACATGCCATTTTTTTCTTTCACTTTCCTACTATTTCCTGTCAAAACATATCTGTGCTAGTCCTTCTTTTTGCTTTTCAAGATTTAGCAATCTACCAATCAGATGTGTCTCCTGGAGGCATCATATTGTTGGATTTGTTTTTTTTTTTAATCCATGATACCAGCCTATGTCGCTTTATTGGAGAGTTTAAGCCATTAACATTTAGAGTTACTATTGATATATGGTTTGTACTTCCAGCCATGTTTGATTATTTATCCTTTTTTTTTTAATTTAGTTTGTTTCTCCATGATTATCTTTCCCCCTTCCCTCTGTCTTTACCGAGGCACTTCCCACTGATGGTTTTGGTTATTGTTTTTCATTTCTTCTTCATGTAGTGTTTTGCTCAAGATGCTTTGCAATGCTGGTTTTCTGGCTGCAAATTCTTTTAACTTTCATTTATCATGAAAGATTTTTATTTCATTGTCATACCTGAAGCTTAATTTTTCTGGATACAGAATTCTTGGTTGGCATCCATTGTCTTTCAGTGTTTGAAATACATTGTTCCATGACCTTCTTTCTTTCAGTGTCTATGATGAAAAATCCGTTGTTAACCTTATTGGTTTACCCCTGAATGTAATCTGCCTCCTTTCTCTTGTAGCTTTTAATATTTTCTCTTTGTTCTGTATATTGGATATCTTCATAACATTGTGTCTTGGTGTTGGTCTACTGTGATTTTGTATGCTCGGTGTCCTGTATGCATCTACAATTTGTATATCCGTTTCCTTTTTTATTTCTGGAAAGTTTTCTGTAATTATTTCATTCAGCAGGTTACTCATTCCCTTGGTTTGAATCTCTATACCTTCCTCTATCCTGATGACTCTTAAGTTTGTTTTTTTTATATTATCCCATATCTCTTGGATGTTTTTCTCGTGATTTTTTTACCTGCCTTTCTGAGTTGGCTAGACTCTTTTCAAGATGATATATTTTGTCTTCATTATCTGATGTTCTGGCTTCTATTTGCTCCACTCTGTTTTGAGTTTTTAATTTGGTTTATAGTTTCCTTCATTTCTAGAATTATTGTTTGATTTTTTTTATAATCTCTATCTCCTGATAAAAATGCTTAACTTCTTCTTTTATCTGTTTATGTAATTCGTTTTCAATGTGTTCTTTCACTGTTTGAATTTGCTGTCTCATATCCTCTTTAAGGTTCCATTCCATCTGTCTAAGGTGTTCCTTGAGTTCTTTATATGACCATTTTTCTGATGACTCTAAGTCCTCCTGAATATTTAGGCTGTCCTTCATTGTTTGTACTCCTTTTCTTCCTTGCTTTTTCATGCTGCTCATGTTACTTCTTGTTCTGTTTGACTGCTGAGTTACTGTTTACTCCTATAAATTTATTTGATGCTTGGGAGGAAAGGTATTAGAAGGGAAGGGAAGAAGTCACTAAAGAGAATGAGAGTAAGCAGATAGAATTCAAGGAAGGGGGGGATAATAAAATTGAAAAGAAATGAAAAGAGAAAAGAAGAAAAAAATAGGAAATAAAAAAGAAAAAAAATTTAAATAATAATTAAAAAAATTAAAATTAGAAGAAAAAAATTTAAAAAATTAAAAAAAAAATTTAAAAAACAACAAGAAAGAAAAATGAAAATGAAAAAAAACCCAAATCAAAAAAAAAAAAGGAAAAAAAAAACTAATAAATGCAGTCTTAGAGTTTGATTAACTTCTCTTCCAGTAGGTGGAGCTGTGTCCACCAGGCCAAGCTTCTCCTATCAATACGTGGGAACCAATCACTGTGCAGCAGCTCCTCCTCCCAGACTGGGCGAGTCTCCAATCCTGAGTGCCTAGGGCCTCCTCTTGTGTCTAGTCACTTCCCCACTTTTCCTCTAGCCAGGCCCCTCTCACGGGTGACGCTCACCACAATACTGGCTACACGCCAGGTCTGCTGCTCCTGGGAGCCCTGTTTTCATGAACGACTGGGCACACTCTCCCTGTTTGCCATTCCCTCAGACCCTAAGTTTGTAGAGCTTGGGGCTGAGAATCCTCAGCGAATTTTACCTGCCCTCCGGTAGCCACGCCCCCGGTAGCTGGTGTAAGGGACCTCAGTTGTCAGCACTGGTGGGAGCGGTAGCCGGGAGTTCCGTGCCGCGGGTCCCATGCCACTCCTGATTCCCTGGGTCTGGCTATCGCGCTCACGGGAGAGCTGGGAGGGGCCCTTAAGGTTTCCCCGATGTGTGGAGAGGGAAGGCTAGGGGATTACACACCTGTAGCCGCAGGTTTCAATGAAGTTATCTCCTCCACCGCAGTCTGATGACGTCAGTTCTCTGCCATGGTGGTATCTCTTGCAAATGGCGACAGTTCGTTTCCCTTTGCCGGGTGACCAATGCAACGGGTGGGTCCTTACTGTCTCTCCGAAGCCCAGTTTCAAACCTGTGGCCACTACCTATGAAGGTTCTGTTGGCATTTACCTCCGTAGGATCAGAAGGGCCGACCAGTTGTTTCAGCTGGATGGATTAGTGCTGAGTCACAGCTGTTTGTCTGTGGGAAGCAGGCGAACGGGAGCTTGAATTCAGCCGATCCGGGCTCAGTGTGTGTCCTGAGAGCCCAGACTGTTCGCCCCAGATCCACGTCAGCTCAGCATTGCCTAGTGATCCTGAGCAAACAGATTTAGGTTGTTTACAACTCCCTATTCCCGCATAGCTGAAGAGGTCAGAGACTTGATCTCTCCCCGCCCGCCGCCATGTTCAAATTGAACACAGAGTATCCACATCCAGAGTGGACAGTGACTAGCATCTAAAAACCATCAAAGAGCACTTTGTCAAATGAATATTCAGTTAAAAATAAAATTCAATGAGCCAAATACATGCTATGATAGTTACAGAACTCATAGGATAGGTAGCTACTGATTCATCAATAAATAGGTTTATTCCTGCCCTTAGGGTTTAAAGTAGAATTATGCTATAGTTGTGCATTACCAGATACCCATGGGTGGCAATTAAACAGTTCATATATGCCTAGTCCAAATTGAGAGGAACTATACATGTAATGTACACACCAGATTTTGAATGCACAGTATCAAAGGAGAAAAATATCTCACCAACATATTGTATATTTAACATGTGGAAATAATATTAAATAGGTTATGTTAAATAAATTAGTTATTAAAATCAATCTGTGTCTACATTATATTTCCACTGGCCAGTGCATTCCTAGATCCTTGCTATTCAAGGCAAAGTTCCCTGACTGACAGCATTGCATTAATAGAGGATTCTGAGAAATGCAGAATCTTGGACCTCGTTCAAGAGCTCCTGAATCAGAATCTGCATTTTAACAAAATGTCCAAGCTGCCTTCATATGACAGCTTCTGAAGAACTTTCGTGACTTCAGTAGGATTTCAGTACCGACAGGGGTCTGTTATTTCTCCATACCTTTGTAATCACAGTTCTTTAGAATCTATATAATATACCTTCAATTGGGGGCATAGTTAACACTTACTAAATATTGATTTCAGTAAATAATAAGATATTCCTTTTCTTATTTGTATAACAGTTTTTCTCATATTGAAATGACAATGGACTCACATACTATCCTTGTGACAGTTCTATTAAGATCTAAGAAATGAATTTGCTTTGCACACTACAAACAACAGGAGACGGTGGCCAGGTGAGTGATAACACCTATGATTTCATGAACATGCTATTTCCCTTCTTGCAATAAAAGGAAAAATTGAGATGGAAGCAATTGGATGCAAAAGTCCAACAGTGCTCTGAAGGCCTAATCGTCGGCCAGCTCTCCTCTGGGAGCAAAGTATATGAAGGTTGTTGTTAAACAACATAGGCAGACAAGCTGCTGTTGCCTTTGTCTGCTTTGCAATTGGGGAACGGAGGAAAACCAAGTGATATTCTTTTCTCTTTCCTTTTTTATTGTTGTTGCTGGTACCGATAGTTTTCATTTGGTTCCAGAATCCTGACACTACTTATGGAGGAATTTATACTGAGTTCGTTGGTTCTGAAAGCAAAATATCATGCTAATGAATCACTAAAAGGAAGGCTGGTCTAATTATAGCCAAATGCGGCAAAATAATCTTTCTTATGATTGCCCCTGATTAGGTATAGGCTGCTGTGCTCACTGCAGGGGGCTGCAGATTATCCCTGAAATGCAAGGTGCCCACTGACTGTCAGGAGTGGAAGGACTTGTAGAAAACAAAGTATTACATCAGTACTTTATTATTTTTGTAACATTATGTCTTTAATTTTTCTATACCCAATAGCTTGAACTTAGAATCATTCAGTGAATGCTTACTGATGAATTGATCTCATGTTCAAAAAATAAATAATCGAATGTTTTAAGTATTCATGGAATCCAGGTGTGGTGGCACATGCCTGTAATCCCAGCAGCTTGGGAGGCTGAGGCAAAAAGATCACAAGTTCAAAACCAGCCTCAGCAACTTAGTCCCCAAGCAACTCAGTGAGACCCTATCTCTAAATAAAACAGAAAATAGGTCTGAGATGTTGCTTAGTGAGGTCCCCTGAGTTCAATCCCAGGTACCCCCAACCCCCCACCAAAAAACAAGTATTCAGGGAGAAGCCTCTGCAGTCACTATATAATCTACTATCAATAAAGGGTAAATTATTTTAAATCCAAGTGGAATCCCATGGAACTCCAATGGCAGGAGCCACAATAATGAGGGGCTCATAGAGGTGGGTAGATTTGAAATAACTCTAGAGAACTCACTAGTACTAAAAAAATGAAAATCTCAACAAATGGAGTTTAGATGTCTAATTGTCTTTAATTATTGCTTCATATTTTGGACAGCATCCAATCTGAAGATGTAGATATTACTTCACTGAGCACGGAAGAACAGTTGGTTTTCATAAGGTATTTTGAGCAGGAACAAAGAAACTTCAAAGCACAAAAGTGTATTGGTTATCATCAGGTTGTGTTACTTATAAAGGTTAATGCAGAAGGAACGTTCTTACCATGTCATCTAAAATTGGCCTGTTTCAGGATCTGGCTACCATTTCTTCCCTGATTTCTTAAAAGGTCAAGTAAACATCTTAGTCTCAGATTGATAACATCCTGGAATTTTAGCATGATTGACTTTATTTGGGTTGTGTCTGACTTTTTCGGCTCAGTCCAAACCAATGATTTCCTGTAAATTTCATTTAACACGAGACTTTCAGAAACCTTCATCCCAGTAGCCTGCTATTGCTTTTCAGATACACGAAATAAAACAGATTTTTTCTTTCTCACTGACTCTCCCAGCTGACTCCTTACTTTCCTCTGACTCCCTATCATAATCTTCCTAGCCATAGCCTTATTTCATGATCTTTCAGATGGGGCTTTGCTACTTTCTAGCAATTCCTTCTTTCTTTTGTGGCTGAAATCTGCTTAGCTAAGTCATTTTTCAAGTCAGCCCACCCCTTGTAATGAGTTGCATCCCAGGTTAGGTAGCTATCCCCTGGAACATTGGTACAGATCTTTTCCTGATAAATGATGGGGGAGGGCCAGGCAACATAACTACATATCTAGTTAGCATACATGTTCTCTTATCAACAAACATTTATTTAGAACATTTGTTCTAGGGGTTGCAATTTTAAAGATGGGTAAGACAGACATGGTTCCTAAATTTTTTTTTAAAGAGAGAGAGAGAATCTTTTTTTTTTTTTTTTTTGTAGATGGACACAACACAATGCCTTTATTTTTATTTTTTATATATTTATTTATTGATTTTTAGGTGTAGATGGACACAACACACTGCCTTTTTATTTTTATGTGGTGCTGAGAATTGGACCCAGGTCTTGTGCGTGCTTGGCGAACGCTCTACTGCTGAGCCACAATCCCAGCCCAGTTCCTAAATTTTTCAGTAGCAACCAGTGCTATGCAGAGAATTACAGTAGAGTAATAAGAAAAGAGAGTGAGTTTTCATTTTAAGGAAAATTAAAGCCACTGGAATGACATGGTTAAATAAATCAGCCTACAAAATATAAAATCATGTTTAATAATTAACACATAAATTATAGATTACATATAGGGAAATGCAATACAAATTATTAAAGTCCCACACCCCACTTCGCCATATATAAGTCTTGGGGGGACTTTCATGGGATTAAAAAATTGAGGGAAGACTTTTTACCTTTGTATCAATATGGTTATTAGGAACATATTCGTTTTTTTTTTTTTTCAAGAGAATGTGTTCTTTTAGACACTGCTCCTGCATACAAAACAGTTGGCATTCCCCCTAAACTGAAAACTCTGCAGTCTAGGAATCTGGTTCTTTAGCTTTGTGACCTCTCTTTCATCTCATGTTGTCTTAGTCCATTTTCTGTTGTCTTTATAAAATACTTGAGACTGGGTAATTTGTAAAGAAAAAAAATAGAAGTTTATTTGGCTCCTGGTTCTAGAGACTGGGAAGTCCAAGTGTGTGGCACCACCATCTGCTTGGCAATCTGTGAGGGTCTTCTTGCTGCTTCACAACATGGTGGAGCGCATCTCATGAGATGGAGCAAGTGTGATAGACCGAGTCCCTCTTCCTCTTTTTTATAAAACCACTAAGGCCATTCTTGGGGCCCCACCCTTATGATCTCATCTAATGCCAGCTACTTTCCAAAGTCCTACCTCCTAACACTGTTGATATGTGAGATTTGGAGATTTGGAGATTTAAACACATGAATTTTTAGAGGATACTTTCAAACAATAGCACATATCCAAACCATTAGGCAATCCTGAGGGTTCTACCTTCAATATAGATCCACAATCCAATAATTTTTTCCTCATCTTCACTGCGACGAATACGGCTCAAGCTGTGATCTTTTATTTCCTGGCTTAATATCTGTACTCTTTGCCTGGCTTTTAATTTGTCCATCCCAACCCTTCTTCTGAGTATATTTCTCGGCACAGAAGCCAGCTTGATCCTTTGAAACTTTAGTGTTAGATAATGTCACCACCACTCAGGTCAAAAACCCTTCAACAACTCTCAATAAAAGACCAAGTCTTTACAATGGCTGCAAGGCAAACTGGATCTCATCACTCTCTCCTGCAATTACCCTCACTCCTCTCTGCTACACTGGCCTCTGTGTCATCCTTAAAAATATATCAGATGCATTCCTTTCCTGGGGCCTTTCCCTAGCTAGCTCTGTGTTTTACCCTTCCTCCACATATCTCCATAGCTGCCCTCCTTCAACTCTTTACAAAAATCTCACCTTTACATAGAGCTGAGGGCTCAATGCAGCCTACTTTGGTGATCTTATTTGAAATTGTCAGCTGCTCCCATCAGTCCCTAGTACCCTACTTTTTTTTATTATTGCATTTGAACATACAGCATAAAATATTTGTTCATGACTGTTATTTTTTATTAACCATCATTTCCAGATGCCATATAAATTTCAAAAAGTTAGTGATTTGTGTAGCAATATAATCCAAGTGTTTATATCAGTGCTTGGCACATAGAAAGTTTCAATATATATTGTTGGATGAATGAATGAATAGACTCCTGCCTCATAGACACATCATCCTTCTGGCATCTCCGAATCTTGCCATATTCCATGGATAAGTCTAGAATGAGATGGGTCATCATGACTTCAAGGCTCTGTGGTTTATGGTTTTTTTCCATCTAGGAAAATGAATCACATTTTCTTTCTCTCAGGGCTTCTGGGTTACTTTTGATAAAAACCATTTTAGAGAACCAAAGCCCAGGAGATTCTTTTTAACAGCTTAAGCTTTAAGCCTTGTCCAAACTTTTCTGCTTGAGATGGGAAGGAAACCTGAAGGTCAAACAGTAACTCATCCTATTACCATAAACATCTCTTTCTTTCGTAAAAGTTCTAATGGTTGTAAGTATTGAAATCAAATTTAGAGGTCTTAGTTTGGGGCCTATTTACATCAACTTAGTTTTCTGTGGTTTTATAACTAGGACACAAGGTATCATTTTTATTTATAAAAACCAGTATTAATTTATTTCAATTGGGCATTTAAGTTAGTAGATTGTGTTTCATGATATTAAATAATTTTTAAGTTTATATCATGCTGTCACCTAAAACATACCAATTTTTCTGAACTTGTCTCCCAAGGTTATGTGTAAACTATTATTTGCTTTTATAACAATGAAGCATAAATATGTTCAGCAGTGGAAAGCAATGAAAAATTTATTATGGATAGACAGATATCTATATGAAACTCACTTGCAACATTTTTAATGCTTTGTCCTTTACTAAGATGAAGAGTGATGATTTTAAATTTTACTTTAATCTATATCTAGTTCTATAATTTCAAGGCCAAACTTAGATGCTAATTGCTGGTGGGATTTGTAAAAACATAATTTGATGTGTCAACTTAAATGAAACAGTTTGTCTTCGCAGGGAGAGAAGAAGAAATGAATGGTAAGGCAAAAACCCTAGAAATGCAGAGCAATCTAATTATTAAAATGTGTAGGTCACTTACCAGAAATATTAAGAGTGGTAACTTAAAAATTATGACACACTTTATCAAGGGTTGTCCTCATTAAAAATGTTAATGACAAAAATTTTGCCCACCTAAAGTGTCTAGGAAAATGTAACTCATGAAATATACTAAATACATGAATTTATAAAAAATGATTACATTTTTCATTTTTTAAAAAAAGTGGCCAAATAAACTTGTTCTGGTATGAGTGATTAATTAGCATCTTTGGAGCACAAAACCTACTTTTAATTTTTGCTTCTGTCATAATTATGATTGAGTGCCTATCAGACACTCTTATATATCTGAGAGTATAAGTTCTCAAGAAATGCTATGAGTTAGACCAGACCTCAAATATAGACCCATGACTAAATTGATCTTGGACAAATAACTTTCCTAAGCTTAGGATAATAATAGTGTCCACTGAACAAGATTATTGTGAGGATTTAGTGAAATGCTATATAAAACATATGCAGAGTAGCAGAATACAAGTTCAGTAAGTTTTGTTGGTATGTTTTGTTGTTTTCCAAATGAATTTTGTTAATATAGCTTTGCAAACTTGCAGTGTCATTTCCAACGCAGGTACAGAATTTTAAGTTTACTTCCATAACTTGTCCATTTATTAAATTTCAGTCTATCCTTCAACACTGTTGATATTACTTTAATCCCAATTTATCATCCAACTTCTCTCTATCCCTCCCAGCTTTGTACTGTTTGCAATTCTGACTGCCATGTCATCTAAATCTTTACCCAACTCATTTGTAAAAAATGCAGAAAAACATGGTAATATTCAGATACCTAAAGTTCAACTGTATGGACTGAATTGACATGGAGCCAAAAATGAGCACTCTTTAGGCAAAATTGTTCCATCTGTTATAGATCTTTTAATTGTTCTTTCATAGGGTCAATATAACATCATATTATGGTTTGAATAACAGTAATTTTTATACATTTCTTGTTTCTTCTACTAGGTTTCTTGAAACTCTATATTTGTTATTATTGGGACTATGATTCATTCATCTTCATTATTAATTTATGTAATCCAAAGTATGTACCCAAGTGCCTTAGATATACACTCACTGTATGTTTTCTGAATTAATAAAGTGAACACAGTATTTAAAGTGAAGATGGACATATCTTTGACATAAAAATATGCCTCCAATTTAGGAAAAAGTTATCGTTTTGGGGTGCAATGCACAACTTCTGGAAGGGAAACAACCCACCTTCGAGATTAAGCACTGAAGGTGATATCCAGGCCATGCTCACATCTACTTAATTTCCCAAGCATCACATGCTTCTTTTTTACAATTTTCTTGCCTTCTTCCACCTTACATTCCCCTGCTGTGAAGCTTAATTAAACCATGTTTGCAAAGTATATTGAATTTTTCAGGATAAAGATGCTATGGAATTGTGTTATGTGTATGGTGATGTGACATCTCTGTTCTCTCCTGGTCCTGACTATAAATCCCATGCTACTCTGAACAGGAAGCAATAAAACAACATGTAATCTGAGGTTATATAGAAATATAGCACATTTCCACTGGATGCTCCTAGAAGACTTTAGGAATGTGTTTTCTTTTGAAACACATATCCCTTATAGTTTTTCTTGCTAAAGGACAGGGAGGAGAAGTCGCAAACCAATTCCATCACCGAAAATAACGTTGTTTCATTGAACTGTGATGAACTAATTAAAGAACCATGGACACCATTTTACCTTTTAAGGATTTACTTTCTTAAACTGTGAAAAGCAGAGTCAAAACAAGTGACTTCTCACTTACCTTTGAGATCTGCTGAGATGTCATGCAAATAGGGTAGTGTAATTTCTTATGGACAGATATATATATACACTGATGTATATGACATTACAATTCTAATTGGAGACATCTTAAAAGATTAGGATGACAGATGAGCTCATGATTTAAATATAAGTGACTGAGATCAGGATTGCAAAATTTAACTGACTGTCTTAAATATTAATTGTCTGGAATGTCCTCCCACTTAACTCTTCACAGAGAGACATCTTGGCCACCGCTCAAGTCCAGCAAAGCCAAGTTCCTTCTCCCAGGCTGTCCTGTATTATAGTTCACTCTTATACACTGCAGATTTTCATTTTCCATCTAAGTTACTACCTACTGAGGATAGGCAGCACATTTTTTTCCTTCTTTATTCCTTTGAAGGATCAATGTACCTAGGCATTAGAGACCATGAGCACACAATATTTAAATGGCATTTGTAAATACAGTCTGACTCTATCTCTGCAGATTCTACAACCAGGTACTCAACAAACTGTGGACCAAAAATATTTCAAACAACTTTGTCTTGACTTAATACTTGTAGTCTTTTTTCTTTTAATTGTTCCTCCAACAATAAGTATAAAGTGACTTACATAGCTTTTACATTGTGCTACATAGTATCAGTCATCCAGAATTGATTTTAAACATACAAGAGGACTGTGTAGATTATAAGCAAAGACTACACCATTTTAGAGAAAGTATCTGAACACTTACAGATTTTGGTACCATGTTCTAGACCCAATCCCAATGGATACTGAGAGACAACACTACCCAATCACTATACCATCTGCATTCTGAAAACTAAACATGACTGACTTCAGATGCAGACATGATTGATGATAAAAAGGATCAACTGAGTCTCAAGCATGACTGACTTTTACTCCAGATCTTTACCGCTTGGTTTCCAATTTTGGAAAGCAGTGAATTGCCACCTGTCTTTTAGATATATTATAAGGATTAAATAAAATAATGTGAGCAAATCTTATACATAAAAGATATTTGAGAAGTGGACTATCAGTGACATTATTATCAAAGTGAATGTGATTACTGTATACTTGCTTTTGTACATTTATATAACTAATCAGTAGTCTGATGTGTGCAACAGGATGTCCTCAGGAGCACATTAAGTTTTTTGTACTGGTAAGTATTTTATTATCTTCTTTTTAACTGTCTCTATAATGAAACTTTGCCTAGACTATTGACAGTTTTCAAAAACATTAATCATCCATTGAATGAGTAGATGATAGTAATTTTTTCTTCTTTTTCATATTTATATTAATGTATTATAGTTATACATACTAGTGGGGTCTTTTTTTGACATAATCATAAATGCATATAATACAATTTTCTCTAAGGGGCACATTGAATGTGTAGCTTCTTAGGACCCAGTCCCGAAAAGGCTGACTCTGATGATACTTGAAAATATGCTTTGAAAAATGCTGCCTCACAGATGAATTGTTCATAACTTGTCCCTATTTTTGCAATACTTCAGATAGACATTCCTCAGAGTCTCCGAGTTTCAGGCATTTGACTCTTTACTAAATATTAAAATATGGAAATATTTTGAGGTTGACTATCTCAAAAGTGATGTAGCTTGTTGAAAAAACCTCGAAGCTATTCGGTTGAAACACAGGAATGAAAAACTATCTAGTGTAATTTTTCTGACCAAAGAAAATAATTACCTTCTCACAGTCAGAAAATTACACAAACATTTTTGCCTCTCATAGTATAGCTGCCATCTTCAATTTCAAAGCATGGCTAAGACCTCAGGTTATCCACATAATCTGAACTTCAACATTTGAGACAATTATTTTTAAGGCAAAAAATTTTTTTTCTCTTTCTCTGATTGTCAGTATTGCTATACAATTGATATTAAAACTGCTGTCAATAAATTGCTTTAACCAATAGTTTTCTTATATACTGTTCTTTAGCTCAACTTTTAAGCACTGGAGAATTTTGAGAGTAAATCACACAAGGTTAAGAGCACCAGGGTGAAACAACGTAGAATTATAAGTGATTTTTAAAATTAGTGTAGATTTTCAAATTATAAAATTATTTTTAACATGGGTCTTTAAACTGATTTTAGTGTTCAAATTTTACTATTTTTTTTTTAAAATTTAAGCCAATAAGAGGAATGCTAATTGTGAAAAAATTTATTCTTGCCAGAATGTCATCTATTTCTTGATATAGTACAGTACTGGTAAAAAAAAAAAAAAAAGTGTGTTGTTAGAGACGGAGATCAAGATAATAGTGGATAAAGAAGATAAAGTTGCTTTCTTTATGGTGACATTTGGGTCTTTTAGGAGGCCCACAATCCACAGAGGTGAATATTCCTTCCGCCCTGTTACTCAGTGGTCCTCAATGTAGAACTTGCATTTTGCTGTTCAAGATGGATGTTCATCTGGCTCCTGACTCAATACCCACATTCTTGATCATGATAGTTCTGTGACCCAGATATTATTGACTTTACTTAATGGATAGGAAACATAAATTCTATAAAGGGAAGGAAATATGATGAGGTTCATGCAATAAGTAGTGATAAGAAAACCAAGTTACAGGTCCCCTGGTACTTTAGCTGTAATTACTAAAAGAGAAAACTAGATGGATTCAAAGGACTCCTATTTCTGAGGAAACGATCTCCAGGGGACCTCGGCTGTACTCCTGTTCCACTAGAGAAAGTCAGTTTCCAAGTGGAGGAATCCCATCAAGTCAGAAACAAAGAGACAAGTCATCTTTGAAGAACAAGAATAAGAATTTGGGAGCCATCATATCTGTTTCAGAATGTAAAATCTTCTAGTTTCTTTGAAATAATCAAAGTAGTCCCAACAGAGTCACAGATGGCACATTTGTGGCCAATAGTATATATTTTTTTAAAAAATGATACACATAAAAAGGGACGCACTATTCTTTCTTTTCCTCTTCATTTTTGTTATGTATTACTGAACATAATTTCCTCAATTATAACAGAAATGAACTCTCTTTTTTTAAACCAGTGTGCTCCCCCTCTAGGACTCAAAATTACAGTGCTATTTTGGAAGCATCATTTCGTTCCATGGTGGTAATTTGTCTAAATCTTTGCCTTGTGGCCTCAACGAATACATTTGGCAGGAAGAGTTGGATGATAGGAACAGGGAGAACTTCTGTGAACGCCATACCTTGGGAAATCAGCAATGATGTGAAAAGAAATACATAAAAGCTACCCAGTGCAGTATATATGTTTTTAATGGGACTTCATTAAAAGTATATACTTCTTAAAGCTCTCCACAGCATGGCAGTGGGTTTCTACAGAAGAAGTACAGGAGCACTTAGAAGTTTTCTTTCACTTCCCTTCTTTTTAACTCACTCACTATAAGCATTGATAGAAAAAAGGAGATTAGCTGCTGGTTCATATGAACTTTGTAGCAGGATTTTTACCATTTTCCATTGATTTCCTGGGGACTTTAGAATCAAGGCCAAAGGGGAGCCCTGATTTGTGAAGTCAGAAGTTGAGCCATTGGAAGAGTGGAGGTTCAGCAGGGGTTGCCTTCAAGGACACTGTAGCCAAAAGAGCTGTACCTCCTGGAATGTCCTAGAAGATGTAACTAATGCCTTGGCTTAGGGGGAGGGTCCTGAATCCAAGCAATGCCTGGCATGAAGTTGGTCCTCAATGAATGCTTAATTAATGAATGAGCATCCCACCAGTGGAATTGAAAACCCAGAATTCAGGAAATAGAACCAGAGTTCTAAATGTGGGAATTTAAAGTTTAAAAAAAAAAGCAGAATTAAACAGGCCAACGAGGACAACAGACTGTGGCCACATGAGATACATGCTTATATTGTAGTAAAAAGAAAATCTGATAATATGAAGTGTTCAGTATGAGGAAACCTTCAATGCTATAGGTGAAGGCAAACTAACAAAGTTTTTTAAAGTAGTAATATCAAAATAGTTCTTTTTCTTTTTTTTTAAACTTGTGTATCAGAATGGTTTTGAAGGGAGGGAAATGTAGGCATAACAATAAGTCAGGAATGTAGTCCAAGCTGGAGAGGAGGAGCACATGCCTGAGAATCTGATATCTTGAACTATACTCCAGATGTGCAGTTCATGAGCTGTAGAACACTGACTATTTTTTTAAGTCATGCATCAGTGATCTCATCTACAGAGATATAATTCATTAATTCACTATATTTGAGTCTATCTCATCATCAGTCTTTGTTCTAGAAGCTGTGTGATCAGGTGTACAATAGCAAGCATTTTCACAAAGTACTTCAAAATAGTGCTATTCAAGTAAGAAGGGGAGGGTACAAATGGTAAAAAGATAAACATCTCATGAAGAGGAAATAATCAGTATAAATACATTGAGGGAAGAACAAATTGCACATACTCAGGAAACTGAAAGAAGGTCAATATGTACTTGTGGATAAGGCAAAGAGTGACGAGAGGAGATAACAGAGAGCTGGCAAGGGCAAGTTCATGGAGAGGTGCACATACCAGGCTAAGAAGACAGGATATATTTTAAATGTAAGAAGAGGTGTATGGAGGGTATTTCTGTATTCACCACTGCTGAATAGGAAACAGGAAATGGATTGCTGAGGGATATGGAATGGAGCTAGGAGGCTCATTAAAAAGCTATTGCACATGTCTGGAAAAGAGATAATGGTGGCTTGAAATAGGGTTGATAATGAAGAAGAGAGAAGCACAGATTTGGGATGTGTTCAAGAGGTAGAATTAATAGGATTTTCTGATAAATTGAATTTGTCAAGTAATAGAAATCAAGGAATCAAAAATAGTACCTACAGTTCTGGCTGAAGCAGCTAGCTAAGTCAGCTTTTTCATCATTCTGACCAAAAATCCTAACAAGAACAATTAGAAGAGGAGGAGTTTATTTTGGCTCATGGTTTCAGAGGTCTCAATCCATAGATGGTCAGTTCCATAATTGTGGACCCACGTGAGGCAGAACATCACAGCAGAAGGGCATGGTAGATAAAAGCACCTCAGAACATGGCACCAGGAAAGGGAGAGAAAGTTCCACTCACCAGGGACAGAATACAAACCCTAAAGGCAACCCCCAGTGACCTATCTCTTTCAGGCAACCCTACCTGCCTCTAGTTACCATCCACTTAACCCATATCAGTGCATTAATCCACTGCTTAGGCTATACCTCATATTATAATAAGTTTACCTCTGAAGATTTTTGCATCGTCTCACACACAGGCTTTGGGGAATACCTCATATGTAAGCTAGAACAGTGGGTAAGACTGGGAGGCGTGGGTTGCAAAATCAAGACTGTCTTTGTGATTTTAGTTTAAAATACAATATTAGACATCCAAGTGGAGATGTTCAATGACATGTGTTTGAAGCTGACCCAGGGAGATGTTAAAGCTAGAAGTAAGTATTTTGCAATTGTCAGAACATAGACAATATTAAATCCATGGGATTGGGTCAAGTCACTCTATCCACATTGGGTGGATAGAGAAGTCAATGGGGCTGTAGCAAATACATTGGATTAGTTCACAGTCTCCATTTCTTGTCCTTCAGTGTTTCTTCCTATATTTGCAGGGTCTGGAAAATCAGTAACCATGTTTTCCAGGTTTGTTTCATTTAAGTTCTAGGTGGAACTTAAGTTCCTCCAATCAGATACACTTGTGCACGTTTAGAAGTCAGAATTGAGATATGTGAGGAGAGTGAGGCTGGGCATTCATGATGTTCACGATGCTACTAATCTGGATCCAGCCACTGTAGTGACAACTTCTTAACTCTGAAAGCAGCAGATACTTCTAACGCTTCCTAATCATGGGAGGGTCAACAACTTTTTTGATTATTCAGTGAAAGTGATTTCTGGACTCTCAGACAAAAAGCTGATTTATTCAGTTCATTTAAAATAAAAGTATTTAATCCCCCACTTAAAACAAGGCATCTATTCCTGCTTAAATTGGTCAAAGTGTATTCTTTTTTGACCAGCAGAGTGCCTTGACTCAATATTGCTTCACTCCAGCATTAAAAGGTTCTTCGGAGGGGAAGAAACCAGCAAACCAGTGAGATGAAAAGAAAACCCAAAAGAAAGATTTTATGGCAACGGGGATGGCTGTGTTTCTTCTAGAGTATCATTTAGTTATGAGTTGTCACTTGAGAATTGAGTGATCAAATAAAAAAAAAAAGAAGCCAGGAAGATCATGTGTGAGCTTGCAAAGAACAGTCTCTGCCAATTGGTAAAATCAAATGCTGTTGAGAGTAGCTTAAAGTGGGAACATGAGCTAAGGAAACAGATTCAGTAAACATGGCAACTTTTACAGATGTTTTAATGTAAAGAATGTTTGCAAATTGGGGTGGGAGTAAACAGCAGAATAGGTGTGGAAGAATGGGTATTTGTGTATGTTCATTTTGAAGATAGGTGCTGCTACTACACATGTGTAGGGAAAAGAGGAAGAAATGGGTGGAACAGAGAAGATGGTTGTAGGAGCAAAGTATTCGAGATTACCAATATGCTGGTTACTCTGGTTATTGCCTTTTCTTCCTTCAACTAGGAGGGAAAGCCTTCAGCTGAGAATGAGTTAGAGTTGTCAGATGGTCTCAATGAATGAATTGAGAAAGTTTTGAGAGACAGAAGGTATGAAATGGTAGTTTTACGGAGTATGGATAACAATAAGCTGAAGAAGAAATATGTATCATGCATTTAAATCCTAGGTCATAAATTTGTATCAACATTGGTCTGAGTGTTATATGGATTTTCCCTCACCTCAGAAACATATATTTCGTTGCCTGTATACAGACACAGGGTAGGCTGACAGTCATGTTTTAGAAACAGATAATAGAGTGGAAGGAGAAGTGTTATAGATATTTACGAGGAAGTGATTTTAATTATGAAACACAGAATCAAGTTTGGTGCATCGATGGAAGTGAAGACTGATCTGAATATAGACATGGAGTAGAGGAACAGGTGAGAGGAGGTGGTGATCAAAGTGAAAGCTTCTCATCTGAGAATTTGCTATGATGAGAAGGTCAAGGGTTTGATCAACAAAATAAATAATCAAAACAGAGAAAATGTTTACTGCGACGGACAGTTGGGAAGCTGAGAGGTTATCTATTTGGATGTTGAGGTTTCCAGGTACAGTGCCAGAAGTAGTAATGGGAAGAATACACCTAACTCAGTGTGAAAAATCATCCCTGAATGGTCAGGGATAATCAGGGTCAGTAAATGATTGTAGCCAGACAGAATGTTGGGTGGATATCCTCCTTCTCACCAAACCATCTCAGAAAGAATATTGGCAGTGACTTGGTAGAATTACTATTAGGATTGCATGAAATAACAGAGGTAAGGTGCTTAAAAATGGACTGGCACTCCAGTGCTATTGTTATGCCACCACTAATGACTCAACCTACATGAACAAAAAGTCTAATATATATTGGTCATGGGAATAGTCATTCTATTTTTTCCTTTGTTTATTTCTTTGACCTAGGATCATAGACAATTAAATCGGTAGAGGACCTTGAAACTCATCTCATCCAAAGTTCTCTAATGGTTTGTTAGATGCATGAAGTATACCTAAAGAGCTTATTAAACATATAATTTCAGGCCTTCACACTTGATAATTCTGATACTTTATACCTGCAGTGGGACCTGGGAACCTGTATTTTTAATAGGCTTTTTTTTTTAACAGATTCTGATACGTAGCCAAATTTGGAAAACACGGTTCAGCACATTACGTTATAGATGTAAAAACAAAGACCATGGTCATAAGTGACAGAAGTAGGACTTTTAACAATATTTCTTGCGTTTATGCCCAGGACCTAGATCCTGACTGACAAGCACATAGAAGCACTTTGGGAAGTAAAATAAGTATTTATACCCTTTTCTTTGTTCTTATTTTCTCCCTAGGTGGATACAGTGACTATGGCAGTAAAATAGTCAGCATAGTTCTATGCCATCAATCAAGCTTTACATTAAATTGTCAGAAAGATGGTATGCAAAGTAGAGGCTTTGAATTATAATGAAGTAAGTTGGTAGTTGTTTCAATGATCCAGAGCTATGACTATATAGGCAAGAGTAAAATGAAGTGGTGAACACAAAATTAAAAGAAAAAATAAAACTTTTTAGGACAAATGACAAGGCATTCTGGCTCAGTATAGTGTATCAGATTGACAAGATCCATATGTGAAATTTAAGTTCCAGCAATAGGCAATCTTACTAACCTTTCCTAATCTAAGGAGGCAATTCCAAAACCTATCTACACAGTAGAATCATCCCCTAGAAATTCTGACTTAATAGAATTCTTTATATAGTCTTGAATCTATGGAATAACTATTTAAATGTGGATTTGATACTGATAATTTATTGACTAGGAATCTCAGGGAAACTCTATCTTATAAAAGATCTTGAAACAACCCATTTTTAGCACACTGAGGCATGTTCAAGGTTCTGCAAGCCCATCACATGTAGACTACTTCTGGCCACATAACAGTATTTGGAAGATAAAGATGAACTCCAGTGGGTTGCCAATAAATATGATATTGACTGTTTCAACAACAGAAGTCAGTATGGCCTGTGGTTTCAAATAAAATGGTGTGAAAGCAGTCACTGTGCATTGAACTTTAATTCAGGAGCTGGACACTACCTAGAATATCTTGTCCACCCCCATGTAAGAGCGTGATTTTCTGTGATGCAGTTGCAGCTGGGTAGGCAGTGGTATCACACATAAAGGCATTTACTCTTCCACTCTTCCTGAATATGTAACGGCAGCAAGGTACCACTGTCTAGCAAATAAGCCTGATGCTGACAGCTCAGTATGTTATCTGAGCTCTCTGTATATATTATTTTCCTGCTCTGCCAGACAAAAACAAATTATTGTAACTGGGAGAAACAGGTACAGAGAAGAATTATGACCCTCTACACACTCTTATTTTTTAATTTACAAGTAGAGAAACTTTAGGCAGAGATGATGCTGTCCAGGGTACCTCTAGGACACGATACAATTGAGACAGAACACTTTGGCCTTCTCTTGAGACAAATGATGGGCTGTTCCAAATGTTGTTCACGGCCCCAGAGGCTTTATTTCAGTATAAATAAGGAAGATGCCTTTAGAAATAATGTGTGAGGTAAATCTTCCCTAAGAACAAAGGATGCTACTGGAAAATAGGAAGCCTTAAAAGCCTGTAACTTTTACATGCACTCAATTATCTCTAATAATTACAATGTCCAGAGCCTGAAAAATTGAGATGCCATTGTCTGTAGCAGTTCCACGGATCTCATCCACAGGAGGCTTTGGTTTGCCATTCCAGGTCTGTGAATTCCTCCCATGGGACTACTGTTGGGTGGACCTTCGAAGGCTATGGAGGACAGGCAGTTTTTGAAAGTTGAGTTCAATATTACTCTGTGTTCAGTCTCATTCTTGGTGTTCTTGCTTTGCTTAGATCAAAATTTTCAGTGTAGTGATGAACCCACAAATGGTTATGGAATCAGAATAGGAAGGTTTCTGGCATTTCTAGTAGGTTGACTAGACATTTAGAATTAGACCAAATATCAGAATAAGGAAGATTTTTACTGCACTAGCTACCATAGAGATGATGAAAGGATATACTATATTAACACACGATCAATATTCTATGTTGCCCTTCAATATGTACAAATATTACTATCTGCATGAAAATTTGAAATAAAGAATTCCAGGAAGCAGATTTAGAGAAATAGTCATGAACTAATGTCCCACCTAATCTCTACTTGTAGCTTAAAATTTTAACAAAATTATTTTCAAAATTAAGGTCATTTTTCATATCATTAGTGTTATTCGTTTTCACATATTGATAAAGAATTATTGGGACTATGTATTTAAATTAGTCTTGCATTTACTAAAAGATGTATTTAAACTAAAATGACAAAAAGAATAAAATTAATCAATGGCACTGATGAAATACCAGAATCTGAAAATGGACTTTATTAAAAATTATTCCAATATCCTTCATCTTTTTTCTTCCTGAGACAACCTTAATGCAATTACTTTGCCTTAAGAATGGTAAAATGGCCTATTTTCTACCTTTTTTATGATCTTTACTAATAGCTCCAAGTCATATTCTATCAAAGTATAGTCTAGGAAAACCTACGTGTATTTAACTGGGAAGCTGATGATTTGTGCAAATTCCCAGACCAGTTTTATAAATTAGAAAATCAGGGAGTGGAGCCCAATCTATATGCTAGAAGTTACTTCAGGTGATTAATGGTTACACTAAAAGCTAAGAACCACTAGTTTTCTTTATTTTTTAAATAACTTTTATTCTGTGTTTTTAAGATTCACAATACAATGTATTCAGTTACATGAAGATAGTAAAATTGGGCTTTCTGAAAATAAACCATTATCTCTTTAAGTTGCAGAATTCTGACCAAGACTCAAATCCAGATGGTCAAATAAGCAAAGATAAACATTTATGAAAACTTTATCACTCCATAGGACTTTTCTCAAATTTTTTCAACTTAAGCAATATTTCCCCAGCACTGTGTTTATCACCAAATAAAAAAATAAACTAGACACACTACACTGTCCTTGACCTTATAGTGAAGGAGATAGATCTATTTTAGATTCAAAGCTAAATAAACTTCTCCCTTCTTAGTAGTTCACTATCTCAAATCCTCTTAGCTGTGGGAGGTAGGAAGTGTTGGAAGAGTATGAAATAATTACCGGCAAGAATTCCAGTGCTATTGAAGTCCTAGAATACTGTGGCAATCTGAATTCTTTTAAAGTTGCCAATTCTGTTATTATTTTTAAGTCAGTTGTGGGTTTTTTTTTTAAGTGTAATGGGCATACAGTCAAACTAGATTCTTTCAGATGCTCAGATCTTGATTTTGAATGACACATGTAGACACATAATCACCACCACAATCGAGCTATAAAATATTCTCATCATCTCATGGAGTTTCCTCATGAAGTTTTATAGATGATTATCTTCCTCTGTTTCCATGTCCTGACATCTTTGGTCTGTTTTTGGTACTATTTGGATATGAATTATCCTCCCAAAACTCCTGTCTAAATGGAGGAGATGAAATTATTAGATAAAGAGATCCAAAACCTAATCAGTGGATTAATCTTCCTGATAGATTAATCCATTTGATGGATTAATAATTTGAATGGACTCATTGAAAGACAAGTGGGGTGTGAATGGAGGAAGTGGGTCACTGGGGGCATACCTTAGCATTTGTATATTTTGTGCCTGGAAGCTAACTCTTCCACTGCTTCCTGGCCACCATGAGTGGACTAGTGTTCTTCCACCATAATCTTTAGCCATGAAGCTTCACCTTATCTGAGGCCCAGAGCAATGGAGTCAGCCAACCTTTGAATTGAACCTCTTAAATCTTGAGCCAAAATAAAATTTTCTTCCTCTAAGTTGTTATTTTTAGATATTTTGGGCAAAGAGAGAAAAGCTGGCTAACATAAGTACCTTTAGTTTTGCCATTTCTAGGAAGTCATATAATGGAATTATGTGACATTTTGTTATTTTAATCTGGGTTCTTTCACTCATCATAGTGCTTGAATCATTTGTGGAGTTTGATATATTGGCAGGACACTTTCTTTAATGTCTTTTTATACACTATAAATATATTCAAATTGTTTATGCATTCACCAATTGGTGGTATTTTAAAAGTTTCCAATTTGGGGGTATTTTTATTTTATCTTTTGAAAATGTTTACATAAAAATTTTCATATAAACATGTGCTCTTATTTCTTTTGGAAAAATACCTGAGCAGAGCATTGTTAAGTTATTTTTTTATTGGTTTTATTTTTGAAATACATGACAGCAGAATGCATCACAATTCTTATTACACTTTTAGAACAATTTTTCATACCTCTGTATATAAAGTATGTTCACACGAATTCATGTCTTCATACATGTAATTTGAATAACGATGTCTATCACATTCCACCATCCTTGCTAATCCCCTGCCTCCTGCCTTTCCCTCCCAACTCTCTTCCCTACCTAGAATTCATCTATTCCTCCCATGCTTTCCTTCTCTATCCCACTATGAGTCAGGTTCCTTATATCAGAGAAAACATTTGGCATTTGTTTATATGAGAATGGCTAACTTCACTTAGCATTATCATCTCCAATGCCATCCTTTACCTCCAAATGCCATGATTTTATTCTCTTTTATTGCTGAGTAATATTCCATTGTGTATATATGCCACTTTTAAAATTGTATCTACTGAAGGGCATCTAGGTTGGCTCCACAGTTTACCTATTGTGAATTGTGCTGATATAAACACTGATGTGGCTATGTCCCTGTAGTATGCTGTTTTTAAATCCTTTGGGTATACACGGAGGAGTGGGATAGCCAGGTCAAATGGGGGTTCCATTCCCAGTTTTCCAAGGAATCTCCATACTGCTTTCCATATTGGCTACACCAATTTGCAGTCCCATCAATGATGTATAAGTGTTCCTTTTTACCCCACATCCTCGCCAACACTTATTGTTGTTTGTGTTCTTAATAGCTGCCATTCTGACTGGAGTCAGATGTAATCTTAGAGTAGTTTTGATTTGCATTTCTCTAAATGTTAGAGATGTTGAACTTTTTTTCAGTATTTGTTGATTGATTGTAGATCATCTTCTGAGAAGTCTGATCAGTTCTTTGGCCCATTTGTTGATTGGATTATTTGTGGGGTTTTTTTTCTTTTCTTTGTGGTGTTTATAGCTTTTTGATATGTTTTTGTATTCGATTTGCCAGAATTTTCTTGAGAATTTTTGAATCCATGTTCATTAGAGATATTGGTCTAAAATTTTCTTTCTTTGATGTGTCTTTGCCTGGTTTTGGAATCAGGGTGATATTGGCCTTATAGAATGAGTTTGGAAGTGCTGCCTCTTTTTCTATTTCCTGAAATAAATTGAAGAGTAATGGTATTAGTTCTTCCTTAAAGATCTTGTAGAACTCGGCTGTGTATTCATCAGTCCTGGGCTTTTCTTGGTTGGTAGGCTTATGATGGCATCTTCTATTTTATCACTTGATATTGGTCAATTTAAACTGTGTATATCATCCTGATTCAATTTGGGAAAATCATGACTTAAGAAATTCATCAATGCCTTCACTATCTTCTATTTTATTGAAATATAAGTTTCCAAAATAATTTCTATCCTCTGAATTTCTGTAGTGTCTGTTGTGATATTACCCTTTTCATCACATATACTGGTAATTTGAGTTCTCTCTCTCCTTGTCTTCGTTAATATAGCTAAAGGTCTGCCAATTTTATTTATTTTTTCAAAGAACCAACTTTTTGTTTTGTCAATTTTTAAAATTATTTCTTCTGTTTCGATTTCATTGATTTCAGCTCTAATTTTAATAATTTCTTGCCTTCTTCTACTTTTGCTGGTGATTTCTTCTTCTTTTTCTAGGGGTTTGAGATGTAAAATGAAGTCATTTATTTGTTGACTTTTTCTTCTTTTAAGGAATGAACTCCATGCAATTAACTTTCCTCTTAGAACTGCCTTCATAGTGTCCAAGAGAGTTCAATATGTTTGTATGTATGTTCACATTTACCTCTAAGAATTTTTTATCTCCTTTTGATGTCTTCTGCAACCCATTGTTCACTCAGTAGCATATTGTTTAGTCTACAGGTATTAGAGTAATTCTTATTTTTTATTTTGTCATTGATTTCCAATTTCATTCCATTATGATCTAATAAAATACATGGTAGTATCTCTACTTTTTTATATTTTCTAAGAGTTGCTTTGTGGCATACTATATGGTCTATTTTAGAGAAGGATCCATGTGCTGCTGAGAAGAAAGTGTACCTTCTTGATGCAGGTTGAAATATTCTATGTATGTCTGCAGGTTGAAATATTCTATATATGTCTATATATGTCTTATTCTATATAAGTCTAAGTCATTGATTGTATTATTGAGTTCTATAGATTCTTTATTCAACTTTTGTTTCAAAGATCTATCCAGTGGTGAGAGAGGTATGTTAAAGACACTCAAGATTATTGTGTTGTGATCAATTTGACTCTTGAACTTGAGAAAAATTTGTTTGATGAACTTAGCTGCACCATTGTTTGAGGCATATATATTTATGATTATTATGTCTTATTGGTGTATGGTTCCCTTGAGCAGTATGTAATGTCCATCTTTATCCCTTTTGATTATCTTTGGCTTGAAGTCTACTTAATTTGATATGAGAATGGAAACCCCTGCTTTCTTCCGCAGTCCGTGTGAGTGGTAGGATTTTTTCCAACCTTTCACTTTCAGCCTGTGGATGTCTTTTCCTATCAAATGAGTCTCCTGGAGGCAGCATATTGTTGGGTCTTTTGTTTTAATCCAATCTGCTAGTCTATGTCTTTTGATTGGTGAGTTTAAGCCATTAACATTCAGGGTTACTATTGAGACATGGTTTGTATACCCAGCCATATTTATTTATTTTTGTTTTTTAACTTGACTTGATTTTCTTCTTTGGTTAGGTTTTCCTTTAGGGTACTACCTCCCTCTGCTGATTTTCATTGTTGTTTTTTGTTTCCTCTTCGTGGAATATTTTTCCAAGGATGTTTTGTAGTGTCAGTTTCTTTACTATAATTTTTTTAACTTTTGTTTATCATATAAGGTTTTTATTTCATCTTCAAATCTGAAGCTTAATTTTGCTGGATACAAGATTCTTGGCATCCACTTTCTTTCAAAGATTGATATATGTTGTTCCAGGATCTGGGTTGAAAATATGCACTCAGCCTAACTGGCTTCCCCCTATATGTAATCTGATTTCTTTCTCTCGTTACTTTTAATATTATCTCTTTATTCTGTATGTTAGGCATTTTCATTAGAATGTGACTTGGTGTGGATCTGTTATGATTTTATACATTTGACATCCTGTAAGTCTATTGTATTTGATTTTCCAATTCATCCTTCATGTTTGGAAAAATTTCTGATATTATTTCATTGAATAGATTGTTCATTTCTTTGGTTTGGAACTCTATACCTTCCTGTATTCCAAAAACTCTTAAATTTCATCTTTTTATGCTTTCCCATATTTCTTGAATGTTCTGCTCATGGTTTCTTACCATTATCACTGTGTGGTCTATATTCATTTCAAGACTATATATTTTGTCTTTATTGTCTGATGTCCTGTCTACAAAGTGGTCTACTCTCTTGGTGATACTTTCATTTGAGATTTTAATTTGGTTTATTATTTCTTTCATTTCAAATATTTCTGTTTTTTTTTTAGCACCTCTATTTCCCTGTTGAGGTGATCTTTTGCTTCCCGTATTTGTTTATGTAGATCTTTGCTGAAATGATCTTTTGCTGCCTGTATTTGCTCTCTTATATCTTCCTTGAGTTCACAGAACATTTTAACCAGGTGTATCCTAAACTCCTTCTGTGTCATTCCTCTTGCTGTGGCTGCCAATAACTCTAATGATGTGGTGTCTTCATTTGTTTGGGGCACTTTCTTCCCTTGTCTTTTCATGTTGCTTGTGTGTCTTCTTTTCCAGCTCTGTGGGTCTAGATCGTTATTTTTCTTTTTTATCCTATAGGTTTGTAGTGCTCTTGTAGGATTCCAAGACCTCTCCTTTGAGGGGAAGGACAATGTTAACAGATCCCAATATCAACAATATACCACCTATGAACAATTTGTTTTTATGATGTTTACAGATTAGTCTCAATGTACAGAAATGTTGGATTCAATTATTATCTAAACTATAATCAGTAGTTTTGTAAAAAGGTTTACAGTTTCTGACAGTGCACAATAAACTGGGGGTGGGGCTTAGGATGATATGCTGAGGAGGTAGGATGTGAGTATATAGAGTTAATATATCTTAGGATGTATGAAGGAGAAATCTAGTGAAGAGGGTTAGTAGCAAGAGAATTGACAGGGAGTAAGGGTAGGCAAATATGTGGGATGACAGTAGAGTACAGAAAGCAAACACACATATGTATTTAGAAAAATTCAGATGTTAAAAGAGTAAAATTTGGAGGGGGAAAGAAAAATGGAAGAATAAAAAGGAAAAAAATACAGGGTATATAGAACACCTCTATATTATATTATTCAGGTGACTTAGCCCTCAAAGTCCTATTTCATACAAAGTTCTTGGTTTCACATATGTTGGGGATGTGAGGGCCAGAGGATGGAGGGGTAGAAGAGAAAAAACCGACCAACTAACCAACAAACAAACAACTTGAAAGAAGAAGCCAGGGTTGTAGCTAGCTTTAGAGATCGATTTCTTTCCTGCTTTTCTTCTCATCCAGTAGGTGGCGTTGTCTGTTGTAAACTGGTGTCTGCCCTCTGGATGGTGGAAGTAGCCTGGGTGAGAAGACTGTTCCTGGCATGGGGTGCCTGGATGCGGGAAGTGGAACCCACCAGTCCCTACAGAAAGACTGCACCTCATGGGTCGGGTCTCTTTTTGGGACCGCTCGCTTATATGACATGAGCGCCCAGTACTATCTCCCTCTCTTGCCTGGAGATTTCCCAGTTCCTGGTCTCTCCCTTTCTCCTAGCAATTCCCAATTGAGGAAACTCTCACCTGGGCCTCCAGTGGGCTGGGCAGCTCCCTGGTTGCATTGCACACCTGTGTTGGGCAACAACTGTGTTGGGTTACCCCCTGGGAAGGGGGAAAGGTTGGAAATCTGGTACCTGGATGCTGGAGATTTGATCTTGGAATTGCCCCAGCTAAATGGCGAGAATGTTGAGTCAAGATGGCAGTCTGCTTTCAGCATGGGGTGTCTGGTGAGGTGGAGGGAGCCTGGTGAGTTGGGAGGAGCCGGGCGATGGCCGTTGTGCTGTGGGTAGGTAGAACTGAGGGACTTGCTTGGGAGCAGAGTGAAGTCTTGGCCATCTGTAGATGTTTTGATAGGTGACTCTGCTAAGGCGCCCACCGAGTCTTGTGTGGACTGGAACTTCAGGCTTGTTTCCTGCTCCAAGACTGGGTGTCCTCCTGGAACACTGAGGCCAGGAGTCCCTCATGGGGTCACAGTGCTGGTGATTTCTGCAGAGAGCAGCTGGATAGGAGTCCTCTAACACTCTCAGAGATGTAGTATTCTGACTAAGCTAGATCTGTGGGTCTGGATGTGCAGGACACAAGGTGGCTCACTTCCTTCCTGCCACCATATTTTATCCTGAGTCAGCATTATTAAGTTATAACCTGAATGTGTGATTAGGTTTTCAAGACAGTTCCACTTTTGCAAAGTGTATGTACAATTTCACAATCCAGCCAGCAATGCACAAGAATTTCTATTGTTTACATCCTTGCCAACACTTTGTATTGTCATTTTGATTTAAAAATAACCATTCTAATGTGAGTAGTAGTATCTTTGATTTCTATGTGGATTTTCTTAATGTCTACTAATACTAAATACCTTTGTGTGCTTATTTGACTTTTATACCTCTTTTGTCATAGAACCTGTTTAAATCATCTCTTATTATGTTTAAAGGTTTCACTTCTAATATTTGAAATATGAGAGTTGATAACATACTCCAATTGGTATTCCTTTATTGGGCATGTGTTTTGACTTATTTTAACCAATCATCTAATTTGATTTTATTTTAAAAGTGACTTTTAAATAATAGAATATTTTAGTTTCAACAAGGTCCAATTTATCAATATATTTATTATAGTACATGTTTTAGTATGGTACATGTTTTTATATTCCATAAAAATTTTACCTAACCTAAAACCAAAAAGAGTCTTCTATGATTTCTGATAGAAGTTTATTTTTTACATTTTAGTCTGTGACTTGTCAGAGGTAGTATGAAGTGAAGGCCAAGATGAATATTTTTAATATGAATGTACAATTGTTCCAGTGTCATTTGAAAAAAAAAAAACACTACATTTGTTCATTGAATGGCTTTGGCACATTTCTCAAAATACACTTGGTCTCATGAATAGTGATCATTTTTCTAAACTATTCTTTCCCATTGATCTATGTGTCTATCCATTGCCAATATCTTGCTGTCTAGATTAATCACTCTAGCTTTTTAGAAGACATTGACATCACATTATGTGAGTCCTCCAACTTGGTTGTCCTTTTGTCCTGGCTTTTCTATGTTATTTGATTTCCATATAAATTTTAGAATCAGGCTTGCTGATTTCTTGAAAAAAAAATTGCCCTTATTTTGATTGGTATTATGTGGATTCTATTGATCAATTTGGGATTGAGTTGACATGTCTAACAATAATTAGTTTTTCAATTAATAAGTCTAGAATATCTTGCCATATTTAAGTTTATTTGATTTCTCTCAATCAATTTTATAGTTCTCTCCATGCAAAATATCCCTAAACTTTATCAGATTTATTCTGAAGTAATTCTCTTTGGGAAGTGTTACCATTTAAAGTAACACTTGCCAAAGAGAATTACTTCAGAATAAATCTGATAAAGTTTAAAAAATAGATTTTTCATTTATATATAGATAGCATAAAGAAATAAAATAGACCTTTCTTGTTTTCTGTTTGATTTTGTATTCTGCGATTTGCCTAAAATCAATATTTTTAATAGAGATTTTTGAAACTTTCTCTTATTTGTTAAGAGTTGTTTTGTGGCATAGTATATGGTCTATTTTAGAGAAGGATCCAGGTGCTGCTGAAAAGAAAGTATATTTGCTTGTTGAATGATAAATATTCTATATATGTCAGTTAAGTCTACATTACTGATTGTATTGTTGAGTTCTATAGTTCCTTTGTTCAGCTGTTGTTTCAAAGATCTATCCAGTAGTGAAATAGGTGTATTTAAATCACCCATAATTACTGGGGTTTTTTGGCCAATTTGACTCTTGAAATTAAGAAGAGAAAAAGAGTTTGTTTGATGAACATAGACACTCCATTATTTGGGGCATATATATTTATAATTGTTATGTCTTCTTGGTGTATGTTTCCCTTGAGCAGTATGAAATGTCATTCTTTGTCTCTTTTGATTAACTTTAGCTTAAGGTCTACATTATTTGCTACAAGGATGGAAACCCCTGCTTGCTTCTGCAGTCCATGTGAGTGGTAAGATTTTTCCCAAACTTTCACTTTCAGTCTGTGTATGTCTTTTCCTATGAAATGACTCTCTTAGATGCAGTATATTATTGGGTCTTTTTAAATCCAATCAGCTAGCCTATGTCTTCTGATTGGTAAGTTTAGGCTATTAAGATTCAGGATTATTACAGAGGCATGATTTGTATTCCCAGACGGTTTTTGTTTATTTTTGTTATTTAACTTGATTTGGTTTCTCCTTTGATTCGTTTTTCCTTTAGTGTAATACCTCATTCTGCTGATTTTCATTGTTGGTTTTTATTTCCTCTTCATGGAATATTTTGCCAACGATGTTCTGTAGTGTAGATTTTCTAGTTGTAAATTCTTTTAACTTGTTTATCATGGAAGGTTTTTAGTTCCTCATCAAATCTAAAGCTTAATTTTGCTGGATATAAGATTCTTGGTTGGCATCCACTTTCTTTCAAAGATTGATATATGTTGTTCCAGGATCACCTAGCTTTCAGGATCTGGGTTGAAAAATCTGCACACAGCCTAACTGGCTTCCCCCTATATGTAATCTGATTTCTTTCTATCATCACTTTTAATTTTCTCTCTTTATTCTGAATGTTAGGCATTCATTAGAATGTGACTTGGTGTGGATCTGTTATGATTTTGTACATTTGGCATCCTATAAGCCTATTGTATGTTGTTTTCCAATTAATTCTTCATGTTTGGAAAAATTTCTGATATTATTTCATTGAATAGATTGTTCACTCCTTTGGTTTAAAACTCTATACCTTCCTCTAGCCCAATAATTCTTAAATTTGGTCTTTTTATGCTTTCCCATATTTCTTGAATGTTCTGCTCATGGTTTCTTACCATTTTCACTGTGCGGTCTACATTCTTTTCAAGATTATATATTTTGTCTTTATTGTCTGAGATCCTGTCTTCCAATTGGTCTAATCTGTTGGTGATGCTTTCAATTGAACTTTTAATTTGGTTTATTGTTCCTTTTATTTCAAGGATTTCTGTTTCATTTTTCTTTAGAACCTCTATTTCCCTATTGAAGTAATCTTTTGCTTTTTGTATTTGTTTATGTAGCTCTTTGCTGAAATGATCTTTTGCTCTCTTATGTTATCCTTTAATTCACAGAACCTTTTAATTATGTACATCCTGAACTCCTTCTCTGTAATTTCATCTGCTGTGCTGGCCATGGATTCTAATAATGTGGTATCTTGATTTGTAAGGGGCACTTTCTTCCCTTCTCTTTTCATGTTGCTCATGTGTCTCCCCTTCTAACCCTGTGGATCTGAGGCAATACTGTTTTTAACCTTTAGGCTTATAGTGCCCCTGTAACTTTCCAATACCTCTCCTTTCAGGGGAAAGACAATGTTAATAGATCTCAATATTAACAATATACAACCCAAAAGCAAATAGTTGCTATTAAGATATTTACAGTTTGGTCACAATGTACAGAAATAGTGAATTCAATTATTATCTACAATATAATCAGTAGGTTTGTAAAAGGGTTTACAGTTTCTGATGATGGACAAACAACTGGGGGTGAGGAGTGGGAGCCACACCAACAATCGCCATCTCCTCCAGTCACACCCTACCACTTTAGTTACCACTCAGTTAATCCCTAAATCACGGATTAAATCACGGATTGGGTTAATACTCTCAGGACTCAATCATTTCTCCTCTGAACCATCTAGCATTGTTTCACATGTGAGCTATTGGGGGATATCACATCTAAACCATTACAGCAGTTTTCAAGTATACATCTCATTATTAGTAACTATAGTCACATGTTACACAGTAGATCTCCAGAATTATTCTTCCCATAAAACTCTGTGTGCTTTAATGAACATTTCTCCAGTTCCTTTCATCTCACTCCCAGGCCCTCATAACCATGTTCTACTGTCCACTGTGAGTTTAACATTTTTAGTTTCTACATATAAGGAAGATCATGTGGTTTTTGTCTTTCTGTTCCTGGATTATTTAATTGCTAATGTCCTCCAAGTTCATCCATGTTGTTTCCATGACAGGACTACATTCTTTTCAAAGTTGAATAGTAGTTGGGCACAGTGGTGAACACCTGTACTCCCAGTGGGTAGAGAGGCTGAGGCAGAAGTATCACAGGTTCAAAGCCAGCCTCAGCAACTTAGAGAGGTCTAAGCAGCTTAGTGAGACCCTGTCTAAAAATGAAAGAAAAAAATTAAAAAGGGAATGGGGGTGTTGCTTAGTGGTTAAGTGCCCCTGTATTCAATCCCTGGTACCAAAAAAAATGTTGAATAGTATTCCAACATGTATTTTTTGTCTATCTATCTATTCATCCATCTATTCATCAATCCTTCCCATCTTTTCTTTATCCATTTATCCATTAATGAATGACTATTGTGAACAATTTCACAATGAGCAGAATCTCTTCGACATTCTGATTTCATTTTGTCTGATCATATATACAAAAGTGGGACTGCTAGATCATATGGTAGTGCTATTTTTAATTTTTTGAGGAATCATCACACCGATTTATTTAATGGCTGCATTGCAACCTTATTTTGTATAAAATGGTTGCACATGTTCAGACCCATTCACAAGATCTCTCTGCTCTGCAAATCTATTATTACTTTAGTCAAGAAATACTGTTTGGAAAATAATCAGGGTTCAGACCTGGTATTGCTAATATAACCATGAACATTACTTAACTGCTCTAGGTTTCATTTTCCTTATTTGGTCATGATTACTTTAAACATTAAATGAAAAGTAATTATAGATAGATAGCACTTAATGTGGCACAAAATAAACTCTTAAAATACATGTAGTTTTAATTATTTTCTTTATTATGCCAGGTCCAGAATTTTAATTACAATAGTTATGATAAAAAAAACTTCTAATTCCATTTTCCTACATTTCATTCTGCAATATTCCTAGCTAAACACCATATGGTCCCCGTGACTAAGTTCTGGTAAATGGTATAAAAGCACACTTCAAATGTTTCTCACTGGAAAAGAAGACTGCAATGTTTTCCCCTTTCACCCACCCTCCTTTTTTAGAACAAAACATAAAAATGTGGCTTGGTATTCCACAGCCATCTCAGACCATAAGGGGAGGCTGAATATTAATAGCTAGGGCAATAAAGATAAAAGAAAAAAGACTTGACATTGGTTAGGACTTTTCTTTTGTCTCTGGATTGGTACATGAGTGAATACTAGAGTCTCTGTTAATATTTTATTTTCAGTGATGTGTTTGAATCTCAAATTCAATATAAAATGCTTCCTAAAAGTTGTTTTGAGCTTGAAGTTTCTTTACATCATGAGCAAAATGTAATCTTCCTTACTTCCTATTAATTCTAATCTAGAAAACCAATATTTGATCTTTTCAATTAACTTTCATCAATTACTACATGGTATTTTAATTGGTACCAACTTTGAAAGGAAAAATAAACAGAATATTTATCATCACAGAGAAAAGCAGCAACTATTCCTTGGAAACTTCTCTCATATGTACTTGATATGAACAAAAAGTGTTAAAAATATCTTTTCAGTTGATTTTGCATCCTGAAACTTTACATAATTTATCATTAGTTTCAATCATTTTTTTTTCTTTTTTGGTGGAGTCGTTAGGGTCTTCTATAAACAAGATCATGTCATCTGCAAACAAGGACAGTTTGACTTCATCTTTTCCAATTTGGATGCCCTTTATTTCTTTCTCTTGCCAAATTTCTCTGGCTAGAACTCCCAGTAATATTCTGAGTAAAAGTGGCAAAATTAGTATCCTTGTCTTATTCTAGAAAAGATTTCATTTTTTCCACATTCAGTATGATATTAGATGTGAGTTGGTCATGCATGACCTTTATTCTGTTAAAATATTATTCTATACTCCTTCAGAGTTCTTTTTTAATATCATGAAGACATGTTGAAATCTATCAAGGTCTTTTTATGCATCTATTAGAAATGATCATAGGGATTTTGTGCTGGATTGTGTTAATGTGGTGTATCACATTTATTCATTTGTGTACATTGAGCCATCCTGCATCATCCCAGGAATGAATCCCATGCACTTATAGTGAATGATCTTTTCAATGTGCTGTTAGATTTGACTTGGTTTTATTTTTTGAGAATGTTTGCCTTTATATTCTTCAGAGATATATCCTTACAGCTTTCTTTTGTTGTTGTTGTTGTTGTTGTCTGTGTCCTTATTTGGTTTTGGTATCAGGATAATGCTTGTCTCATAGGATGAGTTTGAAAGAATTTCCTTTTTTGAATAATTTGAGAAAAATTGGTGTCAGTTTTTTTTTTAATATGTTTTATAGAATTTAGCAGGGAAGCCTTCAGGTCCTGGGCTTTTATTTGATAGAAGACTTTTAACTGCTGATTTAATCACATAAAAATCATTAGTATTTCCATATGCTAATATCATGCTATCTGAAAAATCAATCAAGAGAATCATTTCATTTACAATAGCTAAAACAAATAAACAAAATACCTACACATAAATTTAACCAAATACATGAAAGATCTCTACGATGAAAACTACTAAACATAAGGAAAGAAATTGAAAGGATACAAATAAATGGAAAATCTTCCATGTTCATGGACTAGAAGAATTGATATTGTCAAAATGTTCACACTACCCAAAGTAATCTACATATTCAAAGCAATCCATGTAAATTGTCAATGTCATTCATCACAGAATTAGATAAACAATCTTACCAAACACACATACACCCACACACACACACACAAAACAAAAACTCACAAAAAAAATAGCCAGAGCAATCTTGAACAAAAAGAACAAATCTTGATGCATCATCACAATGTTTACCCTCAAAATATACTACAAAGCTATAATAATCAATACAACATGGTACTGGCATAAAAACAGACACATAGACCTACTAAAGAGAATAGAAATCCCAGAAATAAGTCCACAAAATTGCAACCAGATGATTTTTACTGAAGCACCAAGAACATCTAATGAGGAAAGAACAGCCTTTTCAATATATAGTGCTGGGCAAATTGGGTGTCCACCTGTATGGGAAGGAAACTAGACCCTATACCCTTGTTTCTCCCATTTACAAGTATTCACTCAAAACAGGTTAAAGACATAAATGTAAAAACTGAATTTAAGAAACTATTAGAAGTAAATGTAGGGTAAATGCTTCAGTATATTAGCTTAGGCACTGATATTTTTAAAATATATTACCCCAAATGCACAGGAAACAAAACAAAACAAAAATTGACAAGCCAGACAACATAAAACTAGAAATTTTTTTTTACAGCAAAGCAAACAACAGAGCAAAGAGACAACTTATGGAATGCTAGAAAATATTTGCAAACTGACAAAGGTTAATATCCAGAATATACAAGGAACTCAAACAACTCAATCCCCCCAAAAAATAGCAAACAATGCAATTAAAAATGGGCTAAAGATCTGAATACACTTTTTTGCAAAGAAGACATGTAAGTGGTGAATGAATTTGTGAAAAAAAACACTGCTCCTTATCACTAATCATTAAGGAAGTACAAATCAAAGCCATGGTGAGACTCTGCTTCATCCTGGTTAGAATGGCTATTATCCAAGGACAAGAAATAACAAATGTTGGCAAGGATGTGAAGTAATAGGAAATATTGGTAGAAATGTAAATTACCATAGCCATTATGAGGAAAAGTATGGAGCTTCCTCAAAAAACTAAAACTGGAACTACCATATGATCTGGCAATCTCACTACTGGGCATACATTCAAAGAAAATAAAATTAACATATTATAAAGATGCTTGTGCTCCATGTTGATTACAGCACTATTTACAATACCCAGGATATAAAATTAATCTGAATGTTCATCAACAGATAAATAGATAAAGGAAATGTGGTATACATACACAATGGGATACTATGCAGTCATAAAGAGTACCAGATCCTGTCACTTGTAACAACATGGATGGGTCTGAAGAAGGACAATTTATAAGCAAAATGTCCAGCACTGAAAGACACACCACGTGATCTCTCTTATGAATCTAAAAAAAAAAAATCCATCTCATAGCAGTTGAGAATAGAATGGTTGTTACCAGAAACTGGGGGAGTAGAGGGGAAGGGAGAGATAGATCATCAGGTACAATATTCTTTATGGGAGGAACAAGTTCTCCTATTCTATGACACAGGATAGTGAATATAATCAATGATAATATATTATATATCTCAAAATAGTTAGAAGAAAGGAATTAGGAAGTACTCAAGACAAAGAAATGATGAACATTAAATGTGATGCATATGTTAATTACTGAATCCATCACTACTCAGTGTGTACCTGTATCAAAACATCATGTTGTACCTCACAAATATGTAGGAATACTGTGTGTTGATCAAACAACTTTTTAAATTAAATATTTTCAGAGAAGAAAATTTTAAAAAGAGCACTGCAGAGGGAATCTACCTACTAAGCCTCGAATTTATAAGTCAATTTTATGAGTTTGGCAAGTCATCCAACTGCTTTGGCTTTCAATGTTCTCAGTGACCTCAAAGACATCTTCTGGCACTAAAACCCTGTTCAGGTTGTATAATTCACATAGTCGTGCCACCTGGGAGAAGTCGTAGATATTCAGAATATATGGCAAGTGTTGTATCATGATTGAACTGTTTAACTAATGAAGCTAACGTTTTTCATCTTTGATCATTAGCTCAGTTTTTCCCACTAACCATGAATAAATGTGTTACGATTTCACTTTCATTGGAAGACTAGTGTTCTACTCATAAAAAATTATTAAACTTCCTCCATAAAGAAAATGAATAAATAATTTTTTCAGCATTGCTTCAAGGCTAAGCCATATAAAATAGATGGACTTTCAGTGAAGAGAGCAAAAAACAGGTAATGCAGTTTTCTGAGTTTTAGAAATTGAATTTTCTATTTGGCATTTCACACTGATCACTTAGCCAATGGTAATTGAAAATCCTTTTTTTATAATGGAAATTAAACCTCATCTCATGCTAGCATTCATATGTCTTAGTATTAACCATCAGTCATAATAACATACCTTCATTTTTTTCCTAAGTCAGGACCAATTTTACCAGATTAATTATTTTACCATTAAGACATGGAGTTTTTAAAGGATAAAAGTATTCATGTGCTGCCTTGTAGATGCAAAATCCAAATAAGGAAGACACTGGTCACATCATCCCTCTGCCTCAAGACTGAAGGCACATGTTAGCCCTGCTTTGGCCATTACACTTGAGCTCTCTCTCAAGATGGTGGCCAGAAGGGATATAGTTAGAGATAAAGCACCTACTACAGTGGCCCTCCAAAGAAAGCATTTTGGGGTTCCTACATTGAGATGCCTCTGATATCTTGTGTCAAAAAGAATTTCCACTATGCCTATCTTATCCTCTTGCCCCTGGGAATATGCTATTAGATAACAGTGAGTGAAGCAAAGACGTTTAATTTCAGATGGTATCCCATTCTACTTTAAAGAATCCTACAGAGTTCTTTTTAAATCAATTATAAGAAGTTGATTTGTTGGCAAACACCTTTTTTGGGGTCATTTCCAATTAGATGTAAGTAGATATTTTGTCAGAGATTTAGAAGTCTGTATCTTTTTATATCTCACAAAATTTAATCATATTAAAATTTGAGATTCTAAGAGTTTATTGTTCAGTGATAAATTGTCAAAACCATTGTGAACAACTTTAAGTAAACACTGTTGCTTTAGAGATTTATTGCTCACTTTTTGAGTAATATATAGCTCATTATCTGTATAGGTGGAGAGAATAAAGCACAGTCTATATCTCATCCTCAGTCAATGTAATCCAGTGGAGGAGACACCCATGAGAATAATTATTACAACCTCTGGAACTCAGAGAAACCTAAGAATTGCTTTGCTTCAAGCCAGAGAAAATGTCACAAGAAAGTAATATTTGATTTTTAATAATGAAAAAGAGTTCACTACTCTGAGACCTCTTGGTCTTTGAAGTGATTCCTAAATTTATAAGACCCAAGTATGCCCTGAAGAGTGTCCAGTTGGCTCTGAGCCATCTCAGAAAGGTAAGAAAGAAATGAATATTTATGGGTCAGATTTGTTGCCAAGATATGAGTTTATTTGCTAATAGCTTTACATGCATAAACATATGTAAACTTGGTAATAAACATAAAAGATGTTTTATTCTCATTTTACAAATAAAAAACCTAAAACTATGTAGAACATAGTTGGAAATTAACAGAGCCAACATTTTGCAGAGCTCTGTGCAGTTCAAGCTCTTTTCAAAAGACCTAAGTACTATCTGTAACCCTAAAGCTACCTCCAGGTTTCTCATCATCTGTGCCAGTAGAACAAAGGTAGAGAGAACCTGAAATTCTAAAGTGAGCAGTAAAACTTAGGGTTTATTTCAGAGTTTTAAAATCAGAGAGTTCTGGGTTTAAATTTTTGTCTCTGTTACTTGCAAGCTTGGACAAGTTGCTTAACATCTCTAAAACTCAGTTTCTCTACAAAATGTGAATACTAAAAGCATTCGCTTCCTCCAAGGAAGTTGTGTGAGAACTACATTTTAAAAATGCATACAGAAACACTTAACTCTACACTTGACACACATATCTACTTAATAAATATCAGCCAAAATTCATCTTTAGCAACTGAATATGCTCAGAACTGTGGAAATGTGTTTGGCTTCCTGACAAAATTTAGATACCCAGGAGTTATTCCAAATCCCTTTGCAAGAACCCAGGTTTTCCCAAGGACTTGTTACAATTCCGGGCTCAGATAAAATCTAGTGTTTTAGTTGTAGGAGAGAGCAGATATGCTGTAGACTTCCTGGATTATCCAAGCCTTTCTAAAGATCAAGAGTGGTAAATAGTAGCCTGGGAGAAGTCTTTGCTGCCCATCCAAGTCACAGCTCCCTGGTATCCCGTGGTAAGGAAAATCCATTTGAATAGATGTCACAAAACGTAAGAGTCACTGCATTACATTATGACAACTCATTATACCTAGTAATATAATTCCGTCCAAGTGGACTCACTAGAAAGTAAAGCACTACCCCAGATTCTTAACGGGTCCTCTATTCCATCCAAAAAAATCAGGGAAGAGATCCAGGAATTCAGATCGAATGGCATCTGCTGTGTGATTGATAGAAATGTTCGAACATCTAACAGATGCATGCAATACATCCTGGGGCTTCGCAATGTGTGCAAGTGACCATATACAAATTAAAGGGTTTAAACAAATTAGTTTTCTGAGAAAGTTGTGACTTGACATCCTTAGAGAAAAACAAATTTGTTTTTACTTAGAAGGGGTGCTCTCAGAATTCTCTGTTAGTAGCAAAATGTAAGGTCATGAAAAATAACTCATTTTGTGTGTAGAAGGGTATGTATGTATGTGCCAGTATGAAATAATGCCATTACAATTTTATATGCCAATATTATCTTCTGTTCTATTGCTTCTTTGGGCATTTTTCTCCAAATAAACCTTACATCTAAATATCAGTATAATTAAGTGAATGCTTTTCCTTATATAGATGCCTAATTGCTAGAATGCTATCCTATGAATGATGGTGAACATAAAAACAGGAAAAAACATTAAATGGCACAGTTGCCTGGTTTGCTTAAGGATGGATTCTTACAGGTATGTGTTTGTTGTGCTACATAATGCCTTTCAATCTGCTGCAGTCACTTGAATCATTTAGCAGGCATAGCTAGGAGGAAACTCAGATTATCCAATTCAATCTTTCATTTTCAAAGTTGAGAAAATTGACACTCAGAGAGGTTGTTATTTGCTTAAGGTAAGCAAGCTAATTAACAACTCCCCTAGAAACAGAAATGTCTTCTACAGTACCCAGCTCACCAGGAAACTTTTCCAATTCTATAAACCTTTGAGTAATTTGAATAAAAGGCCTTGGGACAAAGCAAACGCATAAAAATCTCCAAATTTGTAGCCCACACATCTTAGACATCAGAAGGACTTTTTCCCCTACTTTAAATGTGTTAAGATTGGCATTTGCTTTGGATACTGAGTACCTACCTACTTAGCTTTTGGGTAATATGCCATCAGGAAATGCCAGTTTTATGATATATCTGTTTTAAAAAACTAACAGCTGTCTCCAAATTCCAGGTATCATAGATGATTCCTAGCAAAGTTTTCATTTCTTCCACATTTACTTTTTTTTCAGTATTTTTTTTATTGGTTGTTCACAACATTACAAAGCTCTTGACATATCATATTTCAAGCATTAGAATCAAGTGGGTTATGAACTCCCATTTTTACCCCAAATACAGATTGCAGAATCACATCGGTTACACATCCACATTTTTACATACTGCCATATTAGTGACTGTTGTATTCTGCTACCTTTCCTATCCTCTACTATCCCCTCTCCCCTCCCCTCCCATCTTCTCTCTCTACCCCATCTACTGTAATTCATTTCCCTCCATGTTTATTATCCCGTTCCCCTCACAACCTATTATATGTAATTTTGTATAACAATGAGGGTCTCCCTCCATTTCTATGCAATTTCCCTATTTTCTCCCTTTCCCTCCCACCTCATGTCTCTGTTTAATGTTAATCTTTTCTTCCTGCTCTTCCTCCCTGCTCTGTTCTTAGTTGCTCTCATTATATCAAAGAAGACACTTGGTATTTGTTTTTTAGGGATTGGCTAGCTTCACTAAGCATAATCTGCTCTAGTGCCATCCATTTCCCTGCGAATTCCATGATTTTGTCATTTTTTAGTGCTGCGTAATACTCCATGGTGTATAAATGCCACATTTTTTTTATCCATTCATCTATTGAAGGGCATCTGGGTTGATTCCACAGTCTAGCAATTGTGAATTGTGCTGCTATGAACATCGATGTGGCAGTATCTCTGTAGTGTGCTCTTTTAAGGTCTTCAGGGAATAGTCCGAGAAGGGCAATAGCAGGGTCAAATGGTGGTTCCATTCCCATCTTTTCCAGGAATCTCCATACTGCTTTCCAAATTGGCCGCAACCGTTTCAGTCCCACCAGCAATGTACAAGAGTACCCTTTTCCCCACATCCTCGCCAGCACTCGTTGTTGTTTGACTTCATAATGGCTGCCAATCTTACTGGGGTGAGATGGTATCTTAGGGTGGTTTTGATTTGCATTTCTCTGATTGCTAGAGATGGTGAGCATTTTTTCATGTACTTGTTGATTGATTGTATGTCCTCCTCTGTGAAGTGTTTGTTCATGTCCTTGGCCCATTTGTTGATTGGGTTATTTGTTTTCTTATTGTCTAATTTTTTGAGTTCTTTGTATACTCTGGATATTAGGGCTCTATCTGAAGTGTGAGGAGTAAAAATTTGTTCCCATGATGTAGGCTCCCTATATACCTCTCTTATTGTTTCTCTTGCTGAGAAAAAAACTTTTCAGTTTAAGAAAATCCCATTTGTTGATTCTTGTTATTAACTCTTGTGCTATGGGTGTCCTATTAAGGAATTTGGAGCCCGACCCCACAATATGTAGATCGGAGCCAACTTTTTCTTCTATTAGACGGAGAGTCTCTGATTTGATATCTAGCTCCTTGATCCACTTTGAGTTGACTTTTGTGCATGGCGAGAGGAGGGGATTCAGTTTCATTTTGTTGCATATGGATTTCCAGTTTTCCCAACACCATTTGCTGAAGATGCTATCCTTCCTCCATTGCATGCTTTTAGCTCCTTTATCAAATATAAGATAGTTGTAGCTTTGTGGATTAGTCTCTGTGTCCTCTATTCTGTACCATTGGTCCACCCGCCTGTTTTGGTACCAGTACCATGCTCTTTTTGTTACTATTGCTCTGTAATATAGTTTGAAATCTGGTATCGCTATACCACCTGATTCACACTTCCTGCTTAGAATTGTTTTTGCTATTCTGGGTCTTTTATTTTTCCATATGAATTTCATGATTGCTTTATCTATTTCTACAAGAAATGCCATTGGGATTTGGATTGGCATTGCATTAAACCTATAGAGAACTTTTGGTAATATCGCCATTTTGATGATGTTAGTTCTGCCTATCCATGAACAGGGTATATTTTTCCATCTTCTAAGATCCTCTTCTATTTCTCTCTTTAGGGTTCTGTAGTTTTCATTGTATAGGTCTTTCACCTCTTTTGTTAGGTTGATTCCCAAGTATTTTTTTTTTTTTGAGGATATTGTGAATGGAGTATTTTTCCTCATTTCCTTTTCAGAAGTTTTGTCGCTGATATACAGAAATGCCTTTGATTTATGTGTGTTGATTTTATATCCTGCCACTTTGCTGAATTTATTTATTAGTTCTAGTAGTTTTTTTGTAGACCCTTTTGGGTCTTCTAGGTATAGAATCATGTCATCCGCAAATAGTGATAATTTAAGTTCTTCTTTTCCTATTTTTATGCCTTTAATTTCTTTCATCTATCTAATTGCTCTGGCCAGTGTTTCGAGAACTGTATTGAATAGAAGTGGTGATAGGGGGCATCCCTGTCTTGTTCCAGATTTTAGAGGGAATGCCTTCAATTTTTCTCCATTCAGAATGATGCTAGCCTGAGGCTTAGCATAGATAGCTTTTACAATGTCGAGGTAAGTTCCTGTTATCCCTAGTTTTTCTAATGTGTTGAACATAAAGGGATGCTGTACTTTGTCAAATGCTTTTTCTGTGTCTATTGAGATGATCATATGGTTCTTGTCTTTAAGTCTATTGATGTGGTGAATAACATTTATTGATTTCCGTATATTGAACCATCCTTGCATCCCAGGGATGAATCCTACTTGATCATGGTGCACAATTTTTTTGATGTGCCTTTGTATCCGATTCGCCAGAATTTTATTGAGGATTTTTGCATCTAGGTTCATCAGAGATATTGGTCTGTAGTTTTCTTTCTTTGAGGTGTCTTTGTCTGGTTTCGGAATCAGGGTGATCCTGGCCTCATAGAATGAATTTGGTAGAGCTCCCTCTTTTTCTATTTCCTGAAATAACTTGAAAAGTATTGGTATTAATTCTTCTTTAAAGGTTTTGTAATACTCTGCTGTGTACCCATCCGGTCCTGGGCTTTTCTTGGTTGGCAGTCTTTTGATGGCTTCTTCTATTTCATCCATTGATATTGGTCTGTTTAAATTGTGTGTATCCTCCTGACTCAGTCTGGGCAAATCATATGACCTAAGAAATTTATCAATGTCTTCACTATCTTCTATTTTATTGGAATATAGGTTTTCAAAATAATTTCTAATTGTCTTCTGTATTTCTGTAGCATCTGTTGTGATATTGCCTTTTTCATCTCATATGTTAGTAATTTGAGTTCTCTCTCTTCTTCTCTTCGTTAGCATGGCTAAGGGTCTGTCGATCTTATTTATTTTTTCAAAGAACCAACTTTTTGTTTTGTTAATTTTTTCAATAGTTTCTTTTGTTTCAATTTCGTTGATTTCTGCTCTGATTAATTATTTCTTGCCTTCTGCTACATTTGCTGTTGTTTTGCTCTTCCTTTTCTAGGGCTTTGAGATGAAGTGTGAGCTCATTTATTTGTTGGTTTTTCCTTTTTTTGAGGAATGACCTCCAGGCGATGAGTTTCCCTCTTAATACTGCTTTCATTGTGTCCCATAGATTCTGATATGTTGTATCTGTATTTTCATTTATCTCTAAGAATTCCTCCTTTATGTCTTCTGTAACCCATTGATCATTCAGTAACATATTGTTCATTTTCCATGTGATGTAGTATTTTTCCTTCCTTCTTTTATCATTGATTTCCAGTTTCATTCCATTATGATCTGATAAAATACATGGTATTATCTCCACCCCTTTATATTTACTGAGGGTTGCCCTATGGCATAATATATGGTCTATTTTTGAGAAGGATTCATGTGCTGCTGAGAAAAAAGTATATCCACTTGATGATGGTTGATATATTCTATATATTCAGTTAAGTCTAGGTTATTGATTGTGATATTGAGGTCAATAGTTTCCTTATTCAACTTGTGTTTGGAGGATCTGTCCAATGGTGAGAGAGGTGTGTTGAAGTCACCCATAATTATTGTGTTGTGGTCTATTTGATTCTTGAACTTGAGGAGAGTTTGTTTTATGAACGTCGCAGCGCCATTATTTGGTGCATAAATATTGATAATTGTTATGTCTTGTTGGTGAGTGGTTCCTTTTAACAGTATATAATGTCCTTCTTTATCCCTTTTGATTAACTTAGTCTTGAAGTCGATTTTATTCGATATGAGGATGGCCACCCCTGCTTGCTTACGAGGACCGTGTGCGTGGTATATTTTTACCCAACCTTTCACCTTCAGCCTGTGTATGTCTTTTCCAATCAGATGTGTCTCCGGGAGGCAGCATATTGTTGGATTTGTTTTTTTAATCCATGTTACCATCCTATGTCGCTTTATTGGAGAGTTTAAGCCATTAACATTTAGAGTTACTATTGATATATGGTTTTTACTTCCTGCCATATTTGATTATTTATCTCTTTTTTTTTCTAATTTAGTTTGTTTCTCCATGATTAGCATTCCCCCTGTCCTCTGTCTTTACCGAGGCACTTCCCACTGATGGTTTTGGTTATTGTTTTTCATTTCTTCTTCGTGTAGTGTTTTGCTCAAAATGCTTTGCAATGCTGGTTTTCTGGCTACAAATTCTTTTAGCTTTTGTTCATCATGAAAGATTTTTATTTCGTTGTCGTATCTGAAGCTTAATTTTGCTGGATACAGAATTCTTGGTTGGCATCCATTGTGTTTCAGTGTTTGAAATACGTTGTTCCAGGATCTTCTCGCTTTCAGCGTCTGTGATGAAAAATCCGTTGTTAACTGTATTAGTTTACCCCTGAATGTGATCTTCCTCCTTTCTCTTGTAGCTTTTAATATTTTCTCTTTGTTATGTATATTGGATATCTTCATGACAATGTGTCTTGGCATTGGTCTACTGTGCTTTTGTGTGCTCGGTGTCCTGTATGCATCTACAATTTGTATATCTGTTTCCTTTTTTATTTCTGGAAAGTTTTCTGTAATTATTTCATTCAGCAGGTTACTCATTCCCTTGGTATGAATCTCTGTACCTTCATCTATCCCGATGACTCGTAAGTTTGTTTTTTTTTATGTTATCCCAAATCTCTTGGATGTTTTTCTCGTGATTTTTTACCAGTCTATCTGAGTTGGCTAGACTCTTTTCAAGATGATATATTTTGTCTTCATTATCTGACGTTCTGGCTTCTACTTGTACCACTCTGTTAGTGATACTCTCGATTGAGTTTTTAATTTGGTTTATCGTTTCCTTCATTTCTAGAATTATTGTTTGATTTTTTTTATAATCTCTATCTCCTGATAAAGAAGCTTAACTTCTTCTTTTATCTGTTTATGTAATTCATTTTCAATGTGATCTTTAAGGTTCCTTTCCATCTGTCTAAGGTATTCCTTGAATTCTTGATATGGCCATTTTTCTGATGACTCTAGGTCCTCCTGAATATTTAGGCTGTCCTTCATTGTTTGTACTCCTTTTCTTCCTTGCTTTTTTTTTTTATAATATTTTATTGTTGGTTGTTCAAAACATTACATAGTTCTTAATATACCATATTTCACAGATTGATTCAAGTGGGTTATGAACTCCCATTTTTACCCCGTATACAGATTGCTGTGTCACATCAGTTACATTTCCATTGATTTATAAATTGCCTTTCTAGTGACTGATGTATTCTGCTGTCTATCCCATTCTCCACTATCCCCCCTCCCCTCCCCTCCCCTCCCCTCCCCTCCCCTTCTCTCTCTCCACCCCCTCTACTAAAAATCGTTTCTTCCACTTATATAATTTTTATCCTACTCCTCCTTTCCTCTTATATGTAATTGTGTATAACCCTGAGGCTCACCTTCCAATTCCATGCAATTTCCCTTAACTCTCCCTTTCCCTCCCGCCTATCATCCCTGTTTAATGTTAATCTTCTTCTCCAGCTCTTCCTCTCTACCCTGTCCTTGGTTACTCCCCTTATATCAAAGAAGACATTTGGCATTTGTGTTACTTCTTGTTCTGTTTGACTGCTGAGTTACTGTTTACTCTTATAAATTTATTTGATGCTTGGGAGGAGAGATATTAGAAGGGAAGGGAAGAAGTCACTAAAGAGAATGAGTGTAGGCAGGTAGAATTCAAGGAAGGGGGAATTAGAAAATTGAAAAGACAAAAGAAAAAAGTGAAAAGATAGAAAGAAAAAACAAAAAAACAAAAATTTAAAACCAAAAAAAATTATAATGATAATAAAAAAATGGAAATTAAAGTTTAAAAAATAGTAGTAATAATAATAAAATAAAAAGAATTAAAAAATTGAAACCATTAATAAAAAAGTTAAAGAACAACAACAACATCAACAACAAAAAATGAAAATAAAATTAAAAAAATACTAATAATAATCATAAAAAAATTAATAATAATAAATGCAGTCATAGAGCTCGATTAACTTCTCTTCCAGTAGGTGGAGCTATGCCCACTGGGCCAAGCATCTCTTCTTGATAGGTGGGATCCAATCACTGTGCATCAGCTCTTCCTCCCAGACTGTGCGGGTCTCCAATCCTGAGTGCCTAGGGCCTTCTCTTGTGTTTCCTCACGCCAGGCCCCGCTCACCTGTGACACTCACCACAATACTGGCTACACGCCAGGTCTGCTGCTCCTGGGAGCCTTGTTTTCATGGATGCTTGGGCACACCCTTTCTCTTTGCCTCCCTCAGACCCTAAGTTTGTAGTGCTTGGGGCTGAGGACCCCCAGCGAATTTGTTTGCCCTCAGGTAGCAACTCCCCTGGTAGCTGGTGCAAGGGATCTCTGTTGTCAGCACTGGTGGGAGCGGTAGCCAGGAGTTCTGAGCCGCTAGTCCCGCGTCACTCCAGATTCCCTCAGTCTGGCTATCGTGCTCAGTTGGCCTTTACCTCTGTGAGTTCAGGTGGGCCGACTAGTTATTTCAGCGGGATCATTAGTGCTGAGTCATGAGAAGCAGGCGAACCGGAGCTAGAGTGCAGCCAATCCAGGCTTGGTGTGTTCTGAGAAGGCCAGACTGTTCACCCCAGATCCACTTCAGCTCTACATTGCCTAGTGGTCCTGAGCAAACAGCATTTTGATAGTTTACTTCTCCCTATGCCCGTGCAGCTGAAGGGGTTAGAGACTTGATCTCTCCGCGTCCACCGCCATTTTGGATCACTTAGATTTTAAATTGTCACTCATCAGCTGTTCCATTTTACTCAGTGGGTTGGCGGCTTACTTGCGTGGTGAAGAGTCTGCTCTAAGGTGCTCCTCAGGAAGTGGCGGCGGCGGCCACGGCCCAGGTGTGGCCGTCGGAACGCCCGGGGAGGGGGTGCAGGCTGGGGGAGGGGAGGCAGCCCCGCGGGGCCCACGCGGGGTGTCTGAGCAGGCGAGAGAGTGGGCGGGGCGGGGGAAAGAAATTGAGATCTAGATTTAGGGAGTGAGCGTGGGAGGAGAGATGGTGGGGGAGAAGCAAAGCGGGAAGGCGGAGTGGAGAAGGAAAAGGGGCCGAGAGAGCCGGGCAGCTCGGGGGCTGCAGCCTAACTGCTTGCGCTGGAATCGTGACGGACTCACTCCACCTTGGCTGGAGTCGTGACGGATTCACTCCACTTAGGCCCCTTTCTTGACACGGTGCTTAGTCTTTGTCGACAGATCTCCTTCAATGATGTTTACTTTTTCTTTTAAGACGCGGCAACACATGCTGAGGGCGCGGCGGCTCGGAGCACGGAGTGGCTCACTCACTTCCCGCCGCCATCTTCCTAACTCGTCCATTTCTTCCACGTTTACTTTGTGGGCCTCTGGTTTTTGGCTACCGCAATCAATGTGTACACCATTAAATTTCCCTCCTGTGGACTCAAATAATGAGCTGGATATGTTTTTAAAAGCACCTATCATAATTGTAGTTTATTATTTGTAAAATCATTTGTTTAATATTTAACATTTTTTCTTTCTACTAGACTGTAGGCTCATTGAGGAATACCAAAGATTCCTTTATACCTTGCATAGAGTGTTGGCACGTAATTGGGTATCCATAAACACTGTTATATGCATAGAAAGGACATAAACTGATTTTGTTATTAGTAGCAAGTACACATACAGAAATAGGAAAGGTATACTATACCATCAATAAAATCCCTTTAACATCTTCCACAAGCTCACACCTGCATTTGGAAATATCTCAATTTTTTTTTCATTACGTGTTATCAAAACTATTTTGAAGTCATAGGAATAACTAAGACTTGATTAAACTTAATTCTTTAATACTGTTTGTCTGAGTTTTAAGTCCACCTTGTTTGCTTGAGGGATACTTTTTAAAATCTGTTTTACTAGAACAAATTTAAGAATAAAATTGGAGAATAACCTGAAGTGTATTTGCAACTAAAAATGGTCAGTTCTGTGAGCATAAAACTTTATTGCTCTACCCTTCAAATTTCTAAGGACTGCCATGGGTCAAAGAATACTGAGTCAAGAGCTTTCTAAGTCTGGCAAAGGCTAGAAAATGTGGTGTTAATAATAGATGACTCTCTATACCCAGGTTGAAAACTCAAGTGAAATAAATCAACTTAGGGATATAATGACACTATGTGGCTGGAACCTTGTCACAAAAAATATCTGTCTCATCCAAGACATTATTAAAGAAGGGAACTAGCTAATCTATCAGACCCAGAGTTATTGCTAGGGAGCATCATATGACAAAACTAGCAGTGGCAATAAAATAAGAATTCTAGAGCAGTATTCTTTCAGGGAGGACATAGGCAAGGGGAAGAGTGTGGTAGATTAGACTTGTTTTTTTTTTTTCCACCTACATCTAATGTCTATCATCCCCCTCCTGCTGAACTCTTCTGGCTGGAGGCTTAAACTTCTCATTGATGTCAGTATCTTCAACAAAATCCACTTAAACCACTTAAATGTGAGCAAAAGTTGTGTGTGTCATTTTGGAGCACAAACATGACTCATCTGGTCATTTTTATTTTTTTTCTACAAGATTGTGTTTCAGGAAGAGGCTGTTCCATCACTCAGGATTCTGGAGCAAGAGGATAGGAAGAAAAGCTCGGTCAACTCACTGCAAACATAGAATCTGAGTGAGAAATATGCTTTGTTGACTTAATGCACTGAGATTTTAGAACTGATTCTTACCACTGTATATTTAACATAAATTGATAGATATAGACTGCAAAGCCAATCTCTTTCATTACTTTCTAGGATTTGGTCAAGATTTTCTCTGAAAAGAAGTGAAAGTGATGAGAGGGGAAACCAAAGCATCTTGAAGATGAAAGATAGAACTAAATCTGAATTTTAAAAAATTCCAACAGAGGTTAAAAAGTAGAGCAAATCCAAGATAAATAGAGAAGAAAAATTTTAGAACAGGACTTCAAATTTAGGTAGTGAATCATAAGGGTGAGAGATATAGCCACAAAATCTTGGTTTTGCCTTTCTTTTTAATGAGGAAAACTATGCATATATAGTCCTGAATGACACTCACCATTTGTTTAGGCTAAAAGTCTTAGTATCATCCTTGCTTCTGTTTTTCTTTCTCATGCCATGCATATATTAATGATCTGTATTGTAAAACAAATCCAGAGTTCTTGTAGGTGGCTAAAAATGGCCTCCATGTATTAATCAAGTTATCCAAATTTCTTCCCCAAACAAATTTAAAATAATTTCATAAGTATAAAATTCCTACCCCAAAGCAGACTCTTCAGATAACCTGAAAACAGAGAAACAGAGAATACTGAAATGCCAAAACAACTGTGAATAGAAACAGAACAATTAACAAAATGGAGACACTTTCTCTTCAAAGTTCTGCCTCCAAAGTCTGCTGCAAAGCCTTGCAATGATCAAAAATAGATTAAAAAATAAATAAAAATTGACAAAAAGCTAAAGAGGATCACTAGCAAAGTGTAAGAGTTTGGGTAACCACAGGAAAGATCAAATGCACATAAAATCTGAAATTATGGAGACAAGTAGCCAGGTAGATCAGAGAACTCACTATCAAAAAAGAGATTTCAAAGTACAAAGTACATGCAATTTAAAGGACCAGAGGGTGCATAAAGGTCCAGGAGGTCAATTTAAAGAGATTTAGGGTTGTGTATCATTTAAAAGCACAGGTATACCTTTAAAAGGCAGTCTTTGAAAACCAAAGGAAGAGAAAAGCAAATGCCTTCTGAAAATGTGGTGGGGAGTCCTAAAAGACAAAGGAGAACAGATTGTTCATAACATCTTCTCCCACCAACAAAATAAAAAATAAACAGAAGCCCCCTCAAGGGGTTTTAATAGGCTGACAGAAAAATTAAAATACATATAGAATACCCCAACATTATGACAATGAACAAAAAGAAAGTAAAAGCCTCGAAGAACTACTGCAAAAACCAACCAACCAACTAGCCATTAACCAACTAGGAAATAAATTTTTAAAAAATACAAAGAGAAAAATTTCCTTTAAAAATCATCCTGAATCAAACAAAAAAAGAACTAAGTTGATACTCCAAATGAAATTAAGCACACTCAAAAAAGCATTTGAAGATATGAGTATTCAACTCAAATCAGAAATACAAAATTAAAAGAGCCCATGGACCAAAAATGGGGAGAATGAAAAAGATTGTTGATTGATGCCATAATTACCTCATTAAGGAAGAATAAGTTAAGAGTATTCAAGGAAGAAGACAATCAAATAAAAAAATAGATCACTGAAATGTTTGAAGTCCAAAGTGTTAGAATATCTTCCTAATTTTCAAAAATCAACAAACAAATCCAGACCACTGGAGGCAGAATTTTTAAACGCCTGATTGAAAATGTAAACCAAGGAAAATGTATCCAAACTGTCTTTCAAATATAAAAGATATGAGATTACATTGTTCAATAGGCAAGATCATAGGGAATTGTACATCCATCATTCCTCCTAGACGACTCTATTAGAGAAAAATTTTCATCCAAGAAATGATGACTGAAAAAACTGAGGAAAATACCAATAGTAGCATTTTACAATCTACAGATATTCATATAAGATTAAAATAATAGTAGGGATTGAGGAGGAAGACTAATGTATAATGATTTTTGATGGCAAATTAGAAGTAATGCTACTGAGCAATGAAAGGACACAGGAAAATGCAAAATATTCATTGCTATAAAGTAAACAAGGGGTAAAGGGTTTAAAGAATGTATATTTACAGCTGGGCATGGTGGTATAAATTAATCCCAGCAATTAAGGAGGCTGAGGATTGCAAGCTAAAAGCCAGCCTCAGCATCTTAGCAAGGCCCTAAGCAATTTAGTGAAATCCTGTCTCAAAATAAAAAAATAAAATGGGTTGGGGATATGGCTCAGTGGTTAAGCATCCCTGGGTTCAATCCTCACTTCCAAAAAAGAAATTACCCATTTTTAAAAGAAGGAAATAAGAGTACAACTCTCATAAAAAAGGAAACATCACACACACACACACACACACACACACACACACGAGCGCATGCACACCCCTAACTTAGACATATTATTTAATGGGGAAACGACACAAAGCTCTTTTTTAGTAAGATCAGAATAAAAGGTAAAGCTGTTTTTATCTTCTATTCAACATTGTAATACAGATGTTTGCCAAGGATGTTTAACAAGAGAAATCAATTAGAAACATAAAAATGGGAAGACAAGAAATAAAGCCACCTGTGTTTTTACTTGATGTGATGGCCAGCTGAGAAACCCTTGAGAATCAATGATAAATCTTACTTGAATAATGAAATAATTCAGTAAAGCAGCAGTATATAAAATGAACAAATAAAATCAATAGCCTTCGTGTATACAAAAATAAACAGTGAGAGAACACAACGTCAGGAAAAATCCTATTTATAAGAGCAACAAAAAAAGATACTATTTAAAAATAAATTTCACAAGAGATGTGTGAAATTTATATGAGGAAAGTTTTAAAAATGCCCTAAAGACATAAAAGTAAAATTGAACAAATGGAAAGATAACCCTCTGTTCCTAGATCAGACAACTCAACTTTATAAAAATGTCAGTCTCTCTAAGTTAATTTGTGGATCTAGTTTAATCCAAAGAAAAATACCAATAAGCTATGTTAGGGAGTTATAAAAATTGAAAATAAAGTTCAGATGAGAATACAAATATGTGATATTCATCAAACAAAGAAAACAAACCAGGACAGGTTCTAACTGTATGACATACTAAAACTTAACTTTTACAAAGCCTTTAATTAAACAGTGGTACTGGCACATAAATAGAAAGTAGATCAGTGGAGCAGAAAAGAAAGTTCAGACTTAAATGAAATCAGATCTAATGAAATGAAACTTAGCACATGATAAAGGTGGCATTTCAGATCCCTGAGGTAAAGATCCACTTCTTAATAACCATTGCTGGTTGAATTGGGAAGAGCTAAATTAGATAAATGTACATACCATATATAAGAATAGACTCAAAATAGATTGAATTCATTTTTTTAATAAAAATGTAATCAAATAAGCATAAGGAGAAAACATGAGTGAATTCCTGTTCACATTTGTTTTAAGGAATGCTAACTATAATTCAAAATTCAGAGGGAATAAAAGATTGATGAAGCTGGGCACAGTGGCACATTCCTGAAATCCCAGTGGCTTGGGAGGCTGAGACAGGAGCATCTCGTGTTCAAAGCTACCCTCAGCAATGACGAGGCACTAAGCAACTCAGTGAAACCCTGTATCTAAATAAAATACAAAACAGGGCTGGGGATGTGGCTCAGTGGTTGAGTTCAATTCATGGTACCCACCCCCCCCCCTCAAAAAAATAGAAAGGTTGATGAATGTGATTACATAAAATTTAAAATTTCACCTAAGAAATCATAGATGATGTCAAAAGACAACTGACCATGAGGGAGAAAATAGTTTCAGCATATATCACAAAAAGTGAATGTCCCCAATATAATCAAGAACTCTTAAAGTCTGAGGGGCTTGCCAGGCATGGTGGTGCACGCCTATATTCCCAGCAGTTTGGGAGGCTGAGACAGGAGGATCACAAGTTCAAAGCCAGACTCAACAACTTAGCAAGGCCCTAAGCCATTTATAGAGACTCTGTCTCTAATAAAAGGGCTGGGGATGTGGCTCAGTAGTTAATCACCTTGAGTTCAATCCCTAGAACCAAAACTGGAAAAACAAATAAAAAAAAATTGAAGGGCTAGTGAATCAAAACCTGATAGAAAAAAATAGAAAAATGGTGAAAACAGGCCATGGATTTTCAAAAAAGATATAGAAAAGCTCTCAAACCTATGAAAAAATAACTAAAGTTTAATAATTTGAAAATGGAAAATTAAAATAATATTGAAATAACATTTCTCCATTATCACAATTGGGAATTTTTTTAAAAATCCATATAACATTTGGGCTGTTGGTAAAGATACTCCCATACATTTCAGACAGGGTATAAATTTAACCTACTTTGTAGTAAAATTTGGCATTGCATAATGCAACTACAAAAGTACTTCCCTTTCAATGAAGTAATCTTTTAGGAATTCACACTGAAAATGTCTTTTCAACAGTAATATATATATATATATATATATATATATATATATATATATATATATATGAGTTTTAAAAGGAGAGTACAAAAGAATATCTACAGTATTCCACCCTTCTTGAAAACAGAAGAGACTATAAGCAATCATGCATTTACTTATTTGCAAATATTAAAATAGAAGGATAAACCAAAACACGAAGAGACTGATTTGAAAGGGAGTGATAGGACAAGGTAACAGAGGTAACGACAAGGTGACATGTTTCTGAAATTATCTTTTGCTATTGCTGTGGCTCTTAAATACGTAGTAAAGTTTCACATATACTTTATGTAAAATAACCAAAACCAACTAGAATGTTGGAAGAACTCAAATGCACCAACTCTGCTATGAAGAAATAGCATAACCATTGAAGGGAATAGAGCAAAAAGAACCCAATCTAAGTAACTTTGGGAAAATACCATTTTCATCAGTGTCCTGAAAAGCTGAAGACTAACAGAAATAAACATGAGTGTTGTAATCTAGTTTGGGGGATGTGTTAGCAATTCCAAAACTATTTTGTATGTATACTAGAATTGAACCAAAAAAAAATCCAAATGTTTTTTAAATATTGAGAGCCAGATTTCTCAGTAGAAAGAAAGTTCCCAAGTAAGGAAATAGGATAAATTGGAGTGAATCCTATGTTAAATTCTGGTTTTGGATTAAAGTTGGAGATTCCAGTATGGAATGGTGTTATTTAATATAAATAACACATGTGTTAAGGTATGGTTTGCAATATAGTTCTTCCTCTGGCTCACTTTTACTTCTCAAGTATAACCATGGAACAAGCGTGAAATGTAACACCCTGAGTTCAGAGGGACTGGCCAGAATAGCCCAGGTTGCTTTGCAAGTCACCTGGTGAATCACAGGATCCAGGAGTGTAAGATCCAGGTGAGCTGCTTTCTGAGTTCCCTTGGCTATAACACAAGGGAGCATGCACAGAGAAGAGTACAAACTGTAGGCAGCTTTTCAGGTCTTGTGTGACCAATTGGCAACGAATCCTAGGTTTCTTCTGTCCCTTGCTACCTATCTACAAGTGATAGGCCCACTTCATGTGTTTTGCTGTGGGTGTGGGCTTGGTCTCACCAGACTCAGGCGTGTTGGTAACCAGAGCTCAGTGAACCACTTCACACACTTGAGTACACACCGGTATGTCAGTCCTCTTTTTACTGAGAGGACCAAGCAGATGAGACCCAGCAGCAGTGAGCACACCAGCTAACCTAGTGTTCTGATTATGCTTCTGAAACACCATTTTCCAATAATAGGAGTCAAGACTCACTGGAGAAGTGGTTAATTCCAGGACTGAGGGAGAGGAAAGCACAAGATGAGATTGGAACATCTTCATGGTGCCAGAAATAAGAAAATGACCAAAATAAGGACAGGAACTTGTTCAAAAAACAGAGTTGCCAACATGAAAAGAACTCCCAATAGTCAAAATCTACTTAGAGCACAAAATAATTATTGAATAGGATTTAACCTATCGAATAAGAAAATTTTCTATGAGTCTATAATTAAAATAATAAATAGGTAGGGGAAAAGAGATCACTCTCCCTTATAATAGAATTCTAATTAATAAATTTGGAAAAGAAATAGAAAAATCACTATTTAGACAAACACCACAGTAATAATTGTTGTAGAAGGATATTCAAATTAGTGGACAGAGTTTGTTGAGAAAAAGATTTGCCTATCATAAAAGTATTAATGTTACACATAGAGAAATTGTAAAATACCAATCTAACAAGTGATTAAAATTGACATTGCCAGTAATTAGATATATTGGCATCATGAAGCCTCTTATAGGTTGGATCTGGAATGTCTCTCAAAACCTCATGTGTTGAAGACTTGTTGATCCCTGATGCAGCATCAGAAGCAGGGCTTTGGGGGAAGTGATTGGACCATAAGAGCTCCAACGTATCAGTGATTTATTCCTTTTGGTGCATTAACAATTTGAATGGATTACTGGAAGGAGATGGAAAATGTAGGCAGGTTGGGTGTAGGTGGAGGAAGTAGGTCACTGGGGATGTGCCCTGGGGGACTCTATCTCTCTCTGCTTCCTGGCTGCCCTGAGCTGAGCAGCTTTCTTCTGCCATCCCCTTCCACTATGAAAATAGTGCCTCAGGCCCAGGCAATGTCTCACAATGGATTGAAACCTCTGAAATTATGAGCCAAAATGAGTCCTTCCTCTTCTAAGTTGTTCTTTTCATGTATTTGGGTCACAGTGATGAAAAGCTAGCCACCATAAAGCCCTTGATACGATAGGTTGAGAAGCACATGTCTGCAGAATTCTTGACTAAAATGCAGAAGCTCATCACCATCATGAGAAAAACCTCAAACCCAAATTGAAGGACATTCAAGAAAATAACTGATGGGAACTATTAAAAAAATACGAGTTAAGAAATAAGGATGATACCTGTGACATTTTGGAGAAGACTAAGGAGAAAAAAAATAATAATAAGGTGGTTTCCCAGAAAAGGAAAAAGAAAATTATAGAACGGGGGACATTTGAATAAGGTCTGGAATTTAGTTAGTAGTACATCGGTATTCATTTTTTGCTTTTGATAATTTCACTATGGTTACTGTTAGGTTTTAGACATGAGGTGTTCCCCAAAACCTCATGTGTGAGGCAGTACAAGAAAGGTGACATGAAATGGTTGAGTTATGAGAAATCTAACCTAACAGAGCATTAATCCCTTTTGATATGGATCAACTGGGTGGTTAAATGTAGGCAGGTAGGGTGTGGCTGCAGGAGGTGGGTCACTGAGGATGTGCGTTTGGGGCTTTATATTTTGTCTCTGGCAAATGGAGCTCTCTCTGACCCCTGGTGCCTTGTCCTGAGCTGCTTTCCTCTGCCACAGCCTTTCACCATGATGCTCTGCTTCAGTTTGGGCACAGACCAAAGGAGTTGGCTGTCTATGGACTGAGACCTCTGAAACCATGAACACTAAATAAACTTTTCCTCCTCCAGAATTGTTCTTGTCAGGTCTTTTGGTCACCTTGGTGAAAAAGATGACTTAAACAGTCATAGAAGATGTTGACATTAAGAGAATCTGGGTGAACAGCATGCAGAACTTCCCAGCCTACCTTTTGCAAATTTCTGTAAATCCAGATAATCAGCTTGGAAGAAAAAGTTAAACAAAACAGATCCAGAATCTGAATATTCCTCATCACCTTTATTTCCACCACCCTGGCCTGAGCCATCTCTCCTTGAATTCAGAAAGAGCCTCCTAAATGATTTTTCTGCTCCTATATTCCACCAGTCATCTTTTAAAAACATTGGTCATATGTCATTTCTCTCCTCCAAGTTCTCCAATGACTCGTTATTTCCATCAGAGGAAATCAAAGCCCTTTCAAAGGCCTCTGCTTCACAAAACCTGACTCTCCCATCCCTGTCTGACCTCACTTCCTGCTTTCTTTCTTTTCTGTCACTCCTCTCCTGGCCTGGTTTTCCTTGAATACTCCAAGCCCACACTGTGGTCCCATGGCCTTGCACTAGCTGTTACCTGTTTGGAACCTCCTCTCCACATTTGCACCACTACACAGCATCCCTCCGCTGGCCTTAATTCACATCTCTCTTTCTTGATGAAGTATGCCCTGCCTGCCCTATGCAATGAGGTCACACAGCAAGCCCTCCTTCCCTCCTCGGATTTTCCTTCCCCTCTATAAATCTTATCACCTGCTAATATGCCAGCTGGTTCCCTCCTTGGTTCTCTACTTTTTCCTATCTTTCTTCCTCCATCTATGCTACTTCCTCCCAGTTTAAGCTCTGTGAGAAAAGATACATTTGCTGTTTTCATTGATAAATTCTTTGAACACTAACAAGTATATAATTGTCCTCAGTTTATAAAATCTCAAGTAATTAATAATTATTCATTTATTATTATTATGAACCAAAACCAAAACTACAGGTTAATAGTTTGTGATTGAGTCCACCATCTCTTACTTTTCAAAATGGATGTTCATGTCCTGCAAGTAGCACAAGTTCAATTTTCTTTTCTTTCTTTTTTATTTTTTTTCAAGATGAGCAAACATATCCAACCAGATATTTTATTATGTCATGCAAAAGCTGTTGTGGGTTTCTGGTAAATTTTTTTATAACCTCTCAAGCTGTATTCTGTATCATATTGCTAAAATGAGTTGCTTACAACTAGATCTGAGTGGCCACAATCAATAAATGCTAATGCTTATTGTTTGATTTTTTTTTTGTAATGAAGAACATAGGTAGATTTCACAAAATCTTATTAGACTAAGTTTTTACTTTGACCATGTATAGATATCACAACAAATTGCTTTTTTTTAGATATATTTTATTTTCCAAACAAAATACAAACTTTGTTATTATTCCCAACAAATCCCAAAAGGCCATTCCACAATCTGACATGAATTTTAATTGGCCATTTTTCACTTTTTGAAGAAAATAGAAACAATAGCCATCATGTTTCGCTGTCAGTAACTGGACTTTTTCAGAAATATCAGCCAGAGTAACTAATGAATATCTATTACATATTACAATGGACAGGTTTTTAAACTTACTGTTTCTATTTAGTTACACATGACAGCAGAATCCATTTTGATATAATTACACAAGCATGGAATATATCTTATTCTAGTGAGAGTCCCTCTCTTATGGATGCACATGGTGGTGGGATTCACTGTGACATTTTCATATCTCTACACGGGAAAGTTATGTCAGATTCATTTCACTGTATTTCCTTTGCTTATCCCACTTCCTTCCCTCCATTCCCCACTAATTTATTGCATTCCTATCCTTCCCCTCACCACCCCCTGTTGCAGGTTAGCTTCCACTTATCAGAGAAAACATTCTATGAACTATGTTTTTTGTCTTTTTTTAATGAAAAACATAGTAAGGGTTGTGGCTAATGTTGCCAGTGGACCCCTCATTTCTAGCATGCATTCACACTTCTAAGCAACCTGGTGTTTTGTTTTCAATTCTTGGTTGGTTGCCCCCTTTAACCTTATCAAAGCAGTTAAATTTCTTCAAACTGTCACCCAGAGCCATGTCAGCATCTTAAAGACAGCCACTGCTGACACAGCTCAGCAAAACCAAATTGATCTTTCACCCTGGCAGGGGGGGGGGGGCACACCACACAGCGAGCCTGTGCCCCACTATCCAGAGCTTGACTTCAAGTTCCACCCATTGTGCCTACAGTGGGGAAGTCAGACTGTGAGGCTTCACAGCAATATTTAAAAACTACTTTCCTATATTAACACTTTGGCTCTTCTCTGGGCTTTGTAGCTGCCTAAGGGAGTGAAGTTTGGATTGAGGGGGAAAAAAAGAGGCAAATTCAATATATTGTATGTCTTATAGCTTAAATGATAACCAGACAAAGTATGCTATTGCCAATTCAGATGACATCAAGGTGTGGTATATGAGCTCCAAGGAGTTTTTCTTATCAAACTCTCATTCCTTCTTTCTGTCCTTCTCTATCTTACAGTTTCCCTGGCTTGTCCATGCTTGAAGGACTATGGGATACTTTTCTAGAAAGGACTCCTCAAACAAATATATAGTTAGTTTTCCAAATCTGTGGCTTCTGCATCCAAAGATTCAACTAACCTTGGATTGTAAATATTTTTTAAAAAAATTATTTTTTAGTTGTAGTTGGACACAATACCTTTGTTTTATTTATTTATTTTTATGTGGTGCTGAGGATCGAAACCAGGGCCTTGCATGTACTAGGTGAGCACTCTACCACTGAGTCACAACTCCAGCCCCAGATTGAAAATAATTTTTTAAAAAAGTATTAGATTTGTACTAAAGGTGTACAGGCTTTTATCTGGTCATTATCCCCTAATCAATATTGTATGACATCGATTTACATAACATTTATATTGTATTAGATTTTACAATTAATCTAGAGACGACTTAAAGTATATGGGAGGATGTGTGTAGGTTATATGCAAAAACTTATGCTATTTTATATGAGGGACTTGAGTATTAATAGATTTGGATATCCTCAGGATGTCCTGGAACCCATCTCCCATGGATACTGATGGATAACTGTATATGCCTCAGTTTCTTAACTGTCATGATTAAATGTTTCCCCCTCCAAACAGATTTATTGAACATAACAAAATTCTATATAAAGTGACCTGAACTGGTGGCTCAAAACAGAATTTTTTTTCTTACTAATATCTTGATAGGTTGGCCCTAGAGTGTTAAACAGCAACTATAAAAAAAAGCAAATGGCCTTACTCCTGGAACTTGATAACATGCCTTAACAAGATAATTGACATAGGTAGGATGGGGTCCCTAGACAGGCCTTTGGAGAGCTAGTGTGAGATGTCAGGAGGCCACTGGATGGCTGACACTGGAATGCATCCTGTTCCTGGATAGTAATGTTACCATGATCTGATTCTAGACCCACCCAGAGGAACAGCAGGGGCATTAGAGTTTAGGTTAGCTGCTGGGCTTAGGACAGATGTCCCCTGAGCATGAGTGACGGGGGCCCCCAATAGCCTAGATCAAGTCTCCAAACAGGATCTCAACAATGGACGGATTCTTAATATATCCTCCATGTGTTTCTCCAAGATTCCCTCCATTCTTCTTGCTATCCACCTACTTTATTTTATTTTTTTGGTTGCTAGAAGGTCTGAATTGAAGAGTGGTTTTCAATTTCCAATAAGCAATCACACTTAAGAGTAACAGTCATTAAAGATTTTTGCACAATGCAGTATAATCCTAGGATACTTTTTGTCCCTTCTGCCATGATCTCTTTCTAGAAGCAATCTTGTACTATAAAACCTTACTTAAAAATAATTTTTTATTGGTTTACTGATAGTTCTGCATAAAAATTTGCTTTTCGATGTACTGTACCAAGTCATTTTGTACATTGTAATAGATGCCCATGTTATCATAAGCTCCTTTGATATAATTGAAACTTGCTTAAATTCTATACTCATTTATAATATTTAGGCTCTGGTGTTGGAATTAAAAGATAAAAAGGTAGTTCTTGCTCTCAAATAGCCCACAGTGTTATCAGAGGACACAGAGAATAAACAACTAATAAAAACGCCCTGTGCTAATTGTTCTTTCAGGATTGCAAATGGCTTGATGCACTTTTTCCAAGGGTAGAGTACCATAAATTCCCACTCTACCAAAATCATGATGCTCAAGCATTGGCTTAAAGTTCAAAGGTCAGGAGCCCCCAAACATGTCCTGCAAGCAATAATAGAGATGACCTTCAGTGGCTTTATTTGTTCATAATTTCACCACAGAAAACTGCTAGATTTCATAAGTCACAGGGAAAATGACAATTTATTTCATAAAAGTCCCATGCATTTAAAAAAATCAACTACATTAATGCCAACTATCATTAAGCACCCTCTCTAGCAGTCTATGTCACTGCCAAGTGATTGAATTTCTACTATTACCGTTTTTACTGTCAGTGATACATCCCTTCAGGAATCTTTATCTGATTTCATTTTCATTTCCTAATCAAATGACGATCACTATTCTTTCTGCAAATTTTCATGAGATGTATAAAAATATCATTGGGATATTAGTCCTTTTTACTTATTCTAGAATTTGCAAGAATGTTCCAAATGCTTTTTTTGTTTGTTTCTCTTTAAAACTACTTTAACCAAATATAACCTTTGTTGTGTGAGGCTTACTTGAACTTTTCATGTATACCTGGCCAACTGTAAGGCATGCACTCATCACTCAGTATATCTTCTCTAAACACTGCACAATATGTAAACATGACATTGCAACAAGTTTAGAATAGCCATTTACTTTCTTGATGTGTTCTCTGACAGGACTCACAGGGAATCCCAGAATTTTTGTTTGTGTGTGATAACAGACCAGAGATGATACTGGTGTTCCAAGTCCCATTCCCCAGTGTTGACGACAGAACACCAGAGAAATGCTGAGGTAAGAGCAGAAAGTTTTATTTAAAGGACGAGAGAGAGAGAGAGAGAGAGAGAGACTCATTCACAGAGGAGGAGGTCCAAGTTAGTGCCTGAGGAACTGGGTTCCCTTATTATCCTTCTTCTCATGCCCCCTCCTCCTCTTATCTTGCCTACTTGAACAGTGACAAAAACAACAACAACAACAACAACAACAAAAAAAAAACAGGAAGGAGCTGTCCAGAAAGGCGGGAAGGTGGACATCCAGGGGGCACTCATTAACAATTGCTTGTTGGGAGGAACAATTTCCTGAAAGCAGGTGATCTTGGCAACAGGTGAGAGGGAGGGGAAAATGTCCTGAAGATATTAGCATTTTATTTCCTTTTAATCATCCCCCATCTTCCTGATCCAGTCACCCAATATCTACTGGGACTGTCTGTCCTTTTGCCCCCTGCTCAGTACTAGGGATTGAACCCAGGAGTGCTCTACCACTGAACTGCATCTCCTCTCCTTTTAATATTTTACTTTCAGACAGGTTCTCAAAATAAAAATAAGTGAGACAGAGATCTGCTGTACAGCTTTTCACCTATAAGCAACAATGATGTATTGTACACTTAAAATTTTATTAAGAAAATAGTTCTCATGTTATGTGTTCTTCTACCACGATGAAATAAAACCAAAAGATAGGAAGCCTACCATACTATTACAAAAATGCCATATATATATATATATATATATATATATATATATATATATATATATATCAACATCATGGTATCTGGGCTGGGGATGTGGCTCAAGTGGTAGTGCGCTTGCCTGGCACTGGTGGGGCGCCCCGGGTTCTATCTCCAGCACCACATACAAACAAAGATGTTGTGTCCGCCGAAAACTAAAAAGATAAATATTAAAAAAATTCTCTCTCTCTCTCTCTCTCTCTTTAAAAAAAATCATGGTATCAACACCAGACCCTTTAGATACAGATTAAAATAGTGAAAAAAAATCATATCAAGTGAATTTATAAGTTTTAGGCACTCATCATAAGTTCTATGTATTTGGATGAGGTTGTGATTTATGGGAAGGAGCTGTCTGGAGAGTTGGATCTTTTATGGCTTTTTATACTTATTCTGGATTAAATAGACGTTAAGTAGAGAAGAAGGAAGTAAGAAAGGGAGGAAGAGAGGGAAAGAAGGAGGGAGGCAAGAGGAAGGGAGGGAAAGAAGAGGGAAGACAGAAGATAGAGGTAGAAGAGAGAAGAAAAAGGTTGGAGAGAAAGAAAGGTAAGATAGAAGTTAAAGAGACATTTTAATAGAAGAGTGGAAGTGAATAAATATATAACCACAGAAACACTTACGCGTACCCTTAGAATTTGTTAAATTATGGTGACCTCATTACTCTGCACCCTTTAACACACAGGAAGATGACACACACATTCACAATCACACAACCACATGACCACACTGAGTGGATCGACTCTCCTTTGGGAAAGTCTGTGAGTCTTCACATTTTTATTAGATTTCTCTGTCCATCACACAAGCAGAAATCACTCTTCTTACCTTTACCAAGGAAGAGAGAGACCCATCCCACCATCTTTGTAGTCAGGTGTGGGCATGACTGATCGTACAGTATATGCACACTTGGACATTATTTCTATAATCCTGTTTCCAAGAGCGTTTATCTGTGCTTGTGTTTATGTGTATGACAATATATACCAACACAGAACACTGAAATTTACTGTGCATTTTCTTTAAATAGATATATCTAGAATTGTACTGACTCATTTGCAAAAAAAAAAAAATGTAAAAAAATTAATGTCTCATGCCAGTTGATAAGTTGATTATAATTCCATGGAAGAAATAACAACTGTATTGTTGTAGTTTTATGCTAAAAATCATAAATAAGATTTTTGGGGCAACATTTGATAGCTAATTTGATTCTTTTCTAAAACACAAAGATGAGTGTTAGGGTTTGCATATAATTATCCCCCAAATCCAGATCTTTCAGGGTTGAAGATAAAGCTATTAAATAAGTATAATATCATCAGCATAAACAGGTGTGTTATGGCAAAATAGGACAGGATGTGTCATCATTCAAGCTAAAGATCATTGTGTAAGAAAACTCCTGTGCCAACTTGAACTTAATATTAAGTCATGAAGAAATGAGGGGAAATGCACAGGTAGGCAATATTAATGGCAATGCTTGATTTTTTTATTTCTTACTTTATTGCTGACTTTTTGGATTTGTATGGAATAATCATTGTTCCTACTCTAGTCTTAGAAATGAATATCAACATCTCTCTCCACTAGTTCCTCTGGCTCTTCCCTCTGCCCATGCTCACACTTCCCATGACATATGGAGTAAATTGCATGAATCTGATACTGTGTTCATAACTGCCTTTCTAACCCCTGGAGAAAATGTGCAGCCCTGACCAGCAGTTACTGAGTTGGTCAAGGGAGAAAATTGCTAAAATATATCTATTCAAGACATCAGAGTACAATCTATTAAAGACTCCTTGTAAATGCTTCAATACCCAGTAACCAATAACTATTCCATGCTTAATTTAAGTTATAATTGTTTTCACTTTATAGTATGTAATCCAGAATATGGAATATTGGGCAGACATATAAAGTTGTGACACATAAGGCTATGAAAACATCTAATTACCCTTTATAAATATTTAATAGAGAGAAGCCAGACTTGGGCTGAGAATTACAGGCTTTACAAATTACCATGGTAACAATTAGTATGTTACTCCAGGTACAGATATTAATGAGGAATTGGGGACTTCTGTATCAATATAGTATACAATTTTAATCAGTGAAATGGATATAAAAGTTACACTTGAAACTAAGGATGCATTTAGCTTTTATACGTAATGTGTTTGCCCCATTTGATTTCACTAGATTTATTTTGTTCTCATAAAATGCAATTTGTCATGTACATACATTTACATGGTACAATAAGCAAATATAGTTTCTGCCTTCACAGGTAATCATGAGATTATAATATTTTCTCTCTAAATTATATCAATAGAGTTAACTTAGCTTAAGAATTCAGTTGGATAACAGACAAAATGATATAGATTATCCATGGGTGAATACTTAATTTTACACCTGCTTTAAGTCTTTGTGAATGTTTGTTGAATATAGTAAGAATTGCCAAATCATCTTCCATTACCAAGAAACACATTATGTATCAATATTAATTAATGATCCATTCATTCAATAAATATTTAATGAGCATCTACCTTGCTCTAGGTACTGAACATTCCACAATGAGCCAGAAGATGGGATTCCTGTTTTACTATATCTTACATCTTTTTTAAAAAACATATTTATTTTTTAGATATAGATGGACACAACACAATGCCTTTATTTTCATGTGGTGCTGAGGATCGAAACTGGGTCCCTCCCGTGCTAGGCGAGCGCTCTATGGCTGAGCCACAATCCCAGCCCCATCTTACATCTTTTTGAAGATCAATGATACAAAGGTGATCGATGGTACAAAGACACATATTTTATTTTAATGTAATTTTAGAGAATGATAAATTCTTAAGATCTATTAAGAAAAACAACAAGAGCTAATTCTAATAGAGTTTTATCTGGTTAGGGAAGGTTGCTTTGAGTGTGTTTGCTGTGGTATTCTGGTCAGGACAGTTATAGAATATGTCTCTAAGAAAATGGCAGATCCATAGACCCTGGAAAGGTTCAGGGGAATGCTGGAAAGGAAGGATAAAGCTGGGGGAAAGGAAGTAGGAAGGGAATGTTGAATATTGTGAAAAGGCAAGAATAGAGTAAGAGCTAGAAAAAGAATTCAAAGAAATAGATAAGGACCAGATCATGAAAGGTGGTCATGGGAGTGATCAGAGATCTCTGGTAAATAGAATACTGGCTCCAAGACATGCTCCTGTTCTAACCCCAGAACCTATGAATGTGGCACATTAAATGTGAAAAAGTGCAGACTTTGTAACTATGATTAAGTTAAGGATCTTGAGGAAAGGGAATTGGCCTGGTTTATCTGGGTGGGCCCAAGCTGATCACACAAGACTTTAAAATCAAAGGATTTTTCTTGAGGTCAGTGAGAAAATGTGCTGACAGAAGCTGGGTTGGAATGATGTTGCACTGACTGGCTTTTAAGATGCAAGAAGGGGACAAAGCCAAGGAAGGCAGGTGGCCTCTAGAGGCTGAAAAAGACAATAAATAAATAAATAAAAAATCTCCCTTGCAGGCTCCAGAGAGCAATGCAGCCCTATGGATACCTCTATTGTAGCCTGGTAGGCCTGTGAGAACTTTCCTAGATTTCATACCTACAGAAATATAAAACAAAAAATTCATATTATTTTAAACCATCAAGTTTGTGGTGATTTTTATAGCATCACTAGAAGCTAATACATAGTTTGATCAGGGGGTGATAGACTGTGCATGATTCAATTTTTAAGCATGATCTCTCTGGAGTTAGGTGAAGAATATACCATAAGAGTGGCGAGATGGTGACAAGAAGACTAGCCAAGAGCCTATTGCTTATTGTTCAAATAAACGGTAGTTTAGACTAAGGTAACCAAAGAGATGGTAAGAAATAGAAACCTTTGGGATAAAATGTAGATAAAAAGTCAGCATAAAGATTAGTTTTCAAAGCCATGAGGTTAAATAAGACCATCTTACTGAACTGCTCAATATGATAGCCACTACCTACAAGCAACTATAAATTAAAAATAATTAAAATCAAATAAAATTAAATATTCAATTTTCAAGGCATACTAAGTCACATATAAAATATTCAAAAGTCACATATAGCGAATGACTACCATATTGGACAGTACAAATAGAGAACATTTCCACCAACATGGAAAATTTTACTGGGCAAAGCTAATAGAGGAAAGACAAGATAGAAAAGAAAAAAAAAAGGTCATGAACAAATGAACAAATCCCTAGATTATTTCAATTCTCAGACTGAGGGACAGGAAAGGGAGTCAACAGAATAGAATGAGAAGTGGTTAGTGCTTACCTCTTCTAAGACTTAAAAATATTGAAACACAAGTTGCTATACTTATAAAAACGTAATTCTAGATGTGATTAACATTAAAGTTATTTCTACAGAGATGTAAATGTTGAATCAGCTAACAACTGAAGATACTAACTTTCTCTGTGACCTTAGTTTCTGTTAAATCTCTTCTACAAGAGACTACTCCAAGGAAGAGTCAGGAAAGAAGACATGTAATAACAGAAGAAGTGCCATGGAACTGGGGTACAGCGTTACATCCTTCATAATTTCATGTTGAACCATCTTTGAAGTAAAGGCTAAGAGGAGATGAGAAAAATGGGCTGATGAAAAAGGAAAACAAAATTAACTTGCGAAATGGCATCCATGTATTAGTTTTTCTGACCATCCCTGGACTCATACAAAGAAGCTCAAATTAAAGTTCTCTCCTTTTGCTCTTTCTACTTGTTAGAGAGCTACTCTTTTATGTTGCTAATAAATGATCACTGGCTGAGGATTTAACAAATGTCTACTGTTCCTCAGCTCCAAGAAAGCACTCAATGTCTTAGAAGCAGTTGACCTTTGATACCACACTATTGGATGGTTTTGATGTGTTCCTGTAAAGGCTGGAATAGGGCAAGAATCTTACAAGGAGTCAGACCTTAGGTGAGAGATTAATGGGACTCTGAAAAACTGGAAGAGAACTTTAAGAGGAACTTGGAAATTCCAAGGGCAGAAAGTACAGGTAAGGGGACGGCAGCAGCATTTTGATTGTGACAGTGCGGTATATTCAGCAATCTAACCAGCATCTCACAGATTCACTTCATTCTTAAAAAAACATTTTTTCCTTTATGAAATAATGTACAAAAAAGAGACTCAAGTTCTCTTCCTATAATTACTGCCTTGCTGATGCCAAGTAAAGTATGTTTTTTGAGTATTTATTGAGCACTTACTCTTCATCAAGTCCTGTCCTTGGTGGAAAGAATATAATTATTGTAACACAGAATTTTTCCCTAAGAAGTTTACATTCCTTAATCCACAGAAGATTTAATGGTACAAACATCATGCTCTTATTTTAACCAGAGTATATCTTTCCATTGCATTCTTAAAGAGACCAAAATTTAAGAGTGAATACTTCATTTTTCATAGACTCTAACTGAGTACATGATAATTTTTTCATGATTTTATGAACATATTCTTGGATTAAATCCCAGGAACGGGGATAACTCCCTATATTTTCAACTTTTATGGGAACATGATGGGAAATTCTCCTATTCTGATCAGAGGCTAGAGAATATAACCTCGTTGCTTAATTCATTATTAAATTATCAGCAATGCTATTCCCACCTCAGAATATACAAAACTATATTATCCGTTGATAAGAATTTAAAGGTACAAATTTTACATCACAGTAAATTGCATATAGCCCATCTTAGTCCTGATTATGAAAAAATACTTTTCTTTGTATCTCCACTTCTAGCCCAAGTCAACCTGAGAGGAGAGTATCTTCTCTCATTATCTACTTAGAGTAACCATAAAAGTTTCTTCTGCAGTTCTTTTCCTAAAATCCTGCAACTGTTCATTGTTAATATGAGTTGTCATAGGGACCGAATTTTAAGAAGATGGGGAGACCTTTGCATTTAAAAAAGGAAAGGTAACATCCGTTAGATATTATGAGATAAACAAACCAATTTTTTTGGCGCAAAATGCTATCTATGATTATCCTAGGACCATGGCACAGAAAGGAGGGTTCTAACAGCAAAGACTGTAACCCAGCTTCTCAAATACTTCTACTGAAGGATATTGTAGAAGTAAGACCACTGGACTGCCATTAGTAGAGTTATGTTCTAGTCCAGATTAGTAAAAACTAGCTGTGTAACATTTAGAGTAACTCTCTACCCTCGAATTTTATTATTTTTTTCAATACTTTTCCCTCTCGATCAGTGGAAGAAATCATAATGGAAAGTCTGTACAAAATATTTCCTGAACCAACAGTTAGCTACTTAGACCTTGTAAATGTTCAAGATATGTTCTATACATTTTGAATTTGGAGCCAAACTGCTTACAGACTCTTTGTAGATTTGTTCTGTAGGGAACCAAAGATTTGCAGAAAAAAATGGAAGAGAGCATCTGTGGCTCAGGAATACTCTAGGGGAGTCCTGGCAATGTTTGCTTCTCCAGGCAGCTTCTGTCTTCTTAAGAGACCTTCCAAATCATCCCAATGGCTTCTGCTCTATTGCAACTAGATTCATTCATTCTCTCTCTCTCTCTCTCTCTCTCTCTCTCTCTCTCTCTCTCTCTCTCTCTCTCTCTCTCTCTCTCTCTCCTGTCAGTGATTTTCTCAGTGACATATGAAGTATAGGACTTACCAACAAGAATTTTGGAATCTCAAAAATCTGGTCCAAATTCTAGTTGCATTTCTGCTGATGGTATGGCCTTGGTGAATTTCTTCATCTTGCTGATCATGAGTCCCTGAATGCAAATGGAATAATATCATCTACTTCATGGAGTTGTTCTGAGGACTAAAATTAACAGTTCAGTCAAGTATTCAGTGAGGTGATCAATACACAGTGCTCGTTGTTATTTTAATATGTGAATCATCTTCTTCTTGGCTCATTGTGGAAGGAATGCTTCTGCTCCACACTGTGTCTAAAAGATAACATACTATCAAATATTTTGACTAATTTAACATGATTTTGTTTATCCATAATATCAATACATACGTTAATGATAAATATGGGTAGTTACATAGTTATAAATAGTGGAAATTTTAAAAGAGTCTCAAAACTTTAGGCTAAGATACATTCATACTCTTTCTGGGCAGGCAAATGGAACAGACCAAGAAAGACTTGGTTCTTCATTGACTTCTCCCTGGGGTATTCCAGAATTCAGTATACACTGCCTCTTGCTTTTAGTCTTCTTTTATCATAATTCTCTCCCTCATGCTTGCCTCCCTAGCCCATGGATACATAGAGGACAAATGCACATGTGAACATGCATAACTAAGAAGAAAAAAAATGTTGACAACATTGGGATGAAGCAAAGAGCCCAATAAAACTTGTGTTCTAGTTAAGCTTGTTGATTGTCAACAACTTGAACCTGTTCAGATTAGGCCGGGCGCGGTGGTGCACACCTGTAATCCCAGTGGCTCAGGAGGCTGAGGCAGGAGGATTGCCAAGTTCAAAGTCAGCCTCACAAATGGCAAAGTGCTAAGCAACTCAACAAGACCCTCTCTCTAAATAAAATATGAAATCGGGCTAGGAATGTGGCTCAGAAGTTGATTGCCCGTGAGTTCAATTCCTGGTGCCCTGGAAACATAAATAAATAAATAAACTCCAATAACAAGAATCAGGGGGAGCATCTTCCAGTGCCAGAAAGTAAATAGGTACTATAAATAAATAAACAAACAATACCTACAAATGTCAATGAGACACGGCCAACTGAAGAGATCCCAGTGAACAGAAATAGAAAAATGTGAGAAACAAAATTAATAATATAGTATTAGATAATAACCCCAAATATAAAATAACTGTGTATATACATATGTATGTGTATATATATCCATTTTATGTATATAAATAATTGGATAAATAAACACAGAGGACATAATATAGATAAATATCCCTGCAGAAAAATTCCAAATGTAGATATTATAATCTAAGAGAGAGAGATTGTAGGCCCTCCTCACTCCTTGGCTTTGGACTATACATAGTCACTTGTTTCTGAGTACTTTTGAAATGAAGGGGAAGAAAAAATAACAGAAGAGACCTGACAAACACCACCTCACTTAGGTGGCTCAGGTGACATTATCGACAGTAGGTCATGCTGACAGCATGCATTCTTCACAGGATGTGATGAGGTGGCACTTTCCTTTTGTGACCTTCCTCCCCAAAGCATATTTCCCCAGTCCAATAAAACCTAACTAGAGACTCTTTATGAAACACCTAACTTTTATTTCTCAAAACTGTCTAGGTCATCCAAAATGAAAGGAGCCCGAGAAACTGTCGCAGCCAATGGGGAGCCCGAGTAGACATGAAGGTGAAACATAACATCATGACCTCCATATAATCCTGGAACAGAAAAACGACATTATGCAAAAGCTAAATAGGAGAAAGCATGTACTTCACTTCATAATACTGTGTCACTATTGGTTCATTCATGGTAATAAGTGTACCACACCAAGGGAAGCTGTTAATTATAAGGGAAAGTAGGCACAGGTTCATAGGAAACCTTTACTACCTTCATAATTTTCTATAGATCTAAAACTATTCAAAAAATAAAATATTTTTAAGTGGAAGGAGTTAAAATCTGGCTAATTACTGGAAATGAAAGGGAATATCAAAAGTGGACTCCTAACCATTCCATGGAAACCAGGGCTGGAGAAGACTGAGCATTCAGACAAGCCCACCAGGGGCAGTGTTTCTCATCTGTTCTTCGGCTGACATATTGGATTCTCCTTCACGGTCGCTTCATCCACTAACCCTGCACATGGTCCACCATGGAGAACATTCGTACCTTTCAGTCACTACATGAGCTACACCAAGCATCTTAGCTGCTTATTTCAAATTTCTGTCCTTAGCTTAGATATAGATTCTGGTTAGCAGATGTCAGCTGGCCAATGACTTGTCTGTCTTTAAAAGAGGCATGTAACATTAGGTCCAAATGTCATTTTGGGAAAAGGGGATGAAAGGCCATGTGAGAGCTTCTTGTAGGGTATTTTCTTATGGGAGAGGAGGGTAATGGAAAATTTAGTACATGTAACAAAAACATAATATAAATTTATATCTATATATAAATTATAAATTATATATCTATATATAAATTTATATCTATATATAAATTATATAAATACAGTATTATGTTGGTTGTGGTGGTGCATGCCTGTAATCCCAGCAATTTGGGAGGCTGAGATAGGAGGATTACAAATTCAAAACCAGCCTCAGCAACTTAGCAAGATCCTGTCTCAAAATGAAAAAGGGGCAGAGGACGTGGCTTAGTGGTTAAATGTTCCTGGGTTCAATCCCCAGTACCAAATAATAAACAAATAGATAAATAAATAATTGAATCTATTTCAGAGGGTTCTGCATGTATAGAATCAAAAATCTTTTTAAATTGCATCTGTGCTAAACATGCACAGACTTTTTCTTCATTATTATTCCCTAACAATATACTATTGCAACCATTACATAGCATTTACATTGTATTAGATACCATAAATAATACAGAAATCTTTTAAAGTTTAGGAGAGGAATACATATATGCAATTACTATGGCATTTTACAGAAGAGACTTAAGCATCTGCTCATTTGGTATGCATGGGGAGCCCTGAAGGCAATCCTCCACAGATCCTAAGGTGAGGTATGAGTTTATAAAGAAATACACAGAAATTGTTATCAGCTATATATTGCCTTAGTACACTATGTAACAAGCACAAAATCTCAATATTGCCAGATAATAAATATGAATGGAATGTATTTGTCTGCAGGATTCAGTAGACATGGGCTAAGCTCAGCAGGGTTGGACAATCTCTGTCATCATCTGTGGTTATCACCATAGAAATCATGTCTGGTAGTTGACTGGCTACCTCCTGGGGCATAAGGGGCACTCTCCTTCAGCAGACTAATCTGGGAATGATCTCATGGCAAAATCACAGGAGCAAAATATGAGATGGAAATAACTGTAACTTTTACAAGCCTCTACCAAAATCATCACACGGTCCAGTTCTGAATTAAACATCATGAAAATACACTTCCTGAGTGCTAACAACTGCTACGTCACCTTGCAGCAGGTGTGAATATTGTTGGGCTGGTTAATATAATCAATGCATCACATAAATGAAATATTTAAAGTAATCAGATGGTGAGATTAATTCAAGGAGCTCACCCAGAGGAAACGATTTTGGACATGTGTTTAAGCCAAATTATAGGAGAGCACATATGGATGTATTCATCATTGGGTCTGATTTAAAAGTATTTCTACTTTTGCTATTATGGATAAAGGGATCAAAAGAGAACAGGATGTAGCAGCCTCTATGTCCTGGAGTGAAATTATGATTCAGTTATTAACTCTGCTGCTCAGTAGCCCACAAGAAGTAATGCCGCATCCTTCGATGTGGCCTTATCTATTGTGACAAGGCTCCAGGGAACTCATACGCATGAAATTCATTTCATGTCTCATTCACAGAATGCCTGAGTTTCGAAAAATACCTTTATGATGTTTCAGGTTTCAGTTACCTAGTGTGTGATCTCACAAACTCACAGTCTTCAAAAGAAAGAACATTAACTTCTCTTCAGAAACTGGAGGTTCTTTGTTACGAGAAACCCAGGAGGCTTCATTGCAGGAGAAACATACAGGAGCACACAGGTCACTTTTGATAAAATGTCATGTACTCTGAGGGCAATAGAAATATGTATTTTATGCAAACTCACAGTTGAATAGATGGCACGGGTTTAGATAAAATAGATTCAAACCATCCTTATGTATAATACATTAACAGATCATAGTATTCTCATATCACAGACTTCTTAAAATACTTCTTATACATAAGAAATAAAGTATGGTGACCATGGCAGCAAATAGATATATAAATGTGTAACTAAGAATAATAATATTTTTAGAATCTTATAGGAAAATAAAATCACACCCCACTTCCATTAAATAGGAAGGGGTAAGAATACGCACAAGTCGTGAACTAATGTATAAATTCCTCCCATGCATGCTCATTGCTTTGGCTGTATATTTCCAGTGCTGTTATCCAGTTTACTCCTTTCCATGTTTCCAAGTTATATTAATTAAATATGATATTGTTTTGTTTCACTTCCAACTGTCATTTGAGAATAAGACTGATATAGCAAATGACATTGTCTTTGCAGATGTCATGGCTAGAGATCAGAGCTCTTCCCAAATCCATCTCATTGTATTTATCTGGTTAATTCCACGTGAGATTAGATTCAGCAATGGGAGGAGACTAATATATCCACCTTGACTATAATGGTTAATTTGAATTGTCAACTTGATTGGATTAAGAAATACCAAGAATTAGGAGGGTTATGGGTATGTCAATGAGGATGTGTCTAGGAATGGCTGACATGTGGGATAGCCAACTAAAATGGAGACCCTTCCTAAGTGTGGGCAGCACTGACCAATAGGATGATGGCTTAGAAGGAATAAAAATTGGAAGAACAAGGAAACAGGGGAAGATACAAACTTCATTCTTCTTGACCAGGTTCTTGATTGCTGCTGTGGTCCTCTGAAGAGATCAGACTCTTGCTTCTTCACTCTTCCAAGTGAATTCTCCAGAAGCCTTTAGTCTCAGACTGGGGTAGCACCTAGTCTGAGTTTTGGTGCTTCAGCCTCTTAGACTGCACAGCTACTGGTTCTAGCTCTCTATCCTGCAGACGGCCATTGTGGACTATCCAGCTTCTGGTCTCCTAAGCCAACCTAATAAGACCCCCTTTTTATAGTTTTTAAATTCTGTTCCTCTATAGAACCTTAATTTACTTACCCAGTCACATCCCTCGCTGCTTGCCTTGGTAGGTCTAGCCAACTCCTAGTTATCCCACAAATTGAAGCTCTTGCAAAATTCTTCCTTAGCCTACTACTGTCATTTCTTCTCAGTGTTCTCATTAATCCCTGGGCATATCCCAGTGAAAGAGTTGTTCATACTGCACCATCATCTATATTTAATTGTCTGCCTATCCAACACACTGGTCTATAAGAGAAAAAAAATCAACCACAGAGAGAACAACTAAATTATTATTTGCCTGAAACTGGTATTAAAGTCTCCCAGCACAGTATTTACACGTGGTGCCTCTTATTTTGGTGGATGTGTGCACACTCCGAGAGTAAGTGGGTAGGTTAAAGAGGGACTTAGAAAGTAAATGCACTTGGAAAGAAAAAGTCCATAAATGCATTTCTCCTTTTATTCATGCTCTTCATCCAGAACATTATCCAATAGTGGTGGTTATTCATCAAAGCTTATTTGTAGCAACAGTAATACAACAGAAAAATATTGGTCTTAAATAACATGTCTCTGAAATTCTTGGGCTGGGGTGATGGGATGAAAGCAGCAGTAAGCTGCTGACAGAAGAGATTTTTATTTTTGGCACCACTCAGAGCACCAAGGAATGAAGTTCATTTACGCAGGCATCTTGTTCCATGAGAAGAGCAGGGGGGCCCGGGATCTGAAAGCTATAGCTTATCTCTGTTAAATTACATAAAATTTCTGAGCCCCAGTTCCCATTCTTGTCACCCATAAGTAATAAGAACTACCTCTCTAGCATACTTCATGGGGTTGTTGTAACATGTTTCAAGATCATGAGCCTTGTAGCCTGGGATACACCTGGAGATGTGGCAGAATCCCTTCAGCTACTGGAAGCCACAAAATAAAGTTAGTTTATCTTTCAGCATATTTTTTTCCTCCAGGGAAGAAGGGACATGTTAATTTTGCATTGAAATAAACATGTATATTATATGTGTAGAATGCAAAGTGCTCATGAATATTTATGGAACTTCAACAAATTTCATACTTGGATCAGGAAGCAATAGAGTATATCTTGAATTACCCAAGGGTTTGTATTTACTTTCTCTACTACTAAGTCAGAAAAGTTGGAAAAGCCCTGATTATGTTCAGTGATTTCAAACACTTTCAAATATCATATAACTCTATGAGATGGTCAGAGCTTTAAAATTATTTATTTATAATTTTTTTTTCTTAGACATGAATACTATGGCTAAGTACGACTGATAGATCCAAACCCAGTAGTGGCTAGTTTGTCTTATTTTATAGATTATTTATGGAATTCCTAACGTATATTTACTTAATTATTTCCCAAGGTATCCCATTAATTTTTTTTTCCTGCCACCTATAAATGTAAAGTGCATTGGTGTTTGTCAGATCCCTTCAAGTAAACACATAGAAATGGGGGAAAAAAGTTTTTTCAGGCAGACTCTCACACATACAATAGTGCCGACAACTAAGCTTGCAGAAAAAGTAATTGCAACTCAGTTGGTGTGCAAGAATTTTTTTTTTTATTTTATTGTTGGTTGTTCAAAACATTACATAGTTCTTAATATACCATATTTCACAGATTGATTCAAGTGGGTTATGAACTCCCATTTTTACCCCGTATAGATTGCTGTGTCACATCAGTCACATTTCCATTGATTTACAAATTGCCTTTCTAGTGACTGATGTATTCTGCTGTCTATCCCATTCTACACTATCCCCCCTCCCCTCCCTTCCCCTCCCCTCCCCTCCCCTCCCCTTCTCTCTCTCCACCCCCTCTACTATAAATCGTTTCTGCCACTTATATAATTTTTCTCCTACCCCTCCTTTCCTCTTATATGTAATTGTGTATAACCCTGAGGCTCACCTTCCAATTCCATGCAATTTCCCTTCTCTCTCCCTTTCCCTCCCGCCTATCATCCCTGTTTAATGCTAATCTTCTTCTCAAGCTCAACCCTGTCCTTGGTTACTCCCCTTATATCAAAGAAGACATTTGGCATTTGTTTTTTAAGGCTTGGCTAGCTTCGCTTAGCATAATCTGCTCTAATGCCATCCATTTCCCTCCAAATTCTATGATTTTGTCATTTCTTATTGCAGATTAATACTCCATTGTGTATAAATGCCACATTTTTAATCCATTCATCTATTGAAGGGCTTCTAGGTTGGTTCCACAATCTTGCTATCGTGAATTGTGCTGCTATGAACATCGATGTAGCACTGTCCCTGTAGCATGCTCTTGTTAGGTCTTTAGGGAATAGACCGAGAAGGGGAATAGCTGGGTCAAATGGTGGTTCCATTCCCAGCTTTCCAAGAAATCTCCATACTGCTTTCCAAATTGGCTGCACCATTTTGCAGTCCCACCAACAATGAACAAGTGTACCCATTTCCCCGCATCCTCGCCAGCACTTGTTGTTGTTGGACTTCTTAATGGCTGCCAATCTTACTGGAGTGAGATGGTATCTTAGGGTGGTTTTGATTTGCATTTCTCTGACTGCTAGCGATGTTGAGCATTTTTTCATGTACTTGTTAATTGATTGTATGTCCTCCTCTGAGAAGTGTCTGTTCAGGTCCTTGGCCCATTTGTTGATTGGGTTATTTGTTATCTTATTATCTAATTTTTTGAGTTCTTTGTATACTCTGGATATTAGGGCTCTATCTGAAGTGTGTGGAGTAAAGATTTGTTCCCAAGATGTAGGCTCCCTGTTTATCTCTCTTATTGTTTCTTTTGTTGAGAGAAAACTTTTTAGTTTGAGTAAGTCCCATTTGTTGATTCTAGTTGTTAACTCTTGCGCTATGGGTGTCCTATTGAGGAATTTGGAGCCCGACCCCACAGTATGTAGATCATAGCTGACTTTTTCTTCTATCAGACGCCGTGTCTCTGATTTAATATCAAGCTCCTTGATCCATTTTGAGTTAAGTTTTGTGCATGGCGAGAGAAAGGGATTCAGTTTCATTTTGATGCAAATGGATTTCCAGTTTTCCCAGCACCATTTGTTGAAGATGCTATCCTTCCTCCATTGCATGCTTTTAGCCCCTTTATCAAATATAAGATAGTTGTAGTTTTGTGGATTGGTTACTGTGTCTTCTATTCTGTACCATTGGTCCACTCGCCTGTTTTGGTACCAGTACCATGCTGTTTTTGTTACTATTGCTCTGTAGTATAGTTTGAAGTCTGGTATCGCTATACCGCCTGATTCACACTTCCTGCTTAGTATTGTTTTTCCTATTCTGGGTCTTTTATTATTCCATATGAATTTCCTGATTGTTTTATCTATTTCTACAAGAAATGCTGTTGGGATTTTGATTGGGATAGCATTGAAGTTATAGAGAACTTTTGGTAATATCGCCATTTTGATGATGTTAGTTCTGCCTATCCATGAACAGGGTATATTTTTCCATCTTCTGAGGTCTTCTTCTATATCTCTCTTTAGGGTTCTGTAGTTTTCATTGTATAGGTCTTTCACCTCTTTTGTTAGGTTGATTCCCAAGTATTTTATTCTTTTGGGGGATATTGTGAATGGAGTAGTTGTCCTCATTTCCGTTTCAGAGGATTTGTCGCTGATATACAGGAATGCATTTGATTTATGTGTGTTGATTTTATATCCTGCCACTTTGCTGAATTCATTTATTAACTCTAATAGTTTCTTCGTAGACCCTTTTGGGTCTGTTAGGTATAGAATCATATCGTCTGCAAATAGTGATAATTTAAGTTCTTCTTTTCCTATTTTTATGCCTTTAATTTCTTTCGTCTGTCTAATTGCTCTGGCCAGTGTTTCGAGGACTATGTTGAACAGAAGTGGTGAGAGAGGGCATCCCTGTCTTGTACCAGATCTTAGAGGGAATGCCTTCAATTTTTCTCCATTCAGAATGATGCTGGCCTGTGGCTTATCATAGATTGCTTTTACAATGTTGAGGTATGATCCTGTTATCCCTAATTTTTCTAGAGTTTTGAACATAAAGGGATGCTGTACTTTGTCGAATGCTTTTTCTGCATCTATCGAGATGATCATATGGTTCTTATTTTTAAGTCTATTGATGTGGTGAATAACATTTATTGATTTCCATATATTGAACCAGCCTTGCATCCCAGGGATGAATCCTACTTGATCATGGTGTATAATTTTTTTGATATGATTTTGTATCCGATTCGCCAGAATTTTATTGAGGATTTTTGCATCTAGGTTCATTAGAGATATTGGTCTGTAGTTTTCTTTCTTTGAAGTGTCTCTGTCTGGTTTAGATATCAGAGTGATTTTGGCCTCGTAGAATGTCTTTGGAAGTTCTCCCTCTTTTTCTATTTCCTGAAATAGCTTGAAAAGTATTGGTGTTAGTTCCTCTTTAAAGGTTTTGTAAAACTCTGCTGTATACGCGTCCGGTCCTGGGCTTTTCTTAGTTGGTAGTCTTTTGATGGTTTCTTCTATTTCCTCTATTGTTATTGGTCTGTTTAGGCTGTCTATATCTTCCTGACTCAATCTGGGCAGATCATATGACTTAAGAAATTTATCGATGCCTTCACTATCTTCTATTTTATTGGAGTATAAGGATTCAAAGTAATTTCTGATTATCTTCTGTATTTCTGAAGTGTCTGTTGTGATATTGCCTTTTTCATCCCATATGCTAGTAATTTGGGTTCTCTCTCTTCTTCTCTTCGTTAGCATAGCTAAGGGTCTGTCGATTTTATTTATTTTTTCAAAGAACCAACTTTTGGTTTTGTCAATTTTTTCAATTGTTTCTTTTGTTTCAATTTCATTAATTTCAGCTCTGATTTTAATTATTTCTTGCCTTCTACTTCTTTTGCTGTTGTTTTGCTCTTCTTTTTCTAGGATTTTGAGATGATATATGAGATCGTTTATTTGTTGGTTTTTTCTTATTTTAAGGAATGCGCTCCAAGCAATGAATTTTCCTCTTAAAACTGCTTTCAATGTGTCCCATAGATTCTGATATGTTGTGTCTGTGATTTCATTTAACTCTAAGAAGTTTTTAATTTCCTCCTTAATGTCTTCTATAACCCATTGATCATTCAGTAACCTATTGTTCATTCTCCAAGTGATGCATGATTTTTCCTTCCTTCTCTTATCGTTGATTTTCAGTTTCATTCCATTATGATCAGATAAGATGCATGGTATTATTTCTACTCCTTTATATTGTCTAAGAGTTGCCCTGTGACATAATATATGATCTATTTTTGTGAAGGATCCATGTGCTGCTGAGAAAAAAGTGTAACTACTTGATGTTGGATGGTATATTCTATATATGTCAATTAAGTCTAGGTTGTTAATTGTGTTATTGAGTTCTATAGTTTCCTTATTTAACTTTTGTTTGGAAGATCTGTCCAGTGGTGAGAGAGGTGTGTTGAAGTCTCCCATGATTATTGTATGGTGGTCTATTAGACTCTTGTACTTGAGAAGAGTTTGCTTGATGAACGTAGCTGCACCATTGTTTGGGGCATATATATTTATGATTGTTATGTCTTGTTGGTGTATGGTTCCCTTGAGCAGTATGCAGTGTCCCTCTTTATCCTTTTTGATTAACTTTGGCTTGAAATCTATTTTGTTTGATATGAGTATGGACACTCCTGCTTGTTTCCGCAGTCCATATGAGTGGAATGATTTTTCCCAGCCTTTCAACTTCAGTCTATGTATATCTTTTCCTATCAAATGCGTCTCCTGTAGGCAACATATTGTTGGATCTTGTTTTGTGATCCATTCGACTAGCCTGTGTCTCTTAATTGGTGAGTTTAAGCCATTAACATTTAGGGTTATTATTGAGATTTGGTTTGTTCCTCCAGTCATATTTGTTTATTTATGTTACTAAACCTGATTAGTTTTCCTCTTTGATTACTTCCCCCCCTTTATTGTCCTACCTCCCACTGATGGTTTTCAATGTTATTTTCAGTTTCCTCTTCCTGTAATGTTTTGCCAAGGATTTTTTGAAGAGATGGTTTTCTAGCTGCGAATTCTTTTAACTTTTGTTTATCGTGAAAGGTTTTAATTTCATCTTCCATCCTGAAGCTTAATTTCGCCGGATACACGATTCTTGGTTGGAACGCATTTTCTTTCAGTGTTTGAAAAATGTTATTCCAGGATCTTCTAGCTTTCAGAGTCTGTGTTGAGAGATCAGCTGTTATCCTGATTGGTTTGCCCCTAAATGTAATCTGCTTTCTTTCTCTTGTAGCTTTTAAAATTCTCTCCTTATTCTGTATGTTGGGCATCTTCATTATAATGTGTCTAGGTGTGGATCTCTTATGATTTTGCACATTTGGCGTCCTGTAGGCTTCTAGGATATGGGATTCTGTTTCATTCTTCAAGTCTGGGAAGTTTTCTCGTATTATTTCATTGAATAGATTGTTTATTCCTTTGGTTTGGAGCTCTGTGCCTTCCTGTATCCCAATGACTCTTAAGTTTGGTCTTTTAATGTTATCCCATAATTCTTGAATGTTCTGTTCATGGTTTCTTAGCAGTCTTGCTGAGCTGTCTATGTTCTTTTCAAGTTGAAATACTTTGTCTTAATTGTCTGATGTTCTATCTTCTAAGTGATCTATTCTGCTGGTAGTATTGTCAATTGAGGTTTTAAGTTGGTTTATTGCTTCCTGCATTTCTAGGATTTCTATTTGTTTGTTTTTTATTACTTCTAACTCCCTGTGAAATTGGTCTTTTACTTCCTGGATTTGTTTCTGTAGTTCCTTGTCAATGTGGTCTTTCATTGTCTGATTTTGCTGTCTCATGTCTTCTTTGAGACTGCAGATCATCTGAAGCATGTATATCCTGAACTCTTTATCTGACATTCCATCTGTTGCAGCTATTACCTCTTCTAGAGTTGAGTTGACCTGCATTGCTTGTGGTCCTTTCTTTCCTTGTCTTTTTATAATGCTTGCGTTTCTTTCTGCTTGGTGAAACTGTTGTGTTTTTGAAATTTTCCCCCTATTTATTTATATTGCTCTTGTATAGTTGGGGTATCTCTCTTGTAGGGCGGGTAGTGGCTGTGCTCCTCCTCTAATTAGAGTGATCTATCTACCACGCTGGTTGGTCGTAGGTCTGCCCACCCTGCGGGCACGGGTGGCTGCTCTACTCTGCCCCCACTCCAATTGTGGTGACGTTCCTACCACGTCCTCAGATCGTTGGTCCTGATCCGGATGTGGGCGGCAGCTCTGCTCCACCCCTACTCCAATTGGTGTGACGTGTCTACCACGCTGGTCGGCCTCTAAGCCTGTTCCGCCGGTGGGTCTCAGATTTGCCTACCTTGCGGGCTTGGGCGGCAGTTCTGCTCAGCCCCCACTCCCAGTGGGAGTACCTAACTGCCTCTCCAACGGGTCGCTGGGCCTTTTCTGGACACTGGCGGCGGCTCTGTTCAACCCCCACTCCAACCAGTGTGACGTGACTGCCTCGATGCTACTTGTCCACCACGCTGGCAGGCTGCCGAGCCTGTCCTGCCAGTGGGACGCAGGTCTGCTTACCTTGCAGGATCCGATGGCGGCTCTTCACGGCCTCCACTCCAAGTGGGGTGACTTGGCTACCCTGCCGTCGGGTCGCTGGTCCTGTTCCAGGTGTGGGCGGCTACTCTCCTCGGCCCCAGCTGCAGTTGGGGTGTCGTGATACCACACCGGTGGGTCCCTTAGCCTGCTCTGGGCGCAGGTGGCAGCTCCACTCTGCCCCCCAGGACCCCGCAGCACCCAACAGGACCCGGACCAAGAAGCAGTCCCTATAGGATCCCCAACCCAGAGTCAGAGCAGCTTCGGGAGCCAGGAGCCGGCCTCTCCGGTCCCCGCCACGTTCTGCTAGGAGCAGGCTCCACAGAGCAACTTCTGTGGGTTCTCCAACTCCAGGCCAAAGCAGCCCTGGGAGCCCAAGCCTGGCCGCACCAGACTCTCCCTGCTTGGTGCCCAAGCCTGGGCGCACCAGACTCTCCCTGCTCGGTGCACGCTCCGCTGGGAGCAGAGTCAAAGACGCAGTTCCCGCAGGCTCCCAAGCCCCGGGCCAAAACTGTTCCGGGAGTCAGAGTCCCGCTGCCCCTCGTCGCAAGTTTCACTTGTAGCTGGCCTCAGCTCGCGGTCCCCGCAGCTTCCCCGGCCCTGGGCTCAAGCAGCTACGGGAACCAGAACCCAGCCACTCCGATCCCTGCCACACTCTGCTAGGAGCAGGCTCCACAGAGGTACCCCAGCCTCAGGCCCCAGCAGCCCCGGGAGCCCGAGCCTGGCCGCTCCAACCTCTCCCAGCTCGGTGTACGCTCCGCCAGGGGCAGGGTCAAAGATGCAGTCCCCGCGGGCTCCCTAGTCCCGGGCCAAAACTGTTCTGGGAGTCCGAGCCACGCCACCCCTCAGCGCACAATCCACTTGTAACTGGCCTCAGCCCTGAGTCCCCGAAGGATCCCCCGCCCTGGGCCAAAGCAACCCGGGGAGCTAGAATCTGGCCGCTCAAAGTCCGGCGCCTGCCTTGCCTGGGGTGAGCCCCGAAGAGTATTCTCCTCAGGTTCTCCAATCCCAAGCCTGAGCGATCTGTCTGCGAGACGCAGGCAAATACCAGCCTGGAATCACCTGTTCCGTAGTTGAATGAGCTGAGATCAGCAGAAAACAGGGATGATTGCATCAGCTCTCCAAGATGGCGGCTGCTGTCCTCCTCCGTGTTCCGACCGGGTCGGGAATCGAACTGGAACGGTTCTCTCCTCTGTCTCAAAACCGGAACTCAGCACTCAGCGCGGCTAGTGCGCCGCTGGCAGGAGCCTCCAGAATCCGCTTCGCTGTAATCCCGCTCTGGTACCTCACCGCTAACTAGCGTGCGCCCCAGACTCCATCCGCGGGGCAGTCCGCCGACCAGGTACTGCTACCCTCCTGCGGAGAAATCGCCCGCGACCAAGCCCCTGCAGCCAAATCCCGCGCGCTGGAAATCTGTCCTCTAGATTCTGGAGCACCTCAATTTCACTGGAAATTCCCACCAAGGTAGCCTTCAGCCGTTTCACCTCATCTTTCTCCCGCACGGCACACTGGGGTGCTGCTCTCCCATCGCCGCCATCTTCCGGTCCCCAAGAATTTTCCAAAACAGCATGCACAAGATGTTATTCCGCGTTTGCTTTTAGAATTTAAGAAGCAGTTCCACATGGGTGTTCTGTGAGAACAAGGAATTGCCTGTTTAATTTCAAACAACCAGAAAACTCCTGTAGTATGTGGTCATGTTAATGCTGCTGTTTAAAAGACATCAATGTTTTCACTCAATCACACATACTTACACCCACACCAGCCACCACACAGTGCCCTTCAATGAACTGTCAAAGTAAGAAGAGATGACATTAAAAGTCATTAAGCCCAAGTGTGAAGAAAAACTGAAGTACAGAAGTACTACAAATAGAGAAGAGGAGTCAAATCTAGAAGAGAAATCATGAAGGGAGGAAGCAGGGATTTTTCAAGGTAGAACTAACATTTGATTCTGAAAACACCTGACAAGAGGTATTATCATAAGCAGATGAAAAGTGTACTCACATTTCCCCATGTTCCATTCTCAATGGGCTTCTAATTGTACTTGTAATCATCTCTGTTTCATATTCCCTGTGAGAAAAGTTTTTGGTTGTTTTGAGATTATTGGTGGTTTGTTTTGTGTGTATGTGTGTTTTTTGTTCGGGAGCTGTTTATTCTAAAAAAAAAAAAAATGGACAGAATAGGAAGACCATATAGTACCAAAGTCTAGAAAAGTTTTAAATATAAATAATTTGCTCCAAGTTTTGAAACTAGAAAGTAAGTCCTATACCACATATTTGTGTATACATACATAAATATATATATATATTTATGTTTGACAGGACTTTTATAGATGACAAGGGCTAGTCAGATACTTGAAATAAATTTACTTTAAAAGTATATATAAGATAATAATATAATATGGAAAATAATAACACAATTAAATATTTTTTACAAATTTACTTATATAAAATAATTATATGTATAATCTTTTCACAAATTTATTTCAAAGATATAACTAGCCTCTGACATCTACAGAAGTCCAGTCTTCTGATTTATCAAAAGGCCCTGAATCAGCTGCAGATTATTACATGAAAACCCTTCCATTTTGTTCAAGACACAAAGATGAAAGTATACCTTTTACCCCCTAACAAATTATTTAACAGGCTCATCTTGATTCAGTGATAAAGGAATACTCATACTTGTTAAGTACTCTGGGCTTGATGATAAATACTATGGTTGGGTATTATTTCTATTCAAGCATACAAAACCCCAGAGAATTGATTGGTAACTGAGGGATTGCAGTATGTGAATGAAATTCCTCATACAATTTCAGTGGTTTGCCTGATGAAGTGGCTTGATCAAATTGTCCATGAGATACCTACAATTCCAATACCAAAGACTATTTGGTCTTTGAGAGATTTTCAACCACTGTTATGACTTCAGGATGGAAAATCTAATGCCACAGACTAAAGATATCAATGCTGTCTCCTGTGCTCTGGTCTTCCTCATCTCAGGACAGATTGCCACCAACATTCTGGAGGAAGAGAAAGAGCATTACAGAACTAGGGGCAACTTCAACTAAGCCACATGTTTCTAAAGAATGGATAGGAGTATGAGAAATGCAGGTACCATACAATTAAAATTAATTTGAGCCACATACTCAAAAACATCTAATTTAGTGGGCAAAATAATCTTTATGAATTTTGAGTTTTCAATGAATAAACCATTTCAAACAGATGCACACTGTAAAATGAGCCAAATATGTGTTCAGGTTAAGATTTGAATCTTTAAGGATCAAATGCAGAATGAAATAATATCATTCAATCAAGGCCACAAGTAGTCTGGATTTATATTACAAATGTCCCTCCAAAGATGTATTAGTACTTTTTTTTAAGGTTTCAGATTGATCTACTCAACGTGACACTGAAAAGATGCATTCAAAATAATCAAGAGTTTTAAGTGCAATTCAAACATAAGTGTCATTGGAATGACAATAATAATGAACTCAGCATGCTATCTCTGTGGGATATCTTATATTCATTTCCTCCCACGTATACACATGTTCATCCCGGGGTCTTAGAAGAATTCAGGTGCTTTCTCAGGTATACAAATATTACCACAGTGTTTCCATTTCCACAGAATTGCTGGCATGGTGGGGATTTGTGGGATTTAAAATTAAGATTTTATTTTAACAAGAGAACAACTTGTATGGCTAGAAAGGAGGTAAAGAAAGGCCCTAGAGTAGAGATTTTTAACTTTCTCCTGAGAACAAGACCATTGTGTGGGTATGTATGTGGAAGACACATGCCCAGATCTCTCTCTGGCAGACTGAGACATCAAGTGCCCCTGCTAAGTCAAGGCATTTGGTCATGACTTCTTTCTAATACTGCAAATATCCTTCCATCATGTAAACACACATTTCTATTTTGCCAAACTATTGGTTCTTGCTACCTTTTCTGATTTTTTTCCTGACTTCTTTCTTTCCTTCCTTCCTTCCTACCTTCCTTCTTTTTTCCTTTTTTCTTTCTGTTAAAGTATTTAAAAAAAAGAAAAGAGAAAAAAAGACAGTTGTGATACTTGCTGAAGATGGGTAAGCAGACTTTACAGGGGTGGGGACTAGAGCTGTGGGGATTTACAGTAAGGGAGAAGATCAAGCTCAATTCTGAATACAGCAGGTGGAAGAACGAACAAGGCTCCGTTTATTGAGGAACAGCTCTGCATATTTATAGAGCCAGGGGTGGTTTGACAGTTATGACAGTTTAATGGTTGAAAGGTTTGACAGTTGGCATGGGTGCTTTTTGATTGGTAGGTAAGGATCATGTGAGCCAGCAGGGCTAGTCTGATTGGTGGGTAAGGATCATGTGAGCCAGCAGAGCTCACCATTGGATGACTCTTCTTGGGGGATGGGGAAGTTAGTCTTTGGAGCTGGGCTGACTCCCAACAGCAAGGACAAATGGAAACATATAGTCAAGGTGGGAGGGTGGTGAGTGGATGGAAAATCACTGGGAGGAAGCAGCGAGAATAAGGGGATTCTTGCTGGACCACCTATTCCACTGGATTCAAATTGAGGGTGGAAGATTTTTGCTAAATTGATTTAATAGAATTCTTTTTTTTTTTTTTTTTTATTAAAAAAAAACGAAATCAGTCAAGGACATAATCTAAAATCAGCATCTCCAGGGCCTCCAGGAGCCTGAGAGTCTTTGTCTTCACTGAAAATAAAACAATGTCTCCTAAATATTTGCTTACTGATCCTCACAGTAAAGTTTCTCTCCATTGGATTCTCATGCTTATGTAGACCCAAGTATTGGCTACAAAATCTACAAATTAAATATGAACCATATTAAATTAAATATGGTTCTGAGTAAAATTACCATCACCAAAATTAGGCTTAGGTCTCCTTGCTTTGTTTCCATTTTACTCCACAATATTTCAGAAGAAAGCTGAACCACTTCTCCACATTGGATATCCACAATACTTCTCAGGTATTCTGCTCCTCTTGTTCCCACACCCAGTATCTTGTCACCTCACCATATTCTCTTTCCAGGATTCCTGCAACTGTCTTTTGAATTGTCTCTCCATTTCTTTTCTTGTTCCTGTCTATCCCCCCCACACACACACACACACAAACTTCTGCATGCACAAGTAAGAAAGAAAATGGCATTTTTAAGACAAAATATATATATATATCATTGCACATGAAAACCTTGTACTGGGCTTCACATGATACAAACAGTTCCCAGCTTGCTGATTTTGATGCTGCTGTTGTTTTATTTTGCTTTGTTTTTACTTTACAAGGGTGTGAAAGCAAAAGTCAATCAATAGAAACTATATATCAAATTTTGAAATTTATTTTTTTCCCCAGACTGGCTATATGGGGCGAGATCCTCTTTCTCTTAGTGTCAGGTTGTAGCAGTGAGCTGCAGCTCCCAGGCAGCTGAGGGATCCCAAGGGGAAATAGCAGGCTCTCTACAGTGTACCTTTTAGCAATAATCTCTGGATGTTGTGCTTTGTGTTTTCTCTTCCTAGTACATTTATCAAACACCCATTGGTGTGTGTGTACCTGAGACATTCAACACTTTATTATAATATAGACTTTGTGTTAGATGATGTTATTCAATTGTCTGCTAATGTAAGTGTTCTGAGCACGTTTAAGACAGACTAGGAGCCAGGCATGGTGGCGAATGCGTGTAATCCTAGTGGTTCTGGAGGCTGAGGCAAGAGGATTGAGAGTTTAAAGCCAGCCTCAGCAAAATCGAGGCACTAAGCAACTAGGTGAGATCCTGTCTGTAAATAAAATGCAAAATAGGGCTGGGGATGTGGCTCAGTGGGTGAGTATCCCTAAATTCAATCCCCAGTACCTGTCCCCCACCCCCAAAAAGACAGACTAGGCTAACCAATGATGTGATGTTCTGTAGGTTAGATGTATTAAAGGCATATTCTACTTGGGATGTTTACAATTTACACTGGATTTATTTGGATGTAAACCCATCCCAAGTCAAGCAGCACCTATACTTAGAATATAATCAAAACTTCCAGCTTTGGTCTATACTCGTGCATACCCCTGTCCTTCTCTTCAACTTCATCTTGTTCCAATCTCTTTCTACTTCATTTTGGTTCTTGCTACATCAAGACTTCTGATCATGCTTTTTCTGTGCATAGATTGTTTCCCTGTTTGTTGTTTACTTTGCATATCAGGGTAAACATCCCTTCTTTACAAACCTCCTCTGTTCTCCTTCTCAACTCCTTGTTTGTTTCCGTTGTAGAACTTATGAGACCTGAACACTTTATTGTTTTTAATTTTCTTTGTGTCTCTCTCTCTCCCAGAAACATTTAGCTTCATAAACCTAACTTCTGTTTAATTTATCATTATATTCCTAGTACCTAAAAAATTGTGTGCTAAGCAATAGACATTCAATGTATATTTTTTGAATGGATCGATGTCCCCGAAAGTGTCCTTAAACTGAAATTCCTAGTAAGGGGACAACCAATCTTATTTTAAAATTCCTGTTATCTTTGATTTTAGATAAATTTAAATTATTTTTAAGAAATCATTTTCTCTACTCAACTTCTCCAGTGATGTTCAAATTCAGTTCACTAATGTGGATTGGTCCTTAATGAGGTATAGATGGCATGAGTACATGGAGAAAAGATATATTCCAAAGAACGCATTTTTTTTTCAAAATTATCTAAATTTATTTTCTATGTTAGGGCACAATCTTCTCAACAAATAAAAAGATGCTAACATAGGCAAGTAAAATGGAAACCCCTTGTTCACTGTTTATAACCAGAGTGATTCTAGGGTTATGCAAGATCTAACAGTGACCTAAGAGTACAGCTGACATGAACTTTCACAGCCTCCAATGTCATTAGGAGTAAGCCTGCCCTGGGGTCATGTGTGTCCCTGCAGTGTCTGCCAGAGGTAATGATCAGCAGAGAAGTGCGGCCAACATGGGGCTTGCAATGCTTGGGAAGGCAAGACAGCTGGCTGAAGCAATTTGGCCTCTGACAGAGAGATTGGCAACAGCCTGAGACACGCACTGGATTACATTCCCTTTCCCAAAATAAATTAAAATGCTGATCAGAATTTCTCTTGGGATAATCATGAAATTGGACCTGTGATCATGTCATCAAATGTCATCAAATATCCATCCCAAGAGAATCCAAAGTACATAACAGCCATTACCTGGGAAGCTCAGTCACGTAGTCTTGGTGGCAGACTGTGGATGCGCCTCTGCAGCTGCTGTCCTGAAGAGCTGAAGGCAGAATTCACAGGCAACATTTTTATGTCCACTCTTCTCAAGGTCACACGAGAGTGTACATTATGGACAGAGAGTCTCCTATAACTTTTGGGGTGGGGGTAGGAACAGATATGGTGAACTGGTCTGTCACTATAAGATTTTAATTCCATTTGTAGTCTCCTTTATAGAATAAAAGCCTTATTTGATTTAAGACAACAGAAGTATCACCAAACAGCTTATATGACTATAAGGTTAATGAATGGGGTTCATATTTCCAAACACTTTAAAAATAGGTAACATATTAAGAATTTTCTATTATATATTTCTAATAAGGGATAGTTACACTCATTTGTCCCATTTTTTTCAGTATTTTTAAGATTGATATATTCTAATTATTATATTAGTTTCCTATGTTTGATTTTTAAGGACTTTATGTTTGTTTCCTCTCTACCTTAGTCAACTTCTCTTAAAAATAAAATGCTACAATTTTAATACAATGATGCAGATTTATTTAGATCAATGGAATTTACAATGAAACTATGCACAGCATACTGGAGGGGGAATTGGACATAAAACCATGGCTCAATTCATGCTAAGAGAAATCTGTTCTTTTCCAGTCCTCTGTGTTCTATTAATGCAGTAGATCATCCTTCATTCCCCAAATAGTGCTAGGTTGGTGGAGCTTGGGAGGGAGTTTGAGAGTAAAAGCAAAGGGACAAGCAGATTGTTCTGCCAAATGACTGAGAAAATTCAAAGGGGAAGAGTCTAGAAAAATTGAGAAAAAGAGGTGAGAAGGAAGAGAGGAAAAAGACCAAATAAATCATGAAAGATGAAGGGAAAAATCTCCAAGTAGTAGAGCAATTAAAAGACTTTTAAAGAACTATATGTAACTTATGATTTCAAGGTTTTTTTTTAATTGTTCAATGTAAAATTCCTCTAGCTCTTGAGTCGTGTGTGTGTGTGTGTGTGTGTGTGTGTGTGTGTGTATGAGAGAGAGAGAGAGAGAGAAAGGTCCAGCTCCAGCCAAACTCCACACATCATAACAAGGCACAGGAAATCTGCTTAAGACAGTAAAATGATCCATTGCCTGGGCTAATTAAGTGAAAACAAAGCCCAGAGTCAGAGGTGACCATAGGAATGTAATCCCTCTCTGATTTCACAGTCATTTCTGAATCATGCCCAACTTGGAGAAAATTTTAAAACAAGAAAATCCATCCTACAACTGCAGTTACATGGAAAAATGAGGGGGCTGACAATGCAGAGACACTCATTGCCAGAGCTTCTCCAACGGGTGACCTCCAGCAACATTTGGAAGGAATACAGCTCAAGGGGAAAATTCCTCAGACTTCTGGGTGAAAAAGAGATTGTTCCAGGAAGTGGGACGAATTAATTCCTAAAAAGAGCAGTAAAGTCCTGATAGGAGCAAGAAGCTATTTTAACAGGGGCTGGTGTGAGACGTAGTGACTGAACAACGAGAGCAGAGAGCCTGAACAGGCGCATGTGGAGGCAAGTGTCTTAGAAACACTTGGTTCCAGGCTTCAGGGTCTCCATGAGTTTCTTTGTGTGGAGTAACTGGAACCTGTAGGGACCAGTAGAAGTCATGTTATTTGAGTTTGTTGTATTTGATAAAGTAAAGTACACAGTAACCCATCCTGGGAGCTCCTTCATGTTCAATTAATTCTATGCCTCTTTTTTAAAATCCTGATGGCACTTGTACTGGAAGACATTCTCCCAGTTTCTGGTAAATTTTTGGAACTCAGAGAAAGCAAACCAGGTTAATTATAGCCCTCACCAATTACTGCATCGATAATAATCATGAATATGTTCATTATTGCATAGGTTTAGAACAGGAAACCTAGTAGGTACAAAGAGTAGTACAAAAAGAAGGCCAAGAAAGCATGTCAATACAGTACTTATGAATAGTTTCTTAACTTACACACAATTATAAAGATTGTAAGGTGGCATTTAGCAATGCAAGACGACTTTATGGAATTAACACTTTATATATCACCCTTTCTATCCAGAAAGAGTTCCATTATTAAAATCTTTACAAAAGATAAATCAGGTTTCTCTTGAAACATCATCTAAAAAAAAATTGGTTGTCCGGCAAGATATAAAAAAAAAAAAGGATGTAATTCAATAATTGCCCCACATTTTTTATAAAAGTATTTTTTTCTTCTTAGGTAATGAAACAATAATAACAACAAAACCCAGAGAACTCTTGACACAAAGGGACCAATTCAGTTTTTCACAATAACTCAGAAATATATGCACTTGTTGTGGTTTGAGTGATGTTCTTCTCTTCTATCACCATGGAAATTGACATCAAATTATTTTCAACATATTTTTGAAAGGAGAACAAGCACTTCTAGCACATAATAGAGGTATTCATGCCATTTAATGAAACTGATCACCGTGCTAATGGAAATCTACTTGATGATGAATGGTATTTTAAGAAATCTTTTTTTTTTATTCTCCAACAGTAGAATGCATCGCCTTGCTTTGTAAGAAAACCCACTCGACAACTCCACAAGAAGTTACGAGTGGCAGAAAAGGTAGTTCAGACCCAGTTCTCACATTCAAGAGAAAAGGAGTGAGATGAAAGATTTCTTTTCAATTTTTAGTTTCTTTTCATTTAAAAGGAAAGGGGAACAGATATACTGGCTTCAAATGTATCTGAACGGAGTAGATGAATTAATAAATGTTGTGCATACTTGCCGCCAAAAGGGAGCTTATAAAAAGGAAATGCAAGGTGCGAGTGGTTGGCAAACGTAGAAGAGTTTTTAAATAAAGAAAATATTAACATTCACATGTAGCCTGACCAAGCAGCCACCGAGATGGGACAATTGGCTGGTGCTCTCTTAAAGAAAGCCTGCGGAGGGGCCGAGTCGGTGACCTTCTAGCAACTGGATTACCTTCTCCCCTTCTTCCAATCAGTGTGCTCATGCTCTGAAACTGTATACTTTTATCTATGCAATATTAATTTCTATTCCTAAAGACTGAAGAGAGGGGTTTTCCACTGGTCCTTTCATCACATGTAATAGATTCTGGATTAATAACCTAGAAACCTATCCCCCTTTGTATGTCTACCTCGCTCATTGTCAGCAAAAAAATGTCTATTTCCCTGGGCTATGGCTGTAAGCTAGGCCTGTCACACTGAAGCTGCAGCTAGGAGAGATGATGCAGAAAACCCTTCTTTGCAGAAGTTCAAATTGCTGGCAAGCTGGGGTTAATAAACCCAGAACCCCAATGTTCCATTCCAGTGAGGTGGCATTATGCAGATCCAGGGAACTACCTCCTTTTTCACCTTAGTCTTTCTTTAAATGGACCAGGGTTCTTGTAAACAGGTGAACTCTTCCCTCTAAGTAAATACCTGAGCCCATGGAAGTCTCAGCATCCCTCCTTGAGAGACAAGAGAGCTCTGATAAAAGGTTCCCTGTCTCTGTAACTGTGTATCTATTGCATATTTGCTCAATCAGTAGTAAGACAAACTGTAGAAGGAATCCTCAAGTGGTCATATTCACCCAGTTTTAAACAGAGATGAGCCTGGAAGGCATGGCCTGGCTTACCCACTCTCTGCCCTTTTTCTCCCTGTTAGGGTCTGCAGGGAAACTGGATGAAATCACTCCCTGGAATTCATCTCTGGGAAAGGAGATAATAGGACACCAGAGCAGCCTCAGCAGAACCATCTGTTGTGATGGCAGGAATTTAGGGATGTCCAAGTATTCCTTGAGAACCATTTGTTCTAGCTTTAGGGGTGAGGGGAGGCTGGTGATATGGCAGTGGAAGGAAATGTTTGCAATATTTATTTATTTTTTAGAAAAGGAATATACTTGAATTAAAAAAAATCTAGGAACCTAGAGTGATGGTACCAGCCTATAATCCTAGCTGCATAAGAGCCAGAGACAGGAGGATCCTAAGTTTGAGGTCAGCCTCAGCAGTTTAGCAAGATCCCATCTCGAAATATTTTAAAAAGGACTGAGAATATAGCACAGTGGTAGAGCACTTGCCTACCATGTACAAGGCACTGGTTTAAATCCCCAGTATAGACAAGAAATAAAAGAAAAACAAATCACTCCAGCAAATTTCAGAGTACAGTTAACCTTCCTTTTATGTCTTTAGAGGAATTGGGTTCAAATCCTCAGGTGCTCAAGAACATTGCATGAAATGGCGAAATCGTGCATAGTATTTCATATAACCTACACACGTCATTCCTAGATATAAAATAGATATCAAATATATTATACTGTATCATTTAGAGAAAATTATAAGAAAAAAGTTATGTATTCAGTACAGTTGAATTTTTTCAAATACTGATTGGTTAAATCTACACATGAAGAATTTGTGAATATGAAGGGTAAGATTCTATCAATGAGTATACTTAAGATTATTTTCATGAGGGTCATTTTAAAGTATGATGTTAATTTTATTGAAGACTCTGGGTCACATTCCCCTTTGGAAATCTGATATGACCTCTTTCAGTCACCTTGTGGCTAATAATTTTTCTTTAATTCACAAGAAACACATATAAGGAGCAGGTGTTATATATAGTTAGACATGTCATACAGAGATCAGTGTGTGCTCTTTTCCCAAAGATAAATTCACAAATTGCCACTAATAGAATCACAATATTTACAAAGTTCCCATGAGGAGATTCTCTCTAAGGAGACCTATTGTCTGACGTTGCTATTAAAAAAGATTAATCCTACCAATTAAACCCACTTCAAATGTGGTAGTGGATTTATGATAGACTCTCAATACTGCCACTCATTTCTGCTCCAAAATAGATTTTTTAAAGCACCAAACAACTTCCTTCTTCAAAACAGACATGAGTTGTGAGGAAAAAAACAAACAAACAAAAACGGGGGGGGGGGGGGTAAAGAGCTAATTTATTTTTGCTGAGACATTTAGCTATTTAGCTAGAAAAGAAACCACAATCTTATAGGCAGAGGGCTGAAGCCAACATAGCCAATGTAATTTATTGATATTTGGGGTAGAAAATAAAGGGACAATAGAAAAGCCACTGGAACTGGTCTTTACATCTCAAGATATTTTAAAATTTGTTTGTTTCATTCTTTTTTTAACATGTGCAATACTATAATTATAGCCTGGCTAAAGTTAGTGATCTCTGGTTTTTGCAATCACACAATGCAACAATATTAAAGTGTGAAGAGGAAGGAGACTTTTGTTGCTATTTAGCTCATGCTAAACCTCCACCATGGAGTAGCTCTTGATCTCCTTTCTGTGTATGAGGCAAGGGAGGCTTAGGGTGCCTGGAGTCCTGAGTTACTGAGCAGCAGAGCTCATGATGTTCCCACCACTTCTCCCTGAAATGCCTAGATAGCTATAAACTTTTGCATTGCATAGAGTGATTAATATATATATATATATTCCACCCAGTCCCTTAAAGCTAAGAAGTTAAGGTGTAATATCAGCAACACTAGGAAATTTCTATGAACAATAGCATCTTTCTTTTGCATATCACTCTAAAGTTTGCTTATAGCTTAACCGTATATTATTCCTTTACCATTCAAGATCAATTTGTGATATGTCATATTTAAATGGAGAAAATAATATTCTGAGAATTAAGATAAATGGCTAGAATATATCAGAGAAGGAACTCGAGTATCTTTTCTAAATTCAGTGTGCTTTGGACTAAGCATGACTGTCTCAGTTTCCCTAGGGATTCATTGATTCATTCATTCTGCAGATATTTCAGAGTGTTTCCTTTGTGTTAGACACTAAACTAGGTGTTGAGATTATAAGAAATAACTAAATGTGCCTCTTGTCATGGAACACAGATAACAGTGAACAAATAAATTATTACTGCCAAATGTGCTGTGAAGCAAATCACTTGGTTCTGATAGAGCATGTCACCAAGAGGATGAGGGAAGAATTCTTGGGACAGTGATATTGCAGTTACAATCTCAAGAATATATACAAGTTAATAAAAAGAATGGAGAAAAGAGCATTCCAAGAAAGGATAATAGCAAAGTCTTTGAGGCTCAACAGAATATGGTGGGTTTAAGAAACTGAAAACACATCCATTGTGGCTAGAGTTCAGAAAATGAAAGAGAGAATTTGTCATTGCCAGATTACTGATGGACATATAGGCTGTGCATCTAGGCTCAGGATGCTATATAACAAATTCCCATAAATGGAATGGCTTAAATAACAAACATTTATTTCTTACAGTTCTGGAGGCTGGGAAGTTCCAGCTCAAGGCAACAGAATTGGTTCTGGAGAGGGCCATTTTTATAATTTCCAGTTGATTGTCTTTCCCTGGTAATCTCACATGACATAAAACAGAGTGAGGAAGTGAATTATCTCAGATTTTTACTGAATAATGCACTAATCCTATTCATGAGGGCTGCCCTCTTATGACCTAATTAGCCCTGCCTCCAAGACCCTGACTAATAATAGCATCCTCTTTAGAGTTAGAATTTCAACATATGAATTTCTGGGGGACAAAATAAAACCATGTTAATGATATTGGTTTTCATTTTGAAAATAAAGGAGATACCCCACAAAGAAATGTCAGCAGAATAGATGTGGTTTATAAAGATGTAATACATGCATACACACAATTTTCAGGAAATATCTACCAATTTCTATCTTGAGTATTGTTGTCTTAAGGAAACTCATGAATGAGAGTTGAGTTTTTGTGTTAGTTGGCTTTTCATCACTAAAGTGAAATACCTGAGACAATCAGTTTATAAAGAGGAAAAGACTATTTGAGCTCACAAGTTTGAAGTTCTAGTCCAAGATCCATTGGCCCATGGATTTGGGTCTGTGGAGAGGTAGCATGAGGGAGGGAGTGTGTGGAGGGACAAAACTGCTCATCTCATGCCCAGAAAGCAAAAGGGAAGAGGGAGGAGGCCAGGGCACACCACTAATGACCTAGAGACCTTCAAGGGCACACCACTAATAACCTAGAGACCTCCTACTAGCCCCCACCTCTTAAAAGTTCCACCATCTCTCAACAGTGCCTCCTTGAGGACCAAGACATTAACACATGGACCTGTGGAGGACATTTATCCAAACCATATCCAGTTTTGACAGATTAATTTTTTTCATCTACAGAGATAATCAGAATCTTTCTTCTAAGAGTTATTGTAATTAAGTCCACTTGGTCATCATATGGTGTGTTATTTTTATGAGGATGTTAGATTCTCTTGTTAACTTATTGAAGTTTTTGCATTGGTATTTAGAGTTGAGATTAAACTTCAATATGTTTTTTATATTCTTTTTTCAATTGTGGTATGGATGTAAAATTGTCTCTCATAAAAAACCTTGGAGCTTTTCTTACTTTTGTAATGCTCTGGAATGATAAAATAGGGTTGCAAATACCCAACTTTATGGAGGTTTGGGAGCATCGTGCCATGAAGCCTTCTGGTCTTTAGGTGCATTTTGTGTAGAGTAATTCTCTTACAACTTTCTTTAAATCATGTTGAAATTTGTCAGAAGAGAATTTCTGTCTCTATTTGAATCAATTTTGGCAAATGGTATTTTTCCAGAAAGTTAAACATTTCAAATAGATTTCCAAACGTATTTCATAGATTGGTGCAAAGAAGTCTATTTGCTAAATAATGTCCTCCTCTTTTGATATCTAATTAAAGCTTCTCCTTTTATGGACTTTTTGCTTTCTTCTTCAGTAAAAGTTGTATTTGCTATAGATTTTGTAACTTTTTCCCCCAACGGCCACGTCTTTAGGTATATTAACTTACTGATTTTTTTTCTTTCAGATTTTCTAACTAATCAGTCCCTGTCATGATCTTCCTCGTGGTCATTATCATCATCTTCCTATTCTCCTTCTCTTAAGTTTGAGATGCCTGTGAACTTCCAGGTTCAATTAGATTTCCATGTCCAGACCTCACATAAATGTTGCAAATGGAGACATAAAGCTGAGCATTACTGTGTTTTCTTATTACTACCATCATCTAAGAAAGCACCTCAAGTTTTGTGGAAAGGGGAGAATCATTTAACTATGCTCCTGGGGTCTTTGCATCAAGAATGGGCAAAGCAGAAAGGCTTATCTATCCCATCATGTTTAAGGAACAGTTGCAAGACAGGAGGGTAATTCAACAACAGGGAGGGGAAGGTTCACATTGGCATCCATATGTCTGCTACATAACCAGAAAGGACTGAGAGTACTGACTAAAGCAGAGAGTCCTCTCCTTATTTCTCTATGCAACTGGCTTCCTTGCAGCATGGCAAAGTCAAGAACATCAGATTTCTTACTTGGTGGCTCAAGTGTAGATACTTCAGCAAGTAAGACAGAATCATCGCATTTTCTGACTTACCCTGGTGAATCACTCAGATTCCAACCCTACTGCATACTCTGCACACGGCACTTGAAGCCGGTCATCAAGAATGGGAAAGCCTCAGAAGATTGTAGAGGTTCTCATACTTGAATCTGTACTCAGAATCATCTGGAAGGTTTTCTGAAACACAGGTTGTTTCTGGGTCTTGCCTCCAGACTTTCTGATTTAATAAATAGAGCTTGAGACTCACAGTGGTACCTGAAATTTGCATTTCTAACAGCATCCTATTGGGTTGATAGTGATGATTTCTAGGACCTCCCACAGTGATTCACTGGGATGCAGCAAGAGCAACTGGGGGTAGAGCCTTGAAGAGATCCAAGTTGAAGAATGAGTCAATCAAGTTTACTGAGAATGAGCATGGAAGGGAGACGGAGTCACATAAGCCAAAAGGAGAGAGTGTTTCAAAAGAGGTCAAAACGGGAGAGTTAATTCCATTACCAAAACTTCATTATCTTTCTTTCATCTTATTGCTCTGAGAGTTTCTAATTTAATTCACATCAGAAGATAGGATTTTCTTTTATTTTATTTTGACCTGAATTCTATATGTAGACCCTTCTCGTAGCAGATACATTTCAAAGGCAAATTTATTAGACTCAAATGTATAAATTAAATAATATGTCCTAGGTACAGAATCGGAAAGCTTCTATTTTTCTACTCTAACAAAGGGCGGAAATAACCCATTAGTGCATCGGCTCAAAGATCATCTGTATCTTACATGAAATGACATCGCACTTGCATTTGAATCTGAGTACAACCAATTCCAGGGGGAATCTACATGTAAAATAAAATAATGGAGTGAAACTATCATTCTAATTGAAAACTAACCAAGAAATTTTCTGTTCTTACCTTGTACCCACCCACCTTACCACGTCACTTAATGTTGGAACATACGTAACATTTGTAATGAAGCACAATGTAAGCAAACCCAACCTTTCCCTCCTTGTCAGAACTGAAACAATCTTAAAATGTTGTGGAAGTGTTTCATCTGTCATTTGAAGAGTTCCTGTTGGTTTAAAAATATACAGATGAGAAAACTAAAGAAATAATATTGATATCAATAAAAGACTCAGAGCCTCAAAAAAAAAATTCATTTGTAATTCTTACTTACTTCAAAGGTAAGAATTCATGTTTTTTATTTGCAATAGAAAAGGAAGCCTTCCAATGAGTCAAGACAGAGCAGTCACATGCTTGGAGCCCTGACAATGTCCTCATATTCTTCTGGTGTTATTTATTCTTTCATTTAATGTTGTTTAAGTTTCTATGATAAACACATCAAGAATTTCTTGCATGAATCTTACCTCATCTTCTTCTGACTCCTACCTACAAATCTTGGGTAGATTAAGATAGAATAATAAACAAATTATTCTATGTGTGCACAGTGCTTAAAAATAAGGTTTCATTCCCTTATGAAATGAAAATAATTCTATAATAGTTTTATTAGTAACACACCTGTTTAGATCTCCTTAAAAGTTAGTTAATACTTCATTTTAGCAAGAAAACCCATCCCCGACTCCTCCCAATTAGGAGGGAGTTTCTCAGGGGCAAGAATTACATGCTAATAAAAGGCTGAGGATCACTGGAAGATCTACTGATTAGCAATAACACACCATCCTAACTAAATACAGATCTCTTACCACTGGCAGATACAGATGAGACCTGGGATCTCTAATACTCAGCCTGGCCTCCCCAGCATGCTGCGGGAGCTCCTGTAGGGCAGGACATATTTGTAGCAGATGATGATCATTGTCCACCATGGATAGGGAATGAGAAAAGAGGAGAAGTGGATTTGGTAGAGAAGTGGTAGAGAAGTGGTAGAGAAGCAGGCTGGACAAACCCTTCAATTTAGTAAAAACAGAGAGTTGGACATTAGGTAATTCAAACACAAGGTTAAACATGAGAATTCCATACATGTTAATAAATACCAAAGAGATTAAAAGCTGCTTCAGTTAGCAATGTGGGTGATCAAAAGAAAAACAAAGGCAAAATCTTTTGAAAACTCCTTCACAAAAAAAAACCTTCAAAGAATGTCGATACTAATATTTCTCAATTAAACTAGCCTAGACTATTTCCTTTTAGCTGCTAATTGTTTCCTTTCTCTTCCTTTAAAAACAATATATTACGATTGTCATTTGTTCTTGTATATGTTGCATTCAAGGTTGGAAAGTTTGAATTTGCTCATGTCCCTCAGTGGCAGGGCAAGCACTTTTATACAGGCAAAGGTGCATGCTGTGCAGTTTTCTATCCTCAGCATGTATTTGTGCAATTATTCAATTTTTACATGAAGGCAGGAAGCAGATAAACAACTAGCTATAGAAGTCTCAAGAGGAAGAGAGAGAGATCAGCATCGTCTTAATGTTCCCAAGTACAATATAAAAAGAGTTTTCAGACTCCCATACCATTTTATCCTCTTTATAAAAGCAATAAGGTAGACAAAGATATGCTCATTTATATTTCAATAATAATATGTGTCAGGATCACTTTGCATGAAGGTTAGCAGAATCATCCATCATTGCAGCTGAACTGCATATTTTCTTGTTCAGCATTGATAGATTTTTATTTTAACCTTAGAAATTCCTCAAGGGACTCTATTAGGGACAGTGTCATTTTTTATTCTGTGCTGGTATTCTCTTCTGTAAACTTTGATGTATGCAGACAACACATTCTGGCTAGGGAAATTTAATTAGGTAAGTCTACAAATTAATTGTTGCAATTAGACTGCTTCCAACTGCCTTGTGTTATGAATTTATTTATGCAGTAATTATTATCAGATGTCTGGGATAAAAGCCTACAGAGCTAAAGGTGCTACCTTTCAGATGTATACACAGCACTTCACACTAATTAGCCACAAAAGAATAAAAGCATGCACTTAAAAAAGGAGAGGAAGAAAGAAAGAAAGAGGAGGAAAGGAAGGAAGCCTTCCCTTCTTTCCTCCATGGTCATGTTCACATACAGATTTTGACATGCAACTTGATAACAAAACTTTAAAAGGACTGTTTTTATATATATTTTCAAAATTAAAAATGTTAGACATTATATAAATCACTATAAAAAATTTGCCAGAATATCAACTAGATGCAAAAACCAACTACAAGTCTATGCTATAAAAGGCATCCAGTTTGACTTTAGATAGGGTAAAAGGGAGGGAGGGGTGGAGGAGGGGCAAGGGGGTAGGAATGATGGTGGAATGAGTTAGACATCATTACCCTAAGTACATGTATGAAGACATGAATGGTGTGAAAATACTTTGTGTACAATCACTGACTTGAAAAAAATGTGCTCTGTATGTGTCATATGAAATGAATTGCACTCTGCCATCATGTCTAACAAATTAGAATACATTAATAATTTAATTTAAAAGAGGCATCCAGTTTGGCTTGTTCATAGTAATGATTACAGGGACTTGTTAGAAGAAATTGATGATTTTTTTTCAGTAAATTTTGTTTTTAATCTATCACATCATTTACCATGGTAAATTTTATGAATAGTTCCTAAGGAAATAACAATGATGATTTAAGCTAGTTTCTGCAATCTTTTTTTTCTGTAACAAGGGTCATAGTAGCTTGGAGTAGAGAAAGACAAATCTGAGACTGCCTCAGCATTTCACAGGAAGAAATTTGGGAGGGACCCACACTGCGGCAGACAGAAGAATGTAACAGAAGTTTAAAAGTCAAACAGCAAAGTGAGAATGAATCATTGGTAAAAATGTAAATTGGTATCATCTTCCTGGAGAGCAGTTTTTGAAATGGACTTCTAGTTACATTAGAACATTTATTATCTTTGACCCATTAATTCTGTATTTATTTATTTATTCATTCATTCATTTGTTTATCGGTACCAGGGATAGAACCCAGGGGTGCTTAACCACTGAAAAACATCCCCAACCCTTTTTGTTTTTTTTATTTTGGGACAATTGCTCAGGGTCTCACTAAGTTGCTGAGACTGGCTTTGAACTTGGATCTACCTGCCTCAGCCTCTGGAGCTGCTGGGATTACAGGTGTATGCTACCATGCCCAGCTGACTCAGTAATTTTTTTTAAAATATTTTTTTTTTGTTGTAGTTGGACACAATACCTTTTATTTATTTATTTATTCATTTTTACATGGTGCTGAGTATTGAACCCAGCGCCTCCTATGTGCTAGGTAAGCACTCTACCACTGAGCCAAAACCCCAGCCCAACCCAATAATTTTTCAAATGGGCTTCTATCTTAAATAAATAATACCAAATTTTAAAATAGCTTTATGTACAAAGATACTCAATTTGCATGAATATTAGTAAATCCAAATTCTAGCACTTACATAATAACTATTATTATTATTACATATTCAAAAACAAGAGTAAGTAGCTCTTCAATTCAGTTATTCCCACATTCATGTAATAAATATTTTGTAATCACCTACTGAAAGGCATTTTTCTATTTAGTAGGGACTCAAGCAGAAAAATCCCTCCCCTAAGAGAGATTATATTCCTTTGTAGTAAGATGGATAGTAAACATGTTAAAAGATAAGTTATGCAGATTCAATTTCCTTTTAAGTGGTTGAAAAAGAATTAATAACATGGGATACTGAAAGGGACTGATATTGGACTTTTGAGTATTCTGTTTTGGAGATAACAATCTGGAAAGGACTTTCTTAGATGGTGAAATTTGTCAAGAGACCAACTTAGTTATTAAGGAATGCAAAATATAAAGAAAAGGACAGATTTTTTTAAAATTCTACTCCATAATATTAACTCTGGTATCTAGCCAAAAAAGTCTCATAATTCACAAAATAAAACTCCTTATAGTTAAATATTTCAAATATATAAATATATGATGACATCAATAAACATATAAATTCCTAAATTCAGAAACCAAACAACCTTTATCATTCCAGTATAAGTTATTGGTTGATAAAATGTTAGAAGGAAATTATTTAATAATAAACAAGCTACAAAATGAAGACATTTTAATATATGTAAATCAGTGGATGTGTAACCGATGTGATTCTGCAATCTGTATACGGGGTAAAAATGGGAGTTCATAACCCACTTGAATCAAAGTGTGAAATATGATATATCAAGAACTAAAAAAAAAAAAAGAATGAGCTTTTTTTTGAAAAAAAGTAATATTACTTAGTCTATCAATGAAAAGAAGAACAGCAATAATTCTCTCATGATTTTATAGCAAAGGTCATTGTATATAAATTTTTTGAATGAAGTTTATTCTGACTGTTCAGTAATGAAAAGGACTGAGAGAACGGGTTTTGTGTTTATTCTATAATATCCTCTTCACATCTTTTCTAATAATGCCATCTCTTAAGAAAAATCATTGATCTTTTAGGAAATGTTCATGTTGGCATTTTTAAAGGAACTGTAGAGTGTTTATTGATAGGAAGCTGTAGTTTTTGTTTCAAAAAAAAGACTTGTAATTTACATGTCATTTCTTGAGTTTATTGCATATAGATAAAACTGCTGGAATCAACAGCAGTACTCTCATATCTATATTCCTCTCGTTCAAAATATCTTTGCTCTAAAGTGAGAATCATAATTGCAAGGAAAGCCCTGCAATACCTCAGTATGTTGTCAGCTCTGTAGGTGTGAACCTCCTGAGTAAAACATCTGACTTCATTATGTCTTTTCATTATTTGTTGAATAATAATAGTCTTTATCTTGATTTCAAAACCTAAATGATTCAAATTTCAGACTAATTTTTATTGATGCAATGACAGTGTAATATAATAAAATGTCAGACATTTACTTCTTAGCAACAGCAGATAAGCCCTAATCCTAGGATTCAGAAAATCACAAACTGAATAATGATGAATAATATATGAGGGTGGTCATAAGAAAATGGAGCTGTTTTAAAAACTCCTATCACATTGACACCACAGCCATCAAAACATCATAGTGCAATACCCCACACGTTTGTGGTGATGTTGGTGTGAACAAACCTATTGTGTTGCCAGTCACATAAAGTACAGCACATACAGTAGAATACAGTATATGATACCTATCACTGGTCTATGTATATGCTATACTATATCTTTTATCATTATTTTAGAGTGTACTATGACTTATTTTAAAGAAAGAAGGAAAAATCTTACTGTCAAACTCTATGTGATCCTGGCAGAAGCCTCAGTCATCCTGAGTTGACCGCAACTGTTTTGTGGTTGTGGTTTTTTTTTTTTTTCTTTTCTTTTAGGCACTAGGGATTGAACTCAGGGTGCTTAATCACTGAGCAACATCCCCAGCCCTTTTTTATATTTTATTTGTAGATAGGATTTCTCCAAATTGTTGAAGTTGGTCTGGAACTTATGATGATCCTGCCTCAGCCTCTGGAGCCAGCCAATGGGATAACAGGCTGACTTCCATTTTCGATTGCATCTTTTTCTTTTGGGCTTGATTTAATCTCATGTTGTATTGACCAACATGACCCCTAAACTTACAAAGTCAACTACTCAAGTGCTGAAGTTGCCAGTAAGGGGCCAGGTGGAGTGTTGACAAACATGCCCAAAGGGTTGTTTAAAAAGACAGGACCAGGTGCCCACCAGTAATCCCAAAGACTTGGGAAACTGAGGCAAGAGGATACCAACCTCAGTTTCAGACCAACCTCAGCAATTTAGCAGGGTCTTAAGGACTTATCGAGACCCTGTCTTAAAATAAAACATAAAAAAAAAATTGCTGAAGATGTGGTTCAGTGGTTATGCAACCCTAGGTTTAATCCTGGTACCAAAAAAGAAAAAAAAAGTAAAAAAATAAGGATCCTAACTGGAACAAAAAGTGGGAGGTAGATGGCAGGAAGCAAACCAGGTATGACCTGATAGGCTTACTATTTGGGTTTTGGTTTTATTCCAAGTATCAGGTTTGCACAGAGTTTGTGATACCACTAAAAACATGCTAATAAAATGATTTAAAGTGAAATAAGGACACAGAATGATTATACAGCATGATTCTGACTTTTTTTAAAAAACAAGTATTAAATAGAAATTTTTAAATTGAAATAAATTGGGCCAAAATGCAAACAAGTTTCTGTAGGTAGAGGCATATGCATGTTTGTAATTATCTGGGCTTTTTTCACATTAAAATCTGCATTCCCATCAGAATGTGTATGTAATTTTACAATGGAAACTCAAACTTCTGGAAAATATCCGAGCCACTTTTACTGAATTTCAATAGGGAACTTTTAAACAGCTGTCTTGCTACCTGTTGGAATTCTTCTACTAATACTTCTCCATGAGGAGCTAAGTAGGAACTGCCAAAAGGGAAGATTGGGCTACAGAAGCATCCAAATAAGAAGCTGGCTGGACTCCCCAAGCATTCTCTGGGGAGCTTCATTTCCTGCAGATGATGATGTGCGCTCCAGGAATGGTCAATGCTCCTTGGGAAATGCACCTTCACAATACACCCTAAAATGTATTCACACATATCTCTGGTTAAATAAACTATAATAATAAACAATAGGGTCTGCACATCCTCCAAAAGAGCCCCTTTTTTTACTGAACTTTTTGTAAGCAGAGGAAACTTTGCTGTCGTGCTTTGAGAACCTTTTGGGATTGGTTCCGAGGAACACAAATTTGGGGGAATAAATAGCCCTGAGAAAGGCCACGCCCTCATGAAATCAACTTCTATATTCAGCCTGTGAGATGTAACTAAATGGAGGAAAACAGTTGCTTTCACATATTGGTTTGATAAGTAATAGAAGTAAGTCTGTACTAAAATTAGATCTGTAGCTTCAACTTCTTAAAAGATGCCTCTAATTTCAAATTAAAGACTTTAAAAATTTTTTTTTCATGTGGTGCTTGGGATGGAAGGCAGGGCTTTGGGCATGCTAGACAAGCTCTCTACAACTGAGCCACAACTCCCAGCCCCTAAATTAATCAAAATATTTCAGTTGCTTTCCCTGTTTCTGTACCAAGTATTCAATGCAATATCGCCAGTAAGAGACAGAGGAATGGATTCAATCAAGAAAAATGGAGGGGGATCCAACATGGCCTACGGCGAGGAAGCAGCGATTCCAATGTCTCCACATTAACGGGATCAGAAAGACCCATTGGAACAGTGGCAGTCTACCTACTGAGGAACTTCTAGCAAAATTCCGTTAAGAGGGGACCTGCCGGGAATTGGTAGGTTTATTAGAAGTGTCAGTTTGTCCCAGAAAAATGGATCTTGGCCGGCCACGCAGGCGTGGAGGTCCAATCCCGCAGCCACCAGCCGCTTCTGCAAGCGGCCAGCGGCCCAGAGCGGTGTGGCCTGCCCGAACCCACAGACGGCACCCGCCATCCCGGGGAGGCCCTGCTCTCGCTCTGCGAACGGCCACCACGCCTGCCAGGCTCGTAGCCACGCGGCCACAGCTGCCCGGCTCTACAGGCGGCCCCCGGCGGGTGCAGAGGTACAATCCCGCGGCCACCAGCCGCTTCAGAAAGCGGCCGGCAGTCCCGAGCGGCTCGGCCTGCCCAAACCCGCAGACGGCACCTGCCATCTCGCTGTCCCGGGAGGCCCCGCTCTCCCTCAGCGAACGGCCACCCCACCCGCCCAGATCTTAGCCACGTGGCCGCAGCTGCCCGGCTCTACAGGCAGCCCCCGGCGGCCCGGCGCAGCGAGAAGTGTCCCCGCCTGGCCCAGCAGACAGCCGGTGCCCTCCCGGCTCTACTAACAGCCCCGCCCACCCGGCAAACGGCTCCCCCCCCCCCAGACAGCGTGAAGGGAATCTAACCAACCCTTTACAAAATAGCGAAATGGGAACTAAAACCAGAGATTGTGTCAGACCAGAGACAAGCCAGTTCCACCCCTCCCTTCAGACACTCTGGCAAGGAGCCAGGGGCCCGCCATAGCAGAGAGGGGAAGTCACCAAAGTTCGGCCAAAGAGATTCCTTCCCAGCGGAATCTACTTTAGCAGGAGTGTGACTCCCACCCACACCAGATACAAACAACCGGGAAACTTCAAAATCTCTCCGTGGGCGTGACCGTAAGGGCCAAAGGACTCTCGACCCCCAACTCCCCCTACTGCCAGTGACGAGGGCGTGACTGTAGGGGCAGAGGGAAGCAGAGAAGACTCCCCACCCCCAAATCCCCCAACCGCGAACTGAGAGGGTGTGACGGTAGGGGCGGAGGGAAACAGAGGACACTCCAGACCCCCAACTCCTCCTACCGCCAGCAGTGTGGTTGTGACTGTAGGGGCTGAGGGAAGTAGAGGGGATCCTCGACCCCCAACTCCTATTACCACCAGCAGCGACACCAATGGTCTTAGCTGCCAGATTCCGAAGGTGTGCCCACCAAAGGGGTCTGGAAAAATTAAACAATTGACTCCCAGACCACAGCTCCACAGCACTGGGGCTTAGATGAATGACAGCGAGAGTGCTCAGTAGTTAGGGAAATAGAGCACTCGGTGGGGCTGAAAGTGTAACCAAATCCTTGGGGAACTGCCTCCGGTGAGCAGGAACTGGCTGGCTGGCAGGAGGAAGGGGAGGAGGGGCCGTAGAAGTGCAACGGCTCTGGACCAACAGGATTGAGAGACTCCCAGGAACCGCCGTACAGGGATTGCTGTTGACACATTGAGGGCAAAACTCAGCCCGGAGGGCACAGCTTTGCCTACGGGAAGAGAAGAAAATGGATCTCTAAGACCTAATTTTATTTCCTATTTCATTTTAATTTTTTCTCTCCCTTTTCCCTCTCTCTCTCCCCTTCCAAGTTTTACTGCTCTTTCCATTCTCCTCTATGCTATCTATCTCCCTCTCCCTCTTTCTTTTCAAGAGCACCTACCTTCCCCTTCCCCCCAACTTTCATCCCAAGTATTACATCCTCCATTTCGAGTAACTGTCTAAATACAAATAGGTGTGCGCCCTCCCCCCGCGCCTGCAAGGTAGCCGGACCTGCAACCCACCAGCAGGTCAGGCCCAGAAACCTGGGAGTGGCAGAGCCGCCCCACGCGCCTGCAAGGTAGGTGCACCTGCTACCAACCAGCAGAACAGGCCCAGCGGCCTGCCGATGTGGTAGGCACAGTGCCCCAATTGGAAGAGGAGCAGAGCCCCTGCCCGCACCTGCGCGGGAGACTTTGCAACTATACAAGAGTAATACAAATATATAGGGGGAAGATTCAACAAAATAACAGTCTCAGTAAGCAGAAAGAAACGCGAACAGTATGAAGACAAGGAAAGAAAGGACCACAAGCAATGCAGGTCAACTCAACGTTAGAAGAGGTAATATCTGCAGCAGATGGAATGTCAGATAAAGAATTCAGGAGATACATGCTTCAGATGATCTGGAGTCTCAAGGAAGACATTAGACAGCAAAATCAGACAATGAAAGATCTCTTCAACAATGAAATACATAAACAAATCCAGGAAGCAAAAGATCAACTATACAGGGAGATAGAGGTTATAAAAAACAAACAAACAGAAATCCTAGAAAGGCAGGAAGCAATAAACCAACTTAAAAACTCAATTGAGAATACTACCAGCAGAGTAGAACACTTAGAAGATAGAACATCAGACAATGAAGACAAAGTATTTCAACTTGAAAAGAACATAGACAGCTCAGCAAGACTGTTAAGAAACCATGAGAAGAACATCCAAGAAATATGGGATAACATTAAAAGACCAAACTTAAGAGTCATTGGGATACAGGAAGGCACAGAGCTCCAAACCAAAGGAATGAGCAATCTATTCAATGAAATAATTCAAGAAAACTTTCCAGACTTGAAGAACGAGACAGAATCCCAAATCCTAGAAGCCTACAGGACGCCGAATGTGCATAATCATAAGAGATCCACACCTAGACACATTATAATGAAGATGCCCAACATACAGAATAAGGAGAGAATTTTAAAAGCTACAAGAGAAAGGAAGCAGATTACATTTAGGGGTAAACCAATCAGGATAACAGCTGATCTCTCAACACAGACTTTGAAAGCTAGAAGATCCTGGAATAACATATTTCAAACACTGAAAGAAAATGGGTTCCAACCAAGAATTGTGTATCCAGCAAAATTGAGCTTCAAGATGGAAGATGAAATTAAAACCTTCCACGATAAACAAAAGTTAAAAGAATTTGCAGCTAGAAAACCATCTCTCCAAAAAATCCTCAGCAAAACATTACAGGAAGAGGAAATGGAAAATAACAATGAAAACCAACAGTGGGAGGTAGGACAGTAAAGGGGGGAAAATAATCAAAGAGGAAAACAAACCATATTCAGTAACATAAATAAACAAATATGGCTGGAAGGATAACCCATATCTCAATAATAACCCTAAATGTTAATGGCTTAAACTCACCAATTAAGAGACACAGGCTAGTAGAATGGATCACAAAACATGACCCAACAATATGCTGCCTACAGGAGACGCATTTGAGAGGAAAAGACATACATAGACTGAAGGTGAAAGGTTGGGAAAAATCATATCACTCATATGGACTTCGGAAACAAGCAGGAGTATCCATATATCAAATAAAATAGATTTCAAGCCAAAGTTAATCAAAAGGGATAAAGAGGGACACTACATACTGCTCAAGGGAACCATACACCAACAAGACATAACAATCATAAATATATATGCCCCAAACAATGGTGCAGCTATGTTCATCAAACAAACTCTTCTCAAGTTCAAGAGTCTAATAGACCACCATACAATAATCATGGGAGACTTCAACACACCTCTCTCACCACTGGACAGATCTTCCAAACAAAAGTTGAATAAGGAAACTATAGAACTCAATAACACAATTAACAACCTAGACTTAATTGACATATATAGAATATACCACCCAACATCAAGCAGTTACACTTTTTTTTCAGCAGCACATGGATCCTTCTCAAAAATAGATCACATATTATGTCACAGGGCAACTCTTAGACAATATAAAGGAGTAGAGATAATACCATGCATCTTATCTGACCATAATGGAATGAAACTGAAAATCAACGATAAAAGAAGGAAGGAAAAATCATGCATCACTTGGAGAAAGAACAATAGGTTACTGAATGATCAATGGGTTATAGAAGACATTAAGGAGGAAATTAAAAAATTCTTAGAGATAAATGAAAACACAGACACAACATATCGGAATCTATGGGCACATTGAAAGCAGTTCTAAGAGGAAAATTCATTGCATGGAGTTCATTCCTTAAAAAAAGAAGAAACCAACAAATAAATGATCTCATACTTCATCTCAAAATCCTAGAAAAAGAAGAGCAAAATAACAGCAAAAGAAGTAGAAGGCAAGAAATAATTAAAATCAGAGCTGAAATTAATGAAATCGAAACAAAAGAAACAATTGAAAAAATTGATGAAACTAAATGTTGGTTCTTTGAAAAAATAAATAAGATCGACAGACCCTTAGCCATGCTAATGAAGAGAAGAAGAGAGAGAACTCAAATTACTAGCATACAGGATGAAAAAGGCAATATCACAACAGACACTTCAGAAATACAGAAGATAATCAGAAATTATTTTGAATCCTTATACTCCAATAAAATAGAAGATAGTGAAGGCATTGATAAATTTCTTAAGTCATATGATCTGCCCAGATTGAGACAGGAGGATATAGACAACCTAAACAGACCAATATCAATTGAGGAAATAGAAGAAACCATCCAAAGATTACCAACTAAGAAAAGCCCAGGACTGGATGGGTATACAGCAGAGTTTTACAAAACCTTTAAAGAGAAACTAATACCAATACTTTTCAAGCTATTTCAGGAAATACAAAAAGAGGGAGAACTTCCAAATTCATTCTACGAGGCCAACATCACCCTGATTCCTAAACCAGACAAAGATACTTCAAAGAAAGAAAACTACAGACCTATATCTCTAATGAACCTAGATGCAAAAATCCTCAATAAAATTCTGGCGAATTGGATACAAAATCATATCAAAAAAAATTGTACACATTGATCAAGTAGGATTCATCCCTGGGATGCAAGGCTGGTTCAATATACGGAAGTCAATAAATGTTATTCACCACATCAATAGACTTAAAAATAAGAACCATATGATCATCTCGATAGATGCGGAAAAAGCATTCGACAAAGTACAGCATCCCTTTTTGTTCAAAACTCTCGAAAAAATAGGGATAACAGGAACATACCTCAACATTGTAAAAGCAATCTATGCTAAGCCCCAGGCTAGCATCATTCTGAATGGAGAAAAATTGAAGGCATTCCCTCTAAAATCTGGAACAAGACAGGGATGCCCCCTATCACCACTTCTATTCAATATAGTTCTCAAAACACTGGCCAGAGCAATTAGACAGACGAAAGAAATTAAAGGCATAAAAATAGGAAAAGAAGAACTTAAATTATCACTATTTGCAGATGACATGATTCTATACCTAGAAGACCCAAAAAGGTCTACAAAAAAACTACTAGAACTAATAAATAAATTCAGCAAAGTGGCAGGATGTAAAATCAACTCACATAAATCAAAGGCATTTCTGTATATCAGCGACAAAACTTCTGAAATGGAAATGAGGAAAAACACTCCATTCACAATATCCTCAAAAAAAATAAAATACTTGGGAATCAACCTAACAAAAGAGGTGAAAGACCTATACAATGAAAACTACAGAACCCTAAAGAAAGAAATAGAAGAGGATCTTAGAAGATGGAAAAATATACCTTGTTCATGGATAGGCAGAACTAACATCATCAAAATGGCGATATTACCAAAAGTTCTCTATAGGTTCAATGCAATGCCAATCAAAATCCCAATGGCATTTCTTGTAGAAATAGATAAAGCAGTCATGAAATTCATATGGAAAAATAAAAGACCCAGAATAGCAAAAACAATTCTAAGCAGGAAGTGTGAATCAGGTGGTATAGTGATACCAGACTTCAAACTATACTACAGAGCAATAGTAACAAAAACAGCATGGTATTGGTACCAAAACAGGCAGGTGGACCAATGGTACAGAATAGAGGACACAGAAACCAACCCACAAAACTACAACTTTCTTATATTTGATAAAGGGGCTAAAAGCATGCAATGGAGGAAGGATAGCATCTTCAACAAATGGTGCTGGGAAAACTGGAAATCCATATGCAACAAAATGAAACTGAATTCCTTTCTCTCGCCATGCACAAAAGTTAACTCAAAATGGATCAAGGAGCTTGATATCAAACCAGAGACAAGGCATCTGATAGAAGAAAAAGTTGGCTACGACCTACACACTGTGGGGTCGGGCTCCAAATTCCTCAATAGGACACCCATGGCACAAGAATTAATATCTAGAATCAACAAATGGGACTTGCTCAAACTAAAAAGTTTTTTCTCAGCAAAAGAAACAATAAGAGAGGTAAATAGGGAGCCTACATCCTGGGAACAAATCTTTACTCCTCACACTTCAGATAGAGCCCTAATATCCAGAGTATACAAAGAACTCAAAAAATTAGACAATAAGATAACAAATAACCCAATCAACAAATGGGCCAAGGACCTAAACAGACACTTCTCAGAGGAGGACATACAATCAATCAACAAGTACATGAAAAAATGCTCACCATCGCTAGCAGTCAGAGAAATGCAAATCAAAACCACCCTAAGATATCATCTCACTCCAGTAAGATTGGCAGCCATTATGAAGTCAAACAACAACAAGTGCTGTTGAGGATGTGGGGAAAAGGGTACACTTGTACATTGTTGGTGGGACTGCAAATTGGTGCAACCAATTTGGAAAGCAATATGGAGATTTCTTGGAAAGCTGGGAATGGACCCACCATTTGATCCAGCTGTTCCCCTTCTGGGTCTATTCCCTAAAGACCTAAAAACAGCATGCTACAGGGACACTGCTACATCGATGTTCATAGCAGTACAATTCACAATAGCAAGACTGTGGAAGCAAACTAGATGCCCTTCAATAGACGAATGGATAAAAAAATGTGGCATTTATACACAATGGAGTATTACTCTGCATTAAAAAACAACAAAATTATAGAATTTGGAGGGAAATGGATAGCATTAGAGCAGATTATGCTAATTGAAGCTAGCCAATCCCTAAAAAACAAATGCCAAATGTCTTCTTTGATATAAGGAGAGTAACTAAGAACAGAGTAGGGAAGAAGAGTACGAGAAGATGACTAACATTAAACAGGGATGAGAGGTAGGAGGGACAGGGAGAGAGAAGGGAAATTGCTTGGAAATGGAAGGAGACCCTTAGGGTTATACAAAATTACATACAAGAGGAAGTGAGGGGAAAGGGAAAAATAATACAAGGGGGAAAAATGAATTACAGTAGAGGGGGTAGAGAGAGAAGAGGGGAGGGGAGGGGAGGGGAGGGGGGATAGTAGAGGATAGGAAAGGCAGCAGAATACAACAGACATGAGTATGTCAATATGTAAATCAGTGGAAGTGTAACTGATGTGATTCTGCAATCTGTGTATGGGGTAAAAATGGGAGTTCATAACCCACTTGAATCAAAGTGTGAAATATGATATATCAAGAACTATGTAATGTTTTGAACAACCAATTAAAAAAAAAGAGAAAAAAAAAAGAAAAATGGAAATCGGGGATGGGAGAGTAATGGAACCCATGTGTGCTTGATACATCAGACATAAACAAGGGCTTTTCCTTTCCTTTCAGTTTCCCTGAATTCATAACCTTCCCCTCACCATCTATCCTATTTTGGCTAATCATCACAGGTTGCAGTGATGTTTATGCTGCCCTTCATAATGTCAATGAATTAGCATCAACCCTTCATTGTCCCCTGGTCTTTGCCATCTGTTTTCTCTTCCTCCAGCTGCGCTTCACCTCAACCCCAGCAAGTATACATATCCTTGCATTTTAATATACTGAGAGATACTCACTTTTCTTTGGGGCTGGGCTGGCCCTATCATTTGCCGATCCTTTGCCAGGGTTAGTGTGAAAGAACTCTTGGTCAAAGATAAAATGCATGGCAGAAATTGAGGCCAGAACAAAAGAAATAACACACATTGCAGAACAGTCGTTCCTGAAGAGCATGTTAGAATAGTTATGGCTGAAAGAATTTACACTAAAACTCATTGGACAAGAATGTACAAAACAATCTGCTGCTGCTCCAATTCTTTGGCTCACAGCACAAAATAGCACTTAAAGTATGGGGGATGGGAAACATGTAAATGTGGATGCTGTGAGGGTACTGAAATGGATTGCTTTATGTATACACAGCAGATCATTCAGCAAAGAAGAGATTTATATTGGATGACCACTGGGCAGGGTGATGTATAACAGGGTCTGCACATCCTCCAAAAGTTAATTTCTCTTCCCTCCACACTCACAGAAATTCAGCTCTTGATTAGAAGAACACACTTTGGAGGAGATGTTGTTTATTACATCATATCCTGCTGGCCTAACTTGGACACTATAATGCCAGGAATCAAAACATCCTGGCTATGCCAAAATATTAATAAAAGGTAGCCTGTTCAGAGAATATTTCACAGTCATGTGAATAAGTTCCACTATGCATTCATTGTATTTATGATCTTGAACCTGTCAGTTACCACTCTGGGCCTCTCAGTTTTCTTATCTGCAAAATAAGAACAATTAAAGCAACTGCCTCACCTCAAAAGCCTGTTACTAGAAGAAAATGTATTTGTCAGTATTTTCAAAAAAGGAAAAAGAAAAACTAGAGAAATGATATGCACCAGAAAACGTTAAAGAAATAAAAACAAGTAATTAGATATCACTGAATATGGTTTTAGTAACAACATAGTAGTCATATGAATGTGTCAAAATTTATTTTTGCTCACCTTCTTTGATTCAAAAATTTCAGAATTATTAAAGTGTTTTTATTTATATTTCAATATTGGTATTTATATATGAATGCTTCCTTAGGACAAGTTCATGGACACGGAAGATCTGCATGCATCATCAGGTATTCCCACATTTAAGTATTTTGGAATATTTCTCTGAGTTGCCCAGCAGTGCATGAAAATACACATTTTTTTTTCATAACAAAAGATTGTGAATCTTCTTTTTTGGCAGCTTTTTGTCAGTTTTATGTAGTATCTGAAGTCTTCTTGCTTTTAATTGAATTACTAGTAATACTTTAATGTTTTCCTCTCTGTTGGTCATTACATTTCTTTTTTTATACACTGCTTATTTTTGGAGATGGTCTTCTTATTTCCATTATTCTGCAAAGGCTATTTATGGTTGAAAATATAAACACACTTTCTGTTTCTCATTTTACATTTTTCCTAGTTTTCTTTTGCCTTTTTGAGAATGTCTTTTTAATATTCAGAAATGGTTATGGGTGTGCATCCTTGTGTATGCGAATGTACACACGTGTACTTAAGACCTGTCAGTCTTTTTTATTACAATTTCCCCCTCTCTGTGTGCTTATGATCTTCCACCTAATCATGTATAAAAGCACCCAGATCTTCTTTCAGAAAATGGTTGGGCAATTTCACTTTCTATATTCAAATGTCAAATCCATGTGGAATTTATGTTGATTATGATGTGAGTCAGGAATCTAACTTTACTTTTGCATAGTCTTGGCTCCCATTTAAGTCTCACATTTTTACCAAAGACACCCCAGAGCCTGCATTGCACCATTATTTAATTTCTCACATGATTCACGGTGGAACTGGGGGTGCTGAAAGAAATGTAGTCCTGTGGACAGCAGACAGCCTTTCCCAGGTGTTCCACACGTTTCTTAGAGGCAGTAGACTGGTACGGATGGAAGCTAGAATATAATCCCTTGAAGAACAGCTGGTTTGGTTTTTATTCTAAAAGGGAATTTTATTTTTCAGATATAGTGTGTGACTGGGAAGTACAAAAACTGGCATCACCTTCAAATCCAAATAGATAATAACTAGCTGCTGTTCTGTGATAGCATATAATCAAAAATAAAATAAGTTTTAAAAGGCAGAAAGTCATGTCTAGTCTGCCAGGCTGTAACTGTGAGCGAACACTTTCCTTTTACATATCTGATGTGCTTTCACCTGTACTCTTTGGTTACCTGGTGCCTAAATATCTAGGCAATTTTTTTAAGTTCAATTAAATATCCCAATGACTTAACAATGTAATTCTTTTTTTATATTTTATTTTAATTTTTTAATTTTTTTATTATTAGTTGTTCAAAACATTACAAAGCTCTTGACATATCATATTTCATACATTTGATTCAAGCGGATTATGAACTCCCATTTAACAATGTAATTCTAAATGTTTGGACACATTTTTTAAAACCTTAGATTTCAGTATAGGGTCTCATTTGTACTTGTCTGACACAGAATGGTTAGGAAGATAACTGTAAGCTTAATGCAATGAAAAAGAACCCAACTAGTAGAATATTGATTCAGAAAGCTGTCTCCAAAGGTATCCTTAAGGCCAAGATAAAGAATATGTCTTGTGGGCTAGGAGTATAGCTCAGTTGGTAGAGTACTTGCCTTGTATGCATAAGGCCCTGGGTTCAATCCATACAAAAGTACATCTCCTAGAGAATTAGGTATCTTAAGTTACACTCACGTATGTGACTGAAATAAAATTCTCATCAAAGTTGACAGAAATAAAATTCTTATCAAAGTTAAACTTTATTTTCTAAATTTATTTCTTAGGGAAGATAAGAAAACTAATCTTTTTTTGAGTCCATGGCCTCCTTCTATTTTAAAATAACTGGAAATCTGCTAGGTGACCTTTTGGGAAACCTATATAAAATTCATAACAGTGTTACCTTCAGTATAAATTATTTCAATTTTTTGCTCATCATTATTTCAGAAGCAGATGATCTAAGGATTTTATAGTTCACATGGAATGGTTATATATATATATATATATATATATATATATATATATATATATATATATATATTTCTCAAGCTGAGCTTTAAGCTCACATAGACAAAATAGCTGGAAAGATAACATGAAATGCAATCCTCAGATTCCTCACTACTTTAGCTACCACAGGCATCAATTTTTTTTCAATTGTGTAATTGGCTCCAGAAAAATGTTCCTTCTTAATAAAATTTAAACCTATTATTTGATGGAAATTGTATTTGGACACATAGGTCCATCTTACTGAGCTAGTCTTATTGATGTGCCAACACTTAGAAAGCAAGACCCATTTGGAATCTCAGAGTGTATTGGTTCTGATGAGAAAGAACATCTGACAAAGTCAAGAACATTGGAGGACAGTTCTCATCACAAGCTTCAGAGAGGAACTCTGGGCAAGCAGAAGGCTGAAGAAGAAAATGAAGGCTGGAGGAAAATTTCCTAATTGGGTCAGGACCAGCATGTTCTTGTTCCATCCTTAGGTGAAACACACCCACAGCTCCCAGACTTGCTTCCCTACATTTTGGGTCAGTGGCTTTTAAATATCTTGACTCATATAATCCCTCACAATTTTTAAAATATCATATATCTGATATATTTTTTGTTGTCTCTGAAATTTTTCAACAAGAGGTTAAACAAATTTATTCTTAAATTATTGGAGGAAGAAAAATACATTTAGTAACATAAACTATAATGAGAATCTATTCTAGTGGAATAAACCTTCATGTTTTGGCAAAATTAGGACTTTGACTACCATATTAAATTGCACATTATAATTTGATTAAAAATAAGTTATAACTACTTTAATACCCATATAATGTGAGAAAAAAATTGTAAAGATTATCAGTGGGCTTTTGTCTAAGATGTTCTTGAAAAATATTCTAGTCCCAGAAAACAGTACTGTTCTTTTTTTAACAACCAATATCATGACCTGTACTGCTTGGGTTTTTCTGAACTCTAAGCCTTCTAAGGCAGGATAAAACTCATTCGTAACAGACATGAGTAATCAAGGAAAAGAGAGCATGAAATTCAAGATATTTTAATTTATCAGTAATGGAGTTTTAGTTGAAACAAGTTATTTCAAACTGTGGATGTTTCAATAGGAGTCCAGAGTTAACCACCCTGGTGCAATCTAGGAAAGCTATGACACTTTGCTTTCTTTAGTAAAGTAAGAAGATTTGGAATGCAAGTCTCTTGTCAGGCTTATGTCTTTGGGAGAAAAGTATATATGGAATTTGAGAATCTATAAAGTAATGCCCATAAAACTCTCTGCACAGAAGTATCTTGTGAAATGTCTTTCTCATTCTTCCAGGTTACATACTCCAGTGCCCAGACTTGAGTTTGAGAGGGTTTTTTTGAAAATAGTCCATAAACAATTCATTTGTAAAGTGGAAATAATTATCAGACACACTGAGCCGAGGAACTGTGAATATTAAATGTGATAAAGCACATGAAGTGCTGAACCATTACTTGAAAAAATTTAGATGCTTGTGTTAGTTAGGACATAGTCACATTTGCTGTAATAGAAACTTCAAATTCTAGTGGATTAAATAAAATACAAATTTTTTTATAGCTACATGTAAACAATACTAAGAAGGAAATCTGAGTGGCTCAGGACTTTCAACCTTGTCATTCTGACATCATGGGGATGGTGTACTCATCCACATGGCCAAGGACAACTCAATTCCAGCTGCTGAGCAATAGAAAAAATAAAATGAAAGGGCAAAACATTGCCACCTCAAAAAATCCATAGACAAACAATTTAACTCAAAAGAATGGGGTAGACCACAGAGCTGAACTTTGGAGTCTAGCCAAAAGTCAATGCCAAGGACTGAAAATGAATGTGTTCCTCAAACAAGACAGAAGAGCCCCAAACTGTTAGTTGAGGACTGATCTTCAGAAAAGCATATTTTCATGAGGAGAGGTCTTCAAGAACAGTGGATCATTGTTTTGTTTTTTTTTTTTCCCCTTACTCCAGCATGCGTTCACTCCTCTGTTGTTTTCCTCTGGAGGCTCCCCTCCCCCTCCCAATCTGGTGTGTGTTCACTGGAGTGGCTCAGGGAGAAGGTGAGTGATCCAAATCTTGTCAATCAGACCTTTACATGATTGGATGCCCCCAAGTCCTAATGACGTTTTTATTGGGTCTTCTGGAAAAAAGGCTCCTGTTCCTTTCTCTGTACATAAGTCTCTACCATGTAAACTTAGAATCACTGGCAGGCCACTTGACATCATGAACAAACAGGAAAGTATCACTTAGAATCAGGAGGAAGAAACTTGGGCTGATTACATCCTGTGACACTTTACCCAAAGCTCCATTTGCATCTAGAATGTTCTGTCTTAAAATCTACTCAATGGTGCTTTCCTCATTAAATGGATTTGGGGTTTGGGCTTTCTGTTCGCTGTGTCCAACTATAATTGATATAGAACACATACAAACTTTCTCTATTTTCTGAAATCAGGTGTGAGTAGTTATATATAGTATCTTGTTTACTTTGTTGAAATCACTCTTTCTGCAAATTTATTAGCTGTCTTAGGGTGGATACTGGTGGACAGTTATTTTGCTCTAAATGATTAATTGCTTTTCAACATGATTAACTCATTCTGATAGTGTGTATTTTTTATAGAGTGTATGCAAATATGTATGCATGTATATTTACATATGTATGTACACACATAAATATGTTTATACATATATTTTTATGTATATGCATATATATGTAAATGTATCACATATACATATATAAAATGCATGCGTTGACTTCTGTTTTTTCTACAGCAATACACTCAAAATAATGATGTCTGAAAATTAACTATTAATTACAGAAAATGTTCTATATCTAAGACTAAGTTTTTATTTTTTAAAAAAAGCTGAAAGCTTTTAAGTATAATTCAGTACTTTCAAAATTATGTAGAATTTGCTTAAACTTTTCTGGGTATTGCCCTCAAGAATGAGTAAATCCACTCATAATGATATTTCTCTTATAATTGTATTCCATCCATTTCACCGCTGAGTGCTTCGAAACATCAGAGGAACTCGATATCAAAAACTCTTTTGAAAAGTTTCATTCGTGCTTTCATCGTTTTATGGATAGAATAGGTTTTGGAATAACTGATAATGATACTTCCAATTAGTTATTCCCATTTTTTTTCATTTTACCTCACTTACATCTCTCATTTGCTTCTCTTTTCTAATAGAGAGCATAAAAAAGTTGTTTTCATACTATATACAAATTGACAATGCAGGCTTGTGTTTGGTAGATATCATGAAACATGTATTCACTTGTGTTGATTTACTAATTTTGATAGGATTCCAGAACATTTGTAAATAGTTTACCATTTTTACTAGTTATTGTAAGAATTTAAGACAGTTTATCACTGAAAATTGAAATTTACAGATATAGAATTAATTGTGATCTTACATAAAGAAGAATGTTCGTCATATAAGAATATATTAAAATTAGAAATGAATTCTGATTCTGAAAAGCAGTGGCATATGTTCTAACAGGACAAAAACAAAAACAAAAACAAAACAAAAAACGGAGGTAGTTTCTTGAGTTTGTGAACAAAATTTTCAAGTCTTTCAAACAAAGCAAAAAATGAGGAAAATAAAGATTATTAAAGTTAAGGAGAAAACTATTAGTTGACCTCCAGAAATAAGTTTCCATAACAAAACAGTAACAGAGACCAAACTTCTTTTTAGAAATATTTTTTTCTTTTGAAACATCACAATCATATTCAAATTACAAAGAATAATATGTTGTTCAAGGATAGAGTACATACTTTAGCATGTGTGAGGCCCTGAGTTCAAGCCCCAGGACCATAAAAAAATAAAATAATATAAAATAAAATAATGAACTTATTTTATCCACCCTCCACTAAGCTCTATTAATTTGATATTTTTATTTCAGATGTATAAAAATAACAAGATGTCCTAGATGCACATTAAACATCCTGTGTTCTCTTTCCCAATCCCAACCTACTTTCTTCAGAGAAACTATTTCTGTACAACTTGGATTTATCATTCCTCTGAATGATTTTGGTGTTATTACTAAATAAGTATTTTTTAAAAAAATTATATGTAGTAGTATTTCATATCTATTAATATAATGTACATGGTATCCTATACTATCTTAGTATAAATGGTATTTTATCTTTGTGTTTTGAGATTTTTTTCAGGTAGATACTTATGGTTATCATCTATTCATTAAAGTCATAATTTAGTGTCCTACTGAACAAATACATCCCAAGTTGTTTATTCATTCTCTTACATGTTTAGGTTATTTCTATTTCTCTTTGTTTTTCTTTCCTTCTTTCCATTTTTTGCTATTATAACTGGTGATACCGTGTTTTTGCATGCATGTCTTTATGCCCACATGCAGAGTTTCCAAGGGCTTGCCTACATGTGGAGTTTCTAATTCATGGATATATACTACAGAGAGATATAATAATTTCCAAAATTGGGCTGGGGATGTGGCTCAAGCGGTAGCGCGCTCGCCTGGCATGCGTGCGGCCCGGGTTCGATCCTCAGCACCACATACAAACAAAGATGTTGTGTCCGCCAAAAACTAAAAAATAAATATTAAAAGTTCTCTCTGTCTCTCTCTCTCTCACCTCTCTCTTTAAAAAAAAATAATAATTTCCAAAATAGTTCTGCTAATTTATATGGAGAGTTCATGTTGCCTGCCCTAATTCTTTCTCAAAATTAGCAAAAGCTTTTAAAAACTTTTACAGTCTAACTTAGTCCTTAGTGGTACTACATCACGTTCATCAATAACATATCCCTGAATACTGGTGAAGTTCAATGTAGTTCATATGGACTTGGACACTCACATTTCCTTGTCTGTGAATTGACTATCACTTTTCCATATTCTATTCAGCTATTTGACTTTTTCCTAATTTATTAAGATTCACTTATATATTTTTTACAATAATTATTTATTAGTTATTTGGGTTATAAACATATCCTTTCCATCTCTGGCTAGTCTTTTAACTTCATTTATAGTGTCTTTTGCTGAGAAGACATTTTTAATTTTAATGTTGTCAGTTGTGTCAATCTTTTACTTTAAGGATTGTGCTTTGGTGTATTGTTTAAGAAATATTTTTTCTACTGACAAAGATATTTTCCTATATTTCCTACTAGAAGACAGATTTTAGGGAATGAGGAAGAAGAAAGGTATTGATTAAAGAGAATTAGTGACACACTTTTAAAAATTCATGTCTATGTTAGAACAAGAAAAGAAGTGATTAAAGTAATATTGTATAGAGAGAGCTTTTTGTTGTTGCTTTTCAAAATAGGGCAGATGTGTGAAGAGCTCAAAGAAGAAGTTGTGATAAAAATCATAATAGTCAATGTTAAGATGGCATGAGAATGTGGATTATATCCCTCAGAAAAAAATAATATATGTGTAAGATTAGTAAAATATTGATCTCAATGTATTTGTCTCTCAATATGTTCGATAATTTTAAACACATAAACATATTATCTGAGCAAAGCCAAAAGTATTCAGCTTTGCTTCTGATAAATTCAGCAATTTCTCCATTGTTATTAGAAACACAATGTAGATTAATATCTACTTGTGCAAAAAAAAATTTAAGAGTAGGGAGAGACGGTCACAGTGCCTATGGAAATGAAAATGAGCAAACTATTGCCATATTTTACTTTCACAGATGATTACAATGAATTTTATGAGGAAGACTGCATCCCAGCAGCTGATGTATTCTGCCCACAGATGGGGTCTCCAACCACAGAGCAGAAGGCTATAAGAAAAAGGCTTAAATTAAAAAAAAAATCAAATGATTTTAGGGTAAAAGAGGTCTTAGAAGTCATCTGACCCCATTCTATAATTTTACAGCTTAAGAGACTACACCCAAAGAGGTTAAGTAACTTACTCAAGGCCACAACTATAATTATTAGCAGAGTGAGGAGCCAGTAGTGCTTCTATTTTATTCTTAATTCTGCTTCCGAGGAGCTCATTATATAAACCTAATATTAGTTTCTTAGTACTTTAGTTGCCTCTGTTACAAAATAGAGTTAATACCCCTGGTTCTTTCATATTTCATCAGTGCAATGTTAGAATTTGAGTGAAATATGAACAATGTATTTCAGCTTCTATAAAAAATAAATTGTTCATAACCATTCTGTCAGAATTATTTGATGAGCAATAGAAAATGTACAAAGCTTACCTAAGCGAAAAAAAAGTGAATTTCCTAAAATGATCTGAGGAGGCTCAGAGATTGAATGACTAGCTTGGCTCAGATGAAGACCAAGGTACCCCAGAGTGGCTGGGGACAGGAATAACCCCACGGTGTTACTCAAAACCTCCCCAGATTGACTCCTTCAGCTGCTCCTTCTACCTACTGAGAATAGACAGTGCTCAGTTAGATCACAAATTTACCCACTTTGCCTCAACAGAGCAGTGAGACTGACCACAAAGAGCCTCCAGAAACCTTATTGGCTTCCTTAGAAAGAGGAGAAAGCCCCTCTGTTATTGGCCTATGGTTTAGGTATGAGGTGTCCCCAGAGGCTCATGTGTGAGACAATGCAAGAAAGCTTAGAGGTGAAATGACTGGGTTATGAAAGCCTCAACCCAATCAGTGCAATAATCCCCTGTTAGGGATTAACTGTGTGGTACCTACAGAGAGGTGGGGTGTGGAGGAGGTCGGTCATTGGGGTGTGCCTTTAGGATTTATAGTTTATTCTTTGAGAAAGGAATCTCTGTCTCTCTGCTTCCTGGTATGGTGTCCTGAGCTGCTTCCCTCCACCACACTCTTCCACCATGATGTTCTACCTCACCTCTAGCCCTGAAGAATGGAACTGGCTGTTTATGGACTGAGACCTCTGAAGCTGTGAACCCCCAAATAAACTTTTCCTCCTCTGAAGGTACTGTTGTCAGGCCTTTTGGTCACAGCAGTGAAAAAGCTGACTAAAGAAGACTATCAAGATGATGCAAAAGGAGCAAAATTAAGTCCTCCAAAGAAGAGGGAGATGCCATTAGGAAGCGGGACTTCTGGTGATTCACCAACACATAACCAATGTCTACCACAGTCACCATGTTTAAGTTCATTGTTCAGTTTTGTGGAGGCTGAGATAGCCCTAGAATAAGGCACAAGTGTGGACCATGTCTTACTTGATGATAAGAGCAACCTTGCATTGTTCTGACATCCAACGCAGAATACTCAGCAAGTCAATCAAGTTTTCTGCTTAGGACAGCCAAAGTAACTGAAGGAACTTATATCTATTTGCTTGTTTGTGTGCTGAAGATCTAACTCAGGGCCTCGTGCAAGATAGGCAAGTGTTCTATAATGGAGCATTACCCCCATCCCTGAATGACTTAAATAGTCAATTTGCTGATTATATAGACAAAACATACTTTCCATGACTCTTGATACAGATCAATGTTGGGTAGCTTTAAGGAATAGATAAAAATGTTTCCATTTCAATTTAGATCTAAATAGGTAGCCCAGCACCTATTAATCAAGAAACCAACACAATTTGATCTCCCATTGACTTAATTTGAGTTAGTGCATGTGTATCTCAAAGTATCTTCTCCACCTGGGAGATGTAGAATAGCAGATATGAATTAGTGCCTCCATATTCAGTTGATACAGTTAATATCTCTAGTTCTGCCCCAGCAATCGTTTTAGTAAGAAGACTGAGGCACTTAAACTAAATCTTTCACATGTCTGGTGTAAACTTCTTTACCCTCTGGGCAGGGGTACAGAGATGATAATCTAAAACTACTAGTGACAATGTGAATAGGTATTTCGTAAGCATATGCATGTACAAATTTGAAAATCCTAAGCTAAAGAATACATTGAAGGAGGAAGAGTCAAAGGTGTGTTTATTTTAAATGTCATGGAAGTTTTCCTCCACTATTTATATTCATCCCTGCCTCCCTATTCCACTATATTGAGGCCAAAATCCATTTAAAGACTGAACAAAAGAAAGAAAAAAGATCATCTTAATCCTTTCTATGAAAATTTCCCTGGAGTCTCATTACCCTCAGGTGGCCATGCAACTTACACACAAAAGTGTTTACAGTCTCCAGGTCAGTGCTCTGCAGTCCTATGCTCCTGGCCTCTCCTACCTGCATTCACTATCAGCCCTGTACAATTATTTGGCATCTCTGCAGACCTTGAACCTGAGTCCCTTGCTTCTGTTTCCTTCAGCTAGAATCCCTTCCCTCCTCCCTTCAACCCTCCTTCCTATCTCCACCCATATCCTCTTCCCAGTCCAAATTCCCACTTTGTTTGATCAACTGTGTTCAGTATGGAATACTCAGCTCAGTTATCTTCCAATCCTGGGTTTCCCAGTGTAGGATAGGCAATCCTGTATACATCTTCCTAATGACCCTTGCATGGCCAGCATCAGTGAAGCCCTCATCATGCTGCAGCAGCTTATGTATTTATTCATCAACCACCTTCATTAAAACATTGAGCACCTGGTCAACAGAGAATGCATCTTCTTCTTCTATGAACTTATATGGCCTGCCTTGATATCTGGCATGAAATTGGTGGGAAATAAACATTTTATGAACACAACAGAAGCACTATGCTCTTTTCTACATGAGACATCATTATTATGCCTATTCTCATCTTCCACCATGAGTGGAAGTAGGTATGATAATCCTCCTCTTCTCCCCATGCTGAGAAAGGATAATGATACCTTTCCAGCTTAAAGAAAAACTATGAGCCGGTGTTCACCATCATCACATACACAGTGAGGCCTGAGTGCAGTTTTCTAGTCATCTGGCTTCTCCCTGGATTGGGTGATGTCAATTGGTGACATCCAAAGATTATTGCATGGGCAATCAGGAGATGATCTGAAAAGCACTGGCTTGGATTCTTATAGAATCCATTTGCTTGTGGAACTGCAAAACCAGAGAGATTCACCTGATCTCGTTATGATTTGATATGATGGTTTCCTACTGCAAAAAGGGCAAATGGAGAGGCTAGGTCCCTGGTGCATTTCAACAGCAAAATGGTGGTGGCCCCTTGAACACTGATTGCACCCAGAAGTAAACTAATAAAGAATACCTCTCTTCTTATATATGCAAATGATTGAGAAGAAGAAAGAATTGATAGACCAGGACAAAAAATATGAACAATATTAAGAGGCATCTAATATTTTCATGTAATATTTTACTAACAACAAAGGGTGAAGTTGAAGACAGGTGAGGTTAGGTGAATAATCTATTTTCTCATTCTTGACTAGTGTGACCCACCGGTCTTCCTTCGAGGGAATAAATGTTTTTGTTTGCATTTTTATACGAGTGTCTTTCTGCATTCTAGCCACAAGCAGCTGGTCTAAAGCTTCACACAAATACAAAATATTTTTTAAAAGCTGGCATCATTTAGATTTTCCACCTATAGCAAATTTGAAAAGTTGGTATTTGCATTCCCAAAAGTATCAATCTCTTATGAAAACAATGTCAGAGCCCTAAGCACTTTGGCATTTCCTGGACACACTATAAATATACAGGATATATTTTATCATGTACTGTGTATTAGAGCACTGGGACAAAGAACAAGTACAGGGAAAATGGTTTGAGGCAGTTCTTTCAACATATTTTCCAAGGCCATTTCAAATGACTCCCTAGTCCTTGAACTCCCTAGTGATCATTTTAATAGCAACAAGAACCATTTGGTAACTGGCCTAGACTGCAGATTGCATTTGGCTTTGGCTGATATAAAATCTGTCTTTTGTTACTGAGACAATATTCTAGCCTATTATAAAGATATTTAAAGCTTTCTTAGCACCATATCCCTAAATCTTCAAAGTGCTGCTAAGTATTCCTGAATAGGTTCTTTTTTTTTTAAAGCCACCTATGGTATTTGTCATCTTCCTTACGGGGGGGGGGGGGACCATCCTTGACTGTTGATTGGTAACAGAAATCCTGTGCAAAAACCTTGGTCAGCTAGAGGCATCTGTCAGGTGCAGGAAAATACAGATGGTGCTCCAGGTGGACACTGCTTCATGTCCTCACCCAGTGGGCTCCATCGCCCAGTAACTCACTTCATTATCTGCTCAGGTGATTCTGAGACCAGAGAAAATAGGGCAAGACTCCTGGGGACAAACGCACGCTTATGAAAATAGTCTCACCTCTGATCTTTACCTCTTTTTGAAATTTCACAAAGAACTGAAAGGCTGGGTGGTTGACATTTTTGAATAACATCAGGAGAACAAGAACCCAGAGTTCCTTTGATTTGCCAGCATCTGTCAATTGGATTCAATGGTCCCATCGAAAACCTGTTTAGGTAACAGAAGAGCCACAGTTTGCACAAGAGGCATCTGTTGACCCAGGAACGGCTCTGCATGCCCTGGGTCCAGGTGTGGCGCTGCTGGTGGATGCCATGGAGATTCACCTCAAACGGAGAACCACTCTGTGTGTCGCCATGGAAGCAGTGTCTTCACAGAGCCTTACCTGCAAATGTGAAATGTTTAACAATGAATAATTTGTTTGAAGCTCTTCTTACTCCACATTTCCTTGAAAAATGAAACCACAGGAGGCATGGTAATCTCTAAAGGGCCTTTATACATAGATTAATGTGGTAATTCTCTCATTACTATGTTCTGAAGAGGAGCTTCCTATACCAGGCTCTGTGCTTTGCCTTCAGATATAACATGGCTTTGCATTAAGTGTTTTAATAAAATGTGAAATTAAATCATCATCCCTGGTGATATTCAACTCTAGGTTGAGGCAAGAAAAAAATAGATCTTCCCCAGCACATGAAAGCCAGAGAATATTTTTGCCCGATGAAGAGATCATTGGTCAAATGACATGGTCTCCTATAGACTTGCACCTCTCCGTTAAATGACCATTTTTTTTTTTTACTAATCTCTCCTATTCCTTTGAGAATTACAAATAATGTAACCAATTTACAGCTGTGTTATATGTATTCTGTCAGAAGCTAGCCAGTTTATTTTTTTTTCTTTTGCACATTTAATTAGGTGGAATTGGATGAGAGCAATTATTGATGGGGATAGTTTATGCCATTGTTAACTATGTGTGCTTCCCTATTTTGTAACAGTAACAAGAGAGCAATAGAAATTTCCTGAGCAACATTGATCTATTGACTGCTGGACACATTAAGAAGAAGAGACATAAACCAATGATGGAATATGATCCTTTTGTAGAGAAAATGATGAAACATCTTTTCTTATGAATTCAAAAACAACAAAACAGACCTTCAGAACCGTTGAGGTATTTGTTTATTTTTTAAGCAAGTGATATTGACTAAAAAAGCAAAAAGCCTTCCCACTAATGATGTCAGGGAAGGTTACCACAAGAGCTTTTGCAAATTGATTGTTCTTGTTGAGTACTAATACCGCAATTTCTTTCTTAAAGAGACAGAGTGATGGTGAGGTTGACAAGAAAAACTACAGTTAAATGTTCATCAAGTTACTTCTTCCACCAAGTCCCATTATGTTCACTTCCTGATGCTTACACAGCTGTAGACAAAACTCTTGAGATGAAGTGCCTGATCTGATAGTTTAGAAAATGGATCAGAACTAATTCCAGGTTCGAATTCTGGTTCTGTCGCTTCTTACCTCTGGAAGGTTTCTCAACTTTCCTCCCCATTAGTTTCCTCATTTGTGAATGGATCATGTAAATTTCATATTACCAAAGTAAGATTAAGTGGGATATTATTAATAAAGCACTTAAAAGAGGATGTGGAACATGGTGGATGCTTAATACATGTTAGTGATCAGACGTACAGCTTTCCAATCCTACCATCCCTAATTTGGTAGGGATGACTTGATTTAACAATGGTGTTCTTCCCTTTACCTAACACATAGTTTACCTAACACATATTTTACCTAACACATATTTTTGGGACCATAATTTCTGAAAATGATGTGGACTCCAATTTGCATGACAAACACTAAATAGATTGATTCCCACCCTCCATGTCTCTATGGGCTTCAAGGATGTTTCTCCATTTTGGCAGAATCACACCTGCCCAGGCTCTGGCACCTAGACCATGAGTTTATTAGTGCTGCTCCCTGTGGTAGCTTTCATTTAAAGTTATTCAGTTTGCATTCCTGAAAGTGAGTGTGAAGGAAATAATAATGAAAAATGCAAACAATTCTCTATGGTTGCATGTAACAAAATCACTTCTAATTGTCTCCATTTCCTTTTCCCAGCTCCAACATTATATAGTGACTTGCACAAACAGTGTTCTCAAGGGCTATTTGGAAAGTAAATTAATAAATGCACAGTGTGGTTCTGTACAAGAAGCAAGTATATTTGCAGCTGTGTTGTTTTGGCCATGTGTTTAAACCAGGGTCAATCCTCTCGGGTAGGCACAGTGGTTCTTCCCATTATATGTCGGTTACATATACTAAGTGATCGTTGGACGAAGAAATCAGACTTTGTTCATCCTCAAATCATACCAGAATATAGAAATCGTGTAAAATAATATATGAACTTTACATATTTAAAAATTAGCAATTAATGTCTAGGTTTGTTATATTATTGGCTCAAGGGCACAAAGTAAACTAAAGGAAGCAGAACTAAAACTAAAATTCAGACTCTGTTCAAATCTTCTTCCATCATATCATCCAGCCCCTGTTGAAAAAAATTACTCCGAACTTGCTTCCAATTATTCAGAGTAAATGCTGGGTAAACCTTGTTAGACTGTGAGAACATATATGATCTTTATTTTTTGACCCAACATGCCAAACTAAGGTCAGATTGTTAATCTTATTTTATTTCTTGTTTCAAAAATTGACACACGATTCAGTTCTTTCTAGAAATATTAATAGGTTCCTCTTGTGTTAAAAGATATTTACAGCAGAGTCTTAAAAAACCAGAGTAGCATTACAGAAAATAAATCAACAGAAGTTCAAGTTACCTTTCAAATATCAATCATATGTTGACAAGTCATTCCCTTTCAAATTACAAATTGCAAAGAAATGTGTAGCAGGTAGCAACTGCTAATGTTTTAAATGCAAAGTCTTCTGTGAAACCATTGCTTTTCCTAAATGAATAGTTTATTTTCTGTGAAAGGATGGTTCTAAATTTTAAGTACATTATATTAAATTTCCTTGAACTATAATCACACCTTTCCTGATAACTGTGTATAAGGCAACTTTGCTTTATTCACCTCTGATAGTATTTGGACATATTTTTATTTTTAAAAAAAGTGCTCAAAGGAAATTCATGTCATCCTATGCAATCAAAATCTAGTTGTTCAGCAATTAACCAGTCTGTTCTTAATCATGGTAACTTCTGCCCATTGGAAAAGGGAGAATGCATTGGCTAAAACCCACTGCTGCCACCTAGCGGTACTGGACAGACACTGCCTCTGCTTGATCCCTTGCCTTTGTACATCGGAAAGATCCCATCTTTTGGAGGGATAGACCATGAGCAGTGAGACAGTGAGAGACATAGAGAGATAGAGATAGAGAGAGAGATAGAGAGAGAGAGATTAGTTACTTTAGCAATGATCTTCATGATTAATTATTTAGGAAACTTTTGTCTCTTCCTTTTGACTCTTATATTTGAATAGTTTGGGTTCCAGACATGGTTCTTCAATAGCTTGGCATTTGAATTCTTTGAAGGCTCTAAATTGATGAATACTAAAGACAATGTGGTGGCTTAAGGCAATCATCCATATTGATGAGATCACTATAAATAGATGTAGGCTGCAATAACCCACGTGTAAAAGCAATGTGTCCTTTTTTATTCTATTCCTATTGATTCCAAAACCCTCTAAGGATGCCATTGTCAATAGCTCAGCCAAAGGCATCAGAAGAAAGCCACAGACCACCAAGTCATCTTCTTTACAGAGCAAAGACCAATCCAAGAAAAGCAACCACTGCCGTACGTTAATTGAGCTGATCAAAGTACAATAATTTTCTGGCATGAGAAATGCTATTGCTCAATAAGAACTACCCCTTCAAGTGACCTAAAATAATGGGATTTAAGTGACTTTAAAGGTCCCTGTCTCTATCAGGGGCATTTTTATATACATTCAAGAGAAGCTGGCGAGGGAGGGGATGTTAGAAATGTGAAGGGCTGGAGTACTCTGCAAAGAGCTCAGGGTGACAAGTGTCTGCTGAGGAGCAGGTGTCTCAGGGGAGGGTATCAAGATCACCCTTTGTGCTGCAGAGGGGGGAAGGTGGGTGTTCAGAGATCCAGGAAGTATTCTTATTGAAGAGAAGAGAGTTCTGCTACTCCCATCCCCCCCCCAAAAAAAGAGGAAGCACAAAACAGTGCAAAGAACACAGGAGCGGGTCTTCAGATGTGGACTCTCCCATTGCTCTGAGTGTGTGTTTGAGTCATAACCTAGCTCTACCAAGTCTTTTGCACTCTTCCTCTTTTCCACAAACTACACCTGCACAAAATGAAATCAGGGGAGTTTCTCTTATGGGTGTGACTAAAACAAGCCCTGGAACATTCTCTTCCCCAAAATATAAATAGAATGAGCTGTCCCTTGGTACTTTCAGCTTAGAGACATATAGAAGAAATGAACCCCCAAATCTCAGGGATTAAACCACATTAAATGTCTCACCTGTCTCATTGTCCAACACAGTGCCCCACGGGCAGTCTTTGGGCAGAGACACAGGGACTTGGGGCTTCTCTATATTGTGGTGATTGCATCTACTAGGACCTTGGAGCCTTTTCTTCCAGACAGGAAATGAAGAATCAGCAAGTGTGGGCATGAGGCACTTGTGTGACTAGACCTGAGATCTGCATACATTACTTACAGCAGTCAGGTTTGTGGGTTTTTTTTTTTTTTTATTGTTGTTGTTTTTGTTTTTCTCTAGTGACCAAAAGACCTAACAAGAACAATTTAGAGGAGGAAAAGTTTATTTGGCCTTCGTGGTTTCAGAGGTCTCAGTCTATAGATGGCTGACTCCATTGCTGTGCGCCTGAGATAAGGCACAGTATCATGGCAGAAGGGCAAAGAAGAGGAAAGTAGCTCAGGACATGGCCATAGGAAGCAAAGAAAGCTCTCCTCACCAGGGACAAAATATAAACCCAAAGCATGCCCCGAGTGTCCTATCTCCTCCAGTTAACTCCCTACCTGCCTAAGTTATCTCTCAGTTAATCCATACCAGTGGATGAATACACTGATGAGGTTAAATCTTTCATAACCCAATCATTTCACTTCTAAACTTTCTTGCATTTTCTTACACCAGAGCTTTGGAAAGACACCTCAGCTCTGAACTATGACACCCTCATTTCACTGGACAAGATTCAAATGCAGGACCACACCTACTTCCACATTCACTGGTAAATACTGCCAAGATTTGTGTTCAGAAAATTGAGGGGATGTGTTTTGATGAATATAGATAGAGGTATAGATATGCATATCAATACAATGAATGTGTTACTTACATATTTTCTAGGGACTCTAAATTCATCTAACCAGGGTTTGGCAAATTATGTTTCATGCATCAAATATAACATGTAACTGTTTTCGTCCAGCCCGTGAGATAAGAATGGTTATTACAATTTTAGCTGATGAATGGGAGAGAGAATAACATGCAATGAAGAATGTTTGTGACTCCCAGTATTATTCAAAATATTTACTACCTGGCTCTTTACAGAAAATGATTGCCAAATCCTGGCCCACTAGTATAGTTTAGGGTCCTGAAAGGAAAGAATGTCACTCTTAAAACAGCATTTAATAAAGGGACTTGAATGGCTTTATACTGCTGCATAACAATTTGCTATAGACTCAGGGGCTTAAAATATACCCATGTATGATCTCCTGGTTCCTATGGATCAGGAGACTGGGCACAACTTCACTGTGTTCTAGTCCTCTCAAGGTCTCCAGTTTGCAATCCAGATGTTGGCTGGGGCTGTGATCTCATCAGAGGCTCAATGTGGGAAAGATTCCTCTTTGTTATTAGCAGATATCATCTCCTTATGAGTTAAGCACTGGCATCCCCATTGTATTTCTGGTCCTATTTTAAGCCCTGTCTCCCTGAATCTGGTCATCGAAGGCTGCCTGCATGCTCCCTTGGGTCTTAGAAGCCACTGTGATGGCTAATTTTATGTGTCAACTTGACTGACCACAAAGTGGCTAGACATTTATTCAACCAGTATTCAGGGTGTGTCCATGAGTGTGTTTCTGTATGAGATTAACATTTGACACCCTCTCTAATGGAGTTGGACGTCCTTCTGTCAGTGGAGGGCTTAGATAAAACAAAAAGGTTAACCCTCCCACTTTGAGTTGGAGCATTGTTTAGGTTCTCCTGTGTAAAGATTTAAATGGCAACATCATCCCTTTCTGGTCTCTAGTCTGCTAGCCTTTGGACTGGACCTAATACACCAGCTCTCTGGTCTTTATATTTTCAGACTCAGACTGAAGCTGCACATTGGATCATTCTGGTTCTCCAGCTTGCTGACCACAGGTCTTGGGATTTGTCCACCTCCATGTTGGCATCCTCATTGATTTTGCTTCTGTGGATAACCCGGACTAACACAATCACCCCATAACCTTCTCCTCGGTTTGCAAGTATGACTGCCTAGGTTTTCATGGTCTTGTATAATGCACTTTTATCAAGACAGTGTCGTCTCATCACTTTTGCCATATTTTATGGTTAGAAGCAAGTCGCAGGTTCTACCTGTACTAGAGGAGAGATCACAAATGTGCTTGGCTCACTGTGGGATTTCCCTAGGGAGTGTCTTCCACAGGACAGTTTGTAAAGGGTTAGCAGAATAGATGGAAATCAGCAAGAGGTGGGGACACCCCCAGCTTTGGAAAGCCACTGCCACTCCGTAGCCTGGAAAAGGGCTGGGATGGGGGTAAATACCAGAGCTGCTCTGTTTTCCAGGTCTCTAGTCACTGCCTGAGCCTCCCAGTGCCTAGCCAACCCAACAGAAAGAAAGAGGACAGACAGCAGGGCAGAGACAGGTGGAGAATGGATGGAGGCAGGGATGGTAAATGACAGCTATTCAAAATATCCAGCACTTTGCTCTCCCAAACCTCAAAGGAAGCAGCAAATGTCCTTAAGAACAAACGATAGATCGAATTATATATCCTTATCAGAAATAAAGAATGACCTAAGAATCAGCAGCTGCAAGCAGAGAACTAGTACGCTGTTCAAAATCCTCTGCACAGAAAACAGGGCCCGGCATCCTCAGGGGTAAGCTGATCTCAGAGAACCCGGAGGCTTTCCCAACTCACAGAATGGAAAATGCAGCAGCATATATTATTCTAACCAAGCGATGCAGTTAGAGAAATGAGCTTTCTGGAAAAACTGAATAGAGCTCCACCCAACAGCAGGAGCAGGTGACACCTGCTAGTCCTTCACATTTGAATTTTCAGCTTAGTGTCTGTTTTTAAATGAATTGTGAGCTTGTTCCTACTGAGTCAGGTCTGCTGTAGAAATGGAGGCATACTCCCACCTGTGGGAAGGTGGTATTTTTAAAGATAAGCCTTTTGGTAAGCACATCACTTAACAGTAAAGCCATTTTAGCAACCCAGGACTAGACTGGCTTCCCCAGAGAGCTGCCCAACCTCTTTCATTGCAGCTAGAAGAGATGTCTTTGCAATGCAGGAGAATATTGGATCTGGAACTGCTAATGGATGGTTAAGGAAAGAAATGCAAAAGAATTAAAGCACACCATTTTGGAGACATGTTTTTTTGTTTGTTTGTTTGTTTGATGTTTTTGTTTTGGTTTCAGCACATAAGAGAATAGTTGGAATTATCCCAGAGTGAGTTTGGAGTTCCTATCATTCTCCAATAATCCATTTATAAGATTTAAGTGTGTCATGTATGCAATCAAATCAAAAATATAGGAGACATTGAAAAAGAAAAAACTCTAGAAATAAATGACTTGGCTAATAAAATTTTTGAATAAGATTATTTGGTTCATGAAAGAGCCGATTTTTCATATCACTTCCTCCCATGTCTCAGCACCCAACAAGATATGGCTGTGCAATTGAAAAGTTTTCTCTTAAGAGTTTAGATAAAATGAATTTTAAATAATTCATTAGCTGTATGTGATATCATGGCAGACTTTCTACAGCAGTTTTACTGGTTCCCTATAAATAGAAAATTAATTAATGATGAGAAAATAAAGCAGTAACCATACCGAGTGTGAAAGGAGGTATTGTCTTAAACTTTCATTAACTGTTCCTACATTACAATGAATTATAATGGCCATGGAAGGCTCATCTGAATTCCAAATTCACTTATGATTACTGGAATCAGACACCTACAAGTTCATAATGGGGAGATATGTGTAAATTTTTCTGTAAAATATACATTCTGGAAAATCATTACAGCAAATTTTCACTGTCTTTCTGGGGGGAAAATGTAGGAATCTTTAGGAGTTATGTATAGGGAATATTTTTAAGACTAGGTTTTTATTTTTTGCATCTTTTATATGAAAAGTTACTTATAGAATTTAAAAAACCCTCATTTTTAAAAGTATAAAGTAGATAAAATGTAACCAATAATTTATTTTGTACCAACAAATTATAGTGGAAAATGTGTACTTTTTGAAGCGGGGAGGGCAAATGGTGGATACTGGAGGAAGAAGGTCAATTATTTATTTTATTAAAGATATTCACAATATTCTTCATTAGTTTGCTTTAATGTTGCAAAGCAACTATATGGTCCTATAATACAGTGTTAAGTGAAATTTGGTAGTTATTCATTTAATTTGGTCATCAATCAAAATATTTCAGAAAATATAATATTTGACATGTGTTTTCTAAAATATAATGTGTATTTATATTGATCAGTCTCCCTTTAGAGTAGTCAAATTCTACGATATCAAGTAATTACTTCATATTGAGTAAGACAGAATCAGATCTGGAATCATGGATTTAAACGATTACCCCTGGATGCTTCCTCACCCTCTTTCTATATAGATGATCTACATCATCTATAATCCAGTCTCCTTGCTCAGAGCTCTGAGCCCCTTCAAATTTTGTTCTTTTTGTCACCTGAGATATCACTCTGCATGATTGTGGGATGAGTGCTCTGCCTTGGCATCCGTATCTCCTTATTATCATGTCTTAGTGCATGAGATTCCCTTGATTTGAAATGCCCTTCTCTTTTCTCAGCCCTGTAGACTCTTTCTCACCTTTAAGTTCAGCACAACCTCCTCTGTAGAGTGTTCCTTGTTCACACAGGCAAAAATTAGTTTCACTTTCTGAGACCCCATAGCAATTTGTGAATATCATAGCACTATTCAGACTGTATTCTGATTATTTGTTCACATGCCCATGCCACCATTAAGCTGTGAGATAGCTCACTTTTATTTACATCTACCTCACCACTAGCATAGTGGCACACGATAGATTTTAATGAATCTTTTTTTAATGAATGAATGATTACATTAATGACTGTATATGTGAGTTGGCCTATTGAGAATCAATAGTCTGTTTTATATACATGAGAGAGAATAATGAATTCAAACGTTTATATATCTGTCATCTGAAATCTAAGAGCAAACAACAAAGGCTAATGTGTATATGTGTGTGTGTATATATATATATATATCTCCTCTTGCGTATATGCCAGTTTCTAATCTGGATCTACATTCTCATGGTCAAGGTCTTGGTGTTTCTTAAATGCTTTTGCTGAACTTCAAGCACATTAATAGAAATGGAAGATTCAGATGAGCAAATAAAGGATCAAAAGCTCGCAAGTTAATTATTGTAGGAAACACGACAAAAAGAACCCAGACGCCCCGCAAATCTCTAACATTGTTAGTTTTTTTAAAAAGGTAGAATCAACACAAAGCATGATGTCGTGTTTTCTCTATGCCAGTAGAGGGCAGCACACGCTTCAGTAACTACCCAAGCAAGGCTGCGCTGAGTTGAAATGCCTGTAGCAGCTGGAGCTGGGAACAATTTGTCCACAAAGATCCCAGGGTTCTTCCACCCCAACCAAAAGTCTCTTCAAAAATTCTTATTCTTGAAACACTTTTTGTATTAACATCATTTCATCAACTTTGATCATGCATTTCAAACCGATTATATTTATGCCTTGGTGGGGAATGTGGCAAAGTGGAAAGGAAGTAGGGAATGGAGCCAGGTAACAGTGGAATCCAGCACCTACCAGCTGCGCGATCTGGTCACGGTCCTTAATCTTTCCAAATCTCCTCGTTCTTATCATTAAAGCATAGGTAACAAGATCTACCTCCTGGGATTAATGCAAAATTAATTTTAAAAAAAAGACGCATCAATTTGACATTTTGTGTTTCCCCCTTCTCTGTTTCTTTCTATGTAGGAAAAACAAACAGTATCTACAAAATGTCATTTGCTTGCAAATGTCTTACAAGGTGTCCTGAGAGAATCAAAACGTGCCTAGCCAGAATGGGCCTCAGGTCACTTTGCCCAATAAGCCTAACTTCTCTGCAGGATTTCAGGCTAGGAGTTGTCCAAGGGCTACTTAAGAAGGAGGAAGGGGCGGAAAGGCCTAGACTCCATTCGAACCTCCTAGACCCTGTATTTGTATCTAGGTTACAAATTGTTGGCAGGGGAGAGGTGACTCAGAAGACTGACTGGGACTTCAGGGAGCTCAGTAGGGCTGTGAAAATTGGAATGCAATTCACAAGAGTCAAATGTAAAATATCTGCTTCAAGTCAGCACTGGGAATGTGGAGGATGTCTTCGTTTTTTCCAACTGGTGTAACAAAATATTATAGACTGGGTGGATTACAAACAGCAGAAATAGGTGTCTCACAAATCTAGAAGTGGAGAGATTCAAGATCAAGGTGCTAGCAAATTCAAGGTCTGGTGGTGACCCACTTTCTGATTCATGGACGGCCAACTTTTGCTCTCTACATCCAGGTGGATGGGCCATGGGGGGTTCTTGAGAGGCTTTTTGATAAAGACACTACTCCCATTCCTAAGGGCTCCATCCTCATAAGCTAATTATCTCCTACATGTCCTACCTCCATATGTCATCACACTGGGGATTAGGGGCCAACATAAGAATTGGGAGAACACACTGGGTCTGCAGCAGAGGACAAGCTGGGAACCAAGGCTGTGGTGAACAAAATGATTCAGCCACGGTCTGGATGCTCAAGGAGGCGTGGTTCTGGGCACAAGGTGTGCAAGGTTCAGAGGAGTGCAGCAAAGAGATATGCAAGCAGAACTTCCGGAGGGGACTTCTGCAACTAAACCACAAGGAACTCTGCAAAGCAATAGCAGCTATGAGAAATAGTAGCACTATTTCTCATATGCTTTCAATATAACGTCCTCTTTCTTGATGATGGAAGACATCTGTTACTTTCCTCTTTTTGGACTTATTGCACATCTGAAATGTGGACAGTGCAACATCACAGGTGTATTATTATATGGATGAGACAACACAGCATTGCTGTGATGCCTAGGACCTGCCTGGGAAGAACTCAAGATATGTCAGTCCTAATCTTCTTTTTTCTTTTCTTTTTCTTTCTTTCTTTCTTTTTTCTTTTTTTTTTTTTTTTGTTTGTGTGTGTATCCTGCATGCTGCTGTTTATCATTTAGCTGAGTATATTTTCCATTTTGAAAAAAGAATATCTCATCACCATTTTTAACATAACAGTATTGGGGGAGGGGCGGGTACCAGGGAACTCAGGGGCACTTGCCTTTGAGCTACATCCCCAGCCCTATTTTGTATTTTACTTAGAGACAGGGTCTCACTGAGTTGCTTAGTACTTTGCTTTTGCTGAAGCTGGCTTTGAACTTGAGATCATCCTGTCTCAGCCTCCTGAGCAGCTGGGATTACAGGCGTGTACCACCACACCTGGCAACATAATAGTATTTAATAGGTATGAAATAAATAATATTTCTTGCTGCTCACTCCCCATGACCATGCGTTCAGCATCTATAACTTCAAGCAAACTCAAATCAAAAATATCTAGAAAAAAAGAAATTTTCTCTGTAGTGAACATGCATAGAAATTTTTTCTTGCTATTATCCTGTGAACAATACAATGTAACAACTATTCATATAGCATTTATACCTTATTGGGTATTGTAAGTATTATGAGGTGATTTAAAGTGTACAAAGATGTTTATAGGTTACCTGCAAATACTATGCCATTTTATTTAAAGGACTTGATTATCCACAAAATTGGGATACTGAAGGGGATCCTGGAACCAATCAGTCCTTTGTAGATACTGAGGGACAATTATATATTCTAATTTCTCAGTCTTTTCCAAGTCTCCTAGATTCTATCACTAAACATCACTGAGTTTCCTGTTGCTTTTACTCTTCTTAAGTGTTTAGTTTTATTTCTAATGTTTCAACATTAGGTCCAGTATTAGGTCTGCCTAATACTGGGAATATGTCTTTTAATGTGATAAACTGTACTAACAAATTTTCTAGAATAAACTCTATTTAATTAGTATGTATTATTTTAATGTAGTAATTATGAATTCTATTTGTTATTATTTTATATAAGTTTTGTGCAGCTGGTAGTCATAATTGAAATTTCTTGGTTGTTTCCTTTTTTGTGCAATCTTTATAAATTTTCTTTATAAATGTTATAATTCATCAGAAAATGAAACAGGTTGATTACCTTCTTTTTTTCTACTCTCTAGAATTCTTTAATTAGCTTTGAAATTACCTAGTTTTGAAGTATTGGTATAGTTTCCCCAGGAAACTTGAGTGCGCTCATTTTAGTCCAGTTACTTAAATAACTTTGTATCTTTTATTAAAAATTGTCTACATAGACTTTCTGTCTCTACTGGGATCATTTTTGGTAAATACATTTTTGTTGGGGTGTTTTTCCAGATTTTCAAGTGTAATTTAATACATAAAACTATATGTTGTGTATATATATATATATATATATATATATATATATATATTTTATTTTCTCATTTGTGATTTTTTCCTTCATTTTTCTTTTGTGTATTTGTGATTCTACCACACCCCCACACACACCCTTTTAATTATGTTTGGTAGCAGTTTGTCATTTTGGTTGTTTTTTGCAGAGCCTAGTATTTTGTTTGTTAAATTTTTAAAAAAATATTTATTTATTTATGTATCTTTAGTTTTAGGTGGACACATTAGTTTGTTTTTATGTGGTGCCGAGGATTGAACCTAGTGCCTCATGCATGCTAGGCGAGTGCTCTACCACTGAGCCACCACCCCAGCCCCTTGTTTGTTAAATTAATTATTTAGTTTTCTTATTTATTAGTTTCTAATATAAATGTGTGTATGTATGTATATATTTTACTTGTTTGTTTGTTTATTTAATTGTTTAGTGCCAGGTCTAGAACTGAGGGTATCACGCATGCTGGATAAGCCCTCTGTCACTGAGTGTCAACTCTAGTTCCTAATTAGTTGTATCTTTTCCATTCATTCTTTGTCTATTTCTTTTTATTTTAATCTCTTTTTCAAGCTTTTGAGTCATATGCAATTTATTTATTAACATTTTCTCTGACATATATTTAATGATATAAATTTTGCTTGAAGCTTCATTTCTGCAATACTGTAATACCCAGTAGATCCTGATATGATGAGCTTTTAGTTTTATTTTCAAGAAACTTTACAATTTTTTGTTTATTCCTTCTTTTTCAAATCTCCAACTTCCCCTTAAATGTAGCATTTAAAAATCATTTCAAATATAAGAACAGTTTTCGCATTGCTTTATTTTTCCATTGCAGTATGGTCCCAAGAATTTTGTTTGTTGTTTTTCTATATTTTAGAATTTTTACTCTTTCGTTAATGTGTAATATGTAGTCAATTTGTGTTGGATGTTTCTTGCTTTCTAGTGACAAAGGGTGGGAAGTCCATTACTGAGGTGCAGAATTCCACATGGAGATGTCAGATCTGACCTATTGATTTTGTTGTTAGGTTTTCTCTATTCCTACTAATTATTGTCAACCTAATCTGGTTTTAAATTATATGACATAGATTAAAGAGTTTTAAATTTTTATTTGTTCATTCATATATATATATATATATATATATATATATATATATACACATATATATGTTGTGTGTGTGTATTTTAATTCTAGTCTTATGCATTATATTTTCTTCCTTTTTCTGCTTAAGACATTTTGACTTGAATTCCACCTGGCTCAATATCAATATTGCAATCCTTCTTCTACTCTTTTTTCCTTGCATTTGCCTTTTAACAAAATATTCTGAACTCCTTTGTTTTATGTATGTCCTTGTATACAGGACAACATTGGATTTTGTTTTGTTAGCCAATCTGAAAATACTTAATGAGTGAATTACATCCATTTGCATTTACTGTTATGACCAATATGTTTGGTGCTAATTCTGACATATGGTTCATTTTATTTGTTTACTTTTTGTTTTTTGATAGTTTCTTTGCAAATCTTCAGTTTGCATTTGTGCTCTAAGATCTATCTTTAGACCAATTTCTTTATAAATTACTTTTCATCTTCTTATTTGTAGCTGATGACCATTGACTGACCGCTATGAGTAAAATTGAAATTACTAACCAATCTCCTTATTACTCTCCTTTCCTTCTCTCCTAGCACTTAATTTAAGGAAATCCTCTTATACTCATATAAGTAAGGAAAGATAACCCAAAGCAAGCTATTAAGAATTATTTATTCAGAACTTGTTATAGCAAGGGGGTCAGCCACCATTTCCTACATTTGACAGAAACTCAAAGGTAGGCAGAGGAGTGAAAAAACTCTACAGTGGAAGGAGAGACAGTCAGCTATGTGTAATTAGGGACCATCTTGACAACACTGTAGCTGGGGTAAGCAGAGGCATGGTGTCTTACATGTTTGGTTTTGGGTATATGTACAAATGACTTTCTCCAGGTTGTTGAAAGTCCAAAGCTTAGGGCACTAAAGAAGCTGACAGTTCCCAACTATGTCCAGGCCACTCCAATTGTCACATGGCTTATTGTTTGGTTTATTAGACTGGTTGCTAGATAGTAACCTGATTTCTGGGATTGGTTACTGTAGATAGTAGGTTGGCTTCCTGCTAGTTGCTACAGGTCATGAGTCAAAGTTTTATTTTTATATGTTGCCTGCCCATCATTTGCATGCATATTTAACTTCTCGCTATAAAATAAATAAATCTATAGACCAATTTGATGTTTTTCTGAATTTCTTAGCATTCCTAGTCTTTGACCTTCTAGATATCTGATTCTCTCTCTCTCTCTCTCTCTCTCTCTCTCTCTCTCTCTCTCTCTCTAATCTCTGGTAACTCACTTATTTTCTATAAGCCCATTTTCTTATCAGAAAAAGGACATAGTTATTGAGGAAATAGTTGCCAACCTCACACAGTAGGCAGGTAGATGAATAGGAGAAAATGGTTTGCGGGGGGCAGGAATTTAGGTAGTGATTGAGAATTACACAGACTCATAGACTGCATCACCTATGCCACAAACTCAAGTGAGTAATATATAGAATTCAGGTAAACATTACCTGACAGATTTTTGTATTCATTTTGTTTTGGTATCTCTTTGTTTTTATTTTTGTGTTTTTGTTGTTGTTTTGTTTTGTTTTGTTTTTGTAGCAGGGATTGAACCCAGGGATGCTTAACCACTGAGCCACACCCCATCCTTTTTATTTTATTTTTTATTTTGAGACAGGGTCTCGCTAAGTTGCTGAGGCTGGCTTTGAACTTATGATCCTCTTACCTCAGCCTTCCAAACTGCTGGGATTACTGGCATGCACAGCTGCACTAGACCCTGACAGGTATCTTGCTGAAGAGAAAAAACTGGTTGAAAATCACTGGTCCAGTAAACCAGTTGGGTTCACTCCACTACAATTTTAGTAGGAACCAATTCTCAGCTATACTCTACACACCTCTAATTCTGCGCATGACCATCACTAGCATTTATGAGAGTAAACACCTAACGGAAGCAAACAGTACCCTAATGATCTCTGTGGGTTCAATTGGAAGGTTCATGTTGATCACAGGCCAAGATCAATAGTGATATTGATTTGGTTATTAAGTTCCTCCTGGTTTTCCAGTCTGCCTAATTTTAATCCTTTTCTCTTTCTTGGGGGCTTAATTGTCCTTATGTAGACACTGCCCCTGCTAAAAGTTAAATTACTTGTAATGTTTATTTCCGAACAAATTGTGAGATAAAAATGCCATATGCTGCCCCCTTAAGATTGCCGAAATAACAGACCATCATCAGTCACTTTGAATAGTTTTGCCAGAAGTTGAGATCACAGAGCTTCCTATGTGTAACTTTGTCTTGTAATCTCACTTACCTAGGTGTGTTATGCACAGTGTCGATCATTTCTCTATTCAGTTCTAGTAGATACCAGAGACTCATCTGGGTCCAAGGACCCATCAACAAATAAAGAGATAAATTGCTCGCCTCACTGAAGCTTACATTTCAATGCTGTATGTTGGACTTAACTATGTAAAGTCCCAAAAGTGATAAATACTCTGAAGATAAAGATATAGAGAATGATGAGGGGCGTCACAGGAGGCTTCTTTGATAAACTGAAATTCGAGCAGAGACCTGAAAGATGTAAAGAAAAGTGCAATATGGAAACAAGGAAACGTGCTTCTGCACAGAAAGAAAAGGGACCAACATCCTGAGACTATAGCATACTTGGAATGTTCCAGATACTCTAAGGAAGCCAATGTGGTCAGAACTGAGTGAGGGAGGATGATAGGAGATAATCGTGATCTTAGAAGCATAGAGAGGCAAGCCCACAGAAGGTCACTGGGACCACGGTAAGAATCTGGATCCATGATTTGGAGCATGAACGTTGGTAGAATGGAATGGACAATAACCGAAATGGAAACACTGTCGATGACGCAGGTTAGACAGGGCTGGAGAGGAAGGGAACTCTGAACATGTGAGGGCCCTATTAGATATCTACTGAAATATCCAGTAGGTAATTGCAAAAATGTGTTGGCCTTGAGAAATAGGGTCAAAGCTAGAAGAACACATTTGGGGATCCGAGGTTTATGTGTGGGATTTACTGCAATAGGAATGCATGAGATCAACGAAGAAGTGACAGTAGGAAGAGAAGACACGGAAGCTTGAGCCTTTGGATATTCAAGTATTTGGTATTTGGAAGATAAAGTGGAATAGCAAAGGATCTTGGGGAAGAAAGGTGGAAAACCAAAGAAAAATGTTAACTCAGAGTCCCAGTGAAGAACGTACTTCAAAAATGGAAAGATTATCTTCGTTCAGTGGTACTAATAGTTCAAGAGGACAACCTCAATAAATTTAAAATGGCAACTTAGAAACTGTGTTTGATGAAAGAGGTTTTAGTGGATTTTCAGATATAAAAAAAAAAAACTGATTCGAGTGAAATCATGAGAGATTTGGAGCAAGAAAGCAGAGGCCTCGTACAGAGGCAAGGGTTTTGATCTCTGCTATTTTATAAAAGAAAGTGCCACCTGTTGAAGGACAAGGAGCAAAGGATTTTTTAAAACTAAACACATTTTAGCATTATTCTGTGAATTACAAAAATATCTGGTTGGAAAAGAACAATGTGTGAGACAGGTGGGAGAGGGGATGCCTGCTGGAGGGTTCTCCTTGAATAGCCAAGAAGGGAGGTGTCCAGTGTCCCTGTGAGGGGACCCAGTGCTGAAAGCAAAGTTCAGCTCATCAGGAAGGAAGGTGAGCTGTACCCATAAATGTAAGGTGGTGGGTTGTTGTGGTGTTGGGTAAACGTCTTCTCCATTTTCACAGGGAATAAGAAGTAAAGCCATCAGCTAAGATTAAAGAGAAAGGAGAAATTGAAAGCTTGGAAGGCATCTGGCCAGTATTAGAAGTGCAGTTTACAAAAAAGAAAAAAAAATAGAGTTGTTCCCAGTGCAAATTATATAGGAAACATACTTGATTTGGATGAACCTAAGAGTTTATGTGTTGGAAACTTAATTCCCTGTGCAGTATTGTTAAAAGGTGGTGAAACCTTAAATAATGGAAAATAATTAGGTTACTTGGTTAAGGATGAGGGCTCTGCTGGCAGAAGGGAGTGATGAAGTTCTGTTAGGACTCTAGCAAGTTCTTGCAAGAAGGCTGATTTTAAAGAGTGAGCCTGACCCTTGAATCCCTCTCTGGCTTCCTATCTTGCCATGTGATCTCTCCCTCTTGTAAATACTCCCACCATCACATCATTTTCCATAATGTGATGCAGAGTTGCCATCACACTGTTTGGACTTTTGCTTTCCAAAGCTGAAAGCCAAATAAACCACTTTTCTTTATACATTATCCAGCATCAGGTACTTTGTTGCAGCAACAGAAAACAGATTTATACATGTAAGGACTCAAGTCATGAAATTAGAATACTTTTATAAACAGCTGAAACAATATTATGTTCCTATTTTTACTCATATTCATTAATTATTTCTCAATGAACATTTATTTAGTTTCTGTAATATGCTAGATTTTATGAGTGAAGCTTGGGAAATTACATCCCTAAAACACAGTCACTGTGATCATAGTGGAGCTTATAGTCTAGTGGGGGAGATAAATGTGGAAAAACAACAATTATGTGTCTCTTTTTTTATATAGAATACACATCATCTTTACAGTGGTAATCTTTACTTGATATCTTGGAACATTAAACCACTTTCAATATTCTCTCCTGTTCGAGTATTGAGCACAATCAGATGTAATGCTACATGGTCTCATCTTTTCCTTAGAAAACAAGATGACCGTCACTGTTGCTAGGCATGTTCAAAATACTAAAAGAACACGGAGGAAGTAGTGAGTCACTCTAGATAGAGTGGAAGAGATTCATTTGAGTGAAATCTTGAAGGCTGAGTAGGAAAGGCAACTACATGCCACATATAACAAAGAAAATATATAAAATCCTAGAGGCATGGCTATGGATAGATACTCTAAGAATAACTTGTCAAAGGAGGTAATCTTTATTTTTCAGATAAGTGGAGTTTTGTTTATTTGTTTTCTTTTTAGGCAGAATTTTTGAATTGGTTGATTTTTTTTCTTAGAACAGTGAAGTGGCTCTGTGTAGGTGGATGAAAGGAAGAGACATGGGCAAGTGGGTAGATGTCATGGTTAAGAAACAAAGGATGGGCCGGTGAGTCACAGGTCCGCCTACCTTGCAGGCGCTGGGGTGGCTCTGCCCCTGCGTGGGTTGCTGGGCCTGTTCTGCCGGTGAGTCGCAGGTCTGGTTACCTTGCAGGCGCTGGGGCGGCTCTGCCAAATTCCTCAATAGGACACCCATAGCACAAGAGTTAATAACTAGAATCAACAAATGGGACTTACTCAAACTAAAAAGTTTTTTCTCAGCAAAAGAAACAATAAGGTAAATAGGGAGCCTACATCCTGGGAACAAATCTTTACTCCTCACACTTCAGATAGAGCCCTAATATCCAGAGTATACAAAGAACTCAAAAAATTAAACAATAAGAAAACGAATAACCCAATCAACAAATGGGCCAAGGACCTGAACAGACGCTTCTCAGAGGAGGACATACAATCAATCAACAAGTACATGAAAAAATGCTCACCATCTCTAGCAGTCAGAGAAATGCAAATCAAAACCACCCTAAGATACCATCTCACTCCAGTAAGATTGGCAGCCATTCTGAAGTCAAACAACAACAAGTGCTGTTGAGGATGTGGGGAAAAGGGTACACTTGTACATTGCTGGTGGGACTGCAAATTGGTGCAGCCAAATTGGAAAGCAGTATGGAGATTTCTTGGAAAGCTGGGAATGGAACCACCATTTGAACCAGCTATTCCCCTTCTTGGTCTATTCCCTAAAGACCTAAAAAGAGCATGCTACAGGGACACTGCTACATTGATGTTCATAGCAGCACAATTCACAATAGCAAGACTGTGGAACCAACCTAGATGCCCTTCAATAGACGAATGGATAAAAAAACTGTGGCATTTATACACAATGGAGTATTACTCTGCATTAAAAAATGACAAAATCATAGAATTTGCAGGGAAATGGATGGCATTAGAGCAGATTATGCTAAGTGAAGCTAGCCAATCCCTAAAAAACAAATGCCAAATGTCTTCTTTGATATAAGGAGAGTAACTAAGAACAGAGTTGGGAGGAAGAGCATGAGAAGAAGATTAATATTAAACAGGGGTGAGAGGTGGGAAGGAAAAGGAAAGAGAAGGGAAATTGCATGGAAATGGAAGGAGACCCTCAGGGTTATACAAAATTACATACAAGAGGAAGTGAGGGGAAAGGGGGAAAAAACAAGGGGGAGAAATGAATTACAGTAGATAGGGTAGAGAGAGAAGATGGGAGAGGAGGGGATGGGGGATAGTAGAGGATAGGAAAGGCAGCAGAATAAAATAGACACTAGTACAGCAATATGTAAAACAGTGGATGTGTAACCGATGTGATGCTGCAATCTGTATATGGGGTGAAAATGGGAGTTCATAACCCACTTGAATCAAAGTGTGAAATATGATATGTCAAGAACTATGTAATGTTTTGAACAACCAACAATAAAAATTAAAAAAAAAACAAACAAAGGATGGCTTACAATAGGACGTAGACAGTGGTGGTGAAAATAATGGATAGATCACAGGTCTCTTTCTTTCCTCTTCTTCTGTTATTTCATGTGCAGTTGACAAGACTTGCTGAAGGTCTTATTAAGGAGTGTGAAGGAGCACAAAGGATTAAAAGATCCAATAATTTCCTCAAGTTTTCCCAGGTAGAAAGTATATAGTTAGCTGGAACAGGAATTGTGAGAAAAATAGCACGTGTTCTTTTCTTTTTCTTCTTTTTATTTCTTTCATTTTTTTTGAACGATAATTAGGTTTGAATTTTAGAAGTAAGTTTGATTTGTAGGTGTCTACTGCACAGTGCATATAAGGACAAATACTCAGGAGACAAGATTTGGAAGTCATCAGTGTAAAGTGCCAGTTAAGGCCTTGTGAGATGATGAACTCAGGGGGTGTTTATGTCTGTAAATGAGACAAGAAGACTGAAGACTGACTCTGAGAGAGAATTCTAGTAACCAAGGAGCCAGCCAAGATGAGCCTGAGAAAGTAAGACTTAATGAACTTATAAAAATGTTCCAAGGCGGCCTGAAACCAGGTTCCTGGATTAAGCATGAGTGACTAATGGGTGGCTTTAGTGAGTACAGCTTTCGTTGATACAGCACACACAAGAGAATGGAGAAAACAATGGACCTGGTGATCATGTGTGTATAAGAAAGTAAGGGTTAGTCACAAATATTGTGGACCTCGAGATACAGGCGTCATGACTAGAAGTACCACTCTAAGGTGAGAAGCAAAATAGATGAGATCAGACAGATTTTATTCACTAGTTCAAATAACCACCCTGCTCCTCTCTAGGTTATGTACCACAATAATAGTGGGAAATTAAGAGAATGGGAGAGGAGGTGGCAGAATGAAGGCCAATAGTCTTGGTCACTTGGTTAAGGATGACATGTTCTAAAATGCAACAAGTAGCCAAGAATCCTTACCAAGTCCCTTCTTGAAAATCCAATGAACAAACAAGACCCAAATATATAACTTTACCTAAATCCCTGGCTGTGCACTAGGCATGAACAAGGAGGGAAGACATGGATGAGAAGGGGTATCTCTAACTCCTTAGTTTCACTTTCTAAGTTATTTGATAAAGCTGTATGCATAATTGGAAGAAGCCATTTTGGATCATTGCTCAAACTCATATTGCTTTTTTTTTTTTTTCAAATTGTACATTTTAAAAGAAGACAACAATATTTATATGACACTTCTCATACAAATGAATTTTAATGTGGTATCTTATTGAATCTCAGAATATCTTACAGAACTAATAGTAGTATTACAATCATTACAAAAATATGAAAACCAAGCTTCAGGCCAGGGTAGAGGATTTAGCTTTAGGTTATTTAGGTAAGACAAGAAATGGATCAGGATTTAATCAAATCCAGTTAATTTGACACCTGTGCTGTTTGTAATATATTGAATTGTTTGTTTAACCCTACCTAGAGCCATAGTGTTTCTTTAATTTCACAAGAAGCAAATGGATGTATTAACTGAGTTATTTTCCATATAATTTTGCAAATCAAAATTGAGAAGGACCACACTATTTGATGGGGTACATTTTCAAGATTGAAATAAAATAAGAAACATTCATTATTTCATATTATAAAGTATACTACAAATTTATTATAAAAACATTGAGAAAGAAAAAAAAGTAGCACTTTCAAAAGTTTATGAAATTACCTTTGAAATTCTACTCAACTAACTATATATTGTGAGCAATGAATGAAATCAAATTTTAAGCAATAGATGAAGCAGAGATTATGTATGACTCAGTGGTAAAGTGTTTGTCTAACCTGCATGAAACCCTCAGTTTGCTCCCCAGCAACACAAAAAGAATTAAAAAAAAGTAAATAAATAAAAATTGAAAGTATATCCATGAAATACATAAAAGATTTTAAGTGTTCTGTGACTATTTACAAAGATACCCAAGCCAGTGGGTAATGAAAACTTCTTTAAGTCCTAGAGAACAGTATTGAATAGAGAAACATTGTCAAATAGAACAACAATTTTAAATGTCTGCAGATTATATATTTATAATATGTACTATATGTATATGTATATGTATATTTTATGAAATTGTGATTGAACAATGCATAGACTGCTAAAAGATATGCACGATTTAGAAGAGAAAAGTTAGAAATAATAAATAAAAAGAAGTGAGGTAAATATTTCATAAAACCAGGCCAGAGGAATCTTATCAAATAGCTCATTGTCAGAGAGAGGAGTTCTTGTAAGAGATCTGGGTTAGTAGATTTTTCATTACTATAATAAAATACTGGAGGCAGGCTACTTTATTTTTTTAAAATAGATTTGTTTAACCTGTGATTGTGGAGAGTGGAATTCCAAACAGCAATGCACAGGTTCTGCTAAGGATTCCCCTGGGCTGTATCATGTGGGGGCAGGGGTGTTGGGACATGAGGTTCTATGTCTCTCTCACTCACCTTTTTTTTTTTTTTTTTTTTTTTTTAAAGAGAGAGTGAGAGAGGAGAGAGAGAGAGAGAATTTTTAATATTTATTTTTTAGTTATCGGCGGACACAACATCTTTGTTGGTATGTGGTGCTGAGGATCGAACCCGGGCCGCACGCATGTCAGGCGAGCGCGCTACCGCTTGAGCCAGATCCCTAGCCCCTCTCACTCACCTTATAAAGCCTTCAGGACTCAATCATGGTGGCTCCACCCTAATGACTAATCTAATCCAACTGCTTTCCAAAAGCCCTGCCTCCAAACACCATAGTAAGAATACATTTGCTTGCTCTTAATACCATCAACATAAGACTTTGGAGATGATATTCACGTGAGTTTGGGGAGAAAAGTCACACTAGACTATAACAATTTCCTTCCTGGTGGCTTTTCTTCTAAGCAGCAAAACTCAAATTGGATGGCTTTATACTATTAATCACATTCAGCTGTCAGTGCACGTGTTCTGCTCTGATGGTCATTACTAGACTACCTTTGATTTCTGTAAAGCTACTACAGGGGAGAAAAGTAGTGTTTTTCCTTAACTCGATTGATCTCCTAATTGGAACAGGCTTCTATAACAAAAGACCAAGTAACAAAAGAAGAGACACAGAGGTTTCTTCCCATGTCTATTTCATACATGGGGAATGAGTAATTCTCAAAGAGGTGGCTTTGAGTTCCAATTTGCATAGCTTCTTCAACAAAAAACCTGTAAATTTTTAGAGAAGTAAAAAGACAAAGGAAAGGTATGTTTGAGTCTATTGAGTCAGGGAGGCCAGTTAGTAAAGTTTCTTGATATAGATGCCTCTGGTGTCTCCTCCAGCTCAATAAGTATCTGAAATTGTTCTCAGTGATTAACCATTTTTCTCCCTGATGGAGAGGGGAAGCAAGGTACCTTTAATCTTCATAAATTTATGTCTTGCTTTCAGGTGAGTAGAGGAAGGGCAGAGAATTTCCTGGTATCTGTGTCTCAGTGCCTTCAGCTCAAAATAATCTTTTTGGCCAAAGAAGCATATTTTGGATTGGCATGTTCTGATCTCACACACAACCATTTCTTTACAGTACAGGTTATACCTTGGGCTGGGTTTTGCAAGTATTTGGGAAATTGTGTATTTTTTCTTCTTTTGTAGATTTTCTATGGAGAATTTTCAACAGATATTGGGAAAGATGTTTTAAAGTCTCAAGCTGCTTTTTATAGAGAGAAAAATAATTTCTTTCCTTGTTGATGTTGTTGATGGTGTTTTCCTTACAGGAATTTAATGATTCTTTCCATAGGATGGAGCAAAGTGACTTTAAACTTTACCAGAATAAAGTACCTCTGAAAGTCGAAACTTCATTCTCTCACTTTCATAGTTTCCACTGGTTAAAATGGTGTCCAAGGGCAAACCAGAGACTGAGAACTTTTGTCACCCACAGAACTGAGACCATGTTACTTGAATAAATGACATGTTAAGCCATGCTTGGCCATTATACTTCCTGCTGAGAGTTGTGACAAATCATAGACTTCAAAATGCCATCATGGGGGAAAAATGAGTTCTTTAGGAAAGAACAGTATTTGTCTTCCTCAAGTATAACTCATCATTAAGAACAAATGTCTGGAAAAGAAAACTGCTCTTCAATTGACATTGTAACTTTGCCCCTTTTATTAATATTTAAACAAAAAAAATTCTAAAAGGAAAATCTACATGCCCTTATTAGTTCTCCTGATCACTTGCCAATCTGTAATTAGTGAAGGAGGAACTTGTGTAAAGATTTTTTAAAATGCATAAGGCAAGCAGAAAAAAAATCATGCCTCTTGAACAGCAATCAGTCTTTGAAAAAAATTTTAAATATATTTTAAGCTAGCCAAGAATATTTGTATTTTTCTTTAAAAAAAAATGACCTTAAACAGACATGAATAAAAGAAGATGCAAATGTCTGACTTACTTTTAAAGCTTTGCATTCTACATAGAAGATGTTGATTATCAAGCATGTATTAAAATAATGATTATACTTATTATTACCTAAAAGGATATCTTTCTGCTGAATATGTATTTTTCTAACAAAACAAAATGAAGACAAAGCAAAGCCTAATCAATATATTTCAAACCATTAAATGGAATTCTTGCTTGCTTTGTGACAGACACTCACACTTCTTTCTTGATTTTAACCCCAAATCAACTTGCATCTCTCAAATGAAGGACTTGTTATTTAATTTTTCTTTTTTTACTGACAATAGTCTGCTTTATTAACAATAAAATCAGGTAAAAATTGACATATAGAGCACTTAGTCTTTAGATGAGCCCCACCCCCCACTAAGAACAATCAATTTCAATTTTACATAAATTACCTCATTGATTGATCTCTAACATTATTCAAGGACGATGTTATCCACATTTTCCAGAGAAGAAAAAAAAACCTAAAGTCCATCTTAAGATTCAACTGATTTTGTGTCTGCTATGTGTGCATTATGTGTGCACAATATTTAATTGACTTTACTTGTGTATATATATATATACATGAGCAAAATTTGGATTTTTGCACCTCCCAAATTCCTAACAGATTATCCCATGCTGACTTCTGCATGAGATAACCATGGCCAATCCTGTTTCATTTTGTTATTCTCATTTTGCTGTCCTCAGAGTGTCACACGTAAACAGCACGTATACCTAGGAGTGAATCTCAAAGTAACTTGGTTTTCTGACGAGGTGTGGGAAACATCATTGCTGAAAAGAAAGTATGGTTGATTGATAAAACATCTAGACTTTTCCCCTTTTTTGGTAAAAGCTAATCTTAAGATAGATTTCTCAGTAAAGGTAACAGCTTGCCTTGACAACTTGGTGAGCATAGTATCATCATTTCACACAAAATATATGGCAGGCATTAATTTTCAGTGTCAGATCAATTCATTGACCACAACTATCAAGAACACGGAGAGACTGGACAATTAATTCCTTTTTGACATGAAATTATTATATAATAGAATTGCAGCCTTCACTCTTTCTCCAACCCGTTGTCTGATATTATGCTTTCAGAGGTCATTGAAAGCACAGGGGATGAAACCTTTGACCAAACTTTTTCCATGTTTCTGTACTTGTTTGATGATTGGTTTATATCAAATCATTGTTTTCTTTCCAAAGACTCTTCCAGTCTTACAGAAGTGCTATTTCTAAAGTCAAAATATCAGAAAAGCATGAATTTAACTTAACATTCCTCATTCCTTCTCTGTAATTAGGTTGATCGATTTTTTTACATGAATGCGTCTGCATTGTATGTGCACAATATTCAATTGATTTTACATGTGCATATATATATACATGCACATATACACATGCAAATACATACATATATTCTTTTAACTGTATATATAAATACACATTTTTAAAAATTTGCTTTTGGCTGGTTCCTATAAGAAGTGGACAGCCTAGTGAGGCTAACAGTGTGGTATCCTAAAGTTTACCCTAGGGTTGAACTTGACACTTTATATTTCAGCTTTAAGATATCAAAACTGTTCTTTTTTTATTCGTTCGTTTGTTTATACCGGAAGTGTCATCAAAATCAGATGGGGCAAGAATGATCTTCAGCACACCACCCACCCTGTATATCTAGATTAATGCCTATGTGTGGTGGGCAAAAATGGGTACACATTAACTGGATCTGTGAGTTCCTTTTAAAGACATTGGGGGGGCAATTTCTAATTTACATGAATGGATTTCTACAAAATAAAGAACACCGTATTTGTCAATGTTAGTCACGTTCACTTCCAGTTAAAAAGGGTGGTTTTCATGTATCCTTGAGAATGCTTAGGAATCAAGCCATATGACAACATCATTCTGTACTGTGGAATCTCATTAGTAAATGATAGGTAAGAAGTAGCCTGACATGGAGGTGATGAGTGGGTTGTGGTCTCCAGGGCAGCGATGCCTGAGTTGGAAGCCTGGTTCTGTTCTGTACTAGCTCTGGGACCTTGGACAAATAATTTACACTGTTTAATGGAGATAATAGTATCAACTTTACAGGTTTAAAGTGAGATCATCAGACGAATTAAAGCCACTGAAACAGCTCCTGACACAAAATAAGCTTACAAACCAGAAGAGGAAGAGGACCTCTATCATTGGTTTCCCATTATAAAAAAATGTCACTCCCTCATTTAATTTTACTTTCCTCTCCCTATTCCCACTCCCAGCTCATTGGACTTCAATGCAAATATCAAAGTTAATCAAAATATTTTCAAGTACATTGCCCTTCTCTCTTGCATTTGAAAGTAAAGTACAAATCCTTCTCCTGGGAAATCCCTTGGCACACTGCACTGAGCTCTCAGCTCTGACCTCTTCAAAGAGGTCATTGAGGGGCTAGAGGGTGGGGAGGTAAACTAGCTTCACAGAGTCCAAGGAAGGCCCGTGATAATTCCAAGCTAAGCCCAGTTTTCCTCAGGTCTCATGATCTCTTATATAGACCTCTTAATATAGTCCTTTGGCCCTTAGTGACCCAGGAAGTTTGTCCCTCCACCCCAAACCTCAATTTTCTTTGACACTGACTGAACCCTCTTTTCTGAACTTATCTTCAGTCTCAATTGTCCAATTAACATCAAGACCACCCGTGGTTCAATTTCATCAGCCACTGATCTTGTAGAATTTGCTCCAAGAAGCAGAAGATACTACTCATAGCCGCCGTCATCAAAGAAGCTACTGAGTCACATAGAGAGCATTTGTATGAGCATACAGATTCAGAATATTTAACCTAAACTGATAGGCTGTGGATAGCACTGGACAGGTATCAAAACAATATCTTCTTTATGGCCTATCTTCAACAATGCCAAAAATTTCACTATTTAATGTTTAATTCCTTAAATCTTAAAAAAAATGTTTTATTTTTTTCTAAAAGATTTTTTAGCATTTCTTGAAAATTCATATCCACAGACAATCCATACTATTAATTAGATCACCAACTAACATAATGGGATACCCTAGGACCTAACTATATTTAACCTTATTATTTTAAAAGTTATATTTAATCTTCAGATTAAATCTAAGGTTCACACTGCTTATGACAATCTTGTGATGAATAAATCCAGATTCCAAAAAGAACACATAGCTTTTGTGTGACTAAGTAGAAAGTCTAACTGACACAAAGTCCATTCCCAGGTTAATTGAATTTGGGAATTTTTTAAACTAAAAATTTAAATTTACCTAAATGACCTTCCATACTCAACTTTTCCCCTCTCTACCTAGTTGTTTTGTTTCTGTATAAACACGGACCCTGTTTGCCAGTTAATTTCAAAGGCTTTTTAAATGTCAGGAGTTGAGCTGAGATTTCACGACTCTCAAGTATCTGTACAGGTCATTAGTCCAAAGGACTTTTAAGCCAACCCATCAGCCCCCAGTGACTCCAAATGCCAGTTAAACAGATGCCCACTCTTGATGGTATCTACTTAAAACCCAAAGAGTAAATCTTGTAAGTAGCTCTGCAGATTTGACTATTGAAAGACTAATGGGTCCATATAAAATAATCTTCCAACTTCTGGGCTTAGGAAAGCCCTAAAAACAAATTAACTTTAATGTTTTTCCAAGGTTTGTTAACCTTGCTTGCTCAACAGCTGCTCTGCCTTCATAATGAAAGAGAAACGAAGTCGTAATGGCTCTAAGGTTGCCAAAATTTGGGGGCAAACAAGCTTTCTGCACTCTGCAGAATATTCCCTCTCCATGAAGTATGATTGTCAGATTCCAAAAGTCACAGGACACTTTCATCTCAGTAGTGATGTATGCCACAGATATACAGCAAATAGGCTGCCGTGCAATTTAATGTTCACTTTAGATGCTCCAGTCCTTATTAGAAAAGGTCACGGATTGTCCTACTTAGATGATTAATGCAGACTCTTGCATCTTTATGGGATATTTCTGCAATATGTGCTGCCTAAGTGACTGTTTGTTCCTCATTTCAGACTCTACCAGTGTTTAATACTCAACATGAATTTTGATAGGTGGAAAATGCCACTTTTCAGCCTCAGGTTTTGTAAATGGCTCTGTTAAAAAAAATAAGAATAAAAAACAAATTTTAGGAAACTTAAATCACAGGGTCCAAAAAAAGCTGGAAGCCCATTTTCATCAAACTTCCCCTAGCAGTTTTCTTTAAATTTATGCTGATAGCATAATTACTATAATAAACAAGTCCTTTTCAGAAGTCCTTGGAAAATGCAAGCCAGAAGTTTGTTTGTTTCAGAAACTGATTAGTTAAATCCTGCCAGACCAATGGTAGTGGAAGCAATCTATTCTTATTTGCTATGTTAGTAAAAGCAACATTTCCTAAGACATCAGCCCTCTGTACCTTGCCTGCTAATGAGAGACAACATGATGCACAACACGGCTTGTGACATTTTGAGGTCAGAAATATTGTTTTAACTCCTCATTTTCTGGGGACAAAAAAGAATAACAATTTTTATATTCTTTATATACCTATCAAAGACCAATCCTTAGCTAGATGTGGTGGTGCACACCTGTAATCCCAGAAGCTCAGGAGGCTGAGGCAGGAGGATTGAGAGTTTAGAGCCAGACTCAGCAACAGCATGGTGCTAAGCAAATTAATGAGACCCTGTTGCTAAATAAAATACAAAGTAGGACTGGGGATGTGGCTCAGTGGCCTAGTGCCCCTGAGTTCAATCCTGGTGTGTGTGTGTATATATATATTAATCCTTAGAGAAAACAGAACTTTTCTTCAATAACCCAACAAATTTAAACATCTGGATTTCTATTGCTCTTGTTTTTTTCTATCCTTCTATTTTTTGCTCTTATTTTTGTTTTCCCAAAGAGGGTAACCCTGGAAATACTAAAAACTTATTCTATTTAATATGTCTTTAAACTCACATAACATTTGTCTGGTTATGCAAATCCATTAACAAGTTTCTACTGTTGCTTTGGATGGAGCTGACCTGGAGAAAGTTGCCTTTCACTCAGATGAATGTGTTCTCCATTGTAGCCTTTTCCTTCTTGGACCTACTAATGGATGTCTTGTCGAATGGTTACCTAGCTGTCGTATGTAAGTTACATTTAATAACACTCCAAAGTTCAATATTTGTAGGCCACATTGTTTTGAATTCTGTCGCTACTGTTGGTCACAAAGAACTGATCAAATTGTCAACAGTCAATGTGAAACAGTCAATTAAATAGATCCAGCCCAGAGCCAGGAGAAAATACAGGTAGTAAAATAAAATTTTCTCTTCCTTTTATACATTAATTCATTTTTGCCAAAGAGTTTATTCCATTCACTTTAAATGTCACTCCCTGAATTTGGTCATGTGGATAAACCAGATCTGGAGAGAAAATAAAAATAACAGGTATTAGTAAATATCATAAATATTCCATTCATTTAAAACAAACAAATGATATTAAACACTCCCTTTTAACAGTCACATGTAAGTTTTTTTTTTTTTTTTTTTACAAAAAAGAATAAAACACAGATATATGCTATGACATGGATGAACTTTGAAAATGTCACACTATGTGAAAGAAGCCACACAAATTCCCCATATTGTATATGCATATAAAAATATCTGGAAGAGGTAAATCCATAGAAACAAAGGAAGATTGTGTTCACCAAGAGCTAGATGGAATCGAGTATGGAGTTTGACAACTAGCAGGCACACAGAGTTTCTGACTGAAGAGTTAAAAATATTCTGGAGTTAGATTGTGACAGTGGTCGTACAACCTTAAGAATATATTAAGAGCCACTTTAAAACTGTGTACTTAATCAGAGTCAATTATATGATATGTGGTTTAGATCCTAATTAAAAGGATGCTAGATAGCTTGATAAAACTCAGATCAGATAAATTTGACTCAATTAGAAGGACATCCACATGCCTCCTCTCCTGGCATCTGAGTTTTTTCTACTCTACTCCCAAGAAGATGACGGAATGAAGAGACTGCTGCCATTAACCAGGGCCTGGGTGCAGAACTGAGGAAGTATCTCCGCCCACTAATGGTGGACAGCCTGGAACTTTCACCTGGGATCTGTGTTCTTTAGCAACATGATGGTATCAGAACCCACCAGGATAAGAGATTTATATTCACCTTTCTATTTTGGTTGGTCTTGCCGATTTCTGGGTAAGGAGATAAATATATTGGACCAAGTTAACAGAATAATAATGTATTTGGAAGTAGTGTGGCAGAAAGCTGATCGCTCTAATTCATGTATTTTTATGTAGCTCTTGGCTTAAGTGGGCCACTTCAGTCCTGAATTTATGAGGAGAGCTGGGGAATTTACATCCTTAAGAAGTACTCCTGGTGGTTCTTCTTCAAACTTAGGTTTGACAGCCATTGAAACCTGTTTTTCCTCTAACTTTATATATTTTTAAATGTCAAACTAACAGAAAAAATGAAAATGTTACATTTTATAACACCACCAAGTTCAATTCTTGTAGGTCAAATTATTTTGGGTTCTGTCATTAATATTGTTCACAAAAAAACAAATAAAATTGATATTTCTCACTTAATGTTTCCTTTACATCTCGAATATAGCCTCAAAGGCTACTAAACCCATCCACTTTAATTGTAAAATTTCTACATATCTAAAACTTAAGATACAGATACGTACATTTTTATCTTCTAAATTTTCTAGGTTTCTAAAAATTAGTGTTTGGCAAGAAATATTCTTTAATCTATAATTCTGTAAAATACCTGATTTATGAAGTATCATAAACAATTGGCTCCTAACATGTTTAGCTTTATATTCCTAGTGCTCTTGTACACAGGAAGGTGATTTTGTCCTTCATAAATCCTATGGATGCTGAAAATTGTACAGGATGACTGATTCTTTTCTTTTTTTCTTAGTAAATAAAAAGATAATACATTTTAAGCCATCTTCTCAGCATTGCTGAAATTCAATTGTTGCTATGGAATGCACTCTCAGACAGATTTTAAATACGCTAAAGAACATTATATGACAAATGCAATCTTGGTCATTGACTTTGAATTCACCTATCTCATCTCTTTTTTTAATATATAGGTAGTTATCTGTCTATTTGAAATTATATATTAAGATAACATTATCTATTTAGGTATGTTTTATCTTAACAAGGTACCAAATTTCTCACTTATTTCATTTAACTCTAATTTACTGTGTCTTACATGCCTAGGATCTTGAAAGATCTCAACTGCAAGTGGAATTTATTATTTAAAGGGAAATTGGAATTATTTTCCCCCAAGAAGATATTTTAATTTATAAAGCACCTGATTTTCCCTAGAGGTCCTTCCCATTTGGTTGAGTTTCCCTCACTTCTACATTGGTCTATGAAGTGAATGACTGGCTGCCAAATGGAAGGTGCATTAGATTAGCCCTTAATGGGGAGGATTGGGCTGCCCCACCTTGCCTTGTCAAAAACCTTCAGAGTAAGCAGGTATGAGGAGGCATCACGTGGTGGTGATTAGCATCAGCCATTGCCCCACTTCTATGCCAGAAACCACCACTCTGCAGTTTCAGCTGCAGTGGATTCTAAAGAGACATTCCTAAAAAAGCCACCCTGGGACAATCCTGAGTTACTTCTCTTCCTGGCAGTTTTACATAATCACCAAGCTGTTTGGTAATAACCTTAATTACATCTCAGATTGTGGTAAATGCCAGAAAGAAAAAAAAAAAATAAAGGCACAGAAAACTGTGAAAATTTGAAAAAGAAAGAGAAAATTACTCACTAAGTGCAACTACCCCTCCAAGTATTCTGAGGATATGGGGTTTCCTCAGGACACATGGAGCCTGTTGTTATGAAATGTGCTGAGCAATTGGGCGTTCGGGTTAACAGTAAACATATCATGGTGGGAAGTTGGCCCCTCACCACTTGGGCAGATTTATTTTTTTATAATTCTCCAAAGCAAAATCACAACATTTAGATGTACTCATTCATTCACATCATCATTCAGAAACTTTTATTAAAGAGTAGTGAGGGGCTGGAGGATGGGTGAGGGCCATGATGCGCCCTCGTTGCTAACAAGATGCCATAGTTGGCATTGGCGTCAAGTCATTTGGAGATTTCAGTGCAATTGTCTGTGTGTGCAGGTGAGATGTGAGTTTAGAGGCAGAATACCTCACCCATTCTGAGGACTCGAAAGAAAATCCCAAAAGAGACCCACTGAGGTTTAAAACTGATGAATCAGTGCTCTATTTCCACCATAGAACAACTAATGCTCCAACTGCCCAAGCATGTACTCAGATGTCACGAGATACTCCAACACTCACTTTACCCTCTGCAGGTAGGATAATAGAAATAATCTTCACTAGCTGGGCACAGTGACACATGCCTGTAATCCCACTGGCTCAGGAGGCTGAGGCAGGAAGATTGAAATTTCAAAGCCAGACTCAGCAATTCAGCGAGGCCTTAAGCAACTTAGTGAGACATTGTCTCATAATTAAAAATGAAAAGGGCTGAGGATGTGGCTCAGTGGTTAAGCACCCCTGGATTCAATCTCCTGCTACAAAAAAAAAAAAAAAAGAATCGAAATAATCTTTACTTCCCATTGCAATAGTATTGATTCATAAGAGTACAGCACACAGCTCAGTTTAGAAGGTGGTTATTTACCACAATCTAGAGATATTCAATACTTGTCTAAATTCAATCAGCCTTTGGTTTAAGTATCATGCACATGTGATGGCCAGCTGGCCAAAGATTATAGATTCATTTTAAATAGGAGAGGAGATAATGAATTATGATCATCAGTATTTGTATGTCATTTGTTGAGGGATGAATTATAAATTATTGGTAGGAGAAAAAGATCTGAGAAGTTTGAACACTTAATAAATACTGTGGGAATGTCCCCATTTGCAGTCTGATTTAGAAACTTCAAAGACTATCCTGGCTCTGCTCAGGAGGAAACTGTGGCTCATTTTGAATGATCACTGAAGTGAGGGAGGTTGAACACTCTCAATGCGTCAGTTAAGTGATCTTGGCAGTACCAGAGACAACCAAAGTGATTTGTTCTAGTTAAAGGAAGAAATATTTGATACTAGTGTCATTCAGGAACATTTTCCTTTTTTCTACTATGACTAAAAAAATAAAATAAAAAAGAGGATCACCTTTGCCAACATAATACACAATTTGACAGATGATATCATAATTGCACCTGTGACACCTGAATCCATTTGATTTGCTTTCCTGCCATACCTCCGGTGTGTACTGGGGAGCATAAGACCAGTCTCTCTTCTCTAAAACCTTGTTATCTGAGCTCTTTCCTCTCTCTCATGTGCCTTCATTCTCTTCCACTCTACTGGTGTCTCTTCAGCATATACATTCTCATGTCCTTTGCATCATTAAAAATTTAAAGGGTTTTTCCTTTAACCGTGATCCCCCTGGCTTATCTTCTATTTCTTTTCTTCCATTCATAGCCATGGTCCCTGACAAATACTATTCACCATCTGAACTTCTACATCTTGCAATGTCCTTCCATTTCCTACTCAGAGATGAAACCGATGGACTCCTCTCACTCCCATGTTATGGACCACTCTATAACACCTGAATGATGACCGCTCCTTTCTTTTTAAATTCTTTCCTTTTATTCTGAATGCTCATCTTCATTTTAGAACTTTCTGAATTTCCTTACCATAGCGTCTTTTTCTGGCTTCCATTTTCCCCCGCTTTAATATCCCTTAGCTATTGTTGTCATTGACCTTTTCCTAACTGTTTTTACAGTGCTTTGGATATCTTCTTTTATACTGTGTATCCCAAATCTGCATTATCAAGAGGAGACCAGTCTCCTGAGTGCCATACCTATAATGCCACTTGCCTGTGTTCCTCATGAATGTCACACACACACTTCAAACTCAATATGGCCCAAACCAAAACCATCATCTTTCATTTCTGACTCACTTCATTACCTTGAATTCATCAGGCTTAACTTTGGGCAATATTTCTTGTCTATAACTAATCTTTATGGCTTGCATTTAAAAATTCTTTATTCTGTTTATTAATCTGTTAAGTCCTCTGGGTGAAAGAATTCTGCCCTATTCCTTTTTGTATCTTCAGTTCCAAGCCATAATTACTTAGGAACTGAATCGTTGAATAGATGGAGCGAGGCGAGGTCTCCTGCACAGCCATACCTTTTTGCACTAGAAGGAAGAATATCAGACCAGATTCCCAATACATAGTTTTAGGTGCTCTCTGTGTAACTTCTCAGGAAAGGATTTTTTTTCATTTCTTATGGCCACTATCATAACACTGCTACTCAACTACGGCTCTCATCCTCGAAGGCAGGCAGGTACAAGAATGCAATCTCAGGAGAGCATATAAGGAAAGATTTTCCTGAGAGTACAAATGTGAGGAATGAGTGCAATTATAGAGAAAACACTGTGACATACTCCAGGAAGAAGGACGAGGTCTTTCTTTTACTTTGATATTTAATATTCAGGAGGTTGAAAGCACTCAGTCTATAGTAATGGATAATAGCCCTGAAAAATGTGAAGAGATTTTAGCATTAAGCCTTACAAATCACAAAAATCTCAAAGGAAAAATTCATTTCATTGGAAAGATTAAATTGCTATAGGGTAACATCATTCTTCTGCCTTTCTCCTACAGCCTACCACTAATCTCTATTCTACTTCTATCTCTTTGCATTTGACTATTCTAGACTCTTCATATAAGTAGAACCACACATCTTTCCTCCTGTGATTGCTTAATTTCACTTAGCATAAATTCCTCAGGTTTTATCCATGCTGCAGCACCTGTCTGAATTCCCTTCATCTTTCAGGTTGAATAATATTCTGTTTTTATATACTTGCACATTTTGTTTATCCATTCATCGGCTGCTGGATACTTTAATTTCTTCTATGTTTTGACTGTTTTGAATAATGCCACTGTGAATATGAGTGTACAAAACTGTGTATGTCTCTACTTTTCATTCTTTTGGGTATATCCCCAGAAGCGGAATTGCTAGATTATATAGTAATTCTATTTTGAATTTTTTGAGAAATCACCATGCCATTTCCCTAAGGATTGTACCATTCTACATTCCCAGCAGAGATGCACAATTTCTTTACATCCTCACTTATGCATGCTACTTTTTTTGTCTTTTTCATAACATTCAGCCTAATGGACATGGAGTGGTAATCTCATTGTGGTTTTAATTTGCATTCCCCTAATGATGAGTGATGTTGAGTGTCTTTTTATGGGCTTATCTACTATTGGCATATTTTTCTTGGCGAAATATCTATTCAAGTCTTTTGCCCATTTTTTAAGTGGGTGGTTGTTGAGTTGTACAAGTTCTATATATTAATCACACCCTTTTAAAAGGTTTCTTTCTGGAAATCATATAATTTACTTTCATTTATATTACTTAGGGTACAAGCTACTATAGGGAAGAACTGGCAAATGTAGTCTATTCCATGAGGCCATGTACTAAGCTAAAAATTAGGGGTTCTATTACTTTGGGGAAAAAAAGTGAGGACAGATCTTGGTGAATAAGTAATCAAGCAACCTGTGCTCAGAAATGTATATTTCATGGTTCATTTTCACCAAGGGGCTTTGTAAATAAACAGAACTATTTGCTAAAAACAGGGTATTTATATATTGCTTATGACTAGTGTCTTACACATCCAGGATTCCCATAGTTTTTAGATTAGCATTTTTCTCCTGAATTATATCCTATCATTTAAAAAATCACAAAGAATCACCATATTTATATTATTCTTATATTTAAAAACACTTTATAGTAACATAAATAAGTAAAGCACTTGATATAGAGATAGAGCTCTTCTGTATTAATGTTAATTTATTATTCCTCCTGGGCTAACCAATAACTGATTTTTCTTTAGGCTTAAGTTGAACTTTATTTCACTTTTTTCATCTGAATCCTTGAATGTTCAAAACTATTTTTGATGATATCACAGTTCCAAAGACGTTAGCAGTGTTGTATCTGCAGTTTTGGTAAAAAGTGTTTTTTTTGTCATACAACCTGCTACATCCTCATTTCAGTGACAAGGTATTTACGCTGCTCGGTCATTTGAGTTAATGGTTAATATATTTAAAAGTAATGCCATTAAATGCATATATTGGATATGATTATTGACCAGAGTTTAGCAGGGTAAAAATAAATAATTAAATAAAAAGAGTACTTAACAATTTAGGAACACTAATAATAATAATAATGTTTAGAAATATTTTTCAAATTTTAATTTGTTTTGTTTTTATTATCTCTTATCTCTCCATGAAGGAGTAATGCTAAGAAATATGAGTCACCACGGAGAAGAAGCATCTATGGTCACTCTTTATTCAGACATGTTTGAGACACCTTTGTAGATCCAGGAGCCTCCTAGGAAAGAACTCATCCTTAAGGAAGAAGTTTGGTCAAGGACTGGATAGTTCAGTCTCCAAAGAGAGAAATGATTTATTTTAAATGGAGTTTCCTGTCTGTTTTCTGTTTTAGTGCCCATGTACTAAACGTCTAAACTCTGGGAACATGCAGCACCCCTGAACTGTTATAATCTAAGGAGCCATTCAGTCAAATGGCTCAGCTGCATCAGGCATGGGAAAAACTTCCCTCTGAGACTACTGTTGGAACCCACAGAGGTACAGAAAGTTGCAGTACTAGAGCAGCTGGCTGGATCAGATCAAGTTGTGACAGAAAGATGCAAGAAACAAAATCATAGGAAAGGAGAAAATATGATGATAAAGGCCAGAGCCAGCTGAGGGCTAGCTAGTTCATCAGCTCTCTTAACATTCCTACTAAAAATTACATAAAAGAGAAGGGGAAGTTGTGATGGGCTAGGATCCCTGAAATTACAGACAAGCAGAGCCAGAAACACGCCTTTTATCAGTGTTATTGCCATTGAGGGACATCTCACACTGTTGTGGTGCACGGGATCAGGGGTCTCCCTGAGCTTTTGATCCCTTGGGTATAGGCAAGGGGACTTAAGTAATTTGCATTTAAATACAGATATTTTAAAGGTAAAGATACTCATTCTGTGTCTTTCCCACATATTTTCAAATATTCAAATCACTTTTTTCCTTTCACAAATTTGAGATATCTGGCTAGAAAAGAACATACTCAACTAATTTTTTTTTTTTTAATTTCACTGACCACAGAGGATTTAGGTCATTTACCAACAAGAGCACAATATTTTATTTAAAAAAAAATTTTAAACCAGCAAGAATAGATCATCCATCCTGAAATAGAAAGCCTGGTGGCAGAGTACCCTGGATTTGCTTGGCACCATGGAGGCAGACAGAGCATCTGTAGTCTGCTCCTACAAATGTGGTGCCAACACTCACACTGACACAGGAGCCGTTGGGAAAGCCAGATTTCACACCTTCACCCTTCGAAGTTCTAACACAAGGAAGAAAACCTAAAGTCATGGCAGAGACTTTGTGGGGAGAGATGGGATATGGGTTCTGGAGTATCCGGTGCTAGCCAAGGGGCTGTGCCTGGCGTCTTATGTGTTCCTGAAGGACAATACTCACAATCATGAACCCTCCAGCCCTTTCAGCCATGTATTGAAAAGCAACAATAGACAAGAAAGACAATCCTCTGGCTCTGTGGATAAACAAAAAAGAGGCACCCCCAGAGACCCATCCTTCTTCATCAACACTTTTCAAAAGGAGACCACATTGTCTCCAAGGAGAAAGACTCTGAAAGAAGAGACCATGCTACCATCATGCTGCCATATGTCTGGCATAAGAACTCTGAATGACAGCAGTGTGCATAGTGACCAGAGCCCTCTGTTAGATTAATCCCCAGCCAGCTTTTGACTTTCACTCCGCAGGGGCACTCATGTTCTGAACATGATGCTTTGAAATCCTGGGATAAGGAACACAAAACATCATTGCAAAAATCCATAAAGTGCTTGGCGCATTTGGTAGCATTCTCAACTAAACCACAGAATAGGAAAACAGTAACCCCCCACTCCACCACCATGCACATACCTTATTTGAAAATAAAGACATAAAATCATGTACAGCCAGGGCAAACTGATTTCTATCCTAAGCAGTTTTCCACTCCTAACCTAGATCTCACCTTCAGGTCCCTAAACACAGTCTCAGGCCTTTGAACAAGTGCCTGAGCCCCAGATAAGGTTAAACACACACATCCCAGGAGGCATTAGCTCACAACTCCTTTTTCACAGCAACACTTTATAAATGACTGATGTGGACACCCAGAGGTTTTTAATGCATCAGTTGCAATCAGCACAATAGATGCTGTTTAAGGAGCTTTCATATTTGCTGTGCAAATCGTTTCCATAAATGTGTGGGTTTATCGATCTGAATAAGCCATCCCTTATATAAAGATGATGAGATCTCTGTTAGTCATCCAATATTTCAATACCAATAAAGCCACACTTTGGAGAATCTGTACCCTTTCAGACCTGTTGCTTCTTATCTTGTTTGTTCATTTGTTGGCTTGTTGCAGTTGAGTGTATAATATCTCTTATTGTATGGTTAACACCACTTAGGGAAAGCTTATTTCTTTTCATCATCTTCATGACATCTAACACAATGCTGGGTGTGCTGCACGTATGTTAAATGAAGATTTATTGTTTGCCTAGCCCCAAGGATTTGCCATATATTTAGAGTTGGGACACTGAACACTAACTACATATTAGAAACAAAACTAAGAAAGATGAATCTGTATAAGATCCACTGCAAGCTGGTTGAAATCAAGCAGAGCTGTTTTCACTAGGTCATAAGGATCAGGGGGAAATATGACAATTCCTATGAGTGTCCTGGCATTAAAGGGATGTTTTAATGAATATTTTCTAGACAATTATGTTTTTCACATTCTTTTCAAACATAAACTCCAGACTCCAGAATATTCTTTTCCAGTATAAAAAAAATTTAGTGTAGACAAACCTCCGTGGGATCCCTGCCCTCTCAAGGAAACCAGAATATTACACATAAAATATATTCTCATTTTTATCCGTTGAACATCTTGATGTTTATTCCTAGTATTGGCAGAAAATGAGGAAAAGAAGTCCTCTTTCCCTCCTTCTCTTTCTGATTACTTAAGATTTGTCTTTTTTATTGCTTTTGCTTTTAAAGTGCTGATTGCCTAACATCCTCAAAAGCACCCACCTAATTAGGAATTTAGACATACTTTGGTTTTCTTAATATTGTTTATTTATAGATTCCTGGTGGGCCCTTCATGGGGTAGTCTAGATGACTGAGCAAGAAAAGAGTGGTGTTTAAAGGTTGGGTAGTAATAGCAATGGGGTATTAAGCAATTCTGCAAAATTATAATCATGTTTATTAGTGTTTTAATTACTTTTATTATATGCTCTATAATTAAAATAAAATTTCATCCATTTATACCCTAAAATACACTGAAATAATCTACTATGACCTACTATCACTAGTCTCATGCTATCATATTCTTCATACTAGAATGTTGTCTCTTTATTGATATTATTCACAAGTTCACACAAAGTAAGTGCAAATCTCCTAATTATCTAAAAGGTACATGATAAAATGGAACTTTGATGGTTCTTTGAATGTAATATGAAAGGGGTTAACTTAGTGACAAATAGTTTCCATAGTATAGGGGGGCCTGAGACCATTTTTGCTGCAAATATCAGTTAATCAGCAGAGAACTGGATACATGACCCTTGATTTCTGGAATGTGTCATAATGAGAAGTCCTCAACACTCTAAATGTCACAAATGACATAATGAGAACCAAATTGATATTTTTTTTCTTCTGCACTTTCAAGCTTAATATTCCTTTACCTGATATTTTAACTAGATAACAGACAAGAAAAAAATAGAAATCCATTATGATTAGTTATTCAGCAAAATTTAAAAATAATCATACATAGATGTAAACACCCAGATTTTACAGAAATTGCTTGATGTGTTTTAAAGTCATGTGCAATTTCCAACTTCTTGATACACCAGGGAGAACATATGCAAATCTATCTAGTTTGGCATCTGTGGGACAAAAATCCCTGAGATGCAGAATTTCATTGGCTGCTCAGAGAGGAAAGTCACTTTGGTTTCACTTAAAAATTAACACATCCTCTCACTGACATTTAAGACTAGTAATTGGCTGTGAAGTGCTCAGTGCTGCTTTTGGAGGAACTGGGATACATATATATGGTATAGATTACATATACTATTTTATGTATACCATATATACATGTCATATATACATATATATCACATACATTTTTAAAACGTCACCATTAAATCAAATTTTTAGTCATTTACTGTATCTTTTATAGCTGTGGGACTTTCCTCATGTTGATATTATATTGCATGTATTAATACATTATTGAAGATGACGGCCTTTTTACTTTCTTAAGGATTTTTTTAAAAGAGAGAGAGAGAATTTTAATATTTATTTTTTAGTTTTCGGCGGACACAACATCTTTGTTTGTATGTGGTGCTGAGGATCAAACCCGGACCACATGTATGCCAGGCAAGCGCGCTTAAGCCACATCTGCAGCCCCACTTTCTTAAGGATTTTTGAAGATAACAAAATTCATATCAAATTTCTTTTCCAAATCCAAAATCAGTAGCAGTTGGAGAGCAAGAAGAGTCCCAAGGAACTCCTTTCAAACAGACCTTACTATCATTTCATGAACATATAGGATTCTTTCTTTTTTATTTAAACTGGAGATTGAAACCAGGGCCACTTAACCACTGAGCCATGCCCCCAGTCCCTTTTTTGTATTTTATTTAGAGACTGGGTCTCACTGAGTTGCTTAGTGCCTCACTAAATTGCTGAGGTTGGCTTTGAACTAGAGATCCTCCTGCTTCAGCATCTAGAGCTGCTGGGATTACAGGTGTGTGACACCTACTAGATAGGATTCTATTGCACACTTATAGCAGCTATGTGATACCTCCAAATTTTAATTGTAAGTATGGAGAAGGTGGGAAAAAAAAGTAAGAGAAAAGGTTGAGGATGGACAATCAGACTATTGGTACAACTAAAAAACTCCTCTATGTAAAATGTTTTCTATTTTAATTAATGAAATAAATTTATATTTTGGAATAAAAGAAAACATCCAAATAAAAAGAAAAAAGAAACCGATGGAAAATGCATTGCATTCCTTGTTTTGTCCTTCATCTTCAAATTTTACTTCTATTATTTACCCACGAAACATTTACCAAAGATATAGGAAATAAAATTAACAACTGTAACCTGTCATTGAACATTTTGTTTTCTAATCTGAAAACATGCCCCGGTTAAAAATAATTAGTTTCAGTTTTCATGTATTTGCACAATAAGTATTTCTAAGCCCCACTATGTGTCAGTTTCTTTAATGTTCTGTTTTCATATTACACCCAACCATATTCCCTCTTGTGCAAACACTTGTAAGGGCTTCACTGCAGGCCTGTCTCATCAAGAAAAATAGGTAACACTCGGAAATTTGAGAGATTGTTCCTTTAAATGGAGATAGCCAAGTACTCATCACATTTTTAAGTTTTTATTAGCTATGAAATATGAGTGATATGGTAATATTTGATTATAATATTTTCATTGTCTCTTAACATAGGAAAGTTATGTATATTGAAAATCTTTTTCAATATGTATTAATATTTAGGATCAAGAACCCCAGGAATATTACACAGAGACACACAAACACACATACACACACACACACACAGGTGCGCACGTGTGCATGTAACTGGAAGGGGACCTAAAGGACTCTTGTTCATATAATGCGTTATATGTTGAAGAAATATCCAGAGATAAACACAAAATCTAATTGTTCCTAATGCCTATTCTTCAGTGAAAAGTGCTTTTAAAACTCGTGATTCAATAGTAGTTAATCTGAGAACAACATTTGTTTTAAAATTTACTTAGTGAAGTTAGTCTTCCATGCCATTGCTGTATTAAATCGTAGTTCTTATTCTCATGTAGTTATAGTTTTCTTTTTTTAATGAGGAAAGAGAGGAAAGTTAATGAGAACCTTTCTCAGTTTTTTTTCCTGAATAAAGTACAGTACTACAAGAAATATTTTATAAAACATAAAAATGGTTGGGTCTATTGAAATTGTATTGTAGGCTCCCTGTTGACTCCCAGTCTTCAAAATTAAAATTAAAAAAAAAACACAAAAACTTAATATCTAGGATTTTACCTAGGTAAAATTTATATAATTATATTTCTTATTTTCTTTATCTGCAGGGTGTGCTGGGATTGAATTCAGGGGCACTCGACCACTGAGTCACATCCCCAGCCCTATTTTGTTTTTGATTTAGAGACAGGGTCTCACTGAGTTGCTTAGCACCATGCTGTTGCTGAGTCTGACTTTGAACTCTCAATCTTCCTGCCTCAGGCTCCTGAGCTGCTGTGATTACAAGTGTGCACCACCACGCCCTGCAAGTTATATATTTTAAAGAATGCTATGACCTACATCCTGAAAATATGGCACAAGAAAACCACATAGGTAAGTTTCTCATTTTAATTATACTTCACATATTAAAAATGTTCCTAACCAATGAATAGATATTATCACACATTCTCTATCCAAAGAAAACAGTCACACATTCAGCAGACAAATGAGAACAGAATAACAGTTGTTTAAATCTGAATCATTGTAATTTTGAGGAAAATATTATGGCAGTAGATAACAAAAGTGGTAAAATATTCAAATCCATTTTCTATCCTGAATTTTCATTGTTATAAAATAATTTTAAATTTCTTAAAATGAAAAATAACTAGAAAAAATAGAAATGAATAAAATCAAGAGTATGTTTCAGTAAATTATGATACATGCACAGCTAATGTTAAAATATTATTAAGCTGTTACAATCATACTGCTGAAAACTTAGAACTTTATGGATATATAACATACATCTAAAAATTCACATCTGGATGAATTTTGCCAAATGCAACATGCCTTTGTACTCACAACCCAATCAAGAAACAGAATAGGACCCTCTTTTCATTGTTCGAGAAGTTTAAAAACCTAGGTTCTGTAACTGTGGTCCTCAGACCATACCAGCAGCACCAATGTCACAATGGAACTTGTTAGACCGCCTAACTTGAAAATTTTTGGACTCTTTCCTAGACCTGTTAAGCTAGCAGCTGTCCATGCTTTAACAAAGCCTATGGGTGATTCTGATGCACACTGAAGTTTAAGAACCACTAGCCTAGGAAATGTATTTTATTATAGAAAGAAAAAAAAAGTGCTTACACATATAATTTTAGTAATGTAAAAAAGGCATTTAAAAGAGAAGGCAAGTAAAAATGATAAATAATGACAGCATTCATTGCTGAGCAGGTGATTTTTATTTTCTTTTTTATATCTTTTCCACTATCTGGGCTTTCTGAAATGATTATAATACCTTGGGTATATCATGGAACACATTTATTTTAGGATTATAACGTACATTATTGTCAGCTAACCCAGAACAGTTTTTTTTTTTTTTTATGACGGCAATGTGAGGTCCACTTGCCTGAACTTGGAGGCCTTGATTTGAAGTCTTAAATGATTTATCATTATGATTTTTATTCTGCATACCAACATTTCAATTTGGAGTACACAAGAGAGAGCATCCTATCCCATTATTCAAACGCTAAATATTTGAAAAGAATAAGGGTAAACTGTTATCACTGAACACATGGGTAGTTTCACAGGCAGAAATAAACATTGCCTTGCATGAAAATAGGAGGCACTTTGGAAATTGGAAGGCAAGTTAAATCCTCAACTCTTTCAATTTTTACTAAGGCTTTTTATTTTAAGGAACATGACCTTTCTTAAGAGAAGTTTTCTAATTCTGTCCTCCTCCAAAAGGCTAAAATGCATAGTTCTTTTTCACAGCAAAATGAATCTTCAATGAAGATAGATTAAAAGAGCAATTTAAAAGCTGAAAAACATGGAACTTAGCACTCACTGATTATGAAGCACCTGCTTTCAGTGCTCAGAGCATGTCTGTCCTTCCACTTTGTCACTTCAGAAGGCAGGATTTCCACATAAAGCACAGGCTTCTCTGTCCCTGGGGGCTTTTCCTGAAAGCTGTTCTGCTTTAGGGCTCACAGATCAGAAGTGTCAAGAAGGGAGGGTTCTCCAGGAGCAGCAAGCACTCTGGCTATGATGGGCAGTGTGGGTGTTTAAAGCCCCCAGCTCCCTTGCCCTCTAGTGGGCTAATTCTAAAGCCTAGGTCTCAACAATTCCCATTTTCCCTGTGGAGTCTCATTCTGTGTCAATATTTCATGGGATGCCCCCTGCTCCCTAAATCAGGCTCCTAGTTCTTTCCTGGTATTCCTAAATAAATTATTTGGCCTTGACATCTTGTTTCACTATTTCATAAGCAACTCATTACTAGGAGAGTATAAGTCCACTAAATGATAGAAAAGACATAGTAAGTCATATATATGATACACTTAATAAATTCACTTTGTAAGCTAGGAGATTCTATTTGTTGCTATAATTATAATTATCAACCTAAATTAACTTCACCAATTACACATTGTTTCTTAAAGATTTGAGCAGTCCTCAGTTTACCTACGAATGTTTAAACCATCATTCATACAACAAAAGAGGTACACCTAGGGGTGATAGTCAAAATTATTAAACAATAATTTTGTTATAACAAATGCAATAGTTATGAGCATTATTCTAGATTGAAGTCAAATCCTGTTTTGCTGCATATTAACCATTTGGTGGCAGGTTGGGAATAGTGTTGGAGTGCTGGGGGAAGTCTATGTGAGAGTGTATTTGAGAAGCTCAGTTGCATAGGTATTTAATAACTAGGTTAGAAGAATTTAAATATTTTAATAAACAGTAAGGCCCTACCAGTGCATACCAAGAAAGCTCTACCAGACTACATATACAAATGTCGTCTTGTAATACAAACAATATAGCACTATTTCCAATGAGAGGAACATACTTTGCATATAAAATAATAGCACGCTTTTCTTGAGAATAAAATTTTCAAAGAAAATAAACATGAAGAATATGGATAATTTTTAAATATAATACAGAAATGCTTGCAATCCAGCAAAATGAATGTCAACAAAATCCTCTTGGTGATACGAGTGTAACTCCTCAACATAAATGAATATAACATGCCAATTGAAATACAATGTCCTCCTGATTGGAACACCTCCTTATTTGTACAATGCTATAAACACACAAGGAATTCACCCTGAGCTGAGTGCCGAATAAAAAGGTGAACAAAAATACTCACTTGCTAAAAAGGTTTATAATTTTCAAGTACTACAAGAGAATTCAGAGGCCAGTGGTCGGTCAAGGCTGAAGTACAAGGTGAGTGGCCATTGTTATCAGAATGATTTGTGACAAACTTGGGCAGTTAACTAAAGTGCCAAAGATGAGACTGCAAGGGAAAAAAATTGTTCCTACTATAATTGTACAAAAAAATTACAGAAGAAGGAAACTACTAAGAAAATTCTGGCTTGAAACATTCAGGGTTTACTGTTTTCAACAATAGCCTATAAGCCTCAAAACAAGTTTTAATCTAGAAAGAGAGAAAAAAAATCAAATTGAAATGAACTTCACCTGAACTTATTCAAACAGATAATGAACAAAATGTTTTCTATATTTTAATACAAGCTTTTTAAAAAGAAAAATTCTGCACATGGAAAAGGCATCTTTCCCTAAATAAGAGATTTCCTTTCCTGGTCTCCCACCATACACACTAAGAGTTTATGTTCACCTAAAAATAAAATAGCACTATCCAATAATGACAACAGAGCACAATTAACAATTTTTCCATTTATACTTCAGTTGTAAAGCATGTATTTAAATAAATTTTCCCCACTTTACCTCAGATGCACAGCACTGAGTGAATCATTAAGTCTTGAGACTTACCACGAACACCAGTGGTCCATGCATAGCATGTTTTTATTGGTTGGTTATTCAATGAGTGTTTTTGAATACTATAATAAACACCTGCTAATTAACCATCCCTAAACAAAAGCAACTATGTCAAGCATAACATATCCAATCACACATATTTCTGTCAGAATATTCTTCTTGGCTCTGCCATCTAAGAGAGCTATGTTCATCATTTTCTAGTTTTCCTTTAAAAATAATTTATTGCATCTGTATGCATTGCTATCACTAACACTTTTTTTTGCTTCTTTTAGATCTTTAAAATATTACAAAAAGTATATTATACTATATGTAAGTCTTTTAGACTCACTTTCTACCTATGTATATATTATTATAATTTTTCATGGTGTTGCTTATCACCATGGTTTTACTGGTGATAATATTCTATTGTATAAATATACATTTTATTAACTCATTCTTCTATTGATGGACACATGAATTGTTTCTAGTTTTTAATATTGGAAATAGTGCTTTGGATATTTTGTGTCTATGTTTCCTTTATAAACATATCTGATTTTCACTTTAAGGGAGACATCCTGTAAAGTGAAATTGACAGTTATAAGCAAAATAAATGCTCAACCTCAGGAGATAATGCTAAATCATATTCTTATCATCCAAGTTAAGTAATTTCATGAATCCACATCCTCCTTGAAAACTATCACTATTTGGAAATGCTGGCTGACCTTGCCTTCTTAGTATGAAAATAGAAAATATGTAGGATAAGAACAGCAATACAAGTAAGACAGAAAACTTTGCATTTATTACAAGCCACTAGTAATAATTAATGAACCAGAGTTGTAACCTAAATATAATGTCTATATATTTCTGTTCTGTATTTCGTTTCTATTTAGTAAAATAATATATGAATAAATGTTGAACTCTATAAGTTATCATATAAGTAACAATATAGCCATTCAAAATAAAAACAGCACAAGATCCATGAGTGTTCTCAATTTTATCAAGGAAGAATTGCCTCCACACAGTTCTAGGCTTCCATACCATGCCATTACCAAAAGGACGTCGTCTTTCTCCACCGTCTTCTTTGATTTTCTTCTTCGGCACACCTGATAATGTCATTGTTCCTCTTAGTCTAACACCAACCCTTTTTCATTCCCACATTAAGTTCCTTGATAAATCCTCTCCAGTTTCATTGACTCAAAATACCATTTACATATTTATCAATTACAAATTTGTGTTCAATCACCATGTCTCTCCTGAGTTCCAGATCCCAGTTTCCATGAACCAATGGACAAAGCCAATATGTTCACATACTCCCAATCCACTCTTTATCTTCTGTGTTTTAGTTGTCATCACCGTCTCTTAAGATGTCAAGGTTGACATCTCAATTTCAATTTTTCTCCACTCCATAGTTATTCTTGATTACACATAGGATTACCCAATAAATTTCAGACATAAAAATGTTCGTGTTCTACTCCTGAACCATGAAAACATATCTCAGAAGATAGAGTCTATAGTTTTTGAAAACTTCCTGAATTATTTCAATAGAGAGCCAAATATGAATAATTCTGCTTTGATTCAATATATCTTTGAGTGCTACAGAGTCTATCTATTGACAATTTCTCTCATACACCTCTTTCTTTCTCAATGACACTTCTGTGGTTTGGGCCTGTCCTACATTACATGGATTATTTTGTATTCTCCTAACTACTTCACCCTCAGTGTCTCCTTCTAACCAGTCATAACAATGGGGAACAGTAGGAGAGTTTTGGTAGCATGTTTGGTTTGGGGTTTTAGTTTTTGTTGACTTGTTCATTTCTGTGAGTTAATCTGAGTCTAAGTGAGGACAGGGATTAAAGGATTGAATGAATTAGGAAGAGGTTGAAGAAAAATAACTAGAATTGAGAAGTGGGCTACTAAGTTAAGGAGGAAGTTCAAGTGTAAGTTTACATGACCATGCAATCTGAGTAGCTAGGATGATGGTGACCCCTTATGTAAAGCAAATAGCACATTAAAAGGACAAAAATGGTGGGATGGTGAATTTTGTCAGGGATATATGATCACACACAGGAATATATGGTCACACACAGAATCACAATGTTTTAGTCAACAATGGACCAAATACACAATGGTGGTCCCATAAGATTATACAGGAGCTGAAAAATTCCTGTTGTCTAATTTCATTAGTCATCACAGCATCATGGTACCCTGAAATGCCCATGTTTGTGGTGATGCTGGTGCAACCAAACTGACAATGCAGCCAGTTGTATAAATGCATACACATACAGTTTTGTAGAGTGCATAGTACCTGATGATGACAATTAGTGACTATGATAATGCTTTATGTATTTACTATACTCTATATTTTTATTTTAGACTATACTCCTTCTCCTCATTTCCTGAACATTTTCTGTCAAACAGTATGCCATGTTACACCTGCAGAAGCCTCATACATCTCTTGTTTACTACAACACTTGGTTGCATCATATTTTCTTGTACTTCACTTAATCGTGTTTTGTTCTGTTCCTCATGGCCCTAGGAGCAATAGGCTATGTAATATACACACTTGCCCCACAGCCTAGATGTATTTAATATAGTCTCTAAAGTTTTCAGAATAATGAAATCACTGAAGGACACATTTCTGAGAATATCTCCTGGTTGTTAAGTGACATATAACTGTGCTGGTTAAGAGGCCCAGAGAGGGGCCATTTCTTGCTTGACTTGCAGATTTTGAAAGGACAGAGAGTGGGTGGAAGTTATGGAAGGGACTCAGGTTGCAAACCTGAGAAAATTGGAAGGAAGCAAAGGGAAAGCAAAAGCCCCAGATTTTGGAATCCTATCTCAAAATAGGAGCCATAAAGTGTTTAAGTTGGAGCAAACATATCTTCATTTGGTTCCCATATAAACTCTATACTGTGGTAGCCATTAGTGCTGTTCAACAAACATTTCCTGTTTTTGAATAGACAGTGCTCCCAGTTAAAATCAAACACAGTCATATGACTAACTTTAGCTAACAAAATGTGAATGTCAACGATGTATGTCCATCTTGGTAGAAGTCTCCCTTTGGCTTCCTAATTGGGAGCAAGTGATAAATGCTTCCTCTATGTGTCTTTGTGGGTACTTGAGTACTACTATAGGCAGAGACCCTAGACAAACTGTGGCAGACAGGTAAAATGAGGGGGTATGTTTCACTGAAGCTACTCAGATTTGGGGAGTGTTTGTTACTGTAGCATAATCTAGCCCATCCTACTTATATATCAGGAATCTGACACTCAGAAAGAAAGCATACATTATTTGCATAACATTACATTATTTACAATATTTACATTATTGGTAAAAATGTATGTCTTCATAGAGAGCCAAATTTGAATAATTCTATCATCCAACTATCAAACCCAGATACATCTGGTCTCATCTCAGGAAGAAAGAGGATAAGACACTAATCATTGAAATTAAATACTGCATAGAGTTGGGGAGCACTAGAATGTCATTTGAACAAGCAAATTGTAATTCTATTAAAGAGGACAAAAAAATGGCAAACGTGAGTAAATCAGGAAATGGTGGGAATCGCAGATAAAGAAGTAATAACTATAAAATTCTCTTCAGAAAAAATTTTCACAGAGAGAAGAGAGGTGTAAGATGTTACTAGAAGGTTTGTTTGTATAGACTTGTCATTTCTTTGCTCATTTTAATGATATAAAATTTCAGGTCTTTTGTTTTTTTAAAAAAAGAAAAAGAAAAATGGCACAGAGGAAAATATAAATCTGCTGGAAAGAATTTGTAGTTGGTAGAACCAAGGAGTGGAGATTCGGATAAAGAACAGAAATTCAGATCTAACTGGTAGTTCAGATGGCCTTTGGCCCTCAAGACTCACGCAGTTTCTCCTAATTTCTCACTAACGTTTCTGTAAGAACCGTTTAAATAACACACACAACTCACGATTACTGCTAAGAAACTATCATGGCCTGTCAGCCTACTGGTAGACTGAGACTTAAGTCAAACTGTGCTGAGTGGCCGTTCATGCTATACCTACTGAAGGAGCCTGAGAAGGACCTCCAGATCCTCCCTACTTTCTCTGCCTTTGGGAGAAATGTGAATTCTGGGCCAATCAGAATACACCAAAACCACCGTGCCTCTGCCCTCCCCTAGCTGTCACTATTGGAACTTCCCTAATGATATATATACCATCAGAGAGACAACTTTCAGAAAACTATTAAGGGGACGAAGGAGTGAATACTGGCACTCCTTCTCCTAAATAGGAAGAGCACCAGATCCTTCCTTCTGGCCTTGCTGACTGCTGACTGCATCTTTCCCATCCCTTTATTGATAACAAGGTCACAGTTACCCTTAAGAATGAACAAACCATATTTGACCTCACACAGCCCAGAAATAACTCTTGTTAGACCCAGGAAATGATGTAGCCATTGATCACATTCTCAGCTATAGGTTTGAGAGGAGAATTGGACTGATATTCAAACAGATAAGAAAAATGCACACATTCTGCCTTTTGACAAACACTGAATTTGGAGAGATGACTCCTTGTTAGAAAACAGAATGAAAGATAAAAAAATTCATTATTTGGGGGAGAAAAATGTCACTGATTAGGAAATATGTACCACTCTTGACTCAAATGCTCAGAAATAGTATAAAAATAACTATTACAGGGAGCAGAAGAGAATGTTAGATAATTTTTTTGGCAGTCCAAGTGAATTCATGAATTTAGAAATGAAAGAAAACTCATTAAAAAAAAACAATGAGAAAAAGACAGTAGAATATGGAAAGAGAGAAAGGCAAAATTATGAAAGGCTACAGAGAAATTACTATTAAACATTAGATTAAATATCTATTGGAGGATTAAAACTATGGGGTATGGTTGATGTGAATGTCCCAGAAACTTAAGGACCTACTAGAAGAGAAATTCTGTTAGTACAGATGTAGTAAGTGAAAAACAAATAGACACATAGATCAAATTACAATAAATGGTCAATCAATAAATTTGATAGTCCTGGAATTGAAAGTATTAAACTCTGCCTAAAAAAATAAAAACTTGCAGGTGGAAATTGAGGCAAAAATAACATTTTGATGAGTAAAAGTTTCTCAATATTAGTAGAGAAATTTGTTCCTGGTTAAAAAAACATAAAAAACAATTATTAATGGAGCAGGAAAGTAATTTTACAAGGGGTGAAATAACAAAAATCATTGAACCCACAAAACAAAGAGGGAATATAAAATATAAAAAGATAGGAGGTATTGAATCAATAATATCATTAGTCATGACACTAAATGTGAACCAACTGGTGTCTCCCATGCTAAGACAGATTGCTAAGAAGGTTAAAATCAGAACAGTGATAAGCCTGTGGAATGGTATACACCTGCAATCCCAGCTACTCAGGAGGCTGAGGCAGGAGGATTCCAAGTACAATACCAGCTGAAGTAACTTTTAGTGAGATTCTGCCTCAAAATAAAATAAAAATAGGTAGGGATGTAGCTCGGTGGTAGAACAGTTGTCTTGTCCTGGGTTCTTCCTCAGCAAAGGGTAAAAAAAAAAAAAAAAAAAAAAACTTGAAGAGAAAACAGAACAGATAATATTAATATCACTCAAAGTGGAATTTGGGTCAAAGACACTATATAAACAAAGAAGCATTATGTAAAGACAAAGATATGCATATAAAGAAGATATGAAGCTCCCAACAGGTATGTGTCACTTACCATCACAACTAAGCAGATGAGGCAAGAACCATTATAATGCAAGGTTTGCATTGTAGTTTAGTGAGAAATTTTATTTCATCAGAAAATAAAAAATAATGAAGATTTAAAAGAATGTACTAATAACAACAGTAAATTAGATTAATAGCTGCAGAGAATTTGGGGGCTGTCTATGGAACATTTACCAAATTGTCTGTTTGATCACAAAGGAAACCCTAACAATGAGCATAACTTCATATAGAACAGGTTTCTTTATTTGTTCATAACCCACAGAAGTAGAAATACATAATAAAAGTTGGCCTAAAATATGCATCTGTGCACACCTGTAATCCCAGTGGCTTAGGAGGCTGAGACAGGAGGATACTGGGTTCAAAACCAGCCTCAGCAACAGTAAGGTGCTGAGCAACTCAGTGTAGACCCTGTCTCTAAATCAAATACAAATAGCGCTGGGGATGTGGCTCATTGGTTGAGTGCCCCTGAGTTCAATCCCTAGTACCCTCATCAAAAAATTAATAATGAGCATTAGTTTCTGAGGTTTAGAAGGGAAACTTCTTGTTATGGTTTGGATGTGATGTGTCCCACAAAAACTCATGTGTGAGACAATTCAAGAAAGTTTAAAAGAAATGATTGGGTTATGAGAGCCTTAACCCAATCAGTGAATTAATCCTCTGACAGGGATTAACTGAGTGGTAACTAAAGGCCTGTAAGGTATAGCTGGAGGAGGTGGGACATTGGGGGCATGCCTTTGGGGTATATATTTTGTAACTGGCAAGTAGAGTCTCTCTGTTTCCTAAGCATCATGCAAGCCACTTCCCTCTGCCATACTCTTCTACCATATGTTCAGCTTTATCTCGAGCCCTAAGGAATGGAGCTGACCGTCTATGGACTGAGACCTCTGAAACCATTAACCCCTAAATAAATTTTTCCTCCCCTAAAAAAAAAAAAAATTAATAAAATATCCAGAAGTATACCCCATTAGTCACATATCATATGTTTATTTATTAAGTGCAATTTATGAAACAAGTAGCATATCAAATTCACACTTGGTCATTCATACTTGGTCATTCATCTGAAAGAAAAAAAAATTGGAATTAATATAAATATCATTTCGGAATAAATTTTTGTGCAAAGATAAAATGATAAATTTCATGCAAGAAAACCTAAAGAAATATTTTTCTTCAGCTCAAATACCCAGAAAAAATATAAAAGACAATATAGATATGGGAGAAAAATATAACCAGCAAAGCTGATAAATAAAAAAATATATTTTGAAAAATTTGGCAAAGCATATAGCCACAGGACTGATATTTAAAACATACCAAGCTATGTCTTATATTGACTAGAAGGCAAATTAATGGAACATGAAAAGCTATTTACAAAAAGGAATCCTGCTGGCTGAAAACATATAAAATACTCATAGTCAAAATTAGAGAAATGTAAACTAAAAGAGTCTAACATCTGTAAATACCCATTAGAAAAGCAAAAATAGGAGACTAAGAGTTCACATGTTAGATGAAAATGCAAGAAAATAGCTGGTGAGTATATGAGGTGTAGAAATAAATCCAGCAACATTTCATACAATTGATAATTGGGATACCTTTTGAGCCAGCAGTTTCATTCTTGGTAATGAATCTCCTCGAAGGAAAATCCCAGGTGAAAATAAAACTATTCAAAGGAGATTGGTTGAATAATTCCAGTATATCCATAGGGAATAATATACAGCTACTAAAAAGAATGAATCTGAGCTACAGCAATTTGTCTTTGAGAACATTCCAGGAGATATTTTCAAGTGGGAAAAGCAAAAAAAAAAAAAAAAAAAAAAAAAATCGTCTGTAAATGTTGTATTAAAAAAAAGGCAATAACAATGAAAACCTTTTATGTGGAGGAAATACGGGAGGATAAATTCTAGGCATTTTTAGTGGGGTTCTAGGTGGGAGACAGTGGAGGATGTGTTGCCAAATGAAATACACTGGATCTATTTCCCAGCCAGTGAGGATAACTCAAAGTTCAGGTGGGTGACCCAATTCAATCACATTTTTTAAACTACCAAACTGCAGGCCACCCACCTGCATACATTGAAAATTTGCTACTCAAAACCAGTCACAGAGTTGCGCTTGTGAAACAGAGTATTTCATGCTCATGAGAAGAGATATTTTTAAAAGACATAAGGATTTACTTTCAAAAGTCCTAGCACACCCTCTATTGGTCTGGAAAATTAAGTGGGCAGAGAGTTTTTTTGTCCTAGAGACTAAAAGAATCCTACAATCCTTTATTGTTTATTCTTTCCCCCCGCTCCCTGATACCTTGTCCTTTCCCCTCACTAAGGATGAAATGAATGGTCAGCTGCACCTGTCCATCTGCCTGACTTGGCTCATTTAGAATTAAAATTCACTTAGTCAGCAACACTGGTATGTCTCTAGCTCTGGAATGAGAGCACTAATTCCAATTAAAAATGCCCCTATTCCTGTATGTATTATCTAATTCATAAGCCCTTTATAAAAAGGATAATTACCACTGCTTCTTGTCATCTTTGGGTTTGCGTATCTCTGTGTTGATAATAGCTTTGCTTTTAATCATTTGTTCCTATTAAAAAGCAGCAATAGGCAGAAAGAAGAAAAAAACATGTCATTTGTATCTCTATGGAGAAATTGCATGCGAAGCTGTCAAAGTTTCTTTAGACTGTTTAAATTAGGAAGAGTAGCTCTTACAGGGAATGAATGTGAAGCAAAAGATGATGCTGTTAAGAAACTGTGGATAAATGTGTTTTTTTTCATTTTTTTAAAATTTTTACATTGAAGTGTCCAAAGCATTGTGGGTATGTGTGTGTATGTGGGTATGCAAATCCTCAACCATTTATAATGGTTTGAAAATGCATGTGCCTCAAAGATTAAAAACTCCCAGAATGAAGTAACTGATATTTTTTAGATTCTGTCAGCAGTTCTAGGTTCCTTTCCCCTCAATAGAATACATCTGAAATGATCTTGATTTACAAATACAGTCAGGAAATAAGCATTATCGCAGGTATTCTTATAAATAAAATGGGTTTCTCTTGCTTCTAACCTGTCTATACCTATGAATGAGGTCAACCTAAATGGAGAAAGATTCTTGGTTACTTTCTTATAAATAATATTTTTTATTCAGATATAAATAAACCAACTAACCAATTAGTTAGTTTCTCTTCATATTATCTAATAGCTCTTTCCCAGGTCTTATATTGCTAATGGTTTTTGCAGTATTTTATTTTATTGCCATCTCTTGTAAGGAGCTGCAAACTCAGACTTTATTTTTTATCCAATCTGATAGTTAATTTTATGCATCTAACTTGACTTGGTTAAGGAATGCCCAGATAGCTACTAAAACAATATTTCTGGGTATGTCAGGGTGTTTCTAGAAGAGATTAGCATTTGAATTGATGAACTGAGTAAAGGAGATCAGCCCTCACCAATGCAGGGGGGAATCACCTAATCCCTTGAGGTCCTGAGTAGAAGGAAAAGGCAGAGGAAAAGTGACTTTGCTCTCTGTTGAGCTGGGATATCTCATTCTTCTGCCTTTGGACACTGATGCTCTAGTTTTCAAGGCTTCTACTTGGAAAGGAGCTTTCCTCTTTGACTCCTGTGATTCGTAATTCTTTGGGCAAGGAATGAACCTACACCAGATTCCTTAGGCTTTCACAAGCAGATAGTAGATCATGGGACTCCTCAGCTTCCATAATCATGTGAGCCAACCCCTTATAACCAATCTTCTCCTCTATATATAACTTATAGGTGGGTCTCTTTGGGGACGCTTGACTAATAGTTAAAACTATTTATTTGGCATGTTAATTTAATTCTGATATGTTATTTTTTGCTCTCTGTTTTCTTCATGTAGACCTTTTTTATTTAATAGTTTGGTGGTATACATTACATAGGTTTTGTTCAGAGATTTATGTTATCATCTAAAGATACTGAAATATGTATACTGTTTTAGTTTTTCTAAAACTTCTGCAAGAGCACATCTTTAAGTTCCTCAAAAGTATGCATTTTTCATTCTAGAAGTCAAGTATAAAACAAGTTTTTAATACTGTCAATATAAATCTAAATACTTATAATATATTTAATTTTGAATAATTTCCTTATATTCCTTTTATTAATATAATCTAAACTGTTCAGCATTTTACAAGGACCATTTTTTATATTTAGCCCAATTTTATTTTTAACTTATTTTAGTGACAAAATCATTTCTGCTATGACTCTGAAGTTTTACTTTGGATTCTTCTGTTCTTTGACTATGATGCCTTAAAGTAATTTTCTAAGAAAATTGCCTAACAGAGCTAGGCACAGTACCACACGCCTGTGATCCCAGCAGCTGGGGAGGCTGAGACAGGAGATCACAAATTCAAAGCCAGCCTCAGCAAAGGCGAGGTGCTAAGCAACTCAGTGAAACCCTGTCTCTAAATCAAATACAAAATAGGGCCAGGGATGTGGCTCAGTGGTTGAGTGCCCCTAAGTTCAATCCCCAGTACAAAAAAAAAAAAAAATTGCCTAAAAGAAGGCTTTGCCTCCGTTTTCACATCCAAATTGCTGGATGTAAATTGCTCATGAATCAACTTTTCTCCTCCTAGACTTTTAGCAGAATAGTCCTAATTTTCCTTGATGTCTCAATCAATTCTGATTTTATTCCTTTGAGGGATTTTTTCCCCCCAGACATTTTCTTTACAAGGTATTTTTCTTTTTCCTCCTAATTGTAAAAGTAAATAAACAAGAGTATCATAGTTTGTCAAGGTATGAGTGTCTGTTTTCTTTTTCCTCGCCAGTTTGGATGTAAGCATTTTTCAATGAGTATATTTGGGTCCCTTTTAATGAGGAATATTTTTTCTTTCAATGTATCTATTGTTATTTCCTTTTTATTATTTGTTCTGGTTTCAAGTATTCTTAAAAAATACACACTAAGTACATTTAAGCAAATAGAGTTCTCAGTTTAATCACAGAAGTCAGTTTAGAATAACTTAATATACAAATCTTGTGGTCAATCTTAACCCTTGTTTAATCCCCAGAACTGGTAGTTATCTTGCCACAATGCCAATAGTTTGAATTCCTAGATTCTTCCTGGTAAGACTTTAAGTCTGAGCCCAACTTTTTCACTGGCTGCCAATGAGACCTTATAGTCAGTCTTCTCCCACAAGACTGTGAATGCTCTTCCTGTCAAGTGTTGTCAACTTCAGACATATCTGCCATTCTTTCTTTTGTTCTGGATCTTTAACTGCATCTCTCTAACCAAAAGATGACTTCATTATTTTGTTTATAACCTCCAACTTTGTCTTGCTATAGAATTAGCATCCTTTAGACTCACTTCCATAGAAGAAAGGATCATACAAAGAATGTCTATATAATTTAGTAGAAGATCCTTTATTAGTTATAAGTCAGAAAAGAAAATGAAGTGAGTGGAAATATGAGGCCTATCACAGAGACTGTCACAAGCTTCATTTCACTACCGTGATTGAGCACTGGGTTGTAAACTGCTTTGTTCGTTTATACCAAACGCTCTCCCAACTAGATATGATGGTGATGCTTTTATGGGTAATATGTCAAAAAAAGATAAATATCAAATCTTTCTAACTTTTCCCACCTTCATAAAATGCTGACGCTATATAGAGAATCATGTTGCTGCGTCAGAAAATAAGAAGAAAGTATCTACAAACTTCAGAACTCCATGAAACACACCTAGCTTGATACCCCACTCGGAATTATGGTATCAAGTTCCATAAAGTCTCCAGGAGCTATGATGAGATACCAGCCATTACCATGAACTCATTGCTCTCTTTTCCTATTTTAACCACCATGTACCTGAAATTAACAGTTGGCCTATTTCTTAGAATTCTTCACATTACCAAATAATCTTTTTATCTCCAAGTTGCTAATTTTGTAAAATCCCCAAGGATGGGAAATTTATCTGTCACAATTCATATTCCCACAACACCTACTTCACGATCTTCAATATGAATAAATAATGAATGAATGAATAAAGCCACTGTTAATACAGAGTCATACTCACCTTCATTTCTAAATCAAAATAAATTCCTATCTGGGTGCAGTGGTGCATGCCTGTAGTAATCCCAGCAGCTCAGGAGGCTGAGGCAGGAGGATCGCACGTTCAAAGCCAGCCTCAGCAAAAGCGAGGTGCTAAGCAACTCAGTGAGACCCTGTCTATTAATCAAATACAAAATAGGGCTGAGGATTTGACTCAGTGGTTAAGTGCCCCTGAGTTCAATCCCCATACCAAAAGTAAATTCCTTTTTGAAGCAAAAGGAACTAGTTGAAACTATGTACAAAGTTCTAATTTAAACATGCCTGGAGCATGTGCGTGTTCTTTGTCTTTGTAACTTTGCCTGGTTCCCTGGAGAAATATCACTCAGAAAACATCTCTCTCAGGTATCTGAATAGACTTGGCGTGACTTCCCTGAGCCAAATATAGTAGGTCCTGACTATTCTGGTTGCAGTCCTGGCTCTGAAGACAATTGCTGTTCTATTTTAACCTCCGTCCTTTCAAGTGGTTTGGAATTTGAGATAACTACAAAAGTTCCTGAATGTATTGAAAAGTGTGCATATGCTACTTTCCCTTTTGTTTCTGTTCTTTGGCTAACTGAGAGAATTCTGTCCAGCCTGTCTGACTGCTTGCCCATGAGATTTGAGATGGCTTGTCAAAGAATAACAACAGTGAAGAGAATAAGGATACTTTGATACCGGCCAGCTCTGGAGAAGTATTTACAAGTGATAATTACCCTACAGGACCAATGGTTTGCCTCTATTGCCAGCTTTCCACATGTTCTCAAGATTACTGCAGATGGTATAAATATCTGCCTAGCTCTCGTGTGCGCAATCTAATCAAATAAATCTTCACTAAGACAGTCACAGTATTATGCCACATGCGGTTATGTTTCAGAACTATATAATGATGGTCATATTCAAAATGCTTTCTCTGAGAATTCTGAGACAACCACAAACATCCTGTGAGATCTTCTTTTATATCTTTCACTTCAACACACAGAGAGATTTTAAAAACCTCTCCCTTGGCCAGGAGATTTTCTTTCAAAATAACTCAGAACTAATCTTTTACCTCATATTACTGCAGGCTGAGCCACTGAGGAGGAAATGAGTTTCACTGTGTTGTATAAAACTTGGCTATTAATTTTTTAAAAAAATGTTTTTAGCTGTATATAGACTATTACTTTTTGAAACAGAAATAATACAGAAAAAAATATGTAAAAACAAACAGGAGCTCCATGGGGCTAAGTACAAACTGGTATAAAATACTTATGGTAGAGCCTTCTTGGTATTTCAGGAGCACTCCACGCATGCTCAGCTTAGCTCCAGTCCTGACTTGGGAGCAAGGATTAACATCCATGAAACAGGATCAAAGGGTAAGCTAGACAGAGGAAATACACCTTCTATTCTCAAATAATTATTTGTTTTTAATTGGGCCACCTAGAAGCCCATTGGGGGGTAGCAGGGAAAAACATTATGACACTGTTTCATTTCACTTGGAAAAAATAATAAATTTCTTCCATGAAACTAATCATTTTCTCTCTTTTTATATATAAAGAAAAATGATGCTGAGTGTTTCTTTCATAATACTATTTTTGTGAACATAGAAGTGTTCTTCAGAAAATCTCTTTTGAAAAGTCTACAAAGCATCAAGGATAAACTTTGCAACACAAGTGAACTAAACATCTCAAATTCCAAAATCACAAAATAGATAAGATGCTTGGGCTGGGGTTGTAGCTCAGAGGTAGAGCACTTGCCTAGCATGTGTGAGGCACTGGGCTCCATTCTCAGCACCACATCAAAATAAATGAAGGTCCAACCACAACTAATAAAATGTTTTTTAAAAAGAGAGAAAAATGATGCTGAAGAGTATATTTTGTGAAAAATTACCCCAGGAAGATGTGGTCCAATTTTATACCCGTGGAGAAATCATTCCCCAAAGCACGATCATTAATTAAGGACTGTCACATATCACTGTTGTGATTATGCACAACCCAACTCTAAGGCGTTTTCATCTTGTAGACTACAAGGTGATGTCTACACTGTGGCCCCAAATTTATTTTTACCATTTTAGAAATCCTACATAAATATTTTTCACTATATAAGAATTGAACATTTTATTAAAAAAGAAATTTAATTCGGTATACCAAAGAAACTTACTCAGTACACCAATACTGTGCATAAAATAGATAAAAGCACACTTGCTCAGTTGGAAGTGTAGACTGGGACTCTCGTGGACTCACCCACTCACAGCTGCCTGGAAAGACTTTTATGTCTCTGCAAAGAAAGATAGCTTGAAAGGAGTACTATAAAGCTACCTGTTTGCATAAGGAAAAAAATTTTTTTTTTTCTGAGATTAGTGGAAGCCATGGAAGGCAGAGTATAGAAAGGTATTGACATGGACATCCACAAGCCACCTGACATTTGGCTGTGGGTGATTCACAAGACCCTGAGCAACTCACAACAGTTCCAGGAGCAGACTGGACTAGATTGAGAAACGGTAATTGAGTCTCATCTGGCCCATGAAACCAGAAGGATCTGAGAAAGCATTATAACTCACCTCCTTCCACCTTGTGAAAGCCAAACTGACCCACAGTTATGCTTTTCTTGTCTGAGAATTATTGGTACCTTGGGTCTACTATTGCTCCCTGGACATCTAGAATAAGTAATCATGAGGACATTCCAGGTGCTAATGTTATTCTATATTTCATATCATATTAAGAAAATATAAAGTCGAACAAAGAAAGTGACCTCATCATCTTAAAACATGTGAGTCAGCTCTCCTGTGCCGCAAAATGAAGAATAAGAATTGCAAAGTTTGCTGCCTTTCAAAAACTGACAAACAAAAACAAGGTTGATTATAGTGTGTAGATCTCAAAGTAGCCCTCTTCTTTCCTGAAAATATAGTTTGTAAGGCAAGTGCTCAGGGTGTGAAGACATTAGATTATATTCTGCCTAAAGCCCGCACAGTTCCCCAGAGAGGCACCGTTGGTAGTTCAACTGGTCCCATCCAGCTGTATGTAGTATAGTGAGCAGGACATCAGCCACTAGCCTCTCAAACAGAACATCTCAGTCCCAATTAGGGACTTGATTTTTCTTGTTGGAAAGGCCATGACCAAAGTATTACAATATGCACCACCTTTCTATCCCCTCCTCATAATATAGTTTGTAAACTACATTATTCCTTGCAAGTTAGATTATTAACAGTGATGGAAAATATTACCTCTGACACCAGCGATACCTGAGAACCTAAACGTCTGAAAGTGACTTTTGTCTCTTTCTGAGCTCACCTGCTCACCAATATTTTATTTTCCCTCTTCAAAGTCACCGATGAAGGTATTTTATGTAAATACTATATATACACTTCCAAAATGTACATTTATTGAGAGTAGAAACTGGATTCCAAATGGCAAATCTTCCTCTCCTTTGTCAGTTCCTACTTATTTATTTATTTATTGGACAAAGCTGCTGAGAACACCAGGTTAGAAGGAGTAGGACCAATCCCTGGAAGGAATTTTATAATCAAGTAATGATATTTGTAGGAGGAAGAAGGTATTTATGGACCCCAAACTCTTATTTTCTCTAGCCTGTTTTTCACAGTCTGTAGCAGGGCCCTGATGCTTCTTCCTTCCACATGACAATCACAGAAAGCAGTAGTGGATGAGTGAATTGGTAAGTGCAAAGAAGGTCAATCAACACATGTAAACCCCATTAAATCTCTATTTTTTTCCCAACCTGGTTTAAGAAAATGTAGAATATTGGTACATTATTTTTATATTTTAAAAAATATGTTACCTACATATTTCAGTATGCTTAAAAAACTTCAAGGCTTACACAGAGAAATTATTAGTGGTTACTTCTTACTGCTGAGAATGTCCCAGGTTGGAAGACCTTCACTGTAAGCATGACCTCAGGATGGTCCAAGTGCTTTGGTAAAATGTGAATTCTGGAAGAGTTAATACTGAGATCAGATATTAGCCCTAGACTTTAACTTGCTTAGAAAGACAGTCATTTTGTTTTGTTTTGTCAACTTGGGACACTAGCCATTTTCAAAATAAGATAGATGCTCAAAGTAAGTTTGTTGAATGAATTAATGTATCAACCAACCAGTTAACCAATCAATTAATGTATCTTAGACAAGTTTACAAATTATAGCAACAGGCCAATTCCACCCACACCTCTTTCTTGCTTCATGACTACCATATAGACCACAATTTGCCTTTTGATATTGTCATGAGTCACCTTCAGGATCTGGGAGCAAATCTCCAAATAGGTTGAGTCCCATCTTCCTCCTTTTTACAACAGGGAAGATCCCCCTTTACCTAGTTTTTGTCAAAATCCAGAGGGTGGTATCCACACACCTCTCGGCTCAGGCCCTGGTGAATGACAAGTGCTCCTGTCATTAATTCCTTAAAGTTGCCACTTGATTCTTTCAAGGAATATATTGTTTTTCTCTCTTTATTTAAATGATGTGGCAAGAATGTAATGAAAATAAATTCTGCAAAAATATTATTATGCAGCTCCTGCTGGGTGATAAAATGTCCCAGACGTCAATTGTACTCCCTTTCAGCACTTACAAAAGTGGATGACGATAATTTAAAAAACAACACAGCTGAGCTGATTAATCATTTAATACCCTACACTGCATCACATGTTTCTTTGGCTTCCCCAAGGTGCTTGCATATTTCTCTAATGCCTTTTGTGTGACACTTAATAATACAGTGCCATGTTTGCTCTTCAATAGGCAATTCCTTTCATTTATTACATTTTGAGAAGGTTGAAAATAATACAGTGAAGTTTTGGGGAGTGAATAGCACCCTCTTAAATGTGCAGATGTGTATTCTTCTCTTTTGAACACAACATGAACCGTAAATGAATTTTGGTTTATTTACATATAAATATTTCTTTTTGACTTTCTGAAAAGTCATCATATTTTCTAGAATGCCAGCTAATTTCTGTCTTAACATGTCATTCATTTTTTTCCTTAAGTATTTTTTTTAATTTAAAACTGGAAAATTATTTTGTCTAATCATAACCATATTGGTTCAAATATTGAATGCCTTGGTAAGTTGTTTTTTGAAAGCTAATAGGCTGAAGTCTAGACAGACATTTCAGTGATTAAGTAAACTACTCAGTCAATTCAGTTAAATAAATTGGGTATGACTAACTCATTCCGATATCACCTAACTCAGCTTACTGCCTTGTCCAAACATAGTAGGCACTAATAAATATTTATTGATTTAAGTTGCCTGTTCTTTAAAGTGAAATGTACTTAGGTTGAAACTAGAGCAAGTCATTTTGATAATGCATGTGAAATGCCTAATAGCTCCTATTAAGTCCTTTTCCAATTCATGCACACCTTCTCTTGATTAGTGAGTTTCATTTGTTCCTGTTTTATTATTGAGCATGGATTTAGATGCACATTGGCAAATTGTTTTCCCAATACCTATTATCTATTTTGTTATAATAATTGTTCATTGAATCTTCAGTCATCTCCCCATCATCTTTGTTCTAAGTATCCCTCTGTTGTGAAACTGTATTACACAATATTTTTTAAATGACTTCAGAAAAAAAACCAAAGCAGAATCGCCATGGGTGCCAATGAGAAAGTGCTACTTCCCAGCAAGTGTGATTCATTAATAAGTGAGTTCACTTTGAAAAGAAAATCATTAATGTTTTCACTCCTATGAGACAATAACTCTGTGAGAGTTAGATTTGATCAAGCAATGATAAGATGAATGGTAGGAAGATACAGATGAACTGTGAAATTATTACTTCTGGGAATCTGATTTACTACTTTTTAATTTTTAAATGTGAGAGCATGACATCTAGGAGATCAATAAGTCTGAGGAAAGAATAAGATTAAGATATCACCCAATGTGTTCTATTAGCAAGGAAGAAGGTTTTTAACTACAACCAACATTATACAATAAAGAAATGTATTAAATAGCTACATGTTGGATTATCTCTCTTGATCTTTTATATTTTGAATTCCATGAAACCACCCCTACAAACCACTGAGGAACATAGATTTCCATTGTATAATCTACAGTTTGTCATTATAACCAAAACAACTATAAAACATGGGGTTTGGTTTTTTATATGACAAATGCAGAGTTGCTATTCAAAAAGCTAAGGTTGGCACTATAAAATTCACTTCTAAAAGTGAGCAAATGTACAGTTGATGTATAAAAAAGCCAAATTAATATTTTTTACTTCCCTTTCTGTACAATCAGAAACAAAGAACAATACATATATACTCTCAGAATACCCTGTTTAACTTTATTATTACAAATGAACAACCCATGTCCCATTAAGGCACAGAATCCTACAGTGGGTCTACATTATTACACTTAGACCCAAGGTCTCCTAAATCACCCTTAATGACTTAGGTGCTTGGAGCTGGCCTGGGCCAACAGTGACATTTGAGTGGGGTTGCCCAATCCTAGACCATAAACCACATGAGCCTCAGTCCTGGCTTCTGAGACATTCTATGGTGCTCTCCAACACTCTACCCACACACGAGCTTGACCAGATGCCCTAAGGAGCTCTGAGATTCATGTCTATAGGGTTATCTTGTGCCAAACCCAGATTCCAGGAGAGCAGCTTGGCAAGCAGATTATCTTGATTTTCTGGCATGGTATTTCTTTCACAAGATTGCAAGAAAAAAGATTTCCAAAACAGTGCTGACATGGTGTTTGGTGGGGTGGGGAACTTTAATCAATTCAGACAAAGGCCAAGTCTGGACCTTGGGCTTTGGATAATCCACCAAACATGAGCATGTACACAGGTCCTTGTGTGATTCTGGCTCATCCATACTTTGACCTCAGAGTTACTGCTGGTCTATAGTACCCGAGTGCGATGGTACAATGGCCAACATCCATTTCCAGGGTGTTCTTGGCAAATGAGAGCAAGGAAAGCCCTGCTCACTTTACAGGCTCCCTACCACAAGTCAGACATTTCTGAGAATGGCTTCCACTTATCTCCTCTCAAAGGCTTTTGAGGACTTTCTAATCCATGGACCACAGGTGGTCCATTGAATGATGCAACATCGTAAGTACTGATGTGACTGACATTAAAAAATGGTAATAGGGAATGACAAAGGCAAAAAAGATCTATATTACTTCAATATAAATCGGCTCTAAAGAACCATGGCATTGTGAGAAATAATAACATTTTCACTCTTTTTGTCATGGGAAATACTATGGTTTGGATCTGGAAAGTACACCAAAAGCTCATATGTTGGAGGCTTGGTCTTGGCTGCTGAAATATTCAGAGGTGGGACTTTGGGGAAATGGTTGGATCATGAGGGTGTTGACCTCATCCTCATCCGTGGTTGTCTATTCAGAACTGAATGAATATGTTAGAAATTTCAGGCAGATGGGATATTCTTGGAGGAAGCAGGTCACTGGGTCATAAAGCAGGTCACTTGTCATAGATAGGCACCACCGCTCTCTCCCTACTTCCTGACTGCCACAAGTCAAGCTGCTTTTGTCCACCACGCCCTTCTGCCATGATGTTTTGCCCAATCTCAGGCCCAAAGCACTGGACCTGCTGATCATGGACAGAAATCTCTGAAATCATAAGCCAAGATAAACCTTACCTTCTCCAACTTTTTTTTTTTTGTCAGATATTTTGGTCACAGAGACAAAAAGCTGATTCACAAAGTAGGAGATGTGAGGAATGAATATAAGTGACAATAAAAAATGCAAAGAGACAGTGCCTAGGTGCATGTACTACTTAGCTAATAAACAAATATATATTGTATTAGGTTTCTCTAGAGGAACAGAACCAACCACACACACCCACACACACACAAAAAAAAATTATAAAAAGGGGATTTATTAGATTAGATTACACAACCAGAGCTGGATAGTCCCACAATGACTGGAGAGCTGGAGGAACCAGTAGCTGGTCAAAATGTGAAGTCTCAGAATAAGAGGAATCAACAATACTACCCCAATCTGGTATTGAAGGCTTCTGGAAACTCCCTTGAGAATCACTGGCAGAGTCCTCTTTGGAAGAGTGAAGGAAGTGAAGTCTGATATCCTCAGGTGATCACAGCAGCAATCAAGAACCCATTCAAGAAGAATCAAGCTTGTATCTGCTACTGCTTCCTTGTTCTTCCAACTAGTATTCCATCCAAGCCTCCAGCCTATTGGATGGTGCTGCCCACACTTAGGGAGGGTCTCTACTTCTGTTTGCTATCCCACATGCCAGTCATTCCTAGACACACCCAGAAACCTCTTAATCTTAGGCATCTCATAATCCAATCAAGCTGGCTCTTCAGATTAACCATTACATTTATGGACTTCTTTTATTATTTTCTAACTCCATGAATAAATCTGTATACCTCATGAAAGTCCTATAATATATGTATGTTATAGTATATTTTAAATATAAAACAGTTTATATAGAGAGAAACCTGGCAAAAATATTTGCCTGAAGTCTCAAGCAACCTAATGATGGCCCTGAGTTTCTAAGTTTGAATAATATTTCCATTCCTTTCTTATGTCATGCAAAAACATTTAGCTAGCATTTGTCCAGACTCGCCAAGCGTATTGGGAAGAAGTTCACAATATCATAAATCAAACAGCTATATTTCACATCAGTTCTCAGTTGTAAGAATATTGTCCCTAACACTGAATCAAAATCAATCTTCACATTACATTCCTACAGTAGTGGTCTTCAGTTATCGCATGTCTCAGAAGAACTCTGGGAGCTTTTAAAAACCATCAGGTGACCAGGTTTCATGGTTCAGTGATTTTGTATGCTAGCTTCATGGTTGAGGCCTCTATGACAAGACTCAAGAACAGGAGAAAATAATGCAAATGTATTTAATATGTGTTTTACATAACATGGCAGAAACGAAGGCCCAATATGGAAACACAGTTAGATGAAGGAAGAGGTTCTGGTATTCTGTAGCATAGTGGAGTGACAATAGTTCAAAAAACCTGTTATATAAATTTCACAAAGATTTAGAAACGAGGAGTTCAAAGGCTCCAAACATAAAGAAGTGACAAGGAAAGGGAAGTGCTAATTACACTGATTTGATCAGTGCATGTGTGTGTCAAAATAGCATATTATACCCCATTAATATGTACCCAAAATGCATGTTGATAAAAATAAAATAATTTTATGAGATTATAGTATGGAAAATAATACATATGTCATACACTTGTTATAGCAATTCAACAAAAATAGAAAATCTACAGCTGTGTTGCTCTGCCTATCCTGTAAGAAATATTTATCTCAGATAACTGCAGTTCTCAGATTAATGCATTCAATCTTATTTCAAAGGGTTGACAATGGTTTCCCTCCTCTCTCACCAAGATCCTGTCTAATCACAGAATGTGCTAGAAGGGTCTTCTGGACCAAGTCACCAGAAGTCGTTCTGTAATTTCCAGGAGTTACCTTCCCTTCCAAGGAGAGAGAAGACATTATTTTGGGTTTTTCATATAAAAGAACTTAGCGTATACTCTGCAGCCCAAATGAGTAGATAATTTAAATTCATTTCATAATGTATTCCTTAAAGATCTATAAATAAACCCTGAGCCTAAGATGCCAGGCCACCTACTGCTGCCCCAGGGGAAATGGGTTGTTTTCAGCCACAGATTGAAGGGACCATTGCTCTTCAGCTCTTTTCACTATCTACATACACCCTCCCTCTTTAAGTAGGCTCAGTCCAAGGGAGACCTGAGCACATTAAATAAGGGTCATCCCAAGAACAGCCAAGACCCACTGCTGGCTTAGGCTTAAGAGACATGTCATTCTCTATCTTCAGTGGCTAGGAGGGATACTTTGAGTTGAGCCTTTTGCTCAGGCCCTACATGGGAGAAAATGTGAGTTTTGTAAAGCAAGTCAATCATCACCAGGGATTCTGTGAACATCCAGCAAGCAACATCTTTCTGGAACCAATGACCTCTTTCTGAAGGAATGGACAGATTGTTTGCTAACCTAAGCAAAAGTAAAGTTTTTCAATATCATTTTTACCATCTGGTAAAGCAACAGGGACTTGCATATTGTGCGTCCTCAATAAACAGTTGTAGCTATGAAAAGAACAAAGGAGGAAATGAAGACCCCAAGAAAGAGGAAACGATGTGTATTTGCAGGGGGGGACCAGTGATTGAACTCAGGGGCACTGGACCACTGAGCCACATCCCCAGCCCTATTTTATATTTGATTTAGAGACAGGGTCTCACTGAGTTTCGTAGCACCTTGCCCTTGCTGAGGGTGGCTTTGAACTCCTGCCTCAGCCTTCTGAACTGCTGGGATTACTGGTTGTGTACCACAGTGCCCCGTAAAAACCTGTGGATTTTTTATGCTCACTTTGATGAAGAAGTAGTAAGCTGTGGAGTAGTAGAATTGAAAAAGATAGGTACGCTCACATAGTAATAAACTGTGGGGAGTTTTGTAGTGCCATTTGTTCAGATTCTTCTTACCCTGTCCCTATGTCTTCAGAGATAAAGGCATTTCTTTTTTCCAGATATAGGATGGGCACCATTATAGGGGTGCAGAAGGGTTGACTGATGACTTGCCTCTGAGGAAAGTCAGAGAATTCCTCTATGGCCTGAATCAGGAAAGAAGGACAGTTCAAGGTGAGAGGGACTTAACTCATTTTTCTGTTCCTGCAAATGCTCATCTGTCATATTTGGGAGTCTGTGTTCTCTATTCCATTAGGATTTTTTTTTTTTTTTGGTCTGGGTAGGAATAAGACATTGGTGTATTCAGAAGCTTCTACCTGTGCTCCAATTAGTTTCACAATAAGACTACGTTGAGTTTTGTTTTGTTTTGAGTACCAGGGATTGAACACAGGGACACTCAACCACTGAGCCACATCCCCAGCCCTATTTTGTGTTTTATTTAGAGATGGGGTCTCACTGAGTTGCTTAGCGCCTCCCTATTGCTGGGGCTGGCTTTGAATGAGTTTTTAAGAATCTATAAATAAACCATATTCTGCCCAAGACAAGCTAAATGAGAATTGGAAAAGCCGGCGCCCAAATTGTTGATTCAAAATTTTTTAAAATCTCTGATAATTCCAACTTGCAATGTGTTGAGAACTACCACTCTAGAGTAATTTTAGTTGGTGCTTTTATCTGTACATGGTGGGAAAGGGTGATCTCTTTTATTTAAAGTGAGTAATTCCTTTGAAACTGTTACAGAGACAAACTTACTCATAAATCTCATTAAATTCCAACATTGTTACATTTGACCTACAAAATACCGTGGTTCTTGTGAAGTTCAACCATAAATTTCACTGGATTTTAATTAAGTCAGTTCATTATTTGCATGGACCTGTCCACATTCTCTTGAAAAGCAGAGTGCTTCTAATTTCATACATTCTTATTTGCTCATAAGTGAGGTCCCTGGAGGAACCTGAGCATACCTTTAGAATTGTGGAGTAAGGAGACTGAAGATGAAGCCAAACCCAATTCCATAGTCCCTTCCCTTCCGGTCTTCACAAAGACCTCTCTCCCAAAATGCAGAATTACCTTGCAGCACATGGGAGGCAAAACCAGCCTGACTGATACGCAAAAGTAGGAGCTGGCAGGCTTAAGAGGAGCACAACCAAATCTCAGTCTTGTGTTTATCCAATCGATAAACGCCATGGCTCTTGAATAACTGTTGTTTAAATTCATTTCTCTGTGGCAGAACAAAAGGAGTGTCATGAAAGCAATGCTGTTAGAGAACTCATTAGAGTCAGGAAGGAGAAAGCAGGCTTTAAGATAATCACTCTCAGGGAGACAACATCCAACCATCTTTTGGTTCCCAATAACATCAGTAGGCAGTGTGGCCGGTAGGCAATGCCACTTGCTTTGTCTGTAGAAAGATTACAGAAAGGAGAATAATCAATAGACTCATGGCAGAAAATCTCCCTGGTTTGCGCAACCCTTTGGTTGAATCTTTTGTCCCTAATTCGGGTTTTTTTTTTGGTAATATGAATCTCCTCCAGTGCCTTTCAGTATTAGCATTTGAGGAGCAGTTAGCCAAGCAGAAAGGCCACAGATCAAGCCTATTGTCTGCTGGCAAAGGCTCCATTGAAGCCTAATGAACGTAGGAATCCAGCAAAACAAAGAATCCTTAGTGTCTTGCACAAATGAATCCTACATCAGAGAAGGCCGAGGGAGTCCTTTTGATTATCTGAAAAGGTAGTGATTAGAAGGTGAACCTATGCTGAACCAAAAATAGGGGAAAAAAATAAAAGGATTAAAAGGAAAGAAAGAAAGAAAGAGAAAAGCAGAGAATAAAAAGATGTAAGAACAAAAGAAAAAAAAAACTTTTTTTTTTTACCTGCAATGCTTCCCCAAGGATGTAAAAGAAAACTTAGAACCTCATGTATGGAAGTCCGTGATGCCCTTTGACCCCACTGATGCAGAAATTGGCTCACCGTGGTCTCTAAGAGAGAGACTGGATGCATTTGTCTTTCAACCTTTTTTTTTTTCAGAAAAGAAATATTTGTGGAAAGTGAGAGGAGCAAGGAAATGTTCACTTTGTTGCATAGTGGTTGTCTTTTAGGGAATATATGTTCTAAAAATGAACTGGTCTTTTCTCTAAAATTTTAAACATTCATTTTTTTTTTCAATTGAATTTGTGATATCTGCTTTGGCTTTGACATAGTGTTCCTAATGTAATAGTTATTTTAAAACATGAAGAATGGCCAATGTATGTCCTCTGTGACTTGTTTTTCATGGGCCTTCATTGTTTCGCTTGTGTGATTTTATTTTTACTGACTCCAGTAGTTGGCTCTATGTAAATATTAGTAAGTTTCATTATTCTTCAAGGATCAACAAATAGCATTTTTTATATTTAGGTGTTAACTCGATAGCACTTTTTCAGTGCCCTTCCCCCTCCCCCTTTTTAATCAATAAAATATAAAAACTATATACATGGCATGACTCCTATCCTTGACCAGGAGTCCTAGTGAATGCAATGCCTGGGTGAAACCGTGACCTCTTTAGGTCACCAGAGAGCTGTCCCATAGAGCCCCTTCCAGCTGTCACACATTCCTGAGACTGGTGATGGTTCTGAGGAGCTGCTGGCCAGACATTTCCACTCATAAACTTCCCAACTCGCAAAGCTGCATTGTTTGCACTTCGGCTGTGGGTCTTGAAGTTCTGCTTCTTTCTTGCTTATTGGGTTTACACTGTGTGAACCAGGGCAGCCGAAGGAAATTGCTGCTGTTCTCATTATCCGCATGTCTGGATTTGGGCTCCAAGCTGAAGTATTTGGTTTGTTGACTTCAGCACCGGAATTCATTTCTTTCTGCTCTCTCCAATTATTGCTGCTTTCTTCTGTTTATACAGCTCTCAGGGACTCAAAGATATGCCCGTGTAATTAATTGTCTTCTCGTCCTTTCCTAATAAAGAAGGTGATTCTGTGAATATCGAAGAGTCAAGCGATGTTCATCAGGCTTTGTGATTTATCTTTTGCTTTGGCCAATCCCATCAACGTTTTAATACAAATCAAAATCCCTAAGCACTAAGGGTAGAGCTCATAGGCAGACTAGCCATTTACCATTCAAAATATCATCTTCCTACCAAGGTCAAGTCATCTCAGGGGACAGTAGACATTTACCTAGAAACCTCTGGGGAAAACTTCAGTTATTCACTTTCCTGGATGTGCCATTTTTTCTTATTACTCATCAAAAGTGAGTCATAATCACATTAGATTATGAATCCAATTTTAAGAAACTTGTTTTTCCTTGCTTCGCTGTTACTACAGGTTAAACTTTATGTATTGTACATGAAGGGATTGTCAGCATTTGCCTTCCAATTAACTGATAAAGCCCCTTGGAATTTCACTAGGACATGTGAGAGGCCTTAGAGGGGAAACCATCTTTGGATGTCTAGTTTAATAGGATTGTACTGTGACAGTTGGGATTACCTTGTGTTCCAGTATAATTCCAACCGAGAAATATTTGTCACATTTAATTGTCAATTTGGTGTTATAATTATGTATTAAGTATATTTATTCCAGTCAAGCATTAAGGTAAGTAAAACTAGCTTTGGGCCTCATAAGAATTAGGGGAAAGCATGGTGGAGACTTCATTATCTACCTATGGGGAGGCTGTCTGTAACTATGCCGCCCTGACAGCCCTTTGGGAATGGCATCTTAGGTTTTATGTGTGTGATCAGTGTCAAATTGTGAACCGCCACTTGGGATTCATCAAAGCAGGATGCCGCGGGGCCTTTTCTCTGCTGAGGAAACAGAGCCTGATCTTTTTCCTAATAGCCTCTGTACAGGATTACCTAATATCTTTAAATGCTCCTCTCTGGGCCTGCAATCTTTTGCATAATCCTATACAATTCTTATCTCCTATGGGTGCCATTCTTGCTTAGAATAAAACAGTGTCTGCCTGAGTGGCAATTTATACCTGAGAATTGTGAATTCTTCCTTGTAAAAGTTTAGATTCTTCCCCCCCACTTCTTTTTCCCCAGACCCAGCATTTACACTGAGTGTTAGAGAAAAAGACAGGAGAGAAGGGAAAGTGATGTCATGCATTTTTCCCATTGTCCTTCTATCATCTCTTCTTTCTATTTCTACGATTGCATCTTTTCTCCTGGGAAAAGGGGAAATGCCTTCTTTGGATGGCTGAGAGTGGCTATGTAGAGTCCAGCTATAGTTTAAAAAAAAAAAATATATATATATATATGTATATATATATATATATATATATATATATATATATATAGCTTTTGGAGATTGGGTAAAAGTTCCTGCAGAGCACCAACTTTTTTCTGTCCCAAGATAAAAATACATTTTCTTTATCTCTGTGAGTGAGTGAATGGGGTTGAGGTTCTTACTCATGGACAGATTCTCATCTCAAAAAAAACTTTCAAGTAGTAGGATCAGGGAGAGGCCCATGTTTTGTAGCTGTTACTACCGATGTGGTAAATAAAATGAGATAATGATGCATATGAAAAATTGAAAGTCATAAGGCTCTTATCATGATTATTATCCAAAAATATTACAACATTACGAAAAGGTGGTGAAATATTTAGTGCTTCAAGATAACACCTAACAAAGAGTCCAAATTTAAAAGAAATGGATAAATATCGAGAGCCAGAAATCTAGAGAAGACCCTAAAAAGCATCTTGTCTCCTGCCCCCTATTGATTCCGTGTCCACACACAAAACCATCTACACCAGTCACTGATACTTATAATGATCTAGGATTTGCTTTGTTGAAGGTAATCAAAGTAAAAAAAAAAAAAAATGCTGTTGAGAGGGTAACACTTGTATCAACAGCCCTGCGTCAAGTCAAAATATCTTATACTATGTGGTAAATAGAATTCCAAGTCCATGAAGTGCAACTCTCCTACTCTACATTGACCTAGTCATCAACAAAAAGGGTTTGAAAGATCTGCCATCTAAGGAGCTGGGAGCCATTCAAAGGCTGCTCAGGAAAATTCTGAGCCCAAAGTGGGTGGTGAAGGGGACAGGACGAAAAGGAAAGGGCTGGAGGAGTTAAATGTGATAAAAAAAGGGACACTGAATTAGGTAACCCTGATGCCAGGAGCCTCTGAGTATCTCAGAATAAAAATCAACAGACCGTGGGCAAAATATGCCACCATCTTCCCACACATTTATGAGACCTAATAAATGACTCGGCTAAGATATAAATCTTTATTTCTGTAAAAATGCACTGTTAAGGAAATACCACCCTATATCATCTAGTGATCTCTTAGAAGTGAGAATTAATCAGAGGGAAACAATCACCCCTGAAAGTCTTTGATGCTGACTAAATAAATGTAAGATAAAATTAGTACAAATGGGTAACAAGAAATGATTTCCATATTTTACTGACAAGTAATGTTAGGAATCATTATCCTAATGCTTTATGAACTTCTTGTATTACCAAGTGACATTCTGGAGTAATATTATGATCAGGAGCAGAATTTTTCATCCCTGTTTGACTTAAGCAAGGCAGTTCTCTAGATTTCTCTAGTGTGTGTATATATATGCTTAAAACAGGGAGAATCAGACTTTTTTCCCCCCAAGAATCATCATTTTCTTGATAGAACAGAAAAGAGTAAAGAGAACTTATTATTGAAAAACTTTATATAGTCAGATTCCCTGGGAAACCATAATCATCACCAAATCCTTTTTGATTCCCACTTAGTTATTTTAAGGGGAGAAATTTCTCTCAATACCTTAAAGCATGATCTGTAACTGATCCCCAGCATGACAGCAGAATAGAAGGCTCAAGAGGGCAGGAGTTCTAAATCCAGAATCCCCCTTCTTTAACATCTGGGCAGAGTTCCTATATGGTGGACGTGAAGGTCATCAAATAATTTAGAGCTTGTCTAGCCAATTGTTTGAGGGTAGAGCATGTTGCTAAGATAGACAGCAGAGATGAGGAAGAAGATGGAAAGAAATGTGACCTTTTTGTCTTTCCTTCTCCTTCACAGCACAACATCTACCAGTCTCTTGAGGGGAATTTGAGCTTTTGAACCTCAGTCTTCTCTGGAATCTGAGACTGAGCACTCTCTGTTGGAGCTAAAAAAAAAAAAAAATCTCAGGGTTGGAGGTGGGGTGGATCACAATCCTTAATTTGATGGAAAGAGATTGGCCAGAGGTGATCAATGTTTCCCCAGGACTGAGCAACACCAGCCACAGGATTTTCAGGGAGGAAGTACAGGTCTCCTTGATCCAAGGAGCTATGCAAGAGTGTGGGATGGTCTTACCAGTAGAGGACACTTGGGGGCACAGAGGCTTCTCCTAATGTCAGCAAAGTGGTGGCAACTTGCAGTTCACACCTCCCACAGCCTAGAGAATGCTCATAATCAAAGAACAATTTGGACTCCTAGTCCAAGTTTTTAAAAAGTTAGAGGAAATGCATCTCCAAATTAAAAGAAAACCTACAAAGATTCAATGAAGGCATATAATATATCCCTGAATCTTAATAAATATGGTTTAAAGTATTTTTTAAATTTCAGTAGAGAAATAGAAAAAAAGGCATTAACAAGAAGAAATAGAATAATTTAATTGATGAGCTCAACTTAAAATAGGCTCTTAATATTCATTAATAGACACTATTTTCTCAAATTTACCAATTAAATAGTCACCAGAAAATCTCATATTAGTCAAAAAAGGGAACTAATCAATTTTTAATAATAGAGATTTTCCCCAAGAATTTATCTGCACCCCCAAAAATATTTGAAAATGCAACCTTTTAAAATTATCCAAAACATAGTAATTTCTAAAAATCAATAAACCATCTCATAATTAACACTTAGAATAAGTGAGAAGGACTCTACAAATGAGAATAGAGCTTTATGTAAACATTATTAAATTGGACTTTTTTGACCCAACCTTTGAAAACAAAGGACAAGCAAAATGTGGAGGTTAGAGAAACGCAGAGGTAAATCCACTTCCCAAGTGGAGCAGCCTTGAGGCTCATTATCCTAGGAAACAAAAGTGGAGCCACACAAGGCCATCAAGCCTGAAGAACGCTATTCTCAAGGAGCATCAGACACTTATATATTGGTTCTGTATATGTGCCTTACTATTTGTTAATTTGTCTGACTTGAAATGTAGTATTAGCCATATATAATACCATGTTTGGTGTGTGTGTGTGTGTGTGTGTGTGTGTGTGTGTGTGGTGCATGCATGTGCTTGCACACACACTCTGGCATGCCTCTGTGGTCCTTTTGGAAGCCAAGATATGTGGAGCCAGACTATAGACAACATACTGAACCTACAGGGTATTATGAAATATTTGGGATCCACTTGAATGTGAAGACACAGTAGTCCCCTTTGAAAAGAATCACTAGTGCAATTCAACAGCCATACTTCTTACTTGGAAAAATTTATTTCCTAGGCCCCCAAATCTTAAGATGTGTACTGTGTTTACCAAGGAGTCTGTGAATATCTAAAACTAGGCAAGAATCTTCACTGCAAGTTCTTTGGCTCTGTTCTTTGAATTTTCATTTGTTTTGAGTTCTTGAGGTAGCTGCCTTTCTTTGCTCTCCTCATCCTCTCATTAGCTCCTGTCAGCATTTAAAACACTGTGTCTGTGACTAGTGGCTTGTTTTAAGAAAGCACTGAAACATGGCCCATACAGAAATTATGATTTCATGGTCTCTGCCAGATCTTGTAATTTAGCCACCCGCCTCCTCTCACATGGATCACATAGGAGAGCACTGTCCTACCAGATATTCCACCTACATGGCTGAGATGGCAAGCAAAAGCTAGAGCAGCTGGGCACTGGAGCTTCCCTCCATATTGCACTAAGAACTCTGGATTCATAGGCAAAACTATTCTGAAAGCAATATTTTTTCTTTGTTCTAGCGAAGCTCCAGATTAATAAATAAGGTACATTCATTGTCCTGGAAAAATGCATATAAATGAAAAATCTTTCCAGAATTATGTAAACAGTTCTCTAATGTTCACTCCACTGTGCATTGCTTTTATATTCTCAAGTGTTTGTATAGATTAGCGGAAAAAAATTGTTTCATTCCCAGGCTCTCAGGATTCTTACTTGGTCCAATTCTTCATTTGCACCCTCATGGTGTGGCTGGATGGTATCGCAAAACCAGGGCTCCCAGTTGGCTCTGATTCAAAGTGTCAGAAAAACATGAGTGACTTCCACATCAAAGTTTATAAGGAATGTTTGCATTAGCTAAGGTATTAATTAAGGTTGTATTAGTTAAGTTATTGTAACACACATTCCAAAATGTATAATGGTTCAACCGCAACACTTATTTCTTATTTATGAAAACTCCAAACACAGCATTCTTAGCCAGTACCTCTTTTCTAATTGATAATTCTTGGGAAACCAACTGTCTTCCAAATGGTAGCTCTGCCATGTTTAACAGGAAGCTTCCAAGTCGGCTTGGGGAAGGATCCCTTTTCCAGCCAATCAGAAAGAGTAAACCATAAAGCTCTCTATAGAGCAGTGGGCTGAACTGAAAGGTGGTACACATTACATGCGGCCCTTTTATTTGCCTAAAGTCAGTCTCATGATCATGAAGGAAGGTGGGGAAATGGAGTCAAAGTTGTGTGCCCAGAAGAAAAAAAAAATAGGTTTGGTAGATATTCAGAGAGCTTTTCTCCTACCACAGTCTTCCAAATTCATTTTTGGTTTACCATTGTCTTCAGAGCTGGAAATATTCCTCAAAATCAATGCAATCTGCCTAATTAACTTGAAATGTATTCCCCAAATCAGACCATCACATGTAAATTACCATTAGTTATATTCTGTATTAAATGATCTATTTTGAAATTTTTTTTTCGCATATCAGTATCCTTCTCATATGGCTTTGTCTTTTTCCCTTTCTTCCTAAAGATTTGATTTTAATCTTTGGCTGCTGCACGGTTCATCTCTAAAAGTGCACTAAACATAGAGCTCATTCAGTTAAGCTAGCCAGGAAACAGGATAAGCTTACTGCAATTTCTCCCTTAGCTAAGGGCTTTATATCACCAAATGTTCCATAGCCTCTGCTTGGCAAACTGAAATTGCTGCTGCCCTTGCATGAACCCAGGATAAGGTGATGGGTCAGATAGCTGCTGCTTCATCCCCACACAAGCCAGATGCTGACACCCAAAACTTGTCTAAGCATAAGCAAAACCAGAAGGTTCAGTAAGCGTCAGACTAGCTGCCACTAGGCACTGCTTGATGTTTGTGGAGACTGACATACAAGAAAAATTCCTGAGAAATCCCCCTTTGGCAGTGCAACAGAAATTTCACATCCACCCTAAAATCACTTGCTGAATTATTTGCCCAATTCCACAAAATTGTCCATCAGCAGAAAGGACATCTGGGAGTTTAGGCATTACAATGCCACTTCAGGGTATGGTTTGCTAAGAACCACAGATTGGGAGATGCTTCAGTCTTCCTGTAGTAAGAAGGGTCTTCATGATAATCCAGAAAGTAAAAACCTAGATGTCAAAATGATGGATAAATATCAAAAACATTGAAACAATTTGGGTGCGAAAAATAGTATTTCTAAAACAGAGTCTGACATGCCTCCAGACCCTACATGTGTAATAACTGTCATGATCTGCCAGTGGAGACCTGGGGGTCAATGATAGCTGCTCAGGCACTCCCCTGCCTGGCTAGGCAAGTCTCAAGAAATCAGCCATGGAATCCTGCTGCACAGTAGTAGCATGTAATCCTATAGGATTTTGCTCACTCTAAGGTCCCTTAGTGGCTTGTTGAGTCTCTTCCTCTCATTATTTGTGTTCTTATTGTGACTTGGGGCTATTTACCTCACCCTGACCTTTCTCTCTTTCATTTCTTCATGAGAAGAGAAGGGGAAGCCATCATCAGAGTGCATGAATTTTCTATCCCTATTTCTATCATTGTCTTTCATCCCTAATTCTTACACAAAACCCAAACAACAGTCCTACAGCCTGACAAAAATTATGACCAATTTTTCTTACTCCCTTATTTCATAATTTAAATATTACCTATGTCTTTTCTCTTCTTCCATCTCAAAGCACATCTTTCTCCTTTACCTTTCTCTAAAACCTAATCTCTACTCTCAGTCAGGAGGTAGTTAAAGAACCTGACAAATAGACTTCAAATATGTGCTCACTGGCTTATAGGTAATAGTGTATTCTGTAGTCTTCCTTAAGGAGTGGGTTTGCATAAAATAGAGTTGGGCTGAATAGAATGCTTCAACAAAACAAGTGACTCTAGTGATCAGGACATCTGGCATTGTGGCAGCTTGCAGGGGAGATGTGTGGGGAAAGATAAGGTTTCTAGTGTCCTTTAAATAACACAGCTAACATCTCGAGGCTCCATCATTTCATAATTTTTTTTCCTAAAAAGTAAAACATAAAGGATTTCGTTGGATGTAGTCACTGTTATAGGTTGTTTCAAATACATAACTGATATTTAACTATATTTTTATTCAATGCATTACCCTAAGTACAAAAAGGCTAGGGTGGCAGTATTTAATTTACCCTCTGCATGATTAAGAAATGCATGTGTATGCTGCTCCCAATTCACTTCATTTACGCCTTGGAAAAATTTGTAGATGAAAATAGTAGTAAATGAACTAAGAATAACTATGTAATGGAGAAAAAACATCAGAGTGCAGAGATGCAAATAGCAACGACTTCTGCATAAATAAGCAATTGAAGAACAAACACGTTTTACAGGAATTGATGTAAGACTCAATAGAACTCAATAGAAGATCTCAAGGCAAAGGAGGCAAAGAAGAGTAAATACACAGAGGCTCAATGAAATAGTAGCTATCAACACCAAGACTCATTGATCACAGAGATACAGGCCCATTGGCAGTAAACTCCAATAATCAGAAACCCTTCACAGTGGCATACAATGAAAATTGATACATGTAATAATGACTCTAAGTCACTGAAGAATCCTGAATGCCTCTGAATCTCTAAAAATTTGATTGTGCTCAGTATGATTTTAGGCATAAATGCATTTATTTTTTGAATAAAGAGACTTGAAAAAATATTTTTAAAGAGCTATTTTACTCAAAATCATCAAATTTTAGGACTAGAAAATGTCCTCTTCTATGATCAAAGTGGAGTCATTAATTCAGGAGGAAACACCAAACCAGAGAACAGAGGCTTGTCAGGAAGGCCATAAAATTGGGGGAAATTTAAGGCCTGGGCTGCAGAGGCTGGGATAAAGGAACAGCTGGATCCTAGGGGAGATATGCCTAGCAGAGACCCCCGGAATAACAAACATGATTTGCCAAAGTCCAAATAGGGAAGATTTATACAGCCATATCCATCTGGTATATGCATAAAAAAATCCAAGGACAAGCTGGGCACAGTGGCACACACCTATAATCCTAGCGGTTCAGGAGGCAGGAGGTTCTTGAGTTCAAAGCCAGCCTCAGCAACGGAGAGGCACTAAGCAACTCAGTGAGACCCTGTCTCTAAATAAAATACAAAATAGGCCTGGGGATGTGGCTCAGTGGTTGGGTGCCCTTGAGTTCAATCTCTGGTATTCACCCCCCCCCAAAAAAAAAATTCAAAGACAAAACCCCCAAGTGTTAGAAATAGGAGTGTGAGACTAGAAGGACATGACCCTACATCCCTAGCCTCAAGGTTATGATCTACTCTACGTAACACTGTCTGGTTGGTGGGATATCCTGAGGTATTGCTCGCCATCTAGAAGGGGTCATTAGTAGTTCGGTCATTGAAACTAGCAACCCCACCTCTGCCTTCTCCCTTACCCCATTTTTTACCAATGAGAGAAACTAAGGCTTATATCTGGTGGGCTGTCCAAGGTCATGCATTTGGAAGTAGCAGTGGGGACTTATATTCTAGTTTTGTATTTTCTTGGAAATAGCCTCCAGTCTAAAGACCAGCCTCCACACTGACATGCCTGTGGGCTCAAGGAATCCAGTAATTTTCTTAGTCCTTTTTTTTCCTAGACTCAAAAGTCAACTAGGGCCAGCGGAGGAACCCAGAGTTCATTTCTGCTTTGTTCATTTGTTTGTTTGTTTGTTTTACTGTACAAAGCAAGGTACTTCAGACTAGATGGCTTAGCACTTTGGGGTCAATCCTTCCTTCTGAAAGTTAAAGGGGAAATTATCCTCAGTGAATTGTAAATGATAGCAGCCCACTAACTGCTTCACTTCTGCTGTTCATAGGGGCAGAACTGGGGCAGTTCATCCAAATTAATTTGAAAAAGAAACAGGCAGAGTTAAGTGCTCTGGTTTGATATAAGGTGTCCCCCAACCCCAAGCTCCTGTGTAAATGCAGGACGGTTCAGAGGTGAAATGATTTGACTCTGAGTGCTTTAACCACACCAGTCCATCTGAGTTTAATTGGATGGAGTGGTTAACTGTGGGCACGTGGGGCATGACTGGAGGAGGTAGGTCGCTGGGGGCACACCCTGAAAGGGTTCCTCTGCCCGGAGTCCTCTTACGCCTTTCCCTCTCTCTACTTCTGGCTGCCATGAAGTGAGCAGTACTCTTCCACCATAATGTTCTGTTTCACCTTCGGCCCACAGCAATGGACATGGAAGACCAGGGACTACACCTCTGAAACTGTGAGTCAAAATAAGCTTTTTCTTCCTCTAAGTTGGTCTCATCAAGTATTTTGGTCACAACAATGTAAAACCGACGAACACATTGAGTTTGTCATTCTTGATCCATTTAAAAACTTTCATTTAGGGTCTACTTTGTGCCTAAAAAATAGGAAACTAGAAAAAAAAAAAAAAAAGACCATCTTGATCCCAAGGATTTTATAGCTTATCGATGATGGACCATTCAGCTGAATCCAAACAATAGAATTTCTCTAACTCCCTGTGTAAATAGTCAACCTCTGTCCGCTATTGTTATTGTTCTTTAAAATCACACCATGTAATAATTATAAAGTGATTTGCCCTGAGGCAGAGCTTGTGGTCATGGTGTGCCTGGCTTCCTGTCAATAAATGTATTGTTTTTTTTTCTATTTTAAAATAAATACTCATTTTTTGATCAATGCAAAATGACTTTTGTAGATTTGCTTGACATGTTTTATATAATTGAAGTTTTCCAAGATGAATCCATTTGTTGTGAATTCATTTTACCATACCTTATGTCTTCCCATATTAAGTGACATAGATGATAAACTCAGGCTTTTTCAAGCTCTTGGATTTTTTGATATAATAAGCAAAGAATCTCTTGGCTGAAGATGGTTAAGTGGAAAAAATAATTGAGCTAGACTCCCCTTGGACATGACCCCACACACCTGGCCTCCAGGTCAGAACCTTCTCTCAGGCAACACTGTCTGGCTGCTCCAATCTTTTTTCCTTCCTTAGCCGACCACAACTACCTGAGTTGTCTTATGATAGTCCTCTGGTCATATATTTTTATTCTCATGTTCATTAATACAAATACAGTAATCGAAAACAACTGCATCTTCATTTGGATTTTCTTTCGCAAGTGATAAATAAGAATTCAACATGTCCATCTTCTCTATTCCTCAGCAATAGTCATTTATTAGAACATGATTATGATTCTAAAACCTTTCCTAATTATAAAGTCATTCAAGAGGTTTATTTTTTAATCACAGGCTTAACTTTTTGAATAATACATGCGTACACATGAACCAACAACAATGAAATGACCTGAAATGAGGAGACTCTCACTCATTCCAGCTGTCCTTGTCTGCCTACTTGCTCCCACCTCCCACAGAGGTAGCTAATGTCCATATTTTAAGCTATGGTGTCATTTTGTACTGTGGGAAAAGACACAACTACATAGTCACATCCCTTCTTACTTACACCAATTTTACCATGTAAGGCGCACCAATCCAAAATTTGCTTTTTAAATTTGTTTGCTTAATGTTTTAAAAAGCTTCCATATTAGTGTATAGAAAGCATCCTCATTAACCTTTTTTCTTTTATTTAATATGTAATGACAGGTGGTTTCTCAAATATAGAAGTTTTCAAATGCAGGTGTTTTGTGCAGATAAATCAAAGTTACTAAACACTATTCAATATCTGTTCACAATTGAATAAAGGCAAAATAAGCCCCAGTTCTCCACCTCTGTACTTAAACATGTTATTCAATGCCCAAGGGCCACAGGAATCTTTAAATACATGTATACTAAAGATCAATAAACTGCTCTTTTAAGTTAATTTAGGTATGCAAAATATCAATGATTGATTCTTCATTAATCTATCTACAAAGGGGAGATGGCATTTTACTACTAAGATAGCTAGAGTGTTTGGATAGTTTCGCCATTCCCCTATTCTTTCTGAGAGGTAGGTAAACAGAGTCAGGAATATGATTAATCTACAATTAAGTCATAAATTCATAAAGTTGATAGTTGTCCTTAGCTTTATAATGGTACCACTAGATTGAACTCTTTGCAAGGATTATCTCATTTAAAATCTTTTTTTTTTTTTTTAAAGAGTGAGAGAGGGGAGAGAGAGAGAGTGAGAGAGGAGAGAGAGAGAGGGAGAGAAATTTTAATATTTATTTATTTTTTTAGTTCTCGGCGGACACAACATCTTTGTTGGTATGTGGTGCTGAGGATCGAACCCGGGCCGCACGCATACCAGGCGAGCGCGCTACCACTTGAGCCACATCCCCAGCCCAATTTTAAAATCTTAAACTAATATTGTATAATTATTATCATTCTGACAGGCACAGTAGTACATACCTGTAATCCTAGCAGCTAAGGAGGCTGAGGCAGAAGGATCACAAGTTGGAGGCCAGCCTGAGCAATTTAGTGAGATAGTAAGCAATTTAGCAAGGCCCTGTCTCAAAATAAAAAATAAAAAGGACTGGAAATGAAGCTCAGTGGTAAATTACTCCCGTTCATTCCCAGGTATCAAACAAATATATTATTGTCATTCTGATAATAATTAAATTAATAAGTTAAAAAGACAATAAAATGCTTACATAATTGACCACAATCCACAATATTAAGGTACAGAATTGTAATACAAAAGTCTAGTCACCAGAAAACAGAACCCAAGTGCCCAACCCTGCATTATGCTAACAAGAGGCTTTCATTAACTCTAAATCCAAAGTCTTATTTGACAGTTCCCAAGGCAGGTGGGCCAAAGTTCGTTTTCCACTGCCACCATTTAATAACAATATCATTTCGGTAAGGTTCAGAACCTCTTTCCAAGCCCAAGAGAATACCAAAATTTAGGGCCATCAAGTTGAACACTGGTCCACAGTCTGTGTCATACCCTTTGGTATTATGCAATGCCACACTGCTGTAAGATCAAAGAAAATGCACATCAAATTAGATATGTTCCTGGCACAAATGAATGCCCAATAACTGAGAGCATAAAGAATAACGGTAGTAACATCAGAGTGGAACTCATAACAAAACTGAAGTTAGAGCAGAATTTATAGATATAAGCAAGACTATCTCTGAAATGCTTGACAAAGTAGCCTCAACTTTTTGAGGTACTGGGAAACTCAGAAAAGTTAGAGGGAGCATAGTCTCCTAAGAGTGAATTTGATTGCAAAATATCAAATATAAGCACTATATATTGACTTGTGGAAAACAACACCTAAATTGCTGTACTTCAAATTTGACTTAACCCACATTATTGATGGAGAAGCAGCGGGGACTAAAATTTTTTTAGCTACTGAATGTTCAATCTTACTCCCTATCTCTCTACTGGAGGAGCTAACATTAACCAGGGGGAGAGACCATTTAACAGAGGGACTGGGGCTTTCAGAAAGGACTCGAAGCATTTTTTAAGCAGCTCTATTAAGATATAATTCACTATTATGCAATTCATCCCATTAAAGTGTAAGAATCACTGGCTTTTAGTATAGTCACAGATTTGTGCAACTATCATAACAATAAGTTTTATAACATGTTGTCACCTGAAAAATAAACTCTATACCCATAGGTGGTCACTCCATGGTCCTCCATCTCCCCCTAACACATGGCTAGCAGTGATTTGTTCTCTGTCCTTATAGATTGGCCTACTCTGCAAATGTTCAGATGGAATCATACAATATGTGAGTCTTTGTGACTGGCTTCTTTCACTTGCATGATATTTTCAAGGTTAATTCATGTTATAGCATGTCTCACCACTTCTTTTTATTATTGCCAACTAATATGACCTTGTATGGATATACCGCTTTTGTTTATTAAAATTAACGTGCTTTTGTTTAACCATTTCTTAGCATTTAGATTATCTCTACTTTTAAGCTGTTATATGCAATGTCATAGACATGTGTGTATGAGTTTAATAAAAATATGTTTCTGTTTCTCCTAGATATATCTGTAGGAGGGGATTTGCTGGGGAACATAATAATTCTGTGTTGAACTTTTTGAGAAACTCCCATACTAAAAGTGGCTGCACCATTTTACATTCCTGTAAGTTGAGTCACCTTTAAAGCCTAAGAGTATATGTTCACACTTTTAAAAATTAGTGACTTTTACTTTGATCTACCATTTCGCATCTACTGGAGTAACTGCTTAAGAAGTCACATGAAATGATAAAACTCAGGAAGCAAAATATTATTACATATTAATTTACTAAAGTGCTTTATTTGTTTAACACCTTCTGTCATTTTCTTTCCTGTTGACAATCCAGTCACACATGTTGTCTCATCCTTCACTTATAATCCATTTTTTTCCTCTCGGAACCTTATCCAAAAGCGTTCCCAGTGTGAGAAAACAATTCACAGTACTGTGCATCAGTTAACCCAGTGCTACTGACTGGAGTCTCTGTATTAGTCTCTTTAAATGCTTTCCTGCTGCTTTTACAATTGTAACCTCTAGATTCTCAGTTATAGTTTGACAGAAAAGGAATGGATTGTACCAAACAACAACAAAAAAAATGGAACAAAAAAGTGAATTTGCATGAAATCATGTTTCACTATGCTGTCCATCATCCAAGAAACTAAAAAGGAAACAATAGCAAAACCTAATCATAGCTATAGTTCTATGCCTTCTCTTTGTTTATAACTTTTAAATCCATAAAAGTGTATCTCTTAAAGGTCAGGAGGATATGTTATGTATTGATGTTGTCAACAAAGGAAAATTACTTATTTTCAACTTACTTATTTGAACATATAATTGAATATTATTCCCTTCCTGTGATGCACTATCCACAGAAAACTATCCACTGGTGTATTACTCTTTTTCTCCTTTCGATTACAGGAATTTCTCCTTTGGTGCTGTCGTAAGAATCCATACAGTGCATTCAGAGCAATTTCACAAATATTTATTGGGTGTCAACCATCTGCAAGGCACTATACTAAACATTCTTTGGAAAAGAATTTAAAAGCTATTATTCTTTTGAATGTGCTCATTGGAAGCAAATATTCCTCCATGGATGGTGGATTTTATTTGGAGAAATGGTCAAAAGTTATTCAAAGTCAATACTGATGGATGAGGTGGGTAAGATCCATCGAGCAAGATGACATTCTTAACGGTCAAAATTATGTGTGACTATAAATTTATGAGGCTGATTTTCTTGCGTGGTTCATTAACCAGATTTGAAGAAAATTCCGCAAGAGGAGTTCCAGTAACATTTTGAGTAATGGCAGCCATGAGGAGGTGTGTGGTGCCAAAGTAACTATTTTGATGGATGGCACTCTTTGGATATATCAGTCCTGGCATGTTTTAAAAACACATTCATTGCTTATGGTCACACGTTATAGAGTGCCCAGAAAATACTGGACACGGTAGAAATTCAGCATATCCATACCAGGATAATATTATTTCCTAGTGACTGTGCTTTCACCCCTGACTACGATAGAAAACAACTGATGGGACATGTGACTTGTTCTTTCTAGAGCCAGAGAGGAGCTTAGGAGGCTTGAGTTTTCTGTCCCAGCAAAAGAATTGACCTAGAGGAAAAACATTGCAACTGCCAGGTGACTTGCCAATGCAGGGCTTATAGGGAAACTTCTCCACGTGGCATTACTTGTAGAAACAGTCACAGAACAAGATACGGGTTCTTATCATTTGTTCAAAGATTAGAATTACTTCAACAGAGCTTTAAAGGAATAAATCACGGTTGAGTGTCATATATTGACTACTTACTGCATTCTAACCCTTACCTAAAGTCATTGGATGATGCTCCATCTGAAAGCTTCTCTTTTATACCCTAAGCCAAGAATTGAAGATAAGGGATATTAGTTTTCTGGAGTTGCCGCTACAAATTGCTATGGACTAGGTGGCTTAAAATAACAAGAATTCATTGTCTCACAGCTCTGGAGGTCCAGAGTATTAGCCAAGTTGATTCCTTCTGAGACTGAGGGAGAATATGACCCATACTCTTAGCTGCTAATGGTTGCTGGCAATACTTTTTTTGATTTCTGTTTTGATTTGTTGTTGTTGTTGTTTGTTTGTTTGTTAGATGTATCCCTCTCACCTCTGTCTGTATAATCCCATGATTTTCTTTCCTATATGTGTATCTATACCCAAATTTCTTTCTTTTTATACATCCCCAAGCCCCTGGATACCAAAGTCTAGTATGACTTCATCTTAACCAGATCACATTATTGAAGACCATATTTCCAAATAAGACCACATTTAGAGATGCCAGGTGGCCAAGAATTTTGGAGATACACTATTCAACCCAGTATTACAGGTATACTAGAAAATTGCATATGTACAAAATATACTATGTAATCAATACCCCAATCAAGAATCAGAACATCATCCGCCCTCTAAAAACCCAGCTCACGTTCTCAACTAGTCACCAAATACCCAAAGATAACTACCATCAGGATTGTCAACAGCAGAGATGACTGGTAATTGTTTTTTGACTTTATGTAATTGAAGTTACATGTGTCCTCTTTTGTGCCTCACTTTTCTACTCAACACGATTTTGTATTTAAAATTCATTCATGTCTCTGTGTGCACTTATAGATTATTTATTTTTATGCTATGTAGTATTTATTATATACATATTTATATTTTTTAGATGTTGATGGACCTTTATTTTATTCATTTATTTATATGTGGTGCTGAGAATCAAACCCAGTGCCTCACATGTGCTAGGCAAGCCCTCTCCCACAGAGTCACAAGCCCAGCCCCTATTTATCATATTAATATTCCACAATGTATTTATCCATTGGTGTTAGTCAGCTTTCCCCTACTATGACAAATTGGAATAAATTGAAGAAAAGTTTGTTTGGTCTTATAGTTTCAGAAGTTGCAGTCTGGTTGCTTGGTACTCTTGTGGCACAGTATCATGGTGGAGGCACTTTGGTGGAAGAGGTCTATTCACCAGTCATGATGTGTGGGGAGCATAAAAGAGAAGAAAGGCAGGGGCAGGTCCTAATATCATCTTCAATGATCTAACTTCCTTTCACTAGTCCCCACTTGAAAGAGGTTTCATCACCTTCTAATAGCGCAACAGTACTGAGGACCAAACCTTCAATATGTGAGCTTTTGGAGGTCACTCAAGATCCAACTGTAGAGCTATCTTACATAAATGGGAATTTGAGAGTTTCAAATTTGTGGCTCCTATAAGGAGAGCTGCTGTGAACATTCTGGTACATATCTTTTGGTAAACATATATATGCATTTCTCTTATGTATGTAATTAGATTGGAATCTTGGGGTGGAATTGTTGGTCATGAAATAAGCTCAAGTTTAACTTTAGTAAATAGGGACAAATAGTTCTCATGCTGCCATCTGCAGTGATTGAGTATTTGGATTGTTCCATATCCTTCAGAATACTTGATATTTCTCATTCTCTTTTGTTTTCTCTCTCTCTCCTACTCCCCTGCTCAAGCAAACCTCAGGAACGTCCTGCTATAGCTAAAAGCCAAATATCCTAGGCATTTCTCTGTTATTGTTTTGTTTCATACATCTACATGTCTAGAAGGGAAGAATTTAGAGTGTAGACACAATGAGTTCACCAAAATATCTTGCCAGAGACAACACACAGAGAGTTTGGGGTGCCGAGAAAATGACCTTCTCAGAAGTAGACTGACAGTGGGATACCCAAACCAATCTAGACAGATTTCTCAAAGAAGATGGATGCAGTGGGAAGCCCAGAGCCTTCTCTGTGGAAGCATGAAATCCAAAGAGAAAATAAGTTTTGGAAGATGATATCCCAGGCAGATTTGCAGAAATAGTGCTGTTTCTCCTCACAGCAAAGAGCCAGTGAATACGAAGGGCAGTCCTGGGAGACAATAGCTCAGGATGAGCCAGTGCAGAGTGAGATCCAAAGGACAAGATGGGACCCTTCCCCGATGCCACACTGAAAACACCATACAACCAGGAGACCCTAAAGAAAGATAAAAGTAGCCTTTCAAAGATGGAGATAAAAGAAGCCAGCCAACACAGTAGGACGAGGGGCCTGAACTAAAAATTAAATGTCTCATAAAAGTGGACAATGTGACTGTGGATTTCTTTCTCAACCTCCACTTCAAGCAGAGGGACATACATACAATAGACATTTTGTAATTATTTATTGAGTAATGGATGACAACTAGCAGTAAGATCAAAAATGCTTTACGCGTCATCAAGGGAAAACCTGTTATTACAAGTTATCTTTTCATCTCCGAGAATTGGGGACAAAGTGATAGAGAAGGGTCTCCATTGCTCGCAGAATTGACATCAGCTCCGTAGAGTGGAGAACTACACCTCAGATGCTTCACTTATTTCCCAGAGTCTGTGCTATTAAAGGTCTTTAGATGCTTTGTTTCGTCCTCTGTGATAGCTGCGCTGGGGTGATGACATTTCATCTTGAATGTCTAGAGGCTTGTTAGCAGAGACCCGGTCACCACCAGGGATCACAGCATTCTTGTGCTCAGTCCTTAGGGCACTGATCTCAGCTGTACAGCTGGACTCAGCAGCAGACGCCACACGGTCTAACATGACAAGCAGCTGGATCTCCAGCCAACAGGCAGTTATTGTCCTGAAATGAATGGCAGTTTGCAGAGCAGAGGGGGTGTTGGCTTTTTCCTCTCTATGTTACTGAAAGCAGCGCAGCTTCAGCAATCACAGAGATCTGAAGAGGACAGAAGAGGAAAGGGTAGCTTGTCTTTGCAGTATGCCACCAATGTGTTTGGAAAGCAGCTGAAAATGGGCATCCCAATCTGCCGAATTCATTTCCACCAAATCGGCCTGGACTGGCCAAAATTGCTTAGATTCAGTGTAATGCAAAATACAGACGATGAGGCAAAATATTCACTTTTAGAAGTAAGCTTTGCATTCAGCATATTTTCATGCCACTTTCCATAAGCACAACTAACAATATATCATGGTTCTTACTTTCTTAGCAATCTCTTTCTGTTGTTGCAGGAGAATGCTCTGCCCTGTAAATCAGGAAGTGAGCAATAGAATGAATACAGCTTTAGACCAATGTTTGCTCTGAGACTGGGAAAAAAAATCAAGGAAATAGTAACTTCCTTTCTTGCAGAAGTCTATGTCTGCCTGGCTCTCAATTTGAGCAGTGCTATTGGCAGTTTTAGAGACATCTTCTCTTTTGTTTCTTAAAGAAAGTAAAACATCAGCCAGTCAAGAAGGAAATTTTTTGTTGCTGTTTTGTTAGTCAGTAGCTTGTGGCACTTTAAGCCACCAGGGGGAGAGATACAGAGAGTGCTTCATGTCTCCCAGAATCTTTGAAACGTTGTTTTTCAAAAAGTATTCAATCTTCATGCTCTTTACCTCCAGTGACAGCTGAATGAGCAAATATGTTGGAAGGACTGTTTCGTAAGTATTTTACATTTTAGAGTTCATCTATGCAAAGCCATTCAAATTTGGTTAGAGATTGAAATGACATGCAAATAGCACATGAAATACTTGTTTCATAGATATGGACATAGAGAAATTACTTATAGTCCTGAGTCAGTTGAAGTATATATATAAGTATCTTCAAATATCAGAGTACATTTGGAATGTCAAGTAATACATGGGAACAAAACAAATATAATTCTAATCAAAACTAGACAACCCCAGTATACAACTGAATAGGGGCTTGGGGTAAATTGCCCTCTGTTTAATTATCAAAGAGGAGATGGAAGAAACAAATAACAGAGACCTTCCATTAGCGAGAAATTCTGAGCCAATATCACGAGGCTACGCCTAGATAGAGATATAAATGCCTTTGAAGGTTTAATAAAAGGATCTTGAACTGTAACAACATTTTGGCTTTTACATCCTTTTAAAGTCAAAGTAAATTTAGTAAAATAATGAGAGATCTCATACCGGTAACCTGTTTGTTGAAAGTGATTCAACTGGAACTGTATAGGTAAAGATAATAATTTTAGAAAGTATGTAAGAACCAGACAGAAATAAATGTAAGGATAACATATCATTTTGGAAGTGTAGAAGAACCTGACAGAATTAAATATAAATGTGGTTGAAGCTTAATGTGGGTGTGTGCTGTGTAATAGGAAAAACAAAAATAGACTGGATCATTAAAACCAAATTCTCAATCTTTCAAAAATCAACAAAATTTGTTAAAATGAAGATAATCAGATCAATAAGAGAAATCAGATCAATAAGAGAAAACCAAATATACAATAGTATTACAAATAGCAGTCTTTCCATATAAAGAGGAGATTTGAAGTATTAGAATATATAAAACACATATATCAATACATTTGAAAACCTAGAAAAATTTTTTGTCCCTCTACCAGGCAATGCACATTGCCAAAACTTATCAAGAAAATTTTATGAACCTAAAAACATTTTTTGAAAATCAAGATCAAAAGCTGACAAAGATGTACTTCTAACAATAAGTCTAAATTGTTTTGTGGGTAAATTCTTCAAAATCATTAAGGTATTTTATGATACAGAGAATAGGAGAAACAGAAAAGGGAAAGGTTCTCAATTATTTTAAAACCCAGCATTATCCTAAAACAAAACAAATAAGTAGAACAAAAAAGGGTCTAAATACAAATCCCAAAGACAACACTCATACATCACACCCCAAAATAAAATATTTCCAAATAAAACATAATGATATAGTTAAGGGTATATATGACTGAAAATATTTTTTAATATTAAGGAATGTGAAATAATATGTATAATAAATATACAAATAATACATTATAAAATAATAACAGAAATACTTACAAAAAACATTTGATAACATAATCTATTCTTCATATAAGTTTTTTACTTTTTATTTTTCTTTTATTTTATTTTTTGGGCTGGGGTATTGAACCCAGGAGTACTTAATCACTGAACCACATCCCCAGACCTTTTTATTCTTTGAGACAGGGTCTCCCTAAATTGCTTAGGGCTTCATTAAGTTGCTGAGACTGACTTTGAATTTGGGATCCTCCTGCCTCAGCCTCCCAAGCTGCTAGAATTACAGGTATGTGCCACTATACCTGGCATGTAAGTTTTTAAAAAAAAATAATAGAAACTTTTTAACGTGAGAAGAAGTAGTTACAAGATACTTTCAAAAATATTATTTTCAGTAAGAAAATTTTAGAAACATTCTCATTAAAAATGTCAGGTCCAAGTTATTTCTTGGTTATCATCACTAGTACTCAGGAAAGTTAGTTGAGATCCTTGCCAAAGCAACAATACAAAAAAAAATAAAAAGGAAAGAAATGTAAAAAAAAAAAAACAAAAACAAAAAAAAAACTCTAACAGGTAAAACTAATACTAACTTAAATGCTAAGAATTTCTACTTAAATACACAACTGAAAAACACACATTACAAGAGACAGGTTCAACATGAAATGTCAGGCTTTCCTATAGCATAGTAATATCTAGTTAGAAAATGCTGTCAAAAGCAGAGGAAGTAGGATCTCATTCAAAAAGCAATAAAACCATGAAATATCTAAGAAAGAATTAATAGATGCCATCATACTTAATAGCTATTTTAAATGTTACTACAGAACCAAGTAATAATGATAATAGAGTATGTTTAATCAATGCTATCAGTTCCAAAGTGGGGGAAATTCAAATTTATATTCTTTCAAGTAATATGTGAGAGGGCCAGATTCTCTCCTGTATTTGGCATTGCCTTTTATGACTTCCTCATTTCTTTGGTGACTAAGGAAGTTGAAACCTGTATGTTTAGGTCTATGGTTCATATGAAATCAACTTTTCTACATAGAAATAGATAGGATTCAACATTTAATATTGAATATATGTTACATTGGTCTTTAAAAAGCCATCTTTTCCCCCATTGTGTTATAGTGTCACCTTTCCTGTAAATTAGTTGACCATATATGTGTGCATGTGTTTTTGATTCTGTTCTATTCTATTGGTCTACCTACTTATCTTTTAACCAATTTTATACTGTTTTAATTTGATAGCTTAATGGTCAGTCTTGAAACTTTGTAGTTTGTTTTCCAATTTTATTCTCATTCAAGAGAATCTTTACTATTAAGGGAACTTTGAAGTTTTATATGAATTAGATTGTTCCTTTCCAACAAAATACCTTCTAGGATCTCATTTAGAATTGTATTTAATAATAAATGAGGATAAAATAATATTTAATACATTAAGTCTGTTAATATGTTTATTAAAATGGTCCTTAACTTTCCTAGGTAATGTTTTATAGATTTCTGTCTACAGAAATTTTCAGAAGCATATTCTGTTGAATAAGTCCTAAGTATTTAATATTTTGGATGCTGTCATAAGTATATATTTTTCTAATTCTTTTTTAGTTATTTGTTTCTTTTTATGGAGATAATATTGATCTTGTTTATGACCTTGCTAAATTTACTTACTAATTCTAATCATTTATCTACAAAATGTTTTGAATTTTATACACAAATAATTATGGATTTTAAATCTGCCTCAATTTTTTTACAATTTATTTTTGTTTTATTTTATTTTTTGCTTCATTTCACTGATAGAGTTCCCACACAATGTTAAAATAAAGCGGTTATAGTGGCAATCTTGGTTTGGTCTTGCAGTCACAGGGAAAGTTTCCAATATTTCATTGATAAGCTTGCTGATGGTTATAAGATTTTTGTGGTCTTTTTACCACAATGGAGTCATTAACTTCTATTACTTTATTGAGATTTTCTAAGAGTTTTATCATAAAAAATATGAAATATTATTAATGTCCTTCCTGTTTCAAATTAATCTCATGACTTTTCTTCTTTTAACGGTAAATTGCAGTGATTGATTTTCAAATATTGAGCCAAACTTGTGTTCCTGGAGTTAATTCAACTTAGTTGTGATTTTCATGTATATACCAGGCTCAATTAATTTCTTAATATTTTATGTTCATCAGAAAAATTGCCATATAACTTTTTTATAACAGAGTTACATTAGCATCACAAAATGAGGAATGTATCTTCTTTTATTCTCTGGAGGATTGATGTAAGTTTGCTGTCATTTATTTCTCAAATATTTAGAAAGCTTAACTGCTTTTGTCCTTTGAGCTTAGAAGTTTTCAATAAGGAAAAATTTTAAATAATTTTTCTAATAGATATAGAAATTTCTATAATTTCTCTAATAGATATAGGAGTACTCAGAAATTTTCTCTCCTTTCTTTTTTTATTTTTTTGTTGAGGTGTGATTTTCACTGAGTCTTTCGGATTCACCTAAATCTTCAAATTCCTAGGCTGCATGCTCATGTTTATCATAGTATCCTACCCACTACCCATGTCAGGAGTAATTTTCACCTGACAGGAAGACAACAGCAATGTCGAAAATCCTAAACGAATTTAGTAACCTAGTACAGATTAATGACAGAAATCCAACAAATCATTTTTTTTTGCTTTACTTAAATATGCAAGCCTGTTGCCTTCTGTCTGACACAACACTGGATCAATGTGCTGCCACCATCCAAACAAATAAGAACAAATTTAACTCAAAATCAGATACAAAGATTTGTAGGTAGACAGACACAGACACAGTTCATTCTCCTAATACTTCATTATTCAGGCTGCTTTTAGACTCGTTGGTGCCACGGGATTCTACTCTTTCATTAAGCACTAAACTCCTCCCAGCATGACAAATGGGGATTTTTCTGTTTTAATACCACATAGTGACTTCCAGGTACACTAACTGCATTGTCGTTTGTTGAACTGGAGCAAGATTTTTATTCAGTACCAGTTGAAGAACTGAGCTTAAGGAGACAAAATCAATTTGCAAAGCAACTCTGAGTTTCCGTAAGTACCCATATTTTCACTTCTTGGTATACCTGGCTATAATCATATACATCCCTAAAACCTTCAACCAGGATGAAAGTTATATTCGGTAACTCATTTTTCTACAAAAGCTGTAAATGTAATAGGTGACCCAGACAGTTTGGCTTATATTTTACATTAGTTTTAAGTTATTTCTCTCTCAGTACATCTTTCTCCTCATTTTTGTACTGTTATCTTCAACCATGTCTCCGTTTTTAAGTGGATTGTTTGCCATACTGATTAAAGGTCTTTTTCAGAGATTTAACTTCCTTGAAAATAAAAGAGAAAGTTAATATAAACAATAAAGTGTTCTTGAAAGCAATTCTTGGGTAGATGTCCATAGAATAGCTTTCTAGAAACTTGGAGTCATCTGAAGTAACCCATTATTCTCTTTTTCATTAAATTAATATGTCTTGGGGTAAAACATGTCCCAATAAAGCTGTTTAAAAACTAATCAGTCTTGGGCAATTTGATAGTGTAATTTATCCTAGAAGGAAACTATATGATTTTTATGATGAATAAAATATTATGAAGATATCTCTAATGAAAATATAATACTTGTGATTTTTTTCTTTTATTTAAAACCAGTAAGAATCTTGTCAATCTATTTTGCTTGTTTTTCAAAGTTCAGAAACATGAGTTGGGGATGTAATTTAGTTCTAGAGTACTTGCCTCACATGCATGAGACCCTGAGTTCAATCCCCAGCACCAAAAAATAAAGAAAAAAAAATCCAGAAACTGTGTGTGTGCGTGTGTGTGTGTGTGTGTGTGTGAGAGAGAGAGAGAGAGAGAGAGAGAGAGAGAGAGAGAGAGATTATCTATTAATTTTTTTTAAAAAATCATATTGGGGAATTACCAAGAAACCATGAAACTTGAAAGAAGTCATAGTGCACAAATGTTCTCGGGATCTCTTAGGCTTATAGGTTGCTTTCTAAAAATCATTCTATCATTACCCTCTAGCAAAAAAGCCTTTCTGAGGCACATATTTCATATCTATGTCATCTTCTGCCTCTCATCGCTGTCCTAAGAGGCCTTCTGATTATACCTCTCCGATCCCACCCCTTTCTCTTCTCTTAAATTCATCAAGGAATTGTGAAGTTGAGTTCTTGTTTCTTCCCATATCCATGGAATTATTTTCTATTATATTTTTTTCTGGGTAAATGCAAATAACAATTTATAGCATTAGTCACTGTGAGGATTAGAGCTACCAATTATAATATGTGTATCATCTGTCAAAGGTCTTAAACTTTATTCATATCTATTATCTACTTTACCTTTCATAGAAACATCATTTTTATTTTGTTTCATTTTAAGTAGGAAAAAGCAGGCTTAAATATGTAAAACTTTTTCCCAAGACTCTACAGCTTAAACTCAGATCTGGCTACAATTGAACCCAGGTTTGGATGATTCCCAGAGTATATCTAATCTTTATCACTCATATTCCTCAGAGAACGATGCTACACAATTGAATAATAATAATTTCACCTTCTTTCTCTTTAGTCATGGTCTTTAATATATTCTGTCCATTCTAGTTTTCTTCTCACTCTCCTTAATTTTTTGATAATGCAAAAGAAAAAAAGAGATAGGGATCATGCTTTAGATAGTATAACTTTGCCTCTTTTCAGATAAAGTGTAAAATCACAGGTTCACTGGAAAAGGTCATAAATTTAGTGGTGCAAAGTCTTGCAACTCTCTATTTATTATGCACATTTACTGAAAATTTGTTATGCATATTCCCAAATTTTGGGGGCCATACTCTGACTAAAACATATTTGCTTTCTCATAAAGCTTATTTTGAAGTTGTCTGAGCAATAAAAACATCAAAAGTCCCAAGGCTTGGTCTTGTTAGCCATACATCTTTGGTGTCTGTCTCAGTGGGCTCTATAAGAGTAGAAATATGTTTATGTTTAGTAAATTAATAAATAAATTAACCAGAAAAACCCATGGAGATTTTTGCTGCCATTCAATGAACTTTATTTCTAATGCTTTCATTCATCAATTTTGTGATAAAGTGAGTAAATATTTTCTGAACTCCAGTGTCAATAAAAAGGAATATGTATTAAAAAAAAAAAACAACCTCAAAGCAAGTTCATAAACAGCCCTTCTACAGTGTGATTATGAGTCTCCTGGGGTCCCTGAGACCCTTAGTAAAACTACATCAATAATACTAATTTTTTTCCTAATTTACTCTCATTCTCTTACAAGTACACAGTGAATTTTCCAGAAGGGATATTAGTGATGAAATCAGCATTCTGAAGGCTAAGGAAATGTGTACTTTGCATCCTTGTACCTGAAACATGAATTGGTTTTCACTTCCAGAGCTGTGAGTGTTGATACACATAGACAATATTTAAAAAAAAAAAGTTACTTGGGATCCTGAACAGTTTTAGAATATAAGGGACCCTGAGACCATCTTTCAAAAGTGATGATATAGAAACTGCCTCTCTTGTGTTCTAATTGTGCGTCCTTGAAGTCTCTTGTACTCTGGTTTCACATGTTAAGCCCTTGTCCCTTCTCCCCACCAGCTCTTTCATATAATTTAGGGCAAAACATTTTGCAAAGGTGGTTCTACATCTGATAGGATCAATAGTATTTTGTGATAAGCTGTGATATCAACAAATATAAGCTGCTCTTGCACTTTTGTCTTCTACTCCAATTTTTTTAGGTGAAGAAAGTAATATCTAAGCAAAATACAGAAATAAGTGGGTACCAAATATCTCTCAACTCCCAATATTCTGATAAGATAAAATTAAATGAATGTCAGTCAGCCAGGATTTTACAGGGCCTACTGAGGCTTTCAATGTGATTGGAAATAGTCTGAACAAAACCTTACTAAGGGACCCATCAAGCTAAATATATTTGAAATATAACAAGAGGTATTTTTCAAATGTATAGTACATACAGTTCCTTGATAAAGTCACTTTGCTGCATTTGGATATACAAATTTTTGTTGTATTTTCAGGGGAAACAAATATTAAATCCTTCTTGGATGCCTAATATGTGACTCTATTGCCCAATGGCTGAGGAAGACAGTCTGTGTAGTAATAGATTAATTTTCCAATAGCGGTCCTACCTTCCTTTATTTAAACTTGTTTTTCCCAAATGTGTATCACTATGAAATTCTTTTTATGTTTAAGTAGCAAGCAAAGAAACACCTGGAGATCTCCAGATTTCCATTTGACTTGTCTGTCTTCAAAATGAGTTTTGTCCCATTGAAGATTTTTTTTTAATTATAAAGTATTATTATGAGGGCCGAGGGTGGATAAAGGAAGGCTGGATTCAATCCATGAACATTATATGACATTGAACTCTATATGTATAGTTAAAACATTAGTCAAAAGACAAAAAAAGAGGGAGAAGAAAAGGAGGAATATTACACAGTTTTTAGCTCATTCTCAAGATCTTGATCCTATATTGGGACAATGGGAAATTTTAAATTTGACACATCATAAATTATATGGGCTATGAATGACTTTTCATTTGGTTGAGTTAATCAGAAAAACCCATGGAGATTTTGCCTGCCATTCAGTAAATTTCATTTATTAAGTTCTTTGATTTTGTGATAAAAGAGATTGATGAGCAATTTTTCAGAATTTTCTGAAATCCAGTATGAATAAAAAGGAATATGTATATATATAAAAAAAAAAACACTTCAAATGGGAAGCTCACAAACTGGTACCACATTTAAAAAGTATTCTTTTAGTCAGAATTTAAATTTACCTCTTTGATCAGGTGGTAAGGTGAAACAACTAGAGAAAAACAAAACAACAAATAAAAGAAAGTTGAAGATCCAATTTATGAATTCTGGAGGCTGATTTTGTCCTAAGAGTATCTATAAATTAATGTAAGTACCAGGATTTCACATCAAAGGGATCCCTTGGACCCTCCCCACAGCCCACCCACTGGGGTAAACTTGAAGTTGCCATGATCTCTACCAAGAATGTTTGCAAAACTATGTTTATCAGAAAAAAATGAACCCTTGAGAATCTCTTTTGGGGGGGGGAGTGTTTTATGTTTTAATGAGTTTGGGAACTGCTAAATAGCGTGTGTCCCCCTTCATGGAGTTTCACAATGCAGATTAGTCCTTCAAGGTCTCTGAAAACACCTCCCGGGAAGAATTCTCTTTGATTTTATAGAACTCAGCATGTTCCCAGATTTATATTACTACAGAGCTTTCTTAATGTCATTTCTATTAAAAATCTTTGCAATTCACGTTCTGGAGAATATATTTTCAGAATATTGACCCAGGACAAGAATCTGCCTCTTGAGCCTACTCCAAACTGGAGGGGATGCAGATGATTCCACCCCGACACTAAATAAAGACCTCTGGAAGTACCACCCACCTGGCCTTATTTCTCCTTCCTCTTCTTCCCTTGCGGAGGCCCCACAAGTGTCCTCATAGTTCTCCTGATCTCCAGAATATCCTGTGGTAATTTCCACCTTGATTTCTTATTGAATTTACAACATTCCATTCAAATGTTGTGTAGTGATTCACTGCCTTGACGTAAAAGCTAAGAAATCATATGATTTTTAAGCCTGGAAAGAATTTAACTCCCAAACTAGAAAATTTAGACCCAGTACCTTTGTCTGTTGCCCAAAGTTATAAAACCAATTAAACATTTTATGGGAAAGAAGAATTTAACAGAATCTCTGGCTGGGAATGTGCTATCTTTGGATCAGGTCCTGCTATCCTTAGAGCAGGAAGTCAATTCCAACTCAGAGTGATTTTAGTTCAGAAATGGAGTAGGAAAGAAAGAATGTCAACTGTGATAGAAAACAAAGCTGATATGTAACAAACAGAAAGTCCATAACCAAAGTTGCCCTTGTGCATCATTTTGTGATGATATGGTAGCAGTAAAGCATATTATTGAAGTCTTCAGGCCAACATTACAAAATCTCAGGTTATACACTGCCATCAGTCAGATGTATAGTGAATTGCTTGCCATGGGTACTTTAGTCCCCTGTTACTGCCTCAAGTTTTCTTATGTGACTGTTATAAAAAGAATTGCTGGTGAATTCATTAATTCATTTCCCTCTGACCTAAGGGTAGACAGCTTTCACATCTGCCAGTTGTTACACTAGAGGCTGAGTTTTAATGGGTATTCCCCACTTGGATTTTTATCAGTTGCTCTATGTCAAAATTGTCATCACTTCCTCGTTTTTATGTTTCTTTTTCTTGAGAACTAATTTGAAAACTCTCTCCCATTTGTTTTCATGTCATAAAACTCTAAAACATAACTAAAATGAAGATGGGCCTGTTCTTCAATATTTCTCTTCTTCTTTAAATATCCCATCAATTTTGCCTTTACACCATTATTACTAACAATAAAATTCAATAAACACTTAGCTCGCTTTGGGCTCCCTTTGGCTACTTACCATTTGTTCATTCCAGATGATGATCATTATCAGGATCATTATTATCATCTTCAACAAATGAGCAGTGAGCACCCACAGGGTACATACCAATAGGGGACATTTGCCTCATTTCAACATGGAGATTACCCAATATAATGCGTGAAGCCCAGAAGTGGGATTTTGATGAATGCAAGCTTTACTTATGGTTTTGCCCGTGATGTGTCACCTGGGATGACGACTCCAAACATGCAACTTCTTGAGACTCTAGTTTTCTTTTCACTAAAATGTAAGTAATGCTCCTGCCTACATCTGGTCTATCCCTACGATTTCATGGAAAATCAGAAAATGAAATATAAAGCTCTTCAGAAGCAGCCCCTATATCAGCAGATTATCTTTTTTTTTCTGTAATCCTCAACTACTGTTCACATTTTAGCAGCTTTTCAAAAACATTTTTCCATTTCCATTCCAGGCCTGAAGAGCTATGTCTGCTCATGCCAATATTACAAATAAAAATTTGGAAGTCCAGCCAAACAGCTGGGGCTAGGGGCATGCATTCTGAAACAGTATTCATCTGAAAGCCTCGTTTTCCTCCTGAGATGACCGGCTGGTTGACTAAATTAAGTAAATGAACCACTTGTTTTGGCAACATAAATATAAAGCCTTAAATAATTGAATACAAGAAAACCATATAGATGGGCTCATTTTTCTTTCTTTCTTTTTTTCAGAATAATAGTGGTTGGTGGAATGTGTGTCTTAATGATGTATCTAAGTAAATTGTGGCGGTTTATTTTTTTTTAAGAGAACATCAAACCAGTTAAGGTGTTAATGTATTGATTGAAGTGTTTATAATGTCTTATTTGGTTTTAGCCCTTCCAAGCAATTCCTGTATGTCTATCCCTATACATTATATGGGATGACTCCCTCTCCTTTCTTTCCTGCCTCTTATATCAGTTCTTAATTGGATATCCCTCACCTCATCATCAAGAACTTCTCACTTCTTTTCACAACCAGTATTGGCCAGGGCAGAACTAATATTGGCCAGTTCAGGACTAGCTGCAGAAAAGACAAACTGAAGGGGGAAATAGAATGCATACCTGTGATATACATATAGAGAGATATCTATGTTTTGTCTCTGCTGCCCAGCTCATAAATCCCTACCTAAGGTAGGCCAGAGAAACAAACTTCTCTTCCTCAAAATGGGTCCTCGAAACTCTAAATCATTCTCCTGCCTTTCTTGGTGCTGATCATCAATTCCCTGACCTTCCCTTGTTTGACAGCAGATCCTGTGACCCTCCTTAGTCCAGAGAGAGCCCATCCTGTACCCTGAAGGGAGAAATGCAGCTCAGAGAGGTCAAGAAGAATGTTGAAGCCAACAGGCCTTGCTGGGTCCCCAAGCTCAGTCTATTAGCATTAGATCATACCCTTTTGTCCAATCGTATTTTGTCATGGTTATCCATGCTTCTGAGACAGGATTTGAAATGTCACAAAAATGAGATCACAAAATTCTTTAGCCTGGGGAAACCTGAGGCATGAGACCGCAGTCATCTAGGTCATTCTGACCTAGCACAGCAGGTTTCTGAAGATTCCTTGACACTATAAAGAAAATAAATAACCCCAGTAAAAGCCCTTTCCTGATTACCACAAATCCTATCTGGAATGAATGACATTAAGTGACCAACCACCAATCAACATCCTAAGCTATTCTTGTGAACCAATGCAATTGTAAGAACCAGTTTGTTAGACCCTACTTCCTGTTGCTTTTTCTTTTTCTTTCTTCTTCTTCTTCCTCTTTTTAGTCTATAAAAACCAGAGTCTTCCAATGTTATTTGGGGACAGAGAAGTCATGTTTTCTTCCCTGGTGGCCATTCCCACTTCAGCTGAAAAGAGCTGTGTTCTCATTCTGTGTGCCTCAACTTGCCTTTTAGATTTTCAATTGTGCCCATGCAATAGGAGTTGCCATAAAAGTCCAAAAGGACATGGTTCAAAGAGCTTTTAAAGAGCTTTCTCTAGATGAATATGTGGAGGGTCTTTTTGGGGTGGCGTGTTCCTTCCCCTGGATCTCTACCTATGCATCTGTTCGTCTGTATCCTTTGTGGTATCCTTCATAATAAACCATAACAGTCCCGAGTTCGTGAGTCACTCCAGCAAATTAATGGAACCCAAAGAGAGGGCTGTGGGAACCCTGAGATACAAATGGGTCGGAAGTACAAGTGACACAACCTGAGGCTTGGGACTGGCATCTGAAGTGGGCTGGGTTAGTCTTGGGACTGAGCCCTCAATCTGTAGCCTCTGATGCTATCTCTAGGTAGAGAGTACCAGAATTGAACAAAATTAGAGCCCACCTGGATGGGGTCTGTTGCACAATGGATGGCTGACTTAAAGCTCGGGCGAAATCCCCACATCTCTGGTATCCGAAATCTTCTGTGTTGGTTGTTGTGGAATGAGACACCTGTGTTTTTTTTTTTTCTAACACAATGCCCCCTCCCCAGTCCTTCCTTGCCTTCCCCAAACTCCTAATTATCATTCTGGTCTCCTGTGATTCTCAAAACCTTGTCACTACTTTACCCTCTGCTGTGGTACTATTCTACTCCGTATCTCAGAGACCCCCCTGCTCTGCCGTGATTCTCTTACAGAATATTTGTGGTAGATTCATTCAGGTTTCAGAGAGAGGAGAAAAGAACCCAGACTTTTTCTGATTCTCACATTTGATACAACACTTAACACAGAACATTTCTGACATCATATATGCAGGGTTTCTCCCACACATCCAGCGATTCTTCCACAGACACCAACCAGATGTCTCATGATTCAATTTAGTTCTGACACTGCCTGGAGGTAGAATCAAATCCCACAGGTTAAGGGCTCAGTCTCAAAGGTAAAGGGGCTAAGTTAAGTGGGGTGGCGTCTTGCACCTCACTTCAAATATCAATTGCAAGTAGTAGGTTGTCATCTATGTCTGAGGGAAAGGTGGTAAATCAGGATTCCCACGATCCCTTCTTCAGTTTGATTATTTTTCTAGGAAGGAACACAGAACTTAGGGAAGCATATTTCATGATTTATTTTTTAATAAGGGATATAATAAAGGGTAGAGATGAGTAGCTAAACGGAAGCGATGCACTTGTCAAGGAATGTGATTGGGTACAGAACATCTGTGTCCTCTTGGGTAGATCCCCCCACATGTTCTTTCACAGGTTCAGCCATCTGAAATTTCTCCAAAGCCTGTCCTTTTGGATTTTTTATGGAGGTCTCATTATGTAGAAGTTATTGATCCCATCATTGGTGATCTACTCAGTCTTTAGTCCCTTTCCCATCCCCAGTGGTTAGGGGCTGGTTTGAAAGTTCGAGCTCTCTGTCAACCTTGGTGGGTTACCCTGACACCTAACCCTCCATCCTGAGTTTATCCAGAATCCCATCAACAGTCACCTCATTGAAACAAAAGATGCTCCTATCACTCAGGAAATCTAAGGGCTTCAGCAATGCTGTCAGACCATAATACTCAGAAAATTACAGAGGTTATAGGAGTTCTGTCTGGGTCAGGAACCACAATCAAGGACTAAATATTGAGAGAGGGGGATTTCCTAGTGTTCCCATCTATCTACAACAGTTTTATGAGCTCCATAGCAGGAACCAGAAGCAGAGACTAATATATACTTCTCATTATGTTACATATATGTCTTCATTTCGCACACAGAGATCTAACCATGAACACAATTGCAAGGCTTCATTTTGCCTACCGAGTTTGGGTATGAAAGAAAAAACCTTTGGCCTTTGTCTCACTTAAATTCCTGAGCTCTTGACATTTAGTCAAGACCACTGTTCCCTGATAGTCTGTCCCTACTGGCTCTTTTTTTTAAAATTTTTTTTAAAGAGAGAGAGAGAGAGGGAATTTTTTAATATTTATTTTTTAGTTTTCGGCGGACACAACATCTTTGTTTGTATGTGGTGCTGAGGATTGAACCCGGGCCGCACGCCTGCCGGGCGAGCGCACTACCTCTTGAGCCACATCCCCAGCCCCCTACTGGCTCTTGATACACCTTTCCCCTGTGACCAACCCCTTAGCATCTTCTCATTTTGCCCTGTCCTTCCCTTTGATGTCAGCCCATTCTTCATATATTCACCCTGCAATCTTTCCCTGGGTGTAATCAGATAAAAGATCTCTATGTGATGTCTCCATCTGCCTCCTGAACCCCAGACATCTATCTGTAAGGTAGTGTCTAGTTATTGGGAATAACAATAACCAACCTTCTATATGTGAAGGAGAAAGAGAAAGGCACTGAAGAAACACTCTCCCTACCATAAAAGGATAACCCAATGTCTCAGTTATATAAATAAAAAACATATATATATATATATATATATATATATATATATTTATATATATATTTAAAATGTTATGTATATTTGTGAAGTTTCACTCCACTGAGTGAAAGTGGAGTTCAAAGGAAGAATGGTCCATTTGCAAAAGAAGATCAAGATTCTTGACATCTTTCTGGAAATTTGAAAACTGGAAGGTGTGCCAGGGTAGCACAGGTCAAGAACCTGTGTCAGAAAGGAGCTACAACTCTCCTGGAATAAATTTCCACTGAGGTAGAAGAATAGGTGAATGTTGACTGGCTGGCCTCTTCCCTAAGTCAGCAGGAAAAATAATGTGGATGATGTTATTGCTTCTAGAAGTTGAGTACTCCTGGACAGGGAGGAAGGTGGGAGTCAGATTGCACCCTCAAGGAGGTGATTGCAGGAACAGATGGACACATGACGACCTCAATGGCTCTGACATGTCATGAGTTACTCTTGATTGAGCATCTATTGAAGTTAGAGGTCACCCTCCCTCTAAGAATCTATAGCACTGGGCCAAAATAGAAAAGTTAGGAGCTGGCCACTTGGTCACTGCACTTCAAACTCAAACCTCAACCCACGGACACAACATGTTTCACCCTATGCCATGTTTCCTCACCATATTCATAAAATATCTCCACTGGAGAAAGCCCCAGTTCTACATAGAACATGCCCTGGTCCTCAGAAAGGGCTCTTCTTTACAAGAAGGAAGAGAGATCAGGATCCATTAAAATAATAGGAATGGAATGACAATATGATCCAGCAATCCCATTCCTTGGTGATTATCCAAAAGATCCCTATCTCTCAGGTTGTTCAGATACACACCTGCTAAGTGTCTCCGGATGACCTACAGATGGCACTTATATCTGGAACTCAAAGTAAATGTCCCATTGGAATTCATCCATCTCCTCCTCCCACACACCTTCTTCCCAAAATTTCCTTTTTTCTGATGATGGTACCACCTAGGTACTCAAAGTCCTACTAGATTTCAGTGTGTTGTGAAAACAGTATTTCTATCATTCCACATCACTGTTCTTATGCTCATTTTTATTCTTTCTTCCAATCTCTCAATTCTTCTAAATTATATAAATACATTCTTGTTAATCATTTACCTTTTGTTCTGCAATATATCCTTTATTGCATGCTATCAAAATTGGAGCTTGATGCCAAATTACGGAAAATTGCGTGGTTGGAAACACATTTTTTTCTTATTTGAGTTCAGAGAGTCTTGAAACTCAAGGTCACTTTTGGAGATAATCTGAATATTTCTAAAATTTTAAGGTTAACAAAATGAGGTACATTGACCTACAAGTCAGGGATTGGGTGTCTGATCTTAAGTCCATCTACAGTTCATTCTCTGCTCTCAGCAGGTCTCTCTGAAAACTTTTATCAAGAGATCAGTAGATTCTTCCTATCCAAATACCCTAGGGACATCTAAGCTTCAATAATTGAATCACATGATGGAATCAGGAATAAATGTTTTAAGTTGGCAGACATTTATAATATCTGGAACACAGTTCAATCTGTTGGAGATAAATTTAAAATGTATAAGGAACTATGTTTCAGAAGCCAAGCTGTTATCAATCCCCTGAGGGACCCCCTTCCTTGAGGTAAGCAGAAGCTGTGGAGGGAAATAACCTACCCTTCAGGTGACACATGACACATCTTAAGGAAATGAAAGGGGACTTCAATAATGAGAGCAGACATGTTACACTGAAAACATTCACTCCTTCATTCTATAAACGTGTGTGTGTGAGTGTGTGTGTGTGTGTGTGTGTGTCTGTCTGTCTGTCTGTCTGTCTGTCTGTGTGGGGATCAGACCCAGGGCCTCACCAGCACTAAGCCAAGCATCCTAACACTGTGCTACAGCCCAGCCCTTCATTCTACAAACATTTAACAAGTGTCTAATAAAAATGCACTGGAAAACAAAAAGTTACTAGGACATGGGCCCTCACCCAAAAAACAGAAAAATCCATACCAGTAAATGAGTCAAGTTGAGTGAGGACAAAAGTAAGAGAAAACACCTAGAGTAGGAAAAAATGTTTCTAAAAAATGGCTGAAGGCTTCCTTCGTGCCAGTCTCCCCTTCAGAGCAGTTAAATGCATTCGCTCATTTAATTCTCACTTTTCTCTGTGGGGGGGGGGATACTGTTACTCCCCCATCTTCCAGAGGAGGAAATGGAGCAATCAGGGAACTTGCACTAGATCTGAAAGCTAATGAATGAAGAGCCAGTGTGCACCAAGGCAATCTGGCTTAATATTGTGCTGATAATAGCAACTCTGCTCTGCTTCTCAATGTATAGAACTGATGAAGGATTCAATATTAAAATGCATAGGGGATTCTTACCACCCAGCAAGAAGTCAGCCTCCCAAATGGGAAAAGAGGCAAATTGTATAACAAGAAATTTCTCATAAGTTTAACCTAGAATAGCAAAAAGTGTACTTGATGAGATGCTCAATCTGGCACTGTTGAGTGACATTGAGACCACTTATATCCTCCAAGTAGGTCATCCAGTTTCTAAGTATATGTCCCCAAAAAACCTTCCCAGAGGTACACAAAGGAATATATTTAAAGATGTTCATCACAGTTTTGAAAAGAAAAGCAAAAGGTTAGAGTACCTCAATGGACATCAAAGGAAAAGCCTAAAAAAGAAGTTACCTGTCTGTGAAGGAATCTAGAACTCAGAAAGATGTTAAGTAGGTCCCTTTTTATATTTTAAATAAATCTCAGGAAAATAATGATGAATAAAAAAGGTAAGCAGAACAGAATGTATGTTATAATAAAAGGTATGTGATATATTTTAGAACACACAGAAAATAACTATACATATGGTCTCCAGGTAAGCACATATGCAAATAAACTTGCAGAGCTAAATTTTTTTAAAAATGTGTTAAGTGTACAAAATGTTCAAATACTTGTGAAATTCCTGGGTGATAAGTTATCATTCTTAAATATGACACAGTAACAAAAATAAGGAGAGATAGCATTAATGGCTTATTACTTCCTAGGAACTGTTTTTAATGACTTTAAGATTATTAGCTCCCAATAATAAGTTAGGTACTACTGTTAACCTTATTTTACAAATAAGAATAATTAAGTCATAGAAGATCAAGTATGTTTCTCTTAAGCATAAAATTTTAGATGTTGAATATAGGATTTGAATCCAGTCATTGAACTTCATGGTTGATACTGTTCGTCATATTAATTATTATATTCTTATCACACACATACATTAAATCCTAAAACCAGTGATATGTTAAGAGACAGAGAAAATGCTCAAAAGCGAAAATAAGTTATGTCAAAATTTGCACCATGTTTTTCAGTGGGGATACTATTTCAGGGACCCATGCCTACCTTGTACTTTATTAGACATTTCAAACAACATCATGACAAAGATGATAAATGGCTTTTCTGCTTCCACTGACCTGATAGGGTAAGTTGAATGTAACTGTGAAATGAAGGATTTGAGTTAAACATAAAAGAATGATAAAGATGGAGCATATTTTTTCAGTTTCTACCGTGTACCATCATCTGTGTTGAGTGTTTTCATATGTTATCACACTTAATCTTCAACTATAAGTTAGGTGTTAGCAATCTCATTTTACAGACCTGGAAACTAAGACATAGGGAAATTGAATCCCTTCCCTGTTCCCACATCACACACCTTGTAGCCAAACTCCAAGGCTAATACCCTTTCTACCACAGCCTCTCCAAAATGGGTCAGACAGTCCTTCAGTCCCATGACCTCTTTATATTAGAGCTTCTATTTCTAGACACCAATGATTCCATCTTCTACATCATAGAATTATTATGAATTTCCAGAATATCATAACTCATGATTAAGCATCCAGGAAAAAAAATGCATTGTAACCCTTGAAGTGATTACTTTTATTTTCTTAATACAAGCACCAAGCCTGTTGGACATCAGGTTTTTGGAGGGTATCCATTTGAGTTTAAAAGTTTATGAAGTTTTTCATCCTCTTGACAAGATATCAAATGTTTTTAAATGAATGGGATTCCCATTTATTCTTCTTTCTATTTTCCCATAGTCTAAACCGAGCAGGTTTTTAAACACGGTGACACACACACACACACAAACCCTTCAACTTCCATTTCTGGGCATCTTTGTTTCTACCAGAATCTGTCTTCTGAATCAGAACAAATGGAGACTCTATTTCTCTATTTTTTCAGCATTACTCTGCACTGACATGCAAAGCAAGTGTTCTTTATGATACCTGAGGGAAAGAGGAGAGGAAAACAGACGGATGTGAGCGCTTCTCCATATTTATCAAAACCCAGTGGAGTTTGGCTGGCTGTGAGGATTCAGCATAGCAAAGTTAACAGAATAATAACTTTTAAGTTAGACAAATCTTAGTGTGAATCCGAGCTTTGCCATTTACAAATTGTGTGTCTTTGGGCTGATAATTCTCCCACCTTGGGAAGAAGTTTAAAAGAAAGTTAATAATACCTACATTTTGGGGTAATTTTGAGGATTCTAAAAAAATACATATAATACATCTAACATACTGGCTGGGTTATAAGAAACTGTCAGTAAAGTATCATCATTATGCTGTTGGAACCCAGAGTTTGTAAACTAAAAGTTACCTTTGGGACATTCTAGTGTTACAGAGCTCCTCAAAAATTGGGAATTGGAAGAGGATCCAGTCATTGTGCTGATTGATTCCAGTTTGCTCCTCTTGCCTGATCTTTTTCTCAGTCATTTATCCCAAGGTTATTTCAGGTTCCAGGAATAGCAACCCTTGCAGGTAGATCACCTCATGATAGAAACCCAACTGTGCTCTCAAGCAATCTGATTTCCTAGCAGGATCCTACAGCAGAAGCTCTGAGATAATAATTAGCCAGGCCACAGTTTGACCAAGGCACTGTTTGACTATACATACTCCTTGCTCCTGTTTGGTCTTTCCCCTGTGTAACCCTGAAGCAGTACCCTGAAGACAGGGCTTATGATACTGGTCCTCCTCTTCCTTCCCAGCATGGCCTTACTGAGTGAATTCTTTTCTTGCTTCACCTTTACATCTCTGATTAAACTTTTGAGGTGGAAGGTGGTCAAATCCAGTCTACTGGGATCCCTAAGGTGAGTTGCTTATCCTAGAACTTTAGTATTATTATCTACACCTGGACATTTTATTAAAAAGTGAATTTCAGCCAGAGGGGCAAAAAGGGTCAAAGGCTACACGGCTAGCTCACAACCAAGCCAGGCAAAGAACATAAATTCTTTATTTTGTCTTATGCCCACTACCCTTTAATGTCCTTCATTTTTCTTTCTAGATTTTCTTTCTAGATTTTGTTTTTCTGGATTCTATCTTCACTCACACAAATATTTTTGTTCCCTCAATGATGGTATATATATTTTTTCAGGCAGTGCCCACAACATCTGAGACCTATTTGAAATCTGAAATGCATTCTGATCACCTCAGAGTTTACACTTTCTTGCTCAGTTTCTGCTCTATATGAACATCCATATGGTATTTGAAGGTTAAAAAAAAAAAGACAGTTCTTAGGGATTATTTTTAGCTCATCATTTCTCCACAACCTTGAATTCTTCATACTTTATGTAATAGATTTATCAGAAGAAGGGTGCTGTTGAAAGAAATTTCCTCTGAGCATCAAAGAAGCTGAAAGTTGTTGCAAGAAGTCGCAGCAGTAGGAAGACTTGCTGAGCATGGGTTTATTAGAAAGCAAAATAAACAGCATGCTGCATGCTGACTTCGTCTTCATTAAACATTCATGCTGGAAATGCTTACCTTGTCGACAGCCAAGATGTTATCCTTTGCAGAAGGAGAGGGGGAAAAAAAAGGAATCGCTAAGCCAACATCCTGCAAGTGTTCCATGGCTCAGGGAACGCAGTGTTATGTAAAGTCTTTTAATATGTCAGCCTGAGCAGTTTGGCCTTCAAACTATTTGAATCACCGTGGGGCAGGACATGTTGGAGAGGAGAGCATCCAGAGAGGGGAGTGGAGAGACTGCACTCCATCATGCAGAGAAACGTAAATAAAAGTCGAAGAGGTCTTTATGCCACTGCCATTGTGGGCTCTGAGTCTACTTGGCCTAATATGTTAAGAGGATTAGTGCTAAAGCTGCATGAACTTTGAAACAGCCCAATGAAGCTTATGTGCTTTCCAGTTTAAATTGGTCTTCAGCAAGGCCTCTCTGATCATCAGGAATTTGGCAGCTCGTGATTTCTGCCACATTCTCTGAAGCAAGGCTGAGCCCTCTGGGATGTCAACACTGTAGTATTCCTTTTTATCTAAGGGATAGAGAACTAGAAGGTGATGGGGTAGGTACCACTAGTACAAAGGACAGGTAGCTGATTATCAAAGAAAAGGAAAGGAGTAGATGTACTCCCCATAACCTGGTTACTAACAACTCCAGAAAAGGGGAAGTGTCACACTTTCCAACCAAGCTATCTTCCTGCCCTTATGGTCACTTTTGGCCACGTAGGCAGGATGGGAGGAGGGGGCATGAGAAGAAAGGAAACCTGAAATCTATAAAAGGGGCAAGACACCCCACTCCCTGGGGCACCAGCTTTGGACCCCCTCCTCTCTAGAGGAGTCTCTCTCTCTCTCTCTCTCTCTCTCTCTCTCTCTCTCTCTCTCTCTCTCTTCTATCCTTTAAATAAAACTTTTTGCTCTTGTCTTGGCTTTTCTCAGGTGTTTAATCAACACTGGGAGACTGGGGACCCCATCCTGATTTTCAAGATTGGTTTTAATAGTGGAAGCCAAAACAAAAAATAATGCTTCTTCATGATTTCCCAAAGGCTTAATCAAAAAAAAAAAAAAAATAAAATAAAATAGAACAGAACAACAACAACAAAACTTATTGAAAGGATCAAAACAAAAGCCTTTCTCTGCCCATTTAAATTAGATGGGGAACTTGACTGGGTAATGAATAAAATTTATTTATAGAAATATACAAAATAGAGAAATATAGAAATGTTATGCCATGAGATTCATATGAGAAAATAGTGTGGAAAAGGAATGGGAGGCCCCAGGAAAGTGACTCTGAATGAAAGAAGTCCCCAAATCCATTACCTTAATTTTCAACTTAGAAACAACAGAGCTTATCATCAGCAGTTTATCACTAATTTATCACTACACATGCTAAGTAATATAGAATACCCAAAAGACAGAGGTATATGCATGTGTTTGGGAATTTCAGTGTCCCTGTGGGTACTGGACAACTCAAAGGTACCTTTTAGAGTCAGTGCAAAACACTCCCCAAAACATAAACTAAAAAATTCCTTTGAGGGATGCTGCCTCCATATACAGATTTCACGGGGTTTTTGCTGGCGATGCCAATGGTTTTAGAAGGAGTTTCCGTAAACTGCATCCCTCTGAAAACAGCTGGGGAATCATGTTCCCCACATTTCTCAGGTCTCCTTTGAAGTTCTTGCTTCTGCTTCAAGGATATCGAATGACAGGAACCTTGCTTTGTCTTCAGAAAGGGGGAAAATGTGAGGGCTGCTTAAATACTTGAGCGAGTACTCTGTCATCTTCACAAAAGACAGTAGCTGAGAACAGCAGTCAGCCCAGCAAAAGAAATGTTGAAGAATCAATAAAACTTGTCAATAAAGAAGAAGGCTCCTAGATTCAGAAGCAGTTATTTTCCATAAAGTGAGCATGATGGTCTAGATGATTTAAGCACACAAACAGAGAGAGAGAGAGAGAGAGAGAGAGAGAGAGAGAGAGAGAGAGAGCTATCAAGTAGCACTTGATATTAATCTAGAAACAACAGGCTCTCTGTTTATATTTTTCCTTCCGGTCTTTGGTCACAGCCAGTGGGTTTATGCAATAACTCTGTCATGTTCTCCTTCTCCTATTCTGTGTCCATGGTACTAAGTGAATTCATGAGAAAACCAAGAGCTAGTTGGACAAAATAGAAAATCAGTTGTAAAAGCAATGAATTTTTTAATGGGAAATATATCATATCTTTAACAGACCATGACCATGCAGCTAAAGGAGACATAATGCAGGATCAATTGCATGGGGGGAAGGCTTACGCTCACCACAGATGTATTTTCATTTATAAATATGTCATGCAAAGAGCATTGCTGGGGCCCCATTCATTTACAATTATGTCATGCAAAGACGGACAGGAACACCCACAGAGCCATACAATGTAATTGTCTGCTAAAGCAATTGTTAACTATCCCTTGGAACATTGTTGGAAGGATTTTTTTTTTCCTTTACGGAAACCAACAAATAGATAAAATGTGTTCAGCATTGCTTGGGGCATACTGGAAAATCTGTGCAAACACCTCAAAATATGATTGTGGGAGGGGCAGTTATTTATCTAAAACATAAGCAAATTGTCAATTTATTTAGCACTTAAAATTCACTTCCCACATTTTTCTGGATTTTATTTAGAAGTTTGGATCGAAACAGATTGAATTTGGGTCCCTTCCCCTCTGACATTAGGAAGATGCAGATGCTGGCCCCAGGAAGTCCTGGCTCCTTTGGGCCTAATAAGGAGGTTCCAAGGACTCAGAAGAAAACAACACCTGTGAAATTTCTGTCTTTTGTCTCAATAGACCCCCCCCCTTCCCCTTCTAAAAGCTTTCCTCTTCCCAGGGCTTCTCAGAAAGAGAAGCTGAAACAATTAAGTTTCTTCTATCTTTCTTCAAAGCTGGCTTTCAATAAAATCTACTTTCCTATCAAGCTGATTCTGAATATTTCTAGAACAGTGACTGAGCATTGCAACCCAACCTCTTCCTCCCTCCACGATGTTAGTGCCTAAAGTTTGACTGATCTGGCAATTCTGAGTTTCCGGCATTAGGGTGAAATACCAAATTTGTATTTTGATGTCACCCTCACTGTGCTCTGTGGCTCATGATCTGACTTCAAGTACATAAAAGATCAAAGATGTGCAGTTCTTGCCTTTCACGCAAGCTCTTAGCTTTCACCTAGACCCAGCACATTCCCTCAAGGTCAGCTGCTATGGAAGGATGCCTCAAGGTCATTAACCTTCAGAGATTGATATACAAATGGACAATGGACAAGCCATATAAAATAGAATTCTAATCCATAACCATCAGTAACTTGCCCTGGAAACTTACTCTAATCTAAAATGATTAGCTCAGAAAGTTAGTCTACTACAAATCAGACATAAAGAAAGTCAGACAGCTATCTTTAGGAACAACACAAGATACATTTATAATAATACCATTTATAACGATTGAGCTAAAATTGCCAGAACTTGATTAATAACTCATAGCTTCTTTAATTTTGATTCCACTTTCAACTGATGACCAGAGAAAGCCAAATATGTACCACTAATCAATCACACAGGAACCCCACTTCTCATTAATTAGCCCACCTACAGCTTCCTGTGCTACAGCTGCCAATCAGAGCACACCTAAATTCTTCCCATTTTCCCACTCTAATGCTTTCCCACTCCTGGGCCTGCCTTTGAGTCTCTGCCAAAATACAAGTTATAATGGTTAATTACCTTGCTATAACAAGCTCCAAATAAGTAGCCTTTGCTTGTTCTCATTTGATTGATCTTCATTTACTTCCACACCCCATTGCTTCTTATATAAGATGTCTCAAGTTTCTCTTTGTGATTTCCTGCTGTAGAGAACAATAACTATATTGTTAAGATTTATTCACTTGGGAAATTAGAGGCAAAATCATATGTTTAGAAATTAGATAGTGAATCAGCATGCAGTCAAAATTCCCTGACCTCATAGGGTATATATTCTACAAGAAAGAGGGAGATAATAATGCAATTGAAAGGTGGTAAATACTATAAAGAAAAACAGAGTAGGGAATGGAGGGGGGCATAATAGGCAGTGCAGAGGTCGATGTGCTATTTCAATACACAGATGGGAAGGGCCTTAATGAAGAGGTAATGTTTGCATAAAGATTTGAAGGTGAGTTAGGAAGTCTAGTGAAAACCAAGGGCACACCTGCCAGTGGAAATTGCAAATTCAAAGACTCTGAGGCAAAATATGCCTAGTGTGTTTAACAGTCTCTTCGTTGTGGTTGCAGGAAAGAAGTAGCAATGAGTTTTGAAAGACGAAGGAAGATAACATCATAGAGGGCCCCAGAGACCATGGTAAAGATAGCTATTCCTCAGAATGAGATGGGAAGACATTTGAGAATTTAAAGCCTAGGATGACAAGATCTGATTTAGAGGTTTATGGGATCACTATCGAGGCCATGTAAATGGGTAGAAGGGCTATGTGCAGACACATGCAGATGGTACAGGTAGATGCTGAGAGACAATTAGGGGATTGGTACAATAATCCAGGAGAGTAATGTCCCATAGTGGTGAGATGGACGTGTTGATAAGTAGTTTGTTCACACTAATAGATAAAGAAAGTTACTCCAAGCTAGCCAGAATTAAGTCTGTAACACTCTACTGGGAAATCCATTTTCAATATATCCTCTTGATGATGCTACATTAGCAGTATTGTCTAGAGACCTGTGTTTCTATTGAAATCCACATTACATTTGTAGTCTCTGTGTGCTCCATGCTTCATTTTGACTGAAAACATGTTGCTCTTGGATCATAATTAATAAGACAAATGAGCAAATGGATTTCACATACAGAACCTGTTCTTTCATTGGCTTAGAGTTTTATTTCTAGAGAAAAACTGTTTTTACAAAAAATAATTTAGTAAGTACTTATATACAACTATATTTTTAACATGCAGGGATGAAAATTATACATGATGATAAAAAAACCTATTATAGAATCAGTAATGCTAGAAAATGCCATATCTCATAAGAACAACTGCAGTTCCATTCATCAGCAAAGTTATTGTAGGTATAAGCACAAAACCAAATATTTGTAATTCACTGACCATAGGAAGGATGCAGAAGGTTTCCCAAACCCCATGTCATTGTCATGGAAATCACCTTTTGTTGAGTCAGACAGACTTTTCCGAATCCAGCTAGCAGTGATTTAAATGCAGAAATCAGGCATCATTCTAACAGCAAAAGCAAGAAGTAAATTCTGGAACAGAAGAAAATAATAGGCTGAGAATATAGCTCAGTTAGTAGAGTGCTTGTCTTGCATGCACAAGACCCTGGGTTCAATCCCCACCACCACACAAAAGAAAAAAGGAAGTAATAAACTGATTAACTAAAGTGAGACAAGTTGTTTATCTTATTGAAGGCTGTGGACTCTTCATTTCCCTACAAAGTCAAGGAATGAGGCATTGAACACCCATGATGGTTGGCTAAGTTGATCATGCCTCTTATTAAACTTTGGGTACTATGACTGAGCAACGGTAAAAGGAAGCCCACCTTCATATCACCAGTTACAGACCTAACTTTTAACAAAATCTCGGGTCAATTAGCAGCCTCCTGGAGATGAAGAAATAGTTTAAATTTAAATCCCCTTGATAGGGGCTGGAGTTATAGCTCAGTGGAAGAGTGCTTGCCTAGCATGTGTGAGGCACTGGGTTTGATTCTCAGCACCACATATAAATAAATAAAATAAAGGTCCATCAACAACTAAAATATATTTTTAAAAAATACCAGTTGTTTCCTAGAGGCCAAATTCTTTAAGAAAAATTATGAAATCATACCTTTTAGTATATTATGTTAGCTTTGAAAATTGCATATGAGATATGTTAAGAATTCAGATGTATAAGAGAATTTGACATAGTGGGATGCTTTACTGCATAAGTCTTAATGATTTAACGGAAACTGTATAATTAAGGAATTGATTTAGATTTGTGATATCAGCTTGAAACCCAAGTTTATATTTATAAGATCAGAACATATAAAGCATTGATTCCCAAACCTCAGAATGCATCAGAATCACCTAGAAAGCTTGCTTGCTAAAACACAACTTGTCAGGCCCAATTCCCAGTTTCTTATTCAATAGATCTGGAATAGAATCTGATAATTTACATTTCTAACAAGTTCCCAGGTAACTGTGATATTGCTGGTGTAGGTCCCGTACTGGTACTGTGAGAACCACTAATTTAAAAGTAATTTAAGGTTTACTTTATTCCTAAGGTAAGTTTATCCTAAGAATTTATTTACAAGAATTACTTGAATCAGACACACAACTTAGAAAGTCATTCATTAAATTCATACATACAGCTGAAATATTTAAAGGAGGTTCATAATCTAAGTTTGTAAATAGGACCAAACATTAATTTGCCAATGTTCTACACAGAATATTAAGATTTACAAAGTTTAAGGGAAAATTCAGGTCTTAAGAAAATAACTTTATTAAACTGTCGGTTAATCTTTAAAACCAAAGTCACCTCCGAATAATCTTTTCTGTGCACAAAACTCACACTTGAGAACATCAAAAAAAAAAAAAAAAGCTAACAGTGACTGTAGTCACTCCATTTCCCAGGGCTTCTAAGCCCCTGGATTGGGAACTATTGGCATAAACGTTCACCCTTTCCCTAAATCATTTGATGCCTCTTCAAATGGTCTTACTCCTCTGCTCAGAGAGTCAGGGCTTGCTTTGAAGACACTGGACCGAAACAAAGAGCCCATATCTTGATCGACTTGGAGTCTGTGTGCCACAGGAATGAATCTCCTGCAAATGCTCTGGGAGCTTTCTGTCTGGCTCCCCTGCTAACTGTCATTGTCTTCATGCACAGTCAGAGGACACCACACACAAAAAAAGAATGGCATGTCAAGATCAATCTTCCTCCAGAGACTCTCCTTGAAATAATGTTGAATAGCTGCACATTTGAAACCTTTACTTCTGAGACCAATTATCTCCCTGCTACAATGTATTCTGCCTTCACCAGCTTGGCTTTTGGACCCAGCTGTTTTTGAGAAGGCCAGATGTATTTTGAATCACAGATGTGATCATTTATATTAACTAAATATTTTATGTGTTTAAAAAGATACATTTATTAGCCTTCAGGGAATACAGTTTATTTTCAATATTAGAACTTTTGTCCCTTGTTTCTCTTTTAGAAAAAGCAGTACATCTTCAATAAAAACACTATGGATTCACCCCAAACTACCCTTTCATTCAAGGAGGGCATAAAGTTAGTGAAGCTCTGAGATTTCCATGGGATTCCATACTCCAGTGAGAACCCACCTCTACTGAACTCTTAAATGTCAATCAACTGCTTGAGCCAGATTCAGCACTTGGGCATTCTTAGACATTAGTCATGTTTTACTTGAGTTACCAAAGCAATTCCTTTTTTTTCTGGGAACCTTAATATTTTGTTCTAATCTGGAGTAAAAATTTACAGAAAGTTATAAGAGAAAAAAAATCTGTGTTCAATTTCCTTTAAACTCAAAACACTGTAGAATATGTGAACTTTTAAACAAATGCTCCTCTTTAAGGGTTGTACTATTATAGTAGACACAGGCTGTATAAGGGAGGAAAAAGTAATAAATTTTACTCACCCATCATAAGGTTCTTGACTGGTAACTCTAAAACAAAAGAGAAGTTAACGAGAGAAATGCATAGCAAAATTCTTAATTTTGTTTGATCTGACTTGCGGCCTTCAGAAATGAAGACAAGAGACCTAGGGAAAACTGTAGATTTTTAGGCTAAGGCTTGTTGTACAGTGAGGGATTGGTCCCAAAAAGGCAAGACCTAAGGTAATAAACAGGGGAACACACACAGTTCTGTTGATCAGATGGCTCCCTCTGCCTCTGTATCTTCTCTCTTTTCCCAGGTATAGGGCAAGACACCTGTCATATGAGGATCTGTAGGAAAGAGGGCTGGAGTGGGTCAGAGAGACCTTTTTGCTTTGGCAATTTTCTCAGTTTCCTTCAGCTTACTAAGAATGCCAAGGGGCATATTTTGGGATATCATGTTCTGAGCTCTGACAGCTAGAAAAAGGAAATTTTATAACGAATGGCCAAATGCTGGCTTTACTCTCCCTTAGCATCTTTTTGTATTTTTTTCTCTTAAAAAAAAAAGAAAGAAAAGAAAAATAATACCCTAATGTAAACGTGTCTGACACACAGAAGTCGTCCAGTAATTGTGAACCATGATTTTTCTAACCTAAATAATTATCAATCAGTAAATGGCTAATCCTTTTGATATAATTATACATGGCAAGGAAATGTTTTTAAAACTATGCAATGTATATTTAAACTAGAAAATCATTCATTTGTAAATAATATAATTAAACTATTAAAAACTTTTACAGTGAGAAAAACAAAAATCTCTTAATACATCATTAATATATTATTATAGAACTAAGATCTTTAAAAAATTACTCAATCTATTTTTGAATATTTGGGGGTGATTTTTATTTAACCAGTAGAGAACAAATTTACAAATGTAACAAATAGAAATTTTCAAATTGGGAATGAAATTACACTGAAGTATTGAACTCTATAATGAACTACCAATTACTATTGCTAATGGAACACAACACTTGTGCCTTTGCCAGCATGCATGTCATATTAACATTTTTAAAACTGTGTCTATATCCTTGTGTCTCTTTAATATATTGTTACTTACTTTCAATAAATCTTTGAAGTACATTGGGTGGTTATGGCTTGTTTTCATTAAACAAGGGAGAAAAAGACTGGGACACAAACACACAGCATTCTTACTTCTGAAGCTGTAATAGCTGTCAGCAACCTAATGCATTATAATTATTAGAAAAATTAAACCTTGTTTACCCCATGGCAAGCCCTGAGTCAACTAGCTATTTGCCCAGGGCAAGTCACACAGCCTCTCTGGTGTTATCGACAGCTACAAAATAAGAATGAAGATGTCTGCTCTCCCTAATTCATAGTTAATAGGAAAATCCAACAACATGGCTGAAATTTTTTTCTTCTTTTTTATTTAATTGTTTTTATTTTTTAAATACATGACAGTGGAATGCATTACAATTCTTATTACCCATATAGAGCACGATTTTTCATCTCTATGTTTGTATATATAGTATGATCGCACCAATTCATGTCTTCATACATGTACTTTGAATAATGATTTCCACCATCATTGCTAACCTCCTGTCCCTCTCTCTCCCTCCCTCCCGCTCCCACCCCTCTGCCCGATCTAGAGTTCCTATTCCTCCCATACTCCTCCTAGCTACCCCACTATGAGTCAGGCTCCTTATATCAGAGAAAACATTTGGCATTTGTTTGGGGGGAATCAACTAACTTCACTTAGCATTATCTTCTCCAACTCCATCCATTTACCTGCAAATGCCATGATTTTATTGCCGAGTAATATTTCATTGTGTAAATATGCCACATTTTCTTTATCCATTCATCTACTGAAGGTCATCTAGGTTGGTTCCACAGTTTAGCTACTGTGAATTGCGCTGCTATAAACATTGATGTGGCTGTGTCCCTGTAGTATGCTGTTTTTAAGCCCTTTGAGTATAGACGGAGGAGAGGAATAGCTGGGTCAAATGGTGGTTCCATTCCCAGTTTTCCAAGAAATCTCCATTCTGCTTTCCATATTGGCTGCACCAACTTGCAGTCCCACCAGTAATACAATTGAAATTTTTTTAATGAGTAAATTTAAGGCATTTCCTGTGATTTTTTTTTTAAAAAAAACTATGTTAAAATAATCAACACTAATTCTGAATAACTAAGCAACTCATATTGTTCAGAAGGCAACCGAATTTTTAGATGGCACAAATTTTAGTTCCATTTTCTCTCTTGATGTTAACAAAACTCTAATCATATTTGTAATTCTACAGAATTTTTTATTTTTCAGAAATCTTAAAAGCTGTTCATTCCCAACTTCTCTATAACATCTCTGATAACAGAGTATGCAACCATGATTTGAGCTCTTCATGACTTGAAAGACAAACTTCTTAGCTTATGAGCACTTTTCTTCTTTGGCCTATGCAAAAAATACCCTTCCATTTACCACAAGCCCAACTATTACAATGTGCTCCAACAGAAAAGAAAAATAAGAGAAGCAATTTTAGTAGAAAGTTTTTTACTCAAAACAAAAATACCCCTTTAATCAAATGCTGTTCACAGACTTATTTTCCTTTATTTATTTATTTATTTTTATTTATTTTTTTATTTTTTTAGCTTTCTTCTACTGGGTTTAGTTCCTTCATCTGAATGTGTAATTAGGAAGCCTGGGTTTCTCATTGAACATTGTTACTCGGCAGAAAAGAATTTTTCTTTTAAATGTTCAAGACATTCATATAAGCCTCTGTTATAAAATAGAAATAGTAAAATAAATTGGCTTCTTGAGGGTTAGGTGTGCATTATGGGTAGCAATTTGTAAATACTTGCCTTGAACCTCAGAATGGGCTCTGTAATGAGCAACTCCCTGCAAACTAATGATGAAAATAAATCCCTCCTGAAGTGCATTCTGTCTGACTGTCATGGGGTCAGAAAAAGCTTAAGTTGTACAAAAACAACAACAATCTCGATCAGTAGGAAAACCACCCTTTCAGGATTCCAACAGAGATATCGAAATATGTTGACACCTACACGTGGAAATCATGCGGGTTTACCCATCTTTTCTCAGTTCAGTCACTCCAAGCACTGAGTCTGTGCTTTCTATGCTATGGAGACAGACTAGGAGAGCAGAGAGGACAAACTGTCTCTGACAGTCAGCTGTCTTGCTGTCCCATCTCAGCTGATGATAGCTATGAGGTGGTTCTGAAAATTCATCTTCCCCGCCACCATACCATGAGGCAGCAACTATTAGGAGTATCCACAGATATAATGCATGTCTTACAAAATAATTTATTTAGGCTCTAAATATTCTGCAATTGTGATAGTGTAGAAAGCCACTAGCTCCTTGTTCTCATTTAGTTCAAACTTCAAACTATTCATGGTAGGGGGCATCCAGCCTAGAAAAGATTCCACTTCTTTTCTCAGACCCAGAGAGTAATGGAGGGCTCTGTTATTTGAAAAGGAGCCAGTCTCTCCCTAAAGGAGAGGACTTGTGTGAATATTTCCAAGGAAATCTTGGTTGCTAATAGATACAGCCATAATCACAGGTAAGCCTTTTTAAATCAGAAGTCATCTAGGCATCATTACCCAACTATTCCCTAATGTTTCAGCCCTAACTCCCCAAACTCCTTCCTAAGAATTTTCCAGAGGCATTTAACCACCTAGGTATATGGAGTTTCCTGCAGACTTATGAACTGAGATCTGTGGTGAGTAAAAATTCTGGGTTATAGAACTATTTCCTTGTTATCAGCAGTCAGTTAAAACCTGTCACAGTGCAAAAAATAAATGTTGATACTGTGCTCTGAATAAAGAGGAGAAAAGAAACTGCATACAGCATGTGAAGCTTGAATGTCCTGGTCACCTCCTGTTCTCTCTTTACAAAGAGGCATGTGAAGGAGGGAGGCAATATGGGTGGGGTCAGCTTCAGATTCTAATGTTGCTTTACCAATTCATCATGTAATTTATATAAATATTATCAATGTCATAAAACTTTGACTTTTCTTTTTAAGTCAGTCTTATAGTACTCTTCCATAAACATTTTTTAAAGAATTTATTAGCTTTTATTTCTCTTTGTTATTTTATAACTTTATTTTATTTATTTATATGTGGTGCTGAGGATCTAACTCAAGGCTTTGCACGTGCGAGGCGAGCACTCTACTGCTGAGCCATAACCCCAGCCCTTCTTCCATAAACATTTTTAAAAAGCATGAAGAATATGGGTTAAAGACTAGCTTATGTTAGCTTTAATTTTTAAAAAAGTGGGTGCAGAATATCAAGTAGTCAAAAATGCTAAGGCTCTTGGTGACACCAGAGGATAAAATTTTGAAATTATCTTTCCTTTATTCTATGGCTCTAGAGAATCTGACCTGAAACAGAATTAAAATTAGATACAACTTTCCAATATGATTTTTTCACATCTTTTCAGCATCTAATTTATAAAGATAAAATAGATTATCACAATATGGCTTTTGGGAGTAACCATGAAAAATCTCTCTTTCATAAAAAGAAATAAGTTCAGGGCTGGGGATGTAGCTTGGTGATACAGTGTTGGCCTAACATGCATGAGGCCCTGGGTTCAATGCTCAGCATTACAAAAAAGAAAAAAAAAAGGAAAAAAAAGAAGGAAGAAAATCAGGTGACAAATGGAAATAAGCAGATGAAGATGGTGGTGACTGTGACTCACATTGAGACCAAAGCTTTGGGACAAAGGCATACATAGTCCATGATATTGTTTGGATCTTGAGAGTATCCCAAATACCCATGTGCTAAATGTTAGGTCCTCAGAGGAGGCGGAGGTGGTGGAGTCTGTGAGAGGCAGTATCTACTCGGAGAGACTTAAGTCACTGGGGATTAAGGTCATTGACCATCTTCCTCCTCCTCTTTTGCTTTTTGGTCAGAAGGTGAATGGTTTTTGCTCCTTGCCGTTGCCACCCAGCATCCCCACCAGAGACCTAAAAGCAATGAGTCTGTCCTGTCACAAACTGGAATCACCAAAATTGTCAGCCAAAATAAATCTTATCTCTTTATAAGTTAATTATCCCAGATAATTTATTATTTTGATGAAAATCTGACACAGACCATCATGTGGACTAACACAGGTACCAGCTGCCAGATGCTGTGGACAGAGGAGGGAGGGAAGCATCCCAAGGGTATGGGCAGGAGGCTGGGTGTGTTTCTTTGAGTGATGATAAAGAGGCTTCCTCCTAGATCAGAAGAGCTCTTGGGGTGGGGGGGGAGGTCCAGGAAAGGTTAAAGAGCTTGTGGAGTTCTGCAAAGTTCTCACAGAGTTTTCATTTTCATTTTCTTTGATTTCCTGGGGCAGCTCATCTTTATCATCGTAGCTCCATGCCTTGACTTTGCCAAAGCCTGAATGGAGCACAAAGGAAAAACAGTTGTGGAGAGACAGTGGGGTAAGAGAAACGGGGAAGAGTGAAGGGTGCAATCGTCTATGGTGTCTTGAGAAGAGTGACACTAAATGCCCACTCAGAAAAGTTCTGCTTGCAGGAACGTCTGTTTTTTTTCATTCTAGCTGCTGGTAGTATCCATCTGACTCCCTTTAACCTTGATGCTTCTCACTCATTTACTCAACTCCTTCTGATGAGGAGTAGGGGTAGGAAACACAAAGGACACTGATGACGGGGCAGCTGTCACTCAGTCCATCATCACCCTGGTCCTGAGCTAGATAATCTGGATTATATATAATGTCATTTGTAGAACAAAATACCTAGACATCACAAGACGGTTGTTCACATGGTGCATTGTTATTGCCCTGGGCCTGGATCCTGAATGGTCTCCTCATTTCCCTGGACCTCAATTTCCTCATGTATTAAGGGAAGGAAATGAATATGGGAGGGTTACTCCTTAAATGATCCCCATGCTCTCTTTTTTGGGGGGGGAAATGGTCCCAGGGACCATTTATTTGTTATTATATTATTGTTCTGTTGTTGCTTGGTTTGTTTGTTTCCATGACTTATTGAAGTTGTGTAGAATACTTTGTATTCATGAAATACTTTCCATTTGAATGTTGGATTGTGAGATATAAGGACAATATTCTCCCACTGCTACCCCACTGGGTAATTTTTCCTATGCCCCCTGAAATAAATAAATAAATAAATAAATATACACATTATATACACATATATATAATACTATTTATATATAATTTATTTATTATATTTACATATAAATCACACATAAGTATGTGTATATATAATTATATAAAATAATATATATTATATAATACATATAATGTTGTATGATATATATATATATATATATATATATATATATATATATATATTTGAATCTTCTTGTTCCAAAAAGCATAGCATAGTTGCTGGCAGACATCATAATGTCTAAATAAATAAGGATCATGACAAAAATCCTGTTGGCAGATGTCTTCTCCAGTTACTCAATGTTCATAGCAAAGGTATTCAAATTAGTATTGCAATCAGTTATACTGTATTTATTGTAATCAATAAATTTATGATATTCTGAAGATTATAAGCATGCAATTATGGTAGAAAACTATATGCTATTATAGCACCATTCTCTTTAAAAACCCTATTAATATATGTTTTCTCAAATAATCTGTTTTTGCTTAAGTTTTTTTTTTTTTTTTTTTTGGACCAGGGATTGAATGACACTAAGCTGTGCCTCAAAGTTGTGATCCTCCTGTCTCAACTTCCCAAATTGCTGGGATTACAGGTATACACTGCCATGCCCGGTTTCTCTTTATGTTTTCAAGGGATGGGAAATACTTCATGAAACATATCACTGATAGTAAACTTATCTTTTCCTAACATTTTATTAAAATATATTGTGGTCAGGAGTTGCTATGCTATGAATATTTTAATTTTAATTAAATCTCTGTGAGTTCTCAGGTTTATCTTTAGGCTGAAAAATTTCTTAGCTATTCTTTTTTGATATGATTTTTGTTCATTTTGAGATATTTTTGGACTGTCTCATTTTGTCATCCAAGTGTTTTGCTCATCTCACATTTGTTTCCTTTCTCTGTTCTCTGTGTTGGCCAAGGACAGCATCCCCTGCCCTCCTATTGGAACCTATCACCTGCCAACCCTCACCCTCAGAGCACTGAAGGATAAGTACACAAACTTATGACTCTGATTTTTAGGATTCCCCATTGTTTCAGTTATCTTAAAGTTTTCCTTTCTTTAAAGCTCAACAGTGTATCAATGCATAATTATTTTTAACTCATTACATCTAAGGGTTGGTAGCAGGATAATAAAAACTTATTAGCAAGTTTTCAAGTTTCTGGAAATAGAAAGCCCCAAATAGAACTTCCAGTGAGAATCACTTAATTTTAAAAAATCTGAGAGACTTAATAAAGGAGAACCATAAATAGTCCCAAGAACACAAAGATAGAGAATCGATAATCATAAAACTGCAGAATATCAAAGGTAAACAGAAAATATTAAAAATGGCTCAATGGATGTATCATGTAGTACATTAGACCAGGAAAAATAAGAGTTATGCCCAAACAGAGGAAAAAGTCATTACTTATCGAAGAACAATTAAACAAGCATTAGATTTATCATCAACAACAGCATAGACCAGAAAAAATCTTCAAACTGGTTGAGGAAAAAATACTTGAAAATATATAATTTTATACCCAGCTAAGTAAGGTTCAACGATGACAGCAAAGTAGAGATATCCTCTGAACAAACATTTGTGGTTTATCACTTATATAGTTCAAGAAATGAACTAAGGAAAATGGAGTAGTATGGATTCGAGAAATAATATTGAGAAAGAAGATGGCAAATGGTGGTAAATCTGAACATGTATAATGGGGGATACTGAATAAAACTTATCCTGGGACCTCATTATTCCAGCTAAAGAAAAAACACTGGGAAGACGTTACTTGGTACCACCCTACTCACATTATAATGTAGCCTCTAGTATTGGAAAACAGCATGTCTTCAAGCACACAACTACATTCAACCACCCATTCTTGCCTTTACCCCTAGTCAGTGTTATAATAGTACTGGAAAGAGAAAAAGAAACTTCCAGCATCTTTCAGAGAATGCAATATTTGGAGGGATTTTTTTTTTACTTCCATTTTGAAGTAAGAGAAGTCTCTCCTCAGAGGTCTGAGCTCCCCATTCTTGGGATGGTCTTCTCACTTCCCTTTTAGTTTGGGAGTCTGCAGTTTTCATCTCTTGGTAAACTCAGTATTTCATTTTGTACAATACACATGTGACAAATTCTCTACTTTAAAAAGATGTTTTTAATTTTAATTAGAATTATCAATATTGATGGATTAAATGTTTCCTTCAAAAATTTTTCTTTCCTTACTCTGTTCATTGAAAAGGTGAAGAAGCAATGGCATCCCAGCAGCAATGGGTTCAGCATTCAGCTCACATGTAAATCTTCCTCTATAGAGAAAAAGGGTCCTCAAAAAAAAAAGAAAGAAAGAAAAGAAAAGAAAAAAGGAAAGGAAAAGGAAGGAAGGAAGGAAGGAAGGAAGGAAGGAAGGAAGGAAGGAAGGAAGGAAGGAAGGAAGGAAGGAGAAAAAAAACTTTCCATTTCCTTGCAGAGGAAATATACCAAATGAGGCTGGGATATCTTATTGGTCCAGAAATTAAGGAAGCTATCAAAAACTAATGGAACCTCACAGCCAATGTAAACAAGCTTTTATTTGCTAAAAGAAGCTGGGAAAATTTGAAAAAAGTTAAAAACAAATGTACTGAAGTAAATAAAATACAGTTTCAAAATCCATAAATTTAGAGTCATATTAAAAATCTGTGATATACGATTCTAAAAATAGATCACCAACTCACTGTTAAACTGATGAAGGAAATGACAAATCTGTCTTTCCATACAAGACTATATTATAAATAATTGGTGAATGTTCTTTAAAATTCACAAAGAATTTTGGACTTATAAAACTTACAAGTTTGAAACCCACAATGAAACTAATAATGGATACAGACAATAGTTGACATAAATATTAAAACGATCAAGTGAAATATTTGGTAATTTGACAGTGGAAGGGTGGACTGAACCCTGCTCATTCATCTTAGCATCACTGAAAAGGAAACATCCAGATCTTATGAGCTATGTTGTAACATAGAGAAGATACAGTGCCACTGATAAGTTGTTCTTATCTGATCAAAACCCCAAAACCCAAATTCCAATAGAGCAAGTGTCTAGATTTTACTATGATGAATTTATGGGAAATATTGAAGATAGGTGAACAAGCTAACGTTCATCTATTAGAAGAAAATATTAGAATCCAGAACAGAGTTTTTCTATCTGAACATAACAAGAGAATGAATAGGTTGCAATGAGGAATAGAATAAAAGAAAAAAAAAATGACTGTTATAGTTTAGATATGAGCTGTCCCCCATCAGCTAATGTGTGAGACAATGCAAGAATATTCAGAGGCAAATAGATTAGATTATGAAAGGTGTGACTATCAGTGGGTTAATCCACTGATATGGATTAACTGGGTGGTAACTAGAAGCAGGTGGGGTATATCTGTCAGAAGTAGGTCACTGGGGTTGTGCCTTTGAGGATCACATTTTGTCCTTGTGAGCAGAGCTCTCTCTGCTTCTTGGTTGTCATGTCCTGAGCTACTTTCCTCTGCCTCACACAAGCTTCTGCCGTGATCCTGAGCTGGATCACCTCCAGCCCAGAGCTATGGAGTCAGTTGATCAGGGACTGAGAGCTTTGAAACCACTAGACAAAATAAACTTTTCCTCCTCTGTGTTGTTCCCATTAGGTCCTTTGGTTGTGGCCAGAAAAAGACTGACTGTACCAAAAACCAAACGCAAAAGGAGGCTCTTTCCTGGATCTCAATGCAAATATGTTAAACTAAAAACACAGGTTAGGCAGTTGGAAAGTTTCTCTACCTCTAACATGTGAGCCAAGAATTTTAGTTTTTATGTCTTCTTTTAATCCCTACTTAGGAAGTATCAAAGACTGCTTCCCTCCATGGATACTACCTGGGATTTTTAAATTATTATTATCTCTCATGGGAAAATTTTAAAGTCTTCATTCCCATAGATTTCAATCATTTGTAGCGATTCAACATCTTTGAATATCTTCTTTGAATCTTATTAATTCATCAAAACATCTCTCCTCCCCAAGGTAGAAGAGAAAAATTTATATCTTTAGACACCCAAGCAGGGAGAGCTCCAGCAATGAGATACCTATGTCTTGAATTTGGAAATGAGAGGTAGAAAGTTGTCACTGTAAAAGGGGAACAAATGTTCTGGCAAGCACAATGGCAGAGGCAGTGGGGCAGTGGTAATGACAGGACCTCATCATCAAATGATATGTCATATAAGTCACCTTATGACCCCAAAAGCCTAAAGATTTACTGTCTCTTCTTTTGCAGAAAATGTGTGCCAATCCCTGCCATACTATATCAGAATGGTATTTCTGGAACTAGGTAATTTTTCTTCTTGGTTCAAATTTGAGAAGTAGAAACAGAGAGATTCACAGAAAGGAAAAAAAAAATACAGAGAAAGTGAGAGAGATTTTAATTTGAGTTTTACTTTTCTGGTGAGGGCAGGCCTCATTAACTCTCCCCACCACTGTGTTGGATGTTCTTTGTATGATATACACAAATTTGATGCAATGTATAATTTATTAACCAATATATACACACATATGATACATTATACGTATGATGCAATGTGTTAACATATACATACACATATGATGTAATTTAAAATTTAGTAACACACATACCAATATACATATACGTATGTATGATTATAATTAATATACATATTCCTATGGTGTAATATACATAGGATGTGCTATATTAACATGTACATATGATATAATTTATAATTAATTAGCATCTACATACAGATATTTTATTAGCACATAAAATCTCCTCATTTGCCCTTCTCTTTATATAACTGTTGCTTCTTATCCAACTAGGATATGTTCCAAGACCCCATGGATATTATTAAACTATATATACACAGTTTTTTTCCTATGTAGACATAACAAAGTTAATAAGGTAAGCACAGTAATAAATTAACAACAATGATAAAATAGAACAATGATAATAATGCACTAAAATAAAACTTATTTGAATGTGGTCCTGTGCTCATCTTCCTCTTCTATGATAATGTGAAATGATATAATGTCTTCTAGATGCAATGAAGGAAGGTGACATGGAAATTATGAAATGGCATTAGGCTACTAAGTAAGGGTCATTTGAACACAGCCACTGCAATACCATGTCATTTTATCTGATAAGCTACTAAGTGATTAAAGAGAAGGTAGCATATACAATGTGGATACTCTAGACAAAGGATGATTCAAGTCCAAGGCAGGACAAAGCAGGATAGAACAAGATTTCACCATGCTACTCACATGGGTGTACCATCTAAAACTTATTAATTGCTGGTTTCCAAAATTTCCCATTTGATATATTTGTACCCTAGTTAACTATGGATGGCTGGAACATGAAAAGTGAAGCTGTGAATAATGGGGAGACAATATATATTTTAATGCTCTTTTCTCCTTTCTTTGTAAAAATGTTTCCAACTCTCTTCAGTTCATAAATATCCTAATTAATTAAGAGTCAAAAGTAATTGTCCAGACTCCTTGTACTTGAATATTTCCTTATTTGTCAACATGCTATCAAGAGGAAGGCAACGTGGCATAAGGTTTCCACAGAACAGGGAGAAGCAACTGGGGAGTCCAGGCCCATGCAACTCTTCTGCTTAATCACTCCATGAACTTGTAGAAGTGACGTATACTCTCCAGCCTCACTTTTCTACCTGTAAGAGGGATTAACCACCTCTTAAAATTGCTCTCAAAATAAAACTGATCTATGTAAAGAACTTAGCTTAGCGTTTGTTACATTAACAATAAATCAATAATACGAGCTATTGTCATTATGATCTCCAATAGTATTGATGACTGTGGTAATGGAAAGGCCAATACTATAAAATAGGTATGAATTTTAACCTAGAATACTGGATGATGATGATGAAGGAGAATGAGAAGAAGAAGGAGAAGAGGCAAAGAAGAAGAAGAAGAAGGAGAAACAAGTGGAGGAAAAGGAGAATAACAAGAATAGCCAAGCATGGTGGCTCATGCCTATAATTCCAGTGACTTGGAAGGTTGAAGCAGGAGGATTGCAGGTTTGAGGCCAGCCTTAGCTGGTGAGACCCTGTCTCAAAATAAAAACTAAAAAGGTCTGAGAACGTACTTTACTGGCAGAGGTCCTTAAGTTCAATACTCAGTACAAATAAAATAAAATAAAACAAAACACACACATACACACGAAAAGAACAAGAAGAAGAATTAGAAAGCAGGAAAAGGAATAAGGAAAGGAAGAGGAAGGAGTGGGAGGAGGAGACTTTCTTTTGTTCTCTTAAATCAAGTATCATATCCTTGAAAACAATCCCACTAGAGTATCAGTGAGTTCTATCTTAGTCATTATTGAGGCCTGCCTCCCTCCCCATCACAGAACTGGTCACATTTCCTGTGGCAAAAATGGACTCTAGGATTCTTTGCAGAAAAGACTTACTCCCACTTTGTAAGTTCATGATCACTGAAGAATCACAGTGGCCCATTACTTCCAAGTAAACCTCCCTCACCTTCCCAGGATACAAACATGGTGTTCCATCACCCCGCCCCCCAACATTCCTATTACAACCCCCTGCTCTGCTCCTCAGGGAAGTTCACCTGAAAACTAGTAACTGGCAACTGGTCTCAGCCGCTCTCAGAAGTAATAAGCCTCTTCCTTCCACCCAGTACCAAAATATCCCAGATCTCCCTGGAATCTCTCTCTCATATCCAACCCAAATGACCTTGAATTCTTGACCTTTCTCATTCCAAGGGGTCCAGTTTGGGAAAGGAGATAATAAAAGGCACTCTTTGTTCTTGTTGTTGTTTTAAATTATCCGATTATGCTAGAGATTAAGTGTAAAAGTAAGGAGACCATGATAAGTGATAAAAATTGGGTTAGACAGGAGGCAGATGAGAATGGAGTATATAACAGAGGCCAATGGAAGTAATGGACAGCTCTGATGAGTCTACCCCGCAAGGGTAATTTATAATCAACATTTCTTTTTTTTTTTTTTAGAGAGAGAGAGAATATTTTGATATTTATTTTTTAGTTTTTCGGCAGACACATGTATGTGGTGCTGAGGATGGAACCCGGGCTGCACGCATGCCAGGCGAGCGCGCTACCGCTTGAGCCACATCCCCAGCCCCTTCATTTTACTTCTTGAGCTCCACCCAGTTTATTTTCTCTTATCTATTTACAGAGGCCCCAGAAACTCATATATTGCCTCTGGTTACAAAGAGAATTTAGTCTAAGAGGCAAGAGGAGCAAAAAGTCAAGAGCATCCTATGTTATGAATGAGATGCTTAGTGGGGGTACCAATCAACAGCTTACTTGGTAAAAAGAGTCTCAGGAGAGGGTTTTGATGGCCTCACTACTCACCTGTCCATCCCACTCCCTTTTCTAACATCATAGCCATACTTCCCAACTCTAAGAACTGTGTTTGGAAGTCTGGCATCCCTTGAATGCATCTGACCTTGTGTTCAGACAGTCTCTTCAATCTAGTTAATCAGTTCTAATAGAAGACAGATGGTGGCTGTGTCAATGTGGAATAATGCAAAAGTATGATCAGCTTTAAGTTCATCATCTATGCAACTTAATAGTTAAAAATAAGGGGCTGATTGAGAAAGGCAGTAAGAATTGCAAGCCAAGTTGTATGTGGCTGTTTTCTGTGGTTTGTCAAGCTCCCTAAAGCCCAGTTCAGTCAGAGCTGTTAGTGCTTGAAAGAGTCAAAAATGATGTCAAAGTAAGTAGGAAAATATGAGAACATTGGTCCTGACTAACAGTTAGATTGGCTGATTGAAAAGTTAATTCAGTGATACAAGCTTTCATTCAATCTCTAGAATGTGCAGTGAATATTTCCTTGACCTTTTATATTTCCCTTGGTGGTATATATTCAAGCCTCAGGCACCCAATCAAATCTCCCCACCTTTTACCTCTTATTCCTATTCCATAAAAAGAAAGCAAATATCTCACTCTGTGCAGTGTGAAGAAGCTGACTCCATGCTAATTAGCTGCAACCACCTTCGAGTTTAACTTTTCTTCCTCTGTATGTAAAATCTGTTTCTGTTTTCAAACTCAGCATTCTGTATACTTTGCATCAAGCCTTGCCTGAGCAGAAAGCAGAGCTTTTGGAGATCAGGGGAAAGGAAGGGAAAAGAGCAATGAATTGGGAAAGATGTTGGGTTCGGTGTTTAAAAACTGAGTGGATGATCTCATTACCTTGGTTTCCAGCCCACTGGGCTGTGGAATGAGCACTCCTGGGTCATTCTGGGTTCTGGGACACCGGCTGGGCTCCATGCTCCGCCCCTTCAGCTGTTGAGCTCACTCCTACGCCTGAGACACTCTTTCATCTATGAAGATAAATTCTCAGGCACAGAGTGTTTTTAATTGTAGAGCATGCTACACTGTCTACCTGTATTTATCCAGTAACAACTAATTCATCAGTAAAGTCAAAGGAAAAGTTCTTTGTTCCCAAAGGATAAAACTTCCTTACCAATCAATCTTCATCTGCTCTACTGTAATTATGGATTATTTACCCAGATTTCCTCTCCTTGGCAGCTTGCAGCTAAGATTTCTGTGGCTAACTAATGGGATAACATCCAAGGTGATCTGTCATTATTGCCAGCCATTAGTTCTTAAGTGTTTAAACCTGTCCTTTCTACAATAACCATCTTTTGCAAGAGTATAGGGTCATAGAAGGCTTCAGAATTTGATTTTTATTAGGAGGAAATTAATCTACTTTCATTTTCCAGCTCGAAAGCAACAGAACTCAAAGGAACAAAAGACAGTGAGAATACTATCATTTGAAAGGTCAACTGTTGTTTGGTTACGACAAAAAAAAAAAAAAAGAATCATTCTTAATATAAGGAATTACAACTTCATAAAAAATTAAAAATCTATTCTACATTGATATTTCATCAGTGATATTTCATTTGTTGGTCAGAGCTTCTACTCCTAGTCAATCTTTATTTGGGGGGGGGGGGGTAAAAGAAAAAAAAAAAAAACTTCCTCAATCACGAAGAGCCCTGACAGCAATGTGTGACTCATGTTTCCTCTGCTTTATTGCTAAGAAAGTGTAACTGTGCTGCCCTCTAATGGTTGTCACCTCACAGGTGTAAGGTTGCCTGCTGGGATCTGTAGCAACACCCTTGTCAGGAGTATCATCAGATATGAAGTGTGGAAGACAGAGGCTAAACCAAATTTGAATCCCCTCTTCCAAAAGAATCAGCATTAGAATTGTTACTTTTCTATATTTGTATTTAATTTTTGAGAAATTCGGGATCTCTCAGAAGCCACTATCATACACTCTTATTAATAGATCATGGAGCAAGAAGGAGCCTGCCATAGATGGGAATAGAATATTATATCCTCATTGGGAACGTAGGAGCCATTTTTAGTGTGAAAGCAAGACCTGAAGTGGGCAAGGGCACCCTTTAAGGTCCTGATGATCCACTCCATTGGCACGTGTGTGTGTGTGTGTGTGTGTGTGTGTGTGTGTGCATGGATGGACAGATTTCTCTTTTAAAGCTGTAGCTTCAGTAACCTGAGCATTTTAATCTATTTGGGTAGTTTTCCCTTACACTAGATTACTTACTACCATTTACATAGTCAAAGTTGCTGTCAAAAGTTAAAATCAAAATATTAATCCAAGACTGACAGGTTGAGCTCCCAGATTTTCTACTTTCAGAGTTAAGTTTTAATTGACTCCAAAGAGCCGGTGGAAAAGTAGAAAATGCATGATGACTCACAGGCATTCGGAACACTTTTCAGCATAGGGACCTGACCTTCGAGTACCCCTGAAGTTTGACAAAGGAAAGAATCAGCTTATAATTACAGGCAAGTGAAAATAGGAAGCCTCCTTCCACACAGCCCAGGGAAGACCTGCATCTAAACTAGCTGATCAAGTCACATAAATATTAATAACACTGTTTAAAGTGGCATGTGGTTCTACTGGCCACGCCTCAGTCAGAGTCGCTTCTATAGCCCAGCTGCTAGTTGCTGTCTCTGAGATCCATTTATAAATAATTGAAGTGTTTAGTGTGAAATTACCACCCTGTATATGAAAGAGATCATTGTGCATGTGCCCATCAGATGGGGAATCCCAAATTACTGTTAGATGGAAGATGGGGCAGCCATTTTCTTTCTGTGTGTATGTGTATGTGTGTGAGTGTGTGTGTGCACACCTGGGTGTGTGCACGTGTGTGTGTGTGTGCTTGTTCATCAGCAATCTCCTACAGAAGAAAGGGACAGTAGAAAGCTCCCTGAATTGCTCCTTCATCTTCTCCATGTGCCAGGTCTAGGTCAAAGCACTGGCTTTCACCTGAAGCTCTTGAACTTTTCTTCTAGCTGGGAAAACTGGATGAGAGAAAAGGAAAAAGAAAATTGAAAAAGGGGAAAGCGAAATGTCAGAATGCGGTTGCATTGCTATTACAGCATCATGGAAGTGTGCTGTCAACTCACACTCACGAAAAGAATGCTCAGGAACACTGGGAGAGAAAGAGAATGTAAAGCTGCATTAGCAGCAGGAGAGAAAAAAGTACTCTAACTCCATCATTTCAGAAATAATGGTTTCAAAGGAGAATGGGGGAGAATCCATGTGGCAAACATCCTCATCTCACATGACCCAGTAGTTTTGTACTTAATAATTTTATTCAAGGATGTAAGACAACCAGAGTATGTATGGTTGACAATTGCCAAATTCAGATGGAGTGAGTTTTCAGTCTACAAATTACAAAATATCTTCATTCTTATCTCCCCAAAACAGATTACATTAATTATGAAGGGAAGTTCAGGTCTGAGTTTATAAGCAAATAGCTCCTTACAAGCATCTTTTTAAAGATGCTGATGAAACTAATTTGAAGAGATTGGGGCAAGAGATTTTATTTTTTTTTTTTTAATTTTTTAAAATTTTTTCTTATTGGTTGTTCAAAACATTACAAAGCTCTTGACATATCATATTTCATACATTTGATTCAAGTGGGTTATGAACTCCCATTTTTTACCCCGTATACAGATTGCAGAATCACATTGGTTACACATCCACGTTTTTACATATTGCCATACTAGTGGCAAGAGATTTAAAAACAAATAATAAGTATTGTATTTTGCTCCTCTAAACTTTCCTGAGATAACTCATTCTTCAAAGTACAAAAAATATTGCTTCCAAAGCACACATTTTTTCCAGAAATTATTTATTGAGAATCTTTCCTGTTTTAAAGTATTGTACCAGACTCTGTGGGGGGTTCAAAGATTTATAAAGCAGGGTCTCTGCCCTCGAAGAACTTGTAGCACACAGAAATGTTCCAGCAGAATAAATCCATGTTCCTACATTGATTTTTGGATCATCTCTAATTCAGAAGATTTCTGGACATCTCTCCCCAACAGAGTCTACTCAATTCCTATTGAATCATAAGTATGGGAAATACAATAGAGAGTTTTTTTAATATATAAAATATTGCTATAATGAGAGAGAAGCCATTAATGATAAAGGCTGAACTCACAACTGCAGTAACTTTACACTGAGATTATATGTGATCAACCTGGAAGAGCCATCTATAATTTCTCAGAATAGCAAGAAATTCTGAGAAGGATGAGATTGAGTTCAATTGTTCTGTTTAACCTCCAGAGACTGAGCTGTCAAAGGAGGCGCTTCTAACTGAACTGGGACCTAAGATAAGGGAAAATGAAAAGAAAAGCCAAGGAACATTTCTGGTATATTCAAAAGGCTTTATTACCTGGAACTACTAAAATAGGTGGATGCTGAGACAGCTGCTATAATTGAAGTAAATATCATTTGCTTCATCAGCTCACATACTTACTCTCAGCTGTGCTCTGTTACTGAGCTAAACATCAGTGCTACTCAGCCTCCCAGGCAGTGTGCTCAGTCAGATAATGTAGATGACATATTTCTAGGTTTCTGCATGTCCCTGAGTCTCATAGAAAACCACGGGGGTGGCACACATGTTCGTTCTCTCTCTCTCTCTCTCTCTCTCTCTCTCTCTCTCTCTCTCTCTCTCTCTCTCAAATTCAGCTTCCCTTGGGAATGTGAGATGCATCTCTGGTGGCATAATGTGGGAGGTGAGGGTGTTATATCCTCACAGGCAGCTGTTCTGTACTTAGATGAATGTTATATCTCTCAAGGGTATTGGCAGAATGGAGAGAAAGACCTGGAAAAAGATGAGCAGAAAAGGCTATACTATAAAGTACTTTCTTCTCTTGCTTCATTTATTTCCCCCATTAATAGTGGAATGTAGTGTTGAAATCCTCTCTTAGTGTTTCTTTTCCATTGTCTCATTTATTTCATCCCTTCCTCTTGGAATGTTGCTCAGAGCTCTATGTGGGTTTTATATGTATGTCTGCAGAGGTCACAACCTATCATAGCAAGATGATTTTAGTAGAAATGCTGCCAGATTAGTGAGTGAACAGACCCATGGGCCTCAGTGCATGCAAACCACCTACCTCATCAATCAATCCCTCCTTCTCGCATACACTGACTGAAACAGTGGAGCCAGATCTGAGAATAAAATCCTCAGAGAGATCCAACTTCATTTCTGCTCATTGACTCTTGTAGTTCAGTTCAGGAAATGCCCTGTAGCACAAAGGTACAAATGTCATCTGGCAGCAGAATACTACCTTTCCAATTTAATTAGTCTACCAACTAGCTCAACTTTTCTCTCTCTTTATCTCTTAATCATCATTTTTATTAGTGTGTATTAATTACAAAGAATAATGGTTTTCACTGGGACACATCTGTACATGCATATAAAACATTTGTTCATTTCCACCTTCCCACTATCCCCTCACCCAACCCTACTCCCTCCTCCTGATCCTCTTCCTCTTCTTTCTTAATATGAAGCTACATGCTTGGTTGAAGAGGAAAGATGTTCCAGGTAAAGGCTAATCCTTCTGGATGAACAACCAAAATATCATTGAACCATTGTGAGTCCTACAAATCTCCATGTTTCTTTAAGTGACATAGTTTTTAAGGAGGTGTCCACAGCTCCAGGTGAATACCTAGAAATCATGTCAGGAAAGGCTGATCAGCAATATGCCATCAACTCAGGTCAGAGGGTCTTCCTTAAATTGCCTCCCCACTCATCTGACTTTCATGTTTTCAATATAGCTAACTCTCTACTACTCTGTGAGATCTTTGAGAATAGAAAATATATTTCCTCCATTTTTAGAGATCCAAGCCATAGCATAATACCTGGCACATAGTAGCTCCCCTCCAAGAGTCAGCTAATTGAATTGACTCTGCATTTCCTATATTAGGTGTCTGCCCTGAATCATAGGATTATAATAATCAGCATATATCTAAGACATTTGATAGATCTGAACAGCTCAACAACAGTAACATATTTAAAGTATCTTGGTCAAACAAGGAAAATGTCCACATATGAACACAGATACATGAACTAAAATTAACTAAAATGATTGGTTTTACTTCTGTTCAAAAGTGACTTTTAACCCCCAAGTAAAAAATTAAGCCCCTCATGATGAGATCTTAACTTTAATGCTGTCTGACATTTTCAACCTTAAACTAGCAATTTTAAATATACGAGAAAAGTCCTACAGAAGACATTTGTTTTTTTTTTTTTTCCTTTAAGAAAAAGGAAGATTGAAACTTTGGAGAAATATCTTTCAGAGGAAAAAAGAAAAATTTAAGTTAGTCAGTTGTATTTTACAATGTGCAGCTGCAACATATCTTAGCTCTGAAATTCACATCATTCATTACATTATATACCAAGGGTGAATCAAGCATTCAAGAAGAACTGAGATCCTCTGACTGTATATAAATTCAACCTCAGAATGTCTTAAGTAGTAAAAATATAAAGTCTTTAAAAATAGGTTAGATGCTGGTTAGGTGTTGGTTAGGTACACAGACAGCCAGACAACATATTACCCTTCAACAATGACATTCACAGAAAATAAATTTCTTCAAATTAAATAAACTGTAATGGTTGATCTGGAGTATCAACTTGATTGGATTAAGAGATGTATAAGATTAAGAGGTTTCTGGGTGTGTCAAGGAGGGTGGGTCTAGGAATGATTGACATATGGGATAACAAACTAAATTGGAGACCCTCCCTAAGTGTGGACAATAGGTTGGAGGCTTGAGTGGAATAAAAAGTTGGAAGAAAAAGGAAGCAGCATACAAGGTAGATTCTTGAATGGGTTGGTGGTTGCTGCAACTGACTGAGGACATCAATCTTTCACTCCTCAGTCTTCCAAAGTGGACTCTGCCTGTGAGTCTCCAGGGAGTTTTCAGAAGCCTTTGGTCCCAGACTAGGGTACCATCATTGATACCTTTTATTCTGGTGCTTCAGCTCCTTGGACTGTGCAGCTACTGGTTCCTTCAGCTCTCTGGACCCCAGATGACCACTATGGGACTATCTAGCTTCCGTAAGCAAATCAAATAAATCCTCCTTTTTATATATTATATATATATATATATATATATATATATATATATATATATATATATATATATATATATATATATATATAATCCTCCTATTTATATATAAAAGGAGGATTTATTTGATTTTATATATATAATATCTCCTGCTGGTTCTGTTCCTCTAGAGAACATTGATTAATACATAAGCTATTGCCCTTGAAATTATTTTTAAAAATCAATGAATTAAGAACTTCTACCATATTGTTAGTATATTATTTATGTAAAAATTTATGAGATATATCCCTAGTTCCCCTCTTTAATTTGGCCAGCTAACTGTGTAAAAATACCAACTGTGCAAAAAAATGAGCAAATCACTAAAATTTCTCAGTCTCAGTTTCCTCTTCTGTAAATAAAAGGGAATCATATCTATTGTTAGTTGGTGTACTAGTAATTCCCAGAATAAGGTAACTACCTGTAAGTATTGCTATATGTCTTAAATAAGATAATCAACATGCCAGAAATACCAAAGGCATCATTAGATATAAGTGTTGCTCACTCACCTTCTCCCATTACATATAAAAAATATATATGTAATTTCAAAATTTTTTTGTAGTTCTGGATATTAAACCTAGAGCCTCTCATGACATGTTAGGCAAGCACTCTACCACTGAGCTACATCCTCAGCCCTAATTTCAAAACATTTAAGAAAAAAATCCCACACCTGTCTTAAAAAAGAATGCATATCTCTTTCATAGCACATGGCATCAATAAGCAATAAATCTATAAGTAATTGTTCTTTCTTTATGCTCTTTTTATATTAATAATAATTTAAAAGCTCTCACCAAATGTCAGAATAAAGACTGCAGAAAAAAAAGAGATCTAAAAGGAGAAAGAAGGTAAGAAATAGAAACAACTAAGTAACACATTAGTGCAAAAGAGAAGGAGGAGGAGATCTAACATTTTTTTGAATATGTAATGTTTAGGTGTGTTTTATTGTAGCTAGAGAAACCTTTGGTGATTTATGCAGAATGTCCATGAGACAAAGTTTCTTTTTGTCCATTTGTGCAACACACACAAAAAATAATCTACTTTATATTTTTTAAGCAATTTAGGTTAAATTCTCTCCCTAAAGATCACCTATATACTTAAATGAGCAATAAATAGCACAATTCAGTAATCCTAACAATGGGAACAGCAAAAAGTTATGGCAAATGTTTTGGTTTCAGCAGTGCTATCAGGCTAAGAACTCAACAACAAAATGCAGATTGTGGTTTAGAAAAGGAAAGCCTACCAAATCTATAATAAAACAATTGTATTGGCTCAGTTCAGTTAAATTCATTCAATTTATATTTGCATCAAACAAGATAAATGGCGGTATTTGGGGCATAGTATTGGTTAACCTAGATTTGATCTAAATGGTTTGGCACAACTGACATTTAACTACTTTGTGCTCTTCATCACATCTAAGGAAGGAATATAAAACTTAATTTAGCAAGAATTTCTATAATGCCTAGTGTGTGCAAGACACTGTGCTAGGCTATTTAATATTTTTTTTCCTTTTGTTTTTGTTTTCCATTATTTTCTTACTAACTCACCTTTTAAAATAGTTGTAATTTGGACCAACTGAAAATCTAATCTGTTCTCACTTGAGATCTGGGGTTTAGAGACTCATTCGATTAAGTCCACATTGAGAAGCAATAGAATTTTAAAACAGCTTCTATCATGCAAAAGAAATAGGTCTGAAGCCCAGATAATTTAAGAGCAATTATTTTTTTTAGTTACATAAAGAGACATTTTCAGACCTCTAATTGCTCCAAATTTATCAGCTAAAGAGTCATTATGATCCATTTTTAACCCCTCTCTGACATCAGGCACTAGTGCTGTAATTGAACTGTGTCATCATTGATCTCAATTCTAAACCATTAGGAGAGCTGGTTTTCGCCTTTCACTGAAATTGTACCATTTTCTTCCTAATCACTCCAGTGCCTGCAGATATGCACTGTGTAACCAGGGAAGAGCTGTTGAAAGCCCAGCTACATGCAGTGAATGGCATACATTACCCAGTAGATTATTATTTGCTATTTTCACTTATTGATAGTAAGGAAAAAAGTGCAGGCATCTCTATGTTTAAGGCACAATTTCCTATTTCCTTTTTACCCAAAAGATCTTTTACAGTAACTTAGTTTGCTTACTTACATTTTTAGTGAAGATAAGAGAATCAAAAAAGTTCAGCTCTGTCCCACTGCTAATGCAAAATACATCAAAACTAAGTCTTGTTGTTCAGGGATAGGACACCCACACAGAAAAGAAATCACATTCAGAAATAAACAGAAGGCAATTGTGTTTGATTTAGGAATTAGGGCTATGCATTAAAACAGCTCTAAAATCCTAGCATTTGCTCTAACCTTAAACTAAATCTTCACATCAGTCCTAGCCGGGGGGTTGGGCGGAGAGACCAATTTCTAATTCAGTGGACACGATAATTGATCAAATTGTCGAATTCCGTCGACTGATCTAAGAAATCTCAAATTTTTTGTTGTTGTTGCTTAGCACAACTAGTCTTGTTTCACATAACCTCTGTCAAACTTTGCACTTAAATCTGAAAAATGAAGTTATTTTAGCAGAAAAACTGCTCTAGATTTTATCAAGACCCATGCCTCCTTCTATAATGAAAATGATTTCATAGACGATGAATGCACCAAAACCTTGAGCCTGGCAATGGAAAGAGTACCAGGGGAGGGTCGGAAGCACTGTCATGTAATCTCAGCTCTGCAGTTACTGGCTCATGCTTCACTTGTTCTTTCTAAGCTCCCATGTCTTTATTGTAAAATAGAATTGAAAGAAATGGGCTCCAAGTCCCTTCTGGCTATCACTCTTCTAAGACTCCTAAAAACTAAAATGCTATATAGGATCATTATTAGAATATTTTGAATTAATGTGGTGTCAAATATAAAGTCAGGCATTAGTTAAGCACCGCAAAGACAGATTTTATTCAGCAACAATTATTGCAATAGGGGAGGAAACCAGTGTCACCTGAGCTGGACTCCATTAAAACCAAAGTGGGAGCTATTTTAAATGCTAAAGTGTGTTAATGGAAAGGCACTGAAGGGAATCAAGAGGAGAGAGGTAGGCCTGTGGCTAGGCCATCTGGGTTTGCTCATTGGTGCTTATCCTGAGGAGAAACAACCTTTTCTGTCCTTATGACAGGAGGTAGTGGCAATATGGAGCAAGGCGCCCACCCTTTGTTTCCCAACAGCGACTAGAAGACAAGAAGAGGGCCTCATCTCTTTGGGTGAGGAGAGGGAGATTTCATTTCAAATTTATTCTCATTTCAAAGAGATGATTCAGGTCTCTAAGGAGACAGATTTGAATAGTAGAAAATGTCTGCCCCAAAGACTGAGAAAGAATGGGTATTTCAAGTAAGCATTTTAAAAGTGAGCTACATTGGAGTTATCCTGGAGATGTGGCCTTACGGTGCTAAAAATCTTGCTAGATTTCGGTCAAAGAGAGCCTTTGTCAGTAGAAAGGGAATGGAGTAAGACATTCTTAACCACCTGGTGTCTTGGAAGAGACTGAAGCTTGGATGAGAGTACATTCTACTACAGCATAGAATCAAAATTTAAGAAGGTACAAGAAGAGCCTATTTATGTAACCATTGGTTTCTGCCATGAATATGGACTTAAAAATTAAAAAAGAAAAAAGAAAAAGAATATTGGCCCAAAATATTGTAGCCAACGGCTCCATCTAGCTTCTTACAGCATTGTCTAGAGTCATTTAAATATCTGTAGCTGCATTTCTCTTAAATGCCTAACAGTTGAATGTTCAGCCCATTATAACACTATTTGCCCCCAAGAAAAACGAGTCAAATATGACACTCTGGAGAGCCATAATGGAGAATGACAAGCCCGTTTGATTTGTACAGATAATCATAATTCTTCACATACTCTTATCACCTTTTCTAAAATAAGGAATTTCAAACTGAAAGACCTTGAGAGGGCATTTCCCCTGTAAAGTCTTATTTGGCTTTCATGAAAAATTTAAATGTGAGTTTTTGTAAAATGCAAATGAAAATATTAAAGGTGCTCGATATATTCAAAGAGCAGATTGGTATTTTTTCATGCAATAATGTTAATGTGCTATACCCTCTACAGCAGTACCATAATTAAACCTGTTGGCATTTCCATTTTAAACCTAGTCATAAAAAAATCCCTTTGAGCAATAATGTACCATTCCAAGACTCAAACCAATTGTTTCTGCTGTTTAGGAACAATATTTGAAAAAAGTTTTAGCAGGGGGTCAAGTTCTAAAAAGGTAAAACATTTAGTGGAAATTTTTTCTTTATTTTGCCCTAGATGCTTGTTCGCTCTCTGAAAAACAAATTTCAATCTCATGTGTGATGTTTATAAATAGGACAGACACGTAGCATGAGGACTGCTTTCAAGCTACAGTTAAGACAGAAAATGTAGTTTATTATACAACTGGCATATCTAGTTTTGTTGGGCCTAGAGCTTAAGGAATTTGGGAAGGTAATTAAGAAAAAGACAAAATTACAATTACAAATTTAGAAATGAAAGTGAATATTTAGAATAAGAAAAATAATGACAAATTCTAAAGTCTGATCAATACCACAAGTCTAAAATCCAGAAGGATAACAAGCTACACTTATGAAATTAGCTATTTCAATAGTATAGTACATATTATGTATTACAGCTACTACCCTTTGATTACCTCTTTATATAACAGAGAGTTTTAATATTATTTATCATGGGAAGAATTTTATGAATTTTTAATGTCAAGTTGGCAAGATTTTTCTAGAAAAAAAAGAGATAGGGAAGATTTTCGGGTCTGAATGTCCATACAATCTCCTTCCTAACTATTTTCCTCTGCATTGTAGCACAAAAGCAGCAATAGAACATACTTAAATGAATAGCCTGGCTGCATGCTAATAAAACTTATTTATGGACCTTGAATTTTGAATTTGATATGATGCCCACATGTCATATAATATTTTTATTTGCTTTCCTCCAATTATCTCTAAATGTGAAGATCATTCTAAATTTATGGGCCATACAAAAACATGTACTATAGTTTGCTGACCTTCTACTTGGTTGATGGAAATTTGTTTTTATTGTTGATAGTTTTTAACAGTTACTTTCAATTTCTTGAATTGTTGTTAATAGTATGTATATTTTATGATACTTGTCATACTTGAAAACAATCCTTTAACTTGAGGGTTTCATTCTGAGGTTTTTCATTTTCTGCTGTGATTAATTTGTGTCTTTCAAGTGGATTGTATTCATTAATCAGTTTGTCATTGATAACTTCAGTGAAAAGGCATAATATGAATTTTTATTATCTCTTTAATGTTATTAGCATTTTTCATTAAATCCCCAAGTAATTTTAATATTTTCTCAGCAGTTTCATATCATTCACTTATTTGTTTCAATCTAAGATCCTATTCACTACTTCTACTAGAAATACATCACACTTCCTCTGAATTGTTGCTTTTCCTGCGCTCCACATAATTTTTGGTTATAATCACACATTGGTGTTTGCATAATTTTTATTGATTTCATCATTCTCTCTAGTCATTTTGCTTTAGACTTATGGTTTTTATTCTCAGACTTTCTCAGTACTCTAATAAACTTTAAGGACAAAAGAAGGGATCCATCACCTACATCTAATAACTTGAGTCCAATTTCTTATTTGATTTATTGAAACATTCCAGAACATTCTTTCAATGTCAGGTGTTCTCACACCTGACACCTCTGTGTCAAGATGCCAGACCAGTTAGTTGTCACAGGGCCTGGGGGTGTGTCCTAGGAAGCCATGACTGCATCAGGACAGTGAGAGCTCATTTAATTGTATAGAGAAGTGACAAAAACTGCAGTAATATGTCCCAACCAACCCAATACGTGTATTCTCACCTCAGGTATGTCTTAGCCAGATCCCAAACACGTCCACAGCCACCCCAATGCTGCCTAATGTTAGGAGAGGTGAAAAGATAGTACATTGGAAAGTGACCATAATTTTTGCTAAGTATGTGACAATGCTAAGACCCTAGTGGGGTTGTCCTGGAGCCTTAAAAGTGGTCTACACACTTTAGCTTGCCTTATTTAGTCTCCTGGTGAACCTACTACCTTTGACTGTTACCTAGGAGGCCAGTCGTGCATCTAAGCAACCTCCTACAATACTACCCACCACATTCTTTTGATCTTTCCACCCCACCAAAGGCCAGAGCTAAAAATTAGCCATGTCCTATTCCAGAGGAAGTACATGAGAACACATGGAACTCTCAAATTACATAAAAGGGCTCTTTTAAATATTGAAGTAATCATCCGCTTGGTTTTTTAAAGAACAAATTAAGAAAGTCATCTCCTGAGATTTTGAATGTGATTTATATGCTTAGGATATTTCATCCGACAAAACTTAGATTTTTTTTTTATCACAATAACATCATAATTATAGATTCTAATTTACTGATATAATTGCACATATTCATTCATTCCAAGAAATAGAACAAGTATACAGCAACAAAGGAGCATAACAAACTAAAAGGCTCAAGTTGTAGAGGAAAACAAGAATTTCATGAAGCCTCTTGCATAGGGAAAGAATATTGAAGAGATCGATTACAAGCTTACAAAAAGCAGAATCTATTCTGATTTAAGATAATTACAGTCAGCTCATTGCCTTCTCTACCATACCAGACACTCCTTTTAAGAGCTTCAAGTGAAGGAGAAATTATAGGATGTGAGTTTCAGGTCTGAGGAACTTCATAGCTTAGAAAGCTAGTGCCATGCTCCTGAAGTTTCCCATAAAATTTCCTTTGTGCAAATAGAGCCATTTGAGGGTTAATTACTCTGCAGCTCAAACCTATTTCCTGTCATTTATTTCTGCATTTCTTTTAGCCTTAAGGTCCTCATATATTTCTAGTTCTAAACCCACAAGATTTTGAATGTCTATTGTTTTCCTAATATAAACCTAATGGCTTTTTTCAGTATTGTGATTATGCATGTAAAGGATAATTAACTCCAAGAAATTACTATTTTTTAAAAGACTCAGATACTATAGCAACAGTACAGGTACACTGAAGTGTATTTTCCATCCTATTAAGCTAAATACTATATTGAATTTTAAAATACATGGCCACAGGTTTGTCTAGCTTTGAAAAAAACAATTAAATATAAGATATCAGATAAAAACACCAACAAAACCAGATAACTTAGAACAATAGAAATATTACTCAAATTATCCCAAAACGTACTTCACTCTATTCTTTAGTTTTTTGGTTCTCTGAAATTATAAGCTTTAGTTTCTATAAATTATAAACTAGCTTATGGCTTTTAAAATATGGTTTAATTTTTAAACTTTGATATATGTACAGTATAATAAAACTATCTTTTCCTTCCTCAGGTCTTTGCTATATTAAGATGTCATTATCAAGTTATTCTTATCAAGTATATTTGTGCTTTGTAGCATTAATGTCAGTATTAGGAACTTAATTGAGAGACCACAATAATGATATTTTCATAATTATAACCTCAATTTTACTTATTCATATTTTATAATTATGTTAAAGAGTTAATTTTATGTGCAATTCTATTGTCTGTAATAAGAGACAATTAACACATTGTGGAGCTTTCGGGGATATGTTTGAAGAAAATGCTTAATTAGGCAATGGTATGCATTTTGACATCTTCATATTTTGTAGAATTATACCTTGCTGACACATAACTTCAACAATTTGATGACCATAAAGTCTTATTTTCTACAATACTAAACATAATATTACTGGGTTATGTTTACTGGGTTATGTTATGATGAGAAGCCAAGATTTTTTTTTTGTTTTATTTATTGTTTTAATAACTGTGGTCTTACTCAATAAGCTCAATAAACAAAGATTATCTAATAAATTAATTTGCACTAAAATATACCACACACAAAATGTGATGGATACATGAGCAACCAAAGCAACTATGAATTCAAGAAGTCCTCACGTTGATTAGGAATGAGCTTGAGGCATAAACATCATGCTTCAGGAAATCCAAAACAATTCTCTACCGTTCCACTCACATTGTCAACACTGTCACTAGCATTGTGACTTTCCTGCCAGAGAATGTACTAAAATTCTAGACTCATTAGGTAGATCTTCCAATGTCACCAAATCGGATTTATGCTAACTGATTGAATTTCTTCTTTATTTCTTAAACTTATTTAAGCCACACCATCCTAATGGGAATCACTGCCATACCTTGTATTTCTCAACTTTCTAGTTTGAAGGATGCTGAATCCTAAACTGTTTATTTAAAAGTGTTGACTCACTGATACCTACAGACTCTGTGGCTCAATTCTATAACAATTTAGGTTCTTCCTTACATTCTGCTATTGAGTGGTTCCCTGTTTTCAGGCATGTGCATGCTTGTGTGGCTCACTTCTAAGTTGAATACCTCAACAGCAGTAGCCATGAAAGCTGGGCTGAGTGTCCTTGAACAGCCTTATTGGCCAGGAGACCTTGTCTTAATCAAATCTAAACCTAGTGCATTGTGAATTACATACTCTCACAGCATATATTCTTACCAAAATACTTCTTACCAATGGATCTTTATATGTTTGGAAAGGAAGAAGTACACTGAAAGATTTTTGTGACTCATACATTTAATTTTGTCTCAGAATCAAACTCATTCAGGAGCAAGTGAATCCCCATGAAAGAAAAACACCCTTGTTACTCTTCTCTATGGAATGATTCAAAGGCTCCAGTTAATCCTTTTCAATGTCTCATTCCATCCAAGCTGCACATACCAAGGGAACCAAGGGAACAATTGCTCTTCTAGCAGATTCTCAAGGCCTGTTTTAGGTCAGGCAATTTTTAATATTCTTAACCAAAAAATGTTATAGGAAATACTCTGGAAATGAGACCAGTGTGCCACATTTAGAAGGAAATAAAAGCATGGCCTTTTTTCTTTTGTCTACAGTTCCCCAACCAAAGTTATAAATCAGGTTGACATCTTAACGCCAGACCCCAACTCCCAGTTTCTTCCCCACCGGTGAAGAGAACACCAGTGATTAGCATGTCAGCCAACCTTTGCCAAGTTTGCCATGGAGGCATGCCCTTGTTCTGATTTACTTCAGTGTTTTGGAAGAATTCTGACAGCAACAAAATGGTGACCTGCAAGTCTCTAGTCCTCAAAATCTCCATACACAACCCTCCTACACCCTTTGTTATTTGGTTCTTTGATAGGGATGGACCATAGATGCTTTTATCAATCTAAATAAGATGTGGATAAGAGCATCTTAGAAAAACTTTGCTCTTTTTGGTTATCTAATAATATATATCCTAAGTAAAACCATGCATGTGCCATTCAAATGCATTTTAAGACAAATCTCCCTCCTTTTCAAACATAATCTACCCTTCAGCCTCTCCCAGAGAGAAATGCTAATGCTGCCCTTATTTGGTGGTTGTAATTTTGTTTTAATCACCTAGGATAAGGGGAAAAAAATGACTCAGGCAAAGTTCTCAATCTTCTGTTCAGCTGCCAAAACCCTATACAGATATCTATTTCGGACAGACAGTTACAAGAAATCATTCTCAGAGCATCCAAATACCTTATGGAGTCAGACTCTCATAAGACTGTGAGAGATGAAAGAATTTATTTGTGGCTACCATATACAGCTGAGTTTGAAATCATGATGAAAAGAGGAAAAACGGTGGACTGTATTTTATGTTTGAAATAAGAAGGTTTTAAGTGCCTGATCTGAATTCCACCCTGGAAACATATGACAAGCACAATGATCCTGATACAGGTGAGTAGAGAGGGCTTGTGGAAAAACACATCACCCTGGCTAAAATATTAAAAATCTGAAGTAATACAGCCTTTCATGAGAATCTCATATGAGTCAAAATTTTTGTTACACATTACTCAGATTAATATTAAAATATTCCTAGAAAAGCAATTTGTTGGTTTCAAGACACATTTTATTTTATTTCATCATTTTTTTTTATTCATGGAAATTTTTATTTTTTATTGATTATTTAAAGCATTACATAGCTCATGATATATCATCTTTCATACATTTGACTCAAATTGTGTTTTGAACTCCCATTTTCACCACAAATACAGATTACAGAATCACATCTGTTACATATTCACATTTTTACATAATGGCATATTAGTGACTGTTGTATTCTGCTACCTTTCCTATCCCCTACTATCCCCCCTCCCCTCCCCTCCCCTCCCATCTTCCCTCTCTACCTCCCCTGCTGTTGTTCAATTCTCTCCCTTTTTTTCCCTCCTCCTTGCCCCTCATAGCCTCTTATAATTTTATGTATCATTGAAGGTCTCCTACCATTTCCATATGCTTTCCCTTCTCTCTCCGTTTCTCTCCCCCCATTCGTCTTTGTTTACTGTAGTCTTTTCCTCATGCTCTTCCTTCCTGTTCTGTTCTTAGTTGCTCTCTTTATATCAAAGCAGACATTTGGCATTTGTTTTTTAGGGCTTGGCTAGCTTCGCTTAGCATAATCTGCTCTAATGCCATCCATTTCCCTGCAAATTCTATGATTTTGTCATTTCTTAGTGCTGCATAATACTCCATTGTGTATAGATGCCACATTTTTTTTATCCATTCATCTATTGAGGGGCATCTAGGTTGGTTCCACAGTCTAGCTGTTGTGAATTGTGTCGCTATAATCATTGATGCAGCCGTATCCCTATAGTGCGCTCTTTTAAGGTCCTCAGGGAATAGTCCGAGAAGTGCGATAGCTGGGTCAAATGGTGGATCCATTCCCAGCTTTCCCAGGAATCTCCATACTGCTTTCCAAATTGGCCTCACCAGTTTGCAGCCCCACTAGCAGTGTACAAGTGTACCCTTTTCCCCACATCCCCACCAACACTTATTGTTGTTTGACTTCATAATGGCTGCCAATCTTACTGGAGTGAGATGGTATCTTAGGGTGGTTTTGATTTGCATTTCTCTGATTGCTAGAGATGGTGAGCATTTTTTCATGTACTTGTTGATTGATTGTATGTCCTCCTCTGAGAAGTGTCTGTTCAGGTCCTTGGCCCATTTGTTGATTGGGTTATTTGTTTTCTTATTGTTTATTTTTTTGAGTTCTTTGTACATTCTGGATATTAGGGCTCTATCTGAGGTGTGGGGGGTAAAAATTTGTTCCCAGGATGTAGGCTCTCTATTTACCTCTTTTACTGTTTCTCTTGCTGAGAAAAAACTTTTTAGTTTAAGTAAGTCCCATTTGTTTATTCTTGTTATTAACTCTTGGGCTATGGGTGTCCTATTAAGGAATTTGGAGCCCGACCCCACAATATATAGATCGGAGCCAACTTTTTCTTCTATCAGACGCAGTGTCTCTGATTTGATATCTAGCTCCCTGATCCATTTTGAGTTAATTTTTGTGGATGGCGAGAGAAAGGGATTCAATTTCATTTTGTTGCACATGGATTTCCAATTTTCCCAGCACCATTTGTTGAAGATGCTATCCTTCCTCCATTGCATGCTTTTAGCCCCTTTATCAAATATAAGATAGTTGTAACTTTGTGGATTAGTCTCTGTGTCTTCTATTCTGTACCATTGGTCCACCTGCCTGTTTTGGTACCAGTACCATGCTGTTTTTGTTACTATTGCTTTGTAGTACAGTTTGACCTCTGGTATCGCTATACCTCCAGATTCACACTTCCTGCTTAGAATTGCTTTTGCTATTCTGGGTCTTTTGTTTTTCCATATGAATTTCATGATTGTTTGTCTATTTCTACAAGAAATGCCATTGGGATTTTGATTGGCATCGCATTAAACCTGTAGAGAACTTTGGGTAATATCGCCATTTTGATGATGTTAGTTCTGCCTATCCATGAACAGGGTACATTTTTCCATCTTCTGAGATCTTCTTCTATCTCTCTCTTTAGGGTTCTGTAGTTTTCATTGTGTAAATCTTTCACCTCTTTTGTTAGGTTGATTCCCAAGTATCTTATTTTCTTTGAGGATATTGTGAATGGAGTGGTTTTCCTTATTTCCATTTCAGAGGTTTTGTTGCTGATATACAGGAATGCCTTTGATTTATGCATGTTGATTTTATAACCTGCCACTTTGCTGAATTCATTTATTAACTCTACAAGCTTCTTTGTAGACTCTTTTGGGTCTGTTAAGTATATTATCATGTCATCCGCAAATAGTGATAACTTAATTTCTTCTTTTCCTATTTTTATGCCTTTAATTTCTTTTGTCTGTCTAATTGCTCTGGCTAGTACTTCGAGAACTAAATTGAAAAGAAGTGGTGATAGAGGGCATCCCTGTCTTCTTCCAGATTTTAGAGGGAATGCCTTCAGTTTTTCTCCGTTTAGGATGATGCTAGCCTGAGGTTTAGCATATATAGCTTTTACAATGTCAAGGTAAGTTCCTGTTATCCCTAGTTTTTCTAATGTTTTGAACATAAAGGGATGCTGTACTTTGTCAAATGCTTTTTCTGCATCCATTGAGATGATCATATGGTTCTTCTCTTTAAGTCTATTGATGTGGTGAATAGCATTTATTGATTTCCGTATATTGAAGCAGCCTTGCATCCCAGGAATGAATCCTACTTGATCATGGTGCACAAGTTTTCTGATATGTTTTTGTATTCGATTCACCAGAATTTTATTGAGAATTTTTGCATCCAAGTTCATTAGAGATATTGGTCTGTAGTTTTCTTTCTTTGAAGTGTCTTTGTCTGGTTTTGGGATCAGAGTGATGTTGGCCTCATAGAATGAATTTGGAAGAGCTCCTTCTTTTTCTATTTCTTGAAATAGCTTGAAAAGTATTGGTATTAATTCTTCTTTGAAGGTTTTGTAGAACTCCGCTGTATACCCATCCGGTCCAGGGCTTTTCTTGGTTGGTAGTCTTTTGATAGCTTCTTCTATTTCTTCCTTTGTTATTGGTATGTTTAAATTGTGTGTGTCTTCCTGTCTCAATCTGGGCAAATCATATACCTTAAGAAATTTATAGATATCTTCACTATCTTCTATTTTATTGGAATATAGGGTTTCAAAATACTTTCTAATTATCTTCTGTATTTCTGTAGTGTCTGTTGTGATATTGCCTTTTTCATCCCGTATGTTAGTAATTTGAGTTCTCTCTCTTCTTCTTTTCATTAGCATGGCTAAGGGCTTGTCTATCTTATTTATTTTTTCAAAGAACCAACTTTTAGTTTTATCAATTTTTTCAATGGTTTCTTTTGTTTCAATTTCATTGATTTCTGCTCTAATTTTAATTATTTCTTGTCTTCTACTACATTTGCTGTTGTTTTGCTCTTCCTTTTCTAGGTTTTTGAGGTGTTGTGTGAGTTCATTTATTTGTTGGTTTTTTCTTTTTTTGAGGTAAGAACTCCAAGAAATGAATTTCCCTCTTAAAACTGCTTTCATTGTGTCCCATAGATTCCGGTATGTTGTGTCTGTATTATCATTTGACTCTAAGAATTTTTTCATCTCCTCCTTTATGTTTTTTATAACCCATTGATCATTCAATAGCATATTGTTCATTTTCCATGTGATGTAGGATTTTTCCTTCCTTCTTTTATCATTGATTTCCAATTTCATTCCATTATGATCAGATATGGTGCATGGTATTATCTCCACGCCTTTATATTTACTAAGAGTTGCCTTATGGCATAATATATGGTCTGTCTTTAAGTAGGATCCATGTGCTGCTGAGAAGAACGTGTATCCACTTGATGATGGTTGATATATTCTATATATGTCGGTTAAGTCTAGGTTATTGATTGTGCTGTTGAGTTCTATAGTTTTTTTATTCAGTTTTTGTCTAGAGGATCTGTCTAATGGCGAGAGCGGTGTGTTGAAGTCACCCATAATTATTGTGTTGTGGTCTATTTGACACTTGAACTTGAGGAGAGTTTGTTTTATGAATGTTGCAGCTCCATTGTTTGGTGCATACAAATTGATGATTGTTATGTCTTGTTGGTGGATGGTTCCTTTAACAGTATATAGTGTCCTTCTTTATCCTTCTTGATTAACTTAGGTTTAAAGTTGATTTTATTCGATATGAGTATAGCCACTCCTGCTTGCTTCCGAGGGCCTTGTGAGTGGTATGATTTTTCCCAACCTTTTACCTTCAGCCTGTGTATGTCTTTTCCTATCATATGAGTCTCCTGAAGGCAGCATATTGTTGGATTTGTTTTTTTGATCCAGGTTACTAGCCTATGTCTCTTGATTGGTGAGTTTAGGCCATTAACATTTAAGGTTACAATTGAGATATGATTTGTACTTCCAGTCATGCTTTTTTATTTATTTATTTTAGTTTGGCTAGTTTTACTTTTTGTTATTTTCCTCCCCCTTTACTGAGATACCTCCTGCTGTTAGTTTTGGGCACTATTTTTCAATTCCTCTTCTTGTAGTGTTTTGTTCAAAATGCTTTGCAGAGCTGGTTTTCTTGCTGCGAATTCTTTTAGCTTTTGTTTATCGTGAAAGAGTTTAATTTCATTGTCAAATTTGAAGCTCAATTTTGCTGGATACAGTATTCTTGGTTGGAATCCATTATTTTTCAGCGTTTGAAATACATTATTCCAGGATCTTCTCGCTTTCAAAGTTTGTGATAAGAAATTGATCGTTAACCTAATTGGTTTACCCCTGAATGTAATCTGCCTCTTTTCTCTCGTAGCTTTTAATATTCTCTCCTTGTTCTGTACGTTGGCTATCTTCATAATTATATGTCTTGGAGTTGGTCTATTATGGTTTTGAATGTTTGGGGTCCTGTAGGCTTCCAGGATTTGGCAATCCATTCCATCTTTCATCTCTGGGAAGTTTTCTAGAATTATTTCATTTAATATGCTGTCCATTCCTTTGGTTTGAATCTCTGTGCCTTCTTCTATCCCTATGACTCTCAGATTTGGATTTTTTATGACATCCCATATCTCTTGAATAGATTGCTTGTGGGATTTAAGCATCTTTTCTGTGTTGACTATATTCTTTTCAAGTTGATAAACCTTGTCTTCATTATCTGATGTTCTGACTTCTACTTGATCAAGTCTATTTGTAATATTCTCGTTTGAGTTTTTAATTTGGTTTATAGTTTCCTGCAATTCTAGGATTATTGTTTGATTTTTTTTAAGATCTCTATCTCCTGGTAGAGCTTGTTCTTTGCCATTTGAATTTGTTTGTTTAATTCATTTTCAAAATATACTTTTATTTCTTGGACTTGCTGTCTCATGTCTTCTCTAATATTCCTTTCCATTCGAGTTAGGTATGCCTTGAGTTCTTTCCCTATCCCTGCTTCTGATGTTTCTATGTCCTCCTGTAGAATTAAGTTGTCTTGCATTGTTTGTAATCCTTTTTTCCCTTGTTTTCTCATGTTGTCCACGTTACTTTCCAGCTGTATTTGATTGTCGTGTTTCTTCTCTCTTCTATAGATTTATTTTGTTTCTGTATTACTCTGATTTCTCTCCTTTGTGTTGTTAAAGTATGCCTGCTAACGTGGATTCCACTGGGAAGGAATTCCGACGTCCGAGCTCCAGTGACAACACTACTCTGCTATGACAGGACCCAGTCTCCTTGTCGGGGTGTCTTAATAGGGGGGTGTGACTGGACTGTCTCTGTTTGGTTTCAGCTCCCGGTTGCGGCAGGCGGGTGGTCTCCAGCCGCCCAGTATCACAGGCCGCGGGCAGGTGATCAGTCGCCAGCGGGCGTGCGTTCTCCTACCGCCCAGTTACGCAGGCAGTGGGTGAACTGTCGCTGGCGGGCCTGCAGTTTACAGCCACCCAGTTGCGAGGGCCTTGCCTCTAGTCCCCTGGTTTCTCCTGCTAGTCTTGGTTTCTCCTGCTAGACCAGATTTCCCCTGAATGATGGTTCTCGGCAGTTCAAACTGTACTCTGGGCCTGCCGTTTGTTGGGTGTGGAGGGTGGCTATTGGGAACCCCGCCACTCTATTGTTTTGTTTCCCTTGTGGGGGATAGAACTGTACCGCTTCCTTCCCCGTCTGAAATCCCGAACTCAGCCCGGGGGTCAGTGCGGGCTTGGCAGGCGGGATTCCACCCTGTGGCAGCCACTTATCTCCCTGCTTGTTAGTTAATCCCTTCTCTGCGGCGCCATGCCTTCTGTAGCCGTGGGGCAGGCCGTGTGAATCAGACAGCCTGAATCTCCGGGGTCACACAGTTGGCTTTTGGGATCCCCGGCACTCTATGGTTTTGATTTTTTCTGCTTGCCCCTCTCCCAGCGCTGGCTAGACAGGTTTTGTTTTGGCTGCTGATTGGAGGGGGGGTTGAAGGTCAGGTGCCTCTAGTTTTCCCTTAGTCTTTATGCAGGCTCACTCTGATACTCCCTCCCCCGGAAAGTCTAGGAGAGATTTTATGCGAAATCCCCCTATGTATGGGGGCTGAGCTGAGTGACACACACCTGTTTTGTTGTTGCAATCTGTTGGAGAGTGGCGGTGGATACTTCAGCTCTCCAAGATGGTGGCCGCTGATTGCCTTAGTGGCGTGTCCCTTGTGGGGGCTCTTCAAGCTACTATTAAGAGACAGTATCATGCAGTGTTGGAAGATGAGCTCATGGAGCCAGATGATCCTGGGCTTGACTCTTGCCCGGGAAGGGCCCCCGGGAGGAGCACCTAGAGAGCCTGCCTCTTCAGCTCCACCAGGCGGGCGTTGCAGTTCTCGCACCAGACACCGCGGTCTGAGCCGGGGGAGGAGCCGTCGCCGCTGGGAATCGGTGCCAAAGCCCGGTGAGCTGCCCAGGGAGCCCGGCGAGCTAGTGCTGATGCCCGGAGAGGTGGGACCCGGGGATCCGGCGAAGGAGCTCGGGGATGAGGTCCCAATGAGCCCGGCGCCAAGCCTGCGCCCTCGGGGGTAGGCCGGCTCCCAGAGCGATTCCTCCTACGCTTTCCTGTACCAGGGAGCCGGGCTTGGTGGGCAAGCAGACCTCATTCACCCCGTATTTTTTGCCGGGGTTGGAGACCACAGCGCAGGCCGGGATCCATTTTAGGGTGCGGCGCTCCTGCCTGACTTTGCGAGGCTGAGGGCCCGGCGGCGGGGGGTGGGGTCCTAAATCTTGCTCCTGGCCGGGAAGTTACTGGCGAGTGGCCTGTGTCCGGGGCTCTAATGAAACAACGCTGCGGAGCCTGGAGCTGAGGAGCTATTTCATCATTAAATAATTGACTCCACAGTCATTTTGACTACAAGTCTTCTTTGGGCCTATGGACTTTAATGACCTTGGCTATTATCTCCACACACCAAGGTAAGGTTTAATAAACAAATATATCAAGTTGCATATTGATGATATTCTTCCTTTCTTATATTTAATTTCAAACAATGAAAAGTTTTTCCAAGTTCTAACTCTTAGGGATAAAATAGAAAATAATTTTCATATTCTTTTTTCATCACTGAAATGAAGTTAATTACATAATTAATCTTGTCAGGTTCCAGGTGTTCTAGAACTCAATGTCATGACTTAGTATTAGGAGAAAAAAACACAGATTCTGGGTATTTGAGTAATTTATATATTCAGTACCCTACTACTCTTTGAAATAGAGACTTTCCCATGTGGATCTATGCTTACAGGACCCATAAAAATTTGCATCCAAGTTGAAAATACCAAGGGAACCAACGGAACAATTGCTCTTCTAGCAGATTCTCAAGGCCTGTTTTAGGTCAGGCAATTTTTAATATTCTTAACAAAAAAATGTTATGGGAAATACAAGCTAAACTTGGCAAAGATAGCGTTTCTAGAATTCCATCATGACACTGCGTTTTCCATACTAGATAACTCTGACATATCTAGGTTGAAAGGAAAGTGACCACAACACTCGGAGTGACCAAAAGATCTTTATTGCAGCAGTGCAACAAAGAGAAAAGAAGGAAGGAAAGAGAGAGAGAGAGAGGAGAGAGAGAGAGAGAAAGAAGAGAAGAGAAGAGATGAACAGGGAGAGATCAAGAACAAGAGAGAGACAGAGAGCGCGCGCAAGAAAGATAAAGAGAGCAAGAAAGAGAGAGCAAGAGAGAAAGAGCAAGAGAGAGAGGGGCCTGGTAGGAGGGAGTTTTTATAGCCCAGATCTAATGGGGCCTCTGGGTCTGCAAGCTGCCTTGTTGGCCCAAGGGGGGGTTGAGTGCTCAGCCTTGAGCGGGACTTGACACAAACAGGTGATAAAGGACCAGATAGAGGGGGGTTTGAGTGTGTGGGCTATCTTGCAGCCAAAATCTGTTCAGCCTGCCCTGCAGACAACACAGTTCAGCCTGCTCTGCACCCAACATAGGTAGAAGTCTATTGTCCTGTATGTTTCTTTATACAGTGAACTGCAACTATTACCTACCCACCCCACTCTACCCATGCATGGTATAAAAGTGCCTCACTTCACATTCAAGTGTAGGTTTGTTATTTTCCTTCAGCTCTAGCCAATACCTTTATGTTCAGTCAATCTACATAACTTACATGGTACGCATAAGGATTGTGTGATTTTTCTTGGTTTAGCATCTGGACTCCTGGGCCACTTATTGTATACTTATTATAGCCCATGACAACCAGGGACATGAGATGCTATTGTCACTGCTGATGTAACATTCTAACATGAACAATGTAGGAATCATGTTAATAAAGTAGGACAGTCAGGCATGAGTCCTGGGTATCAGTACTTGAACATTATTCCTAGGTGATCCTGATGTTGGTGATTGGCAGGTAGGCGACCAGAAGTTCTGTCATGAAGCAGCAACAACAGCAGCAGCAGCAGCAGCAGCAGCAGCAGCAGCCCTATAGCTCAATATGCAAGCTTCATACATTGTTCTTGATACAGAAAACTTGATATTATTTTTTTCCTTTTAAAAGGGATCTAGAAACTTGTCCTCTGGGAGCTTCTCACAGAGCAGTGTCCTAGAATTTGAAGTTAGCTTCTGTTGCTGCTGAATAGCATCAAAGAAAAGCTCCCTATGATTCCAAATGTGTAAGAAGTAACACAGTGGGTCCCTGCGAGATGACTTTCAGATAGTTTCTGGTACAATCAAAGGACTGAAAGCTTTTCTTGACATGGATCCTCACAAGAACAACATTGTACCAGACCATGCACAAGTTAACAAGGAGACAGCAGTGAACACATTATGCAAAACCCTGAACATCATGGAGTTTATCATCTAGTCTTGTGGTGGCGGGTGAGACTGCTTTAGTCCACTCGGGTTACTGAAAAAAAATATAGATGGTTTGCTTATAAATAATATTTATTTATTTATTGCCCAAGTTTTGGAGGTTGAGAAGTCTAAGATCAAGCTTCAGGTAAATTCAGTGTTTGGGATTGGGTTGGGATTTCAACATATGGATTTGGTGAGAGGATCACAAATATTCAGACCATAACTGGGAGACAGAAAATAAGCACTGAATGGAAGCAAGTCCCATGGACAAAATAACTTGGGAGAAGAAGAAATACAAGAGGACATGATACAGGATGCTCAGGGCTGGGCTCTGAGAAAAGGAACTCCAAGAACAAAAGGAAGTGAGAAAGACATGGTTGGATTTAAATTCTTAATTTATTTTGAAGAGAGAGTCAGTGGGGATATGTTAATAGCAAGATCGGAATAGGGGAGAAAGAGAAAAATTAAGAATGATAGCAAAGCATTTGATGGGAGTTTCAGAAAAAAGTTGCCTGGCATCATTGATCAAGCTGGGTGTTCTTATGTAGATGGTTGATGACACGCCTTCCTTTTTTAAAATTAGGACACGTAGGTTCCCATTCATTATGGGCTTGCCACAGGAAAGACAGCTTGCACGTGGTGGAGGGTGTTTCTGAACCACGTCAGTAGGGCCTGGAAGCCTATACCTTCAATCATAAAAGCAATGTAGGACTGGTTCCCCTTTGTTTCCTTCACTCTTGTTTTGAGCAGTGCCCTTAGAATCTCAGGCAGCTCAGATGAGCATAGATGGAAGGGATAGGGCTGGAGCCACTCCACCTGTGCTCAGGGATTTGAAAGCACTGCCATGCCAGTCAATGGATGCCATTCTGAACACTCCCAAACAGAGCAGAGGGACCTGCCTGTTCCCTTAGCTTGACATTTCAGAAATTCCTGCTGCTCATTGCTATTTATATATAGGCAAGTCCAGCCCCGGGCAGGTGCAGGATGCAGAACAAATCTCAGCGCCTTTCCTCTGTACCAACACCCTCCAGCATATGGTATGTGGGTGGAATTAGGTTAAAAAGAACATCAAGGACAACCTTGGGGGAGAAATGAAATCATTCCCCAAAAGGAAATAGGCAGTGAAATAAAAGGAGGGGGGGTGCTAGATAATAACAAAGATGTTGGAGCACTGATTATATATACAAGGAATCTGCCACTGGCCATCTGTCTATTGTTTTTCAGAAGTTTCTATGTAGACTATTAAGTTTCAGGCTCAATAGGAGAGAAGGGGAAGAATAGAGGGGAAAAAAAAAACCCTATCAATTATCTGCTGTGATCCAGACACTGGACTAGATGCTTTGTATACATAACCACATCAACCTGTGGCATTTGTGATTTTTATATAGATAAATCCCTCAATCTGAGTCCAGTTTCCCTGCTGTACAAGGTAAATCTGTAAGCACCATGAGGGCAAGGGCTGTTTGTATTATATCCCTTCTGCCTAACACAGCACCTGGTACTCTGGGGGCCCTTTGGTAAGTGATGCCTCTCTCTTTCTAATTCTAGTTCTAGACCCAGGATCACATCTCTTTCCTCCACCCATCTCCCACCTCCTTCCCTCCTCACCTACAGGAGAGGAACTTCTTAGATGTCCAGAGCTGCTTCTGCTGTGTAGAAGGCAGTGTCTGTAGCTGTGAGCTTGGCACAGTAGAGACATTCTCCAACAATGATGGTTATTACCAAAATGGGAGCAGCAGGCAAACTTTCCTGGGTACCTACAGCCCGTCCACTTAAACTGTTCCCAGGGAAGGAGTGCCTTCCCTTTTAAGCAGACAGTTATTCGGCCTGCAGAGATGACCTCCTAAAAGTCTATCAACCAGCAGTTCTGCTTTGGAGTTCAGCTCTGGGTAGACGCCTCCACGGGTACAGCTGGTCCTAGGTACTTCCTGTTCTCTGCCACCTGCTTCTCTGAGTCACTGGCCTTTAAGTTTCTGAAATACACCCAGATCTCCTAGTGACTTTAACTCATTGATTCATTCAATCCCCAGGTGTTCTTAGCAGAAGCACTAACCATGCAAAATGGTAGCATAGACATGATACAAGTTAAGAATTGTGTAAAAATCTATATCTAGACATAATTTTAAAATTGAACAGGAATTCTTTATCTTTCATCTGTATTTACATTCCTGCCCAAATGAAGTTGAGATAGAATTTTTTTAGTTTCACCAAAAAAAGAGAATAGTGTCAGACCAAATTAATGTAAATTATTTTTATTAATGCACTGAGTTTGATTCTCACACTGCATATAAATAAAATAAAGGTCCACTAACAACTAAAAAAAATTTTTAAAATAAAAATAAATTCACACAAATCCAGCAGAAGTTTACAGGTGCTATCTAGTTAACATCAGTTCCTATAATTTTCAACTATACGGCTATATTCAAAACATCTCAAAATTTCAGGTATTCAAAACTAAACAAAGAACAAATTCCCTCCCTTCACTGAACTTCCCTTTAGGCAATGGAATCTTCCTTTTATCTAAGAAATATTTGTAATCTAAAAAATATTGTATAATTTTGAAGCAGGCTTTAATAAATTTAAAAACCATGTCGTTTTATAATGGTGAATCATTCTTCTTTAATACATTAGTGACTTGCTCTGATCTTCATGCAGAGTTGATATTATCACAAGAGAAAAAAAAACAAACAAACAATGTTTACAGTATCATCTGGTCACTTGTGGCTCTCCTTCCCCTGGGAAGGAGATGAGTTAGATTCTAGAACACATTACCAGTTTCTCCTGTTCATAGCTTCTCCTCTCCTGGCTGCCTCAGTGCCTTTTTTAAAATTTATTTTTGCTGTTGGGATATAACATTTTACAACCTCAAATGTTTACAAAAAATTGGTAAAGGGTAACATGTTTGAGATTTAGAAAACTAGATTGCAGGGAAGGAAGAGGGGAGCTTGGAAGGGAGAATATATCCATTGTGTACTTCTCTTTATGAGGATTTTCTTGCCACAACTTCTGACTTTCTTAATGCTTGGGGTGAATTCTTCATGATTTGGGTGTTATGGTTTTCATATGAGGTGTCCCCCAAAAGCTCATGTGTGAGACAATGCAGGAAGGTTTGGAGGAGAAATGATTGGGTTGTAAAAGTTAACCCAGTCAGTGAATTAAACCCCTGATATGGTTTAACTGGTAACTGAAGTGTTAGTGTGTGGCTGGAGGAAAAGTGGGAATTAAGGTGTGGCTTTGGGGTATGTATTTATATCTGGCAAGTGGAGTGTGTCTCTGCTTCCTGATCATCATGTGAGCTGTTTCCTTCCCCATACTCCGCCATGATGTTTGGCTTCACCTCAAGCCCCAAGGAATGGATCCAGCCTACTATGGACTAAGACCTCTGAAATCGTGAGCCCTCAAATAAACCTCTGCTCCTAAAATAGTTTGGTCTAGTCATGGCAGTGAAGATGCTGAATAAAACCTAAAGCACTAGGAAAGTCATGTCCTACCTTGATCAGCTCTGCTTTGGTTACTTCATCAACGTGCGAACAACTAAGACATGTTTCTAAGCCAGCATCTCCAGAAGGAAGTGGCATTTCTTCCCTTACAAGACAGTCCCTGTTGCCAGGTTGAAATCTTTCAGTTAAGTCTTGTACATTATTTGACATCCACCCATGTTCATTGAAGAACAGGCGCCTCAAATCCCGTTTCCGTCTATGCTATATAATTGAAAAGAAAGCAAATATTGTGCTACATTTATTTTTATGCCTTTTACCATGATTCTTTTCAGAATGCATTGCATTATTTGACCATAACTGTAGAAAACCACGGGAAACGGGCCATGTTCAGAATTCTTCTCAGAGAACCCATTTTTATCCATATCCCTCTTTATGCGGGGTGTGTTCTTCATTACAGTTCTCTTCAGAACTTCACAGGTGCTAACACAAACACCAGGAAATGCTACACAGCCAGATTACCCCGCCCCCAAATTTCTCATTTTGGCAATGTGCTGCACTTGTCATGCCACAAAAATGTAATAGTGATGCCCTCAATAAATATAACACTAACTGTTTCTGCGTAGAAAGAGGAGGAGGGGGGGAAATAATATGTTCAAAAGCACCTGCATGAAACAGATGCTTTCTGGGAGAAAATGTGAAAATTAGATATGGAGAATCCTTGAGATAAGTTTTCACAACAATTAAATGTGAGATGGTAAAGAAGCAGCATCGGTTTGCATTGGACAAAGGACAAACTGGTTTTATTTAACAGAAAGGAAAGAATCACTTCTGTGTTAAAACTGTACTCTGTTGCCCCAAGAGGATGATGGCCCACCCTCCATTCAGGAGGGTTCCAGGGATTGGGATTCGCATTTTGGCAGAATGCAGGGACTGATGGCATGCAAGGAATAACCCTCACGACTCTTCCCCAACAGAGGTGGATTGTTCCCTCTTAGAATTGGCCAAGGGCATCTCTTTTGCTTCTTGAGAAATTAAGGAGAATAACAAATCACACATTGTGTTCACAGCCAGCTAAAGAAGTCCAACAGCATGTGTCTGTGGTGTTGGAATAGGAAATGCCGTGGGCTGAATGTTAGGACCCAGATCTTTCCTCATTTGTCAGCATTCTGCCCCGCCTTGGAGGAAATGCAGTCATAAAGGAAGAGTTTCAGAGCTTTCGTGGTGGTGAGAATGTGTGTGTGCACACACATACACACATATGCACACACACTTGGAGGAGGGTACTGTGCGTTGTTCCACACCAAAACCAAATGTGTTGTACTTATATTTTTCAAAGAATTTAATATGACCAGTTTTTAAAATTAAATTTATTTAACTGATACATCAGAACACTAAAGTATACATTTAATGGGGTATTGCCATGTTTAATACATATAAACATTGCATTCTTTAATTTGTTTGTTTTAGAAAAGAAAGAGACATGAGAGCAGGGGTTGGGGCGGAGCGTAGATCAGAGTCTCCAAATTCACATTTGCATCCTAGAATAATTATGGGAGTGAATGTAGCATCAATTTAACTAATTAAATGTGTTGAAATAAACTTTATATCCTGCTTCAGTATCATCTGATACTGGGAATCAGGTTCTGTGGTCAAGCCTGAAGAAAAACCTTCTCATTATTTTTCAGTAGTTAAGACATAATAGAAGTTGATTGGTTGAGACTCAGAAGAAACGGTATCCATAGAAATCAGATAAAGACAGTACTTGTAAACAGGATAAGAAAAGGAAAGTCTACTTTTTCATCTCTCTCTCTCAGCTTTTCATCCTTCCCCCTTTCTTTTACTCAAACAACAATACAGCCTGATACAGCCTTTACCTGCACTCACACTTTTCTTTTCTCCATGCTAAAAATTACAGAGACTCAACATTTTCTTTGGGAAATATAATCCTAATATCTGTTCCATATCAGGAATAGCCTGAGCAGCAAATGATATTTAACCAAAATTCCATAACAATTGAGCCTAAAAGAAAAGATTATTGAGATCTTTTTAGCTTTGATGTCTGATTTATCTGATACACATTTCAAGACTGTTTCTGGTTTTGAAGTCTCCAAACTAAAGAAGTATATGAAATTCCATTGGAATCCATGTTGGTGGTGATCTCTGAACACATTTTCTGAATAAAATGAGAACATTTCAATTTAAAGAAACTAACTCTAAAAGGGGTATAGCACTATTTTTCCAATGATGTTTCTAAAATTTTGCAAGGCTTAAAAATTACATATTGTCCGTCAAATTATATATAGATAAGTTGCCGTGATAAAATTCATTGTTTTTTTCTTTTTTCAAACCAGGCAACACTGAAGATTTAATGAAGATCTTCTCACATATAATTTTTGGCTACAAGAAACCCTAAATTTGATGTGATAAAAACTCTTCATTTGGCAAAATGTCCTAGTACTGACCACCTACATTTTGATCATTTTTAACATCGAACATAGAGCTGCCTCATATGGCATAGAAGGGATATTAACTAGTAAATGGAATATATTTTAAAAGTTATTTGAAAACTCCGAGGAAAATTGATCCAATTTTCGAATGCCCCATGTAAAAGCTACACATAAAATTGCTGGAGAAATAAGTCAGAGCTCTGCTTCAGTCACCACAAAGAAGATCAACCTTTCTATTCAGGAGGAGAAATTTTTCCTTATAGTATTGTAACTGGGAGACGGCCTCAGAGATGATCTTACCAACTTTATTTTATAGAAGAGAAAACCAAGAGCCAGATCATTTCAGCCATTCATTCTGGTCACCTTCACTCTTAGCTTACTATGAAACCTATGATTTGTGTTGCAGATTTGCTCTGCTTGTGCCAAGCACAAAGGTAATAAAGAAAGCGCACTCTCACACAGCACTCACAAACTGGAAAGTTAACTGTCCTAACCCAACAGGAACCAGCCAGTTCCTGTGGTCACATGAGAAGGATTCAGAAGGCTTACATCACCACCCTCCCTGACCCCCCACTGTCTTCCAATTTTGAGAAGGACACTGACTCTTTTTCTCCTATTAATGTCTCCACATCATGGGCTGCTGTTGTCTGCAGAAGCAAATAACCAGAGTGAATATCTACTTTCCATTGTTTTTCTTTCGGGGACTGGCAATTGAACTCAGGGGCACTTTACCACTAATCTATATCCACAGCCCTTTTTATTTTATTTTATTTTGAGACAGGATTTTATTAAGTTGCTAAGGCTGGCCTTGAACTTGCTATCCCTCTGCCTCTGTCTCCAGAGTCACGGGGATTACGGGTATGTGCCATTGCGCCCGGCCCCTCTTGTTTTTCTAAAGACACCGGGAGTTAAATTAGAAACTCTAATTGTTGAAGTAAAATGCTTCTATTAACAAATGCTTACTGCTGTTTTTGAGAGGAAGTCTGTTGTCAAGGGTAAGCTGTGATTCAAGGGAGGTGAAAAGAGGGAGTGTTGACTCAAGTGTGGTGACCCGGCTGTTGGGACTCAAAACAGAGTCAGGACAGAACCAGGTAAATAATGATCTGCTTCTCCCTTCTTATTAAGGAAGAAGAACTCCAAACTTAAAACATAATGAACCAAAACAATCCTGACATATTTGTAGAGAGGAAGAATCTATTTGCTCTAAATAGAGAAAATTATATTGCTGAGTATTGAACACTCTTGCAGATTCAATCAAGAACCATTTGTGATCATCTTTTTTGCAATAAAGGAGGAATGGAAGAAATTTAAATAGACTGCAGATGAGGGAAATCTTGGCCCAAATTTCAAGAACATTAATTCTAGAAACTATGTACTGCTCCACTTCACTCTAATCCTTTATAATATTCTATAATGGATCCGTCCATTAAAAATGGTCTAGAAGCACTCAACAAATAAGCTAACACAGTTCACTAAGCACAAGCCCTAAAAGAATTTGTTTGCTCATTTATTTTAAATTCTACACTGGAAAAAAATACTCCTTAAAATAAGACAAGATTCTGATAATACAACAGACAGATCTTCACGGTATTCTTGTGAATAATATGGAGAAACATAGGTTGGATGGGAATTGCAGTTTGACAGATAGCTTATTAGTTGAACAAAATCTATTGGTAGTCCAGAACAAACCTGAACTCCAGATCATGATGTACAATGTCCTATAATCTGTCCCACTCACTTCCTTCCTGTCTACCAAGCTGCCATTGAGCTAGTGACTCTCTGATCTTATCCAAGCTACACTCAATCCTTCCTGCTTGCATTTGCTGTTCCCTCTGTCTGGAACACTCCCTCCCAGCTCTTTGGATAGTTGGATCCCTCCCAAACTGCAGGTATTAATTTAAATGTCAAGGATTTAGACATTATCTCTAAATGAGACAGCCACCTACCCAACCCTGCCCCCTTCTTATCCTATCCCTCTGGGTATTTCCTACTAAACTCTGTTTATTTTCAATTTGTCCCACTAAAACCTCAACTTCACAAAGTCCATGACCTTGTTTGCTTACAACAAGTGTTCCCTAGGCTGAGCACTATGTCTGGCATAAACAAGACTTCCATGAATATTGAATGAAATAAAGAATAAATTAGTCAATATAATCCTAAGCGATGACACATATTTCTATTTTGTCTTTTAAAAATATAATTTTTATCAGAGTCTTGAATGAAGACACAGAGGGCCTGATATTTTGTTTTGTTTTAGTTTTTCTCATAATGTTATATTGGATAAATACGTTTCATGATAAAGTAAGAATGTAAAAGGGACTTGCAGAGGTGAAAGGCCAACCCACTACAACAAAATGCCAAAAAACAAGGAGACATGGAAAATTCTGCACTTAGAATCAAAGGGAGTTTTTGTATCTCAGGAGGGGAAGGACTTAATTTCCCATCAGAATTTGTAAAAATACTTTGGGTTTTAATTTATCACTAACTTGTTATGAGCCAGTGATGTAATGCAGGCATTAAAAAAACATAGGAGTCTTGAAATTAAAAGGTGGTACCTCTACACCACATCCATGTATTTATTCAGTTCTAGACATTAGTATTTACAAACATGAGAAAAACTAAAGGTAGGTGAAAGGAAGAGAATAATAAAATGACCATGGAAAACTTCTCTCCTGATGAAAGAGACAGAAACTTTTATGGTTATGGTTTGGATCTGAAATATCCACCAAAGGGTCATGTGTTAAAAATTGGGTCCCCGATGCAGCAATGTTCAAACATGGAGCTTTTGGGAAATGATTCTATCATGAGGATGATAATCTCATCAGTGGATTAATACAATGATGGATTCATGGTTGGAAAAGACTATTGGGAAGTGGTGGAAACTGTAGGAGGTATAACTTAGTTGGAAGGAGTTGGTCTTTGGGGACATGCCTTGGGGACTATATCTTGTCCCTGACCCTTTTCTCTTTTCTTCTCCCCCTCCTCCTTCTCCTCTTCTCCTCCTCATCTTTTTCCTTTTCCTCTTCCTCTTCTCTCTCACTCTCTCCCTCTCTCCCTCCATCATATCTCTCTCTCTCTCTCTCTCTCTCTCTCTCTCTCTCTCTCTCTCTTTCCCTCTCTCTCGTTCTCTCTCTCTCTCTTGCTCTCTCTCCTGGCTGTCACAAGCAGAGCAGTTCTCCTCTGCATGCCCTTCTACCATGATGTTCTGCCTCATCTTAGGTTCAAAGCAATGAACCATCTGACAGTGAGTGAAACTTCTGAAACCATGATCAATATGAAACTCTCCTTCTTTAAGTTGTTTTTCTCAGGTATTTTGGTCAAAGTGATTCAAAGTTGACTAACACATTTACCAAATAACCTCAATTCGAAGGAAGGGTTTTCTAACAATTCAGATTCATCCTAAAATACTTTCAATTATTTCATCAACAGTGAATCCTTGGTAGTGTGGATTCCTACTGTGTGGTTAGAGGAGGGAATTCCCACATAATGCAAGTTTATTTAATTAATGGTTTGTGACTGATTATATAATGATGGCTGGGCTACTATACTCCCCAGTTTTACCACTGTAAAGAATTGTCATTAAGTACTTGCATTTTTCTGTTTTGCAACGTACGACCTATGTAGAAGCTGGTTTAAAAGTATACATGCTTTGTCAGTCTCTGCAAATGATAAAAGAATGATTAGAGTATTTTGTTATATGGTGTAGCTGATGGAAATGTCAAGGAAAGTTCAGTCGCCCACCCAGAAAATGAATATTAGTCAGTAAACTAATAAAATTCATATAAAATGGATGAGATTAGACTTTGTAGCAGTCTCTAAATTTGGAGCTTCTCTATAAATTTGTTTCTCAAGAAATTAGAAAGACCTATTGTAATAGTATCACTGGCTCAGTGAGTCCTTCCATTTATGCAAGATAAAAAAAAAAGAAATCAAACACAGATAACAAAGAGAGGGCTAGTCAGAATTATCTATTTCATCTATTCACATAACAAAGTGCTCACCCGCTAGGCAGAGAGTAGCAACAAAAGCAAAATGATTACTTTATAGGCAGAGGGGCGAGGGGTGAACATCATATATCTATATGGGGTTAGAAATTACTATATTCATAAACTATGTTATAATCTCTCATTGTGCCTGCACTATTTTTCACCTGTTCAAATACATACCTAAAATTGCATTAGTTATCCCTTCTGGGTGTATCTTTTAACATGTAAATGCATTTAAATGGGGGTCCCTGGTTACTCTCAAGTCACAGCTCGGAGTTGCCTGTGTACTCCTGTTGCCTTGAATGATGAATGAGATTGGGGAAGGTCCTCCTGCCATTGATCTCAAGCGCAGAACATGCAGTTCTTCTCAACCGTCACCAACTTAAACCTAACTCCATAATCCCATCTCAATGGAAGAAAAGATTTAAAAGATGTTCATGATTTTAAAAGCAGGAATATAACTGTGCCTAGTTTATAGGAAAACTGAATGAAAGGACAGTTGTTCTCAAAATTGAGAGTAGTAAGACCACTAGGTTCCCAAAGTGGACCTTGTTTCTCTGATCCCATAAGAGGCCTATACATTTTGGTTCTTACAGTGATGTAATCTAAAGAGATGGGTGATTCTACAAGTTCACCACAGCCTTACTGAAATGTTCCTCAAAGCTGCCCTCTCTACTACACTCATCAAGGAACCCTAGCCAAGTCTACTTCTCACTATACTCATCTTCATCATGAGAAAAAAATGCTCCCGTTCTAAATGTTCATTATGGTTTGCAGAGTTTAGTATCATTTTGATTAGCATGAGTCAGCCTTCCAAAGTCTGCAAGCTTCTACACAACAAACTGGGGGGGCAGAGCATGGGACACAGAAACCAGTCCACCAGGGCACATTGAGTGGCTCCTTAGTAGAGCCGTTTGGCTTCCTCTCACCACACTGTGGGTCCCTTTTGTAGCAACATCGTTCTTCATCAGCTACATAGTTAAACACAAGCTATCAAGCAATGGCAGAATTAACATAAAGTCATGTTTCATTTCTCAGTATGAATAACATCCGAGAAATAAACATAGGATCATTTGGAAATTTAAAGAGTAGAAAATAATTTAGATTATTACAGAGCATGTGAGATGATCTAGAAGCAACCATGCAAAGATCAAGGAACTGCATGCTTTTTTTTTTTTTTTTTTGTCTTTCTGGTTTTATTTTTTTTTTCAGTGCTACGATGTGATCTGGGGTCTCACACACGCTAAGCAGGCATTCTACCACAGAGTGACAGTCTCAGACACAGAGCACATTTTGGATTCTTTTTGTTGGGTTTTGTTGTTGTTGTTTCTGGAAGTTATTGAATCCAGGAAAGCTCTGCTACTGAGCATCCCCAACCCTTTTCATTTTTTATTTTTGAGACATGGTGTCACTATGTTGCCCAGATCAGCCTCAAATTTTTCACGTTCCTGCTTCAGCCTCCTGAATAGGTAGGATCGTAAGTGTGCACCACCACACCCAGTTAAAAAGAATATTTTTAACCATTGGATATTTTAGATCTTAGAAGTAAGAAAAGAGTCATGACTTTCATAGGGAAATGACTGAGAATGGACAGGAAGGTTAGTAGCACAAACCTTGGAATTTGGACAAAGCCCTATGCTTCTGTGGACTGAAAAGAAGTGTACCCTTGTGGAGGATGCAGTGGAAAGGCCCGCAGAGGAGGGCGCCCAGGTGACACAAACAGACCTGCAAGACACAGCTGAACAAGCTTCACACATTGAACCAGAGCAGTGACAATGAAGCTGCACTTTGGGAAATACAAAAGCCCCTACTTGCTCTCACGGCTAAAAGAACTGCAGGAGAGACTGTTCTGAACATGGCCTGGGTCGAGACTGAGATCCATCAACCCCACCACAGAACATTCAAAATTCAACTGCGAATCATCCTTCCAACTGCTGTGGAGGGCCCTTCCCTCCCTCCTTCCAAAGACTGTATGAACCAGAATATCAGCAGTCCCCAAGAAAAGAAAGTTAACTCTTCTTTTTATATTTCTTTGTGTTTCAATTGTGTTTAGGACTGACTTTGGGACATCTTAGCAGAGAGATTATAAATGATGCATGAAGTGAAATGCTCTTACCCACTGCACAAAGAGAATACCACTATTAACGGCTATGTGACCCTTGTCCCTGTGCATTCAGCTCACACAGATTGTGGAAAACACACACACACACACACACACACACACACACTCAGAGCTCTCAACCTGTTATTGTCCCTAGCCCCCCAAATAATTCACTCATATTCTAAAGGAACACATTCTCTACACTTGTTCCCCTTCATTCCTTAGTCCCTTCAAGATGTTGAGCCTGGGGGAGCAAAGTGTATCCATGAACATAAATAGAAGTCTATAGATTCCATAAAGAAGAAAACATTTTTTTTTTCATTCAATGAATTTTTTGAAATCTAAATGGAAAAAGAGTGAAGCAAAGGGGACAGAATAAAGCCACTTGGCTTTGTAGTCGGTACGGTTGGTGGGTAAATTGAAATTCTTCCTTGCCTAGTGACTTCAAACCAAGCACCTAGCTACTTCCCCTGGCTTAATGAAACCTACAACCAATCTGCAAGGGCTGGACAGGCACTTGCTGTGCAGAGATTGAGAAAGAAGGTAGAAAAGATTTTTGACTGATATTGGATACTCCAACACATCTATGCTACAAGCAGATATTAAGAACTGTTGTACCTAGTTCTTTCTCTTCCCAACCTTCTGATGACACAGCAGCTGACCAATATGGATCAATGATATTGTCCCTTCACATGACAGGTGACAAAAATTTTTTTATACAAATAAGAACATATTATATTATACATCTTAAAACATTTCAGCATTCAGAAATCCTAGGAACATGGTTTTGTAATGTGATCAAAAACTGTGAACTCATATTATAGTACATGAGTTGTCTGTAAGCAGTGCTATAAAAATAGAAAAAGAATCAAGAATGGCCCTAAAACCTGTTCAAATCAAATCAGAATATTTGAGTTGTGGTTTGTTTTTGTTTTTGTTTTGTTTTACTATTTTTAAAAATATTTTGTTTTTAATTGTAGTTGGACACAATACCTTTAATTTATCTATCGATCTATCTATAATAAATAAATAATATATATATACACACAAAATAAATAAATATATTTATTTATTTATTTATTTATTTATATGTGATGCTGAGGATCGAGCCCAGCACTTAGCACATGCTAGGCAAGTGCTCTTCCACTGAGCCACAACCCCAGCCCCTTATTTTATTATTAACTTACTTGTTTTTGGATAGGTGTATCAGAGATTAAAATCAGGAGTGTTTTACCACTGAGCCATATCCCTAGCCCTTTTTATATTTTATTTTGAGACAGGGTCTTACTAAGTTGTTTAGGGACTCTCTAAGTTTCTGAGGCTAGTTTTGAACCCGTAATCCTCCTGCCTCTCAGCCTCCTGAACCCTTAGGATTACAGACATGCACCACCGCACCCAGCTCCATTAACTTACTTTTGAAAATAGTCATTTATAAAACATCTGGAACCGCACTGTTTTAGGAAACCAGGGTGGCTATCAGACTCAGAGAAACATAGCATCCATTTACTCAGTGGCTACTGTATGCACCAATGAGGTCCACCTCTTTCTAGCAGTCTTGGATTTTGCCTAGCTATCCTGAAGAGTTAAAGGTGAGATGCAATGGAGAAGTGAAAATCTGTTTTCAACACCCCAAAGGACCACAGCAAACATTAAAACATGCAAGTAATGCAACCTACTGTTTGAAAAAGACTAATTCCCAGATAGAAGTAATGAGAAAGCTAAGCTAGGAAGCCAATTTACAGAAGCCATATTCACCTGTTTCTGAAAAGGCACCCACTGAGAAGTCATCAGAATATCTCTCTAGCCTGCCAAAAAAGCTGGGCAATCTTCCTCTGTCTGGAAAGGATGCTAACAGCCACTTGCTTGGTAATTGTTTCAGAGACATTGCTCCATCTAGGCTGCTTATCCCAAGATTCATGGACTTGATCAATTCTGTTCAGTGACTCTGAGTGTCACAGCTTGATGTGGTACTAGGTTGTCATTATCCCTCAGAAATAACTACACCTCTGTGTTGGATTCTGCCTTCTCCATGTAAGGAGATCACCTAGTACGTATGGATATTTAAAGCATGAATTTAAGACAACTTAGCTCTGAGGTTTAAAAACTAGGGGGCAGTAGCAAACTCTGGAAAACCTGAGGAAACTTTTTTTTTTTTTTTTTTAATGGCAGCTTGATGAAACCTAACACACATGATTGGAGTAAAAATACATCTTTTGTCTTACTTCAATTTAATTCATCATAGGCTAAGGAGTCTAATGTTCTTACTTCAGGCATTCTCTAAATGGGCAGTGTTTTTGTAGGGTGTGGGAACTGAGGAGATAGAGAATTGTTCCTTAGCATAAAGACCCATTTTGCTCTGAATGCAAAAATGCTTTTTACTGGTTTTCCTTAGGTAAATTTGCAGTGGTGTTTTAACATCCCAAAACTGCCATCCATGAATTTAAATTTCTGCATCATTAAATGGGCAACAAGCTAGTGCTGGTTGATAAAAATATGAGCTGGAAGATAACGGCGCCATGTGGAATAATGATCACATAATGAACCAGGAAACCAAACACTAAATGAGTCAGGCTGCTTAGAAATATAAAACAAGGTTATAACGCTCTTCGGAAATTACTACACATACAAATGGTACAGAATACCACTGTCTGAACTTGGTATCACCTCAGCTCAAAAGGTCTTAGAACATCCCCAAATTGTCCATTAAGAATATAGGTAGTTCTTGTGATTGTCAAAAAAAAAAAAAGAATGTTTTTTAACTCTTTTCTTAAAAAAAAATAGATTATATTTTTGATTCACTTTATTACTTTTCCACCCATAACACAAAATCTGATGATATGCAATATTACTTTAAATTAAAAGCTCTAGACTTTCATTCATAGTCATGACTGGGATTTATAATTTTTTTAATAGCAACTGGTTTCAGTGAATTTTGGGGTGATGATATACAAGGCAAAAATAATGTTTTTACTCCATTTATTTTTACTCAAAATATTTTAATACTCCATGCTTTGATGGACTTCCCTCAATGATTATGGCTTAAATTACAACAACCAAAAACGTGGTTGGATGTACTTCAAGATTATCCACAATGCAATATTACATAGGCAATAATATCAAACCATATTCCAAACAAGTTGTAATGATCTAGATGGTAATGTCTAAATAACTTCCAGGGAAAAATTAGCTTTAAGAGACTTGGAAGATATTTATCGTTTGGGTTACCATAATGCCTTGAAAAATACATTAAAAGTACTTAGAAACCCTGGCATAGTTAATTAGCAATAAGATATGCATCCAATTTCTACATAAATTATCTTATTTAATCTTGTTGAAAAGGTGTAATTAGGTTTTACTGCTCACATTTCATATAGAAAGTTTGAAGAATTTGCCCTAAATCATACAGCAAACAGAGACAAAACTAAGCCCAGAAGAACAATAGAAAAATCTCTGTAGGGAGTGTCTAGTGCACAGAGACAGTTGCTGAGAACTTCGCATACTCAATCTAATATCAAGGAGGGGAAACTGAGGCCCAATGCCATATGATTATTGGTTAGCCGTGTGGCTTCAGAGCCAAGCTCTCACCCAGCACCTCAGCCTTCCTCTGCCATCTCTGAGTTTCTGGATAAAAAAAAAAAGGAGGAAGAAAAAACTTAAGGCTCGTGTTTTAGGATTCTGACTCAGTGTTGTATAATATACACATCTGCAGAGTGACAGTGGTTAGAAAAGATTGAATCCACATGTTCTGAAAGTGAAAAATTAAATAAAATCTCATCATGCTAGGATTTCTATTCTTAGGTTATTCTCTTGACTTCATCTCTGCAAAACAGCAGGATTGCTTTAAAACACCTGAAAGTATTTCAGGAATGGCAATATCTTCATTTTCCAATGCTCCTAGGATGAACCCTGTAATGCATTATGATAATTTAATTACGCCATTAGGAGAAGGTCTGGTCAAAACCAGGGAAGAGAAAAGAAATCATAAAATTGATTGGATGTAAAATATTCTACATTTGTTATCAATTATTTCAATACCATAAGGACAGAAGACATAGGGCAGGCAGACACATGTAACAATAGAAAGCACTATGTAATTATGTATTTTGAAGTAGTTTCCTCAATTAAAAAAAGAGAGAGAGAAACTAAACATTTCCCATACTGCTTTGAAAGCACTCTAGTCACATTTTGGATTTTCTGTCAAACAGATGAGTTCTTAATGGACTTGATCATATTCTGTAGCAATATCTTTGGAAGTGGTGATCTATAGCTGGTTCTGCACAGAAATGAGAATAAGTACTTAGGCACTGTTGGTATAATATTTTTAGTTTTATACAATTAAATATTTATTAAGAGTGACAGGTGAACCAAGTGTGTTGGACACGATCCCTGCCTAGTGAGCTGGAATTTCAAATTCAACATGGCAACAGGTCACAAGAGAGAGTTTGCAAAATGTGTTCAGAGGAAAGCAGAACTTTAAAAGGCAATAAGCAATGAACTTTTTATAACACAAGGACTGTCCATAAAACGATTTAAACCATGATTTTAATGATTTTTTAGAATAGCCCATATCAGGGAAATTATATCTCCATGGATAATCCTTGAGATATAGGATAGGAAAACTCTATGTGAGTCTTCTCTCCTCATTCACACTTACAGAAATTCAGAAATGCTAAATTGAGTCATTGTGGGTATTTAGAAAAACAAAGGAATAGCCAACACAATTTATTGTCATTTTGAGCCTTACTAATTAAAAAAAAAAATGTCAGAATTTATTTTCAAGAAAAAAAAAGCCTTCTCCAAAAAAAGAAAAAGAAATGGTAAAGAAAGGAAGAAAGAGAAAGGAAAAACAAAAGAAAACTAAAAAAAAATTATAAAAACAGGCTATGTAGGGCAAAGGTCTAAATAATAATATCCAAGAAGTATGAAATTTAATCCTAACCATTTTCTCAATTTTAAAGCTTGTCCTAGAATACTAACATTATAATCCCTACTAGGACTTTTGAAGAGAAGCATTTTTTACACATTAAAATAGTTATTAATACACCAAAATGCAATATTCTAAAGAAACAATGAGCCAAATATGAGAGAGTAAATACTTTTTTGATAAAAAAAAATAGCTACTTCCATCAAAGTTATTGTCCTTGTGCCTAGTTACAGTCCTGTTACAAACATTTCTTCCAAAAAAGAAATGTTGAAATTACAGTTCCCAATATATCTGAATTTACCATATTTGAAAATAGAGCTTTTGTAGGTATATTATTAAAGTAAGGTGAGGTCCTAGGGGAGTATTGTGGGTCTCTAATTCACAAGGACTTGGATTTCTTCCATAACCTGGCCCTTTGTAGACAGGGGCACACAGGGAAAAATTCTCTGCATGGGACAACGGAAGCAAAACCTGGAGTTTGTAGCTGCTAATCAAGAAATGCCCAAGATTGGCAGCAAACTTCCAGAAGCTAGAAGACACAAAGCCTGAGAGTCCTTTACTGGTCTCAGAAAGAGCTTGATCCTGCCAACACCTTGAATTCTGGTTTCTAGCCTACTGAAATGTAAGATTAAAAATTTCTGTTGTTTTAAGCCATCCAGTTTATAGTACCTTGTTATAGGAGCCCTGGGAAACTCATTCAGGCCTATAGAAATTGCAATTTTCTCCCTCTTACCTCCTTTTCAGTTTCTTCAGAGGACATGATGAAAAGAATGAACAAACCTGTTTGAATACTGGTGCCAATCTTGGGGTCTTCAGCAAACTGCAGATCACTCATCTGGAAAAATGAGAATAAGCCTCTAGAATGTTCCTAAGAAGGTTAAAGAACATGGTGTGTTTAAAGGGCCTTGTATGTGCTAGGCAGGGAGTAAATGTTAATTCCAATTTCTTCCTGCCCCATCTCGTTGTTGGGATAAAAATTACATAAGAACAGGTGCACAATCATTCTTTCACTGAAGACACTTGCTGTGCATTTGAGTCTTCTGAAATCGCAGATAACTTGGACATGTCAGGGAAGGCACAAAAGACCCCCATCTAAGAGAATGTAGATGAAATGCCTGGACTCTAGAGAGAGAACTTGGGATGGGTTAGAATTGAGTTCTGAGCACTACGGCTGTTTCTATTTTAACCCTCAACTCTCTGCAACTGATAAACCCTGCCCTCAACTGCAGAAAATTCAGTACAGTGCAATCCTCTTCAACACCCTAAAAATTCCCATGGACGGTCACAGAAGGCAGCCTCTCCTGTATTCTCCAGCACAGTTCCTTGAGAACTTGTCCTGAGTCTCCAGTCAAGTGAAGCACCAAATTTGAAAGAGTAAAATCATTTCCTGTAGCAGGGAAAGCATCAGAAAGACAAAGGACAATAACACCCACTGGCTATAATGCTTGTTGCAACAAAGACAAGGCCCAGCTAAAATGTTCCCAACTGGGATCAGCAGTAACTAAGCTAAACAAGGTCAATGTTGAGTTTAGAGGAAATCCAGAATCCAGCCACAGAGAGGAACAGCAAGTCTACAATGTTACCAGGCCTTGCAGAAGCCCCAGAAGGCATGAAGGATGCATGAAGGTTACTGGGACCTTAGCCCACCTTGAAAAAATTTCAGCATTCTGCAAGATGAGGGCGGTGAGGAGTAGGGGATTGTGTCAATTTAAGAAAAAAGAAAAAGCAGATGGAAAAAAAAGAAATCCAGGAATTCTGAGCATATAAATGCTCTGAAAACTAAGAAGGCAGTTGTTAAGAAACCAGTATTTGATTTTCCCTGTTTGAGTGCTTTAAAAAGGAAGAAAAGACAATTTTCTCCCTGGCGCTAAGAAAGAGTTACTCTGTGCCAAATCTTAGTCCTTTCAACTAACTTATCTTGGCCCAAGGTAAGGAACAAAGCCATTAAATGCATGGGTAGCTGGACATCCCAAAGTACATGGACGGGATCTATTTTTAAGTAATGAATTTTCAATTGCTATTCCATGGTCAAATAATTCCAAGAATATGCATTCTTGGACTTCTACCAGCCAGTTTTGTTGTTGATAACTTGTCTTCGGAGTGTGGTTTTCTAGGGCTTTGAAGAAGATCAGGGATTCACTTGAAGAGTGAATCCTTCCTCATACTTTCGGGAGCATCTGGATATGAATCTCACCCTGCCACACTCAATGCCAGGAATATTCAGCCTGTGATTCTTGGGCAGGGGAGCTGTGTGTGAGAATGCCCAGAGGAGTGGTGACAGCCAGGAGAGGATGAGCCGTCCGCTTATGGGTGAGCTCCATGAAACCATCCCTCCTACCTCTCCCATCTCTTCTCAGTGTCCACCCTCAGAGGAGCTGTAGCTCCTGAGGAGGAAGAGGAACATGAGAGTGACAGCAGACCACTCCCCTGACCCCTTGGCGGGGCTCCCTAGGACCAGGGATCACCCTGCAGTGGCAAGTCAAGGCACCACAGGAGTTCTTTGTCATGTTAGTCCAGATTTTAATAACTGAAAGTGAATGGGCTACTGTTCCATATTTCAAATGACAAAAGAATGGGTCAACGGGACCTAGTTTAAAGGGATGACTGAATAAAAATAAACCCTTTCATGTTTGCACCCCTTGGAGTCCAGAACCCCTTCACTAAACACAAAGGTAAAGATCCTGAGAGGACTGCTGAATCATGCAGGGGTCTCCAGGGATGGGGAGCAGGTGCAGCTGAGCAGAAGGAGGAAAAGGGACTTGCTGGGGCGGACAGGGGCTCAGAGGAGAGACTGAAAAATGTTGCCATTATCCCGAGTGTAATGATCAGCCTCTAAATCGAATGGAGTAGGTGTGTTACCTTGACATTTTAAGAAGCTAATTTTGACACAGGCTACAGGATGCCCAGGGAGTAGGGATGAGGAAGCCCAGGAAGAAAGGGCAGAAGGCAGGAGGTGGAATCCAACTGCAGTGATCCAACTCTTGATTGCTACCCACTGCCCTACCTAAGCTGCACAAAGGTATGTCAAGGTCAAAGTGAAACCCAGAAGGACAAAGAATAGGTTGGATTAAGAATGAGTGGGAGGCATTATTTATTTTTTGAATAATTTGGCTTATACTTTTGAATAATTTGGCTCATAATTCAAGTGATTAGTAGAGAAATTTCTGGAACTCATGCTGCTTAGTAGGCAAATTTCCCCTTAGAAAAACAAAAAGCCAAGTGGAGAAGTTCAGATCAGGAAAAGCTGGGATATGTGGTTTAAAGGGGAGATGCTCTGGCCCACAGAAAGTATGAGGATCCGGGCAATAGTTTTGAAATGCAAATCCAACTCAGGTCTCTTTCATTGGAGCAGCCTGACAATGTTTTGAAACTCACAGACTAGTTAGCAATGAGGATAACATCCTCTCTGGGATACCTTATCACCCCTGTGAAAATTTCCTTCTACTGTGGAGGTCGCAGCTGCGTGCATATAGAGATTGGGAATTCTGCCTAAATGGAATTCTTAAAAGTAATAGTTGGTAGTAGTGAGGAGTTGAACTGAATATAAAGAACTGAAAAGGAATAAGAAGGGCCGGTGGTGTGGCCCTGGGGTACGCTGTGTGTTGAACATGTCAGAGGCCCTGGGTTCAATCCCCAGCATCCCTCCACCCCAAAACAGAGGAGAGGTACAAAAGGTAAATTGGTAGGGCTTCCAATCAATTGAATATCAAGTATGAAAATAAATAGGGAAAACAGGCTGAGGATTCAGGAAGGGATTAGTGGAGAAATGACAATTACAAAATGGGAACAGAAAAGAAGGCCAGAGACTAAAAGATAAGGGGGGAGAGGAGAGTTTGATTTGAAACATGCTGAGAGGGCTGCAGTACATTCACAAGAACTTGGAAATGAGAGACCAGAGCTCCAGAGGGAACATGGCTTCTCCTCCCCACCCACCCCTAGAGCAGCAGAGGCTGCGTTTTTCTCTGCTAGAAAGAGAAGCTAAGCCCCAGCTTTAGCACACACAGTGACTACAAGAAATAAACAAGAAACCTATTTTTTACATTGACTGATCTAACTCCCCAAGGGTTGGCAATGTCTCCATGTGTTAGAGAGCAAAGACCCAGCAGAAGTCAATGCTGAACTAATAGCTGAGGACTGCGACTGTAGATGCTGTGAGGTTTGTGACAAGCAGTAATGAAAATGTCAGATGCCACGTGGATGAGGAACTTGGTGCATAAGAAACACACGCTATTTAACAATCTGCTGCGGAATGAACAAAAACCAGCTGAAATCAAGCTGGAGGCAGCCAAGAGGACACGGCTGAAGTCATTGCAGAGATGTGATTCTATCCTGCCAAAAGTCCAGATCAAGAGGGAATGGACAATTGTGCAGGAAAACCGATCATTAAAGGTGATGGGGGGGGGGGGGGGATATTCATTTAAAGCTAGTTAATCCTTTGCACAGCAAGGAAAAAAAAAAAAACGCTTGTCCCTGGACTTACCCTTAGGATAGTTTCATTTGGTCAACTATTTTTTTTCTTGTTTTGTTTTGTGTTGTGTTGTGTTTTTTATATTAAGACAGTTAACCACTGAGTCACATCCCCAGTCCTATTTTGCATTTTTATTTTGAGACAGGGTCTCACTAAATTGCTTAGGGCCTTGCCAAGTTGCTGAGGCTGGTCTTGAACTTTCGATCCTCCTGTCCCTCAACCTCCAGAGTCGCTGGGATTACAGACATGTGTCACCATGCCCAACTCAACTATGTTCTTAATACCTTCCACCAATATGGACAATAAATTCCCAAACAGCAGTTTCCCAAGTGCCGTCAAGGGTAAGATCTTAGGAGAGATTGTGCCTTCTCTACCAGGGACCACGCGGAGATCTCCAAACTGTGGAAGGTAGAGATGCCAAGGGCCTAGAACCATGTGCCTATTGAAAGCAAGTTCAAGCAATTACACAGATTAAAACCAGAAAGCATGTGTGGACCAAGGAACAGATCACAGATTTATTCAACAGAAAACACTTGTAACAAATGTTTCATTGTTGTGATACATTTAAATGTTATGACCTGATTATTTAACTTCCCCTTTCTTGTCTGCAGAACGGGAATAACACCTTATTATAGGGGCTTGCTACAGTTTGAATATTGCCATGGTTTAGAGATGTCCCAAGAAGGGCCTTGTGTTGAAGGCTTGGTCACCAGCTTATGGTACTGTTGGAAGATGGTGGAAGTCTTAGCAGGTAGAGCCTAATGGAAGGAAGTTAGAACCTGGGGGCAAGTCCTTGAAGGGAATATTGGGACCCCAGGCCCTTCCTGTTTCTCTTTGCTTCCTGGCCACCAGGAGGTGAACCATCCTCCTCTGCCATGCACTCCCACCAGGAGGTACTGTGCAATTGCTAGCCTGAAGCAAGAGGGCCAGGCGAGATGACCATGGACTGACTGACACTTCTGAAACCATAAGCCAAAGTAACATTTTTCATCCTTTTAAGTTTATAACACAGGTATTTCATCGCAGTAATGGAAAACTGCCCAACACAAATGTCCACACTGGAACTCTTGAGATTTAATCTTCGCCATGCAGTTTTAAGAAGATGAAAACTTAATCTGACTATGGCATTTGAAGGTGGGACCCTTGGGAGATAATTAAAGTTAAATGAGGCTGCAAGGCCCTAATTCAATGGGACTGCTCCTTTATTAGAGGAAAGACTTGAGCTTGGACACTCATTTCCTCTTGCTATGTAACACTCTTGCTATGTACCACCCTGGAACTCTGCAGAGAGTCACCACCAGCCAGAAGCACCTCCCCAGATGCAACTGCTAGAGCATGGACTTCCTGAGACTTCAAACAGTGAGCCAAATAAACCTTTATTCTTTATAAATTACAGTCTGAGGTATACAGTTATAGCAACCAAAAATGGACCAAGACAGGAATTTTGTGAGAACTGCATGCAAATAAAATCGAAACACAAGGACTAATTAGATAAATTGTATCTAATATAAAAAGCAAAACTATATGATAACAGTTATGAAATTTGAAGCTCACTTTTCAGAAGTAGTATAGTAGAATAGTTAGAAAAGTCCAGATCAGCATCCTAATCCTGCAACTGGCTATATTACCTGAGCCAATTAATTGCTTTTTGCCTCACTTTTTTCCATCTAAAAGTGGATCTAATAAGAGTACCTTATTTTTCAGTCTATTTAGGATTAAATTAAGAAATATGAGTAAATTCTTACAATAAGACCATACACATAGATTATGCTCATTAAATCTTGTTGGTTTAATGGATGTAAATCTGGCTTCCTCAATAGAGGGGGGTCAATTTGAACTTCTATGGCACAAAACTGTCTATATGTCTGTAGATAAGAATTACTTCCATTATATCAATATTGTACCAGTTAACTTCTACAGAGCTAACTATATCTAGTTATCTCTACAGGATTATAAAAAACTTAAAGACAATTAAAATCACAAATCCTATAGAATCAGATTATCCTAAAGTGTATGCACCAAAAAATGCACAATTTACTCTTGATGACAAATGGCAATCTCTTGGCCCAATTAAATGTCTTTCACTTTTGTGTGTGTGTGTGTGTGTGTGTGTGTGTGTGTGTGTGTGTGTAAATCTATCCACCCACTCCCTTAGTGAAGATCCTAAAGAAAAATTCTTTGAAGGTTGGTCTCATTAGATTAGGACTGATCTTTTGCAGAGATGCAGCAAGAAGCCTTCTAAAACTTGCTTTGGAATCTAGAGTTCTACAATATTGAATGAACAATCACAAAATTAACCTCTTGAGAGGTTTGCAACAAATATTTCAACTTGGACTTTTAAAAGTTTATGTAATTTGCTGTTCCAGAGTTAGGAACCTAAGCCCCCCAAAGTCTGTCTTCACAAAATTTCATCTAGTGTATCTAATCTATAAAGGCAGGCAAATCCCTTCTTCTCAAAGTCTCTGGTCTGCCAGAGGCATTCTTCCTCACCATCCATGAGTTTGGACCCTATTAGGGAGGTTCAGGTCAGTCTTCCTGCAGGGCCTTTGTAGACATTGACTTCATAAGAATGTCCAAAGTAATGTCAGTTTTATATCCTTAAAATGGTTGTCATGCCTGATTAAGCAAAAACCATACTCGAAGATGACATTCAGGCAAGAACTTAGGTGCATACCTATTTTATAAAATTATATCTTTGTACAAAAGAGAACAGATTCTTCTTGAGCCTATGCAAATACAGGAACTCTATTTGCCATAGCACAGAGTGGAGAGTGTCTGATTTGGGGTAAGGGTGAGAAGAGGGAAAAGGTTAGGGGGAATCAGATATCTTTTCCCAATACCTTGTGGTTTTTTTCCCCAATAGAATAAATACCCTTAATAATAAATAAATAGAATAAATAAATTATCTGACTCTATAGGGTTTGTGATTTTAATTGTCTTTAAGTTTTTTTATAATCCTGTAGGGATAACTAGATATAGTTAGCTCTATAGAAGTTAAGGTACAATATTGATATAATGGAAGTAATTCTTATCTATCTATCTATCTAATAGATAGAGAGAGAGAGAGACATTTTTTTGCCATAGAAGTTCAAATTGACCCCCCTCTATTGAGGAAGCCAGATTTGCATCCATTAACCAACAAGGTTTAATGAGCATAAACTATGTGTATGGTCCTATTGTAAGAATTTACTCATATTTCTTAATCCTAAATAGACTGAAAAATAAGGTATTCTTATTAGATCTATTTTTAGGTGGAAAAAAAAGTGAGGCAAAAAGCAATTAATTGGCTCAGGTAATATAGCCAGTTGCAAGATTAGAATGCTGATCTGCACTTTTCTAACTATTCTACTATACTATTTCTCATGAAAAGTGAGCTTCAAAGTTTATAACTGTTATAATATAGTTTTGCTTTTTATATTAGATACAATTTATTTAATTACTTCTTGTGTTTCAGTTTAATTTGCATGCAGTTCTCACAAAATTCCTGTCTTGGTCCATTTTCTGTCTATTAAATTTCTATTGGTTGCAGACAGCTTAAGAATAAAAAATGAGGGCTTCTTTACATATCTAGAAAAAAACACAGAAAGGACTACTAACAGTATTCCAAAACTAAAAATTTCCTCAACAGGTCATTCAGTCCAGTGAAATTAAATTATGTTCCACTAGGTTATTGGTTAGCAGACTTTGGAAGCTGCTGACTTTTTGGCTAAAAAGAGCTGGAAAATCTGATCTAGCCCATTGGTAAGCAAAACCATCTGTTCCCAAGAGTTCACCACTGGTAAGCAATGCCATCTGTTCCCAAGAGAGGATTCTTAGAACAATCAATAGTTTCAAGGACCTGGCCCTCGTTCCTTGTTGATACAAACTCTGTCTCTCAGGTGAGAATCAATAAAACGAAGTTATCTGTAGATGACAGAAATGTGAAATAGGCATTTTTATTTATTACTGATAATTTTTAAATGTAAAGGATCTGCTGAGAGTTCAGAATAAAGTAGCTGACAAGAAATTTGATTGTTTTAGTGGCAAGATAAGGCTATTTATCTTTTTTTTTCCTTTTTTTTTTTTTTTTTTTTTTTTTTTGCAGACTGGGAATTGAACCAAGGTCTCATGCATGCCAGGCAAGGTATCACTGAATCACATTCCCGGTCCCTAAGCAAAAATTTCTAAGGATATATTTGAATGTTATATCTCATTTCTAAACACATGATTATAATTTTTAGAAAGGAAAAAAATCTTGAAACGTAACAATTCTGTGATGTTGGGTACATAATAATATATCAAGATTATACCACAAACATCAAGTAAAGAAATTTAGTCTTTCTGGACATTTGTGTTTTTATAAAACTCCATGGGCAAATCCGATGCACATCTCCAATTTAGAACTATTGGTCAGATGATGCTAGGTTCACTTTAAAGAATATTGTTCTAAGGAAGTGTTTAGTCAGTTTTTCATTGCTGTGACCAAAATCCAGAAATGAACAATTTTAAGGAGGAAAAGTTGCTTTGGCCCTCGTGGTTTCAGAGGTCTCAGTCTATAGATAGCTGTCTCCATTCCTCAGTGCTCAAGATGAGGTAGAATATCATGGAGGAAGAGTGTGGGAGAGGATGCAGCTCAGGGCATCACTTCAGGAAGCAGAGGGAGACTCTCCTCACCATGAACACATCCCCAAAGACCCAGCTCCCCTAGCCATACCAGACCTGCCTACAGTTACCATCCAGTTAATCCCTAACAGTGGATTAATTCACTGAATGGGTTAAGGCTCTCACAACCTCATCATTTTACCTCTGACACATGAGCTTTTGGAGGACACCTAATATCTAAACCATAACAGTAAGCACTTTAAATAATAACCAAAATTGCATGATAATATGATAGTATTCTACTTATACATAATATCACCAGGTATTCTGATCCATAGGAAGATATTATGGACAATGGGAGCACTGATAAATCTCTAAAAATTTCCTATGAAAGCATGCAATTTCTGAAATAGTCATCTAAGCATATTTTATGTATTTGGTGTAAGCCTGAGAAATCTGAGCATTTTTTTCTGATTTAGCAACTTATTAAACAAAATTTATTTTCAGCTTTTTTTTTTTTTGGTACTGTTGATTTAACCCAGGATACTTAACCACTGATCCACATTCCCAGCCCTTTTTATTTTATTTTTTTAATTTTGAGACTGGATCTCACTAAGTCATTCAGGGCCTCGCTAAGTTGCTAACGCTGACCTCAAACTTTCAATCTTCCTGCCCCAGCCTCTGGAGTTGCTGGGATTACAGGTGTATGCCAGCACGCCTGGCCTCAGTATCATTTTATAAGAACTAATCCTTGTAATTTTTCAGAGATCTAGATAATCTCAGTTTTAGATTAAAAGATTTTTCTTGGGGCTGGGGCTGTAGCTCAGGGGTAGAGCGCCCGCCTCCCACATGTGAGGCACTGGGTTCGATCCTCAGCACCATATAAAAATAAATAAAGATATTGTGTCCAACTACGACTAAAAAAATTTTTTAAAAAGATATCCTTAAAGTTTTAGCCTCATATATATGTACTAAATATTAAATATATATTATATCTCATTTATATGCATATGAATATTTGCATATATATATATATATATATATATATATATATATATATAAACTTAGAATTTGATTTTTTGAAGAAAATAATCAAAAGAGTTGTCAGGAAATTTGGACACACAGTTATGACTTTATACAGGCACATGAGAAACAGTACTCTATCACTTAATGCTTTGATCATTTTTTTTTAAAGAGAGAGGAGAGGGGGGATAGAGAGAGAGAGAGAGAATTTATTTATTTTAGGTTTTTTTTCCGGCGGACACAACATCTCTGTTTGTACCTGGTTCTGAGGATCGAACCCGGGCCGCACGCATGCCAGGCGAGCGCGCTACCACTTGAGCCACATCCCCAGCCCATGCTTTGATCATTTAATCAAAGCCACGACAAGGCATTTTAAATTAAACATAAAGGTAACACAATAAAAAGATCCTTAGCTTTTCATGAGAGAGGAAGATTTTTTTCTTTGTGAGTTCTTCTTTTCTTTCCTCTTTCTGTCTCTCCTTTAAATAATCCCTGTGGAAGACCTCTACAACTATTTAAGCATAATTTTTAAAGAAAAAAAAATGTGATATCATGACTTTCATATAGACATAAACTAAACATGTGTCAAAAATTTTATTTAACTCCCTAATTAATGAGAGAACTAGAAAGGTGTTACAACCGTTTCAAAGGAAAATTCAAAGACCAGAAAAATATTGGCATTAATTTAAAAGATCCAAGGCCCATTGTCTCCACAGTAGGGGGTGAAAGTCAGTTGAATATCCACTAAACAGTCATTGCCTATCTATAGACAAGAATTAATTACAGTGTTATTAGTTCTTGACAAGTTAACTTTTCTCTCCACATTGTTACAGGAGAGCTAAAGATAATAAAAGGTCCAAGCTCCCTAGAATCATAGCCCAGAAGGACGTGTGTGACACCGTGCATTGTACCATTAAAGACATTTGCTAATCTTTTGGTCCATTTAAAAGTCTTTCCCTATTTCTCCTTATACTCGGACACAACAGTACCCTATTCCACCTGCTGACCAGGCTCGTTAGTATTTACAACCACTCATTAAATATTTTTTACTGCCACTCCTGCACACAATACAGTGAGACAGTTTCTGTCCTTGATGAGCTCTCAGTACAATGGCAATGACACAGCAGTAAACAGAAAGAAGATAAGCGCAGGGTACTTACAGGAGGTGACACCTCAACACAATTGCCAAGGTCAGAGAAAGCTCTGGAGCCCTTGTAGGAGTCACGGAAGAGATAGGGAAGGGTGGGTACCAAAGGGGCACCAGGAAAGAGCTCCAGACAGGAGAAATGGCAGGGCCCAACCTGGAGCCAAATTAGACCGGGTGATTTTGAGGAACTGCAGGCGCTCACTCAGGCTTTAGAGGAAGAATGCTTAATGCCCTCCCTGATATGGCTCAGAAATAAACCTCTAGGTAGCAGTAGTATCCCCACTGCTTTAAAGGGTTTTAAGGAAATCACTTAGATAAAAATGTGTGAACAGGGTATTGTAAATAAGTTTTAGCCAATCATAAAAACAGCTTGCAGTCCTTCTGAATATTGCCCAGAAATTATTTATATTGCCTGATATGACATTCTGTAATATCAGCATACACAATTGAGAATTCATTAAAATTTAATCCCAATTGAAAAGGGAGGCAGAGAGAATTGGCACCAGAACAGGCAAGGGGTTTTTTTGTTTTGTTTTGTTCTAATCAGGAACACCTTGTTCAAATAAAAGGTAGAAAAGACCCTTACACTCACAAAGTTAAAATCATCACTTCCCAGAGAGGTAAATTCTTACATTGGCAGATGGTTATCTCTTCCCGTGTCTGTTACCATATTTAACAAAAGACTATATCAGTGTTGATGAGTAGGGCTACTGGGAATAAATGCAATGTGGTAAATATGTCCCCAGACTATTCTAACTCCCAAATTACACCTGGAAAAATGAGATTGTCACCAGCAGTCAGATGGCTTCAACAGAGAAGCACTCGTCATACAAATGGCCTACCATCTATTTATTTATTTATTTATTTATTTACTATGCACCAGGTACTTCAAAAACATCACTAGGTTTTTAGGTAGTAAATTACCATGCTCACTTTACAGATGAATAAACTGAGAATCAGAGAAGTTAAATAAATGACCCAAATTTACCTCTAAGTAAAGAAGCTCAGATTCGAGTGCAGTTTTATTGGTCCTAAAGCCTATGGTATAACAAACATAGAACCTCTTGAGAAAAATGGAGCTTCCCCCAGGAATTTTAAGTGACAGAAGTTTTACTAAGAGTAGCTGAGTGGATAAAAAACAGGATTTTGTTATCTGGGAAGTAGATTTCTGGCCCATAATCAGGCCCGCCTTTAATATTTTTAGTGTCATAGACAAGAATACAAATGAAAAATTCACATACCATATGTCTCAGTATTAAAAACAATAAGTAAATCTTTAAAACTGCTAAAGAAAATATGATCTACACCACTGCCTTGATAACTATACAATGACTAGAAGGCCATGTTCAAGTTAAGAATCTCTCCACTCACAGCAGGGCACCCTGAATCTCTCTCATTCCCTTCTACACACTTTTCCAAGCCCTGGATCAGCCCCACACTGCCAGGACCCTGGCAGGCACAAATGCAATTGCCCTACCCTACACTTCTGTTTGTTGGCCCTGGTGGTATTGTCTGACTGCATAAAGATTTTTTTTTTCATTTTTTAAAATTTATTTTAATTAGGTATATATGATAGCAAAATGAGTTTTGATTCATTGTACACATTTGCAGCACAATTGTTCATTTCTCTGGTTGTACAACACGATATAGCATCACACCGTATATGTGGTCTTACATGTACCTCGGGTAAAGATGTCTATCTCATTCCACCACCTTTCCTGCCCCCCTGCACCCTTGCCACCTTCCATCCCCTTTTCCCAATCAAAGTTCCTTCATTTTTCCCATGACTCCCTCCTTCCCATTTTGGATCAGCATCCACTTATTAGAGAGAACATTCAGCCTTTGTTTTTTTGGGATTGGCTTACTTCACTTAGCATGATATTCTCCAACTGCATCCATTTATCTGTATATGTCATGATTATATTCTCTTTTAATGCTGAGTAATACTCCATTGTGTATATACCACATTTTCTTTATCCATTCATCTGTTGAAGGGCATCTAGATTACTTCTAGTTTAGTTATTATGAATTGAACTGCTATGAACATTGTTGTGACTGCATTACTATAGTATACTGATTTTAAGTCCTTTGGGTACAGACTGAGGAGTGGGATAGCTGCGTTAAATGGTAGTTTCATTCCAAGTTTTCTAAGGAACCTTCATACCGCTTTCCAGATTCATTGCACCAAATTGCAGTCCCACCAGGAATATGAGTGTGCTTTTTCGCCCACATCCTCACCAACATTTATTGTTGTCTGTATTCTTGATAACTGCCATTCTGACTGGCATGAGGTGAAATCTTAGAGTAGTTTTGATTTTCATTTCTCTAATTACTAGAGATGTTGAACATTTTTACATATATTTGTTGATTGAATGTGTATCTTCTGAGAAGTGTCTGTTCAGCTCCTTAGCCCATTTATTGATTGGGTTGTTTGTTTTTTCAGTGTTAAGTTTTTTGAGTTCTTTATATATCATGGAGATTAGTGGTCTATCTGACCTGTGTGTGGCAAAAAATTTGCTTCCAAAATGTAGGCTCTCTGTTCACATCATTGATTGTTCCTTTTGATGAGAAGATTTTTTTTTTAGTTTGAGTTCATCTCATTTATTAATTCTTGATTTTATTCCTTGTACTTTAGGAGTCTTGTTAAGGAAGTCAAGGCCTAATCTGGCATGGTGAAGATTTGAGCCTACTTTTTCCTTTATTAGGCATAGGGTCTCTGGACTAACTCCTAAGTTCTTATCCACTTTCACTTGAGTTTTGTGCATGGTGAGAGATAGGGGTTTATTTTCATTTTGCTGCATATGGATTTCCAGTTCCCCCAACACCATTTATTGAAGAGGCTATGTTTTCTCCACTGTATGTTTTTGGCATCTTTGTCTCATATGAGATAACTTTATTTATGTGGGTTTGTCTCTGTGTCTTCTATTCTATACCATTGGTCTGCATGTCTATTTTGTTGGCAATACCATGCTGCTTTGTTACTATGGCTTTGTTGTATAGTTTTAGGTCTGGTATTGTGATACCTCCTGCTTCACTCTTCTTGCTAAGGATTGCTTTGACTATTCTGAGTCTCTTATTTTTTCCAAATTAATTTAATGATTGTTTTTCTATTTCTATAAGGAATGACATTGGGCTTTTAATTGAAATTGCATTGAATCTGTATAGCGCTTTGGGTAGTATGGCCTTTTTGACAATATTAATTTTGTCCATCCAAGAGCATGGGATATCTTTGCATCTTCTAAGGTCTTCTTCAATTTCTTACTTTAGAATTCTGTAGTTTTCATTGTAAAGGTCTTTCACCTCTTTTGTTAAGTTGATTCTCAAGTTTTATTTGTTTTTTGGGGGGGTTATTGTGCATGATTCTATACTTAGAGGATCCAAAACTTCCACCAGAAAACTTCTAGAATTAATTAATGAATTCAGCAAAGTAGCAGGATATAAAATCCATACCCATAAATCAAATGTATTTCTATATATCAGTGATGAATCCTCTGAAAGAGAAATTAGGAAAACTACTGCATAAAGATTTAAGGAAAAGTCCTACAGCAACCGGCAGGTCCCTTTGGACAGAGAATTCTGGGGACTTCAGCATGGCCTAAAAGGCACTATTCAAAGAATTGTTTGAATCTGCCCTGATCCTTAGATGTTACCAGTCTTCATCAAGTACAAAAAATGGAAGTAAGTACTTCAAGTTTTTCATAGTAATTTGACATTGGTGCAACATTCAAGTGCAAGGTTTAATAGTTAACAAAAGTATTGGTTGGTCCTGAATATATAATTGTAAAAGAGGTGAGACACCCACAGATGGATAGAAAAACTCTACCTAGAAAGAGTAGTAGGAGAAAGTCCTGGGTTCCCATCCCTTTGCTCTCATGCTGTGCCTCCACGTCTAAGGAGGGCCAGAGCCAGGATCTCTAAAGCACAGACTTCCAAAAAGAGTTCCTCTCCCACAGGTCTAAGGGCAGCTCTGACATTTACAATACCTTTTCTGCTTTCTCAGTCTTACTTTACAGGTCTGCATGTACAGGCCCTTGGGCTCTAATGAAGCTGCCAGAGCTGTGAAAGTGAGCTCTGCTGTTAGTGTGTGGGCTTTGGGGATCCACATGACAATAAGCAGATGCATAGCTAATAACTGGCTGACAGGAAACCACTAAGCCTGTGGAACTGCTACCAGCATTCGACTGATTAGCTCCAGCAGAAAAATCATGTCAAAGGCAATAAAATTCAGCTCCCATTAATTCAGGACTATTTTTATAGTTCAATGGAAAGATTTTAGATCTGTATTTTTCTGACCCCCAACTTGAGTTTCTGCTGGAGACACATTCCCTAGTCACATCTCCTCCTCTTCCTCCTCCTCCTCCTCTTCCTCCTCCTCCTCCTCCTCCTCCTCCTCCTCCTCTTCCTTTTTCTTCTTTTTCTTTTGTCTGCTGATAAAGGAATTTTAAAATAAAGGGAAGGAATTCAAGACATTTCAAGATTGGTTTCAAAGAAAATGAAATTTTAAAAGAGTAAAATAAATATAACTAAAAGTGCCATTTGCAATCATCTTGATATTATCACCGGAAGGTTTGGGCCAGGAAGATATTATTTTTTTATAATGACCTGGGGTAAGAAATAAAATTTGCTACTGTGATTTTTAAAAAAATAATCTCTTTATAATCTACTTGCTCAACTTTTAACGTGTATATCTCTCCTTCTTTATCCATCCCCTTCCTTTTATATTCTCCCAATACAAATTCATACACACCAACACCAGTAAGCCAAGAGTAGATAAGAATGGTAAAGGATCCCTTTTGTTTAAACATTCTATTTAACTATTAATAAATAATAAGCTCAGCAAACACATTTTCATATAGATCATATAATGACCATGCTTTTAAAGTAATAAATGCCTAGCTATGATCAATTTATTTTCATAAAAATATCAACCTTTTACTCTTCTCGTGTAGCTTTTAGAAATCTGTGTTTTGAACACAAAACTTGATACTCCAGATTTCATGCAGACAAGTAGCACAGAAATAAAGTGAGTCTGCCAAAGGAGAATGTTCCTTAGAGAAATCTCTCTCATTCCCTTCCATAGTGCATATATATTTTGTGACAAGTTGACCCCTTTTCCTTTAAGGCCAGGGTTTTGTTCAGCAGCAAAGATCACTATTAACTTTACATGAAGGTTATTAAAGATTTTCAACTGACCAGAGTTTTCAATATCACACTTAAAATTACATAAATGGTGTTCAACAGCACGAAGACCTTAGTGAAATATGAGTTCCCATAAGTACATACGTGATTTTAACCCTGGAATAGTCTGTCAACAATAACCCTTTTTGCTCAAACAGTGACTTGATCTCTGGAGGCAAAGATGATTTAGGTGTGTTTTTCCTGAGCCTTTCATGGTATTAACTTATCTTAGGCAAGCGTCTTTTCTTTCCCCCTTGACAAGTAATTCTAAGCTTTGGTGTACCTAAGAATCATTTATAATCTTTTACAAAATTCAAATGTCCAGGCAACATCCTTAGACATTTTGATTCAGTAGATCTGAGCTCTCCCCCAGAAATTGGCATTTTAAACAATATTCCAGATGGTTCCAATGTAGTTATCCCATAGAACCACCTTAGAGAAACACCATACTTAATAATAGATATAATTAAGTACTGAACAGATAACTAGTGCTCAGTGGCAATTCAAGCTCATTTCATTTTGATAAACAAGGTATCAAAATGGGAAAAAGTAAAACTTCAGAGAAATTCACAAACCAGTAAATACAACTGTCTTTCAGCTTCTACAGGGGATTAGTTCTGGGATCCATACCAGTCATACCAAAATCCAAGGATGCTCAAGTCCCTTTTATAAAATGGTACAGTATTTGCATATGACCTACACACATTCTCTGTATACTCTAAATCATTTCTAGATTACTTATTATACCTAATATAATGTAAATGCTATGTAAATAGTTGTTGTACTGTATTGTTCAGGGAATAATGATAAGAAAACCATCTGTACATATTCAGTACAGATGCAATTTTTGAAAAATATTTTCCATCCATGTTTGGTTGGTTCCATGGATACGGGACCCACAGATACAGAGGGCAGACTGTATTATGTAAATGGATTGAATAAACAATCAATTACAGTTGAAGTTGCCAAAGTAAATACAGATCCATGGTCTCTTATCAGAAACTTTTCATTAATTAAAGTTACCAAAACTTAGAAATAAAGCAGAAGGATGACAGCATGTCATTTCAATTGTATTGTTTAATAGACTCACCCAAGGAATATGTAAGGAAAACATCTGCTATTTAATATTTAAGTAGAGTTCAGACATTTTTTAAGTTACTTGTAATTTTTTTCCGTATTCATAGGAAAGATGATCCCAAAAGTTAGTCACATAGTACTATAAGACATTAATCAGGTTTGCACCTCTGAGCAAATTTATTTCAGTGTTCCTTTATCTGACTGACTACATTTAAATGTCCATTTCTCATATTCTCCTTCAAACCTATTGTAAGATTTTACTGGTTCTTTTATTAAGCAATGGGTCATATAAAACCTTGACATGTTCATTTTATGTTTGTATGAGAATCATGTCTTAATTTTTGAAAACTGTGTATTGGGAGTTTTGGAGAGTCCACTGAGGTGCTCAAAGGCACTCACCTGCCAAAGCCAATTAAACCTTATTGGCTAAGAAGTACTATTGCTCGAATTGGTTAAGCCCAGCCACATCTTTTCTTGGCTCTTGACTGTATCTTCAACTGCAGGAGACTCTCTGGCCGGTGCGGTACTGCTTCTCTTTTCAGCTTTCTGCCTGTTTTATGTTTTGTTTCTGGTTCTTGGCCACATTCGGTTCTGATTCTAATTTGTGCACAGCCCATGTATTTTTTTTCTCATTGAGAGCAGCAGTGGGGATCCTGTTTCATGGCTGGACGGCGTGACTGTTTCAAGATGATAGATATCTGCCCTCTGTCAGGGGAAAGACCAAAGACATTTTCTTTTTCTGTTTGTCTCTTTATATGCTCAAATCAATTAAGAAAATATTTTAGATACATTAAAGGAAAACAGATCTCTGAGGTAGACACTCATGAGTTTTTGTGTTTGGTGCTACTTTTGACATTTTGCTCAGATTACATAAGCATGTGTCTGTGCATCTACAATTGAGAAAAACGTAAACTTGTCACTGAATGAATTTGAAAAGTCTCCTACCTCTGAGTACTTTAGCAGATTAGATAACAATGTTTCAATCTTGATACTCTTATCCCTAAAATAATTTATAAGGAGCTTGAGAAACCTCTAGTGCAAAGTATTGTATTGATGCAACCTAGAACTTGGCATGCTCTCCATTAAAAAGACAGATGATCTTGATATGTTTATTTAGCATTGGAACAATGGATGGTAAGTGGTTAGTATTTACTTCTGTATTATCCATCTAAATAGAATTTAAACTCATCAGGGTAATTTTATATAGTTTCTATGTTTCATCTGGCCCGTGATTTATTTAGTATTTATTTATTTATACACACATACCCACACATATTTTGCAGTACTGGGGGCACACTACCATTAAGCTACGTTCTCAGTCCTTTTAATTATTTGATTTTTGTTTTGTTTTGTTTTGTTTTGTAAAAAACAGACTGCCATTATTTTGCTAAGACTGTCCTTGAACTAGTAATTTTCCTGCCTCAGCTTCTCTCCAGAGTTGCTGAGATTATAAGCATGTGCCTCTATGCCAACCTTGATTATCATTTTAATAAAAAGGATAAAAATTTACTCCCTTGTGAAGGGACTCAGGTCAGAGGTAAGCTTCTGCAGAAGCAAATGTTGATACAATTTGGCATTTGGGTCTCCACAATCATAAGAAGAAAGAGCACAGAGGAGAAGCAGCATAGGGCATTGATTGGCAAATCTTGAAAGGCATTACCACCCATCCCCACACCCACACATACTTTGGCCAACCCCACATAGTCACTGGATCATATATGACTCGTAGAGTGTTCAACATTGGACTGAAATGGCCAGGTCTTATCTCCCAGGATGGGATCAGTCATTGGAGGGGTCCACCCTGGCAGCTCTCTGCAAAACTCTGAGCAAACCTTGAGGCAACCAACAGTTTGAGGCTGCCTACTGACAGCTGGATAACAGTTCTCACATGGATAGGAATCTGGGCAGCTCCTCTCCGTGTCCTCTGCAATCCCTGCCACCTTGTTATCTTTTGTCATGTTCATTTTTAAATACTGCATTTTAGCTGCATTTTAGCTTAAATATGTAGCCAAGTACCATATCTCAGGAACCTATGGTTCCTATCTTAATAAGGTGAGAAATCTCTTCCATCAGTTCTTGATATCAGTTCTCAATATCAGAATCCAAATTTAGAAAAGAACAAAGTATTATGTTTTTTCTGTCACCTGATGCTAAATTTGAGATTTTCCCCTCAGCTCCTCAAAAAATCACAAATATGTCTTCTTTTGTCTTATCAAAAGAAGGGATGCTAGAAGTGACAGGCCCTGTTGACTGTGGTCCTTATTTCTCAATTAACATGATTGTAAGAACATCAGTGTAAGTTGTCAATTCAGAAGATAAATCTGTATCCAGGTTAAGTGTTATTCATGAAATTGTTTCAGAGATTACACCCTTTACAGCAGTGTTTCTCATAATGGGATCCTCAGACCTCATCACCTGGGTTCTGGTCCATAAGTACAAATTCTAGGCAGAGTGTGGGTGGGTATGGCTCAGTGGTAGGACAGGTGTACCCTGGGTTTGATCTCAAAATAGGAAGGAGGGAAGGAAGGAAGGAGGGAGGGAAGGAAGGAAGGAACAAAGGAAGGAAGGAACAAAGGAAGGAAGGAAGGAAGGAAGGAAGGAAGGAAGGAAGGAAGGAAGGAAGGAAGGAAGGAACAAAGGAAGGAAGGAAGGAAGGAAGGAAGGAAGGAAGGAAGGAGGGAGGGAAGGAAGGAAGGAAGGAAGGAAGGAAGGAAGGAAGGAAGGAAGGAAGGAAGGAAGGAACAAAGGAAGGAAGGAAGGAAGGAAGGAAGGAAGGAAGGAAGGAAGGAAGGAAGGAAGGAAGGAAGGAAGGAAGCTTGTAGATTACCACCTCAGATTTACTGAGTGAGAAATTACGAGGGTGAGACCCAGAATGTCGTGTTGTAATAAGCCTTCCCAAAGATACCAGTGCCTGGAAAGTTTGCAAACCATTTCCATACAGAATAGATGTAAAAACCCTAGAAATATGTTAAAATTCTCAATGTCCATTATATATATCCTTACCCTCAGGAGAAACATTGGTCAGATTCTCATGAAAGATTTATGAATTTTACTGCAATAGAGAATTTTATGCTCCTGCATTTTTATATTACTGGTTACTATAATAAATTAATCACAGCCTTTAGTTCCATTTTGGAGCAGGTTTGAGCCCTACCTTATTGCTGGCTTGAAGACTGCTGTAAGCTACAGACTTCAATTGGTATCTTCCACCAAAGGGTATCTCAGCAACTGATGGAAGGCTGCTACCAGCAATTTCAAGGCAAAGTCTCATGGTCAGGCTATGGAGCTTTAAGATAACTCCACTTAGATAACAAAACTTCCTCAAGACAGAGTCAAGATTTACAATCCTTTTCATTCTAGGAGCAGCAGATTTCATAAAAGTAAAATAAGAATTAATTACATAAAACTAAACGAACCAATGAAAGAAATTTAACACTAGTTGTTTAGTTTGGAATATATTTAGTATCATTTTTAATGCTCTATTATCTAATTGGTATTGAGAAGGCCCTTCTCCTTTTTAAAAAAATTTTTTCTCTAAGTCTCAATTTAGTAGACTATGCTTCTGCTGCTTAAGATGAAACATTTGGTAAATGACTGCTGATTCTTATCAACCTCTCAGTATTCAAATGTTTACAGTCTCCTTACTTTCAGTGAAAATATGGTTATATGCATATTTTGTTTTTCTTTTTTATTGATTTTTTAAAAATAAATGACAGCTGAATGCATTCGAATTCTTATTATACAGCACAATTTTTCATATCTCTGGTTGTATATAAAGTGTGTTGGCACCAATTCATGTCTTCATACATGTACTTTGTATTATGATGTCCATCACATTTCACCATCCTTGCTAATCCCCTGTCCCCTCCTCCTTCCTCCCACCCCTCTGCCCTATCTAGAATTCATCTATTCCTCCCATGCTCCCCACTTCCCCGCTATGAGTCAGCCTCCTTATATCAGAGAAAACATTTGGCATTTGTTTTTCTGGGATTGGCTAACTTCACTTAGCATTATTTTCTCCAATGCCATCCATTGACCTGCAAATGCCATGATTTTATTATTTTTTATTGCTGAGTAAAATTCCATTTTGTATATATCTCATATTTTTTTATCCATTCATCCACTGAAGGACATCTAGGTTGGTTCCATTTTCAATGGGAATCCATACTCTACCTTCCTAAAGTATAATTATACAAATTAATTGTGTAACCACAGCCATATCTGGATGTGACATTTGAGAATGATTCTTATTTGTTATAGTATAACAAGCTCACCATTAAAGAACAAAGATGATATTTTGCTATGAGTTGCCAATGACTACAAGACCCTCCAAGACACACAGGAGTAAGGAAAGACATTTCTTGGTAGTCAGAATTATGAAACATTGGGAATACCTAGGAGATAGGATTTTACCCTGTCTATGAATACAGAAGGTAAAATTTCTTGGAGGGAGTTTCTTGGCCTTGCTTTGTTAGGTTCAAGAGAGAAGAACAAATAATGGAGACTTTTAAATATCCAAGCCAAAATTTCTTTAGAAAAATTTAAAACAAAAGTTAATTTTCTTTGCTTAATTTGCAAAACACTATGTTCTTGAAGAGCCTTGTATGTGTTCATTTATATTTCTTGTTGCACTTGTGTAAATAATCAATCAAAATTAAATGATGCTAGCCTTTTTTTCTTTTGCTAAATAATAGAGTTTTAAAAAGATTTATGGTTATGGTGGGGGTAAGGGAGCAGTTAGAAAAATTATCCAAAACTTAGAATAAAGTTTAAAGATAACTGCTTGGCCTTTCAGTGTCATTGTTTAAATATGGATTATATAAATATGTAGGAGAAGGCACCCAGATTTGATTTGTTATTCAATATATTTTATTATAGTCCAGAAACTCTGAAATAACATAATTTATAGATTCCTTTTGGGTGGGAAAGATTACCTGGTTTCCTTACCTTGCATGCCATTAACTATATTTTTAAAAACTACTTTAACATTCCTTTGAGTGCCTGACATAAATTTTTACTTCTTAAATTCTCCTTTGAACAAATCTAGCTATCTTACTGGTTACCTCATCAATTAATAAGGTATATCTTTGATATGCATTCATTTTATATTTGTATGATAGTCATATATTTTTTCTTTGAGAATTTTACTTTGATACTTGGGACCAAATGTGTTTTGGAATTCCAAATTCATCAGATTTTAGAAAGTGCAGAGATGTATATTTTATATATACAGCACCCAATACACAAACATCTTATTATTTCTTCATCGAAACATAAATATTTACACTCAGCAGGATAAAACGATTATAAATAACCTCATTTCATTCCACATTTGGTTTTACCACGTTATTCTGAACATCTTCAGAAGAGGTCAAGATGCTACCAAATTAGTTATGAAAAATGTGTCAGTTTTCAGTAATTAGATTTTGGTAGGCAATTAAGGGAATGAGAACCTACAATTTATATTACAATCTCAAGCTGAATTCATTCAGTTTTAGGGGAGACATGTCAAAGATAATATGAAAAAGAAGAATCTTGAACCCTTAAAAATCATTCATAATTTAATCTTAAAATGCAATCCATTTTTCTGAGAAGAAAAATAGAGTTGTAAAATACAACTCTCACAAAATAATAGCTAACACTCCATGATCCAAGTTTAGAAAAACTTCATACTTAAGAACTCTAGCAATCAAAAAATCTGAAACAAACAGAAGAAATGCAAAGGTATTTTTTAACAAACTTTCTGAAGTTTAAAATAGGTAACTTCTTTTACAGTGATAATCACCATAAATATAAACCTTTGCATAATATAGCAAATCTTTTTCAGTCTTTAAGTAAGTTAAATACTTAAAAGGAACACATTTATAGAAAGTAAATGCCAATTTATTAATAGTAAGAGTGAAAATTATCCTTTCATAATTCAAGGCATGCAAAATGTACCCCACAATGAATAAGGATGTTGAGTATAAAAACTATATACTAAGTTATTGAAACTTGAGGAAAATAGGAACAGAAGAGAAATTTTTATTGCACGAAAAATTCTTTTGTACTTATACTATAAATATTTTTCAAAACTTTATGTAGTATTTTAAATCTTATAACTCTTTTTGAATTTCAAAACAATAATTAATGGGCTCTGGAGGATGAGACAGGAGGATTGTGAGTTCAAAGCCAGCCTCAGCAAAAGTGAGGCACTAAACAACTCAATGAGACCCTGTCTCTAAATAAAATACAAAATAGGGCTGGGGATGTGGCTCAGTGGCTGAGTGCCCCTGAGTTCAATCAGGAAAAGAACAAGAGAAAGGTAGAGATTTCTGTCTTTTACAGTGGTTCTTATGGTTATTTCTTCATCCACTCCACCCCCAGTTTGCCAGAGGAGAAAATGAAGCAGAAAGAATAAAGATGAAGAGAAGAGAGCCATAGACAAACAGGAAAGCTGGGATCCCAGGTGGACAAGAGAACTACAGGAATGAGCATCATGGTGGAACCAGTGCTCCTTTGGTTGCCTGCAAAGTTTAAACAATGAAATCTCCTGTTAGCATATGAAATGAGACAAGAAGACTGATATTTGGCTCCAGTTGTGCAAAGTTCTGCTGAGAGTAGAGACCTGTATTTTCCGTCTCTCAGTGGTGCCACCCACTCAGATTTCTCATACTCTGAGCTACCTGCCCCGACACAGAGAAAATCCCAGTGTTACTATCTCAGGTCTCCAGGGAGGAAGAGCATTCTCAACTGATTTCCCTCTGTTTCCATCCCAGGGGTTTGCAAGGATGGACTTATATGTCATCTACTAGCCCACTCACTTATCCATCTAAATGTATATGCTAAAAACGCCTCCATTGTATAATTTTCACACATAACAATGCACACTTATAAATAATACATTCATAGTACTCAGACAAGATTTTATTCAATACCAAATGTAAAGGTAGCAAAAGGGGCCTTTGCTATTGAAAGTTATTTTTAAAGGCCATCTCTCCTAAAATTTATCTCATCAAAAATCATGACAGATTATCTTAGTTTCAACAGCAGTTAGGAATATTAATGGAACACTTAGTATTTTGTATTTGAAAACCATAATATGCAGAAAATTTTAACTGTGGTAAAAAGTACAAATAAGAATTAATCTTTCATATTTATTAATTTTTAAGAAGTTAGCTGTTTTACATGTGTTGCAATTTGCTTTTCCTGTAGAAGTAGGACAAGAAATCTGTGGTTTTAAGAAACATTTTATACTTAAAACATGTACACATTTAATACGTTTAATATGTTTTAGAAATACATTCTCATCAGTCTCTTGGAATTAAGAATTTGTGTATGATGTTCCCCCTGGCCTGCCTGGATCTCACTTTTTCCATATACCCTGTATTAATTAGTCTTCTACAATGAGAATGACTTCTATTTGTAAAGGTCTAGCGAACGTTGGAGGAAAAGACCACCAAGAGACCATCTCATGCAACAGCAAGGGGTTTATTGGGGGTCCAGCATGCTGGGGCTCAGAGCTCACTCCAGAGGAGCGCAGAACAAAGAGCCCCGAGAACCACTTGAGCAGAGTTTTTATACATTCTTTAGAGAGGGTAGGGACTTTACATACATCATAGCTTCTTCAGCAAATCAGCATACACCACGGGAAAATCAAACAACTCTCAAACATGATTAGCACATTCATTGGCGGGAACCGGTTGGGCTGGGGTGATAGGTCAGTCCTATGGCGAGGTATACATTCAAACTGATTGGTTTAGGCCCCGGGGTGTGTACATGCTGAGCTGCACGGTGTCCGGGGTTGTTAAGCAACTAGGTAGTCAAGGGGGGGGGATGTCGACACACATCTAATGGGCAGTTCCGGGAATTGTCTTAACTGCTACAGGAATTTCAGGCTTTGAGTGCAGCTTAGAAACTTTACAATACCTGGTCCTTTACATTTTAACTTCGGTTTCTTTTATCCTTTCATATTGGTAGCCCCCTATCCTATTTTCTATCAATAAAGCAAAGCTTAATATTAATTATTTTATTAATTCATGTATGTTAGCTACCATGGTTAAATTCTAAGTATAACCTCAACTGGGCAATATGTGGTTATAGACTAGAGAAGAGAGGCAGACAAGGAAAAAGAGAGTGAAATAATGTTTCAAAATAACATGGAAAGCCAGACATGAGTCTTGCACACCTGTGATCCCAGCAGCTCAGGAGGCTGAAGCAGGAGGATCAGGAGTTCCTAAAGCCAGCTTTAGCAACTTAGCAAGGCCCTAAGCAACCCAAGGAGACCTTGCCTCTAAATAAATACTAAAAAGGGCTGGGGTTGTGGCTCAGTGCTTAAGTACCTCTGGGTTCAATTCCAGGTAATAATAATAATAATAAGTAACATGGAAAGACAGTAGTTTTCCATGTGGAAGGTGGTAATTCAAGACCAGAAAACTTGGATTCTGCTCTCCAGATGCCAAAAAATAAGATGGCCTTCACAATCATTTCTGCAGAGATGGGGGCACTGTAACATCATTTTCTCATGTGGAAATACAATCCTAGAGAGTGTGTAAGATGGAAGAGTGCAACTTCTTCAAGTCCAGAATTCCACAAATTCATGCATCATCTGAAAATAATAGGAATCACCATAACTAACAAATGTCCAGTTTTGTAGCTGAATTTCAAACACTTCAGGCTGAGGAGTATGAAGTCTGATCCCAGATAGCTTCTATTCTAATGTAAATGTTGTGGATGCCAAGGAGCTGACACTCCTGAAGAGGTTCAACCAGCATCTAGGATGGTGAAAAAGGACTGTCCAGGTAGGAACTGGTCAGAGAGAATGGTCTTGGCTACTTGTAGTTAATTTACTCATTTGACGAAGGACCATAAATTAGCATTAAAGCCATGTTGTAGCCAGGCGCAGCGATACACACCTGTAATCCAAGCTACTTGGGATGTCAAAACAGGAGCTTGAAGGCAGCCTTGGCAAAGTAAAAAGAAAAAGAAAAAAAAAAAACGAAAAAGGCCAGGGATGTAGTATACAGTGCTCCGAGGTTCAACCCCAAATACCAAAAACAAACAAACAAACAAACAAATAAATAAACAAAAACATGTTGTGCATATTCTGTGAGTAATCACAATGTCTCTTAGGAATGCAAATGTTCACTCTGATATCAAATTTGCCTAGGTTCACTGTCACCCCAGCCCAGCCTCAACTCCATGACACAACCTCTTGTTAACAGTCCCTGTTATTTCTGATAATCACCAAGAATGCTGTGCACATACTCCAAAAGGCATTCCCTCACGTTCTTCTTCTCTTGATTTTTGACCAGGTGCCTCACTGCAGCCCAGGCTGCCTGGCATCCTCGTAGGGATGTTGCAGTGCCAGGACAGCTGCTCTTGCCCTGAGGCCCCCCCATCCTTCTGAAGGTCAAAGCTGACTCTGGTCTATGGCCAAGTGGTTGGTTTATCTCCCACATAATCAGAGCTGTTGCCTGGACCTTTGCAGCCCCTCTGCTCATTGCCTGATACTGACATGGTTTTCTGTCCAGTCTTCTACTGCAATATGGATGGTAGATTGCTTGCAAAAGTGGTGCCAGCTCTCCACAGCTCCCTTCCTTTATGTGGGATATTTTCACTGAGGTGGAGTCAGTTTCCCTGCTTCTTAAATCTGAGGTTGTCTTGCAATTCGCTTTGGAAAACAGACATCGTTCCCTTCCCTCTGTTAAGAATATCAAACCCAATAATAATGAGAGCTGATGACAAGTGACATCTATTTTAGGATAGTCACTTTGCAAAGTGCTTTTTAAAAATATATTAATCAATTTTAACATGCATTACCTCTCAAAATTGCCCAAAACACCATTTTTTGACATCCACATCTTGAACAAAGAGCTGAGAAATATTCTCAGAATTCTCATTTTTAAACATGGATTGATATTCTCAGATTTCTGCCAACCATATATGTGAAATAGCTAGTTTTTAAAAATACACATACATGCAGATATATTTAACTATGATAAATTTCATTTTCTTGGTTTTAGGCTACGCATTCCAGCTAACTTCGATCTGTTTTTCATCTCGTCTGTTTACTAAAATATTAAATATCATTTGCCACTATGTACTGAATAGTACTAAGAACAAAAGAAGTCCTTCAGTTTCCTGTCATCTTTCTTCTTCCAGTTATGACATAAATCTACTTTAATATGATCTGATCAACTTGAAACTGGTCCAGCTGACCTATCACCTAGTTCAGTTTTTAAACTCAAAAACCTATCTATAAAAAATGGCAAAATCTTAAAGAATTGTGAATAATATTTTAAAATACTTTAAAAATACTTAGCATAGTATGCATCAAAAATAAGTACTTGCTGGGCACAGTGGCACATGCCTGTAATCCTCAGCTTGGGAGGTTGAGGCAGGAAGATCATGATGAGTTCAAAGCCAGCCTCAGCAAAAGCACGGTGCTCTGCAATTCAGTGAGACCTTGTCTCTGAATAAAAAAATAGAAAATAGGGCTAGGGATATGACTCAGTGGTCAAGTACCCCTGAGTTCAATTCCCAGTATCCAAAAAACCCACAAAAAACAAAATGTACTCGATATAACTTAATATTTTTTTCTTTATTTCAGTTAAGTAATGTTTGTTTGGAATGCTGGCTCTATACACAGTTTCTTGTATTATTCTTCAGTCATTAGGCTGTTGCTTAAATTCGCTGAAATCTATCAGAAAGAATGCAAATGGGTCCTAACTTATCAATTTAGGCAGCAATGTTATGTTTAGAACATCAGAGTGTGTTGGCTTTAAGCTCTGTATTTCCAAAGGATTTTATATCGCTCATGCTTAGGCAACATTCCCAGTTTATCTGGGCACTGGGATTAAGGACCACACCCAGCTGGCCCAAATATCTAGCTGGATGATGGCTCCATTTCCCTGATAACCTGAAGCTCAGCTCACACCCTGGCCTGTGCAGGGCCCATTCATTGAAATACTGCTTTACTGACCTGGTAAAGCAGGCTCCCCATATCACTCCACCAGCTCCACTTCTCTCAGGTGAGCATTTACCTTGCTCACAGCCATAAAAACTGGGCTTCTTATTCCCCACATTTTCACTTTCTTCCCCTTTAGGTCCTTCCGGAATGGAAAGCAGGATTTCAACTTGATTTTGGCTTTCCCCACATCTCATGGAGTTCATGCATGAACTCATGAATGTTCTTGTGTGTAAAGTCCATGCAGTTACAGAAATGGGCAACAAACTCAGAGGCCTCCCATTTGGCCTAGGAATAGTGATGTTGGAGAGACAAGTATGATGTGCAGAAAACATTGAGAATCACTGATTTGCCAGGAAAAGATCAGGATCCTGATTCCAATTCTGGAATTACAACGTAGAGCCTCAGTCAGAGGCTGATGGATTCAGTCCACCTTCCTTCTATACCTCCCATTCTTTCTTCCCACTCATCCCCATGATCCTACAAACCTGCCTAGTAATCAACAATGTAGGGGACAAAAAAAAATGATACCTTCTCTCATCTCACACTTGATTCATGGCTGATATCCCAAAATAAAAGACAGGTAAATGAGAAAAAAGCAGAACAAATTTATTTAACCAAAATTTCTCGTGATCAGGAGACTCCAGAGGCAAAGACTCAGTGAACCCAGGGAAAGCTGTGTTTTTATGTTTAGAAAATGGGCATTGGTATTAGAAGTACAATTGGAAATAAAGGGGTATTGTAAGGAGATCAATAATGAGGATGGTGGGAACATGAGGTTAAGAGAATAATTTTCTAAAATGAGTCTACTGTATTGACTCCCCACAAGCTTTCTTTGCCAAAATGCAATCTACCTGCAGCCCTGCCTGGCCTGAGGGAACAGGAACTGTCACATTCCTCAAGGAACTGAGGCAGCCTCCAGAAGGCCCAACAGTCAGTGTAGATAATGAATGATGATGAGTGGGGGCGGGGTTAAGAGAAGATGATGGCTGATTATCAATGGGTTGCTAACCGCTGACACCTCCAGGGATCCCACTTCCCAACACAAGCAATTACCTGAGGGCTGCTCTTTCCTGCTCTTGGGCACAAACCCAGATAAGATAGGGGGATTCTGGGAGCCTCTAAAAGAGCAAGACACACCCACTTCTTTGTGCACCCAGCTCTGTCTCTGCCGAAAAGTCTGCTACCCTTTTTTTTTTTACCTTTCCTATCCCCTACTATCCCCCCTCCCCTCCCCTCTCCTCCCATCTTCCCTCTCTACCTCCTCTGCTGTTGTTCAATTCTCTCCCCTTTTCTGCTACCCTTCTTAAACCTTGCTTTCTACTCTTGTCTCGGTGTTTGTCATGTGTTTAATCTTCAACATCAGAGGGATGATGACCCAATCCTGATCTCACTGTGACCTTACAGGGGAATTTAGCAAGACCTGTTTGTTCATATTCTTCTTGGCCTCCAGGTATAGGGCAGGACTCACCTGGAATGAGGATCTTATGATCTTATGATGAGAAGGGTCAGAGAATTTTTTTTAATTTTCTATTTGTTTTTTTTTCCAGTTATACATGACAATAAGTGTATTTTGACATATTATACATACATGGAGTACAACTTGCCATTCTTCTGGTTGTACTCTCTTTCCTCTTCCCATTCCCCCTCCCCTCCCTTCCTTCCCCTTTGTCTAATCCAAAGTACTTTCTATTGGTTCCTAACCCCCTCACCCTCTTATTGTGAGTTAGCATCCACAAATCAGAGAGAACATTTTTCCCTTTGGTTTTGGGGATTGGTTTATTTCACTTACCATGAGAGTCTCCAGTTCCATTCATTTTCTGGCAAGTGCCATAATTTCATTCTTCTTTATGGCTGAGTATATATACACATATTTCATTGTGTATATATACTACATTTTTTAAACATTCATCTGTTAAAGGGCATTAAGGCCGGTTCCATAGTTTAGTTATTGTGAGCTGAGCTGCTCAAAATATCGATGTGGCATGTCACTGTAGTATGTCCTTGTGACCCTGCTTCAAGAGAGAAAGGCAAGAGAGGTCAGAATGAACTTTTTGCTTTGACAGTTTTCTCAGTCGCCACAGTGCCATATTTAGGGGTATCATGTTCTGAATCCCCCTAGGTGTATTAAGTTGTGATTGGAGGAGGGTATTCTCTGGGCATACTGCTGGACATACTCTATTAGCCCCTCACACAGATTCAGACTCAACTGTGATAGCAGAACGCTAAACCAGGGGTTCATTTCATAAATTGGGTTAAATAATACATTTTACACAGAGAGATTAAATCAGTCCAGCCAGTTATTTATGTCCTATATTTATGTCAAAAATAGAACAGTTTTCTAAATGGCTTAGCTTTCTCAACTGGTGCTTTTGGCAACACGTACACACAGTTCCTGTTATAAACACTTCAGATATTTTCCACTAAGATATAACTGAATATATCACCCAAAGAATATTTCCCCACCTCTAGTTTGCATAGCCCAGGCCATATTTTTAAACCAAAATTTATGAATCTGTAGATTAGATATCAGTGATAGTAATGTTCAGCAGTTTTTCAAAAACCTGTTGGCCATGTGTATGTCTTCTTTTGAGAAATGTCTATTTAGGTCTGTTGCCCATTTATAATTAAGTTGTTTGTTTTTTGCTATTGAGTTTTTTAGAGTTTCTTATATCAGCCCCTTGTCAGATGTAATTTAAAGATATTTTCTCTTTCTATAAGTTGTCTCTACACTCAATTGATCATTTCCTTTCTGTGTAGAAGTTTTTAATATTAAAAAAGCATCACTAATCTAGCCAGGCATGGTGGCACATGCCTATATTCCCAGTATTATTGGGAGACTGAGGCAGGAGGATTGCTAGTCCTAAGCCAGCCTCAGCAAAAACGAGGTACTAAGCAACTCAGTGAGACCCTGTCTCTAAATAAAATACAAAATAGGGCTAGGGATGTGGCTTAGTGGTTGAGTGCTCTTGAGTTTAATCCCCAGAACCCTCCCCCCAAAATTATTAATCTCCAGTGTAATGCAAATCAAAATCACAGTGAAATGTCATCTCACTCTAGAAAGAATAAATACTATTAAAATGATTAAAGATAACAAGTGAGGATGTAAGAAAAGAAAACTCTTATACATTATTGGGGGGTGGATATAAATTAGTAGAATCATTGTAGAAATTAAAATTTTTTAATTTCCTCAAAAAATTAAAAATGGAACTATCATATGATCTTTCAATTCTACTACTGGGCATATATCCAAAGGAAATGAAGTCAGTCTGTTAAGACATCTGCACTCCAGTGTTTATTACTGCACTATTTGCAATAGTCAAGAAATAGACACAACCTAAGTGTCCATCAGCTGCTGAATGAATAAAGAAAATATGATACATCTCCATAATGAAACACTATTCATCCATTTAAAAAAAAGAATTAAATGCTGTCATTTGTGACAATATGAAAGGAACTGGAGATAGTTCCATTAAGTGAGATAAGCCAGCCAGAGAAAAGATAAGTGACCTGACTCACAGTTCCTGTAAGAAAGTTGATCTCCTAGAAGTTGAGAGTAGAATGATGGTCACCAAAGACTGGGAGAGTAGAGGGAAGGAACAACAGGGGGAAAAGGAGATGGGTGCTAATTCACAGTTAGAAGGAGCAAGCAGTGCTATTATTGCACAGTGGGGAATAGAGGTAATAATATATTGTACAAATCAGAAAGCTAGAAGAAAGGATTTTAAAGATAAATAAGGAGATAAATATGTTTCAACCATGTTACCTCATTAATATGTACAGTTTTTTTAAATATTTATTTTTTTAGTTGTAGTTGGACGCAATACCTTTATTTTATTTATTTACTTTTATGTGGTGCTGAGGATTGATCCCAGTGCCTCATACTTTCGAGGCAAGCGCTCTACCACTGAGCCACAACCCCAGCCCCTGTATGTACAATTTTTATGTATCAGTTAAAAAACAAATTTAATTGAAATAAAAAATATCCACACATGATCACTAATTGCAGAAAATAAAGTTCCTTAAGGTAAATACACAGAGCAAAGTATTTATGATGTATCCAAAATATTATCCATTATATTAAAAAATCCTTTTTAATGAAAAATAAATTAATAAATATCAGGGTTAGAAAATGCTTTATTCACATTCTCAAAAGTAGTATATATGTATATTTTTCAAGTAATCTCTGAAAGTAAAATGGAATGTTACCTTCATTTTTTTTCAGAGAACAGATTTAGTAAACAGCATTATCTTGAAAGCAACTAGTTCTTTTTAATGCTTATCATGCTTTCTTTGTATTCAGTTTAAATGTCACACATCAGCATCTATAGGTGGGCTATTGTCAGTGACCTTTTATAATATGTGGAAAAAGCACCAGGATTTTTTTTTCTTGCATTTTCAAAGAAATGGGGAAAAAGACTCTTTCACTGCCAGAAACACCTGCAATCAGAGCTTAATGTTCCCCATTATTTGAAATTACAATTACAGTCAATAAATATTGATGACATATTCAATAAAATTCTGTAGATCCCTTGAGCCAATATCCAAAAGCATGAGGGTGGAGGTAAGCTCTTCTTAATAGATTTTTTATGTGACTCTGCAGAAAATGGTAACTTTAACCCAGGATCCCCTAGATTTATAAATAATACAAGAGAAGCATCTATGTTTAAACATAAACTTGCATCCTAAAATGATTTTATATATTTTATACATATATAAATATAGGAAGATTTTACCCTGCATTGTAATTTAGCAACAGCAAATGTTAGATAACCAAATGCTAATGACTCAAACTGGGTGCCTATGTTTTGGATTACTTGCTTAATAAGGCTAGCATTTAAATGGTCAGCTTTGAAGTTAACAAACAGCCATTCAGATGCATCAGGAGAGTTCTAGGGGTTTTGTAGCCATTGTTTTAATCTGACTGGCTTCAGACTCAACAAAATAACAGAGCTGGGATTTACGTGGTGAGGGCTATTTTTGTTAGTGGAAGGGATGAAAAGTTCCCTTTAAAATAAAATAGATGCAGCTGATCATGTGGAGAGACTAGTATGTGGGAAGAACTAAATCTTCTAGCCCTCTCCCTGCCAGCCCTGAGATTTACACCACCATCTTCTTTCCCTCCAAGGCATCCATGCAAATTTTTTTTGTTCCCAAACATTTGCCCTGTGCGTTGCTCACAGCATCTCAGTCCCCTCTCAAAGGACTCCTGGGATACTGAGCCAACTGTCTACAAGATTCATTATTCTGGACTTTCTGGGGTTAACACCAAATCCTTTCCCTGTGGCAGTACAAATCCGAGGAGGAGTAGAGGGAGGGGGGTGGAATTACATGAAAATTCCTAAGGGCATTGTCCATTAAAAAAAAAAAAAAAAAGAGGGCAATAATTAAGAGATAAAGTGAAAGGGGAGAGAACGTTCTCACAGGATAATGGTCTCCTGCTGCTAAGAGAATGCCAAGCCAGAGCCAGCACCATTTATGGAAAATAAATGTCATGGTGAGGGAGGTTAAGACATTTACTTTCAACTCAGAAGAGCCAGTCTCTTGATAAAGTCCTGTTATTCCAAATCATCAAAGCTGATTAAATCATTCATCCAAAAGATGTGCATGCTCAGAAGAGGGGTATTCACGGTGTCGTTAGCATTCTGAAGAATTAGAAGGCTTTGCATAAATATAAATAAATAGAAGAATGGTCATGTTTTCAGCTGACGGAGAGGGGCAAGGAAAGCAGAGTTTGTAACCAAGTTCTCACCAGGCTGTGAGTGATTCCAGCTGCTTGGTACCAGCGTGCATTCTATAGATGCCTTCTGAAAGCTATGCCCTTTTCACTGCAGTGTAAGAAAGAAATTGCTGGGGCTGGGGATGTGGCTCAAGCGGTAGCGTGCTCACCTGGCATGCGTGCGGCCCGGGTTCGATCCTCAGCACCACATACCAACAAAGATGTTGTGTCCACCGAGAACTAAAAAATAAATATTAAAAATTCTCTCTCTCTCCCCTCTCTCTCCTCTCTCACTCTCTCTTAAAAAAAAAAAAAAGAAAAGAAAAGAAAGAAATTGCTCCTGAGGTAGAAACTAAAGGTTGAAGGGTCTGGGAACTGGTAAGTGGTGGGTGGAGGAGGGGGCAGTCTTTATCGTGGAAATATTTTAAGGCAGGTAGGGCCTTTCAGTACTGTCAGATCACACTCACAGGACTAATTCCATAGCTATAGTTCACAGGATACACTCCAAAGGAATTGCAAGGTTGTTTGAAATGTCTATAAAGGTAACTCGATGGTGACATAGTTGACTAAATGTTTTTGGCCTTCCATGGAATGACATTTCAATTTATTGCTTTAAAAAAAATCAAACATTGATACAGGCAGAATTTTTCAAATGAACGATGCACACGTTTGATTCATTCATGTCTGAAAATCACCCTAAATATCACTCGTTCTGTACTGGTGTGACATTTTCGAATTGGATTCACCATAATAAAAGTTTCAAAGCTATGTAAAGGCAGGAAGTATTTGGTAAGTGCCTACTATGTACAGAAATCCCATGGGATGCACTGGTTACGTGTATCAGAGTGGAGTAACTGAAAGAAAGGAGAACAACTGCACCTGCTGGTATCAAAAATAAAAAGTGTGATGACAATAGAAAAAAAAATACTATGAGAACCTAGGAGGGATTAATAAATTCTTCCTCATGAAATCATAGACAGCTTCAAGACAGGTATGTGTTCACCAAGAGTGTGACCAACTCTAGACTGCAATTCTCCTCTATTTAAAACTCCTAGTGGCTTTCATACATTTAAGGTAAAAAGGAAAATCTTTCCTGTGACACTCAAGGTCTTCCATTAACCTCTCTAAGCACATTTCTTCCACTCCTCTATGGCTCATCCCAGATATCCAGGCCTCCTGGATGTTCCTAGAATATACTAGGCACACTATCACCTCAGGGCCTTTGTGGAGAGCAGCTTGTACCCTGCTCTAAGTGACTCTATGTTGTATAGGTCAGTCATGCCTGTCCCTGAGACATTCCATCATATAAAGCAGCTTACCATGAACTACTTCACTCTGAGAACAAGTGATAAGGCATATGACTTGGTAATTTTTCTGGGCAAAAAGACAACCACCAAATGTTGGGCCTACAGAACTTATCAGAAAGAATAAGCCCAGCTTCACAGTACAACAATAAGGCACAAATTGATAGATTAATTGTGCTAATAAAAATGACCACCTGTGAACTTAAATTAAATCAGAAACACATGGATGCATTAGTGTGTCAAACTCCTATCAGCCAAAGCAGGTGCATGGGCTTACCAGGTATACTTGTTATGGTTTAGATATGATATGTTCCCTGAAAAGTTCATGTGACAATGTAGGAATGCTTAGAGGTAAAATAATTAAGTTATGGGAGCTGTAACCTAATTGGTGGATTAATCCATTTGATGGATTAATGATTTGAATGGATTCTGGGGGGTAACTATAAGCAGGTGGGGCTTGGTTGGAGGAAGTATGTCACTGCAGTTGTGCCCATGGGGATTTTATTTTGTCCCTGGCTTCTCTCTCTCTGTCTCTCATTCCCTCCCTTGTTCCTAGCTTCCATGACCTGAGCATCTTTCCTCCACTGCACCTTTTCCACCATGATGCTCTGCCTCATCTCAAGTCCAAAGCAATGGAATTGGCTGACCATAGACTGAACCTCTGAAACCAGTAGAGCCCAATATAAATTTCCTCACTAAGTTCCTCGTGTCAGGTATCTCTTGTCGCAGAGATGAAGAGCTGACTAACACAATACCACACCATGGAATGATGTAGGTCGCTCACCTGAGACACATAAAAGGAAGGACCCGTAAGACAGTGGTACTGGGAACACTCACCCATCAGACCATTTGGTGAATGCTTCAAGAGGGCCACAGGCAAAGAACTCCTCACTGTCCCTAGAGCTTCAATTCACTTTACTCTCCCGGCTTGACAACTCCCACTTCCCACCTGCCTGGTGTCCAACCTTTGCCAAGCAAATTCTGCACCCCGAATATCCCTGGGCCCTCAACGAGTTCTTAGGTTGGTTCTAATCTTACCTAACCATCTGCAGTGCCTGTTTTTGCATCTGTATCAGCTCTCTGCTTTGGCTTTCAATTCTGCCTCTTGAAACCCTGTGGCTGCCTTAACCCTTTCTGAGCTTTTCTGTGTTATAGATACTAGTGAATAAAACTGTAATGATAGATAGATAGATAGATAGATAGATAGATAGATAGATAGATAGATAGATAGATGGATGATAGATCGATCATTCATGACAGCTGTGACCTGTGCTATTCCATCTGCCCTCAGACATCCTCAGAGCTTGCTCCTGTACAATTTTTAGATCTTAACACAAATGTTTCAAGCCACCATTCTTGAAACTAAAATTCTCCTTCCCTGCCCTGAGCTCCTATCTCCCTTCATGTTCTTTCTCTTCTATTTACCATTTACTAAACTGTAAACTACTAGACCCTTCGACTGATTTTCTCTCCCCCAATTACAATGTAAATGCTATAAAGGCACAAATTTCATATGTTTTGTTTAACTGAAACGGTATCAAGGCCATAATACGTATTCTTTTTTTAATATATATATGTATATATATATTTTAGTTGTAAATGAACACAAAACCTTTATTTTTATATATTTATTTTTCAATGTGGTGCTGAGATGAACCCAGTGTCTCATATATGGGAGGCAAGCACTCTGCCACTGAGCCACAATCTCTGTCCATAATATGTATTCTTAATTGAATGAGCAAGTGAGTGAGTATGCGGGAGAGTAAATGAGCATACTGCTTAATCTCCCCAGTCTCCTCTTTTCCATGTTTCAAAGGAAGGATTTTATTGTAGAAAGCTCTAACTCTCTAGCCAGCAATATAATACTCTTTGTCCATAAAATTTCTCCTAGGAACTCTATAGACTATCTTTAAACAACATGGATTTTTTAATATTATTCAATCAAATCAGAATGGAAACTGTCTTATACTAACAAATCATTAATTTTTTTTCATCTGTAAAATAAAGGTGTTCAACTAAGGACCCTCATAATTTAAATAATATCAATCATTTGATCAGTGTACATTATGTGCAACATACATTAATCAATCAACATTTAAACATTTCTCTATGGAACCCTTAGCATATGGGGGAAACTGGAAATGTGTAGCAAACAAAAAACAGATATTATTTTGCTTGAGGCTGCAGTGTATATCAGTAGAAGAGTGCTTGTCTAGCATGCTCAAGTCCTGGCTTCCTTCTCCAGCACTGCAAAAAAAAAAAAAAATTGTTTGATTCTTCATCCTTCTGTAATCTGGTTTACCAGTTTATTTAATCACCACATATGATTAATCAGTGTCCGGCATGGTGCAAGGCATCTCCTCCATTCTACCATATTTTTTCATACTCCTTGGTCAGTGACACATCTTCTCGTTGTCTTTAATTCGCACAGTTCTCATGATGTTCTTGTTGGCAATGCCCCTTCTCTCCACTTGTTCAGGCACTGCCCCTGTCAGGGGTGCCCCTGCTACAGATGCCCCTGACTCCTTGGATTAGCCTTTCCTATCCTGAGTTCATGTCTGCCCCCAATACACTATCCTGTGTGTCATCTTGCACCTTTCCTCTGAACTTGACTTCACATCCCAATCACAAGCAAAAACAAAAACAAAACAGAACAAAACAAACAAAAAGAAAACCCCACACATTTAATATTGGTTACTAGATTGAAAACACCAGAAAGTGACACGAGAATCACTGGTGGAGACCTAAAGCTGAAAAATGAACACTCTCCATTCAATCCACAGTGGAGTAATCGACTTAAGTTTAATAGGGATGTTGGTATTGTTTGTGTTATTCTACAACGTTATTGGGCATAACAGGTTTCAACAAAGGGGCAATTTTCATCTTGAATGTTTGTTGCTCAATAGTTTAGACAAAATTCTGCATCTATTATAAACCATATCCAACATCTGTTAAAATGCTTTCATCCCTTATTTGTGACTACAAAAAAATGGAACTTCATATAACTTGAGTAGCAGTTATCATCACCAAACCAACTCACTGTCTCATTATTTTTTGAACTTTAAAATTCTTTTTTTAAAGTTAAATAAAAGCTACATGATACGTAAGGATTTTCATGGGTAACTTGCCACCTTTTCTCCAGTGGAGTACATTCTAGTGAAAATGATAAGCGTTTAGAGAATTTATGAAACTCAAGTCTTGATTTTTATAGTTCCCATTAGAGTTTCTGGGTGGATGAATTTTCTTTCTATTAATAATATTTTTAAAGTAATTGGAAGATAGATGAATCGATGAATTTTAAAATAATCATTCTTTTTTCCCCCCTTGAGATAAAGTCAGACTCTGTTGCCAAGACTGACCTTGAACTCCTGGGCTCAAGTCATCCTCCTGCCTCAGCCTTGCAATTAGCCAAGACTACAGGTGCGCACCACTGCACCTGGACTCATTTTTAAAATAAACACTTTGGAATACTTTGGACAGAGCAAATTCTAAATTCCCTGAAGTCCAGTTACACACTCATAAACCTTTGTGTAATGGACTGACAGAGAAGAAGGGAAAAGGAAAAGTCATTGAGACTAGCAGCTCAGGGGAGGACCTTGCTTCTGTAAGTAAGGTAGGAAATTCTGGAGCTTATAATGGATCTCACACAGTCATGTTGGGAAGTTCCAGAAAATACATGAGAAAGTACCTAACACTTAACCGTCTCTCAAAACTGTTTATTTCTTCGTTTTCTCTTCACTCTCTCTCCATGCTAACCCCAATCATTTTCTTACATTTTTTACCATAATTGTCACCTAGAGAATTTTGATACATAGGATGCTCTTTGTATTTAGAAGATGTTATGTACTGCTCAGGATTATCAAATTATCCATTAATAAAAAAATAATAATTTGGAGAGAAAACTTTACTGATTTTCCTTAGAAGTAACAGAAAATAAAATATATTTTCATTTCTTCACTCATCTAAGCAAAAAGTGTCCAATTATATATTGCCTGACCACCAGCATAGTTGATGGTTTGGATATGGGGTGTCATCCCAAAGCTTCTGTGTTTATGAAGTCATATTCAAAGGTGAAATAGTCAGATTATGAGCCTGACTATCCATCCTAGCGTGGAGGGACTGTGTGATAACTATAAGCAGATGGGTGTGGCTGCATGAGGTTTATCATTAAGGCATTCACTAGGTTGATCACTAGGTTATAACCCCTATTGTCCTTTGTTTTATGGTGGCCATGAAGTGTACAGGGCTTTTTGGCCATGTCCTTCCATTGTGATGCTTTGCCTCAGCTTGGACCCAGACTATAGAGTTGGCCCACCATGGACTAAACCTCCAAAACCATGAATCAAAATAAGGTTTCCCTCTTTTAAGTTTTCCTGGTCAGGTATTTGGTCACAGCAATGAACACCTGACTGACCAAGCATCATTCATCCCTTAGGGAACCTTTAAAATCCTGAGCATTTTAACCTTTTCTGGGCATTGTTATTCTTGAATGCTATGGTCTATCAAGCAAAGAAAAAGCACAGTTCTGCATGAATGGAGTCTAAAAGTCATGTCATTATATTTGGGAGAGAGGAGAGGAAAGTCAGAAGTTAGTTTGTATGCAGAAAGCCTTTTCAGGATCGGGGAGAACTCAGAAATAGTCTTATAAGAAACCTGCAGATCAGCCCCAAGTGTTTGGAGGCAGATCTGCAAAATTAAAGATATATTTTGCCTAATTCATCATTTTTGCCCAGGCATTAATATATCTTCTCACCCCAAATGCTTTTTTTTTTTTTTTGAGTGACAACTATTTGCTGGGAGCTTCTTTTATTTATTTATTTATTTATTTTTACATTTTATTATATATTTAATTACTGTTATAAACCAAATTACTCAAATTTTGGTTATATTAAATTCAAACATGATCCTACAGACATAGCATAAGGAATATAGTTTTAAATTTACACAGCTACCAGTTGCTAGTAGTAACAGTTATTACATTACACATATTTCTCTTATAATATGGAGGGAGAAGGGGAATTGCACGGAAGATGGAAGGAGACCCTCATGGGTTCACAAAATACACATACGATGGTGTGAGGGGGAAGGGAAGAAAAAAAAGAGGGAGAGAGAGATAAGTGTCCCAGTAGAACTGGGTAGAGAATAGTGATGGGAGGGGAGGGGAGGGGAGTGGGGGATAGGGAGGGCAGCAGAATACAACTGACACTAGGATTGCTGTATACATGGATGTATAACCAATGTGATCCTGCAATGTACATGTGGAAAAATGAGAATTCATACTCTATTTAATCAAATGTATGATATGTCAAGATCATTGTATTGTCTTGAGCAACTAATAAAAAATAAATAAATAAATAAATAAATAAAAATAAATTTAAAATACCATGATGAATTTGGTATGCAAATTTAAAATTGTGTGGGAACTTCTTTTAGTTTTGCAGTGTGTTCAAACAATTTCAGCTCATGTGAAGGCAAATATTGACCTAAAAAGGCATCGTAAATTCTGCTTCTATACTGGAAAGACTTTAGATATAGAAGCTGCTATTCAAGAGCTTTGCTATGGTTTGGGTGTTGAATGTCCTCCAAGGTTACAAATGATAAAGCCTTGGTCCCCAGGGTGGCTATATTGGGAAGTGATGGAATCTTAAGAGTTGGGAATTATGGGGCTGGAGTTGTAGCTCAGTGGTAGAGTGCTTGCCTGGCATGTGTGAGACACTGGGTTTGATTCTCAGCATCACATACAAATAAATCAACAAAATAAAGGTTCAGCAACAAATAAAAAGAATATTTAAAAAAGAGTTGGGAATTAGTGAGAGGTCTTAGTTCCTTGAAGGTATACCCTTGAAGGGAATCATGTTCTCCTACCATGGAGCTGCCTCACCTGGGGCCCAAAAAGCAATGCGGCTAACTGATCACAGACTGAGATCTCCAAATCTGTGAGCCCAAATTAACCTTTTCTCTTTATAATTTAGTTTTTTTTTTGGAGGGGGGGTAATTTTGTTATAGTGATGAAAGGCTATTTAACACAAATTTTAAACATTTTGGGTTGTTATTGGGTTTTTTTTAAGTATTTTGTCTAATTTGCCAATATTATGACCACTCGTGATCCAAATTAATTTCTGCATAAACAGAATTCCTAGATTTGAGTTCATTATATACTACTGCTACCTTTCCTGATACTGACCAGTGAACACAACCCTCCAAACATCTCAGGCCCTGTGAGTTCATGCTTTGCCTCCATGGTCACATCCAAGCTGATGTCAAATTCAAATGCTCGTTTCCTCAATTTGTTTTTCATTCCCTCATCCAACAAATAATTATGCAGTGCTCACTATGTGTCTGTCATTGTTTCAGTCACCAGGATACAGCCATAAGTAACACAGAGGACAATTCTGATTTACACTCTAATTGGAGACAGACTGATAAATAAGCAAAATTCATAAAATACTAATCGATGCTGAGAGAGTAGGCTGTGCTAGGGGCTGGGAATGCGGGATGATGTGAAGTTCTCGGGTTCTTGTGGTACATGATGCAGACAGGGTTGTGAGACCCAATGAGTTGACCAGAGTCAAGGCAAAACGTGGCACAAAGCTGCGCATGTCTGGGAAAGAAAGATGTAACCTAAGCAGGGCCACTCACAGTTCTGGGGAATCCCTTTTCTTGCAAGTGATAGAATGGAAGCAAGGAGGGGGTCAAAGAAGGGATTATTTCATCTGGAGCCATGAGTTCTAGGGCTCCTCCTTGCCTTCATTGTCCAATGAGAAAAATCTTCCCTAAATTTCCCGTGGATTCTTATTCAGAGCATTGTCATCTAGATATATTAAAATAGAAAATATCTTCTTTTAAATCACTGAAAAAAATTACTAAAAATACATGCAAAGATTTTAACATAAAACTTAAAATAAGTATTTGATGGCTGGTGTCCTCTCAAGGAAATTAAATAATATTTATAACTATCTTTACTCTTTTTTCTCCTATCACTTTCAAGTGGGAAATAAGAAATATATATATGAAATTATTGCTGCTTCTGGCATGCAATTATTAAACTACATGTTTATAATTACAAGTTACCTACTCGGACTGAAAAAATTTTTTTTAGTTTTCCAAACATAACCAACACCACCAAATTGTCCTTAAGGCTTGGTTAACAGTGGCAGAACTGGAGCTGATTGGGAACTTCTACACAGGGAAAATGTCCTTAATAATGTGATTACTGGCCGCCACACACTTCAGCTGAGGACTTTTCTGTTTGGTTGCTTCTGTGCACCCTTGGGAAGGAGTATTTGGGGAGAGCTCAGCATAGAACATTGACAAACTGATTTTTTTCTGGCTATAACTAAGAAAAAACATGTATTCTGAAGAAAACAATGAATGTTGCTGAGCACAGAGGAAAAACCAGGTACATAGATAGTTCTTCCTAAGTGTGAATACAGCAGGTTTTCTATCTACGTGTATCATTGTATAGATTGCAAGTTGCATGAATGAAACCCTCATTTTTCTAGGCAGCAAGCCCTTCCTTCTCAAGTGAAAAGCGCTATCTATCTAAGGGAAGCACTTTTTTCCCAGACATACACACACACACACACACACACACACACACACACACACACACATCTTAGAATGATTTTCACTCTCCTTTATGTATTCAAACTTTTCTTTCTTCTCAGCATTTCTATTTAACCAGAAAGCATTCTATAAAGGATATAGATATTATATTACCTAGTAGGTAACTTGTAATCATAAACATGTAGTTTAATAATTGCATGCAATAATATTCTTTGCATATTATTCTCTGAAGTCACTGCTCCTGTGTTTAATTCTTCATTCCCTATCTCCAATACTCCACCTCTGGTCTGAGCCTGGTAGCTAGTAACTAACTATGGAGGAGTGAGTGTTCTTAGGAGCATGAGGGTTGGTCCTATAAATGCTGTGCATTCTACAGTCTGCATTCAGTCACTGCTAAGATCCCATTTTCAAAACATAGCAGTCGTTGCTGGTCACCAAGTCCACCCACCTCTGCAATCATGGTTTTTTTTTTTCTTTTTCATGCAGCATCATGTTGCTGCTCAGCAACACTTACTCTGGCTTGCTCCTTCCTTGCCAAATTGAAACTAAAACCCCAGGTTTCAGTTTATTCTGTTGTTCTTCCCTTGATTCACTTCTCTGGCTTTATCTCTGTCTCCCTCCCTGCCTCTGGGCCCTACACATAGGTGTCCCGAAGTTCTCCATTAGCCTTCTTCTTCACCCTCTGTCTTCTAGAAGAATGTATTTACTCTCAATGCTTCAAATATTATCTCTAGGAAGAGGACTTACAAATATCTATCCAGAGACTTGAGTTTTTCCTTGAGCTCCACCCCAAATATTTCATCTGGTGTTCCAGAATGACTGGCAAAACCAGACTAGTGCAGCTGCAGCTGGGTCTGGTGTGAGCAGCCTCAAGGGACACAGATGCACTTGTGCTTCAACTGGGATAAGAACCACAGCAGCCAAGCTTCACTCCCTTTTCAGGAACTCTACAGAAAAGAGTCATCAAGGAAGGAAAAGGGGAAGGAGGAAGAAGAAAGAAAAGGGAAGGGAAGGAGTTTGAGTGGGCTTCAGCTTCTGCTTAGTTCTCAAAGCCTGGTGTCTGCTTTAGTTTGGATCTTGAATATCCTCCAAAGGCCCATGTGCTGAAGGCTTGGTTCCAAGTCCATAGTGTTACTGGGAGGTGGTGGGACCTTCAGTAGGTGGGGCCTGTTGGAAGGAAGTTAGGTCATTGAGGTTGTGCCTTGGAGGGGAGGTTGAGACCCCAGCCCCTTTCTTTCTCTTTCATGGGGTGAGTAACTTTGTTCCACCATGTGCTCCCACCATGATGTGCTGCCTTGCCACAGGTCCAAAAGCAGTGTGGCCAACTGACCATGGACTGAAACCTCTGAAACCAAGAGGCCAGACAATGCTTTTTTGCTTTTAAGTTGATAATCTTAGGTATTTGGCCACTATAGGGGAAGGTTGACTAACAGAATCCTACAAGCAGCTCATAATTTATCTAGGAATATTTACTATTTATTCTCCATCTCATTCTTAAATTCTTATCTCTTTGTATTTTATGTTGAACTTTATGTTAATATCAGTTCTACTTTCCATTCATCTAGGGTGAAAGAATCAGCACAGTTTGAATTCCTGTCTCTAGCTGCTGTTTTCTTTCTATTTTTTTGCAATATATTCTTTTTCATTTTATATCTTTCCTCCATCCTCAGTCATCCTACCTGGACTGATAAAAATTAAGCTCTATCCATTCCTCAGCCCAGCAATTCCACTCCTGTGTCCTGTTCTCAGAAGTCTAACCTTCCAAGGAGTCTCTGGTTATATATGGAGAGTTTTGGACTTATTTCTAAAGATACACCTTTTGAAAAGTGTCAAGACAAATAATTAAAATCACCATGATTGACAATATTGTCACAAAGTTTTAAAATTTGACTAGTAGGCAATTTTGTAAAAGAAGGTCACACCCTGTTTCTGTATTCCAGCACCAACTGGGGAAGAATCATAAATATTCTTTCCACTGAATAGTGTGCTTCCCTTGGTTGTGAACAAGGGCCATTTATTAACATTACATATAATTAATGTTATAAATGTGGTTGTAAATATTCATTTGTAATCTAGGAGGGATAAATTGGAAAACATCCAACCTGTGGGCAGAAGTCTTTGTATTCTGAGGGAGTGAAAGTCTACTAACTATAGGAAAAGTCTTAATAAACCAATAGAGCATGCTATTCTGTGGAGGTAGCCAGGCATATCTTTATGTGACATAAAGAAGTACAAAGAGGGGTGTGTGCATGTGTGTGGGTGTCTGTGTGTATCTTTAATCAATCAAATGAGTTCCATTTCCTCAAAACAACCAACTTTGAGTCAGAAGAGGTCTAGCTTGGAGGACTAAACAGGTATTCTAGAACCTAGGAACATCAATGTTAAAAAAGATTCTTCCTGATTGTTAATGCTGAATTCTAAATAGACTTTTCACCATTTAGCCTTCTACTTGCTCCAGGCAAGTAGATAATAACTAACCATTGAGGAGTACCCTTAGAAACATTGGAGTTGCTCCTATAAACTTGAGGGGCTACTTTCACCTTCTCTAAGACTGTTGCCTGTAGATCACACTGTATTTACATAGAACATGCATGAATGTCACCTTGGAGTTGCATAAAAAGTCTGACTTCTTGATAAAAAGCTGCTTTGATAGGCTACTTCCACACTTTCATATCCCCCACTCTCAAAAAGAACTAGGAGATGTCACCAAAGCAAATGTTTGTTCAAAGAGCAGGTAGAGAAGGGAGTTCGCTTTTGTGTTTTCCCATGAGAAGTTTGGGTGATAGCAGAGATCTGATATTGTATGTCCCTCTCTCAATATACCACCTCCTTAGTCTAATAGGTATCCACCAACACCCTGTGACTATTTGGCTGAGCTTTGTATCTGTTATTGATTCACAGAAGTGAATCAATAAATCAATAAGGAATTGGACCCGCTGGCACCAAAGAATATTAAAAGCATTAAAATTAATTGCACTTGTATTAAAACATTGCTATAAATACATTTTTTTCTTTTCTTCCTTTTTTTTGGTAAAATATCAAACTCTAAGTTTTAGAATGAATGAGGAAAAGACCTGTACCATCTACCTACTCCACTCATTTTCCTCCAGCATAATATACTTGGCTGGGCCCCAACGATACTTCAGCTCACGTCTCCCCAATTTCCTTCTTGCTTTTTAGGCTCATTCTTTAGACACCTTCCAGTTTCTCAAACACTCCATGATTTTGTTGGTTTTTGTTGTTGATGATGATATTGTTATTAGTTTTGTTTTTGGCTTCACTTGTGATGCTTACTCTGCCCCTAAATTTATCCTTTCACCCTCTTACTATTCAGGTCTCATCTCCAACATGACATTCTTAGGGGAACTATTTTGGATGGCTTGGTTTGACAGGGCCCTCCTGCATACACTGAGGTGTATGTAATAATCATTACATTAATTATGACATCTTTCATGCATGTATTCCCAATTAGACCATGGGATCCTTGAAGATTCAAGTTTACCTTGCTCATGCTGCTTTGATCTAAAGCATCTAGTATAGTGTCAGTAATATTGTAGATTTTCAATAAATATTTGTCAAGTGAATGAGCCTAGTTACATCGAAAAGTTGAATAAACATCATTATTTTAGTATATTTGGGAAGATTCCTCATTCATTCATTCAAAAAAAAAAAAAGGCATTGTGAGACCTTACTTTCAGAAGCTCTGCTAGAAATATTCAAACTGTTATCAACTCTGTAAACAGATCTGTTGTTTTCACCCTCAGAACTCATTCTGTTGTCTAGGAGATTTTACTTAATAAATCCAGACTAAAATACCATCTCCAAGGCTCTTGATGTCCTTCCTGTACACATATGCAATTTAGGTATTCTACAGTGTCTCCATCTAAATGCACAACTACACAAAGGACATAATATAGCAGATATGGTTCCCCAAAGTCACTTAAAAATAAAATCATATTTTTCAATTGAATAGCATTGTCATTTCAAGGTTTTTCTTCATCTTTATTGAACATCAGTTGGCAGTAGCTCTTCACACTTTCTATAGATCCAGAATTTTTCTTTTAATTAATTAATTACACATAAATTCAGCTTAAAAGTACTGGAAGAGTATCTATTTAAGTAATTCTTTTTAAGATTCCTTTTAATTTAATGAATGACACATCATTTAACCTTTGTATACTATTTCTTTGCTAAACATCCCACACATACCTGCGGTGTGACATGCTCTGTCTCTAAGAGTGTTCAATCAACGTTTCATTTTTGCAATGGTGACATTCAAATTCAGTTTTCCCTTTGTAAAGTTTTTTTTTTTCCCACTTTTCATTGCCAATATTGGAATTGCTACTAACAGATTTTTTCAGAAGTGAGGATGAAATGATGTGTGTGAGAAAAAAAAATGTGATGAGGAAGTTTGACAAAGTGTTTTCACTAAGCAGAGGCTGAAATTAGAAGCTAGTTATATGAGACATAGCTAAGAAGACATGACATTAAATATATGCAGTGATACGCTGAACCCTGTTCATATAACACATCATCACAAGTAAAGGTACAGGTGGTTATGGTTAACTATTTTTACCATGAGCAATGAAAAAAAAGTCAAAACATCAGAAGCTTCCCTAATTCAAACCAGAATAATACATTTATGACTGGAAGAATCAGGGGAGTGTAATCCCGATAAGAACATTACCTGTGTGACTGCAACAGAAATACTCTTGAAGAAGCAAGACACACTTTCATTATTACAGTTGTTTCAAAACCCAATGATCAAAGACATTTTAGTACACATATTAGGTAAATTAATTCATTCACCTTGAACTTCTAACCATCTGCTTAGAGAAACAATCAAAAAGCCATGATCCATCTTTATAACCACACCAAGAAGAAAATGTGACCAAATAATTTCTTCCAATGATAATTGAGTGGGGGGAGGTAACTTTTGTCTGAAATAGAAACAAGTGATTCATCTCAAAACATGGGTAATGGCAGAAGTCATTTCTACGGACTATTTAGAAAGAAACACTCAGGACCCATTAAAAGGAAACCTTTGTCTCTTAGTAGATTCTGATTTTTTGTATCAGCACAAAGGGGGAGGTGTGGCTTTGATTCTTAGCACTGCTTACTCCATCTCCCCAAGACATCCTGCATCTGTCTTCCAGGTGCTGACTTGGTCTGCACTTGTTTTAAAATCCAGTGAAACTGTAACCACACTGATGTGACAACAAGATGACTGCAGGGTCCCTGAACTCTTTGGCATGCAACACCAGATGATGTATTTTTTTTAACAGATTTGATCATCTCAAAATATGTGCAGCTATGAATCTTCTTAATGGTTTTTTTTAATTTAGTTTACATTTGTAGGAGGGCTAGTAACATGTAACCTATTACTTTGTCTGAAAGTTGGAAAAGTTAGTTGATCTGCATTACGATGGGTTCTCAACCAACTGGTGCAAGTGATAATTGTTACTGAAATAAATGATTTCTTCACTGCCTCCTCCTTCCACTTGGCTGAATCATGACAATTGGAAAGCCTGAAATTAGCTTCCTGTTTGGTAGTTGGTTCTAATGTGCAACACCTCCATCACTGAGATGCTTGGAGACCTCTCTCTTGAAATCACTGCCCACCAGCCTAAGCCAAGTTGATTAAGCTGTTTTGAAGTCTAGAGGAGAAGAAAAAACATAAACATCCTCAGGAAGATAGTGTGAATAACAAGTAACTGAATATGAGAAATACAAATGCTGCTGCTATCTAGGCCCTTCAAAGTGACTTGGGACCCTTCATGGCCACAAGCATAATTAAGCAGAATTCCCAGATGGGCTCTTATGGTTACAACATAGGCTGGAAAAGGCAGAGACCCTGCCTCACAATCTGAGCAGGAAATGGATCTATTCCATGTCCAGGGGAAGTGTTAAATAGTAATTGTGAACCCACTCTCTAACACACTCAGAATACTTTCCAAATGATCCCATAGATGGGAAACATTTCTTTCTTGGCTTCATATACAAGGAAATAGCCCTGGACTGAATGTTTGTATCCCATTTCCCAAATTCACATGTTGAAGCCTAATCACTAATGGAGGCAGGGCCTTTGGATAACCAGCTCATGAGGGGCTTAGTGCCCTTATAAAAGGCCAGAGAGATAAATCTCCCTCCTTTTGTTATGTGAGGGTACAACAGAAGTCAGAAGCTGGCAACCTGGAAGAGGGTCCTCACCAGAAACCTGACTATCACTCTGATCTCAGAACCTCAGATTCTAGGGCCATAAGAAATAAATATACCTGGGGTTTAAGGCACCCAGCCTGTGGTGCTGTACTACAGCAGGCAGAACAGAGTTATCTAGTTGCCCATTTGCTAGCTCCTAGGCCTAAGCATAGGAGAATTGCAAAGTGCCAGCCTCTTCCAAGGAGATAGTAGTGACCCTTGACTTCACTCTGAAACCTCTCCTAAAGTAGTTCAAAAACCTACTGCAACCAGAAGCCTTCATAAGCCACAAAATGTGGAGAGTCTTTGCTCAAACTAATTACAAACCAGATTCAAAGGATCTAGAGGTGGTACACAAAGTTACATAATCAGATTCAGATCTAACACCCAGATGGATGTTGTCAGAAATGCCCCCATGCTCTTTATCTTCCTAGTCAACCAGTGGAGTAGCTCTCCTTCTCTCCGGGTAAGAGTCCATGAACAAGTACTGACAATTTTGTCACTCTGATTCCACAGATAAATCTCTCTTTACCTCCATATTCTAATTAGCAAAAGTGAGATAAATTGTCTCTTCTCCTCCTATTTCAGTGTCAGGGAAGGAGCCAAATAAGGAACTCAGAACCTTTTTTCTTGGTTTGGGGATTGAATCCAGGGGCACTCAGCCACTGAGCCACATCCCCAGCCCTTTTAAGGATAAGAGAAGGTGCTGAGTTCATCTCACCCCAGGAGTCAGGTAGAAGGTTCAGAGCAGAGGAGCCAACCCAGAGCTGTCTCCTCCAAAGATTGATCTTTCCATTATGAGCTGCTGTTTCACTCTCAAAGGCATATTGTAAAAGAAGACTGGCAGAATAATGGTGGCAATGTTCATGGAAACATTAGTTACCTTTCCCCTTGCCTTCACTCACGCTTATTCTTCACTCTACCTCGATGATGAATGTATTTAATTTTTTTTATTTCTAATCAGTATCTTAAAAAAAAAAAGAAAAGAGAAAAAAAAAATCAGGCCCCCAAAGGGGAAGGGATCTGAGTCCATGAACAAGTACTGACAATTTTGTCACTCTGATTGCACAGGTAAATCTCTCTTTACCCCAATATCCTAATTAGTAAAAGTGAGATGAATTATCTCTTCTTCTCCTATTTCAGTGTCAGGGAAGGAGCCAAAAAAGGAACTCAGCATCCTTTTTTTTTTTTTTTTTTTTTTTTTTGGTTCGGGGATTGAATCCAGGGGCACTCAACCACGGAGCCACATCCCCAGCCCTTTCTATATTTTATCTAGAGACAGGGTCTCATTGAGTTGCTTAGGACCTCACTAAATTGCTAAGGCTGGCTTTGAACACATGATCCTCCTGCCTCAGCCTCCCAAGCCGCTGGGCTTACAGGTATGCCTGGCGGCATCCTTGATTCTCTAAATGTTTTATCAACAAAGCTGTAGTATATGTACACGCCCAATTAAAAGCTGAAACAGGGAAAAAAATAAAAACTCAAGCAGAGCAGGAGAGTATGGGGAAAAGCAGCTCATACTTTCCTTGTGAAGAAGGGAACAACGACCTCAATTCATTTGGAGGCAAAACCTCAAAGTCCAAGATCTCTGGCTTTGACCATCTCACTCTGCTTACCACCCAGAGTTGTCTGCCACTGGCAATTTAGCACAGAGTGCTCAATACAACCTGAACCAGGGATCGATGGCAGGCACAGAATTGTGAGAGACCCACACAACCCAAAACCCTCCATTCCACTCTTTATTTCCAGTTCATGGAAAGAAATTGGCCTGGAATTTGCTAATCCTTCGCCCAGGGGTGATGTGAACCAATTTGGAAGCCCCTATGTCATTCTCTCTGTTCTAGAGGGATTAAGCACATTCTGTGCCCAAGGAAAAGGAACTGTAAGCCAGTTTCATCAAAGGGTGTAAATAAACAATAGGAGAAAATATTCAGAATTTGAGAAATGCAGTATTGAGACTCAGAATGGGTGAACAGTATATGATTTTTTTTAAATGTCCAATTTACTCATTTTATGAAATGGAAATATTAATAGTGATATCATCATAAAATCATCATGAGATATATATGTGTGCATATATATGAATACATGCTTATGTATGTATATATGTACATGCATAGTCTTCAGCATGAAATGAATGAGTCTCCCTTCCTTCATGACATAGTCCAATACAGTGTCATATCTAGAGATTCTGCACTCTGGGAAGTCAGCATTTGTACTGTCTTCACTTTAATAGTTTCCATGGCAGGTGGAGGGCTAGGCAATCACAGAATCCCATTTTGTACGGCTTTCTGTCCTTAGTGTCTGTCATTTCTGCTCAAGGGACTCATCACTTTCCTCTTCTCTTCCAATCCCAGCTATCAAATCCACCTTCACACATCTCCTTGATCAATGTTTCAGTTGTGGATTTAGGAATTTAAAAGCAGATATGATTCTAACAGTGTGGTTCAGGTTATCCCTCTTCTGGGCATTGGATTCCCAATTGAAAATCCAAGGAATGGAATCTTTGCAAGCAGAAGAATGGTGTTACCCTTGGAATGATGGAAAGCTTGTGTTCCTGCATGGCAGGAAATGAAGGGTAGTGGGGTGGTGGTGAGGGGCCTTGAAGTCTCTATTACCATGCATTCTTCCCTTAAAGTTATCAATTATTGGTTTTATGTTATAAATAAAAAATTCTCACAGTTAATAAAACACACCAATCATCTTAACAACCATGGATATACATGGGTCCTAAAAGACTCTCTAACCTATGTGCACACGGATGTACCATAGGAATTAGTAAGCGATCCCCAATATTTGTTAAGAAAACTGAATAAATATAGGCCTCAAAAATTACTGAACTGAAGAGAGACACGAAAAGAAAAACAAATCCCTATCCATGGTGGATGGGAATGACTCTCAGATGGAATGAGATTGACTGAGTCAAAATATATAAAACCAATTAGACAGAAAAAGCCCTCCACAAAATCAAAATCATCTCCCAAAAGATGTAATGAATGTTTCCATATTTGAGCCACTTCAAACTATACTGAGCAATCTAAAATATGTAATTATAAAACCCTGTAAAAATAAAAATCTGTGTTCCAAGGAAAGATGCTGAGCTCCTGATTTGAATCCAATATGGACCAGCATTCAGAGCATGCCGATCGCCTCAAACCTCGGTTTCCACATCTGATAGCACTTACCTGTCTCCCAAGGCTGTCAGTAAGCTAATGAGCCCATGTCTGCAATGCACATGAAGACCTCTACATGAAAGGTATCATGGTAGGCCCAGAAATTCATCCCGGCATTTATTTTGACTGGAAAATTCCTTCAATTATTGTAGGAAAAAAAATGCCACAAATGATTCACCAGGTTTTGACTCTTCATAAATTTTTAAGTCAAAAGATCTTTGAGCTTTAAAATTCAAGTCTAATTATAGACAAAGTTTATGGAAAATTCTGAAGTATTACATAAGGCCAAGATAACTGGTATGGACAAACTTGGACACAGATATATATATATATATATATATATATATATATATATATATATATATATTTTTTTTTTTTTTTTTTCCAAAAGTCTGTGACAGGGATCACCTGTGTGTTCTCTGCAATGCTTTGCAAGCACAGGGACCAGGGCTTTCACTATAGCATGAAAGCTACCAGCCATCCTCCTGAATCTATGAAAGATACTTCATGAAGCAGTCAGTCTGATATGCCAAAGCAGATGACCTTGATTAACTCCATCATCTAAACTCCATTCAACTGATGGGGACCAACCTTATATTTAAAAGAACAGTATTAGAAAGTTTTTCTAAGTCTTGCTAGACTTCACTTTAGAAAATAGATGCCATCATTCTATCCTCTCCCTCTAAGCCTATTTTTCTGGAAAGAAAAAAAAAAACATAAAATCATTGAAGCATAAATATAGTGAGAATATAGCTTTGTTATATTCAGAGTTAAGTTTTTTCTAATTAGCTTGTTTTCCATTTATATTACATAAGAGATGATTTAAAAAAAAAACTATTCTTGAATTTTTTCCCAAGGATATTTTTTCTACAAAAAAAAAGAGAAAGGCATCATCGAATAAATGTTTTATTAATGATAAAGACAATAGCATAATTAACAGAGCTAAAATGAAGGTCGGGAGTCAGAGACTAGGATTCTATTTCTGCCATACCCAACTCACGTGATTTTGGTTACCTCATTCCTCCATTTTCTCATTTGTTAAAAGGGAAAGTGTAGATGAGCTCACCAGTTAACAGGTGATTGTGAAGATTAAATAAGATAAATAATACATTGGAAACACTTAGGAAGGTAGAACAAAAGATTTTTGAAAGAAACATCACAAGTATTGTTGATACTGCTAACATTATACGTCATTATTATCCAGTCTTAATAAATTAGAGAAAAAAATCGACACAGTTTATGCTCTTAAAGAAGGAGAAATTTTAATTATAATTATCCCTATTGTATTTTAGTTTTCATGTGATTCCATATTTTAGTTCTATCTTATTTTTATCCCTAAATTTGACATTTATTTTTTATTCCAGTCAGTCAATGTTGGTTTAGGTTAACCCTTAGTTTCCTCAGTGACTTGATCAAGATTCCATGTTATGTCTCAGACCTTCCTGAGAAATCATTTTGCTCAGGCACCTTGTTTAGAGAAGCGATTCTCCATCTGGAATTGCATGAGATCCCCTAGACAGCTGGACACAACACAGCTTGCTTGGCCCACCACAGAGCTTCTGCTCCTGAGGTCTGGGATGGGCCCTGAAAATAGTCGTTTCTTACATATTCCCAACAGTGCTGTTGCCCATGGGGGCCATACTTTGAAAATCACTAGGGGACCTTTGAGTGAGAAGGTGGGTTATGAATTTACTTTTTGATTGTCATGGAACATGACCTGAAGTGTCCTTCCTCTTGGAGGGTAGTTTACGTAGATATAAAAATATAGATTCATAGGGTTGTTGTTTTTTTTTTTTCTGTTTTTCTTTGCCTTAGGAAAAAATATATTATTTCACATCTATTTGTACTGCTGAGAAATCTAAAAGCAATTTAATTGTTTCATTGTGGATAAAGATTTTTCTTCTCTTTGATGGTAAGATATTTTTTCTTTGCTAATTTACAATTTTCCAAGGTGAGGATTTCTCTCGGTCTCTGTCTCTCTTTCTCTCTTTTCCTTCTTTTCTTCCTTCCTTCCTTGGTTGTGATTCCCTTACTCTATGACTTCAGGCCTTCAATAGGATCTGGAGAATTCTCTTCCACTATCTTTTAAAATATTGCTTCACCTCTATCCCTTGAGTTCTTATTCACTCTGATTCAAAGAGGTTTGTTTGTTTGTGTTTTCCCTTCTCTCTGCATCACATTTTCAAAATCTATCCTCTAGCTCCTTGCTCGTCACAGTGTGAGCATCACCTGAGAACTTTGGAGAAATGGCAACTGTGAGGTTTCACCCTAGACCTGCAGAATCAGAATCTGCATTTGACAGAGATCCCCTCAGCGTCTACCATGTACATTCAAGGTTGAGAACAATGGCTGTCCTTCACCAGCGCTCCCTTCAAGTTACATCTCCTCTGCTGCTTACTGGTGAATCGATGCTAATTGCAGGGATTGTATTTTTTTTTTTTTTTTTGTCTGGAACTTCTACTGGTTCTTTTTCAAACTTACTTGATCTTATTTATCATTCCTTTTTCCTCTGTCACATATTTTACTCCATTTTTAAAAATGATTTAAAACTTCTATATTCTCGGTGTAGTTATTCTAGTAAAGTCCTGCAGGTCACAGGGACATGTTCTTGTGTTTCCAAAGACTTTGGATTGCAAGTGTGTGTGTGAATCTATGGGACTGGAGTTGTAGAGTGCTCATCCCAACCAACTGAGATACACTTGAGATTACTTTCTTAAGATTTTTAATAACACTAAAGGATGTGATTTGATCTCCATACTTGTGTGAGGAGCTCATACCTGATTGTAAATCCTCTGGGACACAAAAGTGTCTCTGTCATCACCCTTTGCCAGGAGGCAATTTTTTTCTGAACAGCACCTCACTGAGGGGTCCTAGCTTTATGCCAATGTCTCATTTCTAACTTCCTACCTATCTTCAAAGACCCCCTAAGTCTCCTCTTCTGGCCTTAACATCTGGCAAAGCCAAAAAAATAGTCTCCCATTATCCACAGGGCACATGTTCCAAGACTCCCGGTGGATGCCTAAAACCACAGATAGTACTGAAATTTATATATATTGCATGATTTATGTGTGTGTGTGTGTGTGTGTGTGTGTGTGTGTACACATATGTATTCTCTAAAGTTTAACATGTAAATCAGGTACGATAAGTGATTAATAACAATTAAACAATTACAACAATATACTGAAATAAAACAAGATTTCACCACACTGATCAGGATAGCTTGCTATTTAAAATTTTTGAATTGCTTCTCCTGGAATTTTCCATCTAATACTTTCAAAAAATCAATGAACCATGGGTAACTGAAACCACAGAAAGTGTAACCCCACGGAGAAGGCGAACTACTGTAGCTCTAAGTTCTTCCTGCAGACAGATGTGCTAGGACATCCATGGCTTTGCTTCTCATTGTGGGCTTCAGCTCATTCAGTTTCTCTCTGGGATTTATAGTACTTCCTTACCTCAGCTTTACTGGGTGAAAGGAGAAGGAAGAAGTTGGGGGGCATGGGGGAAAGAACAGAAGAAGCATGAGGGTGGGCATTAGGGAATGGAATGGGGAGAAGGTGGAAAAGAAAGGAGGAGGAGGTGGAAAAGAAGAGGCTGTTCTTTTAGCATCCATTATTTTGTGGCAGTTTATTTTTACATATAGCTAAAAACTCTCCAGGTACCCTATAGGGTCTAGAATTTCTTCTGTGAGACCACATGCCCTTTCATCTTTGAACTTTTCTTCGTGTCTGCTGGGAACTGTGTGCCCCTATTGAATCTCCTCCGCCTCTCCTTCACCTGGTCTACAAATGCTTTCTGGAACAATATGAAAGGACTAAAGCAACAGTGGTTTCATGAACAAATATTCCATTAGCTCACCTGACAGGACTGTTATCTGGAGATACCTCATCCAGCAGGCCAGTTATGTCCATACACTTGGTCTTGTCCCCAGCTACCGGAGAGCTGGGGCCGTTCCAGCTGCTCACAAGAGTGTGCCAAGCAAGAAGGTCAGACGCAGGCACACACTTACTCCTAGGCCTTGTTCTTGGTCCCAGCAGCAAGCTGTTTGTTTGTTCGTGTTCTAGCTTATCCATCAGAACATTCTTGCCATTGTATCCTTGTCTTCAGGAAAACGAAGCTATGGCCCAGAGAGCATAGGTCACCACGACTGGCCCACACTATGCTCACGTGGCCTCACCTTCCCTAACATCAGGCATCTCCACCCACTGCTCATGCAAGAGAAGCAGGAATTGCTTGGAAAGCATCTCCCTGCCCCAGGAAGCTCACAGAGGTCTCAGCCATCCCCAGTTATAATAGGTGTGGTTTGCTTAGAGGATCTTGTTCCCACCGGGTTCTGATATTCCTCATACTTCACATGTTTGGGAGATGTTGATATTCTCTGCTGTATCATAAACTCTATGAGGGCCAAGAGTCATGGCTGTTTTTGTTCAATACTTAATCCATATTATAAATACAAAGTATGATTGTTGAAAAAATGGAAGGCGACTAAGGTAACCAGCGGCCACCATCTTGGACAGCTGAAGTAACCACCGCCACTCGCCGACAGATTGCAACAACAAACAGGTGTGTGTCACCCAGCTCAGCCCCCATACATAGGGGGATTTCGCTTAAAATCTCTCCTAGACTTTCAGGGGGAGGGACTATCAGAGTGAGCCTGCATAAAGACTAAAGGAGAGCTAGAGGCACCTGACCCCCAACCCCCCCCTCCCATCAGCGGCCAAAACAAAACCTGTCTAGCCAGAGCTGGGGGAGGAGCAAGCAGAAAAAATCAAAACCATAGAGTGCCGAGGATCCCAAAAGCCAACGGTGTGACCCCGGAGATCCAGGCTGTCTGATACGCGCGGCCTGCCCCGAGGCTACAGAAGGCGTGGCACCCCAGAGAAGGGGTTAACTAGTCAGCAGGGAATTAAGTGGCTGCGACACAGTGGTATCCCACCAGCCAAGCCCAAGCCCGCACGGAAGCGGTACAGCCCCACCCCCCACAAGGGACACTCCACTAAGGTAACCAGCGGCCACCATCTTGGACAGCTGAAGTATCCACCGCCACTGTCCGACAGATTGCAACAACAAAACAGGCACAGAGTACAGTTTGAACTGCCGAGAATCATCACTGAGGGGAAATCTGGTCTAGCAGGAGAAACCAAGGCTAGCAGGAGAAACCAGGAGCCTAGAGGCAAGGCCCTCGCGACTGGGCAGCTGTAAACTGCAGGCCCACCGGCGACAGTTCACCCACTGCCCGCGTAACTGGGCGGTAGGAGAACGCCCTCCCGTTGGTGACGGATCACCTGCCCGCGGCCTGTGATACTGGGCGGCTGGAGTCTACCCACCTGCCACGACCGGGAGCTGAAACCACACAGAGACAGTCCAGTCACACCCCCCCATTAGGGCACCCCGGCAAGGAGACTGGGGCCCGTCATAGCAGAGTAGTGTCATCACTGGAGCTCGAACGTCGGAATTCCTTCCCAGCGGAATCCACGTTAGCAGTCATACTTCAACAACACAAAGGAGAGACATCAGAGTAATACAGAAACAAAACAAATCTATAGAGGAGAGCAGAAACACGACAATCAAAAAGAGCTGGAAAGTAACGTGGACAACATGAGAAAACAAGGGAAAAAAGGATTACAAACAATGCAAGACTACTCAATTCTACAGGAGGACATAGAAACTTCAGAAACAGGTATAGGGAAAGAACTCAAGGCATACCTAACTTGAATGGAAAGGAATATTAGAGAAGACATGAGACAGCAAGTCCAAGAAATAAAAATATATTTTGAAAATGAATTAAACAAACAAATTCAAATGGCAAAGAACGAGCTCTACCAGGAGATAGAGATATTAAAAAAAAAATCAAACAATAATCCTAGAATTACAGGAAACTATAAACCAAATTAAAAACTCAAACGAGAATATTACAAATAGACTTGATCAAGTAGAAGTCAGAACATCAGATAATGAAGACAAGGTTTATCAACTTGAAAAGAATATAGTCAACACAGAAAAGATGCTTAATTCCCACGAGCAATCTATTCAAGAGATATGGGATGTCATAAAAAAACCAAATCTGAGAGTCATAGGGATAGAAGAAGGCACAGAGATTCAAACCAAAGGAATGGACAGCATATTAAATGAAATAATTCTAGAAAACTTCCCAGAGATGAAAGATGGAATGGATTGCCAAATCCTGGAAGCCTACAGGACCCCAAACATTCAAAACCATAATAGACCAACCCCAAGACATATAATTATGAAGATAGCCAACGTACAGAACAAGGAGAGAATATTAAAAGCTACGAGAGAAAAGAGGCAGATTACTTTCAGGGGTAAACCAATTAGGTTAACGACAGATTTCTCATCACAAACTTTGAAAGCGAGAAGATCCTGGAATAACGTATTTCAAACGCTGAAAAATAATGGATTCCAACCAAGAATACTATATCCAGCAAAATTGAGCTTCAAATTTGACAATGAAATTAAAATCTTTCACGATAAACAAAAGCTAAAAGAATTTGCAGCAAGAAAACCAGCTCTGCAAAGCATTTTGAACAAAACACTACAAGAAGAGGATGTGAAAAATAGTGCCCAAAACTAACAGCAGGAAGTATCTCAGTAAAGGGGGAGGAAAATAACCAAAAAGCAAAACTAACCAAACTAAAATAAATAAATAAAGAAGCATGACTGGAAATACAAATCATATCTCAATTGTAACCTTAAATGTTAATAGCCTAAACTCACCAATCAAGAGACATAGGCTAGTAAACTGGATCAAAAAAACAAATCCAACAATATGCTGGAAGGCAAAAATAAAAGCACAATAGAATAGGCCACTACCCATAATTTTATTCCAAAACTCCCCTCTGAGAATCAGATCATAGATTATGGACTACTAGTCATCTCCTTTCAGCAGAACCCTAAATTATGATGATGTCCACTTTTAAAATAAGCTCAGAATCTCAATCAAGCACAGGCAAAACTACTCTTGGGAATTCACAAAGCAAAGTGATAGAAACACTGTCTCTCAAGGAGGACCGATATGACAGTAGGGTCCATTGGGACACTGTTCACAGAGCAGGTAGCATTAACAATAAGCACTTATTGAGGCAATTGTGCGACCCCAGAGATCCGGGCTGACTGATTCCCGCGGCCTGCCCCGCGGCCTGCCCCGCGGCTACAGAAGGCGAGACGCCGCAGAGAAGCAATTAATTAGCAAGCAGGGAGGAAAGTGGCTGCCATTCGGTGGAACCCCACCGGCCAAGCCCGCACTGACCCCCGGGCTGAGTACGGGATTTCAGACGGGGAAGGAAGCGATACAGTCCCGTCCCCCACAACGGAAACTCCACCAAGGCAATCAGCGGCCACCATCTTGGAGAGCTGAAGTATCCACCGCCACTCTCCGACAGACTGCAACAATAAAACAGGTCTGTGTCACTCAGCCCATCCCCCATACATCGGGGAATCCGCATAAAACCTCTCCTAGGCTTTCCGGGGGAGGGAGTATCAGAGTGAGCCCGCATAAAGACTAGGCGAAAACTAGAGACACCTGACCTTCAACTCCCCCTCCCATCAGCAGCCAAAACGAAACCTGTCTAGCCAGCACTGGGGGAGGGGCAAGCAGAAAAAATCAAAACGATAGAGTGCCAGGGATCCCAATAGCCAATTGTGCGACCCCAGGGATCCGGGCTGACTGATTCGCCAGGCCTTCCCCACGGCTACAGAAGGCGGGGCGCCGCAGAGAAGCGATTAATTAGCAAGCAGGGAGAAAAGTGGTTGCAATTCTGTGGAATCCTGCCGGATGAGCCCGCACTGACCCCCGGGCTGAGTGCGGGATTTCAGAGGGGGAAGGAAGCGGTACAGTTCTATCCCCCACAACGGAAACAAAACAATAGAGTGCCGGGGTCCCTAATAGACACCCTCCACACCCAACAAATGGAAGGTCCAGAGTACAGTTTGAACTGCCGAGAGCCATCACTCAGGGGAAATCTGATCTAGCAGGAGAAACCAAGACTAGCAGGAGAAACTAGGAGACTAGAGGCCAGGCCCTCGCGACTGGGTGGCTGGAAACCGCAGGCCCACCGGCGACAGTTCGCCCACTGCCCGCGTAACTGGGCGGTAGGAGAACGCCCGCCCGCCGGCTACCGACCGCAGGACGGGGTGCCTAGACATCGCCCGCCCACCAGCGACAGCCGGCCCACTGCCCGCGCGACTGGGCGGCCAGAGTCCACTCCCCCGCCGTGACCGATCACCCGCCCGCTGCCTGAGATACTGGGCGGCTGGAGACTGCCCGCCTGCCTCGACGGGGAGCTGAAACCAAACAGAGACAGTCCAGTCACACAGCCCCATTAGGACACCCCAGCAAGGAGCCTGGGGCCCGTCATAGCAGAGTAGTGACGTCACTGGAGCTCGGCCGTCGGAATTCCTTCCCAGCAGAATCCACGTTAGCAGGCACAGTTTAACAACACAAAGAAGAAACAACAGAGTAATACAGAACCAAAACACATCTATAGACGAGAGCAGAAACACGGCAATCAAATAGAGCTAGAAAGTAACGTGGACAACATGAGAAAACAAGGGAAAAAAGGAGTACAAACAATGCAGGACAACTTAATTCTACAGGAGGACATAGAAACATCAGAAGCAGGGATAGGGAAAGAACTAAAAGCATACCTAACTCGAATGGAAAGGAATATTAGGGAAGACATGAGACAGCAAGTCCAAGCAATAAAAGTATATTTTGAAAATGAATTAAACAAACAAATTCAAATGGCAAAGAACGAGCTCTACCAGGAGATAGAGATCTTAAAAAAAAATCAAACAATAATCCTACAATTGCAGGAAAATATAAACCAAATTAAAAACTCAAATGAGAATATTAAAAACAGACTTGATCAAGTAGAAGTCAGAACATCAGATAATGAAGACAAGGTTTATCAACTTGAAAAGAATATAGTCAACACAGAAAAGATGCTTAAATCCCACGAGCAATCTATTCAAGAGATATGGGATGTCATAAAAAAGCCAAATTTGAGGGTCATCGGGATAGAAGAAGGCACAGAGACTCAAACCAAAGGAATGGACAGCATATTAAATGAAATAATTCTAGAAAACTTCCCAGAGATGAAAGATGAAATGGATTGCCAAATCCTGGAAGCCTACAGGACCCCAAACATTCAAAACCATAATAGACCAACTCCAAGACATATAATTATGAAGATAGCCAACGTACAGAACAAGAAGAGAATATTAAAAGCTACGAGAGAAAAGAGGCAGATTACATTCAGGGGTAAACCAATTAGGTTAACAACTGATTTCTTATCACAGACTTTGAAAGCGAAAAGATCCTGGAACAATGTATTTCAAACACTGAAAAATAATGGATTCCAACCAAGAATACTGTATCCAGCAAAATTAAGCTTCAGATTTGACAATGAAATTAAAATCTTTCACGATAAACAAAAGCTAAAAGAATTCGCAGCAAGAAAACCAGCACTGCAAAGCATTTTGAGCAAAATACTACAAGAAGAGGAATTGAAAAATAGTGCCCAAAACTAACAGCAGGAGGTATCTCAGTAAAGGGGGAGGAAAATAACCAAAAAGTAAAACCAGCCAAACTAAAATAAATAAATAAAGAAGCATGACTGGAAGTACAAATCATATCTCTATTGTAACCTTAAATGTTAATGGCCTAAACTCACCAATCAAGAGACATAGGCTAGTAACCTGGATCAAAAAAAAAAAACCCAACAATATGCTGCCTTCAAGAGACTCATATGGTAGGAAAAGACATACACAGGCTGAAGGTAAAAGGTTGGGAAAAATCATACAACTCACATGGCCCTCGGAAGCAAGCAGGAGTGACCATACTCATATCGAATAAAATCAACTTTAAACCTAAGTTAATCAAGAAGGATAAATAAGGACACTATATACTGTTAAAAGGAACCATCCACCAACAAGACATAACAATTATCAATTTGTATGCACCAAACAACGGAGCTGCAACATTCATAAAACAAACTCTCCTCAAGTTCAAGAGTCAAATAGACCACAACACAATAATTATGGGTGACTTCACCACACCGCTCTCGCCATTAGACAGATCCTCTAGACAAAAACTGAATAAAGAAACTATAGAACTCAACAGCACAATCAATAACCTAGACTTAACCGACATATATAGAATATATCAACCATCATCAAGTGGATACACGTTCTTCTCAGCAGCACATGGATCCTACTCAAAGATAGACCATATATTATGCCACAAGGCAACTCTTAGTAAGTATAAAGGCATGGAGATAATACCATGCACCATATCTGATCACAATGGAATGAAATTGGAAATCAATGATAAACGAAGGAAGGAAAAATCCTACATCACATGGAAAATGAACAATATGTTACTGAATGATCAATGGGTTACAGAATACATAAAGGAGGAGATGAAAAAATTCTTAGAGACAAATGATAATACAGACACAACATACCGGAATCTATGGGACACAATGAAAGCAGTTTTAAGAGGGAAATTCATTTCTTGGAGTTCTTTCCTCAAAAGAAGAAAAAACCAACAAATAAATGAACTCACACTACACCTCAAAAACCTAGAAAAGGAAGAGCAAAACAACAGCAAATGTAGTAGAAGACAAGAAATAATTAAAATTAGAGCAGAAATCAACAAAATTGAAACGAAAAAAAACCATTGAAAAAAATTGATAAAACTAAAAGTTGGTTCTTTGAAAAAATAAATAAGATAGACAGGCCCTTAGCCATGCTAACGAAGAGAAGAAGAGAGAGAACTCAAATTACCAACATACGGGATGAAAAAGGCAATATCACAACAGATACTACAGAAATACAGAAGATAATTAGAAAGTATTTTGAAAACCTATATTCCAATAAAATAGAAGATAGTGAAGATATCGATAAATTTCTTAAGGCATATGATATGCCCAGATTGAGAAAGGAAGACACACACAATTTAAACAGACCAATAAGAAAGGAAGAAATAGAAGAAGCTATCAAAAGACTACCAACCAAGAAAAGCCCTGGACCGGATGGGTATATGGCGGAGTTCTACAAAACCTTCAAAGAAGAATTAATACCAATACTTTTCAATCTATTTCAAGAAATAGAAGGAGCTCTTCCAAATTCATTCTATGAGGCCAACATCACTCTGATCCCAAAACCAGACAAAGACACTTCAAAGAAAGAAAACTACAGACCAATATCTCTAATGAACTTGGATGCAAAAATTCTCAATAAAATTCTGGCGAATCGAATACAAAAACATATCAAAAAACTTGTGCACCATGATCAAGTAGGATTCATCCCTGGGATGCAAGGATGGTTCAATATACGGAAATCAATAAATGCTATTCACCACATAAATAGACTTAAAGACAAGAACCATATGATCATCTCAATGGATGCAGAAAAAGCATTTGACAAAGTACAGCATCCCTTTATGTTCAAAACATTAGAAAAACTAGGGATAACAGGAACTTACCTCAACATTGTAAAAGCTATCTATGCTAAGCCTCAGGCTAGCATCATTCTGAATGGAGAAAAATTGAAGGCATTCCCTCTAAAATCTGGAACAAGACAGGGATGCCCTCTATCACCACTTCTATTCAATTTAGTTCTCGAAGTACTAGCCAGAGCAATTAGACAGACAAAAGAAATTAAAGGCATAAAAATAGGAAAAGAAGAAATTAAACTATCGCTATTTGCGGATGACATGATAATATACTTAACAGACCCAAAAGAGTCTACAAAGAAGCTGCTAGAGTTAATAAATGAATTCAGCAAAGTGGCAGGTTATAAAATCAACACGCATAAATCAAAGGCATTCCTATATATCAGCAACAAAACTTCTGAAATGGAAATAAGGAAAACCACTCCATTCACAATATCCTCAAAGAAAATAAGATACTTGGGAATCAACCTAACAAAAGAGGTGAAAGATTTACACAATGAAAACTACAGAACCCTAAAGAGAGAGAGAGAAGAAGATCTCAGAAGATGGAAAAATGTACCCTGTTCATGGATAGGCAGAACTAACATCATCAAAATGGCGATATTACCCAAAGTTCTCTACAGGTTTAATGCGATGCCAATCAAAATCCCAACGGCATTTCTTGTAGAAATAGATAAAGCAATCATGAAATTCATATGGAAAAACAAAAGACCCAGAATAGCAAAAGCAATTCTAAGAAGGAAATGTGAATCTGGAGGTATAGCAATACCAGAGTTCAAACTGTACTACAAAGCAATAGTAACAAAAACAGCATGGTACTGGTACCAAAACAGGCAGGTGGACCAATGGTACAGAATAGAAGACACAGAGACTAATACACAAAATTACAACTATCTTATATTTGATAAAGGGGCTAAAAACATGCAATGGAGGAAGGATAGCATCTTCAACAAATTGTGCTGGGAAAATTGGAAATCCGTATGCAACAAAATGAAATTGAATCCCTTTCTCTCACCATCCACAAAAGTTAACTCAAAATGGATCAAGGAGCTAGATATCAAATCAGAGACGCTGCGTCTGATAGAAGAAAAAGTTGGCCCCAATCTACATATAGTGGGGTCGGGCTCCAAATTCCTTAATAGGACGCCCATAGCCCAAGAGTTAATAACAAAAATAAACAAATGGGACTTACTTAAACTAAAAAGTTTTTTCTCAGCAAGGGAAACAATAAAAGAGGTAAATAGAGAGCCTACATCCTGGGAACAAATTTTTACCCCTCACACCTCAGATAGAGCCCTAATATCCAGAATGTACAAAGAACTCAAAAAATTAAACAATAAGATAGCAAATAACCCAATCAACAAATGGGCCAAGGACCTGAACAGACACTTCTCAGAGGAGGACATACAATCAATCAACAAGTACATGAAAAAATGCTCACCATCTCTAGCAATCAGAGAAATGCAAATCAAAACCACCCTAAGATACCATCTCACTCCAGTAAGATTGGCAGGCATTATGAAGTCAAACAACAATAAGTGTTGGCGGGGATGTGGGGAAAAGGGTACACTTGTACACTGCTGGTGGGACTGCAAAATGGTGAGGCCAATTTGGAAAGCAGTATGGAGATTCCTGGGAAAGCTGGGAATGGATCCACCATTTGACCCAGCTATTGCCCTTCTCGGACTATTCCCTGAGGACCTTAAAAGAGCGCACTATAGGGATACGGCCACATCAATGATTATAGAGACACAATTCACAATAGCTAGACTGTGGAACCAACCTAGATGCCCTTCAATAGATGAATGGATAAAAAAAATGTGGCATCTATACACAATGGAGTATTATGCAGCACTAAGAAATGACAAAATCATAGAATTTGCAGGGAAATGGATGGCATTAGAGCAGATTATGCTAAGTGAAGCTAGCCAAGCCCTAAAAAACAAATGCCAAATGTCTTCTTTGATATACAGAGAGCAACTAAGAACAGAACAGGAAGGAAGAGCATGAGGAAAAGACTAACAGTAAACAAAGACGATTGGGGGGAGAGAAAGGGAGAGAGAAGGGAAAGCATATGGAAATGGTAGGAGACCTTCAATGATACACAAAATTATAAGAGGTTATGAGGGGCAAGGGGGAGGGGGGAAAAAGGGGAGAGAGTTGAACAACAGTAGAGGAGGTAGAGAGGGATGATGGGAGGGGAGGGGAGGGGAGGGGGGATAGTAGGGGATATGAAAGGTAGCAGAATACAACAGTCACTAATATGCCATTATGTAATAATGTATGTAACAGATGTGATTCTGCAATCTGTATTTGGGGTAAAAATGGGAGTTCAAAACCCAATTGAGTCTAATGTATGAAAGATGATATATCATGAGCTGTGTAATGTTTTGAACAATCAATAAAAAAACAATAAGCACTTATTGACTATATAAAGTTATGGGTTTGGATGTGGTCGGGTCTGCAGGGCAAACCAAAGAAAAATAATTGTATTGTCCAAAAGGAAGCATTCTAAATTCCTCCTGCCTTCTAATTATGCCTGTCTAGGAAAAGCTGCCATCAGATCTAAAATACTGACCTAAATTCTAATTATGTATGTATCAAGCCCAACAGCACAACATGGATATTTCTTGCTTTTTTTATTTGGACATAGGCAATATATTTTCCAATAAACAATTAGAGATGCAAACCACCACAGTGAAACTGCTTCTAGGCAAATAAATACCTAGAGAGAACCCGTCAATTTTGGAGACTTGTATTTAACTGTGAATGTTGCCTTCTATTACTGGAAACCACTTATGGATTCTTTAAAGTGGTCACGTAAGAAGAGGGTACTTCCTTTTGGAGATAGCATGGGATTGCTAGCTTCCCAAGGTAGCCTTGCCAGGCTTGGAACAGATTCTCAGTATTTGGCTAGTTACCGCATGAAGACATAGGAAACACTAAGAATGCATTTGTCCTGGCCTCAGAAGAAGACATAATAGGAAGAGTACATAATGTGTCTTCAAAAGGACTAATTTAGCCTAGTTTTCTTTCTATTATAGAGTCATGGGATTATTTTATTGAATCACTTTATATGCCAGCACTGTTTTCGACATTGGATATATAGAAATTAAGGTGGGGGGGATGAATAAGACTCTCTAGTAAGAAAGAAAGAAAATAACTTGGGAGATTTTTAACAGAGTGTTAGAGGAATACACAGAGATATGCATATAAAAATGGGGTAAGAAAAAAAGAGAAACAACTATTTATACCAACATCAGGGGACAGCCAGATACAAATGGTGGGAACATAAGGTTAAGGGAATAATTCTATAAAATGGTCTCACTGTGCTGACCCCCACATGCTTTCTTTTCCAAGAAACAATTTACCTGCAGCTCTTCCTGGCCTATGTAAACAGGCTATGTCACATTCCTCAGCAAACTAACTGTGCTCGCCTAGCACGTGTGAGGCACTGGGTTCAATTCTCAGCACCACATAAAAATGAATAAATAAAATAAAGGTAGTATGCCCAGCTACAACCAAAACATAAATTTTAAAAAATAAAGAATACAATTAGAGCTGGTCACCATGGGCCAAGGCGACCTAGAGCGGTCATGGAAGTGGGGACTTGAAAGTCTGATTGTCATTTTGCTGTCAGTCAACAATCAAGAGGTGGATCTGAGAGGGACTCTTTGGAAACTTACTGGGATTCCCCCAAAAAATCTGGAGTGTAAGAGAGGCAAACTGTCCCTCTGTTCTCTGAAAGGATCCACTCTTTCCCTTGAGAGTGTCCCCTTTCCCTTTTCCTATCCCTTCAATAAATTCATGCCTGTTATTCTGAGTGATTTGTCTGAAATCCTTCTGACTTGATTGCAAGAATTGGGGTTTAAAGGTGGAGTCTTCATGCTCCCTCAGTTTTTCAGAAGGCCCCAGCTCTATAACACCAGCAGCATAAAAGATTTTTTTTTCTTTCCTTCTCTGATTCCACATTTATCTAAAGCTATTTCCTCTCTAAAAATGTTCATCCTGAATCACGGCTGTCCTAATCATTTTTAGATCCGCCACGTAGAGATGCTGTGTTTGCATGGTGTGTGAGTGATGACATCTAGGGAGAACAATCCTGTCACAGACCTATGCTAACACAGGTGTGGAAGCTGAGTCACAACTGCCTTCAGGTGTGTCCTGAGTCACTTCTTTCCGGTACTTCTGCTTTGGAAACTTCATCTCTCTCATTAGGTCAGGTTCAGAATCTAACATGGTTCCTCATCTGGAGTAAAATTCCTCCTCCTCCTCCCTGCGGCGTCTTCCTGATGCTGTTGGCTTTAACATCATTTTCTGCTAGGGCTCAGGAAAGCTGCCCTGGAGTATAGTTAGGCAGGGTATTCTGAACTTTTTTTTTTTTTAACTTATAGTTCAGGCAACTTGTAATTCTCAAAAAATTGCTGGCAGCTGCTGTCATCCCCTTTCATTTTCACACACAAAGAACCAAAACACTCTAATATTTTTACAATGGGCATTGTAAAAGATGACAATTTGATGGCAAGAAATTCCGGCACCTCCTGATCATGCCCCTGGTGCCACACACAAGCAAAAAAAAAAAAAAAAAAAAAAATACTTTGATCTGCAGCTGCTATTTGCAGAGCCTGGCACCGTGCTGAGGCATTCCTGGTTAACCTAGAACTTTTGCTGGGGGAAGCCATGCCCTTCCTGCCTGCAGCCTGGCAGGCCAGCTGAGCAGTTTTTGTGGCTTCCCTGCCACCCACGGTTCTGCTTGGAGCTGGGCTGCCCTGGCCTTCCCAGGGCTCATCTCTGCTCTCTTCCCTTTGGGGGCTCATCTCTGCTCCCTGCTTGCTAAAAACGCAGCACACAGCAGCCACTCTTCCACTCTTTCTTTGCTTTTTCTCCCTCTAAAGGTGAGTTAAACGATCACAAGTAAAAATGTGGGTTTTGTTTTACAAGCACCTTCTGGAATATACGATCTCTGTCTCCTGAGTGACCTCCCTTGACTCAGTAAAATTCCTAAAACAACAACAGAGGGAACAACAGGATTCGTTTTTTATTAATCCCTGAGAAGCACATAATAAAAGATCAGGAGCAGATGACCTTTGTCACCTGAAAGGAGGATAATCTTAATGGCTCCACGACTCCCTCATCCTGGATTCTGGCTGGATCCTAAAGGATTAGAAATCTCAAAGCCATAGAAATGGCACCCTTTTAGGAAATAAGGAAAAGGAATATAATATTATCCATGACCTTGATTTGGAAGACCTTCAACCACCTTGCTTCTCTGATTTCAGGGTGGCTACCATTGCAGGAGCCCTTTTGCAAGCACAAAACTATTTGAAAAACTATCCCTTTAAGGTACAATTGATTTAGCCATAAATAAATCCTGGAGGGAACATTCTGCTCTTTGCCAGGATGGCCGGGGTGCGGGATGTGCATGTTCTTTCACACAGCGATATTTGATAGGACCCAGCACTGCCTGGAAAATGTAATTTGCTCGATGAAGCATGCCCATCCCTTCCCCCTGATTACTCACCGCTCCCTTTTACAAATGCACCAGCCCCGTGCCACTCAGCCTCCACCAGGGTTTATCTTATGCCAATAGCAAATACTTATCGGTTTGGCAATTATTTTTATTTTAAAGAAAATGCACAAGTGAAATGGCCACACTGGTTCAATTATAAAAATTATGTCTTCCCCCCTGGGTAATTCCTAAGTGAGCAATTATAAGGATTACAAGGCTCATTGAGACTTCACTGGATGCCAGTGATGATTCAGTGAACCTTTTCCCCTGATATTTCTACTATGAGAGAAGGTTAACCTGTATCAGTAAGATTTCAACTGAAAGGACATTCGTGCCCATCAGTGTTATCACTTCTGAGGAGTCTGGTTTTCATCAAGAGCTATAAAATGAACAGCCCCCGGGTTTTCTATAAACATCAAAATGCACTAACAGGAAATGTGTTTTGGCTTAGCTTCAGAGTAGGCCAGGGACTGAAGCGAGTTTCCCTTCCAGCCTGTCTACTACTGCTTTTTGAATGACTGCTCCACCTTACATTCAGGCTCTTCAGGTGTGTGCCCCGTCGGCAAAAGAAACTCTATTCTTATCTCCACAGGAGTGGAGTGCCATTTGGCTCCTTAAAATAGATAACCGGAGCAAATGATTATCCTTTCTCTAGATTCAAACTCCATCTCCACTCGACATCTCAGTGCATGAGCGCAATTCTTTATTGCTCAACCTGGAAAAAAAATGTGAATAAAAAATGATGATCTATAAAGGTCATCTGTTTTTGAAAAAGAGAGTTAAAAAACGGATACAAATTGTCCCCATATAATTGTCAGAAATTAAGTGCATTGGGGTAGACAATTTCCATTACTATTTTCTGCAAAGGAACCACTGTTAGAAATGGGTTTGGACAGAGTGATGTGAAGGATCTCATCTAAATCCCTAGATAGGTATCACTTCTGGTAATTTCTTCTACTTCTGTGATAGTCCCTTCAATTACAAAAAAGGGGAAAAAACGGGTAGTGCATTGCTATGTTGGGGAAGTCCTAATGAAATACCATAACTGGATGGCTGAAATACCATAACTGGATGATAGTCTCACATTCCAAAAGGCGGAAATTTGAAGCCAACATGGTAGTAGGCTTCCTTCCAAGGACTGACAAAAGGATGTGTTCCAGCACTTTCTTTTTGGCTTGTAAATGGCTGTCTTCTTCCCAAGGCATTGTCTTCTTGTATGGTGTCTGCCTGTCCGTTCAAATCCCCCTCCCTATCCCTCTTTTACAAGTTCTACTGGGATTATTCAAGATATGGTCACTCTCATGACCATATCTTGAATAATTACATCTATAATAACTACATGTCTCTAAATACAGTCACATTCTGAGGTTCTGGAGGTTAATTAAGACTTAGTGGGATAGGCACAATTCAACCATAGCACTTGGACTGGTAAATATCTCTAAGGTGCCACTCAACTCTAAAATTACATAGACTTCTAGCTTTTTTTTTTTTAAAGAGAGAGTGAGAGAGAGAGAGGAGAGAGAGAATTTCAATATTTATTTTTTAGTTCTCAGCGGACACAACATCTTTGTTGGTATGTGGTGCTGAGGATCGAACCCGGGCCGCACGCATGCCAGGCGAGTGCACTACCGCTTGAGCCACATCCCCAGCCCGACTTCTAGCTTAATAATTTAGAAAATCCAACTAAAACATTTTTGAAGCCAAAAATGAGAGGTCGGTTTGACTAAATTCTGTTTTTCCTACTCCTTAAATATCCAACTAATGGTCTATTATGTGCTTTTGCGGCGGAGAGAGTACTAGAGATTGAACCCATGGGCACTTTACCACTGAGCTACATCTCCAGCTCCTTATTTTTTATTTTGAGACAGGGTCTTGCTAAGTTGTCAAGTTGAGATCCTCCTGCCTCAGCCTCCCCAGTTGCTGGTATGATAGGCAGGTACTATTAGGTAGTAGCTAGCCATGAGCAGTAAAGTGCGTGATTAGGTCACAAAGTATTCTTTAAATTACTTTAGGGTCTTTCTTTAAACTACTTCCAAAGTAGAGGAGAAAGCAAAGGGTGGTAAGTTAATTCACAGAATATAAACAGAAGCAAAAGAGCTAATGGGCAAGTATGTCAAAAGAAAAGGATTAACGGGACTAACTCTTGACAGGGTCCTTTGATGTTGTTGTAAATCTAGGAATTATGGCTATAGATGTCTCCATTTGTCTGGGAAGGAAGTGTCCTTGAGCAGCGCAGGCGCACTAAATTACAAAGGAACTTCTGACCAGTTACTAACCCCAGTGCCCACATTAACGTGGGACTGACTTGTAGATGAAGCCTCCATAAATAGGATGACCCCCATGACAGTTCTGGAGAGGACCAACTAAGGTGAAAAACCCCACCGCCTGACATGAAGGAGGAGTTGAACACCTGATTGGCAAAGAGTACAGAAGGTGGTCCCCGGCTCTCCTGGTCAACATTACACAGTAATAAATTTGGAGACAGCGTTGTCTCCTTTGTCGTTCTCTGCCTGGAGATGGACCACTCTGTCTCTTGAGCGTGCTCTCTGCTTAAGCCTCACTTTGCTTTTACTTTACTTTCACCTCACTCTCTCTTTATTTTCACTTATAATAAAGTTCTCTTGCATGGTTTTTGGTGTCTGACTTTAAATTTTCTTTCCTCAGAACACAAGATCTGAGGTTTGGAGTGCTAGATCCCTGCTTTCCTGTGATAGTGCCACTGGCTCTGGCTACTCCGCTATCTTTAAAGACAGAAAAGGAGCTAGAAGCTTCCCTTTCCAGCCTGTGTGGGTGCTGCCCTTTTGGGTTGATGCAGGAGCAGTTGTGACACCTGGTGCAGCCCCGGCTGTTCTCTGCCACCCCATACTCCTGGTTGGAACCTGCTATGGCGGTTCCGAAAGACCAGAGACATCATTTTATCTTATTTATTTTTTCCTACACTTGAGTCAATTTGTTAGATGTTTTTATTATATGTGCTTTTCCTTGAATCCAGAAGTTCCAAAGCAGGCTTGTAAAACACATGGTAGACAGTCCAACACTATGTAGCAGTGACACCAAACCTTATATTTGCAACTAATGGCTTACCTCAAGAGTGAATGCAGCAGGATCTTTTGTAACGTTCATGTATAACACCAAGCACCTGTGAAGTGTGTGATATCTAATATGTGTATCAAAACGCCAGGAGATCCCCATCATTGATATGGTCAGAAGGAAAGGAGCTTTGCTTGCTGGGTAGAGGCTTCATCTGACTTCCAACCAGAAGTCTATCTATCTCAGAAATGGTGTGAAGGATTTAATTTTAAGCCAGGCATGGTGGCACACACCTTTAATCCCAGCAGCGAGGGAAGCGAGGCAGGAGGATTTCGAGTTCCAAGCCAGCCTCAGCAACATCAAGGCGCTAAGCAACTCATTGAGACCCTGTCTCTAAATAAAATACAAAATAGGGCTGGGGATGTGGCTCAGTGGTTGAGTGCCCCTGAGTTTAATCCCTGGTACAAAAAAAAAAAGTAAATAATTTTAAGAGAAATTTTTGGTATTATTAAGGATTTGTCTTTTAATGGAATTTGATAGTGTATCTAATTCTCCCAAAGAAAAATAAAGCTTCTTTGTCCAGGCTGAATCAAGGACTCAAAATCTTCAACATATAATCACTTTGTTCAGAATCTACAACAAAGATAAGGTAGGAAACAATGTACGCAACCTCTAACTATTATGAATGCTCACTTTTTCTTAACTCTGGAAATAGCTTTTACTCCATCATATAGAAGGTTGCACTGACCCAGTAAGAATTGGATATTCATTTTATATTTAGACGATCCATGAAGTTCCAAGATGTTTCATTTCAGCCATGGATCCTAAACTCATTCTTAATCTGAACTCTGATTGGTTTCTCTGAAAATACAAAGCCCTTGTATCCTCCTCAGTATACAACTGATGGATGGGCACCTGATGGGTGGGTATTGCTCCGACCTGAGAAAACTGCTCAGTGGTCCTCCAGGATGCTTGGTCTGAGGACAGATATTACTGAGTCACATGTTTAAGAGTCAGGAAAAGAAACACGTTTGCAACCTTGACAAATTAGGCAATGATTTTAAACGTGAAGGTATTCTTATTATTTTGGAGCAGCACACAACAGATTAATAAGTAAATCCTTTCATGGTGAGGAAAAGTAATGAATAAGAGACAATATGATTGGATTTTGTTCCTGTCTTGAATAAGAAAACATGTGAATACCACATGTAGAAAAATATGTATTTATACCGACATGTTTAGTGCTATGGCTTATTAGTAATGAAGAAGGTAGGTCAAAAGTCAAAAGAAAATAAATGATATATCAATATATAATACCATCACTTAGAAAATTATTTGAACGTAGGCAAATTTATTTTTTAATTATCCCACTTAATGCTCTAGAGAGATTATCTTTCAGGTATTCTTCAAACACTGAAAAATTTTTATAAACTTAGTAAAAAAAATCCTATGCAATTGCCATTTTTGTTTATGAAATAATTATATTGTTTCATAATTTGATAAATACATATGGAATCATTGAATTCATACACAAAAACTTTTAGTGATTCCCTAATCTTATTTTGCCATTTTATAGGTAACTCAGAGTTGATGAACCTAGATTTTAAAACTCAATTTTTTTTTTTTTTTTTGGTGGTGCTGGGGATTGAACCCAGTGCCTTATGCATGCAAGGCAAGCCCTCTACCAACTGAGCTATATCCCCAGCCCTATTTAATAAATTTATAAATTTAATTAAATTTAAATAGGGTCAGTATGATGAATTATGAACTAATTTGAACATGCAAGGTAATAAATTGTTAAATAGGGATAAAGTAAAAGACAGGAATAGTTTTATTTTTAAGTCAAGCATCTTATTGTTTAAATAAACTTCTTTTTAAAGAAATACTGAGAAATAGCAGTCAGGATAATAGTTACCTTAGCAAAAAAGAAAAAAGGAATGATTTAGGTTTGCTAATAATCTTATTATTAGAGATTATCTTTGTATGTTTTTAAAATTTCTACAAATGGGTCAATACTATACATCATTTTTCTGAAGTCTTTCACTTAATATTAATCTAGGAATTATTTATATTATTGCATTTGGCAATAATTTTATATAGTATTTTTTATCAAATTTGTCTATTTATTTATTTGCTTATCCTAGTGTTGATAGGCCTCAGGGTTTTTTTTCTAATTATGAGTGCCAAAAATATTTCAAAAAAACATGATTTATTGTACATAAATTTTTGCATGTGTATAAATTTTTGTTGTGGCTAATATTGGAAGTGCTGATTTCTAGGGAATGCATAAGCATGATTTTAGTAGAAAATACTAGTTTTTCATCATTTACGTAATACAGTTCTACTTGCTATTCAATAGACTTTAAGAACGCAGATAAAGCCATGGTTAGAGGCAAATTTATAGTCTCATACATTAAATATAAAAAAGATAGATTGAAAATTAATGATTTTAGTATCTATTTTAAGTAGTAAGAAAATTAAACTACATATTAATCCCAAAGAAAATGGAATGAAGGAAATAAATATAGGTCTTTCTATTAGATTTCAATGAGCTTTTTTAGGTCTCTGTAAGGGCATTAGACAAATACTAACTCTCATGTCACTGTATCCAGAATCTTCCAGAAATTAGGGTATAGGCACCCTGAGAATCAAGTGGATAGCATTAAATAATTCTTTTACTTTCCATTTTGCTTTTGTTTGGTTTTTGAAAAAATATACCTATGAGTAAATGTATTAGATCTTTTTAAGTCAAGATGACCTGAAAGATATGATTAATTAAGAATGAGAAGAACATTATAAATAAAATCCATGACTATAGAAATTCATATGCCAAATATTTCATTCTGTTCAATTGACCCTTGAAAATTATATATCTACAGACAAAGTAGTCTTTTACTATATTCAAGACATGTGTATCATTCCTGAAGTCTGCTATCATCAGTAGGAATATTTGGATACTAAAGGATGATTCTAATTTGGGGGCTGTGGGCTAAAAATGGAAATAAAATCTGTGATTTCATATGAATCGGCAAATAATTTTTAATATGTTAAGGACCTCTGGAATATACAGAGGCTTTTAAATTCATTTATATTGAATGAAAACATACATATGTTAGCTTGTAAGTGATTAATGAGATGTATCAAAATCACAGCCTCAAAATAATGCAGATGTGTACATTCTTGAGAAAAATTAGCACTTTGGTGTGCTTAAAGGGATATATATAATCAGTGCTAAACTCTATGACCCTGATCAAAATCCAGGAAATGTTGCCCAATGATCACTTTATTATTTTTCTCTATCAAAATAAAGCTCTAGGAATTACAATATTGTTTTTCAGATACATGGTGAGTGGCCACAACTTTTCTTTCAGACAGTCATAATTCTATTTCATGATGCTCTTAACATAATCTTGGCAGTAGAAAAGTCTTCCAGCTGCACCTGTGGAGAGCAGATGGCTCTCAGCTCCTCTGCTTGGGGGTAGGTCTCAGTTCTCAGCATGCTGTCCCCCTTTCCTGGGAGCAGAGCACCAGGTGTTTCACAGGCTCTGTTTATATTCTGTGCACACCTCATGATCTTTTGCTTCCAAAGTTACACAAAACTATTCCTTATTTGTTTTATATTGATAATATTTGTTTATTCTTCTTCAGAGTTAATTATGTGACCCTGAGAAAAGGTGGTGAGCAGAAATGACTGACAAGATATAATAGTGCTCAAAGGACAGGATTGATGGGAGTGAGAATGAGAAATTTCCACCATTTTACTCCACAGCTGGGAGGATAATGAAAAAGTTCTACAAGGAAAACTATTAAGAAAAGAAATATTTACTACTCTCTGCTATTCTTCTCAGTACTCTTCCTATAAGCTGAGTTCATACACAGTACTAACATCACACTAGATAAGGTGAAAAATAATATGAATATGTTCATTCCATAAATGATTGTAAGCTAACTTTAGAAAAATAATAACCTCACCTTAACAAAGGCATGAAAACTAAAATGGTGTATCACATTTTACACATTAAATGATCAATCCTTTAAAATAATCATACTTACCCTGTTATATGCTCATGAATTGGTAGTAGTGGTTTTAAGTTAACGATTTCACAAAGTGGAGACTATTTTTCAATTTTTTTTTGATAATGCCTCTAACACTTTTCTAAGATATTGAAGTTGTTAGGATGCATCACTTTTACAATATACAAAAGAAAGACTATAATGAACATGCATGAAGACATTTAGTACAAGTTACATATACTAATGTTAATTGGAAAAATTAAAATCTATTCTTCCAATAAGAGAACAGTTAAATTCATTTCAGGCCGCCGACTTTATAGACTATAATGTCATGAAAATGATTCCTTGGCATAATACAGCAACATGAAAATATATCTATTGAATAACGTTACATAACCTAAATTAGGTCCTTATTGTGATTACCTCGGTGCAAAATTATTAAATAAAATATGGGTAAATTAAAGTAGTGCAGGGAATTAGAGGGATGTGATTATGATTTTTTTTCTTTTTTTCCCCATTATTTTTATTATAATATTATTTAGTGTTTGAAAAATTCTTGATACTAATATTCTTCCATTAAACCGCAGCAACTCAATTCAATCAAAATCTGATCACCAACTAAATTCAATAGTGTACAAGTGAATAATGACCAACCTTTCACCATAACAGCAGATATAATGAGCAGTGCTATTTTTTAAGGAAAAGTACCTCTCTCTAGTACCCATGATTTCCGTACTAATTTCATGTTCGTAAGCCACCGTTGGTAGTTAAACCGAAATAAAATAGCTCAAGCAATATTCACAGTTTAATACTCAATTTGGCTCACCTTCTTGGGAAGCTTCTCTATGGCCTTTCTTATTGACTTTGGCAACTTCCCAGATTTCAAAGTATCATTAAAAACTAAGGGGAAAAAAAAAAGTCTGCATGTCAGGCATAACTTTGTCAAGATTAAGCTGAAAACCCATCTGGCTCCACTGTCTTATTGAATTTGTCACATTTTATAGGTAGTTGAGTTTCTTTCCTAATAATCAATCTCTCTACAGGATGACAAGAATTACTCCATTGTATAAGCAAATCCTGACAGTTGGTTACTTCAACATGACATTCTTTCTCCCAGAACTTCCTCCCTTACATAAATTTCTAGAATTTTTATTTTGTAGATCCAGTGTTTAACTCCCTACTGACCTTCAGGATAGAGCCATCCTAACTTTACCAACACCCAATTCCATCACCTCCCATCTTGAATATTAAACAGCCTCCTAATTGATGGCCTCACATAAACGATTGCCCAATTCAGTCTATTCTCATTGAAACCTGAGTGGTGTTTCCAAACACGATTGGATTGTGTCAGCATTGCCACCATCTCCACTTTCTGCCCTTCCCAAGGCTGTCTCAGTGGCCTGCTATGACTATGGCTTCCCAGTTCTTTCCTTATCTCACCTGCACCTGTCTCTCCAGCTTCAACTTGTATAACTTTCCGGCTGAGCTTATGCTGTTCCTTTTCCACAGCGATCTTGACGTTCCCCTCCATCCCTGCCAATTCCTGCAGCATCGCTGCTGTTACTCCTGCTACTCAGACTTTGCCTGAATATTCTCTTTTCTGCTACCCTTTACTGTGTTCACCGCTCACCCTCCTGATCTCAGCTCAAGAAAGCCTTCTCGACTCTCCAAGATACATCCACTCCATCACTGGACCTCTACTTTACCTTCATGCTTATGGTCAGTTTATACACTTGTGTACACACTTGATTGATGCCTTTCTTCCCACTAGTTTCTCAACTTCAAGCTGACAGAACACAGTTTATCCTCAGCCCTCACAGGAGTTTTGGTCATGGACTAGGCATTCCTTGGAAGAATGAATGAATCAAAGCCAGGATAAGATTTTATTTTCTTTCTCTTCATTTACCTTCCTGGTTTCTTTTCCCCTAAAAGTAATAATGATGTGCCTGTTATTTTTTTCAACACAGAATTAAAGGATCGTCATGATCATACTTAAACTGGTGGATACTGACGTCCGGTTTTGGCTAACATGAAATGCTTGCTTGATAGTGGGCACTCAAAAAAGAATAAATCACCTGTGGTAACAGAAGTGCTTCTCTCTATATGGCTATCAAACCAGATGTATTCTGGGGTAAAACCTAATACCTCAATTCACTATATCTCAGGTATATGGGGGATGCAATTTTTTAAAAAAAAGAAAGAAAGAAAGAGAAAGAAAGGAGAGAGAAGGAAAGAAAGAAAGAAAGAAAGAAAGAAAGAAAGAAATAAAGAAAGAAAGAAAGAAAGAAAACGAATTCTTGTCTTTTCTTCTAAGTATTCTTTGAAATCTAGTTTATTCCAGACACTGCATGGCTAGTGTTTTAGTCAGCTTTTTTTGATGCTGTGACTTAAAGACCTGACAAGAAAAATTGTAGATGAGGAAAAGTTTATTTGGGGGCTCTTGGCTTCAGAGGTCTCAGTCCATAGACAGGTAGATCCATTCCTTGGGGCTTGAGGTGAGGCTGAACATCATGGTGGAAGAGTGTGGCAGAGGGAAGTGGATTCACACAATGATCAGAAAGCAGAGAGAGACTCCACGTGAAGATACAAAATATATACCCAATGACCCACGTTCTTCAGTCACACCTACCTGCCTTCAGTTACCACTCAGGTAATCCCATCAGGGAATTGATTCACTGAGTGAGTTAAGGCTCTCATAACTAATCATTTCTCCTTTGCATCTTCTTGCATTGTCTCACACATGAGCTTTTGGGGGACACATCACATCTAAACCACAAAGCTAGGATACATAAATAAGATAAGGATAATTCCACCTCCACAATTGAAAAAACTTCCAGAATTTATTGTCTCACACAAAAACTTTTGCACATGATGTTCTTTCTCTTCTAATGCATTCTATCTAAAAGGCTATCCAAAACTGTTTTACAAATGACCTGATCATTGTTTCTGTGATAGGAAGACCTTTTTAAAAATATCTGTAACTGCTTGATAACTGTGTTAAATGGATTGAATTATTCATTGATTTATGTTCTATGGTAATTTTATTTTTTATTTAATTAATGAATTTAATTATTTTTGGTACTGGGAATAGAGCCCAAGTGTGCTTTACCACTGAGCTACATCCCCAGGACTTTTTATTTTTTATTTTTAGTCAGGATCTTACTAAGTTGCTGAGGCTGACCTCCAGCTTGCCATCTTCCTGTCTCAGCCTCCCCCAAATCACTGAGATTACAGACATGAGCCACTGCACCAGATAAATGGTAACTTTAAAACAAAATTTTACTACCACTTTATTTCATCCTCATCAGCTATCTACAAAGCCTTAATAGCAGCACACATCTGTAGTGCACAACTGATCTCTCTCAACTACATATACTCCATTGTACCTAATAATTACGAGAAACAAAGCAGTGATCAAAATTTCTTAGTTGAAGATCCCCTCTCCCATCACTATAGAGCCTTCCACACAAACTCTAGATATTTTGAAATACTAGCAAAGAAACTGGGAACTTCACACTGGAAACAGATTGTAGCAGGAGTCCAAACCAGTGAATCAGGTAAGAAACATATTGAAGATTCCAGCAGTCCAAAAATGAGAGCCTTTACTGAAAATATTGCTTTAGCTGTGAAATGGGATAATAATAACTGTGCTTTCTTAAGGGTTTTCATTATTATTGAAAAAGTGCTTTAATCTGATATGTAAAAGATGTTTTAGAAGAAACCTGTAATGGGCTGTGAGTGGGTGTGGGCATGGGTGTGTGTTATTTTTGACAAGCATCCAGTCAGGGCTTTTAAGAAAGCGGCAATTCAAAGGGTTGTTATTTTCAAAGCTTATGGAAAAAGAGTGAGAAGAGGTTTGCATGATGATGTTTATTATAGAACATTCCTTGAGCTATTTATCAAGTCACAGAATTGAAGAAACATGATAACAGCTGGTACTGGCTAGGAATTAGTGTACTTAATTAAAAATCAGATGTAGATACTGGCAGCTTGAGTTTCACAAGATACCTGTCCTACCCACCGAGGGGAATTTCAATTCCACTTAGTACAATCAGTACATCAATACGCAGAGCGTGTTGTAAGCAGATACTCTGCAGGGAGGGAGACCTTCAACAGCTGACCAGGAAGACAAACAAAGAACTTCAATTACTTTTAGCAAAATTATTTCTTAAAGCATTTGAATTGTTAGTTTTTACTTACTATCAAAAATGTGCACATTTTTATATTAAGAACAGTAAAGAAAACATAGGTAATAGATGAATTGGTTCCCAGAGCTAAAAGAGAGCCAAAAAGCCACTGTGAAAATGCTGTTGAATTTTCTACCAGTTTTATATATGCGTGGATATTTACATATGCATTTAAATCCTCTCAAAAATTGTGATTATATTATATATGCAGTCTGGGTAAAGGTTAAATTTAGTCTCAGTTTCATAGATAGACTCAAGGTCATGGTCATGTCTAAAATCGTTTCATTAAATATTTTATGAAATGTATTTCCAATATATTGGAAATATATTGTTGTGTAATATTTAACTATACAGTCATGCTGTGATGTTTTAATCAATCTCTTATGGTAGATATTGAGATTGTTTTAGATTTGAGTTTTTGGTTTTGGTGTTTTTTTCATGTGTACATTGCTAGGTCTTTGTAATTATTAAGTTAAATCTCTAAATGCAGCCTTTGAGATCAAAATGTTTAAACATCATAAAGGCTTTTATGTATATTAAAATGTATTATTTAGGATATTAGTACTCCCATCAATAGTGTATCATCCCAGACTTCATGAAATTTAATAATTAAAATTTTATCTCTCTGAGCAATTCATGAAAAACTACAAATGCCATCATTGTAATGTACATTTTTATTACTAATGAGCTGGTATAGTTTTGTACTTTTATTTTGTGAGCTATCATTTCATATATGATTTTCAGTAGAAACATTGGTGGTTTTTATTGACCTCTAAATATACAGGATACCAAATATATTAACAAATAACCTTGGAAATACTGCTTCAACTCTTATTTCTATCTAAATTTTGTTCAGAATGTATTTTAACATTTATTCATGAAATAGTTACTGAAAGTTTCCTCTGGACTGTACACTATTCTGAATTCTGGCAATGTAGAAATGAACAAATCCTCTCACTCCCAAAATCTGGCCTTTGTGAAACTTGGGCAAACAGTCAAAGATTCTGGCCTTCATGATGCTTATATTCTGATTGAAGGAAAAGATAGTAAATAGAAAATTAATTCATATTATATTAGAAGCTGATAAATGCTAAAGAAAGTCAAAAAAATCCCAGTAATGCAGGTTGTAATTCTCAGTAGGGAGGTCTGGGGGGGATGACATTTGGGCAAAAACAAGAAGGAGGTGTGAGAGCTAGTCAGGCAGAAGAAATAGCAAGTACACAAGTTTGTAGGTGAGATATTTCAGCTGTGTTTAAGGATGAGCTGGGGGAAGTGCAGTTGAAGTCAATTGAAGTTGGGATTCCAACAGAGAAGTTTGAAAGGCTCAGATTATGAAGAGCCTTAATGCATGGTTGTTAGACTTTTGCCTTCACTTTGAGAAAGAAATAGGACCACTGGAGAATTTTACATGAATAAGTGCTGTGGATTAGAATTAAAGGCTCATTCTGGGTGCTGAATTGGGAATAGGTAGAAGCCACTTTAGTAGCTCAAAAAAAAAAAAAAAAAAAAAAAAAAACAGAGGACAGTAATATAGAATGATCAGGCTCCCTATATAAAGAAAGAGATGAAAATAACTACTGACAAGGTTTAGAAATTAAAACATAAATAAATGATGATTTTTGAACAACTGGAAGGATGAAGTTGTCACAGATTTAGATGGAATAATGACTTTAGGGGAAAAAGATTTAAAGGGAGGATATTTTGAAGAGCTCTGTTGAGCTTGTGTCTTATCAGACACTTGTGAAGATGACCAGTTGTCTATTGGGATAAAAATTACATTAAGAGAACATTCAGGGTGAAAAAGATACTCATGTGGGAATTATCAGCATATAGTAATGCTTAAAGTCATGGGAGGAAATGAGATGGGATGGGGTGGGATGGGATGGGATCAGTAAATGAGTGATTATAGATGAAACAAAGGGGAACAAAGGATAAGTTCTGGGGAATTCCAACCAGCAGAAGACTTTGCGAATGGCCATTTGGAGGAGAAAATCTAGAGGATTCCTAAAATACAGGGAAATCATATGTCTAAAACAATGGAATAATCAGTGGGGTCAAATGCTGGGGATAGAATGCATAAGAGGAACACTGAAATTAGATGTATGAGAAATGTAATAATGGAGGCCCTCAGTGACTTTGAGAAGCAATGGCATGCAGTTTATAAAGTCCTTGGAACCTCAGGAGTGATGAGTAACTCTTATATGCTAGTGAGAGGGCTGGCATCTTGGGGTCCCTAGATAACCTCAGGATGGGGTTGGTTGCCAAAGAAACTAATGATGTGATTAATGGGTTGGAACTTCCATTTTCTCCATGACCCTCCAGTAGGGCCAGAAGGGCTGAAGTTTGAATTGATCATCATTGGATGATCAGATAATCAATCAAGTCTACATAGTGTAGCCTCCATAAAAACCCAGAAGAACGAGGTTAGGGGAGTTTCCAGAGAGCAGAATATGTAGCGGTGCCTGGAGGGTGGCATGACTGGAAAGAACATGGAAATGCCACACCTTTTCCACCGTATCTCACCCTACATATTTCTTCCACCTGGCTGTTCACCTGTATCTTTTGTAATATTAATTACAATAAGTCATCGACTATAAGTGTCTCCCTGAGTTCTGGCAGCCATTTTTTAAAGTTAATCAAACAATGAGATGGTTATGTGAACCCCAAATTTACAGCCAGTTAGAAGAACAGTTGACAACCTGCTACTTGTGATTGGCATCTGGAGTAAGGCATAGTCTTGTGGAACTGAGCCTTCTACCTGTGGAATCCAAAGCTATCTTCTTGTAGATAGTGTCACAATCAGATTTGAGTTAAAGGACACCTGCTGAACTTTGCCAGAGAATCATCTGACAAATAGAGTAGATTGTTGCAATTTATTTTATTGCTTTTTAACAATGGAGTCCTGTCTCATATTCTGGCCAGTATAAAAAGGTGTTGTTTTTTTTTTCCAGGGGGATGGGGTACCAGGGATTAAACTCAAGGACACTTGGCCACTGAGCCACATCCTCAGCCCTATTTTGCATTTTATTTAGAGACAGGATCTCACTGAGTTTTTTAGCACCTTGTCATTGCTGAGGGTGGCTTCGGACTCAAGATCCTCCTATCTCAGCCTCCTGAGCTTCTAAGATTACAGGCATGCATCTCCGCACCCAGCTTTAATGTATAATTTTTATTTCAATTACTTTTTTGTATTTTAAGGGAATAATCATCAAATTTTATGTGAATAATCAAATAAATGAACAATTGATCAATTTGACTATTTAAAATGGCACTGTGTTGACAGAGTAGATTAGGAGAGACTGTGTCTGTTTTCTCTGTAACCTTACAGAGTGTTTTAGAAAATGATAAAAAAAAAAAATAAGAGAAAAGGATTTGGAGAGAGCAAGCAAAGGCAAATCTAGGGAAGAGCTTTGCTTCAGAGGGGACTAGTGTTATCTAAAGGGGAGGCTGGAGAAGAAAGGGGTCTATTTCTTTTCTTTTTGTTTTCTTTTTCTGAATGTAACTGTAGGATTTATTGAAGAATAGAAACAGGAACAGAACTCCAGCAACTCAAGAGGGGTCCCAATAGCAGGTTTCCTCCCAAGGGATCTATTTTCTATAGGAGTAACACAACATATTTGTGTCCTGATGAGAAAACTGTAGAGGGGGAAAATTTAAAGTAAAAGATTAATCTCAATGTATTGGGTTGGAAAAAGACCTTCAGATATAAATGCTGGATTTTTTTTTTTTTTGCTTTTAATTTTAAGGAAATAATATTCAAGTAAATGAGTAATTGATCCACTTTACTATTTAAATATCTAAGTATGGTAAATATTTATGAAAAACAAAGTAGAAAGACTTTCAACTAAATATAGGTCTGCGGGCTGCACTTGTAGCTTGCTTTGGCTAGCAGATTGTGACAATGGGCCAATTCTATCCCTAGGCCTCAAGGGTCCTTGTGTGCCTCTCTGCTATCTCCAGGACCCCTGCAGGTGCCATGTAAACAAGCCAAGATTAGACCCTGGAGAATCAGAGACCACATGGAGGAGCACTCAGTGCCCTTGCAAGGGCTCCAGACCTGTGAGCCAGCCACCCTCCTACATGACCACAGTGCACTGCAGCCCCTCACAGTCAGCCCAGCAAAGACCAGAAAAACCTCCCAGTTGAGCCCAGTACAAGTCATCAACCTGGATTCATGAGCCAAATGATTGTTGCTTTTTAAACCAGCTAAGGTTTGGCAGGCTTATTATGCAAACATAGCAAGTTCATATACTTGTTATGAGCAGTTCTGTATGTTGGTCAAAAGACAGAGGAGACTAACACAGCATCCCCACTTGCCCCCAGAAAGAGTAATGCTATAGGATAAACAATGTCTTGTTTAAAGCTGATGCTTATCACAAGGGCAAATATGAGCTTAAAACACCATTTCCCCAAAATTTCCCTGCTAAGCACTAATCTTACTAGATGTTCATGAAAAGAAGAATCTCTATGTTGAAATAAATTTTTTAAAGTGTTTATATTATATTCTGTTATGGGAACTTCACATGTACATTAGCACATAAAACCTCTAAGAGATTGTTAGTTCATACCTGAAACATAGTAAATACTCAACAAATGCTCAGGTGCTAAACATATTCATCATTTTTATTGTCTTCATTGTCATTCTTATTATTTTACTGGTTGTAAATTAAATATGTCAACTCAGAAATTTGAAGCTTTATAAATATTGATCCATTTCTCAGATTTTTTCTAGTCAACTGGTTTTATTTCTTAGTAGATATTAAAATTAAAAATAATACTTGGGGGGTTGAGTTGGGGCTCAGCAGTAGAGTGCTCGCCTAGCACGGGTGGGACCCGGGTTCGATCCTCAGCACCACATAAAAATAAAAGGCATTGTGTTGTGTCCATCTACACCTAAAAAATAAATATTTAAAAAAATAATAATACTTTGGGGGGCTGTGTTGTGGCTCGGTGGTAGAGTGCTTGCCTAGCATATGAGGCACCAGGTTTGAATCTCAGCACCACATATAAATATATGAATAAAATAAAGGTGTATCAACAACTAAAAAATAACAATAATAATTTGTTAAAGTTACTACAAAGTTTGACTTTGTAATTTTGGATGTTCAGAAAAACTGAACATTTATTGGTATGGCATGAGATAAGAGTTACACAAAACACATTCCTCAAAATAAGTTGTAAGAGCATAAATTTGATTTCTATACGTACCCTAGAGCTGGAGTTTTGTGAGACTCTGGGATTCATTCCTTTGAGGTGCTGACGGCTAAATGGAACTGTCACAGGTGAAATCTTCTCTGCTCTCTTAAAGACCTCACAAGTGAAAAGCAGATGAAAGTTAATTATCCTACTTCCCACCAAAGAAATAAAGAACCATGAAACAAAGGAACTCTAGAAGTCCCTGGAAGACCCAGTTGTGATGGATACTGGGGTCTTACATTGCAACCAGGGTCCTCAGAAGGCAAGGGAAGAAGGGAAGAGACTTTCTGAGTTCAACTTCATTTATAAAAACACTGATCTTTCCTGAAATGAATCACAAACACAGCTTTCATCTCATATCTTCCCATGAAACATTTCTCATTCATTACATTCTCCCTTTTTGGCATTTGATTCTCATCTATTATTCGGTTTTTGTGTTTTTTTGCTGCCTTTTTACATGGTAATCAACTGCAATAAATCCATTAATTTTCACCTTAAAATCATTTCCTTATTTGATCTAAGACCTAAAACACTTGGCAGTTCTTACTGTCAACAGAATAAAAAATGCCCTATATTTTGCTGTCTGCGTCTTTTTCCCCCACCTAAGTTGTGAGGGCTTAGAATACAGATTTCACATCACTGTATGATTAATAATTCAGCCTGTTTAGAGCTAATCTCTCATTGATGCTAGTCATAGGGATTGTGGAATAAGTGTATTCCTCAGGTTATCCTAAACTTTATTCTAGCAAATATCTTTTTTATTGGTTTCTGTATTACTTTGCTAGGACTGCCCTGATAAGTTATGTGCCCCACATACACTAGGTGACTTCAACACAGAAATTTCTTTTCTAATAATTCTGGAGCTTCAAAGTCTAAGATCAATCTTTTGGCAAGGTTGGTTTCTTCTGAGGTGCCTCTCCTTGGCTTGCAGATGGGCTCCCGAGTCTTCACGTGGCCTTCTCACGCTGCAACCCCATACTTGTCTGTGTCCCAATTTTTTCTTACAAGGACACCAATCAGATTGGACAAGGGCTCACTCTCATGACTTTATTTTAATTTTCTCTTTTAAGTTCTTTACATAGGGCTACTTTCTGAAGTACTGAGAACTAGGACTTTAGCATATGATTTTTAGGGGGACACAACATGCAACATGACAACATTCTTCTTCATCTTCCTCCTTAGCCACATTATATAAGCTCATTGTTCTTCACTTACAAAATAGGAATAATAAATCATTTGAAAAAACACAGGGAGAACAAGAAAGGCTCAACAGAGGTCAGCTGGTATTATCATAGACATCTATTATTATGCTCTGGATGTGTGAAATGAAGAATCTAACATAATCATCAAGGGTGGAAAATCAGCTGGAGGAAATAAAGATTGCTCATCAAGACTAGTCTCTAATACAGTGCTTAGAACAGGTTATAGATTCCAATCCATAAAACATCACGAACTGCTTTAAGTTTTATGTTCTTTGTAAGTCCATATTCCTTATAAGGTTGCTGTGAGCATTGGAAGAGATAAAGCAAGCTGGCACCATGGGACTGGTTGGCTCTCTGTTGTTCCAGACAAGCAGTAGCTATTACCTCTATTAATCACCTCCAGGAAGCTGAAGATCCTTATGTCCAACTCCAACATGCTTAGGGTTTATTTTTTGCCCAAAGAAATAAATGTGAATACTTATTAAACCAAATACTACTTTATTTTCATTAAAAATGATTAACCAAAGAAATACATCCTTTTACTTAGGAAAAGGAAATGATAACTATGTAAACATACAGTTATAAAGAGTTCTTTGGCTTAAGGCCCAGTCCATAGTTTCATGCTATTTATTAGGTTACACACAATTTCAGAGAATCCAGAAAGTTACTCCATAAACAAATCACCTGGCCAAGATTTGCTCACAAAATAATAAGTTTGTTCCTAGAAAGTATTTCCACTAACTTCATGCATTAGATAGTAGACAACTTTATTGAAATAACCAAATTATTTTGTTTTTGAAATGTTATCTATTGAGGAATACACATGATTATTTATATAGAATTTTATTTTAAAACACACTAAAAAAATCTACAACTCTTCTTAGATCCTTTAGAAAAGAGAGGTCACAGGGCAAACTGCTGACCCCAGAATTGGAGAGATAGAAAGATCAATTTGGAGACTCATAATTTACTCAGAATCTGCCCAGAGGAACCAGCACCAGGGTAGGAAAATCTGAGCTTGTAACTGACAAACTACTAAAGGATCTGTGTGAACAAATGCTGAGATTTAAAACTCCAGGGAGACTAGACTTGGGGTGACCCTAAACTTTGGGGAATTGTATCTCTAGGAGCTCCACCAAGGTCTCATACTAAAGATTTGGAAAAAAAAATCCTCTCTGCTTTTGTACCCAGGGAGGAGAAAAGTAACCATTATAAAATACCCTGGAACATTCTGTTCTTCTTAATGAGACTGGCCCTCAAGAGAAACTTGTCTTACCAGAACCTTACCTACTAAGGTTTTATCAAGCCTAGCTGACCTGAAGGAGGGGCCCGTCAGTTCCAGCCTCCTCTGGCCATTTGGCTCATCTAAGTGAGGGGGGGGAATTGAGAAACTCTTATAAAGTTCACAGTTCAGAAACAGGTTCCTGAGGACAGAGACATAGTCATAGGCTTTAAAGTGCCTTCTCTCCCTCTATGTCTTACCTTCACAACACGAAGTTCTACTTACTGAGCTCCTTCAGTTCTGCACAACGCAATCTCATTCAATCCTGCACTTCATTCTTGCTTTCAACAGCAGCAACAAAAAATAAAAACAAAAGCAATTTACAAGGCATACTAAAAGGCAAAAAGTAATCTTAAAAAAAGAGAGAAAGTACTGTTTGAACAAAACTCAGATATATAACAGGGATGTTGGCGTTATCGGGGCATTGTTTTAAACTACAATTAAAAACTAATAGGAAAAATAATAGGCAACATGCAAGAATAGATGGCTAGTGTATGGACATTCCATAGGGGGAAAAAAGTTAGAAATAAAAAAAAAATTATAACAAGATTAACAAATGCCTTTAATAGACTAGATGTGGCTGAGGAAAGATTCTCTAAAGACTATTCAAAAGAAATTTCCAAATTGAAATATCAGAGAGAGAGAGAGAGAGAGAGAGAGAGAGAGAGAGAGAGAGAGAACTTCAAAAGGAAAAGGGAACAGAATATTCAAGATCTGGGGACAACTATAAAAGTTAGAACTTACATATAATGGGAATATGAGAAGAAAAAGCAAGAAAGAAATAGAGTAATATTTAAAGCAATGATGACTAAGAATGTCCCTGAATTAATACCAAAACTGCTAAAACCCAACAAAAAAATTAATAATTGAATTTTAAAGCAAAAGACTTTAACATGTATTCTCCAAAGAAAACATGCTGAAAGCAAATAAACATAAGAAAAGATGCTTATTAGGAAATTTTCTATTATTACTCTCATAAATTATATGTTATTCAGGAATTGCAAGTTCAAACAGTGTTGAAATATCACTACATGCCTATGATGATGGCTAAAATAAAAACCACTGATGACAAACACTGGCAAGGATTTTTGAAAAACTGGAACCATAATTATTGCTGATGGAATGTCAAATAATTCAGTCTCTTTGGAAAATAGTTTGACAGTTTCTCACAAAACTAAACTCGTACCACATGATCACACTTCTTCAGATTTACCCATAAAGGTTGAAAACTTAAGTCTACACACAAACTTGCCCATGGATGTTTATATCAGCTTTACTCATAATTGCTGAAACTTTGAAACAAGGTATCTTTCAATGAAAGAATGAATAAATTAACTGTGGTAAGTCCATACAATGGAATACTATTCAGCTCTGGAAAATAAAATATAAAGCCATGAAAAGACATTGAGGAAATTTTAAGGAATATTATTAAATAGAAGAAGCCAATCTCAAGTGGCTACATACCATAGATACATTCTGTATTATTCCAGCTATGTAACATCCTGTGAAAATCAAAACTATGGAAACATTAAAAGGATCAATTGTTGCCGATATTGGTAGGGAGAGATGGATGAATAGACAGAGGATATTTAAAGCAGTAAAACTATTCTCTAATACTATAATGATGGACAAATGTCATTATATATTTAAAATCCACTGAACATACAACACCAAAAGTTAACTCTAATGCAAACTGTGGAGCCTGGGTGATAATGCTCTGTGAAAGTGGCTCACCAGGAGTCACAGATGTACCTCTTTACCTGAGATGTTGACTGTCAGGGAATCTGAGTATGGGAGAGGGAGGAAGTATATGAGATAAATCTGTACCTTCTGATTTATTTTGCTGAGAAATTAAAATGACTCTAAAATATAAAATCCACTAAAAATGCATTTTAGAATCACTTTTTATTCACTTTATAAAAGGACCAAAGGGAAAAAAATTCTTCGCTGTTATAAAGAAAGCTACTACTATTATTATCTGTCATCAAAATGGAAAGAATAGCATCTAAATATATATTTTGGATATTTTATTTGTCGCTAGGTTTCTAAACACAATAGTGTCACTTGCTTTTACCTAACTTCCATTGAACTGAAATGATATTTATAATAAAGTAAAACTCACTCTGGAGACAGCACAATAGTTCTCAGGAAAGTGAAATTATTCCATTTTCTTGTGTGCGCTGAAGATGCCTCTTTACAAGATTCAATCTGCAGTTTATTCTTCTTTTTAATGATAGAGACTTTGGGAAATGAATGAAAATAATTGTTATCTCATGAAAGAAAAATTGGGCAGGAGACATTGAATAATCATATTTTATTTATTCAGCTAAATATACAATTCCTTTTACCAAAAAAAAAAAGAATTAGAGGAATTAGGATGGCTGTCCAACAAATTTTCTATGAGTTCTCAGCAGTGCTCATCCTTAAGTAGTTTTGCCAGAACACATCTTTAGTGTTTTAAGAGAAAGGTGAAGGAGGGTGAAAAGAATAAAATCACTTCAGTTAGGTGTTGTGGTCTTTTATCTCTATCAGGATCATGGCCATTTCCATTATCAGAAATATCCATCCAGTGTATCTTTTCTGAGTACAAACAGAAGTCGTCACAATTGCTTAAATTCAGACTTTCTGCAATCTTATCTGTTTAAATGGGTCTTTCCCAACACAGCCAGGTCAGCATGCTGTTCCATAAAGGATAAAATTATATTTCCCACTTATTGATTTATTAATAATATTCAACTTTTTTTCCAACAATCACTTTGGATTTAAGTGTCCTAATTGGAAATACATTTGCCAATTCCAGAGATGAAAAAATTAGCCAGCAACATTCTTAAACCAGGAGAGAATTTTGTCATAATTCATAGGGACACAAAGGGTCAAAAGAAGAGGAACAGGGACTGGGGCTGTGGCTCAGTGGCAGAGTGCTTGCCTAGTACGTGTGAGGCCCTGGGTTCAATCCTCAGCACCACACAAGAATAAATTAATAAAAAATAGGTATTGTATCCAAATAAAATACATTAAAAAAGAAGAAGAAGAAGAAGAGGAGCAATTGGCTTTGGAGGGCCAAGTTCCAGGGTGGTACTAGAGACTTCATCAGCAGAAACACAGACCACCCCCTAGACTTCCAGCATGAGAACTGTTTGGTTTCCATTGCCTTATGCCCTCCTGTACAAAATTCATGCAATTGGGAGAGAATCCATCAGCCCCAGCTTGGGACATGAGTACATTCCTGGGGTAAATTTGGAGAGTTGGGGAAGAGGACTGGGGACAGGGCAGAGGAAGGGAGTATTGTTGAGTCTGGACTCTATGGGAGTCCCACCAGATCACCCGGATGGAGGGAGAGCAGTTCTTCAAATGAGGGGAAAAGCTTTCACCAGCAAGGCCAAGGAGATGCCAGATGGACGTGGTCTCCATAGCCACCCTAAGAACATAGTACTGAAAAAACAGTCATCATAATGGGTTGTTCGGACAGGCTTAGAACCAACTGAATTAACTCAAGAACACGTTTAATCTATGACGGTTGCATTATTTGTGCCCTCAAACAGTGTTTCAAGCATTTTCACCTCAACTGTTTTTCAGTTCCTGTATAGTTTTCGAAAAAGGAAATGAGAAGCCAGGACTTCTTTTGAGCAGGCTCAAAGTTAAGCAGAAATGCCCTTGATGTGACATTTGGCTTCAGTGCATACACCCTACGGAACTACACAGTCTTCCCACCTTCTGAGGGTGCTTCCCCACCCACAGCCCATCATTAGGCCCCATCCAAACCCCTCTGGCATGCTTCCCCTGGAGTTTGATCATATTTTGACAGGAATAAGACTCTAAGGGGGTGGGGTTGGTGGGGACGAAGCTCTGGCCTTGGAATTCCAAAGTTCTGAGGATTTGATGGGTGCTGGGTCTTGGTGTGCTGCTGAACTGTCGCCATTTTGGAGAAAGAATTCCTAGGGGGCAAACACGTTGGCAAAAATGACCTGCTCCAGTACAAGCCATTCTTGCAGCAAAATCAGTGTGAGATTGAGATTTTCCCATGTAATTCTATTTTGAGTGTTGGTCTACCAACTCTCCAGTCTTTCTCTTGAAAGTCTCATCACTGCATTCAAATATTATTCAATTTGAATTCTGCTTTCGAGCTACTCTGGATCATGCCATCTGTATTTATTCCCTTGTATTTGGTCATGGTTTTTCTTCCTTTCTTCCCTCCCACCTCTTTTTTCCTGCTTCCTTCTTACTTTCTTTCTCTTTTGAACTATGTATAGAAAAGTTCTATACAAAGTTTAGATTTAAAGAAGAGGCAATGTATTGTGATAAAAACATTGAAAAAGAAGGTAAGATTTACAGTTTTAGGTCTGATTCAGTCACTGAGTAGCTGGAGGAAGGGAACAAGTGTCTTAAGTTTTCTGAGCCTCAGGTTCCTCATCTCTAAATGTAAAGGTCTGAAAACAGTAATTCACTCATATCCTCCCACCCCAGTCACTTCTGTGCCAGGCAGTGTGAAGAGTTCCCTGCTTAGCATTGGTTGGGGATGGTTCTTTCAAATTGCATGCGCCCCAAGGCCCTGTCAAGATACCATAAGCTTCCCACCCCTGGGCTTTCCTGCAAAGAATCCCTCACTACTCTCCCTGGATGATATCAAGGGAGTGGAGTGCTATTTTATTCAGGGAGCTCAGGACAAAACCAATCCTGGAAAACACTGTTCTAAACTGTTTCAAAAGTCCCTTCCAGCTCTGACAAAGATTCTCAGCTGATTTCAGTGTGCACATTCCTTCCTGTCTATGGGTAAATCAAGGGTTCTTTGCAGTCCACCAGAAGGCTGTGTGCCAAGGATATAGACTTGTTTTACCATCGATGTTTGATAATAAACTATAAATAGCACAAGGCTGGGATAACCCCTGCAAAACTGCTCTCGTCATATGGCCTTCTGTTCTCTTGTTTCTTCTCTTCCATGTAGCTAAGAGAGTAGGAGCCCTGTTTTGCTCAGAAAGAAGAGTGGGACACAGGGAACAGTCTAGAAAAATGAAGGCACAAACTGTGTTTCTCATGTCTGCTTATAATAAAATAGTCTTTTGTACTGTTCCTCTGTGGTAACAGCTCAGCAGGGTAGGGGACCAGCTTTGGATTCTCAGGTTGGACTCAGGAAAATATAAAGATTTTTGTGTCCATCTGGTGTGCTTCTGCTGCACTCATTTCCTGGGAAACTAAGGAGCAAACCAACAGCAAAATGCATGGCTGGATTACGGTTTGAACATTCCAGATAACCTGGGAGACGCAATTTCAAATGGAGTATCAGCCTTGTCCTGATCTTTAACAGCCTGAATCATGACTGTTTAAAGTAAGAGTTTTAAAACCACAAGAAAGGAAGCTGTATTGTTCAGGTTTCCTGATACTGTTCAGATATTAGAATTCCCAATTTAAAAAAAATACCTACAATGGTTAAAGGGATTGGAGTGTTTTTATTCCTGGATGACGTATAAAGATGCCAACAAATCTCCCATAAAAATAGGAAATTATTCATTGTTTATTGCTCCTACTAATTTTTATTCAGGACTAGTTCTGGGATTATAGGAAGCAATTATGTTTGCAATTAAGGTTGTATCTGCAGCAAAAACTGGTTTCAAGGAGAAAGCATGTTTGAATACGACAAATATATGCTTGTTTTAAAACCACTCTTTAGGAAGTAGTTGTCCTGCCTTAAACATTATTTTTACTCCCAAATAATTCAAGTTGATAAACAAGTTCAAACAGCATTTACAGGATGCTTCCTGTGGACAAAGTGGGGTAAACAAGATACACTGATTACCTTTAGAAATTTATAGCAAGAGAAACAGTTAAAACATATCTTACGTAACATATGTCTTATGATAGGTGTATGAATTAACTATTTTGAAATAAATTCTAAAGCTAGAAATGGCCCATACTAATGGTAAAGCCTAGCACTCTACTGCTAAAATCCTTGTTCTTTATATATGACATGTAAGGTCCTTTTCCTCTGCCTATACATAAGCTTCCAATAATTTCCTCTTGTGTCAGTTTACAGTCCAAGAATATTAATCTACATGTGGTTCCTGACAGTGAGTCCTGTTCTTCTCTGCCTCCATTCATGACTGCTGGCTTGTTTACTTATTTATCTGTTTCTTAATTAGACTATGAGACCCTTGTAGGAAGCTTGATTAACCATCTCTGTCCCTGAGCAGGCACAGAGCCTGGCATGTTATTGGCTTCTGTAAAGACTTATGAAATTAGACTGAGGAAGTGGTTTATTCTCCATGAAATCTTCCAAGCAGAAATCAGAAATTTTTATTTTTCCTTTTCTTTATCATATAACTGTGGAATATAAGGCTAATGTTCTTTTTAAAATTTTTTATATTTATAGCATCAGGGCATCTACATCTGAGCTACATCCCTGTCCTTTTTGCTTTCTGATTTTGAGACACGGTCCTGCTAAGTTACTGAGACTGGCCTTAAACTTGCCATCCTCCTGCCTCAGCTTCCCGAGTTGTTGGGATTACCAATGTTCAGCACCACGCCTGGGTTTTTTTTTTCTCCTTTCACTGTTTCCTCCCACAGTGCTCACTACATACTTTTCTCAAATATATTAATTGAATTCATTTTAAGTAGGGGCAGAGCCAACACCATAGTAATGTTAATTTTATTCATTTTTCTAAATTAGCATCTTTTAGGGTTCCCAAGATTTCAGACACTATATTGGATATCAAGATAAAGTCAAGTCTTATGTTTAAAATTATTAGGAGCTAGTCTAGTGATAGAAAAAAAAAAGAACATAAGTAACCAAATATCAAAGGGGTCCCGTAATAATAATATATAATAAGTGTGCAAAAAAAGCATTTTTTAACCAAATGATTTTCTCAGAAATAACAACTGTTGGGATTTTTTTTTTTTTTCCGTAGAACTCACTTGTATGAAGACAATTGCAGACATAAGGAAGAGTGGGGAATAAGTGCCATCACCAGATTCCTCCTGAGGGTCCAGCTCTTTGTCATCTTGAGCTCTGTAGCCTTTCTCTCCTGCCTTGTCACAGAGAGAGAGAGAGAGAGAGAGAGAGAGAGAGAGAGAGAGAGAGCTTCCTTTTAAGTCTGTCCACCAGCAGCAATAGCAGGAGACAATACCCCTGCTGTGTCTTACTCCCAGCTACTCCCAGCTAATCTTGAAGGGTCTCTAGACCACAAAATGAACTAGCATTTCTTCAGTAATTTCACAAAATCACTCAATTCTAGGGTCATCCTTTGCATCTAAGAAATTAGCATATAATTTGTGCTATGAGTAAGCATAATTTTCTAGAGTTTTATGAAGTGAAATGAGAAGAAAAAAATTCAAACATGACAAATTTCATTATAATCCCTCTAGTTGAATTCTAACATATAATAGCTCCCTTATTCATTAGGTATAAGGATGCCTAACACCTCAGAAATTACCAAATCCTAAATATACAGGGGGTTTTGTTTGGTTTCATTTCATTGGTCGGTTGGTTGAATTTGGTTTGAAACAAGCTCTCACTATGTTGCCAGGCTGACCTTGAACCCAGGATCCTCCTGCCTTAGCCTTCCAAGTAGCTGGGGTTACTGGTGCATACCACTGCACCCAGCTACTATGTTTACTTATACATACATACCTAGGATAAAGTTTAATTTATAAACAAATGACAATAAGAGATGAACAAAAATAACAATTAAAAAGTGATGATAAGAATATACCATTAAAAATAAAAGTTGGACTGGGGTTGTGGCTCCGTGGTAAAGCGATTGTCTAGCATATGTGAGGCACTGGTTTTATCTAAGTTATATAAAAAAAAAAATTTAAATCTAAAATTTATGTGAATGTGATACCTTTCTCTTTCTCAAAATCATGTCCTTTTTATTGTATTTTTCATGTTGTTCATGTGATATACCATATTGATTGATTTTTGTGTTTTAAATCAATTTTTCATCCCAGGGATAAATTCCAATTGGTTATGATTTATAATATTCTGATATATTCTTGTGTTCAGTTTTCAAGTCATTTATTCAGGATTTTTGCAGCGATGTTCATCAGACACATTGGCTTACCTTCTTGTGTTGTCTTTGGATTTGATATCAGGATATACTAAGATCATAAAATAAATTTGAAATTATTCCCTCTACTTCTATTCACTGGAAAAGTTTACAACGGAGTGGCATTAATTCTTTGGATGTCTGCTAGAATTCACCATGAAGCCATCTTGCCCCAGGCTTTTCTTTGTTGGAGACTTTTAATTACTATTTCACTGAAAACTATGAAACATTAATAAAAGGAAATGAAGAAGATATCCTATGTTCTTAGAGAAAAAGAATTAATATTGTGAAAATATCCAAGAGGACACAATCAGGAAAGGATATTCTCTTCAATAAGTGGTGTTAGAAAAACTGAATATCCACATGCAAAAAGAATTAAATTGGAGCGCACCCAGTGAAGCATGCCTGTAATCCAAGTCAAGAGGCCGAGACAGGAGACTCATGAGTTCAAAGCCAGCCTCAGCAAAAGCAAAGTGCTAAGTAACTCAGAGAGACCCCGTCTGTAAATAAAATATAAAATAGGGCTGGGGTTTTGGCTCAGTGATTGAGTGCCCCTGAGTTCAATCCCCAGTACCAAAAAAAAAAAAAGAAAGAAAGAAAGAAAAGAAAAGAAATTGGAACCTTATAGCATATGCAAAAAATCAACTATCAACTTAAAATAGATTAAAGGCCAAAACATAACACCTGAATAGTAAAGTTAGGAAAAAAACACATGGGAAAAACTCAAGGACATTGGTTTGGACAATGTACCATACCAAAAGCTCAGGCAAACAAACAATCCAATTTTAAAATGTGTGAAATTCTGAACAGACATTTTCTAAAGCAGAGATAAAAATTGCCAACAGGTATACAATATCACGTATAGTCGGGGGAATACAAATTGAAACCACAGTGAGTTATTACCTCACACCTGTCAGAATGGCTAGTATAAAAAAGATGAGATAATGTGTTGTTGAGGATGTGGAAAAAAGGGAACCCTTGGGTTCTGTTGGCAGAAATGTAAATTTTTGTAGTAATTTTTTAAATCAGTGCAGAGGTTCCTCAAAAAATTAAAAACAAATTCATCTTATGGTTGAGCAATCCCTCGGTTGAGTATATGCCCAAAGGAAAGGAAATTAGCATCTTGTAGGACGGCAGAAATATCTGCATTTCCATGATCTTTGTGGTTTTATTACAGTAGCCAAAATCTACAACCTAAGACTTTGTCGATAAATGGTAGATAAAGAAGTTGTTGCATGTATGTACACATATGCAGATATGGGCATATGAAGTCTTTGAGCTCTTGAACTTTTGACAACATGGATGGAACTGGAGGATAAGCTGACACAGAAAGACATTTTTTACATAATCTTACGTGAAGCAGTCAAAAAACAAAAAAATTTTAAGTCAAATACATAGAAACATTTAGATAATGGTTACTGTGTGTAGAGGTGAGGAGAGGAAATAGTGAGTAGTCAGTAAAAAGGCACAAAAAATTACAGATACCTGAGAGAAATCCATGTACAGATTTAATGTACAACATAAGGACTGTAGTTATAATATTTTATACTGAAATTGGCTGACAAAAAGAATTTTAGGTGTTCTTGCACACACACAAGAGTAACTGCATGAAATGATGGACATATTAATTTTGCTTAGCTGTGATAACCATTTCACTGTGTGTAAGTATATTAAAACATTATATTAAGCCAGGCATGGTGGTATACCAGTGTAATCCCAGCTACTCAGGAGGCTGAGACAGGAGGGTGGCAATATCAGGCCAGCCTCAGCAACTTATCAAGACCCTGTCTCAAAATGAGAACAGGCTGGAGATTTAACTCACTGTTAGATCACTTGCCTGGCATATGGGAAGCCTTCCTGAGTTCAATCCCCAATACTAAAAAATGAACAGAAAAACAACCCCCAAAAAAATCATGTTATACACCTTATATGTACACAGAAAAAATAAAGACTGGTGAAGATTACTACATGGTAAGTGTAAAACCTACTACATGGTAAGTATTATTGTCTTTTTGAAAAGCAGATGCTTAAAAGAACAATCATAAGTCTTAACTGATACACATACACTCAAAAAATAAAACACACAGGAGAAATATAATTAACTGTTCTTTTTGTAATTTAAGGATAATTTTAATCCACCAGTTATACTTGAAACTTTACTGGTGAGTACTTCAGAACTGATCCTTCCACATTCTAGTCTCAGAACTTCACTCCAGTGATTTGCAAATTCATTTTAGTGTAACCTAAGAAATGCAAAGAATCTCTAGGTCTACCTCTCTGAATCAGAGTAGATAATGGCAAGTCAAGGGTGTGTCTTTTTGTTGTTGTTGTTTATTTGGTTGGTTTTATTTGTATGTATGGTTCTATGTAGTGTCTGAAAATATGGAAACAGCTACCTGAGCTCAAAGACTAGCATCTTTCCTCTGAGTAGCTCATAGGCTAACCAACCCAAAAGCCCAAGTTGTGATTCTGTGACCAAAATATATATAGAAAGTTGGCCTTCTTTCTAATTTGGGAAAATATCAGGCTGAACTGCTGGACTTTACAATGATCATACTGTCCTCTTCAATAAATTACTGTGGCCTCAGTATTGAAGACATCATGATTAAAATAAGGAGAAAATACATGCTATTCATCTATTTTTCAGTGCAGAGGGAAAGATTCATTAGGTCATGTCTATTTCATGTTTTGAGAAATCCTGAAGCCAAGAAATAGATGGGTACAGCTTCATTAATCATTCATCATGATCCACATTAGAATGCCCACCTAAACTTGACACTCACAATGTGACTTGATGTCATTTTTCAGGGCTGACATCAAGTCATATATATTCAGTGGTATGTTTTGGTACACATCCTGCTGTTATATTGTAAAGTACAGGACACGCCACTGATGGTTGTATCATAACTTAAAACTTACAGAATTTCACTGAAGTCTTTTTCTCTCAAATTCACTTTTGAGCCCAAACTAAGCAAGATAAATTATATAGCCAGAGGTATTTTTCTGAGAAAATTATTAGGGAATGAAAAAATAGAGGTTAGCTTTCCCTGGCCTCAGCAACCATAACTGGAGTATCACTGTTGCTCTTCCTTAAATTAGATTTTCAGTGAGATCTGTTACTACTATTCAGGGCTAAGCCTTGGTACTGCACGTGCCTCAGAACTGCAGACAGCAGAACAATCAATTAGATCAGCTCAGGTTGGTGCACAGTTCTGTTCTAAATTTGTTAAGTAAGGGTTTGGGCAACAAATAATGTTAAATAGCAGATCATAAGTTCATCCTAAATTTGGTTTCTTTAAGGCACTTTATTCCATTTTAATCAGGAGGCAACATCATATGTCAGGAATGGTTCCCAGGGAATTGGGAATTGGGTCAAATATGAACCACCTGGGAGTTTAAAGCATATAAATATTCATACACTCTTTTCAGCCCTCCATTCTAATTCTCTCTATATACTTGCATGTGTGTAATTTGAAGAAAAAAAAAAGGATCTGGTATTTCCTATACCCAACACCTTCTAACGCTACGAATTACAGGGATTGTCAGGCTGGGTTTGATGCTGCCAAACTTGGAGCTGAAATAATAAAGGTTTATTACTCCAAAATAAATAAATAAATAAACTAATAAAAACACAAGAAAGGGTAATATTTTGGTTCTCAGCTACAGAAGAGGTAATCAGAAGGATGTGGGACACCAAGAATCCAGGTTTGTTTATGTTCCAGAGTTTCTGTCCATAGCAGACAGAATCCATACCACTAAGGTGAGCCCGGAAATGGATGTGCTCTCCAGGGTAGATTCCAATCAGGACTGTTCTCTGAAATTACATTCCAGAAAAACTAGAACAAGAAATATGGTTATCTACAATCTTTTCTCTTCAGCATTACAGTCATGTGTCATTTGATTATGGGGAAATTGATTTGAGAAATGCATTGTTGGTTGGTTTGGTCATTGTGCAAACACCATAGAGTAAATCTACACAGATCTGAATGATGAAGGTCAATCACCTGACACAGCCTCTTGAGGCAATCAAGAGATGTGGTAAACAGAGATATATGCAGCTGATGCTGAAGAAAAAGGGCATATTGTTGCACTGTAAATTTATTTTTTTTATAAGTAGAAGAAATATACTCTAAAATGATAATAAAAGTAAGTAGACAAACCAGAAACATCATAGTTTATCATTGTTATTATTATATACTGTACATAATTATATGTGCTGTACTTGTAGGTGAATGACAGCACAGTCGGTCTGTTTACACCATAAACACATGAGTAAGATATTGCACTAGGACATAAGGACAACTATGACATTTATAGGCAACTGAAACTTTTTTAGCTCCAGTGTAATCTTAGGGACCTCTGTCATATATGTGGTCTGTCATTAACTGAAATGTCAATGTGTAGCTCACAATAGCATGAGATTCGGTTCTTTTCTGCAGAAAACAGGAAAAATGTGAAAAAAAATGAATAAAAAAGATTTTTTACCAAAGACTTAAAAGACTGTTTATCAAAATAGAGAAAACTTGGAAATTGACTAGGTCCTGAACTAACTTCCCTGTAGTCATCCAGGCACTAGAATCTGGTACTTTAGTTTATTTAATTAAATATTTGACAATGATTTTTTCACTGATATTTTTATTATACCTACATACTTTGGACACAATTTAGCTATGAAAAGTGGACAAAACACAGGAAAACACTGAATTCTGAAGACATGAAGGAAAGGAGAGAAAAGGTGCTAATGAGAGGTACTATTGACATTCTCCAGCCAAAGCCCACTAGGAACACACCTGTAGTCAAAAAGCTCTGTTTCTAACTCACTGAAACAAAGACATGAGAGGTGGGGAAAGTAGCAAATGATACCTCAGTAAGATGGTAAGATTAGGGCTCATAAAGAAGAATAAAGCAATGGCCTTTGCAGGAAAATGGATGGAACAGGAGAGCATCATATTAAGCAAAATAAGCCAGACTCAGAAAGTCTAGGGTTGTATGTATTTGTCATAGGTTGAAGCTAGAAAGAAAAAAGGGGGGGAAGTATGTCATGAAAATAGAAGGAACATCATTATGATTGAGGAAAGGAACGAGGGGTTAGAAGGAGAGGAAGGAAAGGTACTGGGGAATGAAATTGATCAAATTAACATTATGTGCTTGTGTGGATATGTCACAATGAAGCTCATTGTTTATATACCTATTAAGTACCCAAACAATGATTTTTTAAAAAAGGATTGGGGCTCGTGTATGTGATTTGAGGGAGACTCCAAGGACTGAGCTCTTTCCTCTGTATTGTGGGCTTAATATCACAATTGACACTCATGAGGTTTTTTCTAGGAGAAAACTGGAGAGAGGCTGAAGCTGCAATTTGTAAACAGGAAATAAACAGTCATTCAAATTATCCATGTAGGGTAGTGTTGGGCCATTTCTGATGTCTGGTTAATAGTCATGGTTTTTTTTCTACATTAAGAAATGGTTATGGGGTAAACTTGTTTTTGTCTTGATCATCCTAGTGACAGAGAGGCTTGGTCTGATCTTAGTGTGCTGTGAGGTTGTCTCTCTCAATAGGAGAAGGCAGAGCTGCAAGGGCCAACTTGGCTCATATTTGCAAGGGACTGCTTTTCCAGCTCTTGGGATCAAGGCATATGTATAAGAAGAATTCATTTGTTTCACCTTAAAATAATAGTTTATAAGAGGAAATCTAATACAAAGACTGTACCTATTACATACTAGTTACAAACATGATTCCCTTTAATCTTCCAAACTACTTTGTGAGGTATCACTCTATTTGTCCTCATTTGTCATGAAGAAACTGGTTCATGGAGAACTTATGGAGAGCTGTAGCACTCCTAGAATGCAGAGCTTTCTTGCATGAAATTAAAGTTTGAAAACAAAGTGTCCTGCTCCAACCAATGACCAACGAATAAACATACTTCTGTTCCCATGTTTTGAACAAATAGTTTTTGTAGTTAAGTATTATTATGATCCAAAGGCCTTTCTCTCCTCTCTGATGCTATTCTGAGCCCCTACTTAATGTCCAATGCAAAAGCATTTCACAACATGTTCCATCTTCACGTTGCAAGATGCAAAAGGGAAACCAATCTGGACAATTCTTCTATGTAAAAAGTGTTCTGAAGAGTGGACTTGCAGATTTAGTGCATGTGCATAGTCAGTCTCTCTCTCTCTCTCTCTCTCTCTCTCTCTCTCTCTCTCTCTCTCTCATGCAATACAGAATGCCTGGTTCAGTTTGAATTTCAGAAACCATATTATTCATAGTTTGTGTAACCAAGAGTTTTGTATTTTATCTGGTAATCCACCTCTAAAATTTAGTGAATTGTAAATTTTTTTAAAAGGAAGAGATCAGTTACCTACTTTTTTTTTTAAGAGAGAGTTACCTACTTTTTGAAGGCTGTACCTTCTACCATTGTATTTCTATAGCCCATACATTTAGCATTGATGTACACAGATATTTTTTAACTAAAGGAATTGCTGTATTCGTAGTCTTCAGAAACACACACATTGACATGCCTACCTGATGATTAAAGATAGACACATAAGTATAACATTATTCTAAAACCTCAGCACTATACTCTTTTTAAGTTTAAGGGAATCTCTCATTTGCTCAACAGTCTTACGGAGCCTCTGTATCCTGCTGAGGGCCATTGCCAAGTAGGAATGACGCATCGAAATTTCCTTGCCAGCGTACCCCATGTTCAATGGACTTGCCTTGGAAATTCGCTGTGACATTGCATGTGTGTTTGAGAAAGGTGACCCTGCTCAAGGACCAGGGTGGATCCAGGTTTAGGGTGTATCCTGCAGGTTTTAGGAAGTATCCCGCTCCTTGGGTTTAGGGCGTTCCCGGTTTAAGACAAGTTTAAGGCGTTCTGGTTTAAGACAATCTTGGGTTTAGGGAAGTTCCAGGTTTAAGGTGTACCCTGCTGGGGAATAGGGCGTATCCTGCTGCCTCAGGCACGCCCGATCCTTGAGTTCCCGTTGAGTTCTCATGAGATTCAGAAAGTATTGGAGAAGAAAGCCTCGTGGAGTAGGTGAATTGGGCGGCGGCAGAACTTGGGTGTGTAGAGGCTGGTGTGAGTTCGGGAATAAAGATTGCTGTTTGAATCTACAAGGTGTGTGGTGGCTCGTGATTCTGTGCCCAGCCAAGACTGCGGCAGTATCCCAGGCTTTATGAAGCACTGAGGATACAAAAAGAATCTCACAGTTCAATGAAAGCCAGAAAACAGAAGAAATTAGCTAATCTAGTGGATGTTTTCCAATCCTCTTATCTTATTTATCTTCTGCATCCTTTAATAGAAATTTTTTTTGGTTCTCTGAAATAACTGTGCTTTAGCAGTTTGTTCAGGAGAACTTGTAATTAATTTTCTCCTTGGTCTCTGTGAAACCCATCATATCTCTGGACTATTGACCGCTACCTGCTATGGGAGTTTGGTTCTAATTTAAAAAGCAAGCTTGTCCTAATTATTACTGCATCTTGACAGAACTGAGTCATAGTGGGGTTTTATAAGACTCTTGACTTCTCACTGTCATCAGAGATCACTGAGTATCACAAATAATACTTTAATGTTTGGTCATCATAGGACAGACTGATGACCTTAAGAAAGAGAGTAGGTGATGTGAAAATGTCAGAGAAAGAACAGTCATGCTTTGTAAGAAATAGTTTCGTTAACAACTTACTGCTAAAAGCAAAATCTAGAATCCATTGTTACAAAGGTATAAAAGAGAAAAACAACAGTATATATAACCCACTAATTATTTTCCCAAAAAGCATTAAGTGTGCCTAGTTTATGGAATGCACACATAACGTCATTCTATAGATATTAAACACCAATTTGATTGTCTGAGATGTCTCTGGTGAAAGAACAAAAATATCCAATGATTGTTTTTTTGTTTGTTTGTTTTTGGCATTCAAAGGATATCTAAAAGATTCTCTGAAGCAACAAAAACATATGAGGTAATATTCTGCAATATGGGAGGAAAAATTATGACATCCCGTAGTGAGAAAGTCAGACGGAACTAGCTAGCCTGATATCCTGTACCTGAATGGACAATATGAGTGTATTACGAGAATCTGCTCTTCAGCGTTTGGTACACAGAAGCACAACATGATGAAAAATTTGGGGGTAGATAGTCTGAAAGTGTCTGCAGGCTGGTTTCTAGGTCTGCTATACAAGCCATTTGAGGATTTGGACAATCTGTACTCATTTCATAAGGAAAAGGAAGAACTACTCAAGGACACAGAACTATTGCTATCCTCTGTTGCTATCCTCAAAACTTGCACAATCGGTCCTAAGCCTTCATTGTCTGACATCCTTCACTCTTTACCATTTGATGAGCTGAGAATGGTGTATGGGCCCTACTAGTGATAGTCATAAACACAGTCACCTGTGGTTGGTATGGCCTGTGTGGTTTTTGTTTTTTTTTAGGAGACATATTCTTTAAGAGACTTGTGTCTTTGATTGGAACAAACTAAACAGGATTATAAAATATGGTCATCTTGAAAAGTAAGAGCTTGTCAATATGGTTTGGATCACACAGATTAAGCTGTTGTAGTTTTTCTACCAACAGGTAGTGAAATAACCTGGCCAAATGTTTTCTTATCTAATTACCCATCATCTTGTGGCAGAACTCTTGGGCTCTGCCCAGGCTCAAGCACTGCTAAATTTAATGTATGCAAGCTATCTATTAACTCTCAAAGTGTCCTGTAATGATTTTATCAATATTTGTCTTTGTGTATCATGCCTTTATCTTATAATAATTTTAAAGCAGTATAAAAAAATATTTCCATGTTTCCAATAAACTGTTACAGACTATAATTTATGCCAAGCATCATGCTCTGTATCCCTACCAAAAAAAAAAAAAGAAAGAAAGAAAGTTGGAAATTATTACATCTACTCTAAAAAAGAAACTCAGTCCCAAAGGAGATATGTAATTTGCCCCAAGTAACACAGTTAGAAATTGCACTTTGAAATTATTAACAATTATAGCCCAAATAAAATTGTTCTACGTAATCCTCTCTGAAATTATGTCTAAACCAGATACTGTTTTGTTTTGTGTTCTGTTAATGTCCCCCCACCCTGTGTACTTGATGCTAGGGTATTTGCCTATATTACATTTTTTAAATCTGCTTCGCCAAAATTGTCTAACAGCAAAACCTTATAAAAGCAAATCTAAGGATTATATAATGAACCAATTTGCTTTTTAAAAGTACAATAAAATTGTACTTTCTAGAGAAAAAGTCCAAAATTTTGGCCTCACAGATGTAGGCCCAGGGAATTCCTAAAATCTTTCATCTTAGTTAACGCCTATACCATTGGAAAGAGACACACAGTGATTCCAAAGAGGGAGATACATCAGTCCATCAAGCTCCTCACAGCTTGGGGACAGTTTGTTTTGTCACACATCAATGCTACTGAATTCACTAAGAAAATGTATAGCTCTTGCTTTTCTCCTTGAAGAAACTTTTCTCTTGGTAAGTGCAAGTTTTTTTATTGAACCCACTGCACTGTCCATCTCATTTCTTTTTCCTTCTTTGTTCCAACAAGGAAGAAGAAAATCTTGGACTGGGGCTGTGGCTCAGCAGTAAAGCACTCACCAAGCACGTTAGAGGCCCTGGGTTTGATCGTCAGCACCACATAAAAATAAATAAAGAAAGAGAGAAAGAAAGAAAGAAAGGAAGAAAGAAAGAGAGAGAGAGAGGAAGAAAGAAAGAAAGAGAGAGAGAAAGAAAGAAAAAGAAAGAGAGAGAGAGAGAGAGAGAGAGAAAGAAAGGTATTGTGTCCAACTACAATTGAAAAATAAATATAAAAAAAGAGAAAATCTTACATCCACATTCCTTTTTTGATCACAGCAGTGAAATTGGGTTTATTCTGAGCAGGCCATTAGACACAGGGCTAGTGAGCTTATGGATCAACCAATAGGAGCAAGATTCTCCAATCCCTAAAGAAGAATTTACCAAACCAGTTTTATAGGATTCATTTTGCCCTTTGCCCCTTTTGTCTGGATGGGGTGAATCAGTTTCAATGAAGTCATTTTAGTTCATCTTTTCTGCATAACTTGCCTTGTTGCATGGATATGAGTCTTTCCAAGCCAACCAACCCCCAGGAGCTTCAGAGTACTTTTGCCATGTGAAAATGTTTGGAATGAAAGTGGATGTGTAACCAATGTGAATCTGCAATATGTATATGGGGTAAAAATGGGAGTTCATAATCCGCTTGAATCAAATGTATGAAATATGATATTTCAAGAGCTTTGTAATGTTTTGAACAACTAATAATAAAAAATTTAAAAATTAAAATAAAAAAATAAAGGAAATAAACATCAGATTAAATGTAAAAAAAAAAAAAAAAAAAGAAAATGTTTGGAATGTTTTGGAGCCTAAACCTTGGAATAGATTTTTCTCCTTCGTAAAGCAGTATTCTATCCTCTCTCACTATCTTTTTTTTCCTAATGAAATTGTTCTAGCTAATTACTGAATGAGAGAGCATATGACTGTATGAAACTTCCTCAGTGGCAACAAAGGTTAAAAGGGGAAGAGGCAGGATGCATTTGTGTGCTGATTACCGGTGGAGGACAAAAGTCTGTTTGAAAATCATGTTCTTTTCTAGCAATAAGCCCTTATAATAGATCCCCACCCTTGGAGACTAAAAAGCTTCAGGGCTATACAAATAACAATAATCAGATCAGAAACTGTTAAAAGGATAAGACAGATAAACCCAATGAGAAACCTTTGGAGAAAAGCAGATAAGCATTGCATCTGAGTTAAAATGTCAGTGAAGCTATTCCTCTCTGAAGGCTGTGTTTTTGTGTTTTCTTTCTTTTCTTTTCTTTTCTTTTTCTTTTTCTCTTGAAGAGAGGAGAAAACACTGATTAAAAACAGGGGGAGAAATGCATATGCATTTTAAACAGAAAGGTGATTCCCATCAAAGCCTCTCTTTCTGGTGGTATCTAGCTTTCTTTGCTGGATGATGTGCCATCATAGGGAAGCTTGTCTTATCTTTTTAAAAAGTTGTAACAAAAAAAAAAAAAGGAAGAAAGAAAGAAAGAAAAAGAGACAGGTAGAAAAATGTTAAATGCATGAGAAAATTTTAAATGAGGTGTTTCCATAGAGTGGGAACACAATCAGATTCAAAGTTGGGCTGTCCGACACCAACAGATAGCACGCTGATTGATTACACATTGCCTCATCCAGGTCAAAGAGGTTGCCAAACCTTCAAAGAAAAGCAATGCCGAGGGTTTCAGCTCAGTAAGCCACCTATCGCAGAGCCCCATGGGGACTTGGCTTCTATTTTTAATTCAACTCCTAGGAGTCTTGATTGCTTAGGAAAAATATCAAATGATCCCCTGATGTAGATTAATGTTGTTTTACTACCTTGACACCAACACTTGCTTTTAATACTTCTCCGAATCACTGACTCATTTTTCTAAACAGCTTTATTGAGGTATAACTTGCATATCATAAAATTCACCCATTTTAATTGGACAATTCAAAGATAATAGAGTTGTATAACCATCACTGAATATTTTCTTTTGTCTTTGGCTTTCTGCAATTTGAATATAAATATGCCCAGGTGTGTTTTATTTGGTATTTATCCTGTCTGATGTTCACTGAGGTTACTGGATTTGTTGTTTCCTGTCTGCCATTAATTTTGGAAATCTCACGGCCATTATTACTCCACATATTTTTTCCACTCCATTCTCCTTCTTCTTCTGACATTCTAGTTATGCATATAGTGACCCTTTTGCAAGCGTCTCACAGTTTTTAGGTTTTCTGCTTTGGTTTTTGGTTTTTGTTTGTTTGTTTGTTTTTCTTTACATGTAAGTCTGTACCTCCCTTTAAGTTCACTTGCTTCTTCCCTTGGCTGTGTCAAGTCTATGATGAATCCATTAAAAGCATTTTTCATTTATGTCACTGTATTTTCATTTCTAAACTTTTCTTTTGGTTCTTTCTTAGACTTTTCATTGCTTATATTATCCATTTCTTGCATCTTTTTTTTTTCTTTTCCTATTAGAGACTTGAACATGTTGATATTTTAAATTCTTTGTCTGATGATCCCAACCTCTCTGTCATACCTCAGTCTTATCCAGATGACTGCTTTATTTCCTTAGACTGTTGTTGTTATTGCTGTTTTTTCTTATGGGACATCTTGTAATTTTTTGGTTGAAAACAGTATGTTGTATTGAATAGTAAGAGATTAAGTAAACAGGCCCTTAGAGGGAGGATTAATGATAACAGGCTATGATGCAGGCAATATTAAATATTTGTAAATATTTGCTGTAGCTGAAGGTGCTAGTCTTCAATTTTTTGTAGTACCCTTGTTTTTGTTTTCTAAATTTTCTAGTGTCCTCTGACTTAGGACATTCCTAAATTACTCATCCAAAGAGTGTGTGTCCTGTAGCTCTTTTAGCAGTCATCCACAGCTACTCCTCTAGAGTCTTATTGTTGAGATGATAGGTGTGGGGAAGGAAAGCATTCTGTAATCTTGTGTTTAAATATAGTGTTATGACCCAGGCTATCTGGGCAATGACCAAACAGACTTCATTTTACCCCGAGACTCCATGTCATTGTAAGATAATGCTTCTCCCATGGGAAAACCCTGCCTCTGTACCTATCAACAGTTGCTTAGCATAGCATATTGGCAATGCAAAATGATGACATTGTTCCTTCTATTCTTATACATTGTACTTGTGCAATGAACCCTAAATGCATAGAATGTTAATGTTTGCCTAAATGTTAGTAACCATTCTTTAAATTGTGCTCAACTAGGGTCGTTTTGACCCACTTCTCCTTCCACTTATGATTTTAGATCTCATGATTTCTGTTTATGGTTTTGCATCGTAGCAACAGCCACTTATGATGAAGGGACTGACATGCTTTACCTCTAACCCCTAAGGGGGGCTCCGCAGGTATAAACTTGCAGCCTGCCCCTTGGCCCACCAGCTGGTGAAGAAAGATTGTTCCATCACCTGCTACATGATCGACTCTCTGATTTATTGCAATCTCACTATAACATTTCATAGTGGGTCTGTCTGAGGGCTGTGGGCTTCATGAGTGTCTCTGCTGGGGAAGATTCTTTTCCCCATCTATGACTCCCTATTTTGGCTACAGCATTCCCACTCTGTATCTTTGAATCCCTGAGCACTGCTAACTATGGTTTTTGTCCTGAAGTAGGACAGGAAGACTAGAGGGGGCCAGAGTAGAGGGAATGACCTTTACTCAACTGAAATAAGACTCTTCTCTTCCATAGCATATATGATTGTGTTTCATTTATACACGTGTATAGATGGTGTTTCTCTAAAGAACCCTGAATAATATAGCCTCAGCAATTAATCTAAATTACCATTTAGATGTCTTTTAATTGAGCCTTTATACAATTTACATATTATTGATATACTTGGATTTACAAATACCATTTTTTAATTTTATATCTGATTATACACATTTGTTTCCTCTCCTCAAATTTATTTGGGTTATTTGAATTGTTTATAATTCTACTTTTACCTTATCTGTAATGATTTTGAATACATCTCTGTATAATTTTTGAGTGGTTGTTCTACGGAAAACAAATTATACACTTTCTCACCAGACACTGTGGCTCATGCCTGTAATCCCAGTGGCTCAGGAAAATGAGGCAGGAGGATTGTAAGTTCAAAACCAGCCTCAACAACTTAGTGAGACTATGTCTCAGAATAAAAAATGAAAAGGGCTGGGAGTGGCTCAGTAGTTAAGCACCCTTGGGTTTAATCCCCAACACCAAAATAATAAAAAATACACACACACACACACACACACACACACACACACAAACACAATATATATACTTTCTCCAGGTACGGTGATGTACATTTGTAAACCCAAAACCAATGACTTGGGAGATTGAGGCAGGATGATTGCAAGTTTAAGACCAGCCTCAGCAACTTAGCAAAACCCAGAAGATTAGCTCATAAATAATAAAACACCCTGACTCAATACCCAATTAATATCAAATATGGAGATACAGATTTTCAAAGTCTATTTAGAATCAAATGTTATTATTTTAACTCGAATGTAAAAACATTGCCATTATATAGATCTTCTTACCTTCTCCCCTTCATGTTATAAATATTTTAATACTATGTCTACATTTGTTTATTTTTTGTACATTGCTTTTACTTTAGAGTAAAAGGTTTCTGTTGTTATTGTTGTTCCTTCAAAGTTTATATACTTGGAGTTCTTGAAATATTTTTAAATTTCAATTAACTTAACACATACGGGAAAATAAAAACTGTAGATTAACAGAATACCATATGATGTTTTGATATATGTATACATCGTTTAATGTTTAAATCAGATAAAACGTATCTATCTTCTCAACATGAATCATTTCTTTGTGGTGAAAACATTCAAAACCCTTTCTTCCAGTTTTTTGAGATATACATAAATGAGATCTCCAGTCTCCCTACTGCGCTCTGTGTAGTGCACCAGAACTTCCTTCTCCTAACTTCAGCTCAGCTGACATTTACCAACCTTATCCCATCTCTCCCTCCCCCTATATTCTCTAGCTTCTGGTAACCACTTTTAACTTCTGTGAGGTGAACTATATACATGAAAATCCTGTTGCATAACGTTGTATATTTTGCATTTAAGCATCAATTTAAAATAACTCAAGAGGAGAAGAGCCTATTAAATCTACCTAAGTATTTACCCTATCTGAAGCTCTTTATTTCTAGTGAGAAATCATTAGTAATCCAAATGATTGTTTCCCATAGAAAAGGTGCTGCTGTTGTCTTTTTGTCTTGCAGCTTTTGAGATATTTTTCTTTTGTTTAGCCTTCAGAAATTGTATTATTACACAATAATAATAATGTCTTGAAATTATTATTTGGGTTTTATCCTTGAAGGGGACGGTTCTTATGGCTTCTTTGATCTGTACATTTATGCCTTTTACCAAAATTAGCAAATACTCAATGTTTCTTCAAATATTTGATGACAGCACTACATTCATTCTCCATTCTCCCACGATTCTAATGGCAAAAATGTTAGACTTCTTGTTGGTGCCTACAGTTTTATGTTATTTTTCTCTGTTTTGTCAATTAGATAATTTCTACTGATTCACCTTCAAAATGAATACTCATTGGAGTATTTTTAGATGGCTGCTTTAAAATCTTGTCAGATGATTATAACAATTGTGTTAATTCAGCCTTGCAATTGCTTGATTATCTTTTCTTATGCAAGTTACAGTTTCATAATTCTTTGTATACCAAGTAATTTAGGGTTGCCTCCTGGACATTCTGAATATTATGTTATGAGACTCTGGGTTTAGTTTCAATCCACAGGAGAATATTGATATTCTTATTTAGTAGTCACTAGACCTTATTAGGTTCACTAGGCAAATTTCAATTGCCTTCTAAAGGATTTGCTTCCAAGGCCAGGTTGGTTTTTGAATATTTGCATTGCTATTCAGATCCATCTGACCAAAAGGTCACTTTGGGTCATGGTTGGAGGTTTTTCTCTAGATTAGCTCTCAATGTCATTGGATGCCAATTGGCACCAAATACATTTATTTACATTTTGAAATGAGTCCAGAAGTTCATGAATGGACTTCTTTTTTCTAACTTCTCTATCCTCACCATTTCTCTGGCACTTTGTAATTTCCAATGACTTCCTTTTATTGGTCTTCTGACCAAATCCTGAAACTTTTACCATTTCAGCACAAGAGTGAGAAGCCAGAGAGATGAAGAAGAAATCTTGAGTTTGGATGCACCATCTTGGAAGTGTAGTTCTATTGGTGGGGTGAAAGTTTCTTTTCTATCAGACTTAGGGTTCTTCTAATCTCCTCTTGCTGGTTGTTTTCACTGCTGCTGCTATTGAAGGATTAGTAAGGTTCAGGAGCTGAAAGATAGTAGAAAAAGAAGAAAGAATCTAATGAGATTTCTGCCACATTCTCAGCTTTGAGAGCTCTACTTTCTACTCCTGAAATTCAGAGTTAGAAGGTTTTGCCTGGCTGTCTTCACAGTGTTCAATTCCAGATTTTGGTTCTAAACACACACACACACACACACACACACACACACACACACAAAATTAATAGCAATTAAAAAGGTAACTATACAATTTCACTTCTAAAAAATTGGATATATATATGTTAAATAACATAACCTTGAAATAAAATATATGAGTGGAGGAGAGAGAGAGACTGTAAAATTAATATCACTGCAAAGAGAAATAGACAAATCAACAATCTCAAAAAAGTTGAAGGTAGTTTTAATTTTTCCCTAGTAATTAGCATATTAAACAGGCTGAATATCTGTAAGGATATAAGGAATGTGGCAGAAATCTCATCAGATTCTTTCTTCTTTTTCTATCATCTTTCAGATTCTGAACCTCACTAATCCTTCAGTAGCAGCAATAGTGAAAACAACCAGCAAAAAACTAAAAACACGCAATTTAAAACTTTGATCTTATGTTCTCATACACAACACTATACCCAATAATAAAAGTAGCATGTGTCCCTTTTAAAGATTGTATGAGATATTCAGAAACTTGAACACACAATGCATCATAAATCAAATCTCAATTAATTCCAAAGAATTACTAATCTGACCACGATTCAGTAATTAATAATAGAGGGTCTATTGTAGACACGGGCCTCAATAAACAAAATAGCACATAATGAAATTATATATCTTGCACATGTTCAGAACTTTTTGAATCAATGAAATACATTTAACAAATACAAATATATGAGATTCTAGAAGAAATGGGTTTACATTAGAAACAGGCTTCTTTGTAGCAATTTGAAGTTCTATTGCATTAAACATAATGCTCTTAAAAAGGCCTTTCAGTGTTAAAATTTAAAGTGTTAGGTTTGCTTATTTCTCCATCTGGAGGTCCCTAATGTGAGTTGGCTTGCGTAGGAGGATAGTAAAATCCTGGCAATAGCGCAGTTTAGCTCTGAGTGTGGTATCAATGGAGAGAGGGAGCAGTTGGAATATTTGCCTGTGGATACAATTTTAAGAAGAGCAAATGGAAAAGAGTACTTATTGGCACATACTGAGATGGGGGAAAAAAACCCTGCAGTGAGTCTCAAGATACCCAATTAAGATAAAATTAAATCATGCAAATATTGATTCGGTTAAATTTGCCAGGGGTAAGTCTTATTATAAGCCAAAAATTTTATATCAAATAGCATGGAACTATAGGAAAAAATTAAATAAACATATATAATACAATTATGTGTGTGTATGTATATATATATTGTATACATATACTATATATATGTATATATATATATGTAATTAGAAGGACAATAATAATAGAGAAAAAATCCCTTTCACCTCACCTTTATTACTTGGATTTATCATTAACTTGCAGTTTTGCTTATTATGATTAATTATATTTAAAATATCAGGCTGTCTCTGGTATTTAACACTATCATAGATAATGCTCTACCCTCAAGGAGTTAACATTTTGTTGAAATAATATGCACACAATTTTAGGCAATTTGCACAGAACTAAACAGAAAATGGACTACAGAATATCTCTGAGCACCCACAATGGCATGTGGACTCTGAATGTCCCTACAGAATGACTACTCTTTATTTCATGGATCACAGCAATTGACTGTACTTTCTTCACTGATTGAAGTCATTCTGTGGGGAACTTTATCCCAATTTATGTAGGAAAATGTAATTTCACAAATGTATTTGAATGAGTGCACATGTGAACGTTTTTAGTAATATGTTGTATCTTTAAGGATATAGTTCCCAATGCCAAAATTCTTCCTGAAAAAGTTTGCATCAAAGCAAACTCATAAAAATAGTTCAACAAGAAAGCTCCAAAACAATTAGTCATAAATTTGCTTAATGTTGTCTTTGTTGTGTAATTCATTACTCCAAGTTGTTAGACATAAACTAAAATGTGTCTTTGCTAAAGGCAGGAGTTGATTTCTCTCAAGTCTACCAAATCATTCACTTCTGTGTGAGTGTAGACCACATCACAGCAGTTTCCTTTGGAGGTCACTTTTACCATTGGTGCGGAGATACTCAATCAAAATATTTTGAAATTTCTATTCTGGAATTGCATTCATGGCTCACAACATATTCAGGAACACAATCCTCAGTGGAGGGGAATCTTAATCTTTTGACAGTGGATTTGATATTTGAAAAGAAAGTTACATGGAGTTCAGTATGGTGTAGACAATGGCTGATGTATCTGGTTAAGAGAGTTCTAGGTTAAAAATGAGTCAAGATTTCAAATGATCCCAATTGCTCCACAGGACATTTCTAATGAACTTCACACCAATGGCACCTTTATTTAAATGAACATTGAAACTCATTTGGAAGGAAGGTGTTCATTTGTTTGCATTAGTTATGGCACTGACCTTTAAACAACGTCACTATAATTCCATGCAATACTCCATTAGGGGCTGTCCTAAATGTTGGAGGACAGTCTGGTCAGGCCATTCTATTGCTGCAGGCCAGGGCTTTTCTTGGGAGTCCTCTTAGCCACAGGGCAGTGCTGAGCCTCAGAAAGCTAAGGTCTCACTAGAGAAGTGCCCCGAGTTCCCACCCCTTTTTTCTAGCCTGGGGGAAACATTAAAGTCAGTTTCCCTTTTCTTAGCTCGGCCAGAAGCCCTCCGGCAGACACAAATCAAGACTTTCAAAGAGGTGGGATAGAAGATAATGAAAGCCAAGAGATGGCCCATTTCCCCCAACCTACCAATTTGTTAACATTTGACAAAGAGTATAAAACAAATTCACTGAAGGAAGACTTAAATGGAGAGAACAACACAATAGCTATTTTCACTCACAGATGAGCTAATTAAATGCATATACACTTCACTGTCTGTTCAGAATCAAATTGTCAGAAACTTTTCCTCTCCTGCCTCACTGCAGCTTCTCTCTATCACTAGCTGCTCAACTCCCGCACCTGCATCTCCTCTACAGCATGGCTGGTACATCTGGGATGCTGCAGTGCCTGGGGCAACGGATAGCTCTGATCAGTCAAGGCTGCTTTTGGAAGGGTCTGCTTCCCCTCCCTGCCACTGCGATTCTAAAGCTAAAGATAGGGCCACTTTCTCTCCTTTAGCAGTTCAAATTTCTTTTTCATTACTCTTCAGGCAATACAGCCAGGAGGTTAAGTGTACAAGTTGGGATTCCAACCTGAATCCTTAACAGCCTTCAGATTTCCTCTCAGAGGCGTGATAGGGACCGAATGAGTGCAGGCACATAAAGCATGAGCATGGTGGTTGGTCCAGAACAGCCCCTCGATGTATGCTATTATTATTGTTATTAATACTTTATTTTCACTGTGCCAGGCAAACACAATTTCCCGGTGCCACCCGTGCATGATCCCACTCACTGAACATAATTCAGGGTCCTACCCTTTTCTGCTTGTACTCAGTCCTGCCAGGAGGGGCAAAGAGGAATGCCTGTCACCTTCCAAGACTTTTATCTGGAACAGGCTTTATCTCTCTCACTGTGGGGATTTCCCCCAGGCTCTTTTGTTCCCTCTTTCAGAGCTTATTTTGCCTCCCTTTTGTGTTGCAGTTGCTTCTATAGGGGGGTAGAGTTGCCCTATTTACAAGAGTAGCTATCACCATGGTAACTTGGTATTTTGATACAGGCATGAAACAATTCTGAGGGAAAAATAGATCCCTTATTTTTCAACTTTGGCATGTAGATGTATGGGAATCAAAATACTTGCCCAACATTATATAGCTGGTTCAAATGTCAAAGCAAAGAAACAGGTTTTGTTGATATTTTAAATAAGTATTGTGCAACCACAGCATGCCATCAATTGAGCGGAACATTCTCACAATTAATTTCTGCCTCTTAGACACTAATGCCTGAAGGCCACATGGTATATACTTTGGTGAACTCATTCTGTGAATGAAAAAAATTGATATCCGTGGTTGGACAAAGAGTAATTGTGGTGCTCACTCACACTGCAGAAAGCATTGCGAAGGATGCAGTTTGGAGTGTCTGGAATATTCTGATTAGCTCTCCAGAGGGAACAAGACAAAAAAAAAAATTGAAAATCGTCCAGCTAATGATAAAGGAAATGTGGGTACACTAATAATGTACAGACTGATTTTGATGATTGAATGCCTACTGTGTACCAGACTCCCTACTATGAGCTGCTAACATAAATTAATGAACCATCACGCTCGCCTTGGGCACTTTCCATTTGGAAACAAATCATTATAATACAGAGTGATGCTTTGGTATAAAGACAGCAACAAAAAGGAAATGAGTCGAGAAGCATCATCACAGAGATGAGTTCTGAACTGTTTTAAGGGTAAGCAGCTGGTGAGCTGGAGAGAGGAGACTGCCTCATTGAGATCCTGCTGAGGCTACTGTGTGGTATCTCTCCAGAATTCGAACTTCTTTTGTCCTTCTGCCAAACCAAGGCAGGCCTAATCTCTCCTTTGACATAATCCCACAACCCAGGGGTTCTCAGGCCAGGGAATTCCCATGCTAAACTCATTTCATTTTGACGAATGCGCCATCTTGTTTACTTGCATTTACTCCCCTCCTTCTTGTTCTACCTTCCTGAAATCTCCCTCTACACCATGTCTCTTCCACACCTCCATTATTCCTCCTGCTTCCTATTACTAAGTTTTGTCTTCAGGTCTCACTTTGATGTCCCTATCCTGGGGTAACCTTTGGTGACTGGCAGAGCGTGTTCTAATGCATATCCTGTTTACTACTGCAATATATTGGTACAAATGTTTAGTCATAGCCTGTTTCCTGATCTGATTCATTTAATTCATTTATTCCCTTTAGTGTGAGGCAATGGTTGTTGCTTGCTTGTACATTCTCAGACCCCAACTTAATACTACTAAATAGATGTATAAAAGACTCAGGAGAAACCGTTAAAACCATACAACAATGAAAACAACTACCTTTCCCACAACGTTGTTTTCTTGGATTAGTTATAGTTTTCCTGCAATAAATGGGTGGCTAAACCAGATGAGAAATAAACGTCTCAATTTATTTTATTTTGGGTGCTTTTATTTTTAAATAATTTCAAACTTGCCGAAAAGTTTCAAGATTAGTATAAGCAACATCATCAAATGTTTACCCAGATTTTAACAATGGTTTACATTTTGCCACATTTCTTTCTCTGTAAATATACAGATTTTTCTCTGTATAGTTTGGAAATTAGTTCCAGGACACCCATGGATACAAAAATTCAAGAATCCTCAAGACTTTTTTTTAAAAAAATATGTAGTTTTGTAGATAACCTACAAATATCCTATAGTATACTTTAAATCATTTATAGATTACTTATGGTATCTAAATACTTATAAGTATTTACATTACTTACAATGTAAATACCATGCAAGTAGTTGTTATGTTGTATTGTTTAGGGAATAATTAAAGAAAAAACAACTGCATTTTCAATACAGGCATAGTTTATTTTTTCCAAATATTTTCAGTCTGCTGTTGATTGGTCCACAGATGTGGAACCCTCAGACATAGAAGGCCTACTACATATGTGAGTGTACATATATGCATTTTTTTAATGAACCATTTCAGAGTAAATTGGGAACAACATGCACATTTACTTTGAAATACTTCAGTGTGAATTTCCCACCAAAAACAATATGCTTTTTCTGTAATCACAATACATCATCAAAATCTGGAAATTTAATATTGATGTAATTTTAATATCTAATCACCAATTTATATTTAAATTTCACCAATTGTATCAATAATGTCCTTTATAGTTATTTTTGCCCAATCTAGTATTCAATATTGTATCTAGTTGTATCATGTCTTTCCCAGTGTTCTTTAATCTGGACTGTTTCTCAGTTGTTTTTTGTCCTTCTTGATCTTGATATTTTGAAAAATGGGTGCAATATTTTGGGTTAGTCTAATGCATCTTCACAATTAGATTCAGGTTATTAATTTGTTGGCCAGAATGCTGCAAACACAAAGTTATATCTTTTTTGGTACGACATAGCAAGAGCAGATTTTAGCTTGTCTCTATATTGGGGATGTTAACTGATCTCAGGGTAAAGGTGATGTCTCCAGTTTTCTCTACAGCAAAGTCCTATTTTTTGCTTTCTAGTTAAAAAGTAATTATGCACGTATGTGTGTATTTATGTAGTCAGAGAGACAGGTAGATGTAGGTAGGCAGGCAGATTTAACAGACAGGGACTTAGAAACTATTTCAAAACATTGCTCACTGAAACTAACACAAGATGGGAGAGAAGAATATAAATATCCCTCTATTAAGAAAATTAAATTCATTCAAAAGTGTCTTCATAGAAAACATCACACACACACACACACACACACACACACACACATACATGTGTGTTTCCTATTGGTTCTGCTTCTTGAAGAACCCTAATACAATGACTTTCCTTTCTGATATTGGTTCCAATTTTCCTATTGACAGCGATGCTAGATGGTTTTCAATCTGCTGACCCCTTTAAAAAAAAAACACTTTTAGCTTTATTGATTATCTATATATTTTATTTCTATTCCATTAATTTCTTATTTTACTTTAATATGTTTCATCCTCCCACTTTGGGTTTAATTTGCCCAGTTTTTTTTTTAATAAGATGAAAGCTTAGACAATTAATTTTCAACCTTCTTTTGTTTTAGAAATGTTTAAATCTATACGGTCACTTGCAAGCAGTTTTAGCTACATCCCACAAATGTTGACATGTTTCAGTATCATTTAAATTTGTGTTATTTCTATTTTCTAATGTGTGATGTCTAATTTCTCCTGTGATTTCTTTTTTCCTTTTTTGGGGGGTAGGGGGCAGATATGGGGTTTGTACCCAGGGGTGCTTTACCGCTGAGCAACACCCCTCTGCCTTTTTTAATTTTTAATTTAGAGACAGAGAATTGTTAAATTGCTGAGGGGCTCCATAATTTGTTGAAGTGGCCGACAGCTTATGATCCCCCTTCCTCAGTCTCCCAAATTTCTGGGATTACAGGTCTACACCCTCATGTCTCATCTTTCTCTTATTTCTTAGACACATGGGTTATTTGAAAGTTTGCTATTTAATTTCCAAACCTTTAGAGCTCTTAAAATATTTCATGGTGATTATCTCTACTTTATTGTGGTCAGATGCCGCAGTCTTGGCTGGGCACAGAATCACGAGCCACCACATACCTTGTAGATTCAAACAGCAATTCTTTATTCCCGAACTCACACCAGCCTCTACACACGTTCTGGGGCAATCCCAGTTCTGCCGCCGCCCAATTCACCTACTCCACGAGGCTTTCTTTTCCAATACTTTCTGAATCTCACGAGAACTCAACGGGAACTCAAGCAGCAGGAACGCCCTATTCCCAGCAGCAATAATCTTCAACATCGAACTTCCCTAAAACCCATATTGTCTTAAACTGGGAACGCCTTAAACCCAAGGAGCGGGATACTTCCTCAAACCTGCAGGATACACCCTAATCCTGGATCCACCCTGGTCCTTGAGCAGGGTCACCTTTCTCAAACACACAAGCAAGATCAACAGCAAAATTCCAAGGCAAGTCCATTTAACATGGGGTACGCTGGCAAGGAAATTTCGATGCATCATTCCTACTTGGCAATGGCCCTCAGCAGTCAGAGACCACATCTCTGTAATATTTTGATCTTTTGAAATTTACTTAGACTTATTTTATGATCCATCGTCTGCTATCCCTTGTTGAATGTCTCATGCACATTTAGATATGTATCAGGCAATTACTGACTATTCTATAAATGCCAGTTAAGTTGTTCGAAGGTGTTGTACAATTTGTCTATATAACCATTGATATTTTGTGTACTGTGTAGTGTGTGATCATCACATCCTGTTTTTTCAATTCAAAAACTGGTTTATACTTTCTCAGGGCACAATTTTCGCATGGGTAAAATTCTGTTTGGGATATCACTTAAATGAAAAACAGAACAGCAATGTATTCACCAGTGGCCTATGGATGGGTATTTGTCTTCTAGCAATACTGCCACCCATGAGCATAGATGGGGCACTGTCATTATATTTCTGAAAACAGACGTTCTTGGTTTGTCTAGAGGCTGCTGTACTAATGCTAAACACATGGTATGTGAGTGGCACTGAGATGGTATATCAGAGAACAAAACCAATGACAGCACAGAATCTTTGTACACTTAAGATTAAATTTTTTAAGTCCATACTTCATAACACTGCAGTGAATTTTCTCCAGTGTAATATTTCAATTAATTCACAGATCTGTAACAACTAATGTGTTAACTTTTTCTTCAGACCACAAAATCATTCACTAAATTGTCATGAAGAAATGGTAGCACATCAATTTGGATTATTGTTCCATATTAACAGATTCTCAATGAATATTTCAAGCACCCTAATCTGCCATCAAAGATAATTTAATAATCATTTAATAATCAATGATTTTAAAGTAATACCAGCACAGTTTTTAAAAAATATAGCTTCACATAATAGTTGCACTCTACTTCTTTGCAGAAAGATTTGGCATAAAATCTGTGACAATTTTGCTGTGAAATATGGTGGTGCTTGTCCTACCAATGACAGAGAGGAATGTTGAAATCTCCAACTCTGAGTGCTGATATGTCTATTTCTGTTTTTATTTTCATCAATTTTTGCTCTTGTAGTTCTGTAAGTAAGCATATGTGTATATAGAGAGTTTATGCTTCCTTGATCCGTTAATTATTTTATCATAATGCAATCTTCCTCCTTTTCACAAGCAACACTTCTTGAGTCTATTTTTTTCTGATACTAATACAGTCACACTGGTTTTCTCCTGTCTACTGTTTTATGGCATAGCTTTTTTTATACGCTTACTTCTGACTTGTCTTTGTCTTTCTAGTTAAAATGTCTTTATAGCAAAAAATGGGCCTTGCCGTTTGATTTTCTGACAATCTCTGCCTTATACACACAGTGCTTTGTCCAGTAATAGTGGTAATAAGGACCCAATTTTATTTATCTAACCTTGTGATTTTTGTTTTTTTATTGTCCCCCTTATTTTAATTAATCTCTTTGTTTCCTTTGGGCCAATCAAGTATTTTTCAATTTTTAAAAGAAATAAATGAAGGAAAAATGAATAATCTTTTAGGTTTACCTTAAATGAATCATTTACAGTTCTCTTTATGTTCAAATCTGAGTTGCCATATAATGTCATTTGCTTCTGTCTGAAGAATTTCTTCTGGCATATATTTTAGTATAGGTCTGATGAAGAATGTTGCTGCTGTTGTTATTATTATTATTACTATTATTATTAGTGTTACAATGAAAACCTCTATTTCTGAAGAATATTTTAACTGAGACAGAATTCTTGGTTGTCAGATTTTATTTTTTATCAACAGATGTTGTTCCATTGTCTTTGGTTTTCATTGTTTCTTAAGAAAACCTGAATATAATTTATAGTTTTATTTTTAATATGTCATTCTTATCTAGCCATTATCAAATTTTTCTTTTTGTTGTTTTTAAGCAGTTTTTTGAACATGTCTAGTTGTAGTCTACTGTGCATTGACTTAAGATTCCCTGAGCTTCTCTCCTCTGGAAGTTATATTTTTCACCAAATTTGAAAAATACTCTGCCCCTTTCCCTCTCGTCTCTCCTTCTAGGACTTTAATGATACTTACATTAGATCCACTTGTTATTGTCCCTTCTATTACTGATAATCTTCTTTTTAAATAACATATTTCTTTCTGTTCTTCAGATGTATACTTTGCATTAATTTATACTTAAGCTCACTGGCTCTTCTAACATACTAATCTTCTAGTAATCCAATGAGGATATTTTTCATTTCAGATACTGTATTTTTAATTTGAAAAATTTCACTTAGTTCCTTTTGTTTGTTTCCATCTTTAATGTATCTTCATAACATTTTCTTTTAAAATCATTTACACATATATAATATCTACTTTAAAGTCCTTCTTCAATAATTCTAGTGTCTTATTTTTTAAATTTTATCTTTATGTCCAGCAGTATTAATTGCTTTTCTCTAGACTGTGTAACATGTTTTCATTAATAAGGGGCACATGTCTAGTAATTTTTATTATATATCAAATATTGTGGATAATATGTGCAGAGATATGGATTTTGGCATAATCATCTGAAAATGTTTATTTTTGTTCTAGCAGTCTGTTAATTTCTACTCTAATTCTGAATTCACTTTCTCTTGTGAAGAGTAATATCTGAAACAAAATTTCTCTCACTTTTCTAACTGTTATTCTGATGAGCCCTTTAGAGATTTCCAAGATAATGTAATATTTAGACACAGTTTATATTCATAGATTTCAGGAGTAAACCTCTAGACATGTTCCTTTAATTGGGGATTTTCCTTCTAAGTTTCATACCATTTTGCAGTCCGAAACTCTACCAAAGCATCGTGCTTATATTTAGGCTGCTCCATGCCATTGGGACTAAAAGATTCCTCAGGCAAAATGCTATATAAACCAAATCTCACCCAGTGTTCTCCTCTTTCAAGAGCCAACTCTTCTCCAGGTTTGGCCTACTTTTGATTTCTGCCTAGTGCTTCCTGACTTAAGTGTATAAACACTAGAGAAGGGAGAATTAGTACTCTATAAACCACCCTGCCATCACCAAAAGTAGAATCTGCCAAAATGGACACCATTCTTTCCAAGTCTGGTCTTCTCCACAAAATAAGAAAATGACTCAGCATTCCATTTATACCAGATATTAAAAATTATGTCTTGATTTATTTTTGGTGTATAATATCTCTCTGGCAAATATTATCTGTAAACATGGCCTTTATTATCTGCTTTACTGATCCCTCCTCAGATATGCACCTTTCAACCTTACCATTTTCTTGAGCTCTAAGTTTAGATTTCCATCTCTACCCCATCCATATTCATAAAATGCTATTGTCTTCGTAGAAATTTGCACAACCATAACAAATAATAATTGACAACCCCGATTGTAGGTGTCTGAAGCATTATATTTCTGTTTTTATATCATCACTTATCACCATATAATTTCTGTATGAGATATTTGCATTTGTTTCCCTAAATACACTGTTAACTCCTTGCTGCCAGAGGTCCTAACTTATCTTCATATCGTTAGTGGCTAGTTTATTTGTTTTGCTAAGGCATATTTGTCAAAGCAACATGGCTAAAGAGAAAAAAAATGCTGTTATAATTTTCTCATCTAATAAAAAGGTGAAATTGTCTCAAGAAAGTCCTTTGCTTCTTACAAAGTTAAAATGCTTATTGTTTTAGTAAACCTCTACAGAAGGTTTGGAGCAATATGAGTAAAGTGACATAATGACCCACTACTGGGTGAGATACTTTTAAGGACAAATATTTAATTTAATAAGATATTGAACTCTAACTCTTAGTAAAAAGGAAGTGAACTCTTATTTTTTAAAAATAAAAGGCAACTCATAAGTTCAAGTGCTGAGTCATGTATACTTTGGGAAGAGTTATGTAACATGTAAAATCATTCTGATAAAATCAGAAGGGACTTACTACTTTGAAAGTGATAATTTTTCAAGTTCTCCCTTTCTCACAAAGATATAGTATAATAATGATAGAAGTAGCAAGTGTTAATATTTGTTGAATACTTGCTGTATGTTCAAGGTATTGTTCAAAGTACACTACATATATAAATTCTCCTAATAGAATAATGCTATAAAATATGTACATTATTTTCTCATATGCTTAGCTGAGAAAATTAAGTCTTAAGCTAAAGATGTTTTAAAGTTTTAGTTGTTATAACCACAGACCCAATCTGTGGGCACAGGGTACAATTTATATTCATTTATATTTATTTGGGATTCCTTAATTTTAATGATTCTTTGCTTATTCAATATCCTGTGTTTGTCTTTCATGTATTTCTCATAACATTATTTAGCTAGTAACAGTTTACCTAAAATCTAATTTGTCTTTATGCTTAAAAATACTCTCCATGGGCTGAAGTTGTAGCTCAGTGGTGGAGTGCTTGCCTAGCATGTGTGAGGCACTTGTTTGATTCTTAGCACCACATGCAAATAAATTTTAAAAAGGTCCATCAACAACTAAAACAATTTTTTTAAAATACTCTCCTATCTTGGCCCATAGTCCCAAATCTCTCCCAATGCAGCAAGCTTCTATTTTGTCCTTTTAACTGTTTGTCATAGATGCTTGTCACTAATCCCGATATTGACTTGAAGAATTATTCCTTTTCAATTATAAGCGGCCAATAAGTAATTTATGTGCATATAGCAACAACACTCAATAGCCTGTTTATGTTTGGCTGTCCTCCATGTTGAATTACAACTTAGTATCCAGGAGAATTGATTTGACCCAATGATCTCATTCCTTCTAGGTGTTTAGGTGATAAGACCTTTCAAGTGGGGATAATAGGTCTTTTCTCTTATGGTTTATCATATCACCAGGTGGTTAAATTTTGTAGTTTACTTTTTAATGAAAGATACTGTAAAAATTTTTGCATCCTTATAAGATACCTTTATCAAAAGCAAAGGAGGACTACCTCTGAGACCATGAAAAACAATTAAATAATGAAAATTCACCAACATTTCACCATTGAGCATCATGGTTGTTCTGATGTTAGGAAACTGGTAATAGTCTTAAGTAGCTCATCATTTTGCTATAGGGAGATTTAGTAGACATTTAAATCAGTATTTTAGTTATATTTAAACCAGTATTTTTATTTCAATCTGCAAGGGGTTGGCACTTACCCAGAAACATAGAAACAGCAATCAATAAAAGGAAATGGTTTCCTTCTGTTAGAAACCTATATGAGAAAATATTATTGATAATAGCAGGACAGTGGTTCATGTGAAGAGGGCACTATGCCCACAGTACTCTTGAGCAACTGTCAAATTTGCCCCCGTTTTTGAAGTTCTGACTTTGTTGCACCTTATTCAGTGTGTAAAAATATTGATCTCTGAAGTGTATCTCATAATTATGCCAACAATAACCATTTCTTTTTGTTATAAAAATGTCACTGGGTGAGTATATATAATGTAGTTTGCTGGAGCAAAGATTCTAAGAATTGATAACACCCTTGTTATACTCCATCTATCATTTTCAAACTCCAGGTCAGAAGGTCAAGATTTCTGTTTATTAATGATTTCTAACCAACGTTGCCCCATAAAGTAAGGGAATTAGCAAAGATTTAAAATCATGCCTACACTTAAGGAATAACATTTAATAAATAGATGAAAATATCAAAACATAAGAGCACATCAATTACTCAGGAAAAAGATCTAAGGAATAAGAATAATATAAAGAATTTTCTGGTTATTTAAGGTTTGACTTATTTGTACTAGATGTATGAACCACTTCACTTATCTTGTCTCATTGAATTACTTTGCATTTTTAAAACTACAGACATTAATAACCAGTCTCCAGGCTTCAATTAAGAAATCTCATCATTCATTGCCTGGTCAATATTCTTTGAAAAACTAGTATAGAAACTGGAATGTAAAGGTTCTACCAAATCCCATAGGTGTAAGAGAGTAATCTTCTCCCAGTAAAAGGGATTTTTGAAAATTTCAAATGTAAATTTTAATTCAAAAATTGATGCAAAAAAAGTTTTGTAAAACAACTAGATAACTTAGAATTTATGTAATCTTATTTAAAGAAGTGATGATAAAAATGCAAATATGAAATTGCCTCTAGCTCTCTTAGCTAACAGAATAAATCTTAGCTGAATCATTTATCCCCTTTTATACATATTCATATTCTTGCTGTAGCCTGAAAACTCAGAGGTAAAAAGTAGAGGCCTTTAGAGGTATCTAGGATGCTACTGGTAAACAGATTAAAGTCATAATATTTGGCAATGTGCCTTCTTCTAGTCTTTTTCTTTCTGTCTATGCTTATCTCCATATGGCACCTCTGTCTCAAGCTAGGCTCTGTCTTGTCTTCCTCAAATGAACCAGAATCAGATTCATATTTCATTTTAATCTGTTTATCCTAAGAAATTAATGCCACCTGCCCCACATGCAGAATAGCATGCCTTTGTTGGGCAAATTGTTAACATGTCTGGCTTTACCCTTTCCAAGCGACATATTTATATTCTGGCTTTATTGCATGAGAAAAAACTAAGTTTACAAGAAAACTTTCTACCATCCCTTTATGACAATTGATTGACATTGCTTACATAAATAAAACATTTGAGTGAAGTTTACTTTTCCTTTGGCAAGCAAGGTAGTCTCCAGTTGGATTCTGGAAATTATGAACCAATTAACCTTCCTTGATTTCTCTTTGAGGTTTCCTGGTTTCTGTCATCTTTCTTGGGATTCCTTTGATGTTAGGTAAAAAAACAATCACCTGAATTGTTTTAACCAGAAAGCCAAATTTAGTACAAGGGATCAGGGGTCTCTGGAACCCACATGTAGCAATAGGGCTGGTGTAAGGATGTCAGAAGAGAAGGCTCTGGGGTGCCTGCTTCAGGAAGTGGTGCCCTCTCCTCTCATTTCTATGTCTAAGCAGTTGCTGACAGTCCCTAGCTGCAGGACAGTTCTGTGTTCAATTCATATGATGGAAAATGGAAAATTAAACAATTCCATGTTTATATGAATCTCACTGAGAGATGAGCAAGATGGAGTGCAAGTTTGTTTATTTTGATTTTTGCAATGCCATGTTTTAAGAAATAAACTAGGATTAGCCCTATCTATTTTGGCCTGAGGACTGAATTATATCACACATAGTGCTCTTGTAAAATGTGTGAACGGTGAAAGGGAGCTTTGAAGGCAACACTAGTCAGCTTCGTTTTAACTCTCGGATTACTTACATGAGGTTTGGACTTACCAAAGAGAGAGTGGAATGGAATAATAGGTTAATCCACTCTAATAATTGATTTTTAGTGTTTGTTAGCATTTAATCAGGTATGATTCAAATGCATCTAGAGCTTTATTTCAGTTAACAATACAATTGACTTTGGTTTATAACAATTTTTATTGAATCCTACAATTTATTGTCTAGTGATATTAACAATATTTGCTCATTTGAAATCATATTTGGTAGCAAATCTCATAGTTATTTGCTCTTTTGGGGTTTTAGAAAGAAATAATACTATACTGTAGTATTGCAGAAAATGCAAGCACATAGATCCATATATATTTATAAGTCTAAAATGTTAATTGTTGACCCTGGCCCTTTTCTCTGATGAAATATGGTTTGTATTCATTAGGTCAAAAGGTGGGAATGATAGATGCATTGCTGAGATCATGATGCTGATGAAGCCAAGGTCGTAGACGTAACCTCTGTGTGAGCCAGGACTTCTGCAGAGAGAAATTGAAAAGCCAGCATCCTCAAACTCATCTGTTCTTCTGAGGGAAACCATTGCTGCTGATGTTATGGAAACTAAACCAAAATGTGTGTCCTTTTACTGAACAGTCACCTTTATATAAAAAGGCAATTTTTTTTTTTTATTTAACAAGAGAAATCTTAGTTTAAGAGAAAGTTCAGTAAGTTCATTCACTCTGGCCTTTATAGAAATAGATCCTCTTTGCTGTCAACTATTTGCCTATAAAACTTACTGGTGTGCTGTGAACTAATTGTTAAGTCAGCCATATAACTAAAGTAAATCATAGTATTTATTATTCCTTGTTATGGTTTGGATGTGAAGTGTCCCCCCCAAAAGCTCACGTGTGAGAAAACGCAAGATGGTTCAGAGGAAAAATGATCGGATTATGAGATTCTTAACCCAATCAGTGAATTAATCCCCTGATAAGAATTAATTGAGTGGTAACTGAAGTGATAGGGCATGGCTGGAGGAAGTGGAAATTAGGGTGTAGCTTTGGTTTATATGTATTTGTATCTGGAGAGTGGACTCTCCTTCCTGATCATCATGATGTGAGCTACTTCCCTCTGCCACCCTCTTCCACCATGATGTTCAGCCTCCCCTTGAGCTCTGAGGAATGGAGAAGGCTTCTATGGACTAAGACCTCTGAAATCGTGAGCCATCAAGTAAACTTTCCTCCTCACAGTTGTTCTGGACAGATCCTTTAGTCACAGCAGCAAAAAAAGTTTACTAAAACAATCCTGAAGCTCTATAGCATTTTGTGAATATTAATTTGGCTATAATAATCTGTTAAATTTGCTTAGTTCTATCCTTAGGTTGAAGGAGTGAGAAGGAAGAGGAAAAGAGGGAGGAAGACTGATTACCTTAGAACAAAAAACCTGTATCTCGAGGCCCATCACAGTGACCTTCACTCTGAGAAGTGAAACATCTTGTAACTAGCCTCACATACTGGTGCATGCTACTTTGGAAACTGAGGTCATAGGATCACTTAAGCCTACGCATTAAGGACCGGCATGGACAACATAACAAGACTCTGTCTCAAAACCAAAATAAAACCAACCCGACAAAAAGTACGATAAAACTCTATTTTTTTTTCTTTTTTGGATGCTCAAAGTCACTAGGTTTTGAAACAAATGGATGAGTGAATGAATGTTCTAGGAAAAGCAAACTAGAAGTATTTGAGATATAAACAAATTGGCATATCGTGGTGGGAGTGCATGGACGAGAAAAACTCTTTGCATCCTGGTCAGAAAGTGAAAGATAGAGGAAAAGATAGAGGTTGGGTCTCCCTATCCCTTTCAAGGTCACACCTCCAATGACCTGAAGACTTCCCACTAGGCCCCACCTTTTAAGATCTCCACCATCTCCTTGTAGTGCCAAGTTAGGGAATAAACTTTTAATACTTCTGGGGATATTTAAGATCCACACTATAGGATACTATCCCAAATCCAGCAAGAATTTATTGACTTTGACACCATGGCATATTAACAAGTGGTGATCATAACTTATATGCAATCCATTGAACACTCTTATTGTGAAATCATAAAAAGAAAGGGTTGTTATCAGTGAATAAATACAAAACATTCCTCATACAATTGTGAAAAGGTAAGATGACTGACCTACTGATGCACTTTTCATTCTAATGAGTGAAGAAACCCAGAGCTGGGTACAATGTACCAAATAATATTGTGATTTCTCTATTTATACCATTTTCTTCTACTCCCTTTAGCTTGCGCTCAGGCACACATCTGTACCTTCTCAGGTCTTCCTTTCTGGTTCTATTTCCATTTTGGCTTTGGCTTACCTTGCTGTCTGTATCGCCGTCTATCAAAGAAATCAGTAGTTTGTGTCAGTTAACTCCACATCGCCTTCTGACATGATTCTGCGAGCACTCTGAGTGCCATTTATGCTTTGATGTGCAGGTTTCCTTTCAAGCCAGGGAAAGTTCCATTACTGCAACTAGGAGGAATAGATTTCTTTTTCTACTGGAATCAGAGTGGTGTATTGTCCCTTTGATACTGTTGGATTTTTCTTTCAGGAACCCTTTCCAATTTTAGCATGATGTCCTCTTCCTGCCCTTAAGGTCTAAACCAATATCGCCCTTAAAGAACCACACAACAATTTTCAATTCATTCATTTTAACATTTATTAAATAAAATGTGACCACATTAAATGCTGAATCATCCTATTAATATTAAAACAAAATGTAAAAGTAGTGTAACAGCAACACCCTGCACTTTATGGAAACCATTTATTTATTTATTTGGTACAAGATTCTTAAACAGGGTTGTATCTGCACTGGAAGCAGATTTTTTTTTTTTTCCTGTGACCCATGTTGTCTGACAAGAGTCCTGGGAATTCCTAATGATCAGTTGGATTTGTGTCTTCAAATCCCCACTCAGAGGCAGATTACAATGTTGTACTAGGCTTTAGGATTTTGTTGTTTTTCAATTGCTAGTGAGGGTTCTCACAGTGTGTGTGTGTGTGTGTGTGTGTGTGTGTGTGTGTGTATTTCTCCCTTTTCCTTTTCTTCATGAAAGAGGAAAAAAGAGACTAACCAGCTATTGGATATTTCTATTTGATTGGTTTGCAGCAACACCATTTTGACATGGAGCCTTTTTGAAATACAATCTCACAACCATGACCACATCAGCCTTGGTTGGGGCTATTGCAGGGCATTCCTACCTCCAGGCTCTAATTTCTACCTCTAATTCCTACCTCTGATCTCTAGGCTCAACCCACTGCTGTTCATTCTTTCTGTTCTTGACTAGATGTTAACACATGGGAAAGTAAGGAAATAATTGAAATGATTTCATAGTTAACATTTCACAACAGCATTGAAATGATCAATATAACAAAAATGAGACCATGGTCAGCTTTCTTTATATTTATTTTTTAAAATTTAATATGATTTTTCTTCCCATATGATAGAATTGCTATAATTTTCTTAGTATCCAACACCTCCAAAGATTTTAGTCCGACTCTGCAGATTCCAAAGAGCTACACATATGACTATGCAAGAAAATTAAGCTGAGATAGCTTTCCTTCATTCTAATTTTTTTTCTCAGCTCTCCATAACATAAGTCATGAAAATGTAAATTATTTAGCATATTGTACAGGGCAGAGCATGATCTGAATCTGTCTCTACCTCAACAGAGCCTTATTCCTTGAAGCTGTATCCTTTATTCTTATTTGACTATTCCCAATATGTGCCTTGAAATCAAATCTTGCTTTGTTTTTTTCAAATGTTCCTTTCTAGAATTTTCTTTTTCTATCAGCTGGATTTGAGAAATTTATCCTTAATTACTCATATTAAGTACTGCCATGATGAAGAGGTAGGCTAAAAGAAGTCAGATATTGAAAGGATTTAATAGCTTTGATGGAATTGGGCCCATTTGACTATGACACTTACCATGTAGTAGCATGTAGAAGCTGGTCACCTACCTTATCTCTCTATGGGGCCAGAAAGTCTTTGAAGAAAGACCTTGAGTCTTAATTACTTTCATGCGCTCCTGTTTGGCATGGTGCTTCTCACAGTTCAGAGGGTCAACCAATGTCTATTGTTCTTGACTCTCTATCTTTCTGGGCTAATGAACGGAATGAAATGCATTTACTTTATCTTTTGTAGTTTTCTGCACCAGAATATTTATCTCTTAGGAAATAAAAATATATTTTTCATTTCACATATAAAGTATGAAATTTAACAAAAGCTTTTTAAGGAAGCTTCACTAAAATTTCAACTCTGATTTATGTGAATGGCTGTTTTATTATACTGTTATGTACTATAAATACAACTATAATGTTGGCAGAAAATAGGTCATCTAGGGCAGTTCACAGATACTTCAAGTTTTACTATCTTAATTTTAATTCTTCTTGACCATGGAAAACAGCTGAACTTATAGATTCAGTTTGTAGGCTTATACATAACGAATAATCAACAAAGTTAGAAAATCAAAATTAATATTCATTTGTATTTACATTCTAGAAAGGTCTTTCATATACTTTTTCTTTCTTTCTTTTCTTTTTTCTTTTTTGCCTGTCATAACAACTTTTTAAATTAAACATGCAGCAGGCATTATTATATATCCATAGTAGAGGTAAGGCTGTGGAGGATGACAAGGGTTTGATTGGTACATGTGTGGCAACTTTATTACCAACTAGCAATTCTGGTTTTGGGCTCCTGGTTTTAAAATCCTTCTGTTTCCAGTCATCTACACAGGATCTCTGATTCCAAGAATCCAGATACCTTTCAACTCCTTAAATAAGTGTATTTCTCTCTCATCCTTTCATAGTTTATATATTTTTTCTCCTTATGCCCTCTTTTCCCTTTCAAATTACTCCAGATATTTCTGCTTGGTTTAAAAAAACGATAGGGTAGGAGACTGATATATTACTTTGCTCAGTAATACTTAACTATTTCTAGTTCAAATGGAAACTTTTCTTAATTCCCCATTTAATGTGCTGGTATAAATAAAAAGTGTACACACAATAGTTATATGCATTTAGATTCCAAATACTATTTTAAGATAGCCAACATCCTGAAATCTCATATTTTATTGCTCCTACTGGGAACATTAAGGTCAGCTTTAAACATATTAAAAAGTTGGGAATTTACTAAAATATACAAAATACAAGTGAAATCTGAAATTTTGCTAAGTTTGGATGTAAAATCAGTTTTTAAAAATATTTTGTTTTAAGGGATGAGAGGTGGGAGGGAAAGCGAGAGAGAAGGGAAATTGCATGGAAATGGAAGGAGACCCTCAGGGGTATACAAAATTGCATACAAGAGGAAGTGAGGGGAAAGGGAAAAATAATACAAGGGGGAGAAATGAATTACAGTAGAGGGGGTAGAGAGAGAAGAGGGGAGGGGAGGGGAGGGGAGGGGGGATAGTAGAGGATAGGAAAGGCAGCAGAATACAGCAGACACTAGTATGGCAATATGTAAATCAATGGAAGTGTAACTGATGTGATTCTGCAATCTGTATACGGGGTAAAAATGGGAGTTCATAACCCACTTGAATCAAAGTGTGAAATATGATATGTCAAGAACTATGTAATGTTTTGAACAACCAACAATAAAAAATATTTTGTTTTAGTTAAAATGAAAATTTAATTTAAAAGACTATGTGAAATAGGTTGCAAAAATGGATTTTAAAATTAGACATACCTGGGTTTTCCTCCAAAGTCTAACTCAACATATTTTTGGGTGACTTATTCCTTTTGAATCTTATTTTACTCAACTATAAGATGAGTTGATGTTTGAACCAATTTATTTTAAGCATATCACTAATCATAAAATATGCAAAATAAATGACTTGTCACTTATGACATTAGGCTAATATCTGTTATTTTAATATATCTTTTAAAATATATTAGTTAATAATCATTTCTACAAACTTTAAGATAATATGAAAATAATCTATGTACTAAGCCTTCTGATCTAGTGTTCAAAATTGTCTTTATTACTTGTTGAAATGACCTATGAGATTCACAACACAATATAGATTAGAAGGGAGCCGAAGATAAAGGAACTACATACACTTAATTGAAAGGAACTGAACTATATAGCCCATTACTTCAGAAGATCAGAGAATATATAATTTTTTGTTTCCTCCTGGAAGATGTTATGTAGATCCAGAGTGTCTGAAAATCATCTGCTATAAAATGATGACCTTGCATTTAATTAGGAAAACATCAATAAATATTTTTACTTTCATTTAAAATGTATGCATGCATTTTACATGGTTTTTCATAAATTCATAAGTACTTTGACATAGTCAATATTTATAGAACACATTTGTCCTCACATATTAATATCTTAATGAATTTTATAAGGGATAATTCCTATCTTCAACATCAACAATCTCATGTGATAAAAAGATATAAGAACTGGGGCTGGGGTTTTGGCTCAGAGGCAGAGCACTCGCCTAGCATGCGTGAGGCACTGGGTTTGATCCTTAGCACCATATAAACAAATAAAGATATTGTGTCCACCCAAAACTAAAAAACAAATATTAAAAAAAATTTAAAAAGATATAAGAACAGAAGAAGATGAATCAACCTTTGGGTTACCTTTTTGCAATCAGTATTTTTTTTTAAAGGAGCTAAGATTAAAGTAGGCTTTAGTTTGTTTTAAAACATGATCTTTATATGTGTTAAATATAAATTAATTTTATGCAACACCCTTTTGCCCTAACAAATTATATTTCATAATATGCTAAATACTGCTTTTGTCTTTGGGAGCCAAAACTTCTTGGATTTTAAAAAATATTATTTTCTCCCTGAGAAGCATTGTAGAATATAGAGTAATACCACATCTAAAGTACTGCCTGTATAATCTAGGAGAATTTAAGGCACAACACAGTAATTAATTGGTCTAAGTAACATGCAGGCATTATGCAAATTATATCTGCTAAATTAGGGTATTTGAAGGATGGAAAAATATTTTTAACAAGGAATTCAAATGTTCAATGGCATAACATTTACAATCTAGATGGAAGGAATTCTATTAAATTCTAGAAATATATCTCTAGATGTTTACACAAAGAACTGACCTCCATTTGTCAGGAGAACATTTGTGGGCCCTCTGAACTGGACTTTTCTTTCCATGCTTTTTGGGGAATATGTTTTGCATTTCCAGCCTCCTTCATTTCTTGAGCATCCCTTCTTCCCAGTTTGGCTGTACAGGAGGGCCTAGTGAGTTTCTCTACATTTTCTTCCTTGCAACCAACAAAGGAAGCATGCAAGTCCTTCCATATATGAGTTAATCACTGTGAGAGATCCCTGGGAGTCTAAAATAACTGCAATTGTAGGCTCCTCCTGGCGTCTGGTGTCCTTAAGAGCTACATTACTTCTACTTCAATCTGCCACCCCCCACGGCACTAATATTTTCTGCTGATTCTTTACTTGATTTCCACACAGCACTAGAAACATGGGAAATGACCAAAAAGCAAAACAAAATCCCCCAAACTCTTTCATGCTCTTGATGGTGAAAGTGGTTTATATACAACACTAAGAACAAATCAAAGTTGAGTGTCAAATGTCCCCAAAGTTACACTTCCCCTGTGCTGCTTGGTCACGTGTCTTCTCTCACATGTGCCTCCATGCTTTTCTTGGGCATTTCCATGTGGCAACCTGTAGCCATCTCTTTTCCACACTGTCTCATTCCCACTGTTTAGGAGCTATCTTCCTAAACAAAACTCCCTTCTGAAAGAGGAATTCTTATGCCGGGTGGCTTAATTTTGTTCTTACCCTTCCACCTGATAAAATGGCAAAATTAACTATATTAAAATCAAACTAATAGGCATTCACTGTGGTGTGCCTCTCAGAACCTTCTGCAAAAGGCACTTCCCTAGTTCTGAGAGTTGCTTCCAGATGGCTTTCACTTGTCAATCATGTTCCAGGATTGCCTCCAAAGGCTAAAACTATCCCAGGGCTGCACATATCCAATGCCTGGTCTACCCAGGCCTATATCTGCATGGCCCCTTGGCCTCATCTTGGAAAAACCCTGAAGGACCACTGTAGCTTCATAGCTTCCCTGAGGTCTCAGTTGAGAGCCTTTATTGAAACTTCATGACAGTCCAACTTCTCCTTCTGCCTAATCTGGCTTCTTTTCCTTCCTTTTCACAATTGTGAACCCTGAAAGTACTCCATGATCAACTTTCCACAAAGGAATCGCCATCTCAGTCTCCTCCCTTTGGAACCCAGCCTGGGTATGTTCTTAATTAGGGTTCCTCCATATGGTCGCCAGCTGTCTAAGTCACAAGAGACCCTCACAACACTTTTAGGAAAATCCAGATGGGTTCTTTTTTTTTTTTTTTTTTTTTTTTTTTTTTGAATGATTCTGTTTGGCAGGTACCGTGGCTCAGACATAAGTGATGGGTATATTGGCATGGAAGCCAGTTGTCAGTAGTTTTAAAATCTCCCCAGAAATTCTAATGTACAATAAGTTTCAGGGACCACTGGTCAATAAACGCTATACACTTCATCGAGTTCCTCTACTCTTCTGGATGTCTTTCCCTGTTAAAAGGGAAACTTTCTCCTTGACTCCTTCTTGTACTTGATTTGGGCAATAGTTTTATTTAATGCTCTCCTGAGGAGCCATGCCTTTTCCATCTTAAGACTAATGAGTGACTGTGTCTCCTTGGCTGAGGTTACCATTCATTCATTGTTCAATTGTGCTATCATTTGATTTATTCACATACTGCATCTTTCTTCTAGGACTAGTTATATTAGAATTACAGTGTGGCAATGGAAGAATCAATTTAACATGTAGAGACAGTATAAGATAGTATCCTTCAAAAGACAAAGAATCAGTTTGTCATAGCATTGAATCATTTTATCTGACTACTAAGAAGTCATAGCTACGATAAATAATTTGGGAAAACAAAGTCTACAAGCAAACAAATCCCAGAATAAATGGATAGAATAATACTTCTGTCTTTTTTCTGTTTATTGGGGTTGTTGTATCCATACATTCTGACATAAGAATTAGCTTTTAGTACATAAAAGAGACATATTTGAGTCTTCAATCTAGTCAGCACAACTTATTTATTTTTATGTGGTGCTGAGGATCGAACCCAGTGCCTCACACATGATAGGCAAGTGCTCTACCACTGAGCTACAACCCCAGCCCCATATTTATCACTTTCTTAATGATACCCATGCTGTTCATTTTTCCAAGTTATTGATTTAATACTTAAAACCTAACACTTATATAGAACCTTCAAGTTTATAAAATACCTTTCTATCAGTTATTTCATTTCACATTTTTCAACTGTGCTGAATGACTTAATAAACTGGGTGATACTGGTGTTAAGTTCTTTTTTTAAATATTTGTTTATTTATGTATCTTTAGTTTTATGTGGATACATTAGTTTGTTTTTATGTGGTGCTGAGAATAGAACCCAGTGCCTCATGTATGCTAGGCGAGCGCTCTACCGCTGAGCCACCATCCCAGCCCAAGCCACCACCCCAGCCCTGGTGTTAAGTTCTTAAAAAGAATGTGATCATGATTAACAAGAACAATCTGATATATTTGCTTCCATGCCCTACATATCCAGTTATTAAAGTTTAATGTTCCATGATGACCTGAATTTCTAAAGATTCCTATACACGAAGTCAAAGGGTTTAAGAGGAATTGTACTATTAAGAAAGGAAATATTAGAAAGTGTATATAGAATTAGGTGAGCCTAGCTAAAATGGATGATTCTGCTAACATAGCTGAGTTATTAAATCTGCACTTTTTTATGCACAAGTCCACAAGGAACATCTCCAAAGTAATAACTTTTGATCTTTTTAGGATCTATCACTTCCAGGTGATTTAATCAATGTTTAGAATTTCCATGGTTCTAAGTTTCCTAGATATACTTGGCTATTCTTGCCAAGGTGGCAATTAAGGAAACTGAGTTGACAGGTGTTGAAGCTTTCCTGCCGTAGTGGCCTGGAATCATGCATGATTTTAATAAACTTGACTATGAGGGCCAAATAAATTATATAAAACATGTTAATGCTCCATTTAATAATGGAAAAAGTTTGAAATGCAGACTGTAGAAAACTAAGATTTATTTTTTTTCAATTTTAAGAGGTAAAATAAAGTACTATAGCAATGGAAGTGTATGCTGAAAGGTAAAAAGAATTTGTATTATAGAATTTAAAGTTTGTATGGAAGTTCTGTCTGGAGCCTTTCCAATAGTATTTATAAAAACAGGAGGTTAATTGAGACTTAGAGTAAAACGCTTTTTGAGTGTGAAAATAATTTAATCTTTTTAAATCGAAAAGGGATATAAAATAACAGTTATAAGTATGTTGATAAATGTGACCACATCATCTTTTTTTTGATTTTTTTTAATATTTATTTTTTAGTTTCTGGTGAACCCAACATTGTTATTTTATTTTTTATTTTATTATTTTTTATTGATTATTTAAAGCATTACATAGCTCATGATAATCATCTTTCATACATTTGACTCAAATTGTGTTTTGAACTCCCATTTTCACCCCAAATACAGATTGCAGAATCACATCTGTTACATATTCACATTTTTACATAATGCCATATTAGTGACTGTTGTATTCTGCTACCTTTCCTATCCCCTACTATCCCCCTCACCTCCCCTCCCCTCCCATCTTCTCTCTCTACCTCCCCTGCTGTTGTTCAATTCTCTCCCTTTTTTTCCCTCCCCCTTGCCCCTCATAACCTCTTATAATTCTATGTATCATTGAAGGTCTCCTACTATTTCCATGTGCTTTCCCTTCTCTCTCCGTTTCTCTCCCCCCATTCATCTTTGTTTACTGTAGTCTTTTCCTCATGCTCTTCCTTCCTGTTCTGTTCTTAGTTGTTCTCTTTATATCAAAGAAGAGATTTGGCATTTGTTTTTTAGGGCTTGGCTAGCTTCGCTTAGCATAATCTGCTCTAATGCCATCCATTTCCCTGCAAATTCTATGATTTTGTCATTTCTTAGTGCTGCATAATACTCCATTGTGTATAGATGCCACATTTTTTTTATCCATTAATCTATTGAGGGGCATCTAGATTGGTTCCACAGTCTAGCTATTGTGAATTGCACATCATCTTAATAATTAGATAACCCTAGCTAATTCTTGTGGTGTGTTTACTATGTTCTAGATATTACAGGTTTTGTCCTCACCACAGTCCTGTGATGTGCCCCTATTCTACAGATAAGGACAAAGAGAATTATCTATTAGAGGTCATGGAGCTAACAAAGAGTGGAGGTGGAGCTGGGTATATAGGGCATGCTTGCGGCTCCAGCTACTCTGGAGGCTGAGGCAGAGGATTTCTTTGGTTCTCATGTTCAGGGCCAGCCTGTGTAATATGGTGACCCATCTCTTAAAAATAAACAAAGGGCAGAAGTAGGAATCCAAAACCAAGGAGACTCATGCTAGTCTGTGTCTTCTGGTAATGTTTAATTTCTCTTGAAGACACCTGAGGATGTCGCAACGTTCAAAAGGCCGAAAGTTAGTGTATTGGAAAAAATAGACCAGCTATGCTGGATAAAGAAACAGAAGATTTATCTCTCTTAGTCGAAAAGAAAATGAGTTTCTACTAGTTGACTAAATGTTTCCCCAGAGCCTAGAAATGTTACTTGGATTTCTCAACCTCTTCACCTTAATACTGGAAAACGAAATGCCCAGGCCAGCGATGGCGGGCAGGTCATGCTGGTGTATGGATGAGATGCTTGAGAAGCAGAGCGGTGTTGAGCAGTCTCCCAGACCATGTAGAGAGTGAAGGGTAAGAATGCTGGCGATGTGCCTATCTGCCGCAGTCTGGCTGCAGCAAAATAACTGGGGGGTGACGAGCAACTTGTACACATTGATACAGCAGCAGTGGGAGCCGTTTATTGTAGGACCGGAGGGGTATATATACATTCCACACAGCTTATCTGAATTAACATAAACTAGATACAGCAGTCAACCAATAAGGAATCTCCACACTTAATGGCTCGCTGGCATTACTTCACAAACCACTCCCTCTGGCAAAATGCCAGGTGCCATCCTGACTTGTTTACTGACCCTAACACCTATCTCCACCCAAGCACACTTATATAGTGAGTATAAGAAACAATTAAATTAAAAAAGATGTTTCCTCTCATCCTGGGCTCTCTCTCCCTTCCCTCTTCATACACCTACCCTAATGTGTTTGGTGTTTCATAGTGTACATACAATTTGGTGTAAAACAGGTGATTAGTTTTTAAAAGTTAGAGTGAGCTAAATCAAAGATTTAATAGAGGACTATAAATTAAAGATGTTTGGCTACCTTGACATTTAAAAATGGTGGTCCCATATGGTTCACCCTAACCCCAAGATAATACTGTGCTGTGGAGCTACCTTTTCCTTTGTTCACTCCTGGTTTCTTTTTCAGTGCCTACTGCACTGATAGAGATCAGCGCGACCTGTAGAGCATGATGGGTGGTTTCTATCCTCCTGACTCTGCTACTTACCAAGTTCTATGTCTTTGGACAAGCCACATGACTCCTGCTGAAGCTTCTCCATCTAAAGAAACCGAAGGAAATAAAACTGGCTGTATAAACTGGCCGTATATACCTTGATATGTACCTCACAGACTCAAAGAGACTGATGCTAGTGCTTTATTGATGTTACCAAAAGGCATCAATGTAATGTTTTCACACAATTATTGCACCTTGCCATCTTGCAAGGGTGCATTCAATTACTGTCTGAAGCATCTGGATCTTAGATTTGCTAAAACGTGGGAAACAACGATGAGTGTTCTTCAATCACCAAAGAAATCAAGTTCAATTTGTAATGTTCCTATGGGGCCAGGAAAGATAGGCATTGATCTAGTCTCATCTATGCCAAAGACTGTGGAGATCCTTGTGCAGTGGAATAAGCCAAACATTCCACATGAAAAACCTGTGGCCTAGGGGAGAAGTTTACCTTCAGCCTGCATATGTTGATGTTTTTTTGATACTTAAAAGTCAGAGTTAAGACAGGAAGATAAGAAAAATAACTAATAAAACAAGGGTTTTATTAGGAAACATAGAAATCATTGAAAATGAAAATAAACCAAATTGATAATAATCTTATCCAGGGCTGGGGATATGGCTCAAGCGGTAGCGCGCTCGCCTGGCATGCGTGCGGCCCGGGTTCGATCCTCAGCACCACATACCAACAAAGATGTTGTGTCCGCCGAGAACTAAAAAATAAATATTAAAAATTCTCTCTCTCTCTCTCTCTCTCTCTCTCTCCCCCCTCTCTCACTCTCTCTTAAAAAAAAAAAGATAATAATCTTATCCAATACTCTTATTTCTTCTCTGATTCCAGATATTAAGCCAATAAATATCTTGATTACAAACCTGTAGTGGACTCTAAAATTGTACTCTACAAACTATGGTTCCTACAAAGTTGAACTGAAAAAAATAAACTGCAATCGGTTAACTCTAAGCAATTAACCTCTAAGACAAAGGTCAACAAAGTTTCTTATTCAGAGTTCATTATTAGCAGAAAAAGATCAGAAGTAAATTACTATGCATGCTGATCTCCATTTAAGTATCAAGTTAAGTTCACTATGTATTCCTGAACCTTTAAATACCTTTAAGAATTATTCTTGAGGTCAACATGTTCAAACTTTAACAAATCAAATAAATGAGTCCAATATATTAGGCATATACTGGTTTAGAGTAGCAGAATACCTCCTGTGTCGATCACATTCCTAATTCACACAAATGTTTCAAGGGCAGTGTACCACACATTCCATACCACGTGACATTCATCTAAACTACAATGTCAGAATTCTCAAAAGGACTGAAGTTGTTAAAACAAGTTATATACAAGTTATATTCTCAAACTGGAAGTTATGGTTGTCACAATTATGTGTGTGTGTGTGTGTGTGTGTGTGTGTGTGTTTGTGTGTGGTGTTGGGGATTGAACCCAGGGCTTTATGCATGCAAGGCAAGCACTCTACTGACTGAGCTATATCCCCAGCCCCACAATCATTTATTTGTGGTAAAAATTAAGGGAAACATCTGGGCTCAATGGTGCATGCCTGTAAGACCAGCGGCTCGAGAGGCTAAGACAGGAGGATCAAGATCCTTGATTCAAAGCCAGCCTCAGCAATGGCAAGGCACTAAACAACTCAGTGAGTCCCTGTCTCTAAATAAAATACAAAATAGGACTGGGGCTGTGGCTCAATGGTCAAGTGCCCCTCAGTTCAATCCCTGGTATCCACCCCCACCAAATAAAAATATTTAAGGGAAATAAAATAACTTTTAATCTAAAAATAATCTCCTGAGTCATATCTTAACTGCTATCACATTATCTCTTCTTCTACCCACTGGACACTGAGTCTGGCTGAGGAACAGAAGAAATGGTGATCCTTGAGCTTTCACTACCAACCTTGCTGAAGCATTAATGACTGATGAAAAAGTAAATCTACAAGGCTGAATTTGTTCTATCAAGATAGAGAAAGGTCTTAATACATTCCGCCCTTCAATTCCATCTGTTAAGGGCATCAATCAACGGCTTCTTTTCCAGGAAGAATTTGTTGTTTGTTTAGCAATCGGGCATTGTGAGGACATGGTAGTGATACAACTCAGTTATATATAAATATATATATAAATATATATATATATATATAAATTTTCATTACTTCAAAATAATCTCAGTTAAAAAGGCAACAGCCTAAGATAGTGAGCATCTCTTAGGTCTTCCAGTTTTCTTCATGAGTTGGCTTTTCAACTTTAATTTTAATTTGAAAATGATACATTCCCCCCCCCCCCATGAGGAAAATCTATGGTGGATTCCATATGAACAACTAGAAAGCTTCAGTGAGGTAAGAATGAGATGGAAGAGACCTGGTGTTATAATGCTTCTTCCAGTTTTTACACTGTGGAAGTTAGTTCATAGGATGGTGGTGATAACCCTGGTGAGCTGTGAGGACAATCAGTGAGAACATCCCTTTATGCTGGGTTCACTAAAATCACATTTAGAAATGGATTTCAATAGGTTATAAAGGAGGCGAACTGCAAAAACCAAATCATTGCTGGGCACAATGGCACATGCTGACAATTCCAGATACTTGGGAGTCTTGAGAGGATGGCAAGTTTGAGGCCAGCCTGGGCAACTTAGTGAGACTCTGTCTTAAAACAAAATTTTAAAAAGGGCTGGGAATGTAGTTCAGTGGTAGAGCACTTGCCTAGGATGCATGAGGCCCTGGGTTTAATCCCCAGTACTGCAAAAACAACAACAAAAGATCAAATCATTGCCAAGACTGATGTTTTGGCCAATCTACTATTAAACTGCCTATTTGAAAATGGCACTGGAATAAAATTTTAAAATGTATACATTGTTTACAATGTTGTCAAAAACAGAATCATTTAGAAGTTAATAATAAAGAGACGAACAAAGCTCTGTCAAGCTAAAATCAAATATCTATTTGGCTAAAAGCAAAAGAAACCAAATGAAACCAAAGCAAACCAACCACCTGCCCCCCTGCAAAAAATAAATAAATAAATAAATAAAATAAAAAAGAAAGAAAAAGAAACAAAATAGACATGGCTGTATTAATATAAGACAAAATTAAAAGCTAAAATCACTAAAAGTTACCAAACAAGATGCTTCCCATTGGTAAAAGTTACAATCCAAAAGGTTTAAGCATCTATCACAATGCCCTGGAAATACATAAATCCAAAACCCAAATGGGAAATGTTAATAAACTTTCAGAAACTGATAAACCAAAAATAAGTAAAATACTAGACATGTGAAAAACCAATTAGTAGGCTTGGAGAAATGTGCACCCAATAATCAAGTGAACAAATATTCTGTTATTCTGTTAATTCATTAGAAGCTTTAAATAGGATAAGAAGTGGACACTATAGACTACTCATAGTAGTAAAAAGAGTAAAAGCAAAAAACAAAAACAAAACCAGGAGAACAGGAAATGTAACTTAAGGCATGCAGCAAAGTTTAAGAATATAATACTGTGCATAATTTTCCAACAATGATTTTTTTTTGTTGTTTTTTTATCTACATGGCATAGACTTTTCAGATAAAAAATTGTGAATTGTGAAATTCAGCACAACAGCTAAATATTCTAATTGAGGACAACCTGTCCCTACAATGCAAAAAGTATAGGAGACTTTGAACAAAATTTTTGATGGACAGATAATTGGGATTTATATACACCATAAAAAAAGAAAGAGAAAAAAAGGTAATCTTCCAAATTACTTATTTTAGGCCAGCATAAATCTAAGATTAAAATTTAGCAAAAATAGTGATACAACAGAAATATAAAAGATCACATGTAATATTAAATTCCCAAGTTCAATAGCAGCAAAGCAAATATACCAGTCCATTGAAGGAATAACATTATGACAAGTAGAGTTTATTCCAGTAAAGTGATTCAATATTCAAAAATCTGATAACATTAATGGCATAATTTACCATATTAATGAGCTAATATATCATCATCTATGTAGATGGAGGAAGTAACATTTTATAAAATTCAACATGCACACTGAAAACCTTAGGATAAGCTAGGTATAAGCCCTATCTATAGTAAATGTTATGTATAATGGTAAGATGTGCAAAATGTACTGACTATAGTCAGAAATAATAAAATAATGTTTATAATCATCACTCCTACTGCACAGGGGGAAAAAAACCAAGTATTAATCTTAGAAACACGAAAAAAACTGTCATTAATTGCAGTCATAATTATCTGTCAGGAATATCCAAGAGAATCATCAAAAAACTATTAGAACTAATACGAGAGAAAAGTAAGACAGAAACAAGAATAAAAGTTGATAAATCTCCAAGAGAGCAATAAAAGAATCATTAGAAAAACCGCTATGAAAAAGTAGAGCTGCTCATAAAAGCAATGAAAATTATCAAACAATAGTACAATAAAATGAGATGTTTAGTCAAACTCTGTGATCTGAAAAGTGAAAGATGAGAGTATTGGATGGGATAATAAATGAAGTTGTTAACTCCTCATAACTCCATAAAATGTCAAATACAATTTGTCATCGCACTTCACTACATGTTTTTAAAATTTATACACAAGAGAAAATATGGAGAAAGATAAAATTCTGACTGAAGAGAACAACATTTTGGGGAGTAGTTTATCAGACTGATATTCCAGTGTCACCAAATAGAGTTGTGCAAGAATTAAAATATCGGACTGGGGCTGTTGAGCACTTGCCTTGCATGTGTGAGGCACTGGGTCCAATCCTCAGCACCACATAAAGATATTGTGTCCATCTACAACTAAAAAAAAATATTGAAAAAAAAGAATTAAAATATCAATGGAACAGAAGAAAAGATCCAGAAACACGTATGTGTTTATATGGCAATTTTGTACATGATCAAGTTTGCACGTCAGATGATAAGGTTAAGGTTGAAGATTAAAAAGCTGTTTTGGGAAAACAGGACTTCTATGTAGAATTTGTTTTTAGAAGTTCAATTTTGACATTATACTAAATAATTTCTATGTGAATTAAACTGCTAGATGTAGTTTGGAGGTAGAAAAGCCATCTCAAGAATGTTAAGTTGGAGGGGGACGCATACAAAGGCACACGCCTGTAATCTCAGCAAGCTGGGAGGCTGAGACAGGAGAATTGAAAGTTTGAGGCCAGCCTAAGCAACTGAGCAGGACCCTAAGCGACTTACCAACATCCTGTCTCAAAATAAAAAATAGAAAAGAGCTGGAGATGTAGCTTAGTGGTAAAGCATCCCTAGATACAATCCCCAGTACCAGGAAAAAAAAAAATTACAGTTGAAGAGTACAAGTAAATGACAAATAAATAAACAAATAAACAAATAAAAGTAAATAAAAATTTCTGTAAGACAAAACGCCATAGATAAAATTATAAGAATTACAAGATGAGTAAAAGACCAGGAAAATAATATGTATAAAGAGCTCTTACTAATTAATAAGAAAAAGGCAAACAGCTCACTAGGAAAATCAAAACAAATTTAAAGAAACACAAATGGCTAATAAATATACAAAAAAAAAAAACACTAGTTAGGAAAAAAGTCTAATATTAACTTTGGTTAATCTTTTTAGTTCATAATATCAAAACTTTTAAACATCTGTAATGCCCAGGACTGCTGAGGATGAGGTCAACAGAATTTTGTAGATAGTGCTGGTAGTTTAAGTTGGTGTAGGCTTTTAATGAGAGAAATTTGGCAGTCTTATTAAAACTTAAAGTGCACATACTTTACTGGAAAATGACCCATTTCAAAGGGATTCTAGCTGTGTCTATACACATGTTTTTTCTTGGTCATACTGCAAAAACTATCCAAGTCAACAAGAATGGCCTATGAATACATGTTTCTGGAGGGGCTCCATAAACCACTCATAAATATAGTTTTCAAGGTTTTATTACACTACACAGTTACACTCATTTTACAGAGTACTTGAAACTAGTACTGTGGCCTGACTCAAAGGCTAACTTCCAAAGAGAAAAAGAATAAGGCCTGGGCTAGATTGTCTTACACTTTGTGGTTACTATTTTGGGCTGTGTAAAATCCTTTTGCCAGAGGAGGAAGTTTCTGACTTTTTAGAAAGCCTCATCTTTTAGCTAAAAGGCACTTTGAAGTAATGTTAAAACATTTATAATTTCAGCCATATTTAATTAACTTCTGTCTACTTTAATCCTACAATTCCGTCTCCAAGCATCTAATTTAGAGAAGTACTCCCATGCAGAAACTTGCACAAGAATGTTGACTGTGGCATTGTTTTTAATATCGAGAAAGCTGGAAACAACAAATTAACTAGGAAATGATTCAATAACACCATTATGTCCATATTATGGAATACTATGTGACGGTTAAAAGGATGAGTAGAGGTACATTTATACAAATATGGGAAAATTTCCAAATACACTTAGTGAAATAAGCAAGTTACATAAAAATACAGAATATACAATCCCATCTTCATGAAACAAAGCAAAATAAAATCCTTATGGAAATAATAGTATAAAAATTCTTTCTTAACAGGAATCAGAAATTATAACCAGCTAGACAGAAGTTCTCCCTGGAGCAGGGTAGGGGCTTCCACTTTTTATTGATTTCTTCTTCTTTTTTTCCTTTAAAATGTTTTAATGAAGGAAATATAGTCGAGTACAACATCTACAAAAATGGGAAGTTTTGAAAATTAAGGCTTACATTTACTGAGTATGTATATATAAATGTTTACCTTTAATGTTTAAAATTTATATTTGTGTCCTAGATATGGTCTTTTTAACAATGTTGTTTTATCTAGATGATGTAAATATTAAATGTTTGCATTTTCAGTTTTCTTTTAGATGTATACTACCAGAGAGGGGCACAGTCTAAGAACCAATTTGAAAAAGACTATTCCAATTATCAAATTTAGTAAGTTTTCATTATGAAAATTCCCACCGGCAAGCTCTGGCATTTAATGATTAGGAAAGTTAACAAGAAGTATTACCCACAGAATGAATCAATAGAAAAGTAAAATTCACTGTCTAATATACAGTGACCTTTATGTTAAGCAAAAAAAAAAAAAATGGAGTTCATTAGTGGAGGTATCTTGTTTTTCAAAGTGTGCAGTATAAGAATATATGCTGAGATAACGACTTTGAAGCAAATAGAAAAATACAGTGACAATTTCTTTAGGTCTCTTAAAATTGACTTGTGAATCATAGTAAGATACATAACTTTTTTTATATAAAATTTTGTGAAGTTTATGAAAGCATGTTTCCTCTTTATTGGTCCCATTAGGACATATCAGGTATATCAAACTAAAGCTAAAGGATAAGTCAACAGACACGTCAGTCAAACCTAAGTGTGGTTTCCTAAGTACATGAAACAGTGGCTTTGATGAATCATATGACAGTTCCCTAGGAGACAAAGGCCTGTTAGAATAAGCATAACCATGAGCAGGAGCAAAAAAGAAAACAAGAATTTTACCAAAGTTCACTGACGTAAAAGGATGTGACTGTTAGTAGGCTCTGTTTCTGAGTCACTTGATGTTTTTCTTCTATGACGGATGAGGAGCTCCAAAATGATGCTCTCTGTGGCACATGCGCACGGTGGCTGGCCGTGCCACCCATTTTGGTGGTGAATGGTGCAAGAACCAATACATACTTTTGTACTGTTGTTCTCAGCGGAACGCCAGTACTTGGGATTTTTACAACACTCAAAGTAGCTCAAGTAGAAAAGAAAAAGTTCAAACCAGTCACCAGATCCAAAATTAGCATTTTATTCAGAACGCTGGGGGTCAGAGGTGTATCATTTATATTCTGGTACACAATACAGAGGCAAAGCTGTTGTCAGAAGTCTCTCCAGTTTTAAAAGCTTTTTTTGTTTTTTCATTTTTATTTTTTTTAAAAACACACACTTAGTAGTGCTACCAGTGTCAGGCCACCCCTTTCTTTTCTTTTTCTTTCCTTTTTTTTTTTTTGGTACAAATTATGTAAAACATTTGTGCTAAGAACTTTGCTCCCTCCCCAAAACAAAAAAATAAAATAAAAAAAAAAAAAATTAAAAATTGAGTATTCTAACTACAGCTCAACAATTGAATCAAATGTCACTTTGTTTGTAAATACTTTATCCATAACGAAAGATATAAACATGCAAAAAACCTGAATTCATTGTCCAAATAATACATACACATGTTCTGAAGTTTCTGCACTTCTCCATAGACTATGCCGATAAAACATTATGTACACATACCATTTTTTACAGTGAAGTGGAAAAAATACAGTAAATAAAAAAAGTGTACATGGATTAAGACCAAAATGTGTCTAACATTCTAGTTTATGAAAAAATTCAATTTTGCTACAAATTGGTGATATGAAAACTCCCTTTATTTGCAACCAGCTGCGTAAGTTTTTAAGATTTTTAGTGAAAAAAAAAATTCTAAAGTCTAAAACTAGAAGTAATGTACATTTTCCAATCTCATGGTCTCATCCCCCAAGATAATAAAATCGATCGCTCCATGAGTTCGTTTTTTTTTTGTTTGTTTAATTCTGTATTTTAACAAAAGCAAATGCAATGTAACAAAAGCGTGTTGAAGCATATCATGGTTGAACTTCCTGCTCCCACCACAAAATATTTTGTCTTTTACTTATCGTTTCAGAAATCAGTACCATTAAAGCCTTAAACATAAAACTAATTCCAATCTGAAAAAGGTACAAAAAGGCACATAAAATCCCAGTGCTTCTGTACTGTAAAATTCAAGTGTAACTGAGCTCAGTGTTTTTCCAAACAGTATTGGATCACTGATATTCCCTCTGAGCCCAAATTGGTTTGCAGCCTATGCCAAAAGCCTCCAGCAAGCACTGTGCTAGTAGACTACAAAGTTAAAGCCTAGCTTCTGTATGCTTTTTGGGAATATCAGTTGAAATTGTTTGTACTTGTCCAAAAACCAAGTTCACCCTGAAGTTCAGTCATCACCTCCACCATACATGTCAGCGAGTTTCTTGAATCGTGGTCCCCAGTCGTTCAGGTAATCATAGTCCTGCTCTCCACCACTACTTGAGGAATTCAGGGAGCTCAAGGACCCGGCAGTGGAGCCACTACCTTCGTAGTCAAAGACTAAGAGGGAGTCATATGGCGGAGCTGTGGGATCATTGTCAGCAGCTTTAAGGCCCTACAAATGTGGAAAGAGAAAGGAAGAAAGAGTTAAGAGAGGGTTACAATTTGCAAAACCATAAGCAGATGCTAAGGACTTCATGGTATTGAACACTTGGTAAATTTCCATTTGTAAGATTACATTTTCAACACATAGAAACTGGCATTCGCACTGTTTTGGAAGTCATACGAAAAGTAACTTGCTCCTTTCCTTTGCAAGAAAACAATCCTAAGGAGTGTAGGCTAGCATGCAAGACATAAAGTGGGAGGGAGTTAATTGGAGAACGTGTTTGACAGACAGCAGAAATGAGGGCCAACTGCTTGAAGCAGATTAGAGGATCTTAAATAACACAATATATGGAACAGGACTGATAGACTGTAAAACAATCTCATTGAAATATAAAGTAAACTATATCATGGTAATTACTATAAACGGAATTCTCTCATTCAATAAACATAGAAAAATTACCCTTGCTAGCTAGGATAACTGGTGTGACTGTGTAATAGACTACTTGGCAAGACCAGTTTTGAATGAGTAATTTAGTGGTAGAACAGGTTATGTGAAGTTATATGAAATAATACAGAAAGGTTTTGAAACCATGTGATCCATGGACCCTAATCAGAATGAGGGTTAGGAGATTTTGAGAATTAACCGTTTGAACAAGAAGCATATGTAGGGCAAGGAGAAAGATAGATGTGTTAGTGCCAAGTGGTCCCCGAGCCTCTAGCAGCTTGCAATCTAAGCAACAGGCATTTCTATAATATGAAGGGAATGATAAATAAATAACAAAACTGTGAATTCTAAACAAAAATCATCAGGATCCTGAAAAATTACTCTGTCTACCTTGAGGAGCTAGGCATTCAAAGTGGAGGTAGCTTTGCATTTATTTGACCCAAGTTTGAAAAGATATAAAAGAAAGAAGGAAAGTGACTCATTAAATCAGTTGTGTTATTAATGAAAAATAAAATGTGGAATTAATTGATAAATTATGAACAGGTATTTTTTTTAAATGGAGTAACTTCTACTTTTCCAAAGGCCCTAGAAAAATCATGATACAATACCTGTACATGATATAAATATTGGGGAGTGCAGAATCTTGTAAATCTAAATAACATGCCTATTCTAAATCTTAAAAAGAATTTAAGTGATAAAAATAATAAATAATTATCTATATTCTTAACTCTTGCAGATTCTTTTAAATATGTAATTTAAATATCTGCAGCTAATTTGTAATTCTGTACTACAAAACCTTTAGGGACTTAATTAATACTAGGTCCATTTGGAATTTTCTGTAATATTTTCTCAAATGCATTTTAGTATGCCAAGATATACCAATATTGGTCTTCAAGCAATTGTTCTCTTTTTATAATGCTGCTTTTCAAAGGCGGTGGGCTTATGGCGACCTTACTTATCATCCAAGATGTACAGGCTGTCTCCTTGAGAGATCAAGCCTTCCAATCCACATGTATTTTGTGAGCATACATATGTGGTTTTTCTATGAACATTTGTTCATTTAGTCTTTCAAGTTCACGGAGAAGGAATAAGGAAAAAGAGCACAAAAATTAAGGTCAGAGTCAGTGCCATCTAGCATTGAAGAGATCAGTTCTTAGATGACACCCCAGCTCTCCACAGTATTAGCTGTGGGAATTCAGCATTTCCTCATCTGCAACTGTAATAACAATAATCAGATTATATAAGATTAAATGAGATAAAGAGACTCAATGGCTCATCCTAGTTATCTGGCACTTGTAAAGTTCAAGGAGTACTGGCTATTGTTGTTATTATTATTATTATTGTTATTATTATTAATGTTTTAAGTTTAAAGAAAACTTTTTTGCTTTGGAATTTGAAAAAATAAAAAAAAATGTGAAGACATAATATTTTAAGAAATAAAATGCTGCTAGACTTCAATCAAAAATGTGAGTGCAAAGTACCCAGTATCAGCTTTCCCATCTCCAAGGATCTCTTACCATCAATCCTAACCATTAAATTAGGCACCGCTCTCCCTCATTTATAACTCAGAAAAAAGCTGTATTAAATAAAATAAAGCAAGTCTTAAGCAAATGACTTCCACACAGAAAACCAATAAGTTTAGATAGGATTTTCCTTATCTTATTTTTAGAATAAGCTACAAAGCAATTCTGCTAAGACCAAGAACCACCACAGCCTACAATTTCCCAGAATTCATATAACTCCTTTCTGTGGTTGATGGTGTTACTGTCCTTGGTGATTCACCACCCTTGTTTCTGTGAAGAGCACAAGCCCACACTGCCACAAGTTCCTCTCTGGAGTCAGAATTTACTTACTCCACCCCTCCATCAGGCTCAGCTGGCTATGGGAGTGGCTTTGGCCAAAGAAATGTGAATAGCAGTGAGGAGTAGGAGCACATTTGGAGCTCTAATATCTTTCCACTTCTCTGTTTCCCTTCCCCAAGGAGAATGCCCTGCCTCAGATGGGGGTTATTCTTCCCCATGGACTTTGCAATGAAGAAGACACGATACTGATAGACTGCAGTTGACTTACAACCTGAGGAAGAAGTCAACCTTTGTTTCTGTAAGCCAATGAAACTTGGCATTATTAGTTACTGTAGACATAGCTGACAAAAAAACCAAGGAATGCACCTTCATTCATTTTATTAGTTTATTAATTCAATTCATGGCATATTGGTTGAGTGTCTATGACTCTATAATGTGTGGAAACACAGCCTTTAATAAGCTAGATCCATTGCCTGACCTCTTAGAATTTACAGTCACACATTAGTATGTACCCATTTCCCATTTTTCCAAAAAAAATCTAGTAATTACAAATATAAGCAATAAGTGATTCCTTTAGTGTAGCACTATCTAACATGGTCCTACCACACAAGAACTGGACCTAAGAAGAATCTGACAGAAAATCAAGAAAAATCAGGGAAATTCCTGATAAGGAGAATGGATCCCTGAAAACAAACATTAAAGTTTATCATGACAACTGCTTTTTAACACAGACAGTGAGACACTGGCAAAGGTCCCTGTGTTTAGGTTATTGACTCCATCACAATTTGATTTTTAAGTGAAAATACTCACAGAGCACTGCCCAAACCTTATAGTGTCAGCACCAAACTGGAAAAATGGAAAGGTTAAGATGAAAATTAGCTCTAAATAGTCACTGGCAGGGCCTCAAGCGTGTCTGGATTCAGAGATGGGGAAGTAATGACCGTTGTTCACTGTGTCCAGGGAAGAGACACTGGAAGCTGTGTGATCTTTACTGGAGTGTTAAAGACCCCAGGACTCTTCATCAACTATCTAAGCCACCTCATTCGAGTCCTTAAAATAGATTCTAATGCTGGAGATAATCTCCTATAAGAATCTGTCGGGATTCTTAAAAATATTCTTTTTATTTGATCATTTCTTTTTTCTGTTCCTGCATTAGTTTCTGGATCATCCTGGTAGTTTTTGCATTTGTTTTCTTTTAGGAAAAAAAACCCCACAAAACCAAAGAAGAGGTTAAGGTTAAGGCCATAAAAATCCATTAGCGAGAGATCACTGTGCCATGTGAGTGCATGGTACATTGTCTTAGGGCTTAATGAAGATAGAAGGGCAAAGCCACTGAACTTTTCAAGAATTCTTCGGCAAACCATCTTTCTAGGCAGGAGAGGTTAAGTACTTTAAGTTCCTTCCAGTTGGATGGCACTGATTTTTATCTGAGAATTTAATATGACCCTTCTGAATGAGGTACTGCATAAATTCTTGGTAATATTTTGGTAATTCTAAAAAGATCACAGTCAGGACCTCAGAAACTGACAGTAACAGGCATGCAATCAGACAGAATGTGCAGAATAAAGCTGGGGACAACAGAACCTTCTGGTTCTCCCTTATGTGATTGCTTTATTTTTGATGTGGACACCTTCAAGGATGATGTACAAAGTACTTTTCACATGATGTATAAGTACTGTTACCAAATTTATAAACTAACAGCATGTGCTTCTCTAGGTTTGACTAAATTTAGCAAAGTATGCTCACTTCACCTTTCTTGGAGAGGCAGATCTAAAACTCCAGATAAATTTATCTGAATAAATTTTCTGTAGTTTGAGCTCCTCTGCAAAGTGAAGGAGCTACAGTTGAATTCTTGCTGAGCTTATATTTATAGACTTCTGATCCTATGCTTTATGGGTGGGGACATGCTTTTATGGGTACTATAAAAACCCACATTCTTCAGTGAAGAACACACAAGGGATACAAGAAGAAAGAGGCCTATTGATACCCTAACATTCTGTCTTCTACAGTCTTAGTGCCATTGCTTTGGCTTAGGTTCTCATTATATCCTGCCTGGACCACAGCCTTCCAACCGGACTTGCTATCTCCAGTGCTATTTCTGCTTCTTTCTTAAAAACTAGCTTTGGTTTCTCTCTCAACTATTGATGTCACTTCCCCAGGCAAAACCCTCCCAGTGCTTTCTATGACCTATAGCAGAGTTTCCCACATAGCCCAAGTATTTCCCTCAGGGCTAGGTGGAGATGTTCTTTTAATTGTGCCTGAATGCTATAGAGCAATTCCCTATAATAAAGAATATTACATTTTATTATAAGTTTAAGTAAATAGGAGAAAAGATATAGAGTTAGAAAAAAAAAATTAGGTGTTTTTCAAATGCCTGCCTTTTGGGGAGACCTGCAAGATTAAAAAAAGCAAAATCCTTTAAGAAGAGCATCCAGGAACTCTAGAGGGTTCATCTACTTGTTTTAGTCATCGTCAACCCCAGCAACCACAAATGAATTATGCACCATTCCTCAAATCCCAGTGTCATGTTCTTGTGTACTACTGTGTTATTTGCATATTAATTGTCTCCCAACTGAAATGTGGTTGAGTTTGTTTGAAATGTTTCCTTTCATTTTTTTTTTCTTCTGATGAACATCCATTATCTATCCATCCACCTACCCAAAAGCTCAATAAAAATGTCACTTTTAGCCAGGCACAATGGTGTACACCTATAATCTCAGTGGCTCAGGAGGCTGAGGCAGTAGGATCGAGAGTTCAAAGACAGTCTCAGCAAAAGCAAGGTACTAAGCAACTCGGTGAGACCCTGTTTCTAAATAAAATACAAAATAGGGCTGGGAATGTGGCTCAGTGGTTGAGTTCAATCCCTGGTACCTGCCTCTCCCTGCAAAAAAGTCACTTCTGCTGCATGGATTTTTTTTTTTTCTCCAACCATGACTAGGAGTCACTCCTATGAACGCTCTGGACCCTTCTTCTTTTATTACAGTATCTGGATTGCTCCTAGATAGTGACATCCCTTTTTGCAGGGGCTGTTTTGTACTCACACTCTGCTTTCCAACACAGCACCTGGCATTTGGCAGCTATTCTATGAGATAACTCTCCACTGGTGACCTGGGCTTAGGTATTTTCCTCTTCACATCTAGTTCATGTTTATATCTGCTTCTTTCAGGAAAATCACGTATCTGGGTTTGAAATATATGTGGACCTATAAAAATACATGTGGATGATCATGGTAAACACCATGTTTATTGTATGAGATTCTATGACTTCTTCAGGTCAACATTGCCATCCCTTTTTTGGCAATTTCATTGGGTTTAAAGCAATTTTTTTGAAAGGACAGGATTTAAACTATTTCATCTGAAATTAGAGACAGTAGAAAGTCTTAATCATACCAAGTAATTTACATACAATTCTCATTATGATATATTCTCATTTATAATAATTCAGAGACTTCACCATATGACAGGCACTGTACCTCGTATTTTACATAAATGATCACATTGAGTTCTTATTTCAATCTGAAAAGAAGGGTCTACTATTATCAACCATCTTACAAATAAGAGAATTGGAAATGTAAGAGGTTAGATTTAAGGATCTTGACCTTGTACTAGGTAACAGAGCTGTTGGTGAAGCAGTTGGATTTGAATTCACACAAAAATGCAATTCCTGTAAAATAGGAGTGAGATACTTCAAAGAGGACAAATTAAATGTAATGAATAAGAGAAAAAAAAACAACCTTTTTAAACTTTAGTAGTTTCAAGCAAACTATTCTAGAAGAAACTTTCATGTCCTTTTAATAGAAGGATACACTCAGTTTTTATTCTTCTGAGATAAGAAAAAAATATGGGATTAGTAAAGTTGTTGGAGGTATGCTAATATCTACTGACAGGATGAGATTAAAGGAATGTGTTTCAACTTTTTACCCTCTGAAGGTCATGTCTGAAAAGTCAAAACAGAATGAAATTCTGCAACTGAAATCCAAAAAACATGTGACCTGTTTTACTCTACCTACCAGACTGAAAATGTGTTATCCTTTTTGAGATTCAAGTCAACATTCATTCATTATTTAAATAAACAAATTAGAAAATGTTCTCATGAGCTTTCCTGCTCCTTACATCTATAAAAGCACTCCAATTATAATCACCACTACATTATTCTTCCTCTGGAACATTCGGTACTCTGCTAAATCAAATAAGACCTGGAGATAAATAAATTTGTGTGCATTTTCAATGTTTTTACAAAATGCGCTTGAGTTCTTTCGAGGTGACTTCCACTGTTTTAAAAGTTTACATGTATTTATTTTTGTCTGTTAAGTCAATGAAAGATATTGATCAAGTCCTAATGGGCGTCTTGGATTGAAGACTCTACCTAGTGCTTTCAGAGTTCTAACAATTTTCATCTCTCTGAACTGACCCACAGAAATAGCCATCACATGCCTGGAATTTTCTTTTTGGTTGTTTTCTGTGATACCTTAACCTCTCCCTGTCTCCAATTGTAGGGACATTTCTAGGAACAGAATTTTATTCCCTTACTCCTTAACCTGTCTCTGTCTTGTCATCACTTTCAGTTTCATAGATTTAGTTGCCATTTGGGAAATGATTCCCAAATTGCCTTGTTTCATTTATTTATTCATCAAACTAAGGATAAGGACCTCTTTCTGGAGCAAGGAAGGGCTCAAGGAAGGGTCAAAGGAAACCAGCTGTTCTGAATGGAGGTGGGGTGGGCTACCACTGGATAATGTCTAGCCCATATCCTGTGTTCCTGACTCTTCCTGTCTTGGTAAAGACTTCATAAAGGAACGAACTTCTGAAGAAGCAGGCAGGCAGATTTGAGGCAGGAAGAACAGCACAGAATTATAAGGCAAGACTGAAGGATAAGTAGAGCTCTTGATTCAGGCCTCCAAGATGCAGGTCAGGGAGGGGCCTAAGATGAAGTTGGAAAGCCAGGTAAGAATCAGACACAACAGGCTTCCTTCTCCTGGCAGAGTAAGGCTCCACACAGGAATGTTTGCATTATATAGAGGACTTTGGGGTTTTATTCCAATAAACCTGCTATAGGTTGAAAAGATCTAAGTTGAAAATGTATTTATAACCCAACCTACAAACATCGTAGCTTAGCAACACAGTACAACATAGGGACTCGGTTGTATTGCTGCAGCATGCAAGAGAGTATAACTGCATATAACTAGCTTGGGAAAAGAGCCACACTCAAAACTTAAAAGTATGGTTTCTATTGAATATTGCCATTCTTTTTTCACCACTGAAAGGTCAAAACACTGTTAAGTGGAATCATCTCAAGTCAGGGACAGTCTGTATGAAGACTGTGATCATAGCAAAGTAGGGAAGATGCACAAGAGAAACTGTGTCCCATTTACCTTTCAGCTACACTTTGCTGGCAGTTATGTTATACATAGCAGGCATTCATTAGTGATTTGCTGAATAGATGATCCTAAACAGAGTTCAAGATAATTTCAAAATGAGCTCTTTTTAACATATGCTCAAATGATGACTGATTGTACTCTGAAGTTCACTTATAGCCAATTGTTTGGAATCAAGTTTTTCCATATGAGAAATCACAAATATTTGTTATGATCGCAAACCACATTTTAGACTGATACCTAACCTAAGCATTGTTTTAGAGAAAGGAAATTCCAAGTAGAAATTCCTACTGTCTATCTGCTGTGGCAGTAGAAGGGCTGGGTCACGGAATCTTATTAACTAAATGTTCTTTTCTATCTACTAAGGAAAATGCAGTCAGTGCAAAAAAAAAAAAAAAAATCAATGCTCACGCACACGCATGCGCACACACACAAACATACACACGAAAACACAAACTTAGAATCAACGATATCCTTGTTTCCTGAATGTAATCAGCACCAGTAGAGTGAAAAGCTCCAGACTGGGTCTCTGCTGAATATCAATCAAATGCAAATTCGATGGTGCCCACAGCTTTATGCCCTATACACCTGCTTATAGTACTTAAATTCCTGAAAACAACCAAAGAGCTTGGCAGTGTATTAGATGCTTAGGTTATAAAAACATGAACAAGAAATAGTACTTGTCCTGCAAAGCACTCACATACTAAAGTGGGAGAAAGAAACAGGGACAGTTATATTCCAGTTGGTGTGGGTTAAGGCAGAGGAAGCTTCTTGCTAACTTAGCCTTGCCTGGAGGGATCAAGGAAGGCTTCACAGAGAAGGGGGCATTTGTATTAATTCCTTTCAGCTAAGGGGAGTCTTGCAGATGGTCAAGAAGGTATGGGGTTTGCAGAAGTTATTGTCTGTCCAAAAGTGTGAAGCTTTGGGAGAAATGAAAACAGCTCTTTGGAGCTGCAGAACAGAAGGGGATTCAAGGAGGGAAAGAGTGGGCAGGAATGGGATTATGAACTGCTTTATAAATTGCTTAGTGTTTGATTTTTATTACCAAGAAGAGAAGAGTATCAAGAACAGGCCTGAGATGCAGAGAATACTGATACCCCAGAGACAGGCAGAAACATTCAGTAAGTATTTGTTGAATTACACTCAAGCCAGAATTCTTGTTTTCAAAAAGCCCAGTTCCTGCACTTACAGTCAAAAGATTCACTGTATCTCAAAAACCCCATAACCACAGAAAACCCAACAACAATTTTTCATAATGATGAATGTTCAATCAGATATAAAATCCTCAGGTATTCATAAATGTACTAAATTCAGGTGAATTATTTAAGCATGTCTGTATGTAAATAAGAGTTAAAAGAGTCAGGGCAGATTTTTCTAGAAAAAAGGGAGTCACTGGTATTCTGTTGTTTTTGCCTCCCATTTGCTTTTAATCATGTCTACTACAAATTAACCTATTGCTTGCTTAACAGAAGTGAATGCATACATTCAGAAAGCGGTTTGACTTTTAGAAATAGAAAGTAATGGGTAGATGAACAGGCAGCTAAATATCCCAACTATGTTTCCAAAATTTTTCTACAATCTGTAAGTGCATCTAAATACCTCATGTAGACGTTTACACCTTATACAATTACTTCAAGGAGGTCCAGGAAATAAAAGGTTTATCAGCACAAGACAGAAGGCCACATATAACTGATGCATTCCATTTTATAATGCAACAAGATCAATTGAGATTTTGGAGATCTGGAGGATATGGCCAGAGAACATGACTCCTGCCATACATTCACAGTCAACATCAATATGTACCACTGCCATTTATGCTTGATTAAAAATTTAAAGAGAGGATTAGCTCTAACCCAAAGAAGCAATATAAATCATTTTACTTCCAAACTTAAGTATAAAATGTAGCAGAACTCTTGGTCAGTAACATAAGTGTGTCATAATAATTTTGACAATGAAAATCATATCTGTTATATTCAACAGAGAATTAGCTTCCTCTTACAGAAGCTCTTAAAACTCCTCATCTAGGCAAGTATTTAAATCACTTACATAATATTTAATTTAGCTGTTCTTCCACTAATCTCCTTTAATGGAGCCATTGGGTAGGCACTGAATTCTCACCATATGTGGAATTCAAAGGGTACATACAGTAAAGGATACATTTAAAGGGAACTCCTGCTACATTTATCAGTGCTAATAAATAAAATTATAATACACTATAATATTGTTAGCCTATTACTTGGCATTCAAGGGAAAAAGTACTTCTTGGAGATAGTGTGACTAATACCAATAAATTATACGAGTATCATTTTGCACACACAAAATATTAATTGACAGATCTCTTTTGGGTTGATCAAAGCAATTAAATTCGTTCTCTGTTAGTTACTGAAGCCATACTAGCTTCCACCTAAAAATGAATTTAAATATGTTTTAATGAACTACACAAGTATATTCCAAGCAACCTGTGACCTACACAGATCTAACCATGGGCATAAAATAAAAAGAGAGTCTTTCTCTGCACCTCGTTAATGAAGTCCCCGATGTCCCCAGGGTGTGGGGCTGCAGATCGGACTGGATACTGTGGCTCAGCGTGGATGGGTCTCTCATCCAGCCGCCGGATTCCCACGGGCTTGATGGCATCAGGCTCCACTGTGTCAGGCTGCTGGAGTTGGCTCAAGTCATAGTCCTGCAAAAGACAAAATCAAAACTCCATGGTAGATGGGCACAGAGATGGAAAATTCCAACCTTTGTTTTTAAACACATACTCAGAATGCATAGAAATGAGTGAAATTTAACATAATGGAAAAGTTGCCACTAGGAGTTTTTCATGTTATGATTAAATATTTCTTTCACACAGCTCTTTCTTCTGTGTTTTTCATTTCTACAGTCTGTGCTCCATCTGCTTTAAACCGTGCCTCATCATTTCCCAATGGGAAACAGCAGTGTGATGAGGTCTCTCCATAAAATGACTAAAAAAAAAAAAAAAAAAAAAAGACTAGAACATATAGTTGTACCACGGAAGGAAAGAACTAACCTAATGTCTTTAAGATTAAAAAATAAATAGATAAAAGTGATGAGGGGGCTTTCTCCTGTTCCCTAAGGGAAGGCATCGGTGCATCAGGGTCTTGAAGGCATTCTAGGTCCCTCTTTCCCTCTCATGGTCCAGAGCAGAGTCCACAAATTACAGTCTGTGTAGCCTATTTTTCCTTAAGAATGGCTTTTACATTTTCAAAGGATTACTTAAAATATCAACAAAGAATATGCTACCAGGATTATATGCAGTCTCCCAAATTTGAACCCTTTCCTATCTGATAGAAAGAGTTTGCCAACCTCAGCTCTAGGGGGGCTGGGCCAGGAAGTGTGGAGTTCCTTCCAATGCAGCCCTCTGGAATGTCCTGGAAAAGCAGCCTGTCCACTTGCAAAGAGGCAGAGTAGAACCCATGAAGAAGGATGCTCTGGGCACAGGCTGAGCCCTCAGAACTGTGTTCAGCTACTGCGTCAGCCAACTGTATAAAGACACTGGGGATGTATAAAGACACTGACCAGAGGTGGAACTGAATTGAAATTTTAGGTTTGGGCATTTGCTTTGTCCTTTTGAAACCTCTAAATTTTGGAGCTATAAAATGTCATATCCCCAGCTTAACCAAGATGCTCCAATTCAACACTGACATTTTATGAGAGTACTGATTTTCGGGTACTTCCTTGGTTTTAGTCTTTAGTGACCTCTCTGTCTGGGCTCAGCTTAAAACCTCTCACAACATCTCTATAGTGGTTTTGATTTATTCAGCACTCAAACATTTACCATGTTTGGCAGTGTTCTGGGTGTTTTACACATGTCTGCTCACTTAATCTTCTTAACACATTTTATCATCCCCTTTTAAGAGACCAGGATACCGAGTTTCAAGTAACTCAATATGTTGCCTATGGTCCTAGATCTATGAAGGTATAGGAACACACTCTGACTTCAAATGCATTGGACTCCACAGCCTGGCTCTTCTAGTGGTCACCTGTGACTGTGAATCCAGACTGAGTTACAAGGTTGGATTTAGGGAGGAAAGAACTAGATAGATGAGCAGGAACAAAAAAGAATGCTGAGAGGAATGATTAAGAAGGAGACGAAGGAGACGAGGGTCACTCAATTTCAGACCCACTATGTGCCAAACACTGTAGCAGACTCCAGACAAGGGTTTTCTCACCACTCATACTTCCTAAAAAACCCGTGAAGCAAGTTTTATTATCAACTCTTTAGAAGAAAGATGAGGACATTGCCACCATCACGCAGCTAGTACGTGATTTGGATGGGAATCGAATCGAGGTGCGTCTGTCTTTGATGTATCTGACTTAACCCCTTGCTCTTGGAGATGCTCTGATCATGACAACACTCCCCAAGAGTCATCCCTTGCCGAGAGCTTCATCCAGCCTGACAGGTACCATGATGAAAAAGCTCTGCCTCTCCTGAGTGCAACATGATGTGGAAGGTGAGGTAGATGCACACAGAGCTGGAGACACACAAACTTGGTCTCTCATGAGATATAAAGAACTCTGAGGGAAAACTGGCTTTAGATTTGAACCCTGAACTGTAACTGGGCTAAGGAGAAAGCGCTGCTGAATCAGGAACATGAGCAAAGGCATGGGAATGCTGTCAGGACAGAGTTCAAGTCATTCACAGAAAAATGAATGAAAACAGCCTGACCTTACACAAATGTGCTCTGTTTTCAATTTTACAGAACTTATAATTGTGAGTCCTAGAATATCTTAAAGGCCTACATGAGACAATATGTGAAAGCCTTTGGAATGTTCACATGCTATACCAGATAAAAAGAGATTTATTTAGAGAATTTAGAATGCTTTCACACTATGAAGCCTGGTTTCCCAGGCCATGTTTAATTGGATAACCACCACGCACAAGAGAGTGGGGTAAATCGTGAATAAGTGTGCATTCTAACAATTACCAAAAGCTTTTCCTAGAGGGGAAAATACTGATAAGTGTATTAATGACAGTTAGTAAATGTGTTACCCCAAGGGTAGAAAAAGCTTCATTAGAAGTCTGAATTACACAAAAACAGGTAATTGAATCTGGTGTTTAAGGACTGTCTTTTATCTGGTGACATATCCCTTGAGAGTCCGGGATTTATTATATGATAGTTCAGTTTAACAATGATAAGAATATGGAGGCATCTCTTTTATACAACCAAAAACAAAAAAATAAAAAAACAAAACACTTACATGGTCTTTGCCCGTGCTATTCTGTACCTGGAAAGAATCTCTACTTGGACTTCTCATAAAATGCACTATATCCTAAGGTTACAAATAAAAATACTTTTTTTTTTTTTTGTACTGGAGATTGAGCTTGTGGGCATTCAACCACAGAGCTTATGCCCAGCTCTATTTTGCATTTTATTTAGAGACAGGGTCTCACTGAGTTGCTTTGGAACTTGCCACTCTCCTGACTTAGCCTCCTGAGCTGCTGGATCACAGGCATGCTAAAAATGCTTTTTGATTGGCTACCAGTGTTTCATAAATGTTCAAATAAGTCTCCAACATTTAAACATAGGCATATCTCATCTGAAAGCAGGAAGTTCTGCTAAAGAGAGCTCACATTTTACATAACAATGCTTTGCCACTGATAGCAACTCTTTCCTTTGGACAAGGTCAGTGCCTCCTCCCCTCCTGCTTCACTTAGTGTTGCCTATCTAGCTTACTTATTATTAAATAAGAGCATGTTAATTCTCAGGTTTTGATCTTTCTTTATTCATAGTTATTTCCTACTACCATAAGAACCATAGAACAGGAACTGTCCTAAACTTCTTTGGTTCGGCTCAGTCCTTTTAATTCACAATGTGCCAGACCTTCAGAAAGCATTCATACAAAATAAGAGTTGAATAAAACTTCATTAATGATTTTCCTCCCAGATATCAAAAGAGCAGCCAATGCAAGAAATGTGCTCAGATCACATTACACATTAGCAGTAATTCACAAAGGGGTGGAGGGGAGAGAGAACGAACCCTGATCTCACGTGTTCTGCTACATTTCACACTTCAGTTCTGAAAAATCATTGCCAAGAATCATTGCCAAGGTCCATGGTGAGTTCTCCCATAATTTATAGAAACCTATGAAGTTCCTCAATTACAATGAGATCAAAAGAAGAGTCATAAAGCCATCCATGTGCAGGAAACTAGAAATGGTTAAAACATACATCTCCGTGATGGCTCCTCTTTGTCTACTTGCAGTGTAAGATATAAAAATCTGATGGTGGTAAGGAGCATGTGGAAGTGCCCTCAACTCACAGGGAAGGGCTTTTCTGCTGACGTCCATCTGTGTTATACAGCTACAGTCTGATCTGAAGGTCCAATTTTAGACCTTTTGATAAAAGGTCGCCCTATGTGAATTTCCTAAATTATACATCTTTACAATCCCATAATGCTCTACTTAAACACACAAATTACAATGTGTAGAATGAGAATTATAATGGGAATTACAGAGACTGAAAATGTTCTCAAGATCTCTGGGTTCATGGTCTTACTTCTGAGGATTATAAACAATGAGAAATCTTTACTTGGTTCCTAAAACTCTGGAGAAAGAACTGATCTGAAAATTCTCTTACGACTATCAACTTTGACAGTGTTAGCTTCCCAAAGAAATTTAATTTTCCAGTGAAAGCCAAGGAAAATCTTGTTTAAACTAATGTGTGGAATACGTGTTAACTAGCAATGGACATTAAAAGTAGACATGGATTTAGGGTATTTAGAATACTAACATTGCAAGTAACAGCATTTTCTTTTCTCTACAATTCAAAATGTCTTAAGAGTGATTTAATTATGGGAAAGTTAGTAAGAAGTTAATAAATAGCTAAAGCTCTGCTTCTGGCTTTTCTTGAAAATATTCCACTACTTGCAATGATTTATAATTAGTTCAGAAAATAACTGCAAAATCTAGGTTAGAACATTAGGTTTTGCTTGATAAAATAAAATAAAAATAAAGTAAATAAAATAAAAGAGCATCAGAATAATTGCAATTCTTGAATCCCAGGCAAATAATTTGGGAAACTACCCTTGCAGACAGAATCTAGAGGATGTGATTTTTGACTATTTCAGGGGAAAACAAAATTATTCATTTATCTTTCTTCCTTTCAGGGAGTGCCTATTGTATGGCAAATACCATTTTCAGCTCTGAGAGGGAGAAGAAGGAAGCCAACCTTGGTCCCCTCACCTGTGAGGAATGACATTAGGTACTTCATGTGGTGTCTCATGTAATACAAATGAAACCCCTCAATCAAAGGTCCTTGCTCCCACCTGTTGATCAAAGCAGTTCAGCGAGACCAATGATTCAACCAAGGTCACAGACTCATTAAGCAGTGCCCAGGAAAACCAACAAATAGTTGGCTGAGCAAAGAAATGCTCCATTTAGTTTATTAACTGAGGAAGCCGTCAGAGGTTCAGTGCATGAAAGGAAAATTTGAGATGCTGATGCTAAGGAGGCTCTGGGCCGTGGTAAGTGAGATAGGAGAGACCTGAGTCCTGAGGGCCCTACACAGTTGGTTAGAACAAGCTCCAGCTGCCTACGCAACAGGGAATCCTCACTTAGGCCCAGCAAGGGTCTGGCATGTGGAGGAGATGGGTGGGTACTTGAAGTTCATGGTCCTTTTGAGAACCAGTGAGGAAAACCTATTGCTCTGTCCTAGGCAAGGACTGGCATGAGTAGGTATTTTCCTTTCATAGCAGCAAAGGTTTCATAACCTTAGAATTCCCATGCAGATGTAGTTTTAATCTCTTTTAATGTCTGAAGACAGAGTGACCATAAGAAATAAAAGCAGACATATAATTCTCAAGGAAAAACAATGTATCTGGAAAAAAGCTGACTATGGCATGTGCAAGAAAGTAATGGAAAGTGGAGAAGAACATTGTTATCTCACTCTCTATTAAAATAACTGAATAAAATAGTAAAATAATGATAAGGTGTCAACATATAACTATATAACTCCTGACAAGTAAGTCAAACACCCTTGCAAGCTTTATGTAAGTTACATTACAACCTAATTTTTCTTAGCCAAGTATAATTATGATGGTAGCCATCTTACACAGGTGAAATGCTATGAAAAACTAAATAAATCCTATGGATTATTAAAGGCTCCCCCAAATAAAAGATTTCCTAAAAGCCTTTCTGAGTTGAATTGTAAACTTAATCAAGATAACTTGAGAACTTAAGCAGATGAAGACTCCCATTCTCTATATTCATAGACATTTTTTATTAACATGAGAGAAAATGGATATAATTCTCCAGCAAAATCAATGTAGCTTTCCACAAAGCTGAGGTCCCACTACGAGGGACCAGTTCATTGTTCCTGTTTCCCTGGCTTCCTGTGAATGGGGTTCCACATAGCATCTTTCAAAATGCTATCTGTTCTCAGATTTGTGCATGAGCTGAAGGCTCTTTCTTTGGTACAAAAATTATGGTTCTGTTTCAGAACACGGGCACTGTTGAAATTTTACCAAGATGCATTTCCCATTGTGAATTTTTGGCATATTCTTTTGGGAAAAATGCAGCCAATGCACAATTCACTTTGAATCAACAAATACTTTCTAAGAGCCTCTTGGGTCACAGAGGTGGTTACTGATCTCCAAATAATTAAAGCAGTAGAGTATCTCAATTATCACAGGAAACGGGGAGTGAAGATATCAGGAGCTGTGGAGGAGGGGCTGCTACAGGAAAGGAAGATGTGGATGCGCTGAGCCTTCGGGGTCCAGTACAGGGACCCCCTTCACAAAAAACAACATGCTTCTGGGAATCTGAAATATCTTTTCTCGCCTAATGTCTGTAATTTCTCCCTTTTTGGGGGCAGAGTACCGGGAACTGAACTCAAGGGCACTTGACCACTGAGCCACATCCCCAGCCCTATTTTGTATTTTATTTAGAGACAGGGTCTCACTTAGTTGCTTAGTGCCTCACTTTTTACTGAGTCTGGTCTTGAACTCAGAATCCTCCTGTCTCCTCCTCCAGAGCCGCTGGGATTACAGGCATGCCCCACGGAGCCTGGCTGTAATTTGCCATGCTTTCTATGCAATTCAGTCACAGGCCCACAAAGAGGGATATATTCCTTAATGCCCCCAAGCATTCTCTATGTTGGAAGATAAAAGTATAGCCACTGAATGTATCTTCAATTCCATATTTAACCCTGAGAACCAACTTCTCCTCAAAAAAAAAAAAAAGTCACTGCTCAGTAAAAGATCAAAGTCATTCTATCTCAGCATGACCTATTATTTGATCTTGGAGGAGACATAAAAACAGATAATAAAGAAACAGCAACATTTGGTGGGGAATATGGTGAGAGAGAATAGAAATCCTTCCCGGGATTATGACAGATCATTCGGGAATTTCCTAAAGAAGAATATGTTTTGTTTTCAGATCATGGTATTGACTTAAAGAAAATGTATTCTAAAGTCAGAGTACCTTGATTCAAAGCCCGGCTTCCTCACAGCTTAAATGTGTGACCTTCAGCAGATTGCATAAATTGCCTGGGCTAACCTTAATAGTTAGTATTCAACCTTTGCACACACAAAAAGCTAATGAGGACTCCATAGCAATGCTCAACAAACATCTTCTGGGAGGTCCACATAGTAAATATTTTAAGCTTTTGGGGCCACACAATCTCTTTTGCAATATCTCAACTCCACTGCCACTGTGGCATACAAAATATGTCAACAATGGGCATGGCTCATGGCTCTGCTCCAGTAAATCTGTGTTCATAAAAATAGGCAGTTGGTGGCTATGGATGCCGGTCAAACTTTGACCAACAGTATTTTGGCAACTTAAGTCTTTTTTCCCCCCTTTTGCACAGTGCTGACCCCTACTTGGTATTCAAATCCTTATCATTTGTTATTACGGGCTATTGATAAATTATCATTATCTCAAACATAAGTATAATAAGTTTATGATTAGTCAGGAGAAATGAATATTAAAATCAGTTACTTAAAATATTATGTTCAGTCACATGAAGTGACAGGAATAGCAAAGACTCAGGTTTAATAAGCAATAGGGATGGGTACTGACCGGCCCAGAATATGTGTTGTTTGTAGCCTAGCAGTATGCGTCCCCTGCCAATAAGTGTGTTGAGAATGGCATGCAAAAAGGGAATGATAATGTATTAATCCAATTCCTGGTGAAACTCTGCTCTTGTGAAATCATTTCAATAAATAAAATATGCTATTGCTTGCAGGTGGGCATAAATGTATGAATAACTTGGAAATGTCATTAACAAAGCATTATTAGCCAATAATGAAAACATTGAAAGTGGTCTCCAATTATATCCAGATTGGAGAGTTTGCTTATAAAGCAAAATTATTTTATATAACAATTATTTAAAGGAATTAAATACATCATGGTTGAGTTACGCAAATTCATTCTCCACTTGGGTCAGATGGCTGAGCTTGTTTGCCTAACGTGGGGTTGCTTCTTGAGATGGGCATGGTGTCTATGGAGACCTCCTGGCTCATGCTGTGATCTCTTGACTCAGAGAAGTACCTGTTTGGCCCCAAGGAGCTATCTTGTATCCACGTTCCATTCCCTTGTCTAGGCATCTTGCCTGGATTTCCGATTTTAGTTTCTGTTGTCCAAATTTATATGTTATTGTTTTGGTAATTTGATTGCTCAGATTGACTGTCCAGATTTTAACTTTGTTAATGTGCTCAATTTTGCAAGCCACACTTAGCCAATTAGTTGGGTCTTACCTTTTGCCTAGTCTAAAGCCAGACTTCTAGTGGTCATTTAATAAGCTGTGGTCTAGCCCCCAGCCTTGCTGGTCTTATCCAGTATCACCTGCCCACTATAAGTCAGTAAGACTAAATAAAATTTCCACCACAGGGTCTCCAGCACAGTGCATAAGTGTCTGAACTCTTTAGATGTATACACCTGGGTTCGAAACTGGACTAGTAGCATTGTCACTTCATAGAGGCTTTGGGAAAAATGTCATAAGAGGCATGCAAACTAAAAACATAGTACATCACATGATATAGCATAGGTATTCAACAAAGCCTAGCATTTCAAAACACTGCCATCATTTCCTGCAGGAATCAGAGATATTGAAGGATTAAAATGAAGTGATCAGGAGTGCAGTTAATTCTGCAGGTAGAACTGCAGACCAAGTTAGAAATGCAGGAAGAAGATCCAGTGCTGTTCAACTAACATTCTCTGAGTGCTGCTAGGTGCCACCTGTCCAAATGATAGAATAAAAAATGACTAAGACAAGTCTTACCAGCCTAGGGTTAGGACTTGGGCTGAACAGTTCAAAATAGAGAGGCATGGATACTGTGGAGCCCAGAGCAGAGAGAGCCTTGGTTTATCCTGGGACCCCCAAACAAGGTTTCTTGAGATGAATCTTGATGGCTAAGCAGGTGAAGACATGAATTAAGCCAAGAAAATATAGCAATATAGTACAGAAGTAGAGGTAGTTCATTGCTACAGCAGTTTAAAATGTTACGTAGGAGGGGCAACGACAGGAGAAACTGAGTCATCAGCTCTCAAAGTCTGCATTCCTAAAAGCCAAATCCCAGGTCATGGAATTATGTGTTCCATGAGGCCCCTGAACTCTGCTGAACATACTTTCTGTGTCAGGGAGATTCTGGAGATCTTGTTCACTTAAGTTCTGAGACTAATTTCTACAAATCACATGAGAAATCAATTTCATCCAAACCCCCCCCCCCCAAAAAAAAAAAAAAAAGACAACTGACACAGAGATTAAATCTGGATCTTTTCAGTTCTAGAAACCCTGGCTACTAAAAGTAACTCCTATCAAGTCTCCCTTTTTCCTGAAATTACCTGTGATTACTGACATGTGCATGTGCTAAGGGCCCTGCTGAAAAAGAGAATGACAGAAAGTCCAGAGTGACACAAAGTACCAGGTGCTTTCTCCAGATAAAGGGAAGCTACCCTTCGTGGTTTGTGGTGAGCCCTTCATCCTGATTTCAGGCCCGTCTTGTTTTCATCAGCTGTGGAACATTCTGTCTTGAGTGTGTCTAGGAACACACTTCCTCTGGCTCAGAAAGATGCAGCTTGTTGTTGTGGGGTAAAAACTGTTCTTGTAGAACCTCCCTAAAAACTCTCCTCACTCTTGACAACTAACCTGGGTTGGGGACAGACCTGATGCTGATCACTAAACCCATTTATTCCTCTTTCAAATAGTGGCACAGCAAAAAATATATTTCCCAGGAACTTGGGAACAGAAGTGATGTGTACCATTTCCAGGCCTGGCCCCTAAATCCTCCTCCACATCCTGTCGCCAGCCAGTGATTACAAGTCCATATGGATGGGGTGGCCTTGGAAACCACGTGTGGAGGTGGAGCTGTGGGCACATGGTGTCCTTAAATGACCATGTAGAACAAAGCTCCCTCCTTCACACCAGATGCCCATGACCTTCCACTCATTTACTATGAGGCAGGCAAGAAACACATTTCAATTAGGTTTCATCATTGAAGTCTTAGTTAATAGTGGTAAGCTATTTTAACTAGTACACCTGGCTAAATATATTTGGGTGGCTAACCCACTTTATTTTCTTTTAAACCCGTAATACAGAAAACTATCCTATGGTTTCAGGACTCCATGGTACCTTCTCCTCATAGGAATCTGTTTTTATTATTTCAAAGAGTAATAAGTAGTATATAATTTAATCAGGGTCTGAAAAACAAACATCTATAAAGTACAGGCTGATCATAAAAACCAGTCAAGCTGGTCCGGTAGAAAAAGAAAGAATTGGCTGGAAGCTGCTTGTCTTGCTTAAAGAAGAAAGCTTCTATTTAGTTTCTGATAATTGCATCCTGTCAGAACGAAGACCACGTTTCTAGATCTTTCCATTTTTGTAAAGGATTGGGAAACAAGAACTTTATGTGAATTTTTTTCAATTTTTGAATTCCGCTGGCTAAATGAAACACAGCCGTGGGCTGTGTAAAAACAAACCTTAGGGTGTGAGCTGTTACAAAAATTTTAAGTGACACAGAATCCATCCTTCAGATGTTGGCATCCAAACCATCAGGGTGGCTATCAGGTGCTTTTTCTGGGTGTTCAGACCACCTCAGATGCCTAAACACTAGCCCTGAGCACATCGGTAGAATTTAAGAAATCAAATTTGCGGATTCAGGCAGAGTCCTCACTTCTAGAATGTGTAACCCACCGTGTTCACTAGCCCAAAGGTGGGGGGAAATGGGGCAGCAGAAGGTATGAGAAGATTGACCTGTGACACATTGATGAGAGCCAAGAATCCCAGCGTGGTCAGGAGAAAACTCACACGGGACCTCTAGTTGGCCACTCGGCCCTTCCATCACATCCTGTGCTCTGACAGTGTCAGTTTTAATCTCCTTCGCTAACTCTGCCTGTGGAGATGATAAGCCCTGCTTCCCCAAAACTCACACTGCTCCCAGGAGTCACCACCCATGGCCCAAAGGGCTTCGGCCTGCATCCATCCATGGCCACTTGGGCTCCCCCACCATGAACCGCAGCACCTTCTGTCATAGACTAAGAGTACCCACAACAGCCTATGGCTCTGGGAACCTTTCCAAGCCCAAGACTGAGAGCAAAAGAAGCTGCTGGGTGTCCTAGAGCCTGCTCCAAGGAGGGGACATGCCCACAGGCTGTGTTTTAATTGTTTTGTTGAACATGAACTTTGCCCAGGTTGTTCTAAAATAGGGTGAACATACCAGCTTCTTTGGATGCAAGCACAGAAGGATTTAATCATCACTCTGCTATCTGATAACAGTGTGTGCCTACTTTTCTTACTGCTGCGAGTGGAAGTCTAGTGAAATCATGGATGTAATGCACTTAGTACAGTGTCTAAACACAGGGAACAACATATAGCAGCTCTTGCTAACTTGATGAGAATGATGCTGTCTGAGGTCAAGTGATTTAGGTAAGTCTTGAGTGTCCTAAACATCACACAACAGATAAGTGCTTGTTTAATATAAGAACAATCCTAATAAAGTCTAGGCTTCAAAGAGCAAGGAGGAACTGTTTTATGTCCTGGGGCTAAAAGAGGAGGCTCCCAGGGAAGTGAGTGATCAGCTGTATTGTACATTCTCCCTGATTTTATTAGTGCTGCTCCTATGGAAGGAACTAGATGCAGAGATCACTGAGAGCCGATACTGTATCTGCAACCAGCCCCACTGGCCAAAAGGGCACTGAAGGACATTTACTAATGAGGGTAATTAAACATGACTCCAGATCCAACAAAAGGCCTGCTGGTGATAGCAAAGCAGATAAAGAAGAAACCTCGCCCTCTGAAAAGAGACTGGACATTATATTAAAAGTGTCTGCACAACAGCCAGATAACTGCTCCTGCCAGAACCCACCCAAGGCCAGATTCAAAAAGGGCCCAACCCTGCCTCCTGAGCAGAATATCCACAAGTTCTGATGAATGTCTACAACACCCAAGAAAGGAAAAAAAAGACACAGGGGAATTGTTCTTTCTTTTCTTAGGCTCATCTTATTTTGCTAAGAAATAAGCAACCTTGTTATGTTAGGTGAAGTAAGCCAAGCTCAGAAGGTCAAGGGTCATATGTTTTCTCTCATATGTGAACACTAGACAGGAAAAAGGAAAAGAAAGATGTGTGTCTGGGGGTCGGAGAATCTCATGAAAATCAAAGGGAGATCAGTAGAAGAAAAGGATGAGGTGGGAAGGGGGAGCGAGAAGGGGAAAGTACTGGGGAGTGAATTGGCCAAATTATATTGTTATATGTGGATTGTGTATGTATGAATATGTAACAAAAAATCCCGTCATTATGTACAACTATAATGAGTCAATAAAAATGTGGAAAGAGAAAAAAAATGGAAATAAAGTAAGGGTTATTTAAAAAAAATGGAAATTAGCAACCTTGGCATGGAACTTAAGCAGATAGAGATGCTAATCAAAGGCAGGGAAGATAAGGACTATCCTAGTGAAGGACTGTTTTGCTCTGATTTCTTTCTAATCAGTTGGTTGCCAATAAGAAGGAAGAATATGAGTTTCTGCTCAGCCAGTTTCAGTCTGACCTTGAGACAGTGGCTACAGACTTGCCCTTGTGATACCTAAAGTCATCCCTTGGTATTTACCGGCTGCCTGAATTGACCTCCGAGCCCCACCGATTCTCCAAAGCTGGATAAACAAAATGTGGTTAATTCTTATAAGAGAATACTATTCAGTGGTAGTAAAAATGATCCATTAAAAGACTGTCTAGCTCAGACACCAAACAGAACAGACAGACCTGTGTCTGCTTATCACAAATCATGTCCACATACTCTGGAATAATTCTCACCCACACCTTGAAGACACATGTGCTCTGTAAAATGATAGTTAAGTGTGATAAAGATTGATTATGACTTGTCTAGAATATAGCATTGCACCAGTCCCATTTCCAAGGACTAAATCTTCAAAATACTAATGAAAAGTATGCATAACACCACATTACCTAAAAGGTTTAATGCACACCACAAAGAAACAGGATTCCTAACAGGAAGCCACAAATGAATTATGGAATATAGACAGGTAAAGTCTATTTCAGAAAAGCTAGATTTCTCAGGAATTAACCATGATTTTAAGATTGAAAGTAAGAATGTCTCTTTAGACAATGAAGCACTTTACACTTAGGAAAGTAAGACTGTTAAATATTTTTTTTTTCTCTTAAGGAAAAAAAATAACAGAATCCAACAAAAATCTTAGAAAAAACCTTGAATAATACTCTTACAGAACTGACTTTATCAGGTATCAAGACTTTAGAAAGTGACAATGATTAAAACAATATGGTATTAGACCAAAATTAGACAAACTGAGCAAGAAGCTGACCCACAGACCCACACATGTATGATTATTTGCTTTGTGACAATGAACCATGATTACTTTTTTTTTTTAGTAAATATAGCTGGATATTCATAACAAACCCCCAAATTCCTGATCCATATCTTATACTAGATAGAAAATAAATTACAAAAAAATATAGAAGTAACAAAAGGCAAAATTGTAACTACTTATCACAATTACGATAGGTAAAATTATAGAGCTTTAATAAGATAATATAAAGATATTTTGGGGGAATATTCATTACACTGAAATAGATAACAGTTTTCTTCAATAGGATATAAAAACATTAAGCATGATGGGAAAAAATAATAAAGTGGACTTGACTTCATCAAAATTAAAACTTTCTGCTCATCATAAGACACCATCATAAAGAGAACAAAAGAGTGAGCTACTGAATGAAAAGTTCCTTGCAATGCATTTATCTGACAAAGATTTCATTTCTGTAAGGACCTCCTATAAATCAATAAGGACATTCCTATAGAAGAGTAGACAAGCTGAACAGAAACTTCATGAAAGATATCATCACCATGGGGCCTGGTGCAGTGCTGAATGCCTCTAAACCCAGCAAATCAGGAGGCTGAGGTAGGAAGACCACAGATTTGAGGCTAAGCCTCAGCAATTTAGCAAGACCTCGTCTTAACATAAAAAGATTAAAAAGTCTGGGGATATAGGATATATTTAAGTGGTACAGTGTTTCAATCCCCAGCACCAAAACAAATGAATAAATAAATATGACAACCAAAATACCAGGACAATCCCAATTAAATCTCAGTAAGACCCATAGCATTAGAGTGCCTTAAGTTAAAAAGACTAAAAAAAAAAAAAAAAAATCTAAGTGCTAAGAAAGAAGATGTGGGACAATTAGAAAATCCATACACTGTGGGAAGGAGAGATGCAAAACTTACAGTTACTCTGGGAAACTGGCAGATCATGCTCACTTTGCACACATGAACAAAACAGAAATGCACCAAAAAACACATTCACAGCAATGTTCATAGGAGCTTTATTCATAATAACCCAACTGCATATACTCAAAGGTCCAGGTGCAATAAAATGTTAAGTAATCATCATTCTAATGCTTAATTTTTACAACAGAATATTATTCCTCAATGGCAAAAAAAATGAACTACTTCTACAGACAATATAGAGGAATCTCGTGGGTATGATGTTGAGTTACGGAAGCCAGCCCAAAATGTGCCAATGCTATCTATTTATATAAAAGTAAAAAATAGGGAATGCTCATCTATAGCGATAGAAATAATAAAATACTGGTTGCTTTTGGTAGCAGACCTATGATCTGGTTGGAGGTACAGAAGAAGCCCCGTAGGCTCCTGCAAAGGTTGATATAAGTGGTGGGTACATTCAGACCTGCAGGAAGCCTTTTGCTTCTGGCTGGGCTATCTAGAAGGTCATGAGGCTCTTATTCACATTCTAGTGCCAAGAACAAGTCAGACAAGTTACCAAATCACAGTTTTGTGAAACCATTAAGAGAGCTCAGAACAAAATGAGGCCTCTCTGAACGAAAATATAGGACTGGACAAGCCCTTTCTAGGAGAGAGAGGACTGAGAGCTGCTTTTATCCCTGGAAAGGAATGAAGGGAAGAAAAAAAAAGAAACTGCTGTTAAAAGGTTTAAGGATGAATCACTGAAAGTCTGAAGAACACTTCAGTGGTCATGAGTGGACAGGCTTGATGCATCTGCGTCCTAAGGGAACTTGTGCCCTCCATTAACTCCTTCCCATGGACCTCTATATAGTGCACAAGGGCATTCACCAAAGATTGGGTGCAGGGCCCCAAAAGCGACATGTTCAGGAAGAAGTCTGGATCCGATAAATGCCACAGACTGGATGAGGGTGTTAAGCCAGAGACAGGAAGATGAGGTAGGACAGGGATGACCCACCCTAAGTGAGGGCAGCAACATTGGGATAATGGTAAGTGAATGGATTTCATGAACCACCTTAGAAGTCGGGGAGGCAGAACCCAGGATGTACATTCCTAAACTACAAGTTTCATTCTGTTATTCTGAGGTAAAAATTAGATGAATAACAAATGCATTATACTGTTTTATATTACAATTGTCTACAGTGAGGACTTACATAGGGAAATCAAAACAGAGGGCCAAAGACAAGTGGAGGCTCTCGAGCTAAACTAAGATACCATCAATGAACCAAGAAGCTGCAAAGACACCCGAGGAAGACCAGTACTACATAAATTAGCCATGGAATACAATGCAGAGAAAGTTCCAGAACAACCTTCAAGCTGCTTGATGAGTGGATAGGAAGCAACACATTCATGCCCAGGAGTTTATGTGGGAGCCTGCGAAACTTTAAAGATCAGGAAAGGGAGAGGTTGAAGATTTATGATGTTAATTTTAAGAAATCTTCATATTCTGCTTCATAAATTCCGAAGACACAAAACAGCAGTAAGTTAATGTTTCGTTGAGGTTTTATTCAGGTTGCTCAGGCATCATTATACTCCCAAATGCAGAGAACGGCACTTTTCCAAGGGACAAGTGCTTGCCCAGATGACTAGGGAAGGAAATTGGAACTTGATCGGTAGTTAGATCTTGAGCCAGTCTGACTCCTAGAGGCCCGTGCCTTTTATTTTTCTGAATTATTCTGTATCCCCATCCCTCACAGGTTAAGTTGTACCATCTGATCTCAGGCATCATTCTGAGTGGGTGAAGTCAATAAAATAAATACATCTTTCCTGAAATAATTACAAGAAACCCTTATTAAACTATTTGTTGAAAGAATTGACGTGGAAGGGAGAAAAAGATTCAGATCAGGTGACTCAGGTAACCTGGTCCACACTCTAAGATGCTGGGAACTATTTTGGTCCTGCCTCTGGACCAGTTTTTTTTTTTTTTTTTTTTTTTTTGCAGAATCTAGTTATTACTGGGGGCCTTGAAGTAATTACTATTTTTACTGAAGCTTCATTGAGTTGGTTTTAGGTTTATGCCTTGACATGAAAAAATAAAATAATGAAAATAGAGGGTTTCTGAGAGAATGTGATCAATATACATTTGTCGATCTTGAATATAGCCCAGGAAAGCAAAAAAGGATAGATTAAGAATTAAGCCAAACATGAATTTTAAAATTCAAAGTCATTTATAAGGAAGAAACCCTGGGGTATATTTATAGAGCCATTTTAATTAATCAGCATTCAAAACAGCTTTATACGCTTGAGTCAAGTTTTCAACATATTTTGAACCGGCATCTCTTCTAAATGAGAGAGTGGAGGTATTGTAAACTAAGCAAATGAGAAAATGTGAGTTTCAGTCCTGGCCATAAAAGTTACAAACTGGGAACAAATCACACAATTTTGTGCAAATATAAAAGGGTTAAAACAAGGATTAAACATACGGGAGGGCATGAGCATGCTCTACAAAACACAAAGTGATGTATCATTTCCTCAAAGGAGCGAAAAAGCAAAAGAAACGATAAGTTTGTGAACATTTGCATTTATTCAAGTCTACAGCCCTCCTGATGATGTCTACCCATATATTTAAGACAAAGTACATTCTGATTTACTGATAATAATGCAAAACCCAAGAATTCTGAGTTCTTTTCAGATTGCTATTGCTGGCTTTTGTTTTAGTAAGTAGAAATGACCAAGCTATCAAACGTATCTAGGGCACACCCGTCCTAATGATTTCTCTTGGCTTACATTAATATCTTCAGATAATTTCAAGAGCAAGTATATCAGAGCAGTCAAGTTATAATATATAGTATATAGTTTAGTCAGTGACATCAGAGAAAACCTAAACTAAAATCCTCCATGTGTTACTTCCTGTTTTTTAGAATCAAACTTAGGTTTAGTTTTCTATCACTAAAAATATTCATAGTAACAACACAGGTTTTAAAGATTTAAAAGAATGACATTTAGTGTACTCAGCAGAATGTCTGGTATGTAGTATAGAACTTATAATGGTTAGCTATTAAAATGTCTAAAATGTTGTTTCTGAACACAAAGATGTTTGTTTTCCATGAATTGGGGTAATTTTCATCCTTTAAATGGGTTGCAGTTCCACAGGTACACGGTGATTCTGAAGCTTTTGTGATTTGATAGCAAGAAGAAAATTTTGACTGCTATTGAAACAACTACTATGAGCTAGCTAGACACCGTGATAGACACTATGGACACAAAGATGGCCTATGTTGTCCTTAACTTCAAACATTTCTCTGCGTGTGTAAGACCCTTGAAGGCAAATATTTGTTGGTTCTTCCCACCTCTGTATCATCTGAGATTAAAATCATGCCTGGAATACTAACTTTGCTTAGTAAATGGTTTGGAATGAATAGGTTTAGTGCTTTTTCTACCTTACACACAAATATCTAAATCTCAAGGTAAAAACTACTTTCAGTTATATTTCAAATGACTAAATAAAAACTGTGAAGAAAAATATTTTCATTTGTACATATATTACAGGAATTGGGTTCAAATTCCAGGTTCCTGGAATCACCACTAGTGATTTTCTTACAGAATAAATACAATGACATTTGGGGCTTTCAAAAAATTCAATAAATGTGTGGCACACAGAAAAGAATTCATCAACTGACTGATTCTGTGACAACAGAAAAGAAACCTGATGCCATTTTTCTTTCCCCATGTATTAACCCTTTCCCCACCATTTAATCCATCTGGTCATAAAATTTCCTTTTAAAGATTCAAAGAGTTGTGGCTCAGCAGTAGAGTGCTTGCCCAACAGTACATGCGAGGCCCTGCGTTCAATCCTCAGCACCACATAAAAATAAGTAAGTAAAATAAAGGTATTTGTCCAACTACAACTAAAAATTAAATATTAAAAAAGAAAAGAGTTGAACTTGCCTTTCCTATATCTTCCATCTCCAGTTAACAGCAAGTGTAGAATGGATATAACAAACAAACAAACAAAATATTCAAAATATTGCTCACCTGGTCTTCTTCTCCTCCACCTTCTTCATCGTATTTTAAAATATTATCTCTTACGTCATCCTCTGGATCAATTAAAAGTTGTTTGGCCTGGCGTTCTTTATCCCGGCGTTTCATCCATACCACAAACATCAGAACGAGGACTAGATAGGAACACAGTAATCGCATCATTTGGAAGTCAGAGCTATCTAATCATGTCTGCAACACTAATAATTTATATATAAAAGGGTCAAAGGCTTGTAATCCATTTCCTACCCTATTACTTATTTCTGGCCTCATAGACTTAAAGAAACAAGTCAAGGCAGGACTGAGCATTGGGTTCAGTTTGTGCACTTGGGCTCTATGATCTGGTGTCCTGCAAACCCTCTGGGTAAACATCTCTTTCCTCAGTTTCATTATCTATGCATGGGGACAGTATCATTTTTGGTCTTCATTTTGGCCTTAATACTTCAGATACTTTTAATATAATACTTCATAAATTCTGAAGACACAAAATAGCAGTAAGATAAATTATGACACTGCTTAATGCAGATTGGTCTCTCATCATTATAATTCTAAATTCACAGAAAATGGCACTTCTGCAGGGCATGGTGGTGGACACCTGTAATCCTAGTGGCTCAGGAGTCTGAGATGGGAGGATTGCGAGTTCAAAGCCAGCCTCAGCAACGGCAAGGCACTTAGCAACTCAGTAAGACCCTGTCTCTAAATAAAATACAAAATAGGGATGGGGTGTGGCTCAGTGGTTCAGTGCCTCTGAGTTCAATCCCTGGTATAAAAAAAAAAAAAAAAAAGGTACTTCTCTGGTGTGACAAGATGACAAGTGCTTGTTTAGATGACTTGGGTAAAAAATTGAAGCTAGATCAGGAATAGCAACTTGAGATTTTCCTTGACTCCCAAGGGCTGTGTTTTCCTGCCACACTATTCTGCATTTTCTGTTCTATCAAAATGCATGTTTCAGCTAAGAAGGCGAGGGGATTAGTTTGAGCACTAAAATAATATTAGGCTTTCATGCTTCACACTTATGTGCCAGGACTGGAACCATAAATTTTCCAGAGTTGATGTTAAAATCAGCACCAATTCATTTTCCTTCAAAATGCCACAGTCACTTCTCCATGCCTCAATCCATCATACCTAAGTCTCTCTTGATAAGGCTGGCATCTACGCCACGTTTCAGTGGAAAGTGAAACTCGTCCCTAAGTGCACATCTAGGAATGAGCTCTGTCTAAAATCTGAGGGTATCGGTTTACATCCTGAAACAAAAGATTTAATGACTCCTATTTGAGCACATTTTTATTATTGGCCATAAAAGTAAATATCCTCCTTTTAAAGCCAGATACATGATCTCATTTGCCATTGTTCCAGGGCTAAATCCAGCAAGTGGATTATTAGTATAGCATGCAGGTTTCAAATTATAACCAAAGTAGTCTCCACACAGGAAGTAAAAAATGCTCAGGCTTCTATAGTAATTGCTTAGAATAAAGGGACAGAATTCTAAATTACCAGAACACTTGTAAATGGAGGAAACATAAAAGAAATGGCCAACATTTTCAAGAAAGTGATTGGTGCATAAGCATGATCGCACAATAAACTAAGTCCTGCTGCTATTCCACAATAAAACACAAGGCCCAGGCAATTTCTTCTTTTAACCTGCATGCTTAGAAGTGGTTCCTAAAGTACTTTCCAGTGGTTAATTTCTTGCATTCCACTGAACCAAAGATTGCCAAGTATCTTAAAAAGGAGCAATTCCTTAATCTATACTTCCTCTAAAGACAGACAATTTATTGAGCTGTGTAATCATTTCTATTATCAAATGTGCTGTGTGTGAAGTACAATCTCTCACTATTTGGTGCAGCCCTTCAGAAACAAATACCTTGATCCTCGCATGACTGGAGCAGGCTGCTGACTGTGCTTTGTACGGAGGAAAGTGAAGGAAAGCAATATACTTATTTTCCTAAATCATCAACCACATGCCATAAATTCATACTCAAATCATAAGATAAGTGCTCAACCTTGGGACTGTTTAACATTTTTCTATGAAAAGAGTTTTACAGCTCCCCAAGCAATCAGCATCAGAAAATGGCAAGAGGGCATGGAAGAAATATTCTGGGGAGGCTTGTTGCAAACCTGTAAGTGCTTGGAAGAATGCTCCAAGGCTTTCCATTCTCAGGTTGACTTGGCAGTCCTGTTTATGATTGAAGAGGCAATGCTCAGAGGTCAAGGAGAGCTTACTCTCAAGACAATGCTCAGAGGTCATGGAGAGCTTACTCCCAAGTCAAAGCAGGACTGAGCATTGGGTTCAGTTTGTGACCACTTAGGTTACTTTGTAGGGCAACAGCAGTAAGTTCCTTTGCTGAACATCCCAGAAGCCAAAGGAATTAACACCCAAGAGACGACACTAGTACTCACTGAGGAGGATGATGATACACAGCAGGATGGCGATGATGGCCCCCGTGCCAAGCCCTGCGCCCACGATCCGGTCCACATCTGTGCAGTCTCCATTTGAGTCACACTGGCAAACCTTCACTCGGAGGATGGAAATATTGGACTTGGGAGGATTACCGGAATCTGTGATTATGATGGGAACTTCATAGATCCCAGCTTCAAGAAATTTGATCTTTAAATTGAGCTGAGCAAAATCACCTGTACAAAAAGAGGAAAAATACAGTTTGATAATCAATACCTAATGCAACAAAAACACAGTCTTTTCCAGAATGTGTCTCCTACCTGACTGTATACATAAAGAGAATCACAATGCTGCTGCATTATGAAAACATTTTTTTTTTGGCTTCAAGAGCTCTTAATATTTTACTTAAACTTTAAGTAGCTTTTAGAATATATTTAATGAGAAGATTATGAAGCACGTAAAAATTAACTTTTCATACCAGGTTTCAAAACCTCTCAACTGCACATATATTCAAATAATTAACCTGTTCTTACCATTAAGCCGAGTGATGGTCCAATTTCTCTTAATAGTCACAGGAGATAAAGGAAGATCAAAAGCAAATGGTCCAGCATTTGGATCGATGTCATAATCAAGTGCTGTGATGTTAATTGAATTGGGGTCTGGAGTTTCACAAGTCTCTGCCTCTTGAGGTAACACTTGAGGAGCATTGTCATTAATATCAAGTAAATAGATTTGCAGCGTTCCTGTTCCACTCATAGGAGGAATTCCTAAAAAGGGAGGAAAAATTACAATGGATGCTGAACAGTTCTCTCCAATAAGTCTCAATTACAGTGAAATTCTCAAACGTCCAGCCTTCTTGCCCTAATCACTGTGTTACCCTGGAAAAATCTAGCTGTCACAGTATCTGAATGGACTGTTTCAGAACAAGTCCACTTCTTTCTTCCCTCTTGGCATGACCTTGAACTGCCATGCTACTGTGTAGGGAGTGAGCATGGTGACGACAGGGCTCTATGGGATCCCACACTTTTCCTGGCCCTGTTGTCCATTACTCAGGGTCTGTGCACATCACACTCCTCCAGGCACTGTGTGGAATGTCAGGTAAGCAGGACAAAGGCTCATGAGTTTGTGGACCCTAGCCTTTGGATGGAGAACTAAGACATGTGTGCATGAAAGAACACAAGAGTGCTTTGAAGGCTCAAAAATGGCTCTGACCTAATACAATACTCTACAGACAAATAATACAGAACCACAGGTCTCATTTGGGGAAGGAACATCTTAGGGGAGAGAAGTGATAGTTATTGATCAGTCAACTACTCAGAAAGATCGGATGGCTTTCTTTGTATTATTTTGTTGTAATCCAACAAAGCAGGTTTGAACAGATGAGGAACCTTGGTCTCTATAAATTGCTCATGGCTACATACTATTATATATAAGTGGATTGTTACTAAAGGTTGCTCTGCCTGGCCCCAAATCCATTCTCATTCCACTATAAAATGTCTTTACCATCTCATATGATAATTCGGTCTTCTGCCCATATTATAAATATTCATGCATAAATAATAAATAATATGTATATAAAATAGTTTATTAATAGTAGTACATATTGAAGCCCAGAGATTTAGGTGACCTGCTCAGGGTAATGCAATGAGGAAGGTACACATGCACATGTAATTCTGAGCTGGGAATAAGTAAAAATCTCTACCACCCTCTGTGAAGAATATCACAGTTCTGAGAACACAGAGAACTTAGGGTGGAAGGCAGGGTATGGTGTATGTTCCCATTTCCCAATACTGTCACCACCACTATGATATTTGACAGTTTGAAGAACTTTTACATTCATTATCACATGTAAAATTACTTAACTCTTACAACAACTTTATAAAATAAGCAACAGTCAAACAATTTAATAATAATGAAACCACGGCACAGAGAGAATATAAGAACTCGCCCAATCATTATGGAGCAGAACTGAGGCTCTATATCCAACTTTGTGATTTAAATTGAAATGCACATGCAAAGTGTCCCGGCTATGTAGACTGAAAGCTCACTTCTCTCTCATATCAAATAACCTTCCAATTAGAACAAAAAATCACCTGGGTGAATGAAAAACCTGGCAGGCACTTACAATCAACATACATGTCACTTTATATGTAAATCTTTATATCACGACATTATGGTTCAAGATACATTACTTTAAGTTCTAATGTAGACGACAGCTACTATTTCCATGCAACGAGGAAGCATAAAACACACTAGTGCTCAGAAAAATCAAGAGACAAATGTTTTGCATGTAGGAGCTAGAGCAAAATAAGGGGGAACGGTGGTAGGGGACCAGATATCACAAAGATATAGGGAAGGTCAGTGGAGTAGAAGAAGGAGATCGAGATAGAAGGAGGAGGAATGGGAAAAGGGAAGAGATGTGGAATGATTTAACAAAAATCACACCATGTGCATAAATATAAATATACCAGAAGAATTCCACGTTTATGTAGAAAGCACCCATCAAAAGTAAATAAATAAGCAAGTGAAAGGAAGAAGGAAAATAGGAGGAAAGAAAGGAAAGAGGGAAGTTGGAGAGGATGGGAACAAAAATGGAATAAATTCCATGGGTATGATTTTGTCAACATGAACTCAAATGTATAAATATAATGCTCCAAAGGAAAAAACCTCCAAAGCAATGATCTGAGGTACACTGGCAGAGGCTGTTTCTACAGAGGTCCAACTCTCAACATTTGAACAGTCATGTCTCATTAGAAAGGATAAGAAATAGTGTTTTGGCTCTGTCGCCACATGGATTTCCTTCAGATCGCAATCTCATTGAATCTTATTATACAGGATTTGGAAACGTTCATTGAGATAGGTCTTATCAAAAGTGTTGACAGGCAATGTTTTTCAAACGGCACATCCTGCCCGCCAATTGAAAGGTTATTTTTATTAAACATTCCCATTACAGAATAACACTAAAATATTTTAAAACATGGTTGTGATTCAGTTTTGAAACCACTCAAAAATAGAAGAAATATTTATTGAAGTGGTTAATTTGTGCCAGGTACACTTTTCTATGTAGAAGTCATTCTATTTCCCTCAAAACATTACAGAGTGAATACCACTATGTGTATTTACCAACAAAAACATCAGAAAAAAAAAGGAAAGAGATTAAACCCCATCACCAATCATATGCTAAGACAGTCGGAGAGGTGGAGATAGGCCCTGGGGATCAGGCAGAACTCCAGAGCTTCCATTCTCAAGCACATGTTAAACTGAATGCTATCAAAACCAGAAAGTTCATCATCAAATTTCATACGTTCCTTTTATATTAGATATCTAAAAAAGGTGGATTACCTATATATCTCAACCAACTGAAACCCAGCAGAGATCCGCAAAAGAAAATACGAAGGTGTCAGAGTATCTTTTCTAAAATCCAACACCCTAATGCTCACACTCTCACTTCTCTCAATTTACACCCTAAATTAAGAGCTTCCTGATGCATGGCACACAATGGCGGAGAGTCAGAAATAGGACAATTGCTACAGACACACATACTAATGGCAGTAAACAGACTGACTACAAGAAATATAAAAAGACCAACTCAAAAAACACAGAGACTGTCAGGTGTGGTGGTGCACTCCTGTAATCCCAGTGGCTTGGGAGGCTGAAGCAGTTCAAAGTTCAAAGTTCAAAGCCAGCCTCAGCAAGAAAGTGAGGTGCTAAGCAATTCAGTGAGAACTTGTCTCTAAATGAAATATAAATAGGGCTGGGGATGTGGCTCTGTGGTCGAGTGCCTCTGAGTTCTATTCCCAGTACCTAAAACAACAACATAAACAACCACAAAAACACAGACTCTGTGGACACTGATGGTTGACTGGAGCTATAGTAAATCAGGTATTAAAGTGTGGCAGGACAGAACAGGAATGTTCATAATCAGTATACCAGACTACCATGGAAGGTGTGCAGCCAGAGAACACACAAGAAGGTCCACAAGGAAATGAAATTTTTTTTTTTTTTTTTTAAATTGGGGCCTAAGAGCAATAAAGGCCCATTTTCTAGTCAATATGGTATCATCGAAAATCTTGGTTTGTGTGCATGTATGATGAGGCTCTACTCTCTTTAACCAATGTACAGGATAATACCACCAATACATTTAATTACATACCATTGTCAGAAGCAAGGAAAGTAGCATTATATATATTGTTTTTCACATTTGGCGATTCTCTGTCCAAAACAGCAATTGTAGTGATTTGGCCATTCACAGGATCTATTTTTAGCCAATTGGCAGGATCAGATAATTTTGTGTATCTACAAAATGAAAGTGCAGTAAGTTTAATTTTTTTTTGATGTGAAGCTTAAAAGATAACACATATTTTACAGGTTTAATTGCAAAAATACAACCAGCTCATTAACTTGCATTTTTGTACATGATGGTTAGAAGTAGAGCTTTAACATGGAAAATATTTCTGTGGCAGTGATTTTGGGAGGTACATAAAGGTTGTGTTTGGTCAGTCATGCAGGAAACATTCCATAGATATTTGAGGTACAAGACAAAGAGCATAATCTCCCTAGTGTGCATTAAGGTAGTTTGGACAGATTTCAATGGAGGTTCTTGTCTACTTCAACAGATACAAAATGTGCAGATAAACGGCTCAAATATACTTTCCAAATAAGCAGTAGATCTAATATATAGGACTTAGGAGAAATTATAAAAGAAATTGAATTTGATAACTCAGACCACTCCTAATTGGTTTCACCACCTTATCATGGCAGAGATGAATCTCACTGAAGAGATCTCTTATAATTCCATTCCTACTAGGATCTCCCACACTGGGCCAAGCTTCTGAGCTATATCCTTTCAAACAAGTCCCACAAGCTCCAGTTTGTATGAGCAGAATGATCGGCTTAAATTCTATTTTTACTGGAGGTAGGAGGTGAACATTTCAAGGTCAGATAACCAATGCACAGTTTGGAAGAATGTGCTATATTTTGAGAAGTAAAAATTGTAGAATTTCAATACAACTATTAATTAACTATTTAAGTATCTTGGTGTCAATGTATGAAGAAATAGAGGATAAATGCAGTTATCTGTTAACGTCAGTTTGGAAGAAAGTTAAATAATAAATTGCCAGCTAATTTTAAGAATTACCATCATGAGCTACAGATAACAGTTTCATGGGGTGTGCTTTGCCCGTCATCTATTCATTTACCAGGAAGGACAAATTAGATTTTGCTGAGGTTGGAAATCTTCACAGATACATTTTATAAGTTCACTGCACAGGTAAGGAATAAAAATAATTAGCTCCTAGATTTTGGTTTGGGCATAAGTTTCATTTTCTTCCCGACATGAAGGAGAGATAAATGTCATAAGCTTCTGAAAGTTCTCTATTTACTGACTGTACAACTTTTTGAGGTGTTCAATTTAAAAGCACAGGCTAAATAATTACCTTCTCTTAAAAAAGGAAAAGGGTAAAAATAAACAAAGGAAAATTTTTTTTCTTCAATTGATACACAAATGGTAAATTAAATTTTATGTATGACACAGAATAGAATGTAAATTATAAAAATACCATAAGCAGCATTTCATACCTAATATTCTGCTGCATATATCGATCTGGGTCCTGAGCAGTGAATGTTGTCAACATGGTACCTGCATGAAGACCTTCTTCTTGGCGAATGATCTTGGGATTGGGGGCAAAATAAGGGTTTTCATTTACATCGATAACTGTGACAGACACAGTTGCGGTGGACTGAGGTGGGTGCTGGATTCCTTTTGCTAATGGCACTTGATTTTCTGCAGCAACAGTAAGGACAAACATCCTATTTGTTTCAAAGTCGATTGGCTGGAAAAAGAAAAGATAAAAAGAAAATCATACTTTTCAGAACTAAGAATATTTATATTCTGCGCTTCATTCTATTAATTCCATTTCTCAAACTTTATTTTTTTTTTAAATTCACTGCACAGTGAAGTTCCTCTCAACTTTCTGGAAAATATGCCTTAGCCTGGTCAATGACTGAAATACTTATGCAACTTTAAGCTACTTATAAATCTTGGGTACTTCAAAGATTTACGTTCACCAAATAATGTGCATTACTGCTGCATAGATTTATTTATTTAGGTATATCTAAACAGTGATTATTTTTAAAAATAGCATTGTGGATCAAAAATACCAACTAATATGAAGTCAGATAAGAGCATCGGGTCTGCACTCTCAGACACTGGTATAGGATCAGTCCTCATCCAGGGAAGCTTTCCCCAGTCTGTGATACACTAAAAAACAAACAAACAAAAACCCTAGGAAATCTGATCTTTTTTCATAAAGCTGAAATTTATGAATAGTTTAAGTATATTTCATAATTTGAAGTACAATTTGAAATACAAATGTGTACATACACACACTTCCTTTTAAAATAAAAGTGATTTTTTTTTGGTGGAAGGCTTTTTCCCCTTATTTAGCAAACTAAAATAATTTTGAGTGTTTTACAGTCTGTAAAAACCACAAATCTAAGGACAACGCTCAAGATTAATGCAATGCACAAATAGCCCTTCTTGTAAATATTTACTTCCAAAGTCCCATTGAATTCCATATCAGGTACAACCAGAAGAATGGGGAGTTATACTCTTTATATGCACAATATGTCAAAATACATTCTACAGTCATATATAACTAATAAGTAAAAACAAAAAAATACAAAAAACAAAGTCCCATTGAATCCTGCCGTCCCAAGAATGTTATGGGAATCAAGTGACCAAATGGAACTTTCCCTTAATTTCACCTTTTAGTGAAGATGCAAACAGGCAGAACTGTGTGGTAATAACAGGGAAAGAAAGGACACAGAGAATCTAGAACCTTGATGGTAGCCCAAGAATGATCAAGAGCTGCAGGTCACGAAAAAGCTACATCATTAGCATCAACTGTACCAGTTTCTTAACCTAGATCACTTCCTCACGTCTTGAAACACAGTTTTCTTCTCTCACTCCCAAGTCCCCAGCTCAACTTTCCTTTCCTCAAGTGTTTCCAACAAGACAGAGAAGAAGCCAGAAAAGAAGACTGCAGTATCTTGAGGGATCGCATGAACTACTCCACTGTCCTGTTGTGACATTTATTTGTGCTTCCTGGCATCGGCACAGTTCTGAGTTCTTCAAAGCATACAAAACTCATTCATCCCTCACAAAAGTGCCATGACTTAGGTGCTGTCATCACCGCCCCACTTTCTGCATGAGGAATTTAAGGTTAACAGAGGTTAAATAACCAGCCACGGTCACACAAGTGTCAAGAGCAGAGCTGGAATTTGAACACAGACAACTGGGTTCTGGGAGTGGTGCTCTTGATCACTAAGTTTCAAAACCACATCTCAGTCGACTCATGCACATGTAGTACATGGTTGTTGCCAACTGGCACTGTGATGCACATTTCCCTGTGAAGCCAACACCTGGGTGTACTTACAAACTAAGAGTGTTTAGGTAAGAGGCAGAGTAATATATTTCTTCACTGGGTAGGGATGATCAGCGGAACCAGCTTATACATTACAGCTATGCATTATTATACCTGAAGAACATTCCCTCTGCATTTGGCACCAAATTGTTTTGTTTGGAGTCCTCTCTTTTTCTCTCTTTTGTCAATTAAAAATAGAAGAATCAGTTTCTTGAAGTTTTGAAAAAAATTATTTAAAATAGCAATGTAAACACAAGACTTTTTTTAAAACATAGGCTCTTTTCTTGCCTGCTCATTCCATGTTACTTCTGTGATATTTTCTGGTTCACTCCCTACCTCCCAATATTTTCAACAGCTGTAACCACGAGGAACGTAGGTGTGGTGCATCATTTTTCACAGGTATCAACTGAGGATCAGAACTTACAGATGTAAAATATCACTAACACATCAATTACATTGATAATCAGTGTTGTTGAGGTCAGTCTCGTCTTCAGATTGGTAAGTCTGTCCAAACTGATTTTATGATTTAAAAAAAAAAAATCTAAGTCCAATGACAATGGGAATACCTTTGCTGGCCTCAACCTCAGCATAAATTAAACCATAACACCTAACCTACCAAATAAATATGAATTCCAGATTTGGAGATGTTTGGGGGAAAAAAAGATCCTATGATTTAATAGCAAAATGATACAGTGGGGGCAAATCTACTGCTCACTGCCAAGATGCTGTCAGAGATCAAGGCCCTGAAGAATACTTACTTTTACCACGGTGACTAACCCGTCGTTGCTGTTAGGGTCGGTCTGAATGGCAAACCTTCCTGTAGGATCTCCACCACTGATTCTGTACACTGCATTCCAGGCTGGCGTATGGGGCTGATCCTTATCAGTCACAGTTAAATTAGCTACAATGACATCCACCCTGTTTTCAGGTACTTCACCATAGAACTACAAGAAAGACAGATGTCAGTCAGAGGAGTGACGTGGACCACGGGAGGACAAAGTTGTCTTGACAAACACACCACCCAGATTTAACTGCTTCATTAAATCTTAATTATCTATACTAAATGGGGAGATTGGTAATGCAGGTAATCATAGAATTTAGGCTTGACTTTAAAAATACTATAACACATTTTAGCCCCCATTTTTATTTTGCAAATTATGTTGCAGTTCCATTACTATTAAAATGAGCAACCACTTATGAGTATCTGGGTGATTAATGTGGGGTTAGGGGAAAGGATTTGTCTATGGAAATAATTTTACTTTGATATAGATAATTACATGCTCAAGAAGGAGCATCAATCGGTCATGTAGTTCACACACCTGAAAATGTTTGTAAGTATTTTGTTATAACAGCACCCAGTCTTTTTAAGAATGTTTGTTCCAGGCAGCATATTTTAACATTTTTAACAATGAACTTGAAGATGAGGAAGAAAACTACTGAGATGCCTGAGTTAAAGCCCTGGTGACAGAAGCCCCTGAGCCAGTGGCCATTCTATTCTCAGGTTAAGCAAGTTCCACTTCTATTTAACACATTTATTATTCATGACAAAACTTCTCCATAATGGACCACAGACCTGAAGTTCCTTGAGCGACAGGCCATACTTACTGTCATGGCAGTAAACTCTGGAGGATTGTCATTGACATCTGTCACTGTGATGACGGCCGTGGCTGTGTTTGAAAGACCATATGTGGGATTGCCTTCCATGTCTGTAGCTTGAATTATTAACGTATACTGTTGCACTTTCTAAAAAGACATAAAGATAACAACCTAAATGAAACTAATTCCTCAAGAAGACATAACAGTTGTTCTGTGAATGGCTCTTTATTACATACGGAAAGCACAGCATCATTCATTCTGATGAACATTGCTTGAAATTTCCCAAGTGCAGTTTACTTTAACTTACAAAGCACAGGTCTGGTCTTTGTCTAAAGAGATTTAACTGTGTATATGCACTTCTCCTCACAGTGAGGAATGCGCTGCAGATGTGTGAAATTCACAGCTAAGCTAAAACCTCCATCTGGTGTTCAACCTTTCCCTTTTCTTCACTGGTCTGTAATCAAGCATTCCAGTCTTTTGGTTTGTATTTACTTTCTCATGTGTTAAATTTCTACCCAGTTTAGGATACTGCAGAAGCTCAAGAGAGGGGGAAGAAAGCATACATAATTTACAATATATGCAGGCTTTCCTTTTACATATTTTTATATATGCTACTTCTGTTATAAGAGGGTTGTTAGGATATTTCCCTCTAATCCTCACTAATGCATACTATTCAAAACTACATAGGAAAAATATATTCTTTTTTTCTAGTTGTCAGCAGACCTTTATTTAATTAATTTATTTATGCATTTATATGTGGTGCTGAGACCGAACCCAGTGCCTCACACATGCTACCACTGAGCTACAACCCCAGCCCCAGGGGAGATATATTCTTACAATCAAAAGCTAATTCAAACTGGGCACAGTGGTGGTGAATGATTGTAATCCCATTGTCTAGGGAGGTTGAGGCAGGAGGATCACAAGTTCAAGGTCAGCCAGGACAATTGAGTAAGATCTGGTCTCAAAATAAAAAAATAAAAAAGGCTAAGGATGGAGCTTGGTTGGATTCCCCAGTACCACACACACACACACACACACACACACACACACACACATACACACACACACACACACACACACACAAAGACATATACATAAGACTAGTTAAAAGGTTTATAATTACAAAGTTAGCCTGGAACATAGTAGGAATTTAATAATTGCATATTCAATGGATGGGTATTTGGACATGATACTCCTTGTGTCCACTGTTTTGAGCACACAGTTATAATGGGTATAGACATGGATACATTTCCATGAAGATGACTATTATCTGACAGGCATTCAGTTCTTTCAAATTCCAGACTGACTATTTTAGAAAGGAGCCAAATCAAGCTGTAATGTATCTAAGAGCAAGTCTTGTGATTGTCTGAGAAGCCTACAAGTACTGGCTGACAAAGTTTTATATTAGGAAAACCTAGCCAAAAAAACAGTATCTAAAATAATTTGGAATCTCTGTAGAAGTTGGCACAGATAAAAATATATAGATCATTTTCATAAATGTTAAAAACATTCCAAACCAGACTCACTTCTTCATACGAAACAAAAACCAAAAACAAAAGAAAACAACGGTCCCTGCAAAGTGCGGTTTCCCCTGATTCTAAATATAGCTCCCGTTATGAATGGCCATTCTTAAGGGATTTCTGGAGCTTGGACGGAACAGACACAAATTGTAGCTTTTAATTTAGTTGTTCGAGGGAAGGGCAAGGAAAAGAAAGGAGTAGGAGGGACAGCCACACATTAGATTTTAAGTCTCTGCCTACCCAAATGCCAGCCTCTACCAGTTATTATTCTAGTTGTTTTTTTTTCTTTTAAAAGACAAAATACCACATTTTACTGAATTAATTAAAAAACCCACAAACGAATAGTGCTGGTTGAACCATTTAAATTTTTCTGAACCCACAACACTTCACGAGGATGCATAAATAGGGTACAGTGTCTCTCAATGGTTTCCTTTCTCAGTCCTGAGTGTTGCTTTAGTTCAATGCTCTCATGGTTACAAAGAGAAATTTTTTTGCAGGGCATTCAGTTCAGTGTCCCCACTGAAAGTTATGAAAACAAAAATTTGTTGTGACTTTTGAAATGCCAATTTTTGATAGCTGTTAGTTTGTAGAAACAGATGAACATTTTCAAAAAAAACAATTAAAAAGAAAAAAATGGAGTTTATTTTTTTAGAAGACTAAAAAAACCCTCCCCATAGATAAGATATGGAGATTGAGCTCTTTCCTGTCTATTTCATGAATATCTTTAAAATTATATGGGCATAATACCTACAATTTTGCACAGGCTGAAATAATTGGGATCAGTAACCGATTCTTGAAATTCCCTATTGCTTCAAGCTCATCTTGAAATCTTTTAAGTTTTAAGAGAATATTGTTAGTTCTAAAATACATCTCTTAAGTTGGTAAATAATGTAATCTCTATTTTCAAATGCCTAACTGTAAAATGGTCTTATATTTAGTAAGGAAGATTTGATAACCTATTTTTTTAAGCAACAAAACTATTCAGAGCTTCTTGCCTAAATCAGTCATTGGGCATGTGGTTCTGAATGGCTAACATTTAGATTCCCTCACAAAGTGACTTCTCACCCTCACAGTATTACAATGGACATAGAGAATTCTGCTTCAAAACTTTTTCTTTGTTCCTTTTTGAGATGTGATAAAGTCTCAACTCATCAGGTTGTTATCAATCCTTCCCTCTCTGTGACTCACCCATGTTACCAAAGCTATCCTCTGTCATTCATTCATCTCACACTTTAAGCTTTTTATATTTATCTTCAAATGCACTGTCATGACCCCATGCTATTGCACTTGGCAATTCTCCTGCCTAGACCAGTGGTTCTCAACCACAGTGATTGTGTTCTGCTAGGGGACATTTTTGTTGTCACAACTAGGGAGTATTTCTGACATCTAATATATTAAGGCCAGAAATTCTGCAGAACATGCAACAGGACATGTCCCCACAACAAAGAATTATGTAGCCAAAAATGTCAACAGTTCTCTGGTTGAGAAACTCTGGCCAGAATATCCTTCCCTCATTTTGAGCCTGTCAAACAAGCAGCTTCAAAGTCATCTTGTTAGTGACTTCTGAAAATCTTTGAGGCGGAGCTCTCCAGTCCTCAAAGTTGTGATCCCGCAATGCATCTCTATCACGCTTTCTAGTTTATATGGCTGTTATCATATTGCATGCTGTTCTTGCCCCACCATGCTTGTGTGTGTTGTGAGCACACACTCATACCCTTCCATCCCCAGGGCTCTGTTTGTCTCATCAGTCTGTAGCACAGTGTCTTACAGACAGCAAGCAAGCCATGGATGCTTTTGACTTTGTGGGTGGATGAGTGAATGGAGAAGAAATCTTCAGCATTGAATTACCTTAGAAAACTCACTCCAGGTTAGGGTAAAACCATCTTCTTATTTACATGGGTAGCTATAATTATTTATTAAAACATACTGAGAACACAAACTAGCTATTTATCAAACCACAGTGATGCATCCACCATCTTCCCAATTCTCCCATATCCTCATAATTCTATACCATGAGTCATTTCCTATTTATCATTCTTTTTTCAAAGCTTAATTTATTTATGATAGCAATACCATGCATGAAAAACTGCTTTCACATGCCATAAATATAACTGTAAAGAATAAACATAATAAATTTTTGGATGTTTGCATTCTGGTATCTGTACTTGATGGAGTAGCATCTAAAAGGCTTGGGAGCTTTGCTTCCTACAGGGTCCTCTGCTTGTACCAACCAAAATCATTATACATGTGGAGTATATTTTAAAAATACTGATCTGGATTGAAATCAGCAGAAGAGGAGGTTAAAGACATTCAGCTATTCCCTTGACAAACATTTGCTGAACTTCTATTATATGGCAGGCAATGCTGTATTTACTTGGATAAAATAGTAAATAAAATCAGATTATGGTCTTGGTCTTATGAAGTGACAGCAATTGGAATGAATCACAGCACCAAATACACCATGCAATTGTACTCAGGGTAGGAAGAAGTGATGCGGGGAGTCTTTATTTTTTACTATTTTTTAATGGCTCAGTTTAAAAACTCACTTTATTTTTTAGAACAGGTGGCATATACATACGGTATAATATTTAAAAAGAATAAACAGGTATATAATGAAAAATAAGCACGTTTACCTCCTCAGTTTCCTAGCTCTTCAGGTCCCCATAGATGTAAATTTCTTAAAAATTTTTAAAAATATTTTTTTAGTTGTAGATGGACACAACATCTTTATTTTATTTGTTTGTTTGTTTACTTATTTATTTATCTTTTATGTGGTGTTGCGGATTGAAGCCAGTGCCTCACACATGTGAGGCAGGCATTCTGCCACTCAGCCATAACCCCAGCTCCTTCTTAAGAATTTTTAATTGGAGTGTCCCAACCAGTCTTCAAAGCTTGAAGGAAGGAAGGAATACAAGAGATGTGTAGGGTGAAACTGAGAAGAGCATGATGACTGAATAGATTGGGATTAGTTAGTAGCTGTATATGGTAAAGGCAATTAGACCACAACCTCAGAAGACAAGGAGAAAACACTAGTTACATGAAATAAAGAATTTACCATGAATCAGACACTTAAGAAGGTAGACTTGCTTTTGGATGGATGAGGCCAGGTTAAATAATAATGTCACCAAAATTTAGGATTGTGACCCACATAGAAATTATTAACTGTTAACTCCCAGTTAGCTCCTTTGTGAAAAGGGGCCATCTATTTTGAAAATTTGTGCTCTAATTTTTTTTTCATGCTTACTGTATGTGGACACTTGATAATAGAAAACAAGGACTTCAGTTGAGATTGAGCATTCATGTCGGGTGCAATGCTAAGCACTAAATAACTTCATTTGTTCTCATCGCATTCCTACAAGGTAGAGTTTTCATCCTCATTTTGCAAATGAGCAACTGAGTCTTAGAAAGGGAAGAAACCTTGCCAGAGATTTCCAGCCTTAAGTGGCAAAAATAAGACTTAAAAACAGGCCTTTCTGAGTTGAGAGTGTACCATTAATTGCTCCAATATGTAAGTGCCCTCCAAGAAAGTCAGAATACATAATCTGCAAGCTGATGTAACAGTGCCTGTTAAGACTGTATTCAGGAAGCTAAGGCAGGAGGACCACCCAACCTCATGAGTTTGAGATCAGCCAGAGCACACAGAGTGAGTGAGACCCATCTCAAAAAAAAAAAAAAAAAAAAAAAAAAAAAAGAAGAAGAAGAAGAAAAAGAACAAGAAAAACAAGAAGCACATCTTGAGTAGGGGAAGAAGGCAGAAGGCCAGATTCAAAGCAGATGAGGAAGGATGTAGGAGTCGAACAGTGAGTAGGTGCTGCCCTTTTGAGAAGTCTGGTATTGAACTGAAGGATGTCTCATAACTTCAAGATTTCTTCAGGGTTCCTGTTCATGGTAAAAGGAAGAAGAACACCTGCTCTGCTGAATACTAAGAACAAGAATCCAGATATACTTTCTATATGATATAGTCTCTGCATCAGAGAGTAGCAGAGACACTGTGGGTGCCCAGAGAAGGAGTTGAAGATTGGCTCTCCAAGGACGAGGATCAGCTTGGCATATGGAAATGGGAAAGAAAAACTGAGGCAGAAGAAACAGCAATAGAATATAAAACTTCACTGTGCACAAGCATGTGGTTGTAGGAGTGGTGGGGCATCATTTGTTCAAAAGCAAGAGGCAAAGAATCTTGGGGGGGCGCGGCCGAAGAAGGCACAGAGGCTAGGGCTCTAGAGGGCTTAGAATATCACACTAAAGAGTTCCAATTTGATTTCACAGGGTGTGGAGACCCACTGTAATGTGGAGATTTCGGATAGTTGTCCATTATAGAGGAACCTGTAGGGAAGGGAGGAGGACTGGATATACCACAGAAAACAGTGCCTTCAGGGCAGAACAAGGAGTTGAGGGCACAGTTAAGAAATTAATAGGCTTGGAAAACAGGAAGTATCGTTCTTTCTATGCCATGAGAAACATTCTGTCCTCATGGATGGCAATGGGGAAAATGTCACTAAGATTTACTGGGCACTGCTGAATGCTTCCTGCATCACGTTGCACAATCTTCAGAGCCACCCCATGATACACCTCGTGTTGTGATCTCCATTTACAGATGCGGAAGCTGAGGTTAGAGGCTAATGAAGGTCAAACAGGCTGGAACAGGCTGAGCCAGAATTCAATCGTGGTGAAGCAGTCAGTCATGGGCCCTCTGTGCAAAAAGGGCAGGCGACAAGGAATAAAGACACAAGGCTGGGGAAAGGAAGAAAATGCCAGGAAAAGCCACCACTAGTAATCTGTCCGATGGAGATAAAAAGCTGAAGACTGGATAACGTGGTGGTGCAGCTTTAGGTTTGGAGACGCTAAGGAACAGATGATTTCTTTCTTTCTTTCTTTTTTAAACTCAACAGATTAAAGAAAAATCAAAGGCTGAATCTCAGTAAGCATTTCAATGATTAGGGCCTTCCATCCCTTAAAGGTGTCATATACCCAGGGAGAATGACAACTAAAATGATTTTCGACAAAAAGGAAACTGTGAATTCTAATAGAAATAAAAGAATTTCAAGCCTGTGCGAGGCCTCAAAAAGTCAAAGTAATTTATCCCCGGCCTCAGGCAGAAATTACCATAAACCATCCAAGATAGATGCTTTCTCTATGTTAAGTGACTTTTCGAAAAGAAAGGTTTTCTATAATTTTCTCTAGTAACTCACTGTTGTGTTTAATAATTTCACTGTCAAGAGACGATTCTGTATATTGTATCTAATCCTCGATTCTGTAGTCTGGAATTCATTTCTGCATTAGTGTCTCCAAAGGACAGTGAATGGCCTCTCTCTGGCCACTGGAAGATGGACTTACCCAAGATTATGGCCTAACTTCAGGCTTCCAACCTCTAAACTAAATACAGTCTCTTTGATTTTTAAACGTGGTTGCTCTACTGTAGAAAAACTATCTTTAGTTCTCCATGCCTCTCTCTTACCATAAAACAGCCAGGCTAAGTGTGATAGGAATATTACAGATGAAAACACGATGACACCCCATTTCTGAATCTTATAATGACAGTGTGAATGAAAGAGAAATATTAGGATTACGAACAGAGCTAAATCGACTTGCTATGTGAGCAACCTGGCATTCAAGAGAGAATATTGAAAAATACCCCGTAATCTCATATAAAATATGGCACCCATGCTGAGTTTATTGGCATATAAGAATAGTATTTCATACAGTAATGGAAGAGGTGAAAAGACATACATGTTCCGAATATCACTGAACTAAAAGTACTACTGCAAATCCAAATTCATTTCAATCATCTCTGATGCAAAACATTCCTAGAAAAAGGGTCCACTTGCAGCCAGAAGTTAATAGGTACAATGTCACAGGCATATCCCTAACTCCTAAGTAAAGCTTGAAGCTGAGTTGTGAATAAAGTAATCTTTTTTTTTTTTTTTAAAGAGAGAGTGAGAGAGGAGAGAGAGAATTTTTTTTTAATATTTACTTTTTAGTTTTCGGCAGACACAACATCTTTGTTGGTATGTGGTGCTGAGGATCGAACCCGGGCCCCACGCATGCCAGGCGAGCGCACTACCGCTTGAGCCACATCCCCAGCCCGAATAAAGTAATCTTGATTGGCTCATATTACTTTATTATAGTGCTTCTAGCACTATCTTGTGTATATAATTAATTGCAATAGCAGTGTTTTCTTCGATCCAATTCAAGAGAATGCTCCTATAGCAAATAAAGCATCAAAAAAAAAAAAAAACACCCAACTTCTAAAATCCCTGTCAATAATATTTATTGTGGTGGGTATAATGTTTCCTTTTGACATATATAATCAGATGTCTCATTACAGTAAAAGCTGGCTCAGCCAGAAATGTAGGAAGCACGAATCTCTATGAGTTGGTACTTTGATAATCCACTCACACGATGATTATGGATGGTTGAAATAATGACCTTGAGAATCAGTAAGAAAATGGTCAGGACAGAAGAGAGAAAGGACATCAAAGTTTCATTAGAGCTAGACTTTTTAGGAAAGTGTACAAGCAGAACTGGAATCAGAATGTGGGGAATTGGAAGGTCCAAGACAGGGGAAAAGGAAAAACTTCCTGGCAGAAGAAATTACATGAAGAAAAACACAGAGGTGCATAAGAACACAGTAGGCTCAGGCTGCCACCCCGAGACAGCTCACGTGGAAACCTACCCAATCACTATTTGCCCTCAGATTGTGATACATGATGGTATTTCAATGCCTTCATCAGTGTATGTCTTTTCAACAAAATATGCCAGAAGTATGCTTCTCTGAACTTATGTCTTTAAATGTTAGTAGAATTAATGCAGTTACTAGTACTCAAATCTGGTGAATAAATTAACCTTAGGGTTAAGGGGCAAGTGCCAATAAAAGACAGAATCAATTTGTACTAAATAAGGCTATCCGTGGGGATACCAAAAATCTAATCACATACATGATATTTGCGGCCTCTTAAAAATATCAATGTTAAAAATTATTTAAATTTATGCATACATTATTTGGCAATGATATTTAATTTAGTTTCCCACAAAAGCCTTTGACAATATAACTGAAGAGCCCAGAGAGATGGCACAAGTGCCGTTCTTGTAATCCCAGCAGTTTGGGAGGCTGAGGCAGCGTCAGAAACTTAGTGAAGTTCTAGGTAACTTAAGAAGACACCCTGTCTCAAAATACAAAATAAAAAGGGCTAGAGATGTGGCTAAGGGTTAATCACCCCTGGGTTCAATCCCTAGTACCTCCCTTTCCCCCCGAAAAAAAACAAAAACAAAACAAAAAACCTGATAAAATGCCCAAGAATTTTAAAAATTTGGTAGTAGAGAGTATTGGCATAACTTAATTATCACATTAGACATTGTGCAGGCTGGCAATGAATGATTCATCATATCATTTAACCAATATGAAGTTCAGTTATAAATCTGCACAGCAAATCTATTAATGAAAATTAGCCCATGAATATATTATTACCTGGAGATAAACTATATGTGACACTGTTCATCTTTAAAAACAAATCAAATTTTGTTTGGCTTACTTCTCGATCAAGTCCAGCTGCCACAGTGATGATATCGCCAGTCTCATTGTTGATTGTGAACATGTTGGGTGAAGGGGTGCTGGGAGCCTGGGACAGAATTCTGTACCTCAACATCCCATTTAGAGCATTTGGATCATCAGCATCAATAGCAGTTACGGTCATCACATACGTTCCTAGAGACAGTGGACAAGAAAAATGAAGAGTTATCCTTCATTTTGGTCCCAGAAAAGAAGGATAAGTTTATCAGGCTGATATATCTGATCTTTTCCTTTTTCAAATAATCATTTTTAATAATTTAGTTGGTTAAAACAACTACATGTTCTAGTAGATGGAAAAAACGTATAAAAATACACATATTAATAAAGACTCAATTTTTCCATAACTTAGAAGATAAATTTACCCTATGATTCTGAAATGATTTATTGGAAGGCCTTAATTGATATAAAACATAAACCATAAGTAATACAGATGGCATCAGAAATTTATTCTATGACTGCTGATTCCTTCCCTCTATTGCATTTTCTTGTTATGCAATAACATTTCAAATGGCACACTGAGTATGATTCCCGCAATGCCTACGTCACTTTCTGAAAGTAAGCTGTATGCATAATGAGGCACACTCCATTTACTCACTTCATAAGGAGTCATCTCATGCATTACTGTTTTGGTAACATTGAATAGAGATCTGGCCTTGTGGTTCACTATTCCTTTGTAGATTAAAAGAACACTGTAACCAACTTGAGGACTTTGATATATTGGATATTTTGAAACATACATCTATAAAGCATTAGGATCAAACTAGCTACACAAATTATAATTTAGAAGTCAAGGGAAAAGTACTTAATTTTTAGAATGGCTTATTCTGTGGGATCTTTGGAAGAACTGAATCATGAGATTTCTCTTTCTCTCTAACCTGTCTTCTTCTAAGCTTGGTTCTACTTTAGAAATAGAGAAAATTCTACCCTTATTCTCCTATCTGGTATACATTCACCCAGAATTAACCATGCCTTAGTCACAGTATTTCAATCTCTTTTCTGAGCTTGCTCTCTAAACAAGATACCCTTTTGATTATGTACCATCTCTTTAAACTTAATTTTTTCCCCTCAAAACTTAATAGCACTTTTGCCTGTTGCCTTCTCTATATTTTGCTCCCTTATTGGGCTTTAAGCTCCTACAGGGAAGGAACTTGCTTATCACCACTGTATCCACAGAGCCAGAACAGGGCCTGGCACGTGGTACTTACTTTAAAAACATGTGTTGAATGAATGAGCGAAGGAATGGTTAAGAAAATTTACAACAGTATGTTTCATAACCTTGAGCCCAAATACTGATTAAAAACACAGTTTGACTCAAGAGTCATCACAGTATCAAACCTGGCCTAGTAGGATGTTTTCAAACGGCAGAGAAACCACAGGAAACACACTCATGAAATGTCTTTGCTTGCAGTGACTACCTAGTCTTTTATTTATGGAAGGCTTAAGTGGAAATTCATGGTCAAATGCATAATAAATGCAGTTCCAATGGCTTATTTTTAGTAATCTAGGTGAGGCAGTATATTTTATCAAGTTTGGAGTATTACAAGAAAAAAAGAAAATAAATGATTTTTAAGAACAAAATTTCTGCAGCCCCAAAAAGCCCAAAGTTTATCTATTTTATGTATATAAGACGTGTTTGAGTAAGGATGTGTTTAACATGCTTCAATTATTCTGTATTTGAAAACACCAAAGAAAGTTACTCAGACTATGTGACTTAGAAGGAGCCACAGGTGATGGGTTCTCCTGTCCAGCTCCTTTCTTTCCCCAGGTGCCCCCCTGCTCCCATTTCTTTTCTGAGGACACAGAGAATTGCATTTGGACTCTGAAAAAGTGCTATAAACTGGTATGGATGACCAACTTATTATGGAACAGAGTTTTAAATGAAGTTTTACAAAATAAAAAATATAGCCATTTAAATCTCTTCAAACACCAAAACGGCTCAGGAAGGCTGGCCCAACACTTAACCTTCATAATACCAGGTGACCATCTTGTCCACTCATTTTTCAGACTGAATAGGTCCTTTTGGCCTGGTTATTCTGCTGTAACTGAGTCTTCAGTGTTTTCAGTACAAGAATCTAAACCCTTAGTCAAAATACCACTTTCCAATGGTGAAAGGGCTTCCAGCAAGGGCTGTTTCTAGGCCAGGCCATTTTCTACTATGCTAGTTGAAAAGAGAGGTCTGCAGAGGACATGAGGGCACCCTGGAAATAAATAGCTAGTGTAGCTAGAGGGTAGTCACAGCTGTCACTATGTCCCTGCCCTGCTTGGGATGTTACTTCACCACCTGGTCCCAAGAACATACCAAGCAGTTCTGAGGCTTTCTGGTTGGGTATGTTGGTGACTGTTTCCTAGGGTAGAATTTGCACTTTACAAGCAGAAAGTCTCTTCCAGGGCTCACTTTCAAGTTGCTCTAACTGCATCAACTGTAGCACAATGAAAGGCTCCCAGAGATTCTATATATATAGTAGCAGAATCTAATACTGTAGTATATATTGTTTCCAAAGAGGAAAAAATTGTCATGTGGGCAGTAAGAGGCATATTTTTTCCATTTTCATCCTACAGTTTTTTCCTGTGTTACCTAAAAGCATATGAATGAAAGAAAATGACACTAAAAGGCTCGTGCGATTTCTCCTTTTCTTGCTTATATGACGGTGCTGGTTAGATAGCATTTCCTGAAACCATCTTCAAATTTTTATCTTCAAACTTACCAGGCTTTGATCCCTCAGGAACGGTCCCATTCCACACCTGGTGCAAGAACTCAGGTCTGTTATCATTCATGTCAATAACATTGATGACAATGTCAATGGGGTTCTCCACTTGATTGCCATTAATATCTACTGCATGTGCCCTCAACTGCAAAAGTAATTGAAAACAAATGTACTTAACATATTTGTCCATGAGAACACATATTACACAATCACAATGCTACTAACATAGCAAGAATGGACTGACAGAAGCTATTGGAAAACAGCTAATGGAAAAACAGAAGCTATTCTTTCTTAAAAAAATTGTAGTCAGGGGCTGGGGATATGGCTCAAGCGGTAGCGCACTTGCCTGGCATGTGCGGGGCGCTGGGTCTGATCCTCAGCACCACATAAAAAAAATAAAATAAAGATGTTGTGTCCACCGAAAACTAAAAAATAAATATTAAAAAATTCTCTCTCTCTTTCTTCAAAAAAAATTGTAGTCAACCTGACTCCATATATACAGCAGCAAAAAACCATCCTTCACCTTATGTTGGACATTGTGCTAATCCATTTTAAATGATTTAAATCAATATGTAAAAGAGTGAGCCAGAAACTGTCAACATTTGAAGTTGGGGGAACTGAGCTTCAGAAATGCTAGGTAACTTGTGGTGGTCACAATCCTCTATCTGTTGACAGAATCTGGATCCAAAGTCAGTTTGCCAGCTCCAAAATCCTTTTGTTGAACCAGTATATATGATAAGAATCAGGGTAAGGATAGATATGGTACCACCAAAGAGTGCTCGTAAAGATTAAGGGAACAGGAGTATAGAAAGTGAGTGTACATAGGGAATTTTCATACTAAGCTTTTACTGTTTTTCAGTTTTAAAGTAACTCATACATATTAAAATATGTGAATATATGTATTTAGGGTTAGCTCATAGTTTTATAGGTATTTTTCAAAAATTTTTGTCTTTTTCTTAAAAGCAAGGATAATCACTCAGCTACTCTTGGCAGAATATCTTCAAAATCTTTCCATCAATTCTGCACAAAGAGAGGCTTTCCATTCCTTTTTTGGGTGGGTGAGCACTTGAGTACTGAGCCATATCCCCAGCCTTATTTGTATTTTATTTAGAGACAGGGTCTCACTGAGTTGCTTAGTACCCCACTGTTGCTGGGGCTGGCTTTGAACCCAGAATCCTCCTGCTTCAGCCTCCCGAGCTGCTGGGATTACAGGCTTGCACTACTCCTCCTGGCATGGAACTGTTTCTTTTTAACTGGAATGCTGGTCTGATACTGGCTGTTGGCTTCCATCAGATATGTTCTTTAAGTTAAAGAAGCATCAACACAGCCTCTCTTTATTTAGAGGTCATTAAACACAGAAAACAACATTAATTTTATTACTGAATTTCAATATTATATAGGTAATAATTTTCCCTTGACTTATTTTCCCCTTAACAGATTTTTAATACTGAACTTTAATTACATTTATGGAAAATATTAATACTGATCCTTTTTTTTTTGGTACCAGGGATTGCAATCAGGGGTGCTTAAACACTGAGTCACATCCTTTTTAATTTTGAGACAGGGCCTCACTAAGTTACTCATTCCTAATACTTATAATTCTATAACAAACTCTATTTTGCTATGAGTATTGCTCTTTTAATATGTAAGAAGTGAGCACTGGAAGAACAATAATTTACTGTAAAATGGACCTGGATGTATATATTTTCTGAATTTTAATGACAGAAGATCAGGAAGTGAGAATTCATAGCGAAAAAGATTGGAAATTTTTTAATATCAATCTTTATAATCACAAATTGGACTAGTCCACAGTCTTTTATTATGTGCGATCTTTTCTTTTTTTTTGTACTGGGGCTGTATCCAGGGGCACTTAACCCCTGACCCACATCCCCACTTCCCCAGCTCTTTTTATTTTTCATTTTGAGACAGGATCTTGCCAAGTTCCTTAGGGTCTTGCTAAGTTGCTGATGCTAGCTTTGACCTTGGGATCCTCCTGCTTCATCCTCCTGAGCCCCTGGGATTACAGGCATGCTCCACAGTGCCCAGCTCTATTATGTGGTATCTTAATCCACATTCCCTGGGAATGCTATGCAGTCTTTGTGAAAAGTTTGAAGATGTATTTCTTTCTCTGTGTGTGAGAATAATATAAACAACATTAGAATAAACTGTTCCTTCAAGAGTTTTAAAAGAATGGGCTGATAAAATAATCAAAGTCTTGAGAAGAGAAAATACAGAGTAATATTGACCCTAAAACATTTTTAATTTTTCATATGCTTATTTGTCTATTTAGATCTAGGGGAATCTACTGTAGTTTAGAAATTCCTATAATTTTAAAGCTTTGAGCAAGTCCAAGAGTTCAACAATTGCATAAGTGAACAAAACAAAAACTTTGTAAGCACATGCCTATGTGGGAGGAAGGTTTTAAACCACTGTGGGAATTAATTCAATACATGGTATTGGGAAAAAAGGAAAAGAAAAGTGGGCCTGTGGCCCTCTCTCCTTTTATTCAAATGAATCCACAGAGGTTAAAATTTTAAATGTAAAAAGTTAATCCAACAGATAAAAATTGGGAGATAAGCATCTTGAAGGACGGAAGGCCTTTATCAATACCTCTGGAAACCAGAAGGTATGATAAAATGTTTTCAAAAATCAATTTTACAATATTAAAAGCTATGTTACATTATGGCATAAATATAAAGGGTTCAGAAGCAAACAAACAAACAAACAAAAAAGAACATGTAGAATAAACCATGCATTAACATCTTTCATTGATAAAATGTTCTGAGTAATAAAAAGAGAAAAAAACATCCAGAAGAACATTTAACAGAATATAAGAAGATGGGATTCACTTTGATTATACTTCCATATATCCGTGAACAATGGTTTGATCTCTCTGTATTTTATGTTCAATGGTTTTGAACCCATTCATAATTTGCTCTTATAGGTTTTCTTAACCATATAACTGAAGACAAGTAATAAAATGTAAAGAGTAATGAGATTTGGAGCAATTTTCCTTTTTTTTTTTTTTGGCATTGTTTTGTTTTAACCAAGAGCACTAATAAATTTTATAAAGACATTAGAATCATCAAAATAAGACAAAAAACTATAAATTTCATTTCTGGTATTGAAACTCTCAGTATCCAGGCTTTCAGACTCATAGGAGGCAACGACAAATTCCACACACATTTAGAAGAGTATGAACACATAGATTTATCAGCTGGTTGCAATCTTACATGAAAGCGGGCTATCAGCTCACGATCCAGAGGCTTTGTCACTGACAGCTGACCTGAGATGGGGTTGATAATGAAGATGCCAGTCGGAGGTTGGTCAGCTCCGGGTCCAGTGACACTGTACCGCAGTGAAAGGTTTTTATCCCTATCAGACCGGATCTGAGGACCAAGAAAACAGTGACATTAAATGAGAGACTAACTGAGCTCATTATCAGAGATAGCACATGCCACACTTCCTACCCTTGTTCTGTTACAAACTTGCTCCATCTCTTTCCAGAACGCCACTGAAACTTCCCCGGTGCCTGCCCCTTCCTCTCTGCTTCTTGGTAACAGCCTTCAAAAAGAGATGTCACCTATCCCCAGAAAGACGGGGGACAATGTTCACCTTTAAAAGAATGCTCACTAGGAGTAGTGCAAAAAGTCAAAATTTAGGAGCGTCAGTTTTTAGACAGAAACTCTGGGTTAGACTGTTTAACCCAGTAACAGGTGTCCAAGTTAATTGAAATAAACGCTGTTCACCTTTTTTTTTTTTTTTATCAGTTACAGTAAGAAATAATTATCTACCCATAGTGTGAAATATGCTTACACAGAACTCCAACATGGTGGAGCCTAGACATCATATTTTGGTATTTGCCTTGTACAAAGACTCTTCATTGCAAGAAAGCTTTCCATATCATTTTTTTTTTTAAAGAGAGAGGAAAGGGAGAGAGAGAGAGAGAGAGAGAGAGAGAGAGAGAGAGAGAGAATTTATTTATTTATTTTAGTTCTCGGCGGACACAACATCTTTGTTGGTATGTGGTGCTGAGGATCGAACCCGGGCCGCACGCATGCCAGGCAAGCGCGCTACGGCTTGAGCCACATCCCCAGCCCTCCATATCATTTTAAAAAGGCAACTAATACTACAATTCTTTATTAATAAGGAGCATATGAGAAAAGATCTCAAGAGATATTTTTATACTCCCAAACTGTACAGCCACTATAAACACATTTACTTCTCCTCCAAATACAATGGTTCCTGGGAAAATTAAGTCAATGTATGAGTAGCCATTGGAGGTTGAAGAGAATCTCTAGACAGAGAAGAAGGCAGGCAGGCATAAAAAGGGCTGACTGGGCAATACCATTTAGAGGTAATAATAATAGATCTTTATGTGTTGGGTAAATAAACTAAATTCATTAGTAAAATCTGATTGCGTTTTTTTTTTTTAAAGTTAAAACACCATTCTCTATTTTCTCATATTCCACTGAAATAGAAAAATAGCACCTTGGTTTGGGTGTTATGCTCATTGGTAAATTGAATTACAATGTACAAAGGACAGAATATACAACACAAATAAGTGGTTTATTAAAAAACCCACATCTCTCAATAATACGAGTCCGCATGCTCAAATAATCATCCATAAGAACGTTTACATTTTAACAAATGGAAATATAATGATTTTGTCTTATTGTCCTTTTGTCATGAATAATGGGCTGATAATTTTACTAAACATGCAAAAAAAATCTGCATCTGGAGTAACCAAAAAAAAAAAAAAACCAAAAACAAAAAACTAACTTCAGATTTGAAAGCCTTTGGTTTTACACTGCCCCCAGGGATTCTGATAATGGTATCAGAGGTCATTTTTTCCTTTTAAAAAACTTTCAAATGCACTTGGTGCTGGCATTTTTTTAGCAGTGATTGCCCTTTATTTTTCTTCTTTGGCCCCAAAGCTGTCTGTGGAGGGCAGAGATCTCCACAGAGAGCCCAGCTCCCAGCAAGGCAGCTCCAGGGTCTGTACTGAGAGTGGGTGAGGAGTGGGTGGGGATGCACGTAGCCTTAGTATTCACATACGGAACAAGCATTACATCCATAGCATCCAGGACCACAGTGGGGGCTGCCTACAAACAGTGCAAGAGATAACCAAGGAAAACAATAATGGGTTTCTACAGTGTTATAGAAAACCTATCTACAGAAAAAAAATGTTTTCCATATACATGTCATAAACTTTACTTTGTAAAAAAAAAACACAAAATTTTTCTAACAGATAAATACCACATGCCATGGGAATTATTAAAATTGCACCATCTTACCCTGACAAGCTCTTGAGGAAAAGGTCCTCTGGAATTTTCTGGCAAGTTGATGGGAGGGATGACCCAGTCTCTCTTCTGCCTTTGTAGGTATCCACTGTGTTTGGTGGATTGTCTTGGGAATACTATCTCTTCAATTTCATGGGACTCCTTTGCATTAAAATATAACAAGACATTCCTGAGTACTAGGAAAAACATTTTCTGAAAGAACATCAATATTAATGGGTACCTGAAAGTGTAGGAACCACAGTTTATTATGAACAGAAAATAACTCTGGAGGCCCTGTCCTTATCCCCTTATTAAAATAATAGAAAACAAACAGCATAAGAATTCTGAATTGCACTGTTCACTGAAACGTTGAATTCTGAACAATTTATTATTGGGCTCAGGTGTGTAAACTATTTGCAGTTTCTATAAACCATCTTAGATAGTAGCTTAGTACTGAGCAAAACTTAATAGTACCCTTTTATATATTTCTCATTAGTTTAAACCACAGTTCAGGTAATGTGCTACTGTACATTAAATTTAGATTTTGATGTGCTAAAATATAATTTGAATTCCAAGGGAAGTTTAATACATACTGCTAAGGAATGTCTCAAATATTTATGACCCTATTAAATCCCACAGAATTAATGCTGTAATTATTCTAAACCTATGTCAGCCATGATGTATGCTGCAAATGACCCACTTTGCACACTAGGTATTAATCTCTGCTAGATGTCAACATTTTCTTCTGTTTCTCCCAATATCTGTAGACATTTTAGCCATTAGCCCTTCCTGCTTCAGTGCAAATACCCAAGTTAGTTTGTTAGGACACAGAGCATCAAAAACAATAAAAGTGTCTTTTTACTCCATTAGTTACCAGGTTCTTATTTTATATTACACAAATGACATGATTCCCTTTAATAGTTAATTGATTAATTAAAATTTCACATAATGAAACCTCAACAAATATCACAAGAAAAAAATGACATTTTTCTTACATATATTCATTCTCATTTGATTATGGTTGTGTATATCACATTTACGATTAAATACCAGAACTGATTATGTGTATTCTTGTCTCTCACAGTACAATAAATGTGCATAATGTAATAGTCACAGTTCATCAAACCATGAACTTTAGAATATATGGGTATGCTCCCTCAGTAACTGTTTTGAATTAAATCAAAGAACTAGAATAGTCTGAAAATAATATTATCATAACTTCACTTAAGAATTTATTGTATCTTGTTCAAAGTACTTAATATAGTGACTTATACAAAGTAAATGCTCAATAAATGTTTCTGAACTGAATTGAACAGGACTCTCTTGGAAATGTACCTCGTTTATTTTATGTAGGCTCACAGCAGCTTCCACCAGAGGGAGTATATCATTCCTAAAAGTCATATCAGTAGTATAAATAATTCACACTCCCAATTTGATTATTAAGGGACAAAACAGATCCTAACACTCATTGCCAGAAATGCTTTTCTGTTACTACTGTAAATCTGTATTTCCCATCTAATAAATTTGACTGATGACGACGTGCAAAGAATTGTTTATTTTGTGGTTATATTTAACAGCTTATAAAGCTTCTAAGAAATGTAAAACAAACTACTTCTAATTTTAATTAAATTATAATCTCAAAGTATAAACAAATCTTTCAAATATAATTTCTGGTCACTTAAAATATACTTGCTTAGTATTTTAAAAGATTAAAAATACTGGTAAAGTAACTGCAGTTGATAAAAAAAATTCAAATATTGGCCAGATAGATATTTCATGTGATATGAAGCAAAATGTGTAGGCACACACACACTTTTTTTTTACTGTATTAATTTTTGTTTTGTAGACATCAGCTCCAATATTATACCTTTGCTGACTCCTCGGTTAAGGTTGGCTTGAGACTCAGTTTTACTGCCACTTGCCACTTCTCTTGGGTCTCCTTGTCTTGGGCATATATCAGGAATTTAGCATGCTCAGAAGAGAGTGGAAAGCTTCTCACGGCATAGACCATACCATCCTCATCCACCTTGAAATCTGCAGGCTCGCTGCTTTCGTACTGTACTTTTCTTTTTCCATTGCAGTTGCTAAACTTCACTGTAAAAGAGCAAATATACGTCTAACTACACAACAAATACAAAGACAACTGATACTTAAATCTATTTTAGTTTAGATGATAAAATGCAGTAGCATGAAACACAAGTTTTAGTTTTACATGATTAGCGGCATTTTAATTTCATAGAATGCAGTTGGGCCCTCCACATCTGTAGGTTCTGCATCCCAGATTCAACCAACCTCAAGTGCAGTATTCCAAAAAAAAAAAAAAAAATTATATCTTTGCTGATGTATGGAACACATGCAAACTTTTTTCTTGTCATTGTTCCCTATAGAAGATGATAAACTACTAACAGGACATGTACATTGCATGAGGTATTATAAGAAATCTAGACGATTTAAAATATGTGGGAGGAGGTGCATAGGTTATATGAAGTTTCTACGCTATTTTATGCCTGGGACTTGAGCATCCCTGGAATTTTCATCTGTTGTGGTCCTGGGATGAATCCCCTACAGATACCAAGAGATGACTGTTTCACAGTAGTTTGGGGTTGTGGCCGGGCATCTCTCATTTTAAAGCCTGCCCCTCCTCTCCACAGTCCCCTGGGTACCCACCTTCAGCTACACCTGCTGTTCACCCTGATGCATTTCAAGGAAGTTGCCTTCCACTCCTAATCTCATTGTCACTGAAGGTAGAACAAACCCCATGTTTTCCATCTTCATGTAGCTATCTTGGCTCTACTACCAGTTTCACAACCATGCCTGACATTCACTGATAGAGCCAATAAAGACAAATTTCCTTAGTTATCTTGGATATTCTGTATATTTCCTTGCAGATCATCTTAATGCATAATTTTTGAACAAATGTTTAAAGAAAGAAATAATACTGCTATGTTTATTTTTCTTTATTGATGTTGAATGTGCTCTGTGCTCTAGAAGTACAAGACTTCATGGTTATTGAAAGGTGAATAATTAGCAATTTCTATCCTTCCTGGTACTTGTAATAGTTCAGTTAAGCAGCAATTTTATAAAATTTCCCCAAACATGAAAATAAAAATGTCCTCAAAATAAATTTTAAAACTAAAAAAAAAGTATGCCTTAAGAATAGAAGGATTAAAAAGATTTCAAGATCTTAATTATCTCAATCTCAAGTGTAATGACTTAAGATTGAAGAAAATCAATGATTTTTAAAATGGAATGTCAATCCACTGATGTCTCAACAAATAACAAAAGTTAAATTGTTTTTATGAATGAAGAATTGGACATATTCAAGACAAAATAAAATAATAAAAACAAATATTCTCTAAGAAAGATTATTTCCCTTGCAGTCCTTAATTGTTCTTTTTGAAGAAAAATTCTATGGGATTAGCAGGTAAAAGCATCAAAGAAAAAGCAATTTTTCGATTCCATAAATGACTGATACTGTATTCTGACCCCGATTACATAGGATATGCTTTGGAAAGCAATCAACAGGTACATATTACAAACCATAATCACATGCATTTCACGTTCCTCATGATCTAAGAAAAAATTTTACAAACTGCCCCTACCCCTATACAAACTGATAACAGTTCTTTTATTTTCATTAATATAAATTCACTGCAATGTACATAAAACCACAGCCAAATAACATGGATGCTTATTTCCCTTCGTAATCATAAAATTCTTGATAGAAGTAATAAAATACTTTAACTATTGAATATATTATTTTCCACATAATGCCACACATATCATCCTTCTTCACACTGATCATTTCAAAATGAGAATAAAATAATATTTCAAACTAAATTATGTTAAACCAAAAGGTTTATCTTTAGAGTGGAAGTATCCTAATTGATATCGAATTACCCAATTTTTCCATGCCATGTGATTTTTTTTTTTAAGGAAGGGATATTTTCTAGGAAACAAGGACATTTACTGCTTATCTTTTATTAAAGACAACCAAATAAAAACTGAAATTTTTTTTTTGGAACCTTGCTGAGAAGTCGAAATGAAAGACTTTTTACCATCTTTTAGTATAACCTCTACCTTTCGAATATTACCAAAGGAATTCATGATTCTTAGGCTAGATCTGAACGATTTTATACTCTTTCACATTTTCACTTTAAATTGTGCCACTCTGGCATTAACCTCAACTATACACACCTGGGTTGCTGCCCTGGCCTTCTGGTGGTCTCCCAGATCCAAGTCCTGGCACCCACTGCTAGACTCGACCTCTGCTGTGATTTTCTCCTCCTGGCTTAGAATCCATAATATTGTACATGAAGTCTTTAGGCTACTGGGCAATGCTTTTTGAATGCTCTTTCACTTCCTGATCATTCTGTCTTCATCTTACTTACATCAATTTCTAACACATAATCTGCAGCAGATTCCTTAGTCATCCCCTACCTCACTGCTACCCACATCCCACACTCATCAACTTGTGGGTGACACTTCCCATTTTTCCACACCACAGTCCTAGAGCCAGGCCATCATTCCGGGGGAGGAGTCCCCCAAGATGTCCTTCAGAAGATGCCAACATATTCCCTGACTTAGGAGAGCCATGAATTCTCCATTTTAATTATTTTTTGCACTTCTTGTCCATTCAAACACATTAACTTTTATATTATAATAATTATTAACAATAATGCTTCTTTATTAAAGGTTTCTTTTGACTAGAATGGCAGACTGTAGACTCATTCTGGTTTCTTGATAGTGGTTCTTTTGTTTACTAGGACACCTAATGGTGATAGGGACGACATTAATTCTCCTTCAATAATCCATTAAAATCTTACAACTTTTCAAAAAAACTAGAATCAGATTGGAAACTTAATGTGTGATAGCAACATTTAGTGATGAAAACAACACAGGTCCTTCAAATAATCCGAATTTGTATTTATTTGCTGATAGTGCAAAAAATTGAACGAGTATTTGCTAAATTCTAGGTACTGCGCGGCACACTTAAAATCAGGTTATTACACTTTTACCTTGACAGCCTCCTGAAGTGGAAATCACTATTTGTTCTACAGATGAAGAAGGAAAACTTGGGCAGCCATTTGTGCCCATGGCTCTTCCACTTCTAGTCATTTCCTTAAGAAACTGCCAAAGAATTTAAAATCATAACTCTTGAGTATTGAAATCTAAGGCTTTAAAAAATAAAAATTAAAGAAATGACAGAGGCCTGATAAATGCTTGTGAGAAAAATAATGCTAAATTTAGACTTTAGGGAGCACCATGGTAAATAGTGCATGAAAAGTAATTAAATCGGAATATATCCTAAGTGTCCTATAGAGGGCAGTAGCTGAAGCCCCTTCAGGTGGAGTGAGAATGTGAGCAGACAGAAAAGGAGAGCTAACTCTTGGTTACTATGGGTGTCTGTTCTTTTGATTCAGCACTAGTTAACTCTTTGGATTCAGGTGTCAGTGCTTCAGAGAATATGTAGTTATCTTTGCATCACTGTGAACAAAATATATGAGAAGAACAACTCATATATCTTGTCATAAGCCAAAGCTTATGGTTTCGGAGGATTCAGTATATGGCGGAAGGTCATGGTGTAGGGAAGGCTGCTTAGCTTCTGGCAGCCAGGCCACAGACAGAGGAAGCAGTCAAGGACAGATAAAGCCCAATGTCATGCCCTAAGTGACTCCAAGTAGGTCCTACCTCCCAGTAGTCCATTCATCTGTCAATAGATTAATCCACTTGTTGGATTAATCCTTGCTACATTAGAGATCATGCTTCCAACATAATGAATTTGGGAAGAGAGTCCAGACCTACACAATAATAGTAAGGGAAAGAAGAGGACTTCGGGGGGGAAAATGCACTTTCAGAGCAGGGGAAAAAAATGAATTTTTTTTTTAAACAAAGGTCCCTAGACATCCTATGAATGAGCAATGGTTGACCCTAGAGAGTCTGACACTGGAGAAGCATTTTGGAGGAAATTGTATAAAGGTCAGTTAATTAAAGTTAATTAGTTGTTTCACATTATCTCTATCTAACCTATACCAAGTATGGATTGGTTTTATATATCTGTTATTAAATTTTTTCTGAGTTCTAAAAAAATGTTAATTTTCATTTGATCTAATATTAAAATAAGCAAAGTTTTGGGGTATTATTCAAGCTTGACGAAGTATATTGCATTATATAATTCCCTTTGCACATTCAGCCAGTACAAAGAATTAATACTTAAAATTAAAATTAGTCAACTTTCAATTGAGAAAGTTCCCATAGGTGAGATATTACTCTTGACTTCATCCCAAGGTTGGGAAGTATTCCATTTCCAGTGCCTGGCTCAGTTACCTGCTTCATCAGTGTTAGTGATGTATTATTATTTTCAAGCTATGCAAACTAGAATGATAATTCCAACAGGAAAATGTAAATTCCATTATTATCTACTGGCTAATATTTATTGTCTGTTGTCATGTTCATCTATGATCTAGATGTAGCTAGGAATATTTTCTCAAATTTGCCAAGATTTACCTCTGCTCTAGGACCATGCTCTGAAACATACACAAGAGGATTTCCTTTCTTTCTTCTTCTTTTTTTTTTTCAGGGGTCGGGTGGTGGGAATTTAATTCTGGGGCACTCGACCACTGAGCCCTATTTTGTATTTTATTCAGAGACTGGGTCTCACTGAATTGCTTAGCACCTACTTGTGATCCTCCTGCCTCAGCCTCCCAAGCTGGTAGGTGCACAACTGCACCTGGCAAGAGGATTTTCTTTTTAACAGAAACTTAAAAGTTAATAGGGAAAAAAAAGGAGGGAAAACTGCTAAATTACAGAATCTTGATCACACCAGTAATATATATTCATAATTGATAAATTAAATTTAGTGTATAGCCTTTCAAAGATGTTTTTGTGATAAAAATATTAAGTGAAGATGGACTAAAGCCATTTTGAAAGGGGGAGAGAGATAGGCAAGAGACATGTGTAAAAATTAAAATGAAATTCAAAATTGAAATTTGAAGATGAAGAAAGTAAGGCAAACATCATGAGTCTTTGGTTCTTCTAGAAAGAAATATATAATTTGCTGGAGTCAACTTGTTTCTGTTATTAAAAGTACCTTCTTCATAGATATGATGGAAAAAACGTGAACAATATTTTCCACTTTATTTTTTCCAAACACAAAAGTTTTATCATTTTTTTAAAATGTGGGGGCACAGACAAATTTATCTTAGATTGCAATTAAATTAAAATTCAGCCTTAGAAGTGACACTATTCTGTATGATCCAATCATGGTGAAACCATAACATCATGTTTTTAGCAAAACCCACTGAACTGTACAACACTTAATGGACCTTATTGTCAACGTGCAGTAATGTATCATTGGTTGTGGACGTGCAGTAATGTATCATTGGTTTATCAGTTGTAACAAATGCACCACATTGTGCAAGATGTTAATAACATGGGAAGGAACCTGTGGGGAGGGAGGAAAACACATGAAAGTCTATAACTTTGCATCAGTTTTTCTGTAAACATGAAGTGATCTAAAAACTGAAATTATTTAAAACAATGCTTTCCTTGCAAAGGATGTCCTAACTTGCTATTATTATTAGATTTCTGAAAGGAATGGATAGTTGTCAATACCCTCAGTCTCTCTCAATCTGATTCCAGCGAATCACCTCAAGCTGGTATTGGCTGCACAATGCAATCTGATCAACAATTTATGTAGGTATCCTATGTATGGAGATAAGGAATTTGACTTAAAATCTTTCCCCTGACAGCACCATCTTCCTTACATTATAACATTAATTTTGCTTAAGTGTTCAAATATGGCACAGGAAAAACTCCAGAGTTTTGTAACATGGGAGCAAAGGAAATGCATTTCCTGGGACAACTGAAAGAACAAGCTTGGCTAACAGAATTAATCAAATTTAAAATAAGTCTTCACACAATTAAATGTTTGTAGCTAAGGACACTATAATATTAAGCAAGAAATTTTTATTACACTATTACATAGTTTACATGCATAATATGCAGTTACTGTGCTCTTCCCTGCATAAAACTTTGTTAACATGATTAACATTAAATTAAACACCAGGGAAATAATTATTTTAAAGTACCTTTTTACTCTTAAATTAATGTTAACCATAAAACCATAATATCCTTATAAAGTGTTAACAGGAAACCACAGATCTTATGTATTAAATGTATTAGCAGTTAATAGCACTACATAAACCATACGAATGAAAATGTGAAAATACTCACATATGGTTTCTAATTTTTGCTCAAGTAAAACATACCATATTTAGAAACAATTAGAATATAGTAAAGGATTTTCATCCCTAAATATGCCATTGACTTTAAAAAAAATTTTTTTACCTTAATTGCTATTTTTGAAGGCATTGGGAAAATAAAAATAGATTCACAAGGTTAGCAGAACTTCCCCTTCCATAGGCACAGAGCAATAATTATTAATGAACTAGATATCTGTTGAAAACACAGGAGGAAAGAAGTGTGGAAGAAGCTGTCTTCACTGTATTTTTAATGCTTTTTTACATGTTGATTCTAATGGAGAATGGCTATCAAGTGATGTTAAAAATCTGCTTTAGATTTTCCTTTGCCAATCTAGGCTCTTCCCAAGTTTCCATTTGAAAAACATCCTCCCACCCTCCACAAAAAAAAAAAAAAAAAAATTTGTTGCTATTCCAGGGACTCCCACATCCTTTTCACACATGCACAATGGGTTAAACCTGGAGACATTTTGGAAATGCCTATAAGGAACTTGATGAAAAAAGTCATTACATTTCCCTTATAACATATAATTATAAGAAAAATGAAATATGGAGTTTTAGGGCATATGTGAACTATTTAATATGTATAGAACTTCCAACTAAACTATTTAAAAAATCTTTAATAAGACATTTGAGCTTGCATTTGTGAAATATCATTTTTGTAACAAGTTTTTTTTTTTTTGCAACATCAGATTCTTGATAATTGCCATTAATGAAAGCTTTATTCACAAAAGTTGGTGTCAGCAAAGGGCAATATAATATCTATCACTTTTTCTTGAAAGGATAGAAATGTTCCATGAGGGATAATGTATAAGTCTCATATTCCTTCTTTTTCCTGCATTGACAAATGTAATGTTGAAATTCCTCACGGAAATGTAAATGACTTTCAAAACTTTTCCCCAATAAGTGTTTCAGAACATTGAGTATTGAAATGTTACCTCAAGTCTTTGCAGTATTGCTAATAGTCTTAATATTATTTTTCTTTAGGATTTGAGATATAACACCACCCAAGTATCACAATGAGTCATTTTTATCCTTTTTCAAAAGCAGAATTTTTTTCTTCAAATCCATAAGCTCTGTGCACGTAATATTTTTGACAGGGCTTTGCAGTTTTCAATTAAGTTCATTCAGGTGCTCTAAAAAAGTCAGGTATGTTAGCAATTTCTTCAAGTGAATAACTCACTTTAACAAATCTGCAGTAAGCAACAGTCAAACATGCTCAAAATCCATTTTTCTATTAGCTGATAAACTCTTGGGGAAAAAAGTATCTTTTGGACACTTTTTTTGTGTACCTTGGTATATAACAGTAAATATGGCATGCTAATCCTTTATCTTTGCACAAAGCTGTAGCCATTTATTTATTCATATTCTCATACCAATTTTTGTGGAATTAAAATTTATGAGCAATCTTTCATATATAGGAGATTGCATGTGAATAAAACTTTCAGATTAAACTCTTGATGTTTACACCTTCATGCCATTTATAACCTGTTTACACCAGGGCCAGAGCATCAGCCTCATGTAACATCTGCTCAATATCTTGTTTCAAAGTATTCATTTACTTCCTTGCATTTATTTTTCACAATAAATAACGATGTTCAAAGATTCCCTCCAGTGCTATCGTATTTGCTAATGCCTTAAAGTCCCTGATATGCAATGACAACATTTTTGATTTAATAATTCTTTTGATTATTGCGATCACTATGAGGCCATCACGGCCTGTCTTGAAAGTATTCTGCACAAATGATTCTTTCAATATTTCTTCTGCTTCACTGTCTCCCAGTGTACCACCAATGAGGCATACTTAGGCTGGTAAAATAAGGAGTTCTGCAAATGCTGGAGGCAAGTCGTAAGTGTGAAACTGTGTAAATGACTTTTAAAGCTTGATCATATAGTGCCGTACTTGGTCTCATAAAGGTTCTTTCCTACTTTCTGCTAAAGAGAGTCCAGAATTACTTCTACGTAAGATGGCTGTTTGCAGGTATGATGGTTGCAAAATTTGTCCTGCAAGTAGCTTCATTTGCTTATTTTATCGTACAAATTAAATGTTCACCCCATATAAGAGAGTAAATATAAGAGTACATGGTTTTCAGTTTCAGAGAATTATTATAATATTACCAAGATGGTATCATCATTTGGGGGATGAGTTTGAGGGACTCTAAAGTCACTTCAGCAGTCATTCTAGATGTATCCATTGTGTTGACAATGTAAACATATGTAAAAGTGAAAACTAAAGACAAAATAGATTGCAGGCAGGAATAATTTATATAAACATAAGATATATAAGGTGTAAATGTATTCAAGAGCATCTGCATTCTAAAATACTTTCAAGCATATGAAAAGTTTGAAATTTAAACATTACAGTAAAACTAGGGAAAAAACAGTAATTTTAACTTAATAATTGATAACTTAAAATATTTAAAATATAGTCATTTTTAATATTCCTGAACAACTAAAAATATTTTTAAACAAGTAATTCTGGAACTTTCAGTTTTCTGTAGCAATTTAACCAACTTTATGTCCACACTAATTTCATTCTAAGGGATTTATAGCTAAATTTTACATAAAATGAATATTTTAATTCTATGATGCATAAGCATTGATTATTAATTTCCATTAAAGATAAGATTTCTGATCAACTGTTAACCTTAGAATCCAGCAGGAAGGAAGAAAGAAAATCAAATGAAGAGAGGAAAGAAGAAAAATATGTAGAATAAGAAATAAACAATTGAAATGAACAAAATTAATGATTCTGATATTTGACAAAAACTTTAAATGGTAAAATTAATGAATGTCTTCTATTATATAAAGTGAAAATATGAGAAAATTAAATTGAAAGCAAATTAAATTGAAAGATTCATAAAATTAATACTTGTATAAAAATCTTCATTTACATTTAAACATAATGATACTAAAGTAGCAATCAGATTCCAGGGATTTGGTGTGGAAACGGATAAACTTTGGATCTTGCCCTTGGTGGGGGTGAGTTCTTGGCCAGAGAGATGGCCCAGGGAGATGTCACCTGGGAGCCATTTCCCACAACAGATACAAACTAGCCTTACTCTAGAAAGTAACAGAAAATAACAAAAAAGAAGAAAAAAAAGCCAATTGCAAGAAGTTTTCAAAACAGAGACATAAAGAGCATTCAAATATAATTTTAATTGTTTCATTACAAAATATTTAATATTTTTATTTAACAATATTTTAAAATATTTTTATTTTTAAAAAAGTTTGATTTTAGGGGATCAATATTATAGTACCTAATTAGTTTCTTAATCTTTTAGAAGGCTGGATTCTATCAACTCTTAACTCACTAGACTCCACTGATCAATCAAATAAATAGCTTTATCAGAAACTATTTTTGTGTGCAACTTTAAATTGTAGAGAAGTGGTCACATGCAGGTAGGTTCAATCACAGTCTCCAGACATGCTTTTTTTTTTATTCTTGCAGCATGTTCAACAAAGTAATTTCATGTTCTTCTGATTCTTTTGCTTCCTATTTGGGGGCAAGAAAGAAACCAAAGACTCTAATTTGCTCAGAAAATGAGACTACAGAAGCGGTAGCCAAATCTTTCTCCACAACTGTCCTTCTATCTTCATTTACCTAACTCTCCTAGTCTAACAGGGTAAAGGCTATCTGGATCAAAATATAACAGTGACCTGAAACAGCTAAGAAATCTTGGTATTGACCTTTGAAAATGGAAGTGGATGAGGAAAGTAGGTGCAATTCAGAGAGCCTTCCAAGGACACAAGATGGATGGCATTAACAGGAAGAGTGTGTATGCCAGGGCCTTTTTAGAACACCCGCAGCCTGAGACTGCTACCCTTCTGGACCACCTGAGAGATCACTCTTTTTACTTCAGAATTGTTCTCTCTCAGCACAGGGAACTGACCCACTAACAGCCCGAAAGGCAGTACTCTCTATAGACACAGAATGTGAATCATTTATGTTTTTCATCTTATTCTAAAATTTTAAAAAAATTAAAAACAAAAAACAAAACAAGAAGTATCAGTAAACAAGTATCATTAGCACACCTGTACATCATTCATGGCATTCCTGGTGGGATATGCTGATCTGTTTTCCTCTACTGCTGGAATAATAATAAGCCTTATTTAGACAACAGTAATGCTCAGCAATTTCTTTGGTTTTTCTCCTCCTCCTAGACATTCAGAGAAATCACACTTATCTCAGCCTTTAAAATTAGGCAAGACGATGGGGCTAATAAAATCTGGGGGGTGAAGTGATGTATATCTCTTCCCGGTTGAATCATTTCAGAGTTCCTGCCCTCTTCCCTTGCTGTGGTAGTCATCATAGAACATGATAGATGGAGGTTACACAAGATCAAACCTGGGGATGAGTGAGCCACCCCATGGAGAACACCCCTGAGAGCCACATGACCCACCAACTCACCAGCGACTCTGCATGAAGGATGACTTAGGCATGAGTTAGGCACAGAAAACATGGTAACTCAGTGCAGCCCATGCTAGCCCATCATGTCTGATAAGGCCTCCACTTGAGTCACCTTAAGTAGTCAGTGCAGGGAAATTAGAATGGAATGTCTATAAAAGTTGATTAAATCAAATTTATTGTTGGTGAAATTCACAAGGACAAACATTTTTATTTCTAAAAGTTTTGACACTTCTCTCCCAAGGGGGAAAAAAAAAGTTTTGTTGTAACATTGTAAAAATGTTATGAAATCTGGTAGAGGAGGTATTTTTTTCCCTTTCTAGGGAAAGTCATGTAATATTAAACTAACATCTGTGTACAAGCTGCCACGAGTAAAAGAAAGGAATGAAGTTGTATGATGTTCTTCTTGGATATGAAAATGAAAAAAAAATCAACACAGCAGAGGGGACAATAGAGAAGAATGATTATGACGTCAAAAATATGAAATTTAGATTTTCAAAAGCCTAATAATGCTATCTATACAATTTTATATATTTAACTATTGGAAAAGCAGTAGAATTAGGATTAGGATCAGGATTAGTTATTAGTATCCTAATAACTCAATATTTAAGCAGTTCTTCACTTCATTGATATTCTTCCTTTAGGCATTTTTATGCCATACAATGCAATGAAAACCCTATCTTTTGATACAATCCAGCTACAAATATATAAAATTATCAGTGTTCAGGCAGAATTATTTTCTCTCCCTTTCTTCACTTCTTCTTCTTCTCCTTTTTTTTTTTATTTTGGTAGAATGTGCCATTAACAAATTACACTGAATATCACTACCTCTAATTAAATTATGATCACAGAATACAGGTGGCCGACTTTCCCTTGCCCCAACCGAATGGCTATCAGTCACTGAAATTTGAGGCAATTTAGCTAGCTCCATATTTCAGTCCACTTACGTCAATACAGAATCCAATACAGAGAGTTTTCAATATACATTTTACTGAAAACAAATTTTAAATAATCGAAGTTTCCCAAAATGCCAGTAAGAAAGGGAAGGGGGCAAGTAAAATAAACCTGTCTCAACTGAGTTCAAAAATGTGGCCTCAAAATGCTCAAAATGCACTACAGATACCTTAAGGATACAAAAGGATGTTACCTGTTTCTTGAAAAAAAGAAAGAGGTACAAGGAACATACTGTTCATTAAGCAAATTGGTCCTACTGGGATGATATGATATTGCATTAACTGAAATTAAAGTCCAATGAATTATTAAACTATTATATACAAAGTCATTTCCTGGTGATAGTTTTAAAAGTATAAGACTTTATTCTAAACCCAACAATTTAAGAAATGTTTATTCCTTTACTTGCTAGTAGCAGAAAAAGATCATGATCAAATATAAATAGCAATGTATATATAATTCCTAAAAACTGTCATAATAATATATAACTCATAGTTTCAAAGCTGATCTCTTTTTTTTTTTTTTCTGCCAATCCACCAAATGGATGCATCACTAAGTGCTGGGAAGTACTTCCTAAGCAGCCAAGTTGGACTTTTAAAAGAAAACAAACTATAAACATTTAATCAAAGCAACACAAACTCTGTTATTTCTAAAGGCTGCCTACACTTTCTAACATTAGCAACATGTTGTGTATTAAGTATTCATATATGAAGAATTCTATTAAAAATTCAGCAATGTTACTATTCCTTTATAAAGGCAATGAAGTTACTTGAAATAATTTCATAAAATCCCTAAAGTACGAATAAAAATCAATACATTCTCATGTACATTCATTAATGCAAGAATACTAATAATAGATTAGTATTTAGGAAACATCATCATATAACTTGGAAATAGCATTATATAACTTGAAAAACTCAGTATATCATTTTGTGACTGTCTCTAAATTCACTATTTTCCAACCTTTTTTCTTTTTCTTTTTCTTTTTTTTTTTTTGGTACTAGTGATTGAATGCAGGGTACCTTACCAATATTCCAACTTTTTTTTTGTTTTTGGGAATTGAACTCAGAGGCACTCGACCACTGAGCCACATCTCCAGCCCTATTTTATGTTTTATTCAGAGACAGGGTCTCACTGAGTTGTTTGGCGCTTTGCTTTTGCTGAGGCTGGCTTTGAACTTGTGACCCTCCTGCCTCAGCCTCCAAGCTGCTGGGTTTACAGGTGTGCGCCACCACTCCCAGATGTTTTCCAACTTTTTGAAGAATTACTGCATGAACCCAAGGAAGCAGTTCTAGTAGCAAAAGATAGTGTTCCAGTAACTTAAAGAGATAGTATTTCTGAGCTCCAGTTCAACTCATTCCAGTTTAATAAACAATGGGACAATGAGTGAAAGAAAACCACACACGAACACACCTAAGCAGTAATGATAAAAGAACTATTAAAAGTGATTTTTTTAAAAAAAAATCTAAAACTAAAGATCTAAAGACTTTCTCATAGCATGGCATGACGGAGTGGGTCTAAAAACATGGGCAGTAATCCCCACAGCACATTTTAAGAAATGGATAATATTTTTAGTGCATTACCATAATAGCAATAAAGGAAAATTTAAGGATTTTACACACACACATAAATGCTTCACATGGGTAATGCTCTTTGTAAATGCCAGTTAGTTATATTTAGATGTAATACTTTATGCTTACTAAATTTTTATTATGGTATCCTATAATTGCAGAGATGTCAAAATGTTATCACTGGCTTATGGAGAAAAAAAAAAGGTGTGTGTGGAGGAAGCAAGCACCAAAAACTCCCCTTCAAAAGTATTCCCTCCTTCTGTCACTGCCAGAAAGAAACATCTACCTCTGAGAATACACCAACTCAGCAGTTTCAATAGCTGCTGTTTCAAAAATCTGCTGCTTCAACTGATAATAATAAGCCTTAGCCTCATTAATGGGGTGACATTTCCTCCTGGAGATGAGACTGCACTTCTATTTCACCATTCTCATTAATTATATCAAAGTGAATGGGATTAATTGTCACACACTAACATTACAGCCATCTCAAGTATGCTGCAGCTCCGCACCATGTGATTTATCTGGAAAACATCTGAGGAGCATGAGTGCTCTGCCTGGGAGAATTAATCCTTTCCCAACTCTCCCCAGATGCCCCTGTGGTACTTAGCTCAGCTTTTAGGGGTACTTAGGAAGGGTCAAGGTATCTTTACATTTTACAGAGATAAGGATTTCTCACATTTAATTTACCCTGTGTAAATACACAAGCACTTACTAAAGGATTTTTCATGGTGTTAACTAAAAGGACTTAAGACAAGTGTTCTGGGCACATGTTATTTGCTTCCAATTTACCATTACCCCATCTGTATGTATTAGCTACAATAAATTGAGTAAAACTAAAATATCCTTATCTTGTCCTGATGAGTAGATAAAATAAGCTGACTAGTCTGAATTGCACCTTTTTTTGCCTAAAAGTCCCACAACACTAATTTAGGATAATAAACTAAAAATCTTTTCTGGTTTAAATATTAAACTAACTTACAGAAGACATTTAACTTGCAGAAATATATAGGTAAAGAAAAGCAACCGCTGGGAATAATTGGTACAGTGACTAAAAAAAAACCCCACACATACACACACCTAAACAGGAATGATGAAAGAATTATTAAGTGTGATTTTTATTGTCTATAAATTCAAGGTATTAAGACTCTCTGATAGGTATGGCAGAGTGGGTCCCAATGCACAGCAATAAAAACAAATTATAAGGGGCATAAAAAAGAAAGAAAGAAACTAACTAGCCATACTTGAGAGCAAAATAAACACCTCTGCAGACCAGAGATGAACCAGTATAAACTGTCAACTGGATAGGAAACAATCAGGGGCACCTGGAAGTTCTGCCTCTGCAGACCATGAAAGGTACAGGAAGGAGGATACAGCAGCCAGGATGCCTCTGGACTCCAAGGAATAAGGCTGGAGCTGTGGAAGAGGTGGGGTTTGCGCAAGGTAGCAAGGGAGAGTTGGAAACTAAAATCTCATTCACAATGAGCTTGAAATTCTCAAATCATTATACATGAAAAAAATCGAGTACTAAGGACAGCCAACAAAATCGACAATCAGCTACAATCTGAATGAAATTAATTCCTGCAATCTCATGGGTGAGACAAAGCAAGAAGGTTCAGAGGAGAAATGTTTGGGTCATGACAGCCTTAACACAATCAATCAATTAGCCTCCTGATGGGATTAACTGATTGGCAAATGAAGGCAGGTAGGGTGTGGCTAGAAGAGGTGGGTCACTGGGAGTATACCTTTGGGGTATATTTGTATCTGGCCAGTGGACTCTCTCTCTTTGCTTCCTGTTTATCTTGTGAGCTGCTTCCTTCCACCACACTCTTCCTCCATGTTGTTCTGCCTCATCTCAAGCCCCATGAAATGGAGCCAGCTGTCTCTGGACTGAGACTTCTGAAACTGTGAGCCCACAAATAAACCTTTTTTTCTCTAAAATTGTTCTTGGCAGGTCTTTTAGTCACAGCAGCAAAAAAGCTGACTTAAACACCTGTTCCTATGGCGTTCCTTCTCCAATCCCCTTCAGTGCCTCAAGAATTTAACCCTGGATCTCACTTCACATTCTCACCCTGAGTAACTGCAACCAGCCCTAAGTTTGCTTTTTTTTGTTTGTTTGTTTTTAAATCAGCTACTATCAATAAGAATCTTGAACATGTGTGTTTAAACTTTGATCCTCCTACTGAGATACAGATTCCTACATTCAACTGCCTCCTTGACATCTCCACCTGGATGTATAGAATAGGCAACTCAAACTGAATAGATGGTAAGGCCAACTCTTGATTCAGCCTCCACACCCCCCAACAAAACCAACTGCACAGCTATGGTGGATAGTTTCACCCTTCACACAAATGCTCAGACTCTGAATCTAGGAGTGGGGTTTGATACTTTTCTTATTCCAAATATATTCATTCTATTTGTAAGTTCTGCAGATCCAGTGTCAAATATAACCACAACAAGGCCACTTCTCATCACCTGCACAGCTACCATCTTATCTTACTGTCACTCATGATCCCGCCAAGTCACAGGAAGAGCCTCTACATAGTCCCTTGTTTCCACTCTTCAGGACAGGTGTGGATCCTGCTCAAATTGTTCCCATCACACACAGAACAAAACCCTTATCTAAGCCCCTGTCCTGAAAGCCTCATGCTCCTTTCCTCTTCTAGCTCGTTTTCTAGTGATTCTTCCAACAAGCCATATGGTTTCTGCCTCAGGTCCTTGTCTGTGTATCTGAAATATTACACAGTAAATGAGAGGGAAGAGAAAAGGAGAGGACTCAAGAAAACCTAAGAAAACTATGCAGGAGATGAAATCAGCTGTCCGGGTTAGAAGGATCTTTAGGTTTATTATCTTTTACAGAATTTGTGGCTAAAGTTACCTTTCCTTAATTCCTCCTATCTTATTTCTTTCTGTACTTTACATGACAGGGGTATTCAATGGATGATCAGAATTGACATTCTTAGCCCAGAGAATGAATAAAAGAAACTCGGGGCCTTCTTTGTATTTATCAGCTAGTTTGACTAGAAATGAGTGATACAAATCACTAAATGCATAGAAGGGTGTGTAGCAAAGTGTGTCCTTTTCTAAAAACTAAGTAAGAGGAAGCAAATAAAAGTGTTGTTATGCTGAGTTGCCACAGAGCACCCAGAATCTGGGCTATGACTGTGTGCCACACTACCTCTCATGAAACACTGGAATGTGAACAAATTCCAACCAGCTCCTCAGTAGTAATAAACAGGCAAAAAACAACGGTCTAGTGTTGCGCCATTGTTCACTGATATATGCACTAAACATTCCACAAATTGGGTTTAATAAAAACAGGCTTTAAAAGAAACTCATGGGGCTCAGAGACTCGAGCATCAATCACAGCCCTGCTTCAATGAGAACGTGTACATGCCAACACATAACATGAGGAAACAAAGGACAAAGGTAGAGATTTATCCTACTTCCTTAGATCCAACAGCAGTTGTGAATGGCATTCTATTAACATCAGTATACACATGTGAGTTCATCTCATAAAAGTGAAGTAATTAGCCCCACACCCTGAACAGAATAAGTAATTAACAATCACTCTCATGACAACTGTTTCTAAGTTAGGAGTTCACAGTTCAGAATGTGAGGAATAAAGTCTCTCATTTGGACATCATCTGCAATGATCCAAGTACACATACCTTTTGTGTGTGTTCATATAATATTTCCCCACTTTTCCATGTAAGAAGACAAAATGTGTAGAATGTGAGTTACCCAGGCACACTGGAAGTAGTGGGTGAAACTTTTGTCCAAATTTTGAGGGGCATTCTGGGGATCACCCACTAAATTTCAAGACCAAGAATGTATTCCATTATTTGTTGAACTGCCCACACTCAATGAAAATTACCCAAATGATTCCTGAACTATTATTTAAGGTGAATGTGGAGATGTAGCCTAATCTCCGAAGGGTTTATATTTAGGGTGAAATAACTTCCATAGGTAAGAGTAAAGTAAACAAAATATAACAAATGGGCAAAACCAAAGTAGTTGACAATTAAGCTTAAAGAGAAGAAGAGACTAACAAGATGCAACACAAATGGCTTTTGACACCTCCCAGCAGTGGACAGGTGAAAGATAGCAGCTTCAGCATGAACAGGGGCACGTAAGTCAGGCAGTGACAGTCCATTTACAGAGGTATAAGAACTTAGGGAAAAAGAGATGCTGGGTCAGCACAACTGTTCCTCACTCCATGCTTTCCTTAATGGTGAGTACCTAGGAAGTATTTTGTTCTAGGAAGATTTGTTTGGCACAGAGTTTTTAGGACACATTATCTTTGTGGGGGAATTTTTATGGACTACAGAATCTTATGGACAAAGGGAATCTCCAGGTAGACTGAAATCCATTAGACTAAATCAAAAAATGGCAACATATGCACAAAATTTAGATCTAAAAACAGATGCACAAGAATTGGTTCACAGAATTTAAGGGCTCTGTGTGTATGTGTGTGTGTGTAACATACCATATCTGACAGCAGGATTAAGAGCAAAAATTTAAGTTCCATTATAGTTTTTGTAGCTTAGCATTACTCTTTTCCCTGATCCCATGGGTTTGACCTATTAATATAAGGAAAACCATTATGGGCACTTTTTAAACACAGGGATTATTTAAAAATACACAATATAATATGCAAAATGTGATTATGGAGGAATGAGACTGATTCCACAAATCACACAGAAAAATCAGATTCATTATGTAACAGTCACGCCTTGTGTAAATTAGAGTCCAGCCACTCAGGGCACTAAATATGCACTTTAATTTGGAGTACAGTACAGAAGTAACCTCACTATCTAATGAGATGAATTATTAATAAATGCTAAAAGATAATAAAAAAGTACCCATATAAAGGCCAACTCTAATCTCATGTATTTTACAAATAATCGTCAATAAGCCACTCTCATTTTATACTCAGTTGAACCACATCTTCAACTAGTCTCTTTTAGTATTTTTTAATAAATAGGAAGAAATTGCATTGATAGAGATTTTTATCATTTCATTCCTGTTTAGTGGGAAAAAAAGTAAACAAGCTGAGTGAAGTACAAGCCAGTATACTTAGTTCTGTTTCTGGTTCCAATGATACTGAATAATCTCTGAACTGCTTTGGATCTTCATTTCTTTAGCCGTAGTAGGAGGAAACCTTGCAAGAGGCCTATTCTGTTAATATCTTTTTGCAGCACCGAAAATCTGCATACCCCATAATCCAAAATTCCATATCCTAGCAAGTCCCTGAGCAAATAGCTCCATTTAAAGCTGGACTTTTGTTTGCTCTGTGGTTGCAGAGCAGGCCTTATAAAGAATACAATGGTTGTTCTGGGACAAAAAGCACATGAGAAAACCTTTAGGAATAAAGTTGTTTTAAGTATATTTCACATCCCAGGTAATTATAGACCAAAGGGCAACAGTAGCTGCAGCAATAGAAATCATAGTAATTATTCAATCGTCACTCTTCCTTTCAATAGGTTAAAAAATTACACAGGCATTAATGAACTGCAATTTATAATCTAGGTGCTTTTCTTTTGCTAAAATACGCATGCCATTACAAAATGCAAAAGAAACCCCAGTTATTCTGTTTGAACCACACTATAGACCAATCACATTTTTTTTGCATGAAATAGATTTCAGTCATGTCAGCACTAATGTACCACGATAGATTCACATCCCTGAAGATCAAATGATACTACCCATATTTCCAGTTCCAAATTCTGTGTCTTAAAGCCTTTAAACATAGTAGATGTCAAATAGAAAAGGTAAAATTCAAACTCCTTTGGAACACACTTATCTAAGAGTTCTTAAGAATTGTTTTAAAAGGAAGACAAAAGCAGACATAACTCTGGAAAATAAAATTATGCTTCTAGACACCTAAGAATACAGGTTATAATTTCCCAGACATTGACCTGTGAGGACACATCCGCTATAGGGAAGATACCTGGTGAGAAAACCAGTATGACACTATTTTAAGTTTAAGCTACAAGGGAAAAGATGCTCCTTTGAATTTATGTCACACAACCATCTTATTTTAAGATTGTAGTCATAAACTCAATATTTATTTTTTTTTATAAAAGAGCCATTCTATATTTAATTTTCCTATCATAATGGCCATATGTAGACATTCTGTCGCAAGTTTTGGTTTCTAACGAATGACATTCTTTTTGTCAGGTTCAAAGCCATTTTTCTTAACAGCCTGTTTTATATGCACCCACTACCTTTTGATAATTCTTTCATGGACTAGAGTTTAGACTTTAAAACAAGAAACTTTGCAGAATACCTTATTGTTTTTCTAAGCGGTTTCAACTCCCTTGATGTTTGGTGAATTTTTACAAAAATAATGAGGTCAACCTTCATTCTTCACACTTTCAAAGTCACTTCATGCTATGGCAGACCTCTCAGTTCACGACGACTCACTCATACTCAAGGGTTTTTGACTTCCTCTGAAGAAAATTTTACTAAGCTCAAAGTAGAGACTCAAAAAGAAGAGAAATGTATAACACTGTCTTAATTTTAAACACATTAGCCAACTAAATATAGGTCAATCCCATTTAGAATAAATTAGATTTATAAAAATTAAGACCTCTGAACTAAAATGTAAAGAGATATTAACAGTACTTCTTATTTGTGGGCAGCCTGGCTTTCCACTTCCTCCCATGCACATACATATATGCTAGGAGCTGTGAGAACTGGGTATAAATGTGCATTCAACAAGCATCTTACACATCAAGGACCTCAGGATATTATCTAAGCATTTCTCTAGCAAATTATGTGAATGAAGATGAGGATCTGCTTAATGGAGATATTAGGCCAAGAAATTTAAAAGCTGAAGTTGACATTTCACAACATAATTAAATAGAGTATCACCAACAGCATAAAATTTACCACGAAAACATTTGGTTTATAAAATGTTTAATTTACCAGCAGTTTGCAAGAAAATGTCTGTTATAAAGAAAGGGACAATAGAGTTTATGACTAGGTATTGCCACTTACACTTGAAGATGGTACCTTGTTTTGAAATACAAACATTCGACTCTCTCAACTTACAACTCTAAAGAAGGCAAAAAAAAAAAAAAAAAAAATCCAACTTTTTAACATTCCTTTCTTAACCGGGCTTTCCTCTCCCCATGCCTTCACAGAATAAATCTGCAGAGGTTTTTTTATTTGATTTGATTTTTCCTGTTGTTGTTGTTAAATTCATAAAATCATTGCATTCCTTGTTTAAAATATAAAAATCTATTTTGGACATACGCCTTCTCATTTTACGCTACTTTGTTTTCCAAGTTAACTAAATCTCAGTATTAGATGGAATGAATGAGGCCTTTTTTATTTTTTTTCCTTTCCCACCTGAAAGGAAAACATACAACTCTGCTTGTTTCTTTAGTTTCTCACTGAAGATATACTCATGGCTCCTTAATAAAAACATGCCATCGAGTTTCCATTTCCCATAATTCCTTCTGCTTAGTGAACAAAGTCATAATAGGTATGTCAGAATGAAAACAGGGATAAAGTTCTTTTGAGCTGACGGAAATGCCGATGCAGCTTTTTATAAGTGGAAATACTGACCGTCAGCAAAAGGGATTGGGTGGCTCCAACAGAGCCCATATTACATCTGATTCACTGATCCCTTTCAAATTCTTGCCCCCAACCTTGGGCACAACACAAAACCTTCCTGAGCCCTGCCAGTTCTTTTGTCGGTTTGCAAAACAAAATACAATGTAAGAATAAACTTTTAGGGAGGTGAAACAGCATTTACGTTTGGACAAATCTCTCCCTTTTGGTTATCTTACCCGCCTGTTCTATCTAGTTTCTTTAGCTAGTAACTATCTGTCACTTGTCATTGAGTTATCGAAGTAAGAACATTTATAGTTCTCTTAGATTTCTCTAAAGAAACAATTTGGGTGAAAAGTCAATAATAGATGTGTTTTATGTATCCATCAGCACTCCAGGTGCTTATGAGATAATTAAAATTGGTAAGAAGTCATTGGTTTTATACCCTAAATGGGGAAATGAATCCAAGATTAATGTCAAAAAAAGTTGTATTTGCTACATGTTAAATACAAAATTTCACAGTTAAAAAATGTACTCTTTGTAAAATGGAAGATACTCCAAATGCAAGCCTTATATCTCACTCCCCCCCCCCATAATTTTGTAAATGGGTACATACAATATTTTTAAAGAGTGCCTTTTCTTTTACTGACATTAACACACTGAAACTTTACCAGGTTATAGGATGGGCTGTTCCTCTGCAAGTAGAACTACTTGTAACAATGGCCTGCAGGATAGCTTGTATCCCCCTTTCACCAATCAATTTTCTGGCTCAGAACATAGGTTAAGTTGTTTAGAACAGCCTAGAAATACTGTGGGAAGCAGTGAGAAAGTTTCAGAAATATTTAAGGCAATACTGAATCTTAGGGCAACTTGCAAAAACTTGGAGACAAGTGTTGAAATGTTTTTGGACAGAGAAAATGAAAATAGTGTCTTGGAATGATGACCTAAGTTAAAATATGGTCTGAAATTGTGAATGAAAATATAGAGACTCATAACACACCAAAGAGGTTAGTTAGTGTTTGAACATGAATGAAATATCTGAGCCAGAATCATAGAAACAGAATTTCTATAAAGAAGAAAACATACACAAAGAGGTAGTGAAGAAAGAATGGAGAGGAATCAGTAACTAGTTGTGGGCATGCAGAATGGTTATAAAAGGCAAGTAAAGCATTCAAAAAGGATTCAGATATTTGGAGTCTAGTTGATTGGTGGAAAGATAAACAGAATTAGGTTAAATTTGATGTGGGGGGGAATAGTTGTATGGAGGATTGCTTTTCAAAACTGCCGATTTAATTAGTATTAAAATACATGTGAAATGTGTATATTCTGAATGCTTGACATGAAGCTAGGTAGAGAGGACTCATTAATGATCATAGGCCTTTCTCTGCAGGAGCTTTTAGCAGTCAGAATATAGAACAGATGCACAAATTATTTGTGTAGTTGAAGTCCCACGAAGGAGGTGAAATCTCTCAGAGAGAAAGTCATGTCTAATGTAACATTTTCCTGCTGAAATTATCTTGTTTAGTTGTCTTACTGACAGAAAACATCTGATAGCCATCTTATATGCAGACTTTGCTTCAAAAAGTATCAAAAGTATACTTATGTCAGCCTTTGATTTGCTTTTTGTCTTTATTGAATTTATTAGTTTCTTTCCTCCCAAGCCTTTGATGATTTGTTCCATGCCTCTGCCTAGTATTCTAATGTGCTATGACCTTTTGGTCAAGTTTATCTCACCACTAATTTGTAAGAATAATGTTTTTTTTCTCCCCAACTTACCAGTTGTAGGGTTAGGCAATTCCCACAAAACTAAAATTTTTAATGCTAGTGTATATTATTGCTATCCCAACATTTGAGCACCCACTGAATGTAAAATATCTGTCAACATTTGTAACTCTTATGAAGACATGGCAATTTCTTGTGAGCTTAAACATCTTTGGATGTATCAATAATAATTGAATGATCCACACTCCATATCTGGAGTTGAACAGACAACAGTGGACTCTGTGAGTCTTCCTTTAGACTTTCGACTTTGTACCGTTCCAGACTGGGTCTAATGTCACATGCAGTGTCCCTTCATTTCTTTCCTTTCCACAGCCATGGAAAGCTGTTTACTAGAAAGCCTATAACCTAAATTCCCTGGTCTCTTATGTTAATCCACATTTCTGACACCTGAGGATCCTGGCACATCAAGCAGTACTGAGACATGCAAGGCATGGGTGCCGATGTTTGGGGTCCAGCACTGGCTCATTGGCACAGTTGTGTGGATGCATCCTCCCTGCGCTTCTTCCAATCTGCTCCTGGATGTAGGAGGCTGGATTTGTATCACAATGATTTCACATGCTGGATCATATTTGATCCTTCCAACTCCAGCCTGACTAGGCAGCAAGCAACTCAGATTTCCACTTCAGAAATGAATTAATTATGGCTCAGGGAGATTAAGCCACTTGCCCTAGGTCCCACAAATGTCACACAGAACAAACTGCCATTATTAGGGACCAAATGAACTAAAAATAATGATAGGTTCCTAGCTTACATTCAGTTTCTGGCTTGTTATAATTACTTATTTTCTGCTCTACTAGTGCCACATCAGGATTTCATAGTCTACATCATGTGCTTTGTTGTCAAGTTTACCTCACCACCAATTTTTAAGGATAATATTTTTTTTTCCAATTTTCCCAATTGTAGAGTTACCCAATTCCACAAAATTCAGAGTTCTGTGTGGCTATGAAGTGGGTCTTGATATTTTGCAGTGATTGTGTAAGCACAGAAAAGAAAGCAAAGTTAAAGTCAGTCAACATTTATGGTTCACAAAAGGGAGGGTACTGAACAACCAACAAAAAGTCAATGTTTTCTAAACTATTTACTGGTAATAATGCATGCTTTAATAATGACAACAACTGTAGTAAAAACAAACAATTTTCTTTTTGACTAATTGAACGCAGTTCAATTAAAATAAGTATTATTATAAAATTTTTTTATCATAATAACTTTAAATGGTGCCACTAACAAATAAATAACTATCTGTTTAATTAGAGCCAGGGATGCTTATTGAAAGCTGACCCAACATTTGTGCACAGGGCCAGAGATTAAGCATCCGAGCCAGTGTGTAGCATGCTTTACAACTAAGATACTGCACTTTAGTGAGGAAATTATCCCAGCTTTACTGTCCAATCAAGATAGGAATAGTACTTCTATTTTACAGCTATATAGCACTTTAACAGAAAACTGCTTCACAAAAGCAGAGGCAAACTATGATTCCTGACATGGCAATACTCCAAAAACTCTATGTCATGGCAGGGATGTCCACCACACTGGCAAAGTGACTAACACACGTCCAAGTCAAGAAAATTCCATGATGAGCAGACAGTGTTCATTTTCTCAGGTCAGTGTTTTGAATAAAAATTAACCTCCCATAATCTGATTTGACACAGAAACTCTAAGATTTATCTCCTGTTAACAGAAGTAACTGGGATCAAAATTATCCACAGGTACTAAAAAGTGGCAACCACCACAGAACAGGGAAAGCAACATCAAATAGAAGTTGAGCAAAGTTCAGCTAAGCTTTGATGTAGAATGCTGCAAACCCTTCTCAGCAAATATTGCCCTAGTAAGTGCAATAATATTAAAAACAGAATACCAAAATGGGTAACTCCAGTCTTAGCCTGCCAGAGACTCAGTGTAGTGATAGGACAATATATGCCAAGGATTCTAGTTCATGATTCACACAGTAAAAGACACCAGACACATGATTTCATATAATCCTGAGAACCACTCTAAAAGGTAGATAGTATTTAGAAATGAAAACCCCCAGAGTCACTGGAGATAAAGTACCTGGCCCAAAGTTACACAGTGGTAGAACTTATATTAAAATATAGTGGTGTGATTACAAAACTTGACATGCTTCTTTAAAAAAAATCTATGCTGCCTTTCAGTTATTGGGAGAAAAGTTCAGAATACGAACCAATGGAGAATAAAAAGATGAGCCATGAATTAATATCTTTATGAATAAAAATATTTTTTCTTTAGGAATAGCACTAGATTAAAAGTTTACAAAATGATGAAATCTTGATCACTGGACACATTCTTGCAATAATCTCTTTTAATTGGCATTCTTGTAAAAAGAGGTTTTCTGAAGCAAAAAAAAAAAAAAAAAAAAACCTGTCCATTTTACTTTAAATAAGATAGCTTGATGCACTTGGGCTACATAACAGTATTTGAATTTTCTTAAAAAATAAAATCAGAATTCATTTAATTTCATGGTGAAGTCACGCATAGAGTTTCCTCTCAAATATAGAGGATGAATTTCTATTGAAAACTTTCTACTTTCATCAAAGCCTGAGACTCAAGTCTCACCAGGCAATGGGCAAAAAGATGGACAGGGAGCAGGCATCCATGTGTTTTTAATGGTTAAGTGTCCATGACAACAGAAAAGAATGCCACAGCAGTGCGAGCAACACTGTTAGCAGACTCAAAGAGATTAGGAATAGAATTAGCCTAGCGATCAATCTCCTCTTTCCCTTCCTTCTTACAGACTCATTCTGAGCAGAATGAGGAGGCATTGCAGGAAGCAAGGAACTGCCTCCACATTACTTTTTATACCTGTTCCTGCACTGATGGGTGGCTTGTGTTCCTAGTGCTGATGCTATTCAACAATCCAACACTTTAAATACTTCCTTGAATTTCAGAAACAACTTATAAAAAAGTTCCCAGTAACACATCAATGAGTAAAAATATAAATTTGCATGCTAAGAATGAATACGCAGAAGCAAACCATTCCAATGAAATGTTTCTAATTACAGGAAGGATTTTTACCTTGATTTCATTTCAATACAATTTCTTTAGGAAAAAAAACAAATTAACAGTAAGAAATACGTTTATTCCTGAAGAGCTTTGCTAATTTTTATTGTGTCCTTTTTTTTGTCATTAAACTGAGAAATTGCTAAATACTAGGAGGACAATCAACACCCTGAAAACGGCAATAAGAGAGTTGTAATTAGAATATTTGCAATACTAAACCACTAATAAGTATTTTCCATTAGTGTATGTATTTTTTATATTTTACTATTACATTTTATTTTTTGAAAATTTTTTTATAATATGGATATTGGAACAAAATTGGATGATATTATAGTTAGAACAACTTTTTTCTATTTAAACCCAGAGAACATTTTCTGCTTTTATAATAACTAATAATAGAGCATAGGAATTACTAGAAGAGTACTTTCTTAATTTACTATAAGATCATTCTGGGTTAGAGGTTCCTTGGTAATTCCATGATTAACCTGCCTGAGATGACGTCTAAGGTGCTCTATTTGATACTGAAAACCACTCTTTATGTACTGGTATTACAACCAGCATATGTATACTGAGGACCTACCATTACACTCCCAGATCATTTATAGTGAGTAAACTTTGCTAACTTCTGTTCCATTTTTTTTTATGTTGAAAATAAGGAGACAAGCCACCCTGCTTGAAAACATGAAATCATTGATTCACTCAACAATGACACATTCAGAATCTATGACATGCCAGGCACTGTTATAATCAATAGGGATGCAATAGTAAGCAGAAAAATAAATACCTGCATAAAAAATGTTTTGAAAAAGTATGAGCAGTATTTGCAGTGACAAAACAAATCGTCACAGGTAACCAAGGATTTGAAAGGACAGCGTTGTCCTTCTGTGAAGTAGAGTGTGAGTCTTTCTTCAGTTTTTATGAAATGAAGGGACTTCGTTGTATGCCATTAAAAAATAATAACACTCAGAGTAACTGCTTATAGATGGAAACTTGGCTTGACACAGGAAGAACAGAGCTCCTTCCTACCAAGGAGACAAGTTGTGGATAACCTGGCTCCAGGTGTGGTGCCAAAGAACTGATGGATGGGATGCGTGAGGACGAGGGACACCTTCACTCTTCAGTGGTTAAGGACGGAGGAGAATTCATCATTCTCATTCACTCCAAACTTAATGGCTTTTCCTCATGAGATAAGCACAACACCAGCACTATTCTTATCATCATCACCTTTGAAAATATAATTTTCATCCCAAGTTAACAAAGAAAGATAGAAGAAAGGGTTTTCCTAAGGTCCACAGTTGGATAGGAGCTCTGCAGTCAGCACCATCAGACACAAGTGAACAATCACAACTGCCTGGTGCATCCAGGCACGGTCTCCTCCAGGTGCACTCCTTCTCTGGGCCAGCTTCGAATCTCAGCCTCATCTTTCTCAGCCTCTTGGACATTTGAACAGAGATAATCAAAGACAGCAACCTGTTGGTAGCTCTGTTAATTTGCGAGTTTTACCCTGGAGGGGAAATTGTACAAACTGCTCCAGTTCTTGACTTTTAACTTCTTACTTTCTTCTTCTGAAAATTGTCCTGATATTCTACCAATAAACAATCCCCTTTGCTTAGTTGGGTTCTGTTCCTTGCAACCGAAAGAATATTAAAATCACATTTCCTCCTGCTGGCATGGTATATGGCTCATTTGAATTCATTTCCACTTTTCTAAGTATCCTCTTTAAAAAATTTCAATGTTTCCTACTGTCAATAAAATAAAACCAAAATTACCAAATTTCCAACATACATTTTGTCATGACACCACTATAAGCTTTCAAATTCAGGTCTGACTTCTGAGTTGCTGTCATACAAAGTGCATACCAACCTTGCTTTTATATATTATATATTATTTTGATAATATTATTGGAATCAAATGCTTGACTTATTATTAGATGTAGAAGTGGGCACAGGATTTTAAATCTCTCTAAACTTTAGTTACATGTTAAAAAAATAAAGATAATATCTTGTTCTTTGAATTATACTGAAGATTAGTAGAAGATTATATGTATACCATATTATACAGATTGAGCATCCCTACTCTGAAAATCCAAAATGCTCCAAAATCTGAAACTTTTTGAGTACTGACATGGCACCACAAATGGAAAATCCCACACCTGATCTCATGCGACAGATTGCAGTCAAAATGCAGGCCACTGAAAATATTGCATGAAGTTACCTTCAGGCTATGTGTGTAAGGTGCACATGAAACATAAATGAATTTCGTGTTTAGACTTGGGTCTAATTCCCCAAGATATCCCTATATGCTAATATTCCAAACTTAAAAAAGTACCCGAAATTCAAATCGCCTCTGGTCCCAAACATTTTAGAAAGGGGATACTCAAGCTTCCTGTGTGTGTGTGTGTGTGTGTGTGTGTGTGTGTGTACGCGCGCGCGCGCAAAATAAATAGGACCTGGTACATAGAATGCTTTCAATAAATGAGAGCCATGATCATTTCATTTTGGCTTAAATCTATCTCTAACCCAGAACTCTTTTTTAAGATTCAGAGCCATAGGGTAGGGGCAAGGGCCCAGTGGTGTGTGCCTATAATCTCAGCACTAGGGAGGCTGAGGCAGGAGGATCACTGTAGTCCAAGAATTTGAAACCAACCGGGCAAAATAGCAAGACCCTGTGTGGGAGAGGAAATACACACACATTATATATATTTACATCATATAGATCATATATATGTGTTTGTATATGTGTGTATATCTGGAGATATATATATGATTCAAAGTCACAGATCTAAATGACTGTATAACTCTTTCATATGAACAGACCTCAAGATTTCAAATTCAAAAAGGAAAATTAACATCCACAATTCTCTGTCCTTTACCTTGAAGAATAACAAACACCACTGCTCCACCAGTCACCCAGCCACAAGTGTCTGGATCCAGCTGCTCTCCAGGCCTTGTAGACTTTCCTCCATGAACAGCTCTTGGATCTACCTCCTCCACTTCTCCAAGGCACATGGATGTTCCACACCACAGGAAATATCCAGTAACAGCTTCCTACCTGATAGCACTTGGCCCTTGTTACACTCACCTACTTCACCCTCCCAATAGCTAATGACTAAGCCTTTGTAAAACCCAAAGCCCATCAGGTTCAAATCTATCGACAGCTCCCCACTGATTAGAGAATGAAGATCTACTCTTTGGACAATTACACGTGTCCTGCAGCAACGTGACCCTGGCCTACAGTTGCTTTTCTCATCCTGCCTGGCTAGCGAGCTCTATTCCAATCATATTAAATTGCTTACACAACCAGGAGCATATCCAACTACCTCAGACCTCTTGTCCATTCTGGTCTGAGTACAACATCCTGACTTACACATGTTCTACAGTTGGCCACTCATCTTTCAAGGATCCCTTCCTTCCTGGAGCCCTCGCAGATAAGGCCCTTCCCTGTGTTAATGGCCCAACAGCACCCTTTAAATACTCCCATCACAGCACTCAAATGTGACTCTCATGTGCCTTTTACCTATGTTTCCAAGCTGAAGGGCAGAAATGGGCCTTATTCCTGTGGAGGCTCTGGACCTTAGCTCAGGCCTGGTACAGAACAGGTCCTTAAAACATGTTGCTGAACTTGGTGAGACCCTGTCTCAAAAAAATAAAAGGGTATGGGCTGTCGCTCAGTGGTAAAGCACTCCTGGGTTCAAGCCCCAGTAGCAAAAAGAGAAGAAGAAAAGAGCCTGCTGAATGAATGAAGGTAAAAAAAAAACAGAAAAGGGCAATGGAGGAAATTTAATAATTTGAAGCAAAGTAGAGAGTACTTTCCGGAGTCTAGACATTTGGCTCAGCGTCTCCTACAGGACCCACAAGGAAACAAAACACGATAGCTGTTCATCATCATGAGTTTTACTTATTAAGCAAATACTCCATCACAGCTGCACAGGATGCCTTATTCCAGGTGACCAAGAATGTAATAAAGCTGACACGCTGTTTCAAAAGGGATTGAAGCAAGCCTTCCTTCTCACAAGACGGCTATTGCTTCTTAAGTGATGACTTGAGACATTATAAATACAAGACTCAGCACTGAGTGTGCTCTGCACGTTCACGAAATGCACCTAGGTAACAAAACTGATGCAGTCAAGACCCAGCCCAGCCAATTAAAAAAGAAAATAAAATAAAGGCTTATGAATGGGCATTTTGATATATTTACAGGTGTGCTACTCCTTCAAACTCTTATATATGTCTTTTTAAAAAGTGAGACACTTCCCAATGAGCTTTCATAATTCATTGGGGGAAAAAAATCACAATTTTGTGTTTTAAGATTTCACATATGTTGAATTGGAGTAATGGGAAAAAGTGACAGGGGCCATGACTGATTAAGCAGAAGTAAATTTCTCCTTTTGAAGCAGCCTTAAGGCAGGTACACAACATTACCTTTGAAATCTAGTGGAGAGTAGGAAAAGGCTATGAATTTCAAGAATCAGGCATTACTGAGATGTGCTAGAAACCCAATGATTGTATTTCATGTGATTTCTGGAGGGCTGCCTCTACACTTCAAATCTCCCATGGCCTTGTGATCTGCCAGGCTCCAGGCAGTTCACAAACAAATTGCCATCACTTCCATAGGAAGCGCATTCTTAGCTGTAGGAGAAGCATCTAAGTTACAAAACAGCACTAAGTGATTTAAATACCTCGAAGCTTGCTAGAAGCCAAGAAGAAATGAGAAACTGATAAAAGTCAGATATCTATCACAAAGTTTTGGCCCCTCTATATTCATGACTGAGCAAGAAAACATATCAAAAAACTCTTCATTTTCCATCTCGAGATGTTTTAAGACCGGGGGTATGACTGCAGCAGTTATGATTTTACCCATTTAAAATACAGGGAACGATTTGCCTTCTAAAGTCATGCTAGATTTCATTGAGTTTCTTAAGTATCAGGAAAGGAAAAAAGAAAGTTTTCATCACATTATTCAAGTTTGGATCTTAGGCGTTGCACACTGACTTTAAAAAGATCACTTCCATGGGAAGAATAAGGCCGTGAAAGTTTGAATTATGACACTGTTTAGTGTTTCCTGGTAAAACATAAATAAATAAATAAAAGGGAGGGGAGCCCGAAATAAACTTTTCCAGGACATTTTTGCTTCACTTATACCTATCTGCTTTTCAATTGAAATTACGGACAGAGATTTCATTCTGTTAAATGTATACATAGAAAGAAACTTGAAGAAAAGCATGCTTCACATGGGGCTGATAAACAATGATCCTGGCTGTTATAAAGAATAACTGTATTTGATATGTAATGTGGGTCAAGAGCTCCCAAAGCATACAAAGTGGGTACCTAGAGACCGGCATTAAAGTTGGCTGGCATTTCTTCAAGGCTCCGATGTTATTCATGATTCTATTTCCCAGCCTACGTGAAGGTGTTTCTATTTAATAAATCTGAAGCACCATAACCATGACACGAATTTGAATGTAAGCAAAGAATGCGGAGGCCCTCGCTAAATGCAGCAGTCTCTCTACTTCACAACAGGCAAGCCCTGCCAGCAAAAACAACAAACTGAATTTCTGTTGAAACAAAAACGGCAGAGCGTGAAATAACAGCCTGCCATCAGACATTGGGAGTTTGATTTTCATCAATGGCAGCTGAAACGGACCTCTCCTCCCACTTCTGCATGAAAAAAATAAAATAAAATAGACAATGCCGTCTGCATGCAAGGAGGAGGGCAAACCTTGTCAGTCCACTTGCTGCCCTCTAGCACAAAAGCCACGGCAGCCCACATGCCTGCTCAAACTCGATTTCGTTGCTGGAACCTCAGTGAGACTCCCAGTTGTTGTACATTCAGAGGAATACACAGAATTTTTTTTTTTTTAAAGATTCTGTTTGTGTCACATCATGCATTGGAAAACTTTTCAACCAGAGGACTTCTGATTGATTTGTTTGGGGTCATATGGAGGTAAAAGGGAAAAGTCTGACAAAAAAATAAGCACTTCAAGGTGGTGAGTGGCAAGTCCAACCTGCGAGGTGAACGCATTTCAAGAGCTTCCTCTGATGACTACACAAAAATGTATCATGGACATAAAGTACTTGCACCAAAACAAGTCGATAGGTATGATGCAGGGATTTCCAATTCACCTGTCACGATGCTGAACACGCTCCTGAACTTTCTGCCTTCTGTGAGAGATGAAACTCTCACGCAGAGATGAAGTGAGCAGTACAAACATACACTGTGAAGAGACGGATGGGAATTATGAAGCAGATTGATAGAACAGGTGGAAAACACCCTCAGCTAGATAAGATTATTAATGGTTCCAGAGAAGCACCAATGTGCTTTAAAGCTCTTCATGAGCATGTGTTTATCAGGGATGACATATTGACCATGAGGGGGCAGACTGACAGGATTAACTCATCACTGAGTAAGGTCTATGACAAGACCACGTGCACAGTGCCAAAAAATCAGCCAAGCACCACCAACACCACAGAAGCCAATCAGCCACAGCCTGCAGTCACTGCTCTTAGAACCCTGTAATCTCAGCAACTCAGGGGGCTGAAGACTAGCCTCCCAACTTTAGTGTAACCCTGTCTCAAAATAAAAAGGACTGGTGATATAGCTCAGTGATAAAATGCCCCAGAGTTCAAATCCCAGTCCAGGAAAGGAAAGAAGAAAGAAAGAAAGGCAAATAAAAAAAAAAGAAAAAAAAAGTGAAAAAGAAACATTTGAAACAATGTAGCCTGAATGCAATTAGTAATAATTATAATGGTGAGAATCATTTCAATAGGTTGAATTATTGTACATCAAATAAATACTCACTCCCCTCTTCCTCCTGCTATGAGTAGAACATACTTTCTCATTTCAGGCTATCAGGCTGTCAACATATCTTGATTTGGCTCCTGGGGTGGGAGTGGATATGACATAAGAAAAGGCCTGAGATGTGCTCTGCTGTGAGGCTGGTCTTCTTGGAGGATGGTATCACAATGCAAAGGCATATGGGCTGCCAACCCCTGGGTTTAACAGGAAGAAGCCATGTGGAGCCTATCTAGACTGAATCTGCATCTTGAGCTAAGCTCAGCTGAGGTCAGCTGGGCCCCACTCAGCCCACACATGCAGAAACAAGTACAGTGATAATTACTCACAGCCATGAAGTTTTGGAGTGATTTGTTATAGAGCATCATTGTGGCAACAGCTAAGATACCAATATAAATAGTGATAAAATTACTAGAGCCTCATAAATATTGCGTACACATTAAGTACATGGTGTAAAGCAAGACTAAAATACAGACATTTCCATATTGATGACAGCATATAATTTAGTTATAAGTTTTAATTCAGTTGGACCTTCTCAGTTGTACCCCTGACTTTTCTACATCTATATAAGTAGCTTAAGTTTATTCAATAATATGTCTCAGGCAAAGCAGTCACTTTATTTAATAGATTGTTAAAAAAACAATTCCTGTAATGCAAATATCATCCTCCTTTCCATATGAGGAAATCGAGATTCTCAGTAACTTATCTCAAATCCCAGAGCAAAGAGGCTGCGACTCTAAGTTTCAGAAATGTGCTTCCTTAATACTTACATTGTTTCAGTAAGTTTTTTTAAAAAATCTATTTAAAAATGCTTAAAAGATGGAAGAAGCGGGCTTCATAGAAGAGATATCATGTCTTTTTCACTTTTGTTGCTCTGCGGGGACTCATCTAGTACTGAAATAGCTCTCCCATTCCCACCCCCAGATGGTCCACTTGACAAGGAGAGGCCTCTGGAGACCTGAAAGCTCTCTTCTTGCAAAGGAGAAGTGCTGTCTAGAAAATTCCTAGGACAGTCATAAGTTTTGGCTCAAGAGATTCTTGTAAAAGAATTTCTTTCTTTTCATCTGTGATCATTAAGATGATTCAGTCCTGATATGGACTACACAAAGGAAAACTTTTTTTTTTTTAAACACACATTTCCCTAGACAGGCCTATTCCTATAATGAATCCATACTAAGAACTAACTGTTGCTCACACAAGTTTTTATCAGACATATTTCCTAAACCTTAGGATGGTTGAGCTATCTCTCTTCTATAGTGGAATCTAAAATGATATTAGGCAAAAATCTTCCCAAACTTAAGATGGGACAAAACCACAAACTAGATATAATAATTAGGAGTAACAATGACCTTGGGAAAATAACAAAGGCACTAATAACTCCTGCATAATTAATAGGATGAGGTTATCTCTACGGTAATATTAGACTCACAACTAAAAGTGCCTGCTCATCCTGAGAAATGCAATATATAATGAAAAATATATAAAAATGTAAGATGACAGAATATATCAGAATCATTTTTACCCCTATTAGGAATGACTAGCTTGTAAAAATTAAGCACCAACATTTTTTATAAAAATTAAGTAATTGGATCATTTATGCAAATGGATCATACTCAAAAAAATGCCTGTTACCAGTTGTAAGACTGCCCTCATCTAGAAACAAACTGTTTCGAAATAAATTTCCTAGAACTGTTAGGAATACCTCTATGTCCGTAGGGAAACTAACAATGTGACTCAACCTCCTGAATGTGGTAAATGTTTGCTATTACATCTCTTCCCACAAAATCACTATGTAGTACTGACAGTTACGTCACTGTATTAGTTTTTAGTGGGAATGATTGCAAAATACACCAAAAGACAACAGTCCCTCAAGACCAATCACCCAGGTTGGACAATTATCAGAATTTTGCCACATGTTTCATCTGCCCCTCTTGTTATAGTTCCTTACGTATTTTAAAGCAAATCCATCCCATCGACATGCATTTCTAAAAATGTGAATACTTTCTTCCTAGAAACACAAATGCCAATAAAGCCATAACAGGATTAATAATAATCACTTACCAAAAAATTTTTGAACTGTTTTAGTTATATACCTTTATTTTATCTATATATTTTTATGTGGTGCTGAGGATCGAATCCATTGCCTCACATATGCTAGGCAAGTGCTCTACCACTGAGCTACAACCCCAGCCCTCACCAAAATACGTTTTATAAGGAAAATCATTCATGTTTCCCGGCTCTATATTTTTCCAAAAGAAAAAAAAATTAAAAATGAAAAAAAAGTAGATGGTAAGTAATTTGTAAGGAAGGTATAATTTGTAAGGAAAGAAGACATGAGATCTTATGCATATCAAACTTATAATTAAATAAACAAAGGGAGAGAAACCATTATTTGAATTTTATTTTATTTTTTGGTAGTAGGCCTCTCTAAGTTGCTGATGCTGGCTTTGAACTCAAAATCCTCCATACCTCAACTTCCTGAGCTGTAGGGATTACAGGTGTACACCACTGCACCAGGCATTGAATTTTAGTTTACTTTTAAGCTATAATAAGAACAAATGCAAAACTAAATTTAAAGTTTGTCATTATAAAGTACACAGAAGTAAGTTCTGACGTATTTCCTTTCTTGAACTTGAGCTAAATGGACAGCTAATATAAACTAATAGTTTGTTCCTCTACAAGGTCTTTTTCATATTTGTTTGGAAAGATAGAGAAATTTCAAAGAGTGCAGAGAAATGTTTCAAAGTCATCAAATGATGCTTTAACTTCAGTGTTGCAAATGCAATCAAAGTATCGGTGCTAAGGAACAGAGAAGCCAAGCAGCTTGGGAACAAAGCAGAAACTGCCAAAGGCCTGAAAGTGAAAACATATGTCCTGACAAAGAGGCCAGAAATTCTCTGGGTGCAATTCAACTGCTCAACATCAAGAAGGAACTCACTGAAACTCCCGGACTTCCTTCTTGAAATTTAAAACATTAATTTTTCCTCTTCCAGTCTGTCAAAAAATTATATTTCACATATTATGGGTTGAATTATTTCCCCCTACAATTCATACACACTTGAAGTATTAACTCAGAGGACCTCATAGATACATAATAATTAGGAGTAACAATATATTCACATATTGCCTTTAAAGAAAGACACAGATGGACTTGTGCACAAAGGAAAGACCACATGAGAACACATCTAGAAGAATGGTAAAGAAAGATGCCTCCCGACACCTTGGAGTGACTTCCAGTCTCTAGAACTGTGAGGAAATGCATTTCTGTTGTGTGAGCCTCCCAGCCTGAGGTGTTGTGTTATGGTAGCCCAGCTAGCCAAGAAACAATGGGACGCTGAAAAAAATCAATCTAAAAACTCATCACTGACTTCACCCATAACTACTTAGTTAGTACAACCTTATTTATTTTAAAGCTAAGTTTTAAACACTTTAAAAGATATTTTTAAAGATGATATCTATAATACCCAAGCAAGAAACTATAATTCTTTAAAATTATCAAATATCATTATTTCCATCACCTGTGTACATAAATGCATATATACGTTTCATAAAAATACACATACACATTTATTTGAATCAGATTCCAATGAGATTGATTGATTTGTCTCTGCTATAGTTTAGATCTTCAATGTTCCCCCAAACACCCATGTATTAAAGGTTCCCTCTTATTGGTATTTGGTGGTAACAGAAACTTGAAGAGGTGGAGCTTAGAGGGAGGTCTTTAGGACACTTGGGGTGTCCCCTTCAAAGGGATTATGGAACCCCATTCTCACTCTTTCTCTCTTCTACTTATAGGTTCCCAACATGATGTACATTCTCACTACAGCCCCCAAGCCACAGGGCCAATCAACAATGGACTGAACTCAAAACTCCAAAACCGTGAGCCCAAATAAGTTTTTTCTTTATAAGTTCATTCTTTCAGGTATGTATCATAGTAACAAAAAGCCAGTGAACATGGTCTCCTTTAATCTATGAATGCTCTGTCTCCTCTTCCTTTCAAATGTTTATTTAAGAAACTGGACCCCCTTTTTCTTTAGCCTTTAACTGCAATCTAGTTTGCTGACTGGAATTCTTGTAAGCTGACAGAACAAGAAGCTTGATCCATATCAAATTATAATTATTATTCCTTCTCCTCCCCTTCTTCTTCCTCCTTTTTTGGCAAAGAAGTTGACAGACATGTGCATTTCTCTCACAAGGACATGGTAACAAACTGACTGTTTTTCAGTCATTGGTGATCACTGCTCAGATCTACTATTTCAACGAGATGCAAAATGGTGACAATCAATTTCTGTAATTCTTTTTGGCTCATTGGCTGCAATACTTCTGAGGAATTTGCCTATCTGTATGATTACCTTGAAATACAGTCTTTACAGAAAAAAAAAAAAAGCAAATACTCAGTTCTTTCCCTTTGATAATTTTTAAAACGGTGACCAAAATCAAGTAGGGCACCTCCGCCTTTCCACACTGCAGTTTTTAACTCTGTTAATGCAGACTTTGGCTTGGCCTTGTGACCCCTCCGACACAGATAATGGTTGTTGGCAGTCCCTTGCTACCTGGCAAAATGGGATCTTATGCACTTTTTGCTCTAGACCTGAACTCATCACATCTTCAAAAAGCCCTCTTCTCCTTCTAGTGAAACAGTATAGAATATTCACTGCTATTTCTATGACCATTGTTTTCAGTTATTTTCAAATGTTATATCTTTTCAATTGTTATTTCTTTAAATAGAGTCATTTTGATATTTCTTGTTCAGAATTTCAGCATTTTTACTTCATCACATTTGTCTTACATTTCTACCTTCTTTCTTCCTGCAAAAAATCATTTATTTGCTTGCTTCGTGCCACTATGCGCATACACACACACACACACACACACACACACACACACACACTCTCAATTTCCAAGACTAGCACCACCATCAAACATGACCATGAGAAAGCTTAAGATTTTTTTTTCCTTTTTTTCTTTTAACCTCAGAATACATCCCACTAAGGATATATAATCACATTTTGAGTCTTAACAGCATTTGGTAAGATTCTTCTCTGTGATTGGGCATACCTGCAACTAGATATACAGAGAGGTTTATTTATTTCATTTGTAGTGACCATTTTATACTTGTGTAAAAATATGCTTATTTCCAAAGTCAAATCTATAAAATTCCAAAGTCAGATAAAGCAATAACTGAATATTAAATGCATTACCCTCTGCTGTGCTTTCAGTGCATTAAAAGCTGCTATTTAAATAGAAGATTTAAGCAACAGTGTACACCCTCTTAAGTCATTGTTATGGTGAATTTTTGAAAGCATATACCATTGTAAAATCCTATTTGTTTCCTTAAAAACTATTTGGGGGAAAAAAATCACACACCCCAAAACTATTATAGGATGACAACAATGTTTATATTCCTTTTTTCACATCTTGAATCATAACTATATTACTGAACATTTCATTACTACTAAACAATATTTACCATTTAGAGTCTTAAAAAAGCCAAAGTGGGCTAAGTGAAGTTAGCCAATCCCCCCAAAAAAACCCAAATGCTGAATGTTTTTCTCTGATATAAGGGGGCTGATTCATAGTGAGGTAGGGAGAGGGAGCATGGGAGGACTAGAGAGTAGAGGGGTTGGAGGGGAAGGGAGGGGATATGGGGTTAGAAATGATGATGGAATGGGATGGACATTATTATCCAAAGTACATGTATAAAGACACAAATTGATATAAATATACTTTGTATAAAACCAGAGATATGAAAAATTGTGCTCTAGATGTGAAATAACAATTGTAATGCATGACACTGTCATATATAAATAATAATAATAATAAAAGCCAAAGAGGGCAGGGACACCAACAACCCATTTGACTTCCACCAACAGTGTAAGTAGGTTGACTAAAGGAAGATACAGAACACATTCGTTGGGGGATCTGGGAAGTGGAGGGTCTTTGAAGTTACTGCTCAGTGAAGACTGTGGCCATCTTTCTTATCTGGGGCAGGGAAAAATGGGGAATTCTGGCAATTTATTTATGGGGGCACACAGTCACTCCTTTAGCAGATCTCTAACCCATTGTAAAGAGCACTAAAGCATCATTAACACATCCTCATAAAAACTTTTCACAGGGACTCCTTTCTAATCTACATGCAAAACCAAATGTCAGCAGGAGGCCTCCAGCTCCAGGAAGCCATAAAGTAAAGCCTGAACCCAGGCTTTACTTTACTTTACAGCAGCAGGGTGTCTGCAGAGACACATTTACTAGCTAGGATGAGACTGACAGCAGAACTGTGGAAGCCAAACTTCACACCCTTGAAGCTCCACAGCCCTGGGATTTGTAGACTAAAGTATCCTCTTTCCTGCTTCAGAAAGGAGTAATGGGCTTTTCTCCCATTTTCTTCCTAAAGGAGCTTCCTATTCTTATTGGTTACCCTCTCTGTTCTACAATTGGAAAAAATCACCAGGAGCACGGTATACTGCACATAACCAGGCCCAATTTATTCTATCATTAAGATCGACTTAAGCACAGGAAAAGGTAATATAATATTTATTGCCTGCCTGAGAGGCGCTAACAACCAAGACATGTTAAAATATATGCTGTCCTTCATTTATTTCTCCAGACATGTCTGGATTAGAAACATCTGGAGATCTCTGAAAACTATGAATTCCTCAAAGGATGGTGGAGTGAGGGCGAAGGGAGTTTTTTTCCTTTGCTGTTCCAAATATGGCCACTGGATGAAAGCAACCCCTGGAAATTAGGAGAGTTTTCTTGTCTCTTTTCTTTCACTGGCTTCCTCAACTTAATTTTTTTTCCTGCCAGAGCATGTGGAGATACACTAGGGTATGCCTAAGAAGGAAACAGGAGGCTGGAGAAAGAAAAAAAGTAAGTGAAGAAAGAAAATACTCAGACTAAAACAGAGAGGAAGGGATTGGTGGAGCTGGCTACTATCTCCAGTTCTGGAGTGTTTGAAGGAAAAGAAAAACAAACCAAACCTAGAGCCCTATTTCACAGAAGTACCAAATATAAAATAAAGCAAATTATTTCTACTTAAATGAGCAAGTCACTGAAAACTTGGAGAGATTCGGGTCCTTTTCTTCTAGATTTCTTTAGGTCATTTGCCAGAAAAGTCTCTGAATCACAAGATGGCTTCTATTCTCCTCTGAAGATGCTCTAAAGTAACTCCCAGCAAACTCCACTACTCAGGGCCTGGGAACAAGGAGCCCTGGGACCTTGACCTTCCTTAGCTTAACTATAAACTTGCCTCTGCTCTCTCCTACTCTCTCAGCTTGTCCTCTCCAAGAATCATGAATTTTCAGTTGACTTCCTTCCCCAGAAGGAAGATTTCCCATACCCAAGGATGTCCCAAATGAAGCTGTACTACAACTCAGGTGCTATGCTCAGTGGCTACTAAAAAACTATGAATTCACTGCGCCCACTGTAACTTGTAGCTCACACCAACACTCTGGTCTTTCTTATTTAAAAAAAAAAAAAAAAAAAAAAAAAAAAAAACCTCTTAGGAGCTGAGCCAGAAGCACAATCACCAAGGAGTTTTATCTCCCCGTTGACACTGCTTTATTCACAGAGGTGGCAAGATCTAAGCCAAGATCTAAACCAGGGTCCCAACACTCTCACACTTCACAACTTGACTACAAATTCCAGATGCGCTTCACAACTCGACTACAAATTCCAGATGCGGATGGTAGGCTAATTTAACCAATATCCAAGAGAAATTTAATTACTAGAGATATCTTATCAAAAAAGATACTTAGGTTATTATACACTAGAAAGAATGCATTCTAGAGCAATTGTAGTGGAGGGTTCTTTCAAAAGCACTGCTATTTTCAACTATATATTCTGAATCTCCTAATATGGAAGAGGGATTTCTCTTCGGACATTCTCAGACACTGGCTCAAGTGCCAAGAATGCGGCTGCACTGATAATCCAGTCATTGTCCACTTGCAAGGAAATCCATGGTCACTAGCTGTAGAATTGGTTTCTTGTTTGCCTAGGGTACTGACATTATGAATAACATGACATCATTCTGTTCTGCTTGGTTGTCATCATTATCATCATCCTGTCTAATTCTTCAATATTAAATTCTGCAGCAGATCATAACCAAGGATGTCTGGGAGGTACAGAAAGATCTGAGTAGTCCCCTTGGTTAGGAGGTGATTACTGATTCAGGAAACAGGACAATCTCTGCTCTTCTTTCTTATATAGGTAATGCTAAGCTTAAATAAGAGAGGTTCAGAGATCACAAAATTAAATTGCATTCTTGCTGGCTTTGATGATTATCCACAATGACATGCATGGAACAGGACAAAGAAAGCATCCTGGGGCCTTCCCAGTTAAGAATAGGCACAGCCTACATTCCTTAGCTTTCTCTATTTGTTTAGCAAATAGTCAAGAGTTTGCTATGTTTTAGGACATGAATGTCAATTTATAGCACAAATCTCTCTGATAACAACCATTTAAAAAGTATCTCACTACCGGCTTTTAAGTTATTGTGAAAGTCAAACTGAAAAACTAACTCAACTGGACCCAACTAGAGGGCATATTATTTGTAGGAAAAAGAAAAGATTAGCCAAACCAGTCGAGTATTAAATATAACATACCATTACCTTTAAAATTAATTACAGATGAACTTCAAAACTCAGATATTTTATAAGGAGAAACACTGATTTTACATTATTAAAACACAACTTGGGTTTCTAATAGAGTATTTTTAGATTTTTAAGGTTGCCACCTTTAGCGCAAGAGTTCGAACAAAGGTTCTTATGTTTAATGCATTAAGAATTTTGAGAATAATTCTTGATAGGAATGCATGGAATTGTATTGACAACCCCCTTCTCCAAATAGACCCCTTTTCACTTTTCAAAGGCAAAACTCTCCTTTCTTACTGCCTATCAAACAGACAAGCATGTAATTAAAACCATTTTACTAATTCTCTTTTTGGTTTAGATGCCATTGAAAAGCTGGTAGTACTCCACTGTTTGAATAATGATTTCTATTATAGTCAAGCAGAATCCGAATTGTAGAAAGGATAAGTTTTACCAGTGAATTGGATAGAAAGAAATTTTAATCTATAAATTACAAAAATGTTTATTGTCAGAATTTCAAATCCACAATATGAGCACATTTAGCATTCAGAACAAGTCTCCACTCTTCCAGCATTTACGGGTATACTCCTCCAATGTGGAAAAACCTGGCAAAATTCAGACAACATAAAAACCAAAAGTAAATCTGAAGTAAAAACTCAAAATAAAAGTCATAAAAAAAGAACATGCTAGAAATTTAGTTTTCTGCTTGGATCTTTCTCCTCATAAACAAATGAACCTAAAATAATAAAACTTCATAAAATGGAGGGGGAAACAAACTCTACAAAGATACTAACAGATTGTTGGGATTTATATACTTCCTGGTAGTGGTAAAAATCAGCAACTCATAAAATCTTCACAAAAATCTTAAAGCACCGATGTGTATACTCATATTAATTGTGGAATGGGTATTTTGTGGCTTTTTAAATCTATTTTCTAATGTCACTGACTAATTTTTAATTTAACCATTGAGACATAATTCACATATCATAAAATTCAGCCATTTCAATTACACAATCCAATGCCTTTCACAGTTGTGCACATATTGCCACAATTTTAGAATATTTTCTTTACCTTAAAAGATACAGGGCCTAATAGCCATCACTCCTTCTCCCGGTACCCTTATACCCCAATCCCCACCAACAGACTCTAGCCAACTAATCAACTATTTTCTATCTATAGATTTAACTGCTCCAGATATTTCATACAAATGAAATCATACAACATGTGGTCTTTTGCTACTGGCTTGTTTCACTTAGCATAATATTTTCAAGGTTCATCCATTTAGCACATGTATTAGTTATTTGGGGCTATAATCTTGAAAAGACACCACAATCCCAAATGTTGAAATCAGAAAAAATCAAGGTCTCTGAAATTTAAAATTCTGAAAGATGAAAAAAAAATCACAAAAGTATAATTCTGGGAAAATGATTTAAAAATTATTTAAATATATGTTTATGTACATTTTTAAAGGATTTTTAATCGAGAAGTAAACATATCACAGAATAGGCCATAGACCATCTTATACAATAAAAAAGCTACAATAACAAACCTATTTTTGCAAACATAAACAATCTGGTATACTAAAGACACTCACATGGGTTAAGAGAAAACAAACCATATTTGTAAAAAAGTAGTTCATAGCCAGGCATGGTGGAACATGCCTATAATCCCAGCTGCTCTGGAGGCTGAGGGGGGAAAATTACAAATTCAAAGCCAGCCTCAACAACTTATCGAGGTCCTATGCACCTTAGCAAGACCCTGTCTCAAAATAAAAAAATAAAAAGGGCTGGGAATGTGATGTGGTGGTTAATTACCCCTATGTTTAGTTCTTAGTACAAAAAAAAAAAAAAAGAGAGAAAGAAATTCTAAAGCCAAATGCATAAATGTGTAGTCACCATGGTTGGTAACTATCTGCACCCAGCTTTATAACCATAGTCACCTGAAATACATCACAGGCAACACAAGTCTTTTAATGAGATGGTTCAAACAGTGAGATATCAATCGGCACAGTGGTTCCCACCCCTCTTTCCATCAACGTGGGAGGCTGAGGCAGGAGGACTGTAAATTCAAGGCTTGGACTGTCTCAAAATAAAAAAATAAAAACAGCTGGGGATGTAGCCCAGTCATTCAATCCTCAGTACTGCAAAGAACAAACAAAAATTGTGATGGATCACTACCACATATGCAGTTGCCCAAAGAGCCAAGATCTGAAGCAATGTTATCTTTTAAAAGCACAGTAGTACAAAAAAGATCTCTCTTGCCTCATTGAGGAAGTCTCAATGTTTTCATGGACAAGCACAAAGCTTATAAACAAAGTTGATATTGTGATAATGTAATTTTTTGGTGTCAAATTTGCAAGAAAATGCATAAAACAAATTAGAGCTAAGTCTTTACACAATTCATACTTCCAGTATTAGAAATAATGCAAAAATGAAATACATAACAGTGAACTGTAAAATGCAATGCTGACGGCTGAAGTTGTGGCTCAGTGGTAGAGCACTTGCTTAGCATGTTTGAGGAACTGGTTTGATTCTCAGCACCACATATAAATAAGTAAAATAAAGGTCTTCAACAACTAAAAAAAAAAAACATTAAAAAAATAACAACAATGCAATACTGACTTGTGGAAGGTGTATTGCAGAGATAGACAATTGCATGGTGATTGTCCCTCAGACCTGGCCAACTGTCACGTCCACTTTGGAGTCTTGTATTAAGATGAATAGCTGCTCTGTGTTTAGGTTTTTGTAGGGCATGGCTCTTCTTGAAGAATGTGTTGACATTCTACTTGACATGAGCATTGCCTATGCAATTTTCCCATCTTCTATGCCATACTTTTATATTGTATTGGGTATGGGAAAATCCATTCTGCACGCGCTCATACACAGACCACAAATTTGGCAGAAATAATAGTGGCGATCAAGCAGCAACTCTGTTCTGTCTACTCATCCCACTTTGCACATAATTATTTTCCAGCAAGTTAATGATTTCACTGGCCGCTGTAGGCAAATGCAGCTCTTGGGGGAGGGGGGCGTAGTAGTCTTTTTTTTTTTTTTCTTTGTTAGTTATACATAATATTGGGGCTCATTTTGACATCATTATACAAGCATGGAATATAATTTGCTCCAATTCAGTCCCCAGTACTTTACCTTTTGCTCCTTCTTCCTCCCTCCTCTGTTCCCTTTCCTCTACTTTACCGATCTTTCTCTGTTTATTACTGATTAGGTTTTTTTTAATAGTGTATTATAGTTTTATGTGAGATCCCATGAAAACAGAAAAGAGATCAGTGGAGTAGAGGATGAAGACTGAGGGGGAAGGAGGAGGGACAGGAAAAGGGAAGAATGGTGTAGAAAGACACTCACCAAACTTTCCAGTGCACAATTCATTAAAAGCTCCTGGAATTTCGTTGGTTACAAGGAATGCCAATGAACACAACTGACACAATTTGAAACTCAAGTTTTCACTGTTACTGGATCATGTAGATGATCCTCCCTAGACTTTCTACCCCTCTTATGTGGCCTCTCCCTGGAGGCAAGAAGATTATGGTGTTTGGCCCTTGGTCTTTCAACATTTGGAATTTGCATCTTTAGGATTATGATTTGCAGAATGTGAGCTTTTAGAAATTTTAGTCTTTTTTTTATTTGAGATTATGATTTAGAGATTTTACACTTTAGGAATTTTAATCTTTCAGATCTTAAGCATTAAGGATTATAACATTCAGAACTCTGGGGAGTATGATCAGCACTGATAAATCAGTACTTCATTTTTACAGTTAAATAATATTCCATTGAATGGCTATGCCACATGTTATGCACCCATGTATCAGTGAATGGACACTTTGGTTGTTTCTAATTGACTTCCTTTTTTAAACAATATTTCTTATGTAGTTTTACATTCTTCACTAAAGACATTTGTCCTATCAAGTCCTGTAAAGCACTCTTTCTCCCCAGAGTCAAGTGATTTACTTTCTATTCCAAAGTTGTGGTCAAAAGTATTAATTGTCCCTAAGAGTCAACTGTCTATATTCATATGAAAGGTCTACCATTTTATGACTCAATTTTCTCATTTATAAAATGACAGGTTCTCTATTTGTGATGAAATGCAAGATTTCTGGAGTTTAAAAATTTTAGAAATCTAGAAATTAATGTTCACAATGTAATGTGAAGAATTATCCAAACAGAGTGAAATAAAACCCCAGATTTGGCATAGTAACCAGTAGTCTAAAGTCATGCCACAGGATGAGAAACAGAAAAGTGAATGTCCTGATTCCCCTCTCCTCCCTACAATTTCTGTAAAAGAACATGTTGGCTACATTCATCCAGAAACAGCCCACAGATGATTCCATACAGGTCAGTCTCCTGAAGCAGATCCCTGATCCCTAACCTTTTTAAAAAACATTTTAAACTTTGAAAATGAAGAATAAGAGAGAAAATAAAAAGTATCAGAGCTGCTAATGTTATAAGGTCTCAACTTTATGAACAAGCACAATGGTTATTTATAAGTACAAAGAGTGTTCTAGATAGTCCAGTCCTAAGTAGTCAGTATGCACTTCAAAAGCGCACCCACGTTTAAACCAACAAACACACACACAAACACTCAGAACACCACTATCAAGTCTGCTTTGAACATTCTAAGCAGGAACACACAGATAAATGTTCCTACCTAGTATAAAACTTATCAACAAATTAAAAATAAACTGAATTTACTCACAGAGCAGATAATGCAGGCACTCGGTATTAAAAGTGGAAATGTTAACAGCAAGACCAAAATAGCCATTAAGCCTTGTGGCGAGATCATGACACCTGATGTTCATACATGAAGATAATAACATTAGCTACCATCAATCAGTACTAGCAGATTTAAGAGTAAGCATGGTCTTCATAAGGCTGACAAGAAATGCCCTCTGGCTAAAGAGCTGCGGAGCCAGGAGCTAACTCATCATGGTGAACCAGATCCCGTGCTATTTCATTAATTAGGGACTAATTTGACACAAACTCATAGGCCTAGTGCTGGTGGAAAGCTATGCTATTCGATCTCAAATCTACTTATTAACATGAAAATCTAGATTAAATAGAAAAAGGACAAGTCAATTCCTACCATATAATAAACCATCATTATTCTCCTCTCTCGTTATTCTTAGAGAATAGAAAGGTATGACATTGTCACATATTATACAAGCGACATGTTCTGGAGCTCTCCCTTAATTCAAGACTAAAACTGACAAAAGATTAACAATACCTCTGTTTAGCATATGCAGTAGAACCACCACAAGAATTAATTCATTAGAACCACTATGAAATTATAAGAATCTTGACATTTTTTTTTAACTTGGGGAGATGCACGTTATTTCAAAATCCCTGCACAGTCTCACACATCTCTTTATGTGACAGTATTTTTTTTTTAAATTTTGGAAAATTGATTGTACTGTAATGCTAACCTTTCCATGCCTTGTTTATATAGAATTTGACATGCTTCTTCAAAATTTCTTTGAGACAACAATTTCCAAAGGCCTTTATGATTATTCTTTGGGTAGAGAAAAAATTACATATTTTATTATGAACCTCCATATCACACCCACTCAATGGAAAATGGATTTCTGTCTTCTAAAAGAACTACCCTCCTCATTGTGTAATGTTTTTTTTTAATAATACTAGCTCCATTTAAAAAACTATTTTCCAGATTCCAAGTATCAGTGACAACCAACTCACTTTTACACCACTCTCCAGAGTACCTTACTGTACACTGAGATCTCGAAAATGAAAAGTGGCACTTGATATCTCACCTTAGATTCTTTTAGGACTTGGCCATTGGGCTTTCAGAGGCTAATGTGATACTTGTGTTATTAGAGACAATGGGTGGCCCCACTCAAATGTGAAGCATATGAAGGCACTGGCCATATTTTATATGTCAGGTGTAGTTACCTCCATAATGGCCCTGGGCTGTATTAAGTGCCAACATTACGACTTATTTCGATGATGCATTTGGGAACTTGTTTCCTAGCTTATATAAAACCATGAATTCAAGCAGCTCCCTAAAGAGAATAATGTCAAAAAAAAAAAAAAAGAGTGAAACTCTACCGTAAGACCTCCAGTGTATCAATACCCACCAGAAGCCTTGTAGGCAAAAGTGAATGAAGAGAACAGAAATCATGGAGACCAATCATACAGATAATTCTTCTTTGGAGAACACAGATGGTGTAAAACTTAGGATATAGTTTGAGAACCTATTTTTAAAAAGACTGGAATTCTGCAGGCCAGGAAAACATATGCTAAACTTCTTTGTAAACTACCCTCTCTTTCTATGAGGCCCCTTGTCAAGAGTAAAAGTTGCATGGAAAGAGTACTCCTTTCAACTATTGTTCTATCATCTTAAAAGCACAAATACAAGTACCACTTTAATAATTTATGAAGTGCTTTTATAGTTATTATCTCATTGGAGCCAAATTACAACCCCATGAGGTAGGTATAATTATCCCTATTTTAACTGCTAAGGCTTGGGAAAATGAGTGAAATTTGCTAAGAGTACTGGCAAAATGTGAAAGTGGGGTGTCCCTGACTCCAAATCAGGAGCTCATTCCATGGTACCATGTCATCTCCTGTAGCCTGAGACTATTCACTGACCAGCCCCAAAATAGAGCCAAGGGGAGAATGCAGAGCCCCGTGCCCAGTCAGAACATCTAAGAAGAGATCACTAGTCTAGCCTCCAATCCAGGACTGGACCCTCTCTTGATCAGATAACCTCTTCAATTGAAAAATAGCTTGTCTTCTCTAACGTATGTGGGAATCTTCTGGAATACCTACTGAGTTGGGCAATGTGAATGCAGTAATGGTCCCAGTCCTCACAGAGATCATGGCTTATCCCAGACAGCACAGTACAAAGAAGCAGCAAAATATCACAAGACAAATGTGGATGGGATGGGGAGGCTGCGTGGGGGAGCATGTCAGGAAATGGTAGAAAACACACGCACATCAGGAACCTAGCGCAATCCATTAGTAGTAGGATTTGGATTAAATTCCAACTAGATTTGACTTATTCATTATTCAGGAGACATTCTGTTTTTCAATTATTATTTTTTTCTCCTCCACATTAGCCCACCCAGTTTTAAAGCCCCAAGCATTAATTTGATTTCCCACCAATAATTTGGAGATAATGATTTGTGTCTTGGTTCTGCCTGTATGGATGGATCTTCCTCTGATAATTTGGAAAGAAAATGATGTGTATCTCCCCTCTTTTCAGACAGTGGCCTTAGGGATTTTATTCATCGTGGGGGCAGGGTCTGAGCTTTTTCTGACAGATTTAGGAAACAGGAAGACAGGAATCCAGAACTGAACAAATCTGTCAAACTCATTTTCTTCCAGGGGTTTTCTGCCAATTTTTGCTCCCTCCCTTCCTCCCTCTCTCTTTTCCCCACTTCCTTTAAGTAAGAGGAAGAAGTTGGGAATATATGTATGTGCTGGTTCCAAAAGAGACAGCCTAAAAATGCTACTAAGCAAAAATGCAGGTGTGCACATCCTGGAAGGTCACTTTCTGCTCCTTGGAGATGAAGCAGGAAGTCAAGGAGGAAAAGAGTGAGTGACTGCGAGAAGCAGAGAGAATGCAGGTGGGAGGGACAATCTGCCCATCACTGTCACCCATCATCACAGCACTGAGGACAGGACACAGACACATGCCTTCCTGGGGCTGTATGACTCTGACCTTCCCCCACCATCTCTTATCTTCCCATTAGCCAGAAAGCAGGAAAAGAATTAAACCTATTTTATCGCTAAATAATTAACAATCTACTGGCATTCTGACGACTTGGCATGCATCTTCTTAATCAGCAACACAAGTAATTTTGGTTGTAAGCTACTTGAGATAAATACTGTCACTTAAATATTCTAGATGAGACTATATCTATTGCCCGTTTCCTTGAAGTAGCTGGAGTAATGCTAAAGGTGACAATAATATGCTTACAAATAGTTCCAAACTCAATAGGGAGTGGGGGGAAACTAAGAAATTTTTCTTATTATAGGATTCCTCATGAAATTCAACACATAATAAAGATAATGGTATTGTTCTTGACCAGGTCATTAATGACCCCTTAATTGCCAAAGTCAATCATTCTGTACTATGCTTGTCTTGAAAGACACAGCAATGTTTGACACTGACCCACTTATTCTCTCTGCTTTGAAAGCCGGCCCCTTCTCCAAGCCCTAGCTCTCAGGTTATCACTCAGGAATACTATCTTTCTGGCTTTTCTTGATCAGTCTCTTTCCTCTCTCTGAAGTATGGGTGTGTGTGCCAAGGCTCCCTGGTTGAATCTCTTTTAAATGATATAAAGAGCCCTTTGCTGCCCAAGCTAATCATCTACTGTCCCCAACACTGGCCTTATGTGACCTCCACACCACATGCCTTCCAACTTGTAGGCAGCGTCGCACTTGTCTTGTTTCCGAGTGGCTGCAAGCATGTAACTCTCTTTCCTCATTGATGCCCCCATTCCACCTGATAAAGTCTTTCTTAACCTTGAAGGATACAACTGGAATCTTCTCCATCTTTACCACAACCTGTGATCACGTACTGATTAGCAGCTGATTGTTGTTCTAGTTCCATCAGGTCAGAGACTCTGTCCCTCTTGTTAACCACTGTTTTCATCTAGAAGTTGTCAAATAACCAATCGAGAGTTCTGAATAATAAAGCAGTCTAGAAGCTCATACCCCAATGGTAGATACTAAAAACAGAACCAACAATGTTTCACAAAACTTTTATATGGGAGAAACATAGGTCAGCTTTCTGAGTTTTATGATATATCTTCTAGTAAACTGAATTATTCTTCAAATAAAACTAATTGATAAAAGACCTTAAATAGTTGTTCACCTACAAGGCAATCTTTTCTGCTTTATGCAAATCAGTATTTGAAAATGAGTGGTACCATGTATTCAAAATGAAAAAAAAAATCCAACAATATTCAAAAGCACATGAACCCTAGCTGGATTATACATATGCATATGTGTACATATTTATACAGGTTGAACATACCTCAGTTAAAAATCCAAAATCTGAAACACTTAAACACATCTTAAAACTTTTTAACACTGGCATGATATTTATGCTTTGTTTTTTTTTTTTTTTTTTTTTTTTTTTTGAGCATTTAGGATTTGGGATCTTCAGATGGGAGATCTAAACCAGTAAAATATATGCAAATATTCCAAATTTGAAAAACTCTAAAATCTGAAACACTTTGGTTCCCAAGCATTTTGGGTAAGGAATATTGACCCTGTACACCTACATTCATGTGTACTCACACATAAACCCCTTACTCGAGTTCCAATTACTGCCTTAGCTATTGGTGTATAAATTGTCAATAGCATCATGTAAATTATTTATATGGTGACATACAGTATTTAAAAAAATCATAATTTTATAGATGCACATAAGCCAGAGGGTCCACCAAGAACATCAATGAGAATCATTATGCCTGTAATTGGGATTACATTTCCTTCAGTTCTCTAGTGTAAACAAATCTTCTCCCAAATAGCCCTATTAGTAAATGAAATATTTACTACATCAATAAGATTGCCACAAAATTTGCTGACCAAAAATGTTTTTAATGTAGAGAAGTTCATTTCACCGGGCCTTTATGTCATATTTTCGTCAAGGTTCACATCCTCTGAAGGCCTGTAACAGGCACACTTTCTAATGACATTTTTAAAGATTTTATTTTATTTTTTAAATCAATGTAAACACCCAACCTCTTGGTTGATTGTTTTTCTTTGAAAATTTATAAATCAAGCTCTAGAAAATGAAGGTAGTATTTTCAATTCTGCTTTTAAGACTGACTGTTCCTTGTAATGAAGCTTTATATATTTTTTTTTCATCTTTGGAGAGGGAGGAGGTGGTGTTAGGTTAAGGGTAGCCTTGAACTTTTCTTAGTTTTCTAAAGGCATACACTGTTTTCTGAGATAGTTGCGAGGATTATAATGTATGAGAAGCATTTGGTCTGGTACCCAGAGCACAGGAAGCAGATACTATTCACATATATTGGATTGGCAAAGGAATCAAAGCTACTGGGGAGGGTACTGGAGTCAGAACACAGGGGTTCAAAATCAGTTTGAGTTCCCATTATAGTCACGTGACCTTAGGAGGGATTTACTTAAATGTCCAAGGTCCAGGTTCTTTATGTGCAAAAGAAGAATAAGACTATCTAGCTCCTGAGGTAGCTGCAAGATTCAATGAGATAATGCACATGAAGAGCTTAGCACAGTGCCTAGCCCTTCATTATCTTGTTATTTCACTGTACCAATTCCATCAGCATCTCAGGGGTGGAGAAGCACATGGGAGATAGGGAGAAGTGACCAAGGAACTTTGAAACTTCAAATTCTCTACAAAAAAAAAAAAAAAAAAAAAAAAAAAAACCTTTGAAATTAGTTTTCTGTTTATATCCATAGAATAATTTTTCAGGTTTGCAAGAATACTTAATGGCTCCTTGTATTCACATGGAGAAGGAAATGCAAAGTAGTAATAATGTAAAGGTGGATTCACAGGTCCACCCTTAACAAATGACATTTCTTGTCAAGTGAATGTCAAATTATGCCATACCATGATGAACAAAGTGTTGAGCAAGTATGAATAAGAAAAGCATGGAGGAAACTCAGCCCTCATATGACACATGAAAACATGAAACTGGTTAACCCACTAACATCGCAGTACAATGTTAGTCTCAACAAATCTTCATTACTCATGACATTACATTAACACTCCAATTCCCAATTTTAGTGTCTGCTTCAGTTTTTGGTGTGTGTTTAAAATTAGTTTCTGAAACATATATTATAATGAAGGTTTAATTAGTTTTATATTTTGCATGTTTATCACTAATGTGATCTAATTGAACTCCTAAATGAAAGAGGACCTTTCATTTCCCAAGCTTGAGAAATGCTGTTATTCAGGAAATGTGTTGATTAAACAACTTTGCCAATCACTGATAGATGGAAAAGCAAAGAATTGTGAAAACTAAGTGACATAACACATGGGGAGTACTTGATACGGTGTCTGTCACTTGCCTTCAAGGAAGGTTTGCCTTTATCATTATCATCATTATCTTAATCACCAGTTATCATCACAGGTAGAAGATGGGAATAAAATCTGGGTGCTACCTAGTTTGCATCAAATAGGCAAACTCATGTTAATTTTAACTTACCATTTTAAATAATTATTATTTTTCTGGTACACTGGTCACAGGGTTCACTGCTAAAAATCCAACAAGTGAGTAACAGCACACTATTATGTTTGATTCAATAGCTGAAGTCATAATCTTTGGAGTAGAATGAATGAATTATAATAAAGATTTACGAATCTACAAACTGAAAACATATAAAAGAAGTTGCTATCAGATTACAAATTCAAACAATATTGAAAGAAAAATTTTAATAAAGGATATCACCAAACTTTCTTCCTTATATTAGACTACTACATCGTCTTAATGCTGTCTGAAAACCTGGAAATGTCATTATTCTTTAATCCTAGAAATCATCCAAAATGCAACAGGAAAAAAATAAATACAAAGAAATTGCAAAATATTTATCTTGTTCCAAAAGAAGATGAACAGTGGTTGCCACGAATATTTATCCTTTGTTAATGAAGTGGAAGCTTGGCAAAATTTTAGACATGAAATCAAATCCGGGGCTCTAGCAAGAAAGCCAGTCCGTGGTTGTCAAGTTCAAGGCTGATTACTCTCTGTTGGGAGAACATCAAAGTGGGATGTAAACTTTGTACAAGGAGACATCTGTCTCATAGCATATTTCTGACTACTTGCAAAATTTTCTTGCATGCAAGAGTTATTACCTTTCTTTTGCATTTCTGTTTGACATGAAAAAAAAAGGTTCAAAGTTAAAAATCTCATGATGTGCTTTTCAAAACCATTTTGTGCCTCAGAACTCTTCACATTAACTGAAGCCATTCTCCAAAGCAAAGATCTTTCCAGATCAGCAGGATGAACATCATGTTTTAGGCAAATACTATCCTACTGTACAGATTGAATTTGGAAAGTACTCATATAAATGAAAATGGAGATTCATTAACCTCAATGTCTTGAGGAAAAAAAGGGGGTATCTGATCTTTAGAGATGGCAAAGGTAAGAGTGTTGGGTTAGCCCTTAACTAAAGGTAAATCTAGAAAGTACAGGCCATAGTTGATGACTAAGTGGGATACTGGGGCAAGGGAGCCAATGGTTCTCTGACTTTAGGATAAAGGCACAGATTCCTTTGAATGGCAGGGCAAATTCTTCCAGACCTTACCTGCAGGCCTCCTCCCCTACCTCCCCACCCCAGTCCCCCACCTTCCTCTCCTTGACCTTTCACATTCTCCCCCACTAAATCCCCCTTTCCAATACATTGTCTTTCAAGCACCCAGGCATTCACACATGGAATTTTTCTGCCTGAAATGCCCTTCTATAGCTAAAAAAGAAAAAGAAAGAAAGAAATTAAAAAAAAAAAAAGAAACTACCTAAGTTTCAAGACCCTAGGAAAGCATTTCCACATCTCAAAAGCTTTCTATGCCCTTCCCCCCAGCAGCTTAATCCCAGTCTTTTATGCATCTGAACCACATTGCTCACACTTGCATTGAGAGCAGCTTATTTCACATCGGGTTGAACAATCAAATTCCTGATCACTCAGAAAAGGACTTTTCCTCCACACTAATAATGTCATTTCTGTGCACACTAATCAGGAGAAACTACCTTCAACTGCAATTATTTGCTTACCTTGTTTTACTAATAGATTTCTTTCTTTCTTTTTTTTTTTTTTTTTTGGTTCCTTAAGCCTTTAGGAATGTTTCTTATTTATCTCTGCATCTTACAAATTAGCAAGTGCTCAACAAATATTTGCTAAATAAAAAAGTAAAACAGCCTAATATTTAGCTATCCAAATTGCCTACAATTCCTTCCTGCCTTTAGCTGAATTTCTCAATGTTGCAGTTAAACAGTACCCCTATCTTCATCAATAGTATTTTACATCCATCTTTCCTGATTATAAAAAACTTTGATCTTTAATTTTTTTTCTATTCTTTCTTTAATTTTTCATTGATTCTTAAAACATATACTATTTGGATAAAACAGTATTTCACAATGGAGGCACTGTGGAAAATCTGCATGCTTTCCATCCTGTCTTGAATGAGAAAAGACAATCAGATGTATTTGGGTCTGCCCAGCGATTTGTTATTTTATAGCTGTTTGCTTTCCCTTGATGCAATCTACTTTTTAAGGGATCATAGGTTTGTTTCATAAATCTATTGAATGCTTTTCCCTTTGTAGGATAAACTTACTTAAAAAAAAAAAAAGCAAATCAAAGAAAGAACATTTTGGAACTGTTCAAAGTAGCAAAAATTCCCAATTCCAGTCCTGCTATAATATCAGAGGCAAGATAACAAGTTCTTAAGATGGGGAGAACTCTGTCAAAGAGGATGCTCCTGAAACTACAGACCTGCATTGCCATGGTGATACATCTGATGGAAACTCTTATCTTTTAGAAAAGTGATTTTTTTTTAAAGCGGAGAAAATGTGTCATATGATCATAAGGACGTAACTGATTCTTTAAAAACTGGCTTGTTCTTATATAAGCAATAGAAAGCAAAAAAATTATTTTAGCAAAGAGGAAATATAAGGGAGAAAAATATCTTTTTATATCTAACACATAAATTGAAAATCTCTGGTACGGCTTTACCAGAATATGATTCAGAGAACCTGAGGAACTTTCAGTGATTAATGGCAGATTCCTCAGCATGAGGATGCTGGGCTGATATGCAAGAAAAACAAAAATGTACTGGTATTAATGTACCTGCAGGTGGATGAAAGACAAGAGCTTTAGGGTAAAGCCAAAACAACAACAACAAAAAAAGAAAGATAAAAAGAAAAAAAGAAAACAAAACATTGATTGTAAGGCCAAAGAGAGAATTAGCATAAACAGGTAAGTTCACTTAAGTCTAACACAAGGCCTCCCAGGGACTTTATGAAAACTAAAACAATACCATTAAACAGAAATCTATGTTTTCATTTCTCACTCAATAAGAAAACTTGAAATATTCCTATTCCTCATCAAAAAGAAATTAAAATTCCACAGAAAGTATGCTGAAACACAAGTTCAACAGTTCTAATTGGTTTCTGCTATAAAGATGCCTCACCTTCTAAATTGTGAAGTTGTGAGATGATAGCACATAAATACAATAATTAGGTCTTTCAAAAATTACCAAAACAAGAGATAATAGAGGAAAAGGAGATGCTTTTCAAAAAAAACCCCTAAAACCTTTGATTATCAAAAAAATGCTGAAACAGATTATCATAAATCTTAATCAAGTTTAAGCATTTTGTTTGTATAAAGTTTACAGTTTATTTGTGAAATCAGGCTCATGGATGACCATCCTAAATTTAGCATTATACAGGAAATTAGGAAAGATGCAATTCTCCCTCGCTCAATCAGCTCATGACCACCTAATACCTGGGATAATCCACGCAAGATATCCTGAGGAAAGACATCTAATGCTCCATCCAAAGGCCCATGTGGCATATCTACTGCACAATTCCTGTAAAGTACAGACTTCCTCTGCACTTTCCATCTAGTAACTTCTAGGAAGCACAGGTGTGCCTATGTGGGTGCCCCATCCCCTTCCTGAGATGGGATTGAACCCAAGGACACTCTGCCACTGAGCTACATCCTCAGCCTTTTTATTTTGAGAAAGGGCTCTTACTTGGCACTGATCTTCCTCCACAGGTGGGATTAAGGGTGCCCCCCACCCAGCCATTAATGCTTTTCTTCAAGCACTGCTTCCACTGTGAAAGACAACTCTCCAGAAGCAGCAGACCCAGAGCAGCTATACCATCAAGAGTCAGGGCCTAAATCTAAGCCTGGCCTTCCTGATCTGAGAAATGGCTGCTTGAGTGTCAATCAGAGGCCAAGGGTCGAGCATGATTTTCCTGTGCACCCCAGAGATGAGTTCTACATAGTCTCATAATTCTAGACCTAGTTCAAGATGCTACTGGTTCATCTGGGTCAGGATATGTTCTCCTTTTCTGGATTCCTTTATGTCTACCAGTTTAGTATTTAATTACTTTTTAATTGTTTAGTTATGATAGTAATTCTCCCTAGCTATACTTCATACCCTTAGGACAGATGACAGATTCCATTTTATACATGGAAAATACTAGCCAAAGCAAATATTCATTGGTTCCTTTACTGTTTCATTTTGTTGTCCCTCAACTCCTACACAGGGGATTGAACACAGGGGCACTGTATCACTGAGCTCCATCCCCAGCCCAATTTATTTTTTGTTTAAAGACAGAGTCTCACTAAATTGCCTAAGCTGGCATCGAACTTATGATCCTGTTGCCTTAGCCTCCAACTAGAATTACAGGTGTAGAAATTGTATTGGGAAAAGTCTTTTTTTTTTTTTTGAGGCAAGTAACAAAGCTATATATTAATATCAATACTTAAAAAATGTTTTGAAATTACAAGAACTCCCCCACAAACAGGTAATTTTGAAAGTCTTTTAAAAACTCATAATATTTTATCTGATAACGTTTTATAAGGTGTGAGAATATAAATTTTAAGTTCTTAGATCTTTCTGCAAAAGTAAATTTTCTGAATTATGTAAGGACAATATTATTGTGCAATTTCACTTATCATGTGTAATAATGATGCATGAGGAAATAATCCCCTGGCTTCACATGGCTCATAAGACTATGCTGAATAACAATAACAGTACATTTATAAATTTGATTATTTTCTATTTTACAAACATTAGCACAGTCTACAACAGTTATGTGGTTAGCTCAGTGGCTGCTGAACCTTGTATGTAACATAGCATTAGGAAATGAAATAAAAGTGAATAAATGCTGGCCAAAGGTAAAATATTTTAACCTGAGATATTTCATTTGATCAAAATACACAGTATAAACAAAAGCAAGTAAGAGTTTGCTACTTTCTTCCATGCCTTTTCTCTAATACCATCTTTTTCAGTATACTTTTTATCTAATCAAATCCAAGATTAAGTTCATAGCCTTAGAAAACCTTGCCACATATTACTGACAAGCTTATTGTGACTAAATGACTGACCTAGTTATTTTCTACATATTTTAAGGATCATAACCAATTTAGAATTTCTTAAGTTTTATAAATGGCCACATAACACTTAGAAGCATACTTGATTTCTTTACTGAAGACATCATAACAAAGGTTGATGCAGACTAAGTAGATTAAGTTCTTAAGTATTTTTGTCACATCAGAGATTTTTAATAGGCACCCCCATTGAAAAATTAATTTACATTTTTTTCCTACAAATTGCTCAAAGATTCACAAAGCAATTCTTATCATCTCATTAATTCTATTTTATATTAGATGATAAAATGGTGCATTACACATGTTGTTTTATGACCACACAGCTGTTCCTTAAATGGTTGTTGTTTTAATTGTACTTACGCTTTAGTTTCTTGCATACAATGAGAAATACACTTTTAAAAATTTTACTTAGTGGTTGGGGGTGTAATCAGTGGTAGAACCCATACTTAGCATGTGTGCGGCTCTGGGCTCAATCCCTAGCACAAATAAACAAACAAGAAACCATTATTTAGTACACAAGGGAAAAAAAAGAAAAAATACCGTCAATATCTACAGACAGGGAATATTTCAGCACCAGCCGAGGACTGGACTGTGCCAAGTAGAATGTTCTTTTCTTCCCCAATCTATGACCACAGGGTTAGAGTCAGTTGAACTTCTTCACAGAGAACTAATCTAATGGTCTAAAAATACCTTGTGAGCTGCCTAAAAGCCAGTAACAATTTATGCCAACTGAGCAGAAAAGAATGCTGATATTAAATTTTCTGCCTCTGGACTTCCTAGGGGAGAAGGCCTGGTAAAACATGTGTGTTGCTGTTGATCTGTTTGCAGAGCCATTTCCTCAATTAGCTCCTGGAGACAGGGATAGCATAATTAAGTAACTAAAGATAACACCCCCCAAGAAACTCATTCTGAACATCAGAACCAAGATTAGAGTAGTACCTTGCTGGAATTTCATATTTTATTGTCCCAGTCTACCCAATGCTGGAGGTACTAATGAATAGGCAAATAAAGTGACTTGGTAAATAGAAGGCTAAGAAGGAAGAGCAGGGCTTTGATACAACAGAAACATGGAGAATCTACTATTTGATCATAGCACTGTTATACCAAGAAAAGGAGGAGCATCCAAAATTGGGTAGAATATAGCAATCAAAGTAAATTATTTTTTAAAAAATCATGATTTATTAAGAGCTGGAAAAGACCTTAATGATTATTTTATGGCTGAGGAAATGAAGACCTCGGAGGTAAGAGGTCTCACTCAAGGTCACAAAGTTGAATAAAAACTAGCACTCAGAATTTTCTTGTCTGAAGGCCAAGATTTACTGTACCAGGTCCTTATTCTTCAATGAAGTTTGATTTGAATATGTTCTCTCATTCATAAAAGGTCTGATGAATTTTAAGGCTGACTGCGAAATATGAATACACAGTAGTCAAATGAACCAAAACAGGTTTGCTGAGACAAATGGACACAGGCAGAGAAAAGCACAAGTCAGGATTGGCAATCACTGTCCTAAATATGGTATCTGGTGCCACACTATAGTGGCTCTGAGCAACTCCTCACTTTCACATTTTTACATGGGGGCATTGGGAGGCTAAGTATTTTGGTTTAGTGAGTCCTACCTCTCTGCCTTGCTGAATTCAGCAGAGAGCAATTTTGCTGAGTTTAAAGAGCTGTGTCCGGCTTCACTCACACAGAATCTGAAGCCTGTCCTGGGTAGACAGTAAGCAAATCAGCCATGAAGACTTTTGTCTGACAAATTCAAATAATCAAATACCAGCAATGCAAGACTCAGTGCTAGGAGCTGGCATACATTAATCCGATACATTTAATGCTCTGTATGTATATTAGCCTCTGAGCTTTCACAAATATCACTCAAATGCAGGACCTACCATTTTTATGTTGCTTGAGAGCTAGCTAGCAATCTTGAAGACAAAACTCCAATGCTGTCAGAAAAAAAAAAAAAGCCAGTGATCTCTAACACAACAGAGAAAGCAAATTCTCATGTCATTTGTTATTGTCTCTTTGCTGTTTTGTTCTCATGAGAAGACTCAAGAGCACAAAATAATAATAATAATAATGATTATAATTAATAATAGCCAATATTTTCAAGGTTGTTTTTTTGTGTCTTCATCGGTGATCAGGCATTTGAGATACAGCTATACAATCTGTTCCTTCCCTGTTTCTCCAAGGCACATGAGAAAGGCCAGTTTCAACACTATTGCATATAGGAGTAGAAAAGGAACAGTGTCAGGAACAATATGTCAGTGAAAAATTTAAAAAGGCAGAAGAGAAAACACATACACACACACACACACACTCTCTCTCTCACCTAGTTCCTGGTCAACCAACATATGAAACATATCTGAGTCCCCAGCCCCCCTTACTAAGTATACAGGCCAGCTAAACAACTGTCGCTCCTATTCTATTTATTCCTTCAATCCATCCACTCAGCAAAACCCCAAACTGGAATCAATATAGGAAAGTCCCATTTCTCATTCAGATGTAGGATGCTGAAAACTTCTGGAGAAAAATCTTTTTACTGTGCATTTTTCCAGTGCTGCCTGAGTCCTAGGTGAGGAACCCGTAACCATGGAAAACAATTTTTTTTTCTGTCCTTGTTACAGTTTTCTCCAGTACCCTCTGGGACTGTTCTGGTCTTTCATGAGGTTCTGGCTCAACTTACAGGTGATCATATCTTACTTTCATGGGAAGATGAAGGCTATCAATCATGGTCAAAATTCAACTCCCTTCTCTTCTGTACAAAGAATCAACCTCCACACCCAACCCTAATGCCGGTACTCTGGTTGGTTGGAGGAAGCCCTACTTCTGTTGGGGACAAACCTCTCCAGTTTTATCCTTTACCCTGCCTGCATCTGGAGGCATAGGCTATGCTCAGCCTCTTCTGTTTCCCAACTTCTCTTTTTAAACTGTTCTTGAACACAAGTCATGAACTTGTTTAGAATGGGTCATTTTGCTCTCCAATTGGCAGTCTCTCCTCCCTCCTTCCCCCAACTCCACATATATCCTACAGCTCAAAACATATTGAGAACAGACACTGCCTAACCTAGAAGCCACAGAACTACCAATACTTCATTCTACCTGCTCTTGCTTCTCTGAAAGGGATTAATTTTCTACCCTCGGTCTACCACCTGTTCCTCAAATCCTAATTACCTAGCACATCATTCTCATGCCAGGACTCTAGTCACCTTCCTTGTATGATTTCATTCAATACTACATGGTATACAGAAAACAAATCCCTGCTGCTGACACTTAGGTCTAGACCTTCAGCCCAGAAAATCATGCCCAAATATCTGCTCTGCACTGACTGATGTTGCCATGGCTGTGGGCATCTCCATGTCAAACTTCTGACAGGAATCTTCAGCTTTCTCCTGCCTCTCTAATCCTTTTTCCCATCACTGGGCCATAGTAATCCCCGAATCTCTGTGCATAATAGCTGAATGTGTTGAGTGAATGAGCTGTTTTAATTCTTTGTAGTATGGTTATTGTGACTCCCTACAAAATTAGCGCTTGGGTTCTGTGAACTAAAAACACAAAGATGTCATAGGATCCAAGTTATAAATTCCCACTGCACCCATCTTCCTAAAAAAGAATTGAAATATCATCCATCTTGAATCATGTTCACCACAGAATGACCAACTTGTTAAAAAAATGAATGACATTTAATGACTAGAATATAGGACCTCTGAGACCCACATGGATTTCTGCTGAACATCAGGAAGAACTTCGGCCTTCCAGCAGGCAGAAGCAGTGCAGTTAAATTTACTCTAGAATAATCTGGTTTTCACCTGAGACATGGACAGAATTAAGAAAATGTATTTATACAGTTGAAAGAAGGGCTCACGGTGTCCCTTTTTTTTCCCCCTAGTTAAGTAGCTTTTCATTTCTAGACTTAACATAGAGTTGATCCTTCCCAATCTTGAAACTCTCTCCTTGGTTATCATTATGATTAAACAATTCCTCTAACCTGTTTAGTTCCTTAAGTTTCCTTCTCCAACTGTGCTAATTTCCTTTGCTTATTAAGCCTTCTTTGATTTTTGAGTCAAAGGTCCACTTGCTTATCATTCAATCAAGTTAGAGGCCTTTAGTCTCCCACTGAGAAAGACTGTGTACATAACAAAAATCACAGTGTAAACCTGAGGGAGAAAAGGAGAGAATATTTCCTGGGTCAGCCTCACATTGTGACAAAATCAGGAGCCTCTGAGCTCTGTGGAGTATCGACCCTGGTTCTACACAGTATATGAATCTGGACAGTTCCAAGTGTATGTTTTTTGCCTTTTGCTCATACACAAGACACACCAGGGGTCGCCTCATGCTGAATGGCTTCTTGTATTCACTCAGTTTCCCAGCGATGCTCTCATCTCATTAGAATTTCTGTATCCTCTGGTCTTGCAGAGTTCCCTTTACCTTCTTTTGTATCAGACAAAAGATGGTAATTTACGTCTAATTAACGGAACTGAGTCATAATGAGTTCTTTTCTCTTAGACAGCATTTGAATGTCCAAAATAACCAGCAAGATTGGGCTTTTTAGTCTTGCTCCAGCTTAAGGTTTTAAACACAATGCTCTCATTCAGGCCTCCTGCTTTGCATACAGTCAGAGGGCTGGGGGTTATCCACATTGTGAAATTCTTTGGCTGGTTATGCCTGGAGTGATTTAATAGCAGACAGGCCTATTTAATATTTTTTTGCTAAGTAGCACTGTTGAAATAGTCAAGCTTACGAATACATCCTTTTTATGTCTCTTACTTAGACTTGGAAATGATATCTTTTGCCAGTTGATGAATTTGATCACATTCTTTATGAGATCAATTTCCTTGCAAAAGACACAAAAGACGAGTTTGATGCCAAGTGCACAAGGGGCTGTGCCCCTGTGTGAAGAGCAGTGTGCTACAGCAAAGAGGGTTCTCCCTGCGCCATGAGGAGGACCAAGATGTGATGATGTCAACACAACAAGCCTGCTTCACGAAAAGCAAAGGCACATGCTCCAACAGAAACAGTAACTGGGTGAGAGGACCAAATGCATCCCCTGGCTGTCTCCCATGCCAGGGCATTTATAATACCCTCTATACATGCCACATGCCAACACAAACAAGCTGCAACGTCTGAGCTCCCCTGGCATCTTGCCCTCCTGCAAGCACCAGTTATGACACACTGGGGTACAGGCTCCTGGGACTGCCTTCATCCAAGCTTTTCATTATATTGGGATAAGAAGAAAAAACAATCCTCCCCTCTACATATCCAATACCTCAAAACACAAATATGTCTTCCTTAGATATAGTTACACTACAGAAAAAGACTGTGGCCAGACAACTTGACTATCAATCCTGCTGTGCCGAACTACATATTCACCTGTGCGCCAATCTTTACAGGCTCAGCCACTCAAATAAAGAAAAAAAAAAAAAAAAAAAAAGCAAGAAAGAAAACAAAACAAAAACAAGGCTGACCAAACTTCTATCACGGGAATCCTGGGACAGGGAAATTACAGCTCTGTTACCCAGAGGGACAGGCAGGCACTGCTACACAAACTCAGATTTTTATTGTTTGTCTCATTCTCTTCTCTCCTCCTCCTGCTCAAGAAGGTAGAATGGGAAATTTATAAACACTGGCTCCTCCAGAGATACCCTTGGTTTGTCAAAACGGAAAGATGACCCTTTGGTAATGAGGCTGCTTGATGAAAATATTAAACCAGACAGTAAGTCAGAGAAAATTAAATATTACCTTGATTAATTAGGCTTAATGGGTGAGAGCAGATCATTTATTATATTAAGTTGACAAAAATAGGTTAAAGAAAAAGAGTGTTTCACATCAGATTAAAGTATGATTTCTTTTTCTTTTGGGGGGAGAGGAGAAAGAAGATATTGACCACTCATACAATCAACTACATTTATGAGCATGTAAACAAAAAGCACTAACAGGCACTTTAAAGCAACTATCCCTGCATCTTGAGAAGGGAAATCTAATGTGAAAAACAAGACATACATAAGAAGCCCAAACATGCAAATGGCCTGAATGTTAATTTATAAACCTGACATTTGAACCAAGATTCTTTTCATTCAGACTAATTTGAAAATCATTTGGACACCTCCAAGTTAGTCAGATACCCTTTCTAAAATGAAGCTCAGGGAATTAACCGCTCCCGGTCCTGCAGTTCAGCCTCATATCCTTGAAGGCATTCACACTCTCCATGTGTTAGGTGCAAGTCTGACCTAGAGGGATCTGGTGAACGGGGCCTAAGGACTTCCAGCACCCACAGCTCCCACAAGGTGCGGAAGGGTTCCTGCAAGGGCGGGGGACATTACATGGCAGCCACTTTTAGAGCAAGTCAAGTGTTTCCAAATTGGGGGCCTTCTGTACACAAGAGAGTCATGATACAAAAGAGCAAAGGGAGAGGAAGCAGACATTGCCCGTAACAAGAGAAAAACGCAAACTATACTGGGTGTCAAGTAAAGACTCTAATGCAATTCAAAGGGAAATCAAACTTGACTTTAAAAAAATGAATACCTAGATGAATACACTCACATGTAATTTATACAAAATAGCCATTCTAAAAGGCATTAGCCACTCTAATTGGCAAGGAAATTAAAACTTACACTTGTGAGACCCAGTTTGAATCATTTGTTCTCTCTCATAACTGAATATAAGTGGAACAGAAAAGAGAGAGAGGTCCACAGCACAGCACATCAGAAGTGTGTCCCCTTCCCTAGCAATTTAAACCTGTCTATGTTTAGGAGACAGCTTCATGATGAAGAACAGCTCCAAAAGATATTTCATGGAAACCTCAATGCCAAATCAACCTTGCTGACTCTAAGCCAGACTGGGACACCTTTTTTTGGGGAAAAAAAAAAAAAAACATTTTAGAAACCCAAATAGGGGAGTCAGAAACACAACCCATGTTCTTCCAGGGAATAACAACTCCATAACATCCAAAAATATTCAGTTACAACTTGGAAATCCAAACACATAAGTTTTTTTACACTATAATTGTATAATCTTTGGTAGCATTTCCTAAATGTAAGGGAATTTTACAAAGGTAATTGTACCGTCTATATACAGGGGTATCCTGATTTTCATAATCTTATTTCCAAAAAAAAGATGTATATGGATTGACTGAAAATTAGTGATCTGGTCTGAATATTCCTTCCCCCCAAATTCATATGTTGGAAACTTAATCCGCAAGTCAATAGTGTTTGGAGGTGGGGCCAGATGGGTGCTGGGGCCATGAGAGTATGGCCCCATGAATGGATTCATGTTGTTATCATGAGAGTATATTAGTTATCTCACGAGCCTGCTTGTTTTAAAGTGAATTTGGCCTCTCTGTACTCTTGCTCTTTTACCCTTCTGCTTTCCACCATGGGATGACAGCACAAGGGCCTTCATCAGATGCTAGCACCATGCTCTTGGTATTCTCAGTCTCCTGATCTAAGAGACAAAAAAGCCCTATTGTTTATAAAGCATCCAGTCTCAAGTATTCAGTTATAGTAGCACCAAATGGATTGAAGCACAAAATGCTAACAAGAAGTAAGGCTGTTATTATAATAGGTACCTCAAAATACGGAAGCAGCTTTGAAACTGGGTAATGGGTAGAGGCCAGAAGAATCTGGAAGAGCAGGTTGGGAAAGCCTAGACTGCCATAAACGTGGTGCCTTAGGCAACCCTGGTTAAGAACTCAGATGAAGAGGAGAACTGCAGGCAAAGTCTGAATCTTGGAGATTACTTAAGTGGTCATGACTAGAATATTTGTAGGAATCAAAGGCAATTCTGTTGAGGTCTCAAATGGAGATGAGGAACAAGGTATTGGAAACTAGAGTAAAGGTCAACCTTGTTATAAAGTTACAAAGAACTTTGGTGAATTGTGTCCGTGCCTGAAGGCTTTAATGGAAAATGGAATTTAAGAGCCTGGAACTAAGATATCTGGTGTAAAAAACTTCTAAACAAAATATTGAAGAAATTGTGTGGCTAATTTTAAACACTTCAGTAAAACAGTAAAAGGGAGGTGATATTTAAAGACAAATTATTTGTAATTAAAAGGGAACCAAGAAGGGAAAGATTTGGAAAAAACATCAGCCTGGCCATTAAAGAATAAAAGTTGAGTTTTGGCGACCAAACCAAGGTTGTGTCTAGGTGACCTTTGGCTCAGAGGATTAGTATGGATAGAAAGGATCACGAAGACAATGGAGAATGACAGAAAGACATTTCAGAGATCTTGGAGGCTTCCCCTTCCATCACAGGCCCAGAGCCCTAGGATGGTAGAATAGTTGGGGGAATGAGTCTGGAACACCCTCCATGTTCTCACTGCCCAGAGTGTTTTAGATCTTGTTCCTCAAATTCCAATGCCTGCCCTACTTCCCAGTCACCCTTGCCATGGCTCACGCAGACCCTGGTGTGTCCACACCACTCTGGAAGCACAAGTCATAAGCCACTGGCAGTGTCTACTTGGTGCTGAATTCAAGAACTGTGGGGATGTGGCTTCCTCCACCTAGATTTCAAATGATGTTCAAGATGGCTGGGCCCAGGAAAAGACTGATCACAACAGTGGAGCCACCAGAGAACCTCCATTAGATCAATGCCTAGTGAAACCAGGAAGGCAGGGCCACTCCTGAGACCCGAGAACTGCACAGTTGCCAGCTAGTAAGACCAGCATAGGAGAGCCCTAGAGCCTGAACTCCAACCAAGAGGACTGAAGTGTGGACTAATAATGGAGTTCTCTACACTTCACATCCAAGCTCCACAGACTGAGAATATTCAATATTCACCATAAATTGTGCTGTTAAGCACTCTTTGATTATATCCTCTTAGTAAATCTTTAAGGTTATAATAATGAGCAACTATAGTATAGTTAGCACACTTCAAGAGACTGTTGAATGCCCTAGCTGGAAGAGTCTTGAAGATCACTGAATCTGCCCGCTCCTCTTTTTTGGAATAGAAATACCAATTTTTAACGTATAAACCAGACAAAAACATGTAACAATAAAGAACTATATGCACCCCTACATGTTAGTAATTTGTTCTTTTACACATCTGTCATCTAAGATGTTGCATAATGAAATAAGTACACTAAATTCAATATGCTTTTAAATACACATGGATTACATGAATCTCAATAACAATGAAATTAATTTGAAGAACAGTAACAAAAGTGCGGTATTGGTTGACATATGGATTTGTGTATTGAGCAATAATTGTAAGGCCCCTTAAAGGCAAGAACCTAAAATCTCATCTGTCTCCATCATGTCACCCTTCAAGTACACGTGAAGGCCAGAAATGAATGAACCATCTTCCCAAGGTCATACCACTGGTCAGCAAAACAGGGAAGGCTAAGCTTCAACTAGGGTTGCTACAAATATCTGCTTATGTGCTATCCCCCCCCCCAAGTACAATTTCAGCTACAAAATTCAAAATTAATATCCACCTACGTTATTAGAGTATTTTCTACTGTATTCTAGCAAACTCTTGGCAGTGCTATAAATGCTTACCCTCTTCCAAACTTACGGTAGATAAGAACTTAATGAAAGCTAAAATATAACTTCAGGGAAAAAGACAAATTTTCTTTTATTGTAGTGCAGAATGTTGTATCTATCATGGCCTAAAAATACCCAGAAACCAGTACAGTATTTCTAATATAATATGTATCTCTCTGGTTTGGAAGGGAAAAAAAAAATCCTTTTATTCCTTCTCACTCTGCCTAAAACTGGAACATTGAGATAATAGAGATTAAGTCTTAAATTTCTATATCCAATAGTGGCTGAATCACAAGAGGAATGGAAAAGCATTTGTCTCTACAAGCTAATACCCAATACCCTAGTCCTCTGGGCAGTTTACATTGATTTTGCATTTAATTGCAAAGGCTGACTTTACCATATTTTCTAGGACAAAGTTGTAAAAATGAAAGGATCGAGATACACTCTGATATGAAGCTTGAGAAGAAAGTAAATTCAAGAGTACTGGTTTCTCTAATATCTATATGAATGCAAAGAGGTGGGTTTGTCCCCCTGCTAGAAACAGACACTGGGGATTATCAACCAAATTGAGAGAAGAGGGGATAAAATTGTATTTCCTCCCATTTCCTCCATTTTCAACTCCCTCCCTGATGTTAAATTACTCTGAGAATAGGGGGGGGGGAAACCTCTGAAACATAAATACCTTTTACTTGGTCTGTAACTAATTGAACTTAATTCCCTTTAGTTCATTTAGCAAGTCAACTTTGTCCTTCAGTCTGTCTGGCAAATATTTTACAATTCTTTTCATATGTTTTTATAAAGTGACAAGACTCCTCCCACATCGCTCCCCTCTTTAAAAAAAACCCATATTCATTTTTATTATCATTAAAGAGGATAAAACAACATTTTGATGGGAATGAAGCAGATATTCTTATTTATTAATACAAATTATTTTTCAATATATAGGTTTCCTGAAGCTTTAAAGAAAAAAAAATATTTTAGAGATGATCTACTGATCTATTTGAAGGAGGTACCACTGGGAAATTAATCAACAAAATACCAATGGCTTTAGGACACTGTCATAGAGGTTATGTGGAAGCAATACAAATAAAACCCTCTGCTTCCCAAGAAGAATGATGGGCTTCTCTTTTCCTTTGATTAACAGAGCTGGTTTGAGCAACCCTGCAACAACAGCCCTGCACTGGCTTGCTCAGGCTGCCAAAACAAGGTCCCACTACCAGGGTGCTGAACATCAGAGTGGTCTCTCTCACAACTCCAGAGGATAGAAGTCTGAGATGAAGGTGTTCAGGGGGTTGGTTTCTCCTGAAGCCCTTTTCTTAGTTGTGGATAGCCATCTTTGGCCTGACTTTCCATGTGGCCTTCCCCTTGAGTATGTCTAAGTCCTAATCTTTCTTGTTAGAAGGACACCAGGCAGGTGTCCACCGGAGTTAGGGTCCACTCACATGAACTCATTTTCATTTGATTCTGTGATGATGCTGTCTCTAAATGCAGTTACTTTCTGGGGTAACTACATGGGTAAGGATTTTAACATGAATTGGGGAGGAAGGCACAATTCAATCCATAACACCCTCACTCACCAAGAATTGCCTTTTCATATGTGAGTGATTATATAAAGCCTAATTTTCATAGCCTGATGTTTAATAGCAGTCTTATTTCTTCTTACTTAGTTTCAAGGTCAAAAAAGGAGACCATGGGATAAATCAGAGTAATTACTAATCATGATGCCAAATCAGCAAGTTAGTGTGTGTAGTGGTCTAACCTGAGCCTCTTTTATAGAAGGAATGATTGCCATCATGTTTAACTCTGAAATGATTATTTATAAAATGAAACCTAAGTCAGAGGAACAGTCAAACATATAAATTTCAGTCGTCACCCCTCAGAAGCCCAATGTAATTAAAGTGTACTCAATATAATTCTTATAATTCTTTCAACAGCTTTCAAGGAATTAACAAAATATTGATCAAAAGAGAAAACAAAATAGCACCAAAAAAATTTAAAATAGTAAAATCCCCACTAAAGCATAGCAGTTGAAAAACTTTTAACATATAATATTATATATTGTAAAACACAAAATCTTTGAAGAAACCACAGCAAGAAAAAGTCCCTAATTCAGAGGTGGTATCAAATCACATTTCTAATAATTATGTCTAAGTTCATTTACCTTTCATAGATGAATAAGATCATGAGAAAGATAGAATTATAGAAACCTTAACCTCTCTCATTTTAACAGTGAAGGATGAAGTCCATTAAGAAGATATATATATATGTATTTTTTGACAACCAGGTAGAATTAGTCAATATTCCAGCCTAAGCCATCTTGTACATGGAAGGTATACGGTCATTCCAAACACAACCAATGAATTGGGAATTTTATCATGTGATTAAAGAAATCACAAATGCAAGTAGTGACTATTACCTCTGCCACTCTGAAGAACTTGTGAAAAGGGATGTCGACAGTGAAGTTGCTTTTCATTTCACGAATTACCACAATCTAGCAGTTACTGTGTGAAAGTTTGGAGCAATTGTTTTCCTCATCTTTGATCTGAGAATTCCTTTGAGGATACGGTTATGATGCTAGGAATCCTTCTCTAGGAAAACACACACACAATTTGGCAATTCAGGGAACAGAAATATGGTCCTAAAGAGTACTCTAAAATTAAAACTTCTGACTCAGATCTGAAAAAAAACAAACAAACCAACCCCAAGTTAGAAGATGTTAACTGAAGTCTCTTGCTTCTGAGCTCTCATTGGAACTGAAAGATTGCTTCATGTAATAAAGGGATAAGTGAACGTCTTTAATTTTGTTAATCAATAATATACAGTTCCAAAGGATTTTTTCTGCCTTTTTGCCACACTCATCTCATATGAAGGCTACCATGTGAGCTTGGTCTGGTGTGACTAAGATAGACACATCTTTATCTTCTAAAGTCTAATCAAAGTAAAAGAGAAAACAAAACATTGGATTGTTCTCAAAAAAACAACTAAGTGCTTGGCTGTTTTATAAGGTTCAGACAAAACATTGTGAAAAATTCTACTGCCATGAGCCAACTGCATTATACATTCTCCTTGATGTACTCTCCTTCCTTTACATATTATATATTACACTGAAAAACTAAAGCTCAGAACCAAGTACTAATTTGTACCGTATCTTTGTCACAAAGAACCACAACTGAATTCTAAAAGTAGACTTCAATCTCTTTTTAAGCAGCAAACACTGTAGAAATATAAGAAATATCACAGAGCTCATTTTCCTGTGGCGTTTTTGGAGGTACACACAGAACAAAGGGAAATGGGGTGGTACGTGTGCAGAGTCTACATGGAAGACACAGCCCACCATCCACAAGAGCCTGAATTTAAATGATTCTTGTGTCTGATTAAAAACTCTTAGGCTCAAATGTGCAAGGATGCACAGAATGTTCTTCATCATATTTATAAGAAATATGTCTTCTACAATATTGAAATAAGATCTGAAAAAAAGCCTCAACCAGGCTGGGGTAAGTTATGAATGCTTTAGGGTCAAATTTCCTCAACTGTAAAAAGAAGGATTTAAAATAGATGATTGCTAAGGTTCCTGTCTGCTCTAAATAGTACATCTCTATGAGTTAGGATTTTTAATGAATGAGGGTAGGGACTCAGAGTTGTCCAGACCAATTTAGCTAAAAACCTATAAAGTTTGGGAAAACAAACTGTAAAGAATTTATAACATGTTATAACATACTTTTTCCAGTAAGTTCTGATAGTTGCTGCTTTAATAAAGTGTCTCAACTCATATTTTTTAGTGCTTTAAGGCCTTACTAAACTCTAAAATCAGATTTCACACTCTGTCAATTATCTAGGGACTCAAGTTTCTCCTCCGTGGAAATAGTCTGGCCAGACTTCAGGGACCAGGGTTTTTCATCTTTATGGACTCCATGTCCAATAAAACTCTGGAGAGCACTTGGACATCCAATAAATGCTTGCTAAATGAGTGAAAAAACTAAGGAGTGACTTCATGGCTATGTGTTAGCATCAGGAATTAAGGGAAGAAAGGCTTTGACTATGGGTTTCTACTCCTCAGAGAGCATCTAGAAGAGGGAACATATACACATAAAAAAAGTCTTAATGACAATGTACTGTGACTGTTTCCCTAATGGAGAATATACACAAGGTATAGTAACAGCACAAAGAAAGAGGAAGGAATCAGAATGGGCTATTATTACTATGGTGAACAGATGCATTCCAACGATAGAAAATAAACTATTTTAGAATTATACTATTGGTATAACATCTGCTTCTTTTACACGTCATTGTGAAGGTTGTTGAGACATATTTTTCTTCCATAAAGTATCTGTGCTAACTGAGAAACCCAATCATACGAGGTGATATTCCCTCTACACTACTCAATATATAAGGGTACACTTTATGGACTTCAAATTTTATATACACAAAAATATTTAATTTGGAATATCTCCATAAATAACAGAATGACCTTAAGTGAGACAAAGAAAGGTTCTACAAAGCAAGTTTTTGGGCAAAAATTACAATCAATTTTACCTAAGACATAATCTCAGTAGCAAATACTATTAGGAAAAATGATTGATACTTGCTAGTAGTAAAACAAATATACATTTAAAAAGATGAGATGCTATTTTTACAGTTGCTAAGAAAGTAGGATTTTTAAACACACACACACACACACACACACACACGCACACACACACACACACACACATACACACACATTATACAATGATGGAATAACCATGGAAAGGAATGCAAGTAATCAGCCAAACATTTTTGGACAGCATTATGAAAATACATGACAAAAGCTATAAAGTAGTTTAATGTAATTCCACTCTGAGGAATATATGCTCAAAAATATTTCACAAGCTATATAAGCATTTAATTATCCATTTGTGATTACCTATAATAATCAAAACATGGAGCAAAATCCAAAGTGTAAAATTAAAATGTATCAATACAACCTAAAATTATATACTAAATGATGTATGATCCAAAAGGACTACATAAACAAACCAAAATAATTATTGTTAAGGACTGAATATGAGGTGTCCCCTCATACCTCCTGTGTTAATGCAGGAATCTTTAGATGTGAAATGATTAGATTCTGAGAACTGCAACCTCATCAATGGATTACTCCATTTACTAGATTAATAATTTGGATGGGCTAACATGGGTGGTAACTGGGACAGAGTGGGAGGAAGTAGGTCACTGAAGACATGTCTTGGGGTTTATATTCTGTCACTGTTGCTCAGGATTTCTCTGCTTGAATTGAGTAGCTTTCCTCCCCCATGCCTTTCCGCCATGATGTTCTGACCTTCTTCCAGCCCAGAGCAAGACAGTAGGAAATCCATGGACTGAACCTCTAAAACCATGAGCCCCCAATAAACTTTTCCTCCTCTAAGTTGTTCTTGTCAGGTATTTTGGTCACAGTGACCAAAAAACCTAACACAATTATTATGAGACTATGTAAAAAATGTGAAATACCAAACACCCTTCATAAATAAGAGTTATACAGGAATATCAATATTTGCTTTTCTGTAGCAGCAGTGCTTAAAATAATGACAAGCTAAACAAGTGCCTTATTTGAGAAAGATCATATGCAAAATTTAAAAATCTGCCAATGTAGTAGAAGTATGCAAATTTATACCATTAGATAATTTTTCCAATGATAATTTCTAAGTCATCATTCAATATCTAAAACACATGCCACTTTATTCAGTTACTCAATTCTCACAGCAGAAAGTAGTATTTTCTCCAATCTCTGTATTTCCAATGCATTCTACTTCAGAGTACCCCCAGAGACATTAATCAGTATCTCCCTTAGAGAAGAGGGCATCGGTGTGCCTGCTCTGACTTGCTGGATGAGAGAGAGGGGTGCCCTTTCTTCATTTCTGCACCTGCGCCTACAAAGAATAGATGTGCATTTGTGTTTCTTGAATTTAGGTGTCTGAAACAAAGCTAGAAAAAAACAAATCAAAGAGGGTATGGGTGTGGCAATAGACAGTCTGAGTCCTCCTGCACATCCCTGTTTATAATATTAAAAAAATAAATAAAGCTATGTGGTTTTGTTCTTTTAAAAAATTTAATTCAAAATAAAGCAGTCAACCAGTCTGACGTTTATGTTTACAGGTAATGTTTACTACCTTATCAATAAAAAGTAGGAGGTGGACTAAAAAATCCTAACAGTTCCTGCGGGCACATTCATATCTAATCTATGAGTCTCTCCATATCTAAAGGACTCTACAATGCAACTTACATACATCAGAACAAATTTACTATAAATGGCCACTGAAATAAGAGATAAAAATAACTTTTATATGTTTTTCATATTCCTATATAAGTTTTCAAAATTTGATAAAATGACTCTTTGTTAATTTTCTTCTATGCAGGATAGAGCATATTAGAAAGATCACAAAGGAATATTGCAAACAGCCAAGTTTTGATTTGCATAAGCTATGTCTAAAAAATTTCATTTGCATAAAAATTATCCTAAGGAAAAAAATCATGGATGTGGTAAAGATTAAGCTACAGAATTTTTCTTCCAGAATTGCAGAAAGTTAGACAGGGGGATTAGAAAATGATCTATAAAAGGACTTTTATTAAATAAACTAATAGCACTTCTGTAGGCTGTATTGCTACACAGACATTAAAATGATATTAAAATATTTAATGACACCAGAAAATATTCAAATATGCCATTAAAAGGAAAAAATGCATAAATTACAGTGGAACTTAATTTTTGAAAAAAAATTTAAAGTGTTCTTGTTATTCTCATTATGAAATCTGTAACATTGTGAAAGCACTGAACTTACAAACAGGGAAAACACAGGGAGAGGTTCCTGCCAGCCTCTGATTATGATAATTTTGTGATGAATACCGTGTTTCATGTACATTTTATTTAAAGACACCTTATTTAATACATACCATGGATTCGTGACACTAAGTGTACGGCCAACATCATTATAACTCTGCCTGAATAAAACTTATCCAGCACACACACTTTCTTGGCAAGGTACAACATAGCCTTTGTGCACTTAGAAATCCTAGAAAGCACCTTAGTACTATATAGGTCCAGGGGCCATCTTAAACATCAAAATCACCAACAAAAAGCATAAAAATGCGAAAATGCAGCTTTAGATAGATTGCAAAAAAAAAGGACTCTTGTTTACAGGCTGAGAGTTGAAAGAAGGTGGCCAAGTGTCACCTCGTTCAACTTCAGCTTTGAAAATGTGTGGAACAACTGGAATGTTCTGCCACTCTGCGCACGGCACGTCCTCAAATAACTAAGAAAAATGCACCATCAGTATTCAATGGGGTTACAAATAAACCTACACAAACGCAGAGCCCACGCTGAATGACTGCCTCTACTCACAGGTGTAGGAAAAAAATGGATGGCTATAACTAACCTAACAACTCCAGGGTGAAGTTTATGTTTACAGGTGATGTTTAGTACCTTCATTGTATACCTCTGCTGTTCAAAGGTAAGTTTATTATGCTTTTATAATTTAAAAAAAATGACAGGATTATTCTAATTTTCTACAGAAAACATGTATTAACTTTTTGGTTATGGGAAGAAAACTATTACTAAGAAAATCCTTTAAAATATGGTGTTTCCATTATATTTTCTGGTGTCTCACATTGTTAGTTTATAAGTTATTGGACATCAACATGTCCCCTAACACTGGCAGTATCTACATTGTAAGAACTTAAACGAATGCAGATCAATAGGACTTTATAATTCTATGGTGAAAAGATCACATTAAGAGAATAGATTCAAGATATATATAGTATATATAATTCATTTTCAAAATATTGATGTTGTACTTCACTTTTTGTTTGTAGTCACATTAATAAAGTCATTGCCAGTTGTAGGATTTCACTGAACACTTTTATACCAATAAAAATGTGAAAGTTATTATCTATGCAGTAAACAAAGATAATTGGCAACAAGCTACTAGAAAGAAGTTCAATAAGGGCAAAACCAACCAAAACTAAAATGAGTTATAGAGAAAAGAAGATAAATATTAAATATAAAGATAAATAAAAAACTGAATATAAATACTAAATACACTTACATATGAAAGCAAGGCCATGAAAGTTACAGAAAAACTGAGACAGGATGATATGTAATGGAAGAAAGTAGCAAGTAAAAATGTTGAATTTAACAGAAAAAAAGATGTTTAAATCTCAAGGCAGGTATAACCTTCAGCATGGCCCAGGTGTTAAGTAAATACAAACATCAACTAATACTATATTTCAAATACATGTGAAATTTTGGATTTTTTAATTAGCAAAATCAGATGTATTTGTAGATCTACAATATGGAAACATGATTATTTAGCTTTTGTGTTGAACATTTATTTATCCATCCATCCATCCATCCATCCATTTAAATATTTATTGACCACTGATCTTTGTAATGCCTGTCCTGGGCACTAGACAGATGCTGCTACATGTGGTAGTTAATTTAATTGTCAACTTCACTGGGCCATGTAATGTCCAGGCACTAGGTCAAACCTTATTCTAGGTATTTCTATGAGAGTGGATTCCGATGAGACTCACATTTAAGTCAGTAGACTTAATAAAGCAGATTGGCCTTCCCAGTGTGGGCGAACCTCCCCTAGTCAGCTGAAGGTCTGAGAATTACAAAAGGCTGAGCCTCTCTGAGCAACAGAGAGTCCTCCTGTTAGATACCTTTGACCAGGGGCATCAGCTTTTTCCCGTCTTCAGACTTGAACTCCTGAAGAACACAGGTTCTTCCTGGGTCTTGAGACTGCTAGCCTTCGGACTAGAACTTCACTATCAGATCTCTTGAGTCTTCAGCTTGCCAACTCACCTTCAGGCCTTGATACTTGGCAGATTCCATAATCACATGAGCCACTCCTTACAATAAATCCTTACAGACATATATAGATGATAGATAATAGATGGATATTGATATTTATATAAAATATTTTTTTTCTGGAAGATCTGGATTAATATACTATGTTAACCTATCAGTATACACAAAAGTCACAAGGGCCTAGTTTCTTAAATCTGGTATATAGAACAACTTAGCTGTGGTCTTCAGTACCCTACCAGAATTTTCACGAGATGATATAATGTTGTTAACATAAACATATTGGGCCCAAAGTTTTAAAAAAAATTTTGGCAAAACCTAAAAAGTTTTAATTTGGAATTTTAAAAAATTGCAACTATTAGAATCTTCAGAGTTACTACTCTAAATTTAAAAAGATAGACCACAGAACTAGAGGACACTACAGGACACAGAACTATAATATTTATAGAGCACACGTGTATTAGTTCATTTTCTGTTTCTATAACAGAAAATACCTGAAGAATTTGTGAAGACAGGAAGTCTACTTCACAGTTTTATAAGCTGAAGGTACAAGATTGGAGAGCCTCATCTCTTCAGCCTTTAGTGAGGGTTTCCTTGGCTGGGTCACAATGTGGTGAAGTGGAAAGGGAACTAGCTACATACAGAAGGGGCAAGCACGTGGAGTGGATTCACACTTTAACCATCTGCTCTTGGGAGAACTCACTCACTTTGTGAGACCAGCATTAGTCCCTTCCAAGAGAAGTGCCCCTAACAGCCTAACCAGTTCCAGCTAGGCCTCACCTCTTCAAGATTCTATCACTTCTCACACTGCCACACTGGGGACCACACTTCCAGCCTGTGAACCCTTGGGGGACACACTCAAACCATATCCAAACAAGAGCACTAACTCGCTAGCTCAAACTTTTTTTTGTCCCACAGAGTGAGGTCTGAATGCAGGCAAGACTAACCCCATAAAGAGGGATTGACTAGAATCCACTCAGACATATGCTTTTAAAAAGTGAAATTTTGTAAAACTTATCAACAAGCATCAGTATCTTATTTCTTGTCATATTTCATATTTGCTCAACACATGTATTCTAGAACATTCCAGTTTAAAACCAACCATAGAGTACACGATGATTTGTGAACACAAAACAAAGAGTTATCCTCTCATACAGCTACTAGGAATGATCAAACTTAATATCAATGGTCTAAATAACTTTCCAGTTACTTTTTGTCTACAATAACTTAGCAGTTTGCTTCCCACTTACACATTCTAACTATTGTTCAAGGGTATTCCAGAGCTTTCGGATGTTCCAGTTTTAAACTACAAACATATCCTCTATCCACCCACCCCCACCGACCAGCAGTGTCCTATGACCCCTGTTGCTATTTATATGACTCTCCTGACTAAACACAACTTAATTTCCATGTACCATAATGAAGTTAGTGGTGAATTTTCCTGCCTTTCAAAGTCATCTGCACCTGGATGCATTTCTTTAACAGCACCCTATTAAATTATATTTCTCCAAAAGCCACCTGGAGACTCGGCTGTAACCACCTCTGTGATTTATAAACAAATACACCATAACACATTTGGGAATTTAATCTCACCAAGCTTTATTTAATACCCATGTGCAATTTACTCTGAGTAAAATGCTATGTTTGACTGAAATAATGGTTCTTGAGGATCCAGGGTTTTTTAAAGACGAAGACTTGATTGATGTACAAAATAAACTTTTTTTTCAGAAAATGAAATTGTATAGCTTGAAGCACATAATAGATTTACAAAAATCTCCCCTAAGCATGAAAAAAAAAAAGGGTTTCTAATTTGCTTGATTATGTTACTTAAAGATTCTAATATAAGAAAGAAAAATAAATACTTTGCATTACAAGAAGTCCTACTTTTGCCATAATGAAAATCCTTCTGGAGCCAAAATTAGCCACTTGTCCACCGGTTTCAGTTTTTCTCTGCTCCCTCCATTTTTACCTGTGTCTCTTCCTGTTTCTCAAGTTGCTCAAGAGGGAAGGAAACCTGTTCTGATTTCCATAAAGAAATGGGCACATTTCACACCCACTCACCTTGATCAGGAGTAGGAAACTTTTCTATTATGGAATTTGCCTGTGTCCTGGTTTTACCATTAAAAAAGAGAGCAGTTCCCCTCTTTGGAGAAAATGACTCTATATGTCATAAATCAGGGAAATAGGGATTAATTTTAGTTGGGGGGGGCTTTCTAAAAAAATTTAATTAAGTGGAGGAAAAAATTCCAAGTGTTTGGAATTGATTGCTGCAAAACACCTAAAGAATTAAGAAATGAAAATTTCAAACACTGTTTGGGGGAGGGGGTATTATGATGCATCTCTGCAGAGTTATTTCTTAAAGTTTTTTTTTTTCTTTCTTTTTTAAAAACATCTGGAAACAGAGGGGTGGTAACACAGACCAATATCCTCACTTTCTGGTACTTTCTATCCTGCCCAAAAGTCAAGATTTTGACTGGAATGCGGGACACAAGGCCCATTTCCATACTGAGTATCCAACTGTGAGAAACAGGAGTTGGTACCTTTGGAAAGAGCAATTGCAAAGAAGATTATTTATTTTGTAATGAATATGCAAATTATTCCCTTGTGTTTTAAAGTCAAGAGTTTAGGCACTTAATGTAAATTCAATATAGAAAATCCCCAAACTTATCTTATGCTTTGGAGTAAGCCTTATTTGTTTGGCTTATTTGTGGGAGTGGTGGCAAAGGGTATGGGAATGGCTCAAAATTATCTGAGAAAATGAAATGGAAATTAAAAAGAAACAAAGCATGAAAATAGCTTCTAATACAGAGTGAGCAATAGTACATATCCAAGAATTCTTAACATTACAACTGAACCTGGTTCTCAGATCATAAAACAATTTAGGGTATAAATCTGAAATCAGGTAAAGTTCTCTCTCTCTCTCTCTCTCTCTCTATATATATATATATATATACACACACACACACACACACACACACGTATGTATGTATATATCAGTATATATCAGAGCTGATAACTAATAATCAAAAATGGTATTTGCCTATGAAAAATCACCCTGTTTTCCACTAGTTACTAAATAGTAGATTTTCACAGTAGGCAGGTATTCAGTTAACAGTCAGAAATGAAATAATATAAGAGTCTTAAACCTAACTGATAAGCACAATAAACACTTATATGTTAAAAAAGAAGAAGAAGAAGAAATCAACAAGATTTTTTAAATGTAGTTTAAAAAATTAGAGGCTCTAAAATTCAAAATCAGGCTGCACCCTATGAACACCAATAGCCAAGGAAAATTTGGAGCAGCACTTTTTCTGGCAACTTCCACCAGCTGTGGACAGGGGCATTAAGCTCTCGCAGCACTTCTTGATGCCAACTGGCTGTGACTTTTCCTGTCTGCTTGTCCAGGAACACAATCAGTATTAATTCTACTTGGTTATAATATTGATTTTTGTTAATAAAAAAATGGATTTATAATGAAGAAATACCATAAACAATGTTATCAAAAGTTTCTGTTGTTTCACTACCAAATAGGAACCATAAAAACCTTTACCACGTATATTCATTAAGAGGTTCTGCAGAGCCATTGTTTCTAAAGAATTAACTAAATCAAAATAAATTCAAAGTGCACATGTGTTTTTTCTATATTAGAAAAATTCGTTACTTGAAATTAGAATCATAGACAATCTTTAATTAATTATTTTAAAAACTGTTAAGCATTCTCATTTTAATTTTTAATTTAATTGTTGTACACAGAATTCTTTTCACTATTCATTATCTTATGGAATTGTTATTAAGGTACAATACTCCTAAAATTGGATCAGAAGAATAAGTAAAATTATCCTCATACAATTATATTCACACTCATGATTAATTTACCAATAGAATCAAACATATTTTAATAGGTGAAAAGATAAAAACATTTGTCAAGCTAAACATATACAGAGATGCAAATGTATCTGAGCCTATACATATGTATATACATGTGATAAAATATTAATGAAGTGTATTTAAAATAAAATTCACTACCTTCTAGCTTTATACCAGGATTTTTTAGAAATATCATGTTTTGTTGAATAAATGGTTTCATGGTTAAAAAGACTTGACCTATATCTAGGGGTCTTGAATTAGAATTCCTCTCACACTACTTTCAGCTATGTGTCCTTGGGCATGTCATTTGATCTTTCTGCAATACATTTCCTTCAGCTGCAAATTGAGAAGGTTGTGGTTGAAAAGCTCTAAAGTTCCATCCTGTTCTGTGAGTCTCTGAGAGAGAAAGTTCATAAATATTCCATAATCTTCCTTTTACCAAAATGTTACTTCCAAATATAGATAACCTTTCATGACACAAAGCAAATGTTATGACAAGATACCTTTCAATTAATGCAAATTTTAAAGTTACTATTTAAAACAATTCAAAAATAGAGCAGACTCTATCAAGATGTTGTGATTTCAGATTTTTTAGAACACAACATAGGCATCACATGCCAATCAAAATAAATCTGAATGAAGCAAATTATTAAGTATGAATGTTAGAGTTCTGGAATACTTCCAAATTCCTGCTATCATTTTCAAAATAAGCTTTTCATAAAAAGAAATATAGCCTAAATTAAGCAGAATCCATTAACTATATACAAATTAAATATTATTTCTTTTATTCCAAATTCAGAGAAAATGCTCAAAATGACAACAAAACAAATTTTTATCAGTCATTTTTCATTCTCTCCTAACTTCCAGGCTACGGCCTATCACAGAACCTCAAAATGAAAATTTTAAATTCAGAAAAATATTCACCCAAATTAATGCACAGTCCCTTAATTAAAAATATAATTCCATTCATTAAGTTGTCATAATAGCTAAAGTATTCTAATATGCTTCATACAGATGTTTAATAATCTTTATAAGAAAATAAAATAGGTTTCTGGTTAACCCTACATGACTTAATTAGCCAGGAAATACCACTCTACCATGTTGATTAGTTAGTTGAGAATTCAGTATAAAACCCCCAAAATAGAAATTATAATTAATGGGAAATGAAGAGAATGCATTCATATCCTCTCATGATATGACTTTACTCCTATAGTTTATTCATAAGTTCTCTATCCTGAAATTGTGAATATGAGATTATTAAAAATTTTAATTTCCTGCCAGTAGTCGATCACCATTAGCAAATATGGGATAGGAAAGTATAATATCTTATGTTTTGAGCATCATCTTACTTAGTTTTGTTTCCCTCCCGGTGGGATGGTTTGACCTTACGTATTCATTAGAAAAGGAAAATCACCACCTAGAGTCACAAACTTCTAGGTATGAAAGAATAAATAAAGTTCTGTAACAGGTAATTGATCATCAGTGAGGAAGCCCACAAAATGAGCTACTTGTCTGTTTCTAAGTTTTAGGGCATCTGCCTCTTCTAGTGGCCTGTTGCTTCTGACTTTATAACTGTTAGTGAAAACTCTTTTATCACATAATGGTAAATATGTATCAGCACTTAAAAATCAATTCAAGCTTTTAAAATAATTTGTAATTTTGGTTAAGCATCTCTAATTAAGTATAATTTATGTCAAAGATAATGTGGGATACTTTTTCTAGTTACACAAATGTTGAGTTAACATTACTCTGGGCATAAGCAAAAAAAAAAAAAAAAAAAAAAAAAGGTAAAAATTATGTGCAAGGGGGAAACTAAATCCAGCATTCAACACATGTACACATCCAAACTGGTTATCTATTAACCAATCCCATGACAAATATTCTGTGAGAAAATGAATAATGACAAAATACAAAGCTGAAAAATTCTACAAGTTTGACAATTAAAAGCAGGCCAAACTAAAATGTACTACTCTAGTACATTTATCATAGAAATGTTTTAGAAAAATTCTAGCTCACCACACCACGAAATCAAAAGCTCATCATTTCAAGGACTTTTGAAATGTAAATTAAAAAATAAATAAATAAATGTAAAGAAATATTTCCTTTATAAAAGAATAACATATTTTCTAAAGCAAAGCACCTAAAGTTAAAAAGCGAATCTAGACTTACAATATCTCACATCTAACACCTACAGATATTGTGTTTAAAATCTGGATCTTTGCTCCGATGGTGCAGAGTATGAGATGATGTGAATATTCAAAATGGAAACTGTCCCATCAGTGACATGATATAAAAGACTCTAGAAACATATTACCTAGTCACTGAAAATGACAAAGGACTAAACCATAAAGACTCCAATGTGGGAAACACATGAGGAGAACTGAATAAATGACTTAATAGGTGTGTCATAATATGCATGCTATCATACTGATACATATTAAAACAAATCTTGACTTTACAAGTACGATTCATTTCCCAAATAGTTTAAGAGTTGCAAATAAACATATTAAGGGCTCTTCTTAGTTTATAAAGAAGTCTTTGATAAAGAGGATAGCAGGAGAGGGTGCGCAAAGTCAAAAAAATGAAGACGTCAAAAGAAATAAGTTTTCCTTTGGGGGAAGGAGTTAAAGGTTTTTGTGTATTTTAATTAGTGTGCAAAAAAAAAAAAAAAAGGAAGGAAGGAAAGAAGCTGTGAAAACTATTAATTAACACCTTAGCACCACTATCTAGCCCTAACACCTTGTGCTCCAGCAAAAAAAAAAAAAAAAAAGAAAGAAAGAAAGAAAGAAAAAAAGAAAAGAAAAAAGAAAAAGGGAGAGGGTTGTAAAAGAAAGAAAGAAAAGGAAAAAGCCCTTCTGATTCTGACTCCAGGCCATTAAAAATTTTTTTTTTAAAAAAAGTTCAAGCTTCCTCTAACATTATTCTAACAACTATGGACAAGATTTATCTTCAAAGAACTTTCTTGTTTACAATACAAATCTCCCCCTCTGTAACAAATTAAACCCAATTATCTGGCTGAACAGTTTCCATAATAAAACCTGGTAGACAGAAGCAGTAACCTTTCCACTTTTTTCCTCTCCATTTGATAGCCTGCAGGTTTCAAGGAGTGAAAACCACTCTTACTTATCCCATTAACACATAGGTGTTGAGAGGGCATGGAAACCCCTGGAAAGATAAATGGCCTCATTTTCTTTGGATCAGGCTTTGGAGACAACTTCCAAAGATCTGAAAAAGTGCTGAAAACTCTCAGTTGCTTATTTGATCCATAAATTTAAAAAGTGCTATGGGAAACATAACATTCCTCAGAAAAGCATCATTAACTCCTTTTTGATCAATGCACTCTACAGACATTGGTATATCTAGGTATTGCTAAAGGACAAACTAGGAATGGTCAAAGAAACAGATCCATCTGTTAAGATAGGAAGTAGATGAAATGCAATCACATACACTTGGGTCCTGGCCAAATCTAACTCACCCCGACAGACTGGGGCTCAGTTTTTAATCAAACAGCTGCTCAAAGACACATTCATGTCCCTCTAACAGTCCAATACAGAAGCCATCCAAAGAGGAATTTCAGAAAATCAAGTTTATTCTAAGTCTTCAAAGCACAGGTGTGCAATGTGTGCCTGCCCGATAATATATGCAAATTTTAATGACAAAATTAAAAATTCTAGTTTTTTTTCCTATGACACTATATTTTGCATTTATCAGATGACCTACCCGAGAGTTTTAACTAGCCATTCTCTGTCCATGTGAACTTCGCTTTGCAAAAACTCTTGAAGTACTTTTTTAACAAGCAAACAAACAACAACAACAAATCAGAACAAAGCAGCTTTTCCCAAGTTTTCTCAACCTGACCTATAAGGAGTAATATCTAAACAAATAAATACACTTCCCTTTTCTATCCCCCTATTCTGTAGAATTCCATTTACCTAGCCAGTCAAGAAAGGCAGAATAATGAAAAGTTGTGTCCAGTCATACTCAATGGGCTTTGTTCACATCAGCCGTTAAATAACACTTTGACAGAACAATAGCACCTTCTCCAGTACTAAAAGCATTATGATTAATCTTATTAAACCAGATTCTGAACCATAGCCAGAATAACTAGACAGCTAATGATATAACTACTGTACCTACAAACTCATGCTACTGAAGCTAATAAGGAGCAGAAAAAAATATTCATTTTTACGTGCCCAATACAAATTAATGACATTTTCCATTGAAACAAGATACCTGTTGCTACAAAATAAATAAATAGGTAGACTAGCCGGTGACCTAGGTAACTTTTCTCTTTTAAAAAAGAATCCAATACTCTTATGAAAGAAAAAGCACTTTACTAATTTACATACAATTAACAAACAAAAAAGAAATGTCATCATCCTACTTTAAGTTGGTCCTACTGTAAGTTGGTGGATTTCTATATCCCCACACATTTAGAAGTAAACTCATGATTTCCTCCTCCTTGCACAGTTCAGGAAGGATTTCAGGAGGAAGATCATCATTAAACATATTGGAAACTTAAAGCTGAATTCTTTGGCCACATCTCTTTTTAGGTATTATAATAATAAATGAACAGACAATATGAGGAGCTACATATGGGACAACCATACTTTATACAACACTTTGGACTGTTATTTTCAAGAACCGAAGAATGATTTATTTTTGCAAATTTCAGTATCATTCAAGCCAGAACCAATTATTTGCTTCAAGGTGATTTCACAAATAACTGATGTCAAAAGCTCTTTGATGCTTTCCTAGGCTACTCAAAAATATGAAACTTAAAAACAAAAACAAACAACAAAAAAGAGACATATCCAGATAATCTGAAGATGAAGAAGAAAGCTTTTCTTACTGTTTATAAAATCATGTATCCTTATTATAACTAAAAGCACATAAATAGTGTCAACACTTCTAAGGGTTGTTACTTCCTCTTTCATATGCCAAAATAGTATTTTCAAAAATGCTGGTTAACAAATGCTATTCCCTTCCTTTTTGGAATGATCAGCCAAGAATTTACATACCATACTTCTGGAGAAAATCATTTTTGACAGAAGGAATTGTCATGGCAAGAGCATACAAATACAGGGCCATATGGTGTCCTTTCTTGAGATAAGAGGCAATAACCTGACACACTTAGGGGTTTATTCCCTTTCCGGAATGAAGAACTTGGTGCTGCCCATGTTAGCAACAGAAATGAAAATACCCTGGCACTGTACTAATCACACACAGGGACCTCTGCTCTTACCTCCCCTGTTAAGCACTGTCCTGTGGATTAATTCTTCTTTGTTTTAGTTGAAGCCAAAAACTAACATCACAAAACAGTGTTTCCCTACATGGGACTCTCTGTAAACCACATTCTTTGACTGCATAAATTATTTCTTAAGAATTAACCTGGCCCCTTTGTGAGATGCTGAGTTAGGGCCAGGAACAGGGAGGAATTTCTGCAGCCACTTCTGCCAGGAAGTCAATCGGAATCAAACTTAGGAAAAGGGGAATAATAAGAACAGAACCAAGAAAAGAGTCAGCTGACCGAGGCCAAATGCTCACAGCAACAGTCACCAGGGTATTTTCCCGTCACAAAAGCTTTGGCCTTTGTCCCTCAAGTCTAAAATAATAAATTTTGTATTGCAAACTAGTGGGCTGATGCACCTAAGCAACAACTATGGTTATCAGGAGTTGGCAAAGGAATATACATGCTCTTGAGGAAGTAGAGTAAGCACACCTTTCTGCCATGAAGAGAAGGAAGGGAAAGAGCATGAAAGAAAGAATAACTTTGTTCTAAGGCAAATATGTTATTTACTGCAATGAAAGTTTGAAGGAGAAAAGTACTCAGGCCTACAAGGGCTGCATTTGAGGACAGAAAGAGGTGGCAAGACTTGGCCAAGGGTCTCCAGCAGAACAGGACAAAGCTGCTCTAGAAACCCAATTTGCCATTCTCTAAATCGTGGGTTCTCTTCACCATGTCCCCCTCTTTCCAAGCAGGACTTGGGGTAAATCAAGCTGAATGAGGTTAGCACAGGAGAGAAATGCAAAAGGATAAAAAAAAAAAAAAGAGGGAACACGCCCACCCAGCGACTGGTCAGTGCAAAGTCACAGAAGGGGAGCCTTCTTGCTTACTGTTGCAAGGGACAGAGTTCTTATCATCTTCCAAGGCCGACCTGCAGTGGCTCTCTGGCCTACTTACAGGCCTTGGAAACAGGCAAGACACACGCTGCCAGGGAAGAAAAGAACAGAGCAGGACTTTTATTATCAAAGCTCAAAACCTTGACAAGTTGGCCTTAGCCTCCACCTCAGCCTCTCTCCTAGAGCCTGTGTGTTGACCTATATGGAAAGATCTCAGAGCCCATGTTGCAGGTGTGTGTGTGTGTGTGTGTGTGTGTGTGTGTGTGTGCGCGCGCGCGCGCACATGTGTCCCCACTTCCACCTCCAAGCAGTGGGAATTTCATCTGGATTTTTTAAATGTCCCTTAACATAACCTTAAAATTGAAGTGCCTTTATAAAAGATTGAAAACATATGTATTTGAGGTAATAACACTGCCTGCAGTTGTTTTTTTCTTTTTTTAAAGTAAAGACCTCATGCTATAATTTGTGTGAACAAAAAAAGAATCTTAGAAATCATCTAAGACCTATCATTTTATAAATGAAAACAAACTAGGGATCAGGGACACAGGTGTTGTTTCTCTGAAATTAAAAGTAGTTAGTTCTTGGATGTTTTGTTCATCCTGAATCTTTTTGAGTGGAGAAACAAACTCTGACAGAAGGAAAACCATAAGAGATTCAAACACGGGTTAACTCATGCTATCAGTGTGTTAGCTTCAGAGACTTGAAAGTCACACAACTTCCTTAAACAAAATCGCAATCTGTTAAGATTAAGTGCATGGAGCAGATGATCTATAAGGTATTTTCTCCCCAGATGTAAAGTTGTATGTTACTGTTCCAAAGCCAAAAACTAAACAACAAGAATAGCAAGCAGTTTAACAGTAGTTGAGATGATTACTTTCAACTTTTTAAGGTACCCAAGATTTAAAAGTGTACACTATTTTAAAAATAGATTTTCTTTGCTTTCCTCTGCCACTAATTTGTATACTTATATCTACAAAACTGGAAGGACGGTTTGACCTCAGTCTTAAAGGGTAACAGACAATGAGCCCGACAGACAATTAGCTGTTAACAGTTAGATATATTTAGCATTTAAGAAATGTACTATCAGTGTACTGAAAGTATTTGGAAAGTTCAGTCCTCAGTAGATAGAGAATGAATCATGTCCATGTCACCAGCAGACCACTTATCTAATCACTCCCACTATAAATGCAAGACTCTATGGCTCCAGAGCTGGTTTGTTTCATATTTCAGCTCCACGGTCACAGACAAACTCCCTGAGCCAAAATAAAACCTCTGACTTTCTGCATTCACCATCCTAAAATGGGTGAGTGGCCTCTTAGCCTGTGGAATTCCACATTGTGATCTTAATAAGCAGAAAGGGATTCTGACTGCTCCAGCTGAGATGGTACCAAATGGCTAGCCAAGAGGCCAGGATTCCAAATTCCTTTGAAGGAGGCATGAAGGTGATGGATTCAACAAAAGGCTGTGAATTTCACTTAAAACTTCAATCACATTTTACAAAATTAACAAGCTAGTTTTAAAAAAATGGTTTCTAGAAACCACATCATAGCATTCTTCTGGTCATCTATGAAAATCCAATAATTGTTAACTCCCAAGAAATAAAAATATGTAGCCTCTTATAAATACATTTTATTTGGTAACTCAAGCTTTATTTTAAAAGAAAAGGAAAAGCAAAAAAATTTACTGAGGACCCCTGCCCACAAAGTAAATGATTTATAAACTCAAACATGCAGATCAAAGCCCATACTCAAAGCCCCTTATCTGCACAGGCTGGCAAGCAAACAAGGCCCAGGGCCAGTGAAAGAGCATGCACTAATTCTCTCAAGGAAGAAAGGCAATCACAACAAGAGACAAAATTTGTGGAACAAAAACAATAAAAACATAAAAAGGGGGTTTTTTGTTTGTTTTTTTAATTTTTTGCTAAAATTTAAGAAAGGTACAGTAGTGAGAAGCATACACAGAAAATGATGATAGCAAGTATTCTTTCAATTAAACTGAAACAGGTCTTCAATACTGAATGTGGGTGCTAAGGTGCAAAGAAACTATATGGAAAACAGAGCAAAGTTGCCCGGTGGCAATATTAGGTGAGCTGCATGTGTAATTTCAAATATTCAAGAAATCAGACTAAAAAGGTAAAAGATGTAAGTGAAACTGATTTTAATGGCATATTTTATTTAACTCAACATATCCAAAATAGTATCATTTCAAGGTAATCAAAATCTAAAAGGAAACAATTTATTTCATGGTACTTGGTCTTCAAAATCTGGAATTAGCCACACTGCAAATGATCCATAGTCACATGTAGCTGCTGGATACCCTATTGGACAGAACATTTAAACATCTACATAGTTAATTATCCAGAATTCAGATGCATCGAAATACTGTGGTTAGCCAAGGAAATGAAAAAAATATGAAAAAAAAAGAAAAGATTGTATTCATCAAAGGTGATCAAAAATTCCCCATGGCCTGAGAAGGGAAAGTTGGATTACACATAAATGAAATAAAATAATTTAGACTTAGACATCAGATAGAACTTCAGAGCTGATGAGACTAACACAGTTCTACTGTAGGGATCTGTACAGAGTCCTTCTCTTTGAAAAACTGTATAAAATAAGCATGAATTAAAAAAAAACATAAAATTACCTCTGGAAAAAAGAACAGGGAATTGTAATATCTCTGCTACATATTCCTTTAAGCTTTTAGTGACAACTCCTCCACAAAAGAATGAGTAATTTATATAAACTCCAAGAAAGCTGAATGAAGATATACATTTTAACTTTTAAAAACACTGAAGAAGGGCTGGGGTTGTGGCTCAGTTTTAGAGCAGTGGCCTAGCACATGTGAGGCCCTGGGTTTGATTCTCAGCACCACATATAAATAAATAAATAAAAGTCCATTAACAACTAAAAAAATATTTTAAAAAATACTAAGGAATAATGACAGTACCTGGAAAAAGAGAAAGAAAGAAAACTACAACAAGAACAGTTATTTGTAAAGAAATTAAATGTCACAGTGTTCAGTAATGGCACCCTCTTCATGTGAGATGTTAGGTGAGGCAAAAGCACTGGGTCCCTAAACATTTTCAGTTTGTTCCAAGCCTCTATACACAACACTATAAATATTTTTCCATTGGTCCTCATATAATTGATACAGAAACATATTCAATAAGAACATGTTCAATTGGATATTTCATGTCTGGGTTACTAAAACTTTAACTTGACTTTATTCCCAAAATGACCTGATGACTGAAGAACAATAAGATGGGCTTTAGATTGATTTACATTATGTTATTCTTTAAATTCTATGCCATAGAGCTGTCAAAGATGGTTTTTCATAAGGACTCACATATCAAGCTACACCTCTGAGTCGACATTATCTGGATTTGGTGTCGGTAGAATACTTAGGTTATTATGCCATGAGAGATTTTAGGTATCCAGTCTACAAATTCTGGGTCTGTTATTAATATGTCATGATCTTAGGCACATTGTAACGCTTGGCTAGACCTGTTCATCTTCTTAAAAAACAAAACAAAACAAAACAAACAAACAAACAGAAAAAAAAAACAATGTACCACACTTGATCTTAATTGTAGGTTGGTTTCAGAATGGAAAATAAATTTTAGAAAAATATCTTCTGATGAATAGTATCAAGGGTTAGCTCTGTAGACACCAAATGTTTCTCAACCATTTTCTTGTCTAATCCACCTAAGGGATATGGCAAATACCTAAGAGTGACAGGGACTCATAAGTGAGGTTTCAGTGACCTCCCAGGGGAAGAAGATCATAGCTGGTCTACTGAAATTCTCTGAGTCAAGAACCACGGGGAGGACTGGGGATTCAGCTCAATGGTACCTCAGTGATCTAAGTGATACCCTGGAAAGACCTAGAGTCACTCACACTGTTGGCTCCTGGGGAGGAAGTTATGGCTGAAAGATTTTATGGGAGACATTTCTGATAAAGATTCCCCTACCCACAAGGTGCCACAGCAATTATTACATGAGAAATGCCTGTGGGAAGGGGCCATGAGTCATATCCTTTTAATTTTTGCCTTGTTCATCAGACCCTTCAAACAGGAAGAAGATGCTGGAATGTCCCCAGCATGAATCACCATGCTCCTCTAGGATTGACCATTTCAATGCCCCATCAGTGACTTGGAAGAAGAATCCAACTAGTCACCTCCTAAGGGATGCTCAATACAGGCCAGGGCAGCTGTTGTCTCCTGGCTGGTGACAAAGTTCCCACTGATTCCTGGTATCTTTCTCAGAAAAATTCCTGATACGAGGGCCCTCAGCTGCACAATCCTGAGGGTAAGCAAGGAGACCTCAAGAGAATCACACCAGAACCACCACAACCGATTAATCACAGACCAGCTTTCAAATGCACCCAGAATATTCCAGAGTCAGGAACTGATGCTAAAATTATCACCTCCATTTATACAAACATCCTACATAAATTAGAATTTTTACGACTACTTCTTCTTCTTCTTTTTTAACAGATCAAGGCAGGGAGCTGAACTCTGCTTTACCTTGTACTATCTGGTCTAGATCTGCCAACATGTATCAAGAAAACAAGTCAATAAATCTCATAAAATTTTAATAATGCATTTTTATTAGGTTAGCCTAACTTTGCCACGATATCCTATCTATCATTTTTGGTGTTAAACATTGGTAATCATTATTTGTTTTTTAATGCAGTGGTTCTCAACAAGGGGTGATTTTGCCCTCTATGTAACATTTAGTAAATAATGGAGATATTTTTGGTTGTCAAAACTGGAGCACCTAATGGACAGAGGTCAGAGGTTGTTGCTAAACACCCAAAATGCACAAGACAAGCCTCACATGTTAAATAATTACCTGTTTAAAAATGTCAATAGTGCTGAAGTTGAGAAACACCAATTTATGCCTTAATTAGATATTTGTTTAAAATTTTTCTTGTTTTTAATATTCACCTGGCTTGACATGGCTAGGCTAAAAATGACAATTTGTTAGCAGGGAGACCACTAAGTAATAAAGACAGGGCTGAATAATCAAAAAAAATTTATTTTGGATTGGATAACTTAGAAACCAGAGTACCTATTAATAGTAAGAATAATAACAGATGCCATAATTCGATGGTGTTTTAAATTTTTCTGAATGCCTTAGCACAATTTATGATCAAACTTTATTATTTTGAATGCCCTTTTATGAACCACTTTGGGTCAAGCTACATGGATTATAGCTAAGCACAGAGCAGCGCTTCTCAAGGAAATAACTCTTTCAGTAGGAAGTCAGTTACTTATCACTGTAAGATTTTTAAGTGGAGATTGAATGGCCATGTACGTGTCTATTTTTGAAACAGCTCCCAGAAGGCCAGAATAAACCAGAGGATACCAGAGGTCATTGACATCCAAGGTTTTTATATAAAACCAATCAATAACTGCCATTTCCTTGTTTGTCTTTGATCCTGAGCAGAGAATCAGTGTGACACAATGATGTTTGAACACTCCAGGTCTTAATGCAGGCACTTTTGACTTGGTGAACTGAACTAGGATTGCTAAAGGCAACTAGGTTACCTGAAGGAGTTAACACTGGTATACTCTAAAGTAACAGCTGCTTGTTTTATGTAATAAATACCTGTCGTAGGAATGAAGGGAGAAGAATCAGTATTTAATCTTTTTAAAAACGAGATTACTCAAATTTTGTAGGCGGGGTAGGGTTCATTAAGCAGCCTCATCTCCCACAAATCTGCCTGCAATCTGGTTTGCACTCTCCCTCCCTCACAAATCACAACATATTTGAAATAAATCTTTAACTTTTGAAGGTTGAGAAGAGACTTGCTTATCATACTCATTTTTTATCCTGATATTTCATATTCCCTTCAAATTAAAATTGATTGCAACTTCCAAAATGGCAAGCAATGGCACACAAAGAGCAATCCATTCACCTACTGGTAAAAACCAAATTACTCTAAATCGGATTACTGGAGACTAGAAAGAAACACCAACCTCAAATTAAGTAAAGTAATCCATATGAGCAGACATGTGATCCAAGGAGAATATGGCTAAGTGAAAAAATATAGGGCTGTGACAAATGTTCACAATCAGCAGGACACAGCCATCCCTCCTAGGCTGGCCACCTGGCCCTGCACTGGTTGAGGATATTCAACTAGTGGGGCTGTCCACAGTGAGATCACAAGGAAAGCTTTGCATGTGAGCTAGTTCTGAATTTTTTTTTAAAAATTCTCCTAGTATATGGTAAAAAGAGGTTCCCAGCTATAATTTAAGAGCCAGAGCTGAAAGTCACTAGGTCACAAAACGTATTCATGAAGAGGCTAAACTATGAAGAAGGTAACGCAGGATTAATGTCATATGAATTACACAGATGTGTGTATAAACCCTGCATTGAGAGAACATGGACTTTTTAAAATACCAAGCTTTTGTTTTATTTCATGAAAGTGACCAGTAAGTAAATGAGCACCAATAGACCTAAGAGGAATCTTAGTAATCATGTAGAGCAAGCCCTACATTTTACATATGAGGAAAGAGAGACCCAGAGATGCTACATGCCATGGTAAGGTTACACTAAAAAGAGTAGTTGAGCTCATAAACCCCAAGTTTCCTGAATCCTATCTTATTATTCTTCCTAGTACATTAGGTTACCATTGTCCAGCATGCACACTCCTGGGGGGAAAAATTAAGAGCTTTCATCTCTCAGAATCTAAGAGTTTCATCTGATTTAATCTATAAAAAATAAAAGCAAATAACAATGATATGAAATATCCATCTATATTTAAATATTCTCTACCTTCCAGCCCAGTTGACAACAAATATATTTCCTGGTTCTGTTTTCCTCTGGAGTTCCCCATACCATATGATTCTAACGATACCATAAAATAGAATTTTTCCAAAGGTGTCTATATGGTACCTAATTTCACATACATCTAGGTTCAAGGACAGAGAGTAGATTGAGACCAAAAGGAGAGTAAGAAATGAAGGGATAGAAATGCTACAGGAAAAACGGAATTAGGAACAAATGTTGATTCTACCCCAAATGTACGGTGCAGACACAGCCAGGCAAAGTGCTCCACCTTCTATTATGGATGGCTTTTAGTGACATCAATATCGATCTTCATTGTTCTAATGTAATTGGATAATCAAAGAAAATAATCAACTGATTTCAAAAGAAAACTGTTAAAGAAAGACAAATTCTGAAATTCTCATTGAAGAGTGACAAAAAACAAGCAAGATCAAACTAGGTGAACCAACGGCTTTTTGTTGCTGTGGTTTTACAACACATTTAACGTTTAATTAATGTTTGCTTCCCCTATCCCTAGTTTAGTGTATGTGTGTGTGTGTGTGTGTGTGTGTGTATGTGTGTGTGTGTGTGTGTGTGTGTGTGTGTGTGTGTGTTCCCTTTAGGATGAGTAGCAAGGAGCTTAGCCAGAATACCTTAATGATTACTGATGCATTCCATTAGTTTTGTATAAAAACCAGGCATTTATTTCTTAAGATAGCAATCTAAAAAATCTGTATGTTATAGTCTGATTAAATGGGAAAATTTTAATTCTGAATTGTTTAATGAAAAAGAACATACATATAATTACTAGCTATTTTTTTTTACTGTTTAAAAAAACTTTCCAAATCCTGGGGGGGGGGGGGACAGACACAAATCAAGTTGTTTCCCTTTACTTTCTGACATGTTCAACTGACCACACTAGTGGTGAAGTCACAAACCACTAGCAAATTCTAAACTAAAAAAATAAAATTCAGGGAACATAAAAAACTTGAATCTTAAAAAAAAAAATTTCCCCACAATAGCAACAAGTCCTAAGTTGGTTTTGTTCAGGTTTTATGGCACTAATCAGAATCTGAGTGAAGGAGTAGACAAGTCTTTTCATCAGTTTTCCCTGTGATTTTGACCAGATACAGACACTGTCATCGAGGCCTGTTCTGCACAGGGATGTAGTACATATAACTATAAAAAGCCTTAATGCTACTGTCTGTGTTTTACTCCATGCAGAGCATGGCAGAGTTGAAATAATTAATGAATCAAGACAATATTCAAGAAACAATCAGAAAGAGACCATCCTACCCTGCTAGAAAACAAATGGATCTTCATTAGCAGTCAAGTGCCTTGTACCACACATCAGATTCCTCAACTATTCAAGTTCTAGAATCTGAAATCATTGGTTTTCCAAAATAAAGGAGATTTTGTATGCATAATTTGTAAAGCACTCAATAATGCCACAATATCGAGTTAACGTTGAGTGCACATTCTACAAAACGATCAATAAAAACGTAAATACTGACAATGACATGTCTGCTATATATATGTACCAACTCTATTGTGCTCTAGGGCAAAAAGTGTAACCCACCCAATATTCATACTCGCCTTATTCCATTAGTAAGAGGAATTCTGGCTGGGCATAATGTCACTCAGAATAAAAAATGCATTTCCCTACCTCCATCATGCATAGCCAATGGAACAAAAGAACAAGTGATATGTGTAACTTTCAGGTTATGCTTTAAAAAGAAGGAACTCTCTTTGGTAGCTTGGACTGACTATGAACTTCATTGTTGGCCATGATGGATTGTGCAAATGAGGGCAATGCTCTATAAGGCAAACAAACAACAAAGAAACCTGGATCTCTGGGTGATTTTATGTAACAAATTCATTATTTGATCTTTGGAAGGCTGACCTCCTAATGGCTACATGTAAGAGGAATAAAACTTCCTTGTTGAACTTGGTTTTTCCATTTCTTGTTCCACACAGTCAAATCTAGATCCTACTTTAATCACAAACCAACTGAACAATAACTACTTAAAAAAAATTATTCCCATGTACTTTGGCCAGATCATGATCAGAATTATACACAAATAGACGTGAGCAAGAATCACACATGTGCAGCATAAATATACATGTGTGCCTGGGTCCTGGTCATTTTCAGATGATGTGTCATGACAGTAACCCCAAGGTATTTCTTAAATCCTCTCTCTCCAGGGCATTCCCCCGGATTGGTTGTTTAAAATTTTGATGAGTTGAGAGTTTGAAAAAGAAAAAGCAAGTATAGAATATTCAATAGTAGAAGTAGATAACACATGTACATATGTATTCTATGTATAAATATCTATGTAGAAATAGAAGTACTTAGCTTTCTTCCAAAATTTAGCTGTAACAATATCATAGTTAAAAAACAAATACATGCTTATCTATGACCCAAATCAATATTTCACCCACTGATTCAACTTGGCTGAACAGCCTGTGTATTTAGGAAATATGACATGGTGATAACAAAGACGGCATATGAGCAGTAATATAAAAGAGAGAGACATACAAAGAAGATACAATTTATGCCTAAGTCAGAAGCCTATGGTACTTCACCAACTCCATCTATCTTACATCGTATACCTAAGAGCAAAAGAACAGTTTTGCAGAAATACTCAGACAAAACACATAGGGGTCACCCTAGACAAAGATATTACCCTTGCTATTAAGTCACCGTTTTGCTATTGTTTTAATTTCCTTTGAAAGCGATTTCCCGATTTGAAAACTAAACTCTCTGGCAAAGGTTTCAGCCTTCTGAAGACAGAGCGCCACTGGCTACAGGTATAAGCTTTTACTTATGTAAACTGATTCTACCCACGGGAACTGTGATTGCTTAGCATTAACAGGCTTGCTCCAAGTCAAGAACAAATAGAGAAATCCATGGAAACCACAGCAAAACACTAATGTTATTCTGTAAAGTTTCACATAAGAACCCAGTACTTAGAATACACTTTACCCAACAACAAAGTGTATTCTGATCAACTAAAAACAACCACAAGAAATCCTTAGCCTTCTAGTTACACAGGGGCAAAGGGTCAACAGAAAACACCTAAATAAACGAATGGTCCAACTTATCATTACAAATGGCATGTGAAAACATGTGAATGTTTTCATAAAGAAACTCATATTTTCATCTTAACCACTTTCCTTCAACTGTTCACCAAGGGCCTTGAAGGCTGCCCTTCACCAGATGCAACCTTTTCATTATGTCTCATTTTCCTTGGCCTCATTGCAGTATTCTAATTCCTTGGTCATCCTTTAATTCTTGAAATTTTCCTTGTCCTTAGTTTGTGTTTACCGACTCCTCCCCTGAGCTTCCTCAGCTCCACATTTGTGTCCCACAATCCAGTCCTCAGCATTCCTTCCACGTCTCTATATTCTGGCTTCACTACACCATCTCTATTGCAATAGATTCTCAAACTTCTTCTCCATCTCTAGGCCCAAGCCTAATTGTTGTAAGTGTCCCCTTGCTTTTCTTTCAAACATTTTATGTTCATTATCCTCTTTCATTAATCCAACAGAAATCTACAGTGTATTGACTGAGTGCTAGGGATCAGGGTTGCCAAGAAACATAAGGTCACTCTAGTCCCATAAAACAAAACCACACTCACATTAGTGAGATTTTTTTTTATCCTGATTTCAGGGATTGAATTCAGGGGTGCTTAAGCATTGAGCCACATCCCCAGCACCTGACCTTTTTTATATTTTATTTTGAGACAGGGTCTCTTTGTGTTGCTTAGGGCCTCAATAATTACTGAAGCTCGCTTTCAATTCGCAATCCTCCTGCCTCAGCCTCCCAGGCCACTGAGATTACAGGCATGCACCACCACAACTGGCACATTAGTAATATTTTAAATCAAAAGTTGACCTGGTGGCATGTAAGCAACTACCCCACATGAGCTGAGCACAAAGTCTGATCTTGTAAAAATCTCAAACAGAGAAGTTAGCAGGGCAGAATGGAAAGGCCAGAGTATGAGAATTAAGAGATGGGAACCAGGACGTACAGAAAGAGTAGAAATGGCAAGGGCATATTATGGGGAGCAAGTAGCGAAGGTGCTGGAAAACAAACTCCAAATTTGTGTCTCACTTTTGGCGCTTGATCTTGGTGCTTCCTTATGTCAGACAGCGGTACCAGAACTTCTAAATCACAGTTCAGCCTTAAATATCTTATACCCCCTTTTCTTCCTGGGACCCACACTCAACAGATGCCAAGAAGAAAAATCCCAGTTTCATTTAATTTATGTTTAAGGCTTAATTCCTATGTCATGTCTCCTGGAAACCCTTCCCAACCTCCACCTCTGAGGGAATCAGTCCCTGTTTCAAGGATCTCCTAATACTGTGACTGTATTTGTATCAAATGTCTCCATTACTTCATGAAAAATGCATAGAAAAAAATATTTCTGTTCACATTTGCACTTTAGTATCTGTACTCCACTCTAGATATTCAAAGGTGCCATCTTTTCTCGAGGAAGAGTTTGGTTTTTTGTTTGTTTGCTTGTGTACTTGTTTGCTGTGGTACTCATCACTGCACCAGCTCTTGATGTGGAGAATATTACAACCATCTCATTTTACCTATTAGCAAAGTCAACATAAACTAAGCTAACCTGCATTTTTTTATTTATTTTATTAATTATGGGACTCTATGGTAGGGAAGAGGGGTTTGGTAATCTGCACAATTCCTTCCAAGTCTAAAACTCTACCAGCTTTCAATCATATAAAAGATGGTTGAAGAAAAATTAGGGCTGAGATTTCTAATTATACAATAGAGAAATAAGTTGTCTTAGATTGATAACCTTATAAGTTAATTTCTCCAAACTTTCATAAACACAACTCTTATGGCAGACTAGAATGCATTTTATTTTTAATACTAAGAGTATAAACATTTAATACCTTTTAATTTATTCCCTCACAGCACTTACTAAAATAAAAACTAGAGAATAGAAATTCTCCAATGGGCATCATAGGAATTAATTAAAGGTTTTATATCAAACCAAATAACTAATAACTAGAACAGTGATAATCAAGATAGATTATTTTTGCCAAAAAAGAAAAAAATCCTCAGGACATCTTCAAGTCATAATGAAAATTTGTAAAACATGCATTCAATTACAGTGGCCAAGAAGTAACACATTGTTTTAACACTTTATGTAAGGGATCAATTTTCAGGCTTCAGTTAGGCCTATCTTGATGGAAGTGTTAGAAAACTGATACATCAAATATTCTAAATTGCTACACCAAACGTATGAATACTTTTAAAGCCAAGACCTGTTTAAAAGTCCAAGAAAAAACCCTGATCAAAACATAAACTCAGAAGGAAAGGACAACGTATTGCAATTTGTTTTATTCATGCTGCATTACAAATGCATCTATGTTAAAATTATAGTTGACACATTACCTCTCAGATGTTATGGGCATCACAGGAATTAATTAAAGGTTTTATATCAAAAAACCTTTATATGATTATCAATACCCTTTTTTTCATAAGCATGGTGCTAACTTGTGGGCATATTTTATAAAAGGAAGAATTTTATTCAAAACCATTTAGTGGCATTCATCTTAAGGGATTAAGTCATAGATATTAACTGAAGTAGTATTTTGCTAACACTCATTTTTTCTTTCTTGAATTAAAATTATTTTGGTTCACTGGTTCTTCATTATTATAAAGGAAATATCTTTGGATGAACCCAAGAGTGAATTTGTTTGGAGGGGGACCAAATGTGTTACTCTCTCCAGGGTAATAAGAAAAAAACCTCAAACATAATTTTGATTTTGCTTTAGAACAGAAAAACAGACACCTTCCTACCCCAGCTTAGAAGGGAATTGGAGCACAGACTTCATTACGCTGTATCGATCTCACTAAATAAAGGGTTCTGAATGTATTGATCAGCTCAGACTAAACCCCTAACTGTTTGCAAGACCATGCATGATGTGGAGCTCAGTTCACTGAGGAAGGAAGAACAGAAAGCACTTTTGTTCCCAGGCAGCCACAGAGCCGCATTTTACACTAAGTAGTAGATTAACATGATTAAAATAATAGACAGCATTCAGTTAGAGAACAAGGGAGGGAGAGAAAACTCGTGTTAAATTCAAAGATTTCTCAGTTTTTAAAATGATGCAATATTCAGTTAAGGGTAAAATGACTTTAAAAAGACGAATATTTTCTTTGCACATTTCTAAGTAGAAGGGCAATGTTTTTCTCCATCAGTTGTCCCTTCAAATCCCAAAATATGTCTGTAGTGTTTTTTTTTTTTTAAATTTGTATGCAGTGCTCCTCTGTCCCCCTCCTCCGTCCCCCATCACTCTCACTGTGACTGGAAGGATGCATGCAGGGAGGGACAAGTCCAAGATTAATGCTGAGGTTCACTTTGTACATCTGCTGATTTTCATTTTCATTTGGAAGGACATGATTTTCTTTAGTCAAACTCAATTCTCATTCAAAGTAAGCCTGAATAAGCTGTGAATTGATCTTATTACAATAAAATATTGCTGCCAAAATTTACAGTGGGTTTTTCATCTCGGAAAAATGGGAAACCACACCCCATATCCTGGTTTTCAGAACTCAGGCCAACCACATGCTTCCGAATTTCTTTAGTGTTCATCTTTACACTAAGAGTTTTGAATTTTAAACAAAAAGAAAGGAAGGCCTACTTGTCTTTCCAAACATCAGCCAAGAGAACATTTCCCCCAAAGGCTTTCCTCCTTGTTTTCCAAATTCAAGGGGTTAAGTACTCTGATCTACTATAACTATTCATGTTATTGCTCTAATATTCTGGTATTTAAAAGAGAAGAAGGCAATGATTTCATATTGAATCACTTCATTAATCTTTTTGCTGTTTCTTAATTATTTTCAGTTCAAAAGATATAAAGGAATTGGTGCTAGTTCAGAGGAGGAGAACTTCAGTCTGGAAACCAAATTCAAACTTGAACACAATCCAAGTACTAGTCTGGCCACTAAATAGTTGAACAGCGTAGCATCTTTGGCAAATTGCTCTATCTCCCAGTTTCTGTAGTATGGAGCATATCCTGCTCACTCACTGGGTCAGCTATGAAATTTTAAGAGAATTATTTGAAAAAAGAGCATTAGATTCAAACGAGTTATTCTTAATATCGTCTGGGCTTTAGATTCTATCTTTACATCCATTTAATCAGAAAACACTATAGCTATCACAAAGATACTAGAACTTTTCAGGAAAAGGAGCAGACTTCTATTTCACAATTTATGTCCCAGTGTTTGAGGTAGGAGAAAAGTCTTCAAGTTCCTTCCTCTTAAGGTCAAGAAGCCAAAAACCCAGTATAACCCTGATGCACTTGACCAATATTTACACAGTGCTGAGAATAAATAAAGGAGCTACTCCTGCTCCATTCACACTTTGAAAGTGGGAACTAGTATCTTCCATAGTGATTCCAAAGAAGATGGGAGAAGGAAAGGAGTAAGACCTAAAGAAAAGATGTATCCTAATATATTCATGTAAACATGCACATTTGTAAACATTACATGTAAGTTAGCTTAATTTCCAAAAATGCTCCATGTCATAAAGTTATGAAAAGAAATAACCTTGACTTATCATAATGAACATTTATTTAGCAATTGCTACATGCTATGGTGGCTCTAAGCATTTCGTAAATATTGGATATTAGTCATGTTAAGTTCTGCCTCAAGTATTAGTATTCTCAGTTTTCAAAACCTAACCTGAAGGGTTAAATTTCATATCATTTATGACCCAGTGATCACAACTTCTGATTATAAAGTACATATTTGCCTTTAAGAAATATTTGACAATATAAAAAATGCACGAGATTTTTTTTTATTTTTTCCGAAATTTGGAAATGAAAATTGAGAAGTACAAAATTTGAGTATGGTATTTTCATAGGAAAACAGACAGAAGCTGTGGTCAATGCATTGTCTAATACTTTCACGTACTCAAACTTGACAGGACAATGGATCCCACTTAACAAAAAAAAGTAAATATTTAATTAAAAATGAGATTGTTGGAATTCACAATAATGCGGGGGGCACTAAAGAATAATAGTGTTACCTTAGATTAGATAGAGGGAAATGATGGGAGGGAAGGGAAGGGAATGTGTGAACAGAAAAAGTAGAATGAAACAGACATTATTACTTTATGTAGATATATGACTGTATGACCAATATGATTCTGCAACATGTACACTCAGAAAAATTAGAAATTATATCCTATCTATGCATGATAAATCAAAGTGCATAAATGCATTCTACTGTCATGTATAACTAATTAAAACAAATAAAAAATAAATGAGATTGTTGAAAGGTCATGTATGGTTTATCCTATAAGGAATAACCACATGCATATGCATTAAAACTACAAACTATTTTGAAGATTACCATCATTCTGAGACAAATGGAGCTTATATACCCATTCCTGTTTGCTCTATATTGTTATGGGGATATATGAAATGACATTTAAATGTAATAATTGGGAGGGGGTTAATATGGCTGCATTACAAATCCAAATCCAAACCAAATCATTTGTTTTAAATGATATAGCATATCCCAGCTTAAGAATGATGGTGTGTGATCTTTGAAAGATATGGATTCTTCCTTTTATTAGCTGGGTGCGTGTGTAAAATCCCTAGTATTTCTGAATTAGCTTTACTCGATTCCTTTAAAACATGCATAAAATATACCCCAAATGGTTATAGTAATTATTAAGTTAATGTATCAAAAGCCCCTAACACGATGTGTGGATTTAAGCAAATTTGGTAAAGTTATATAAATATCAAATAAAGTCAGGAGGCTTCTGATCTCTTCTTATTTTTGAAAAGTCATAATTTTGGGTAAATTGTTCTTATTTTCTAATGTCTTAAAAAAGGAGGGTGAATGATATTCATCATTTTATTTCAAACATTTATTGAGAGAATGCAGCAGGCACAAGAGATAGAGACGTGAATGAAACTCAGACCATCCTAGCAGAACTGCCAGTCTGGTGGAGAAAAGGCAACTTCCAAGAACTGAATGGTAGACAGAGACAGCCAGCAGGCTCTGAACAGATCAACACATGCAACCATATGGCAATATGACCACGTGTTATAGGTGGGACCCATCAATGCAAGTTCCATATGATGGGACCCAGAACATCCACAGGGTGATGGGGCACATATGCTACACAGTTGTTCCAAGGCCAGATTCAAAGGTCTTGCATTCTCAGCTCAGGTAACTGGACTCGCAAGGCACTCTGAGGAGACAGGTAGATGCTTAAGTAGGAGATAGACATGGTACCTGCTTTGTATAAAGAATTCCAGCAGCAGTATGGAAAGTAGCTTCCAATAATACAATGAAGAATTGGATTATGACGTTTTTAAAGGTAAGTATTATGTTACTCATGAAATTATCTTCTTTGGTAGGAAAAAAAAAATAACTGTTAAGTCATCCTATCTGCCAGCCTGAAATAGTGGGGGAAATACTAAAATCTACTGGGCTTTCCTTCTAGTTCCCATAGGAGCAGTTACAGATTTAGTTGATGGATTCAATGCCTGAGTGGTTTGGGAATTTATAAGCTTCCCTCTAATACCAGCAAATTCAAATTCTGGTAGCCATAGTGACAGGTTATTCTAGCCCTATCTGAAATTTAAGAGGCAGTCATCAGCCCAAAGGCCCTGAGGCAAAGGGAAAATGACTTCTTCCTAGTGAGCAATGGTCAAACCAATTTACCTATTCAAAAATACACTTCAGATTTTATTTAACATTATTAAAATAATGCCCTTTCCACTTTTTTAAGAAGGCAAATAACCTATTCACAGAACACCAAGGCTGACTACAATATAGCAATTTGAATCAGGAAAAAAAAAACATGAATAGAACTAGATCAGGGAAAAGTTGGGTTTATTTTTGTGGGAGGCACAGGTGCTCCAATGTACACAAGTCCAACAAGCCTATTTCAGTACAAATGCGATAAGAAATAATTCTCCCATAAGGGAATAAAATTATGTGACATCTCCTCTTTCATGTTAAATACACATACATCTAAATTCTACTAAATTTCACATATACTGTGAAGCTGTATGTGCACAGGCATCAAAGTGTATAGATAATACCGGTCAAGGGTGATCATGAGCAAATATTTTGCAAAACTAAACTATCAAATATTAACTTGAAATCCTAAAAGAATGTTTAATGACAAATAGTCTAGATAATGAATAAAATGAATAATTGATATAAAATTGGCTGCCATCCTAGGATACCTCACACTTTGCCAGGAAAGCTGCCTAAAGGAAACAGTTATATGACCACTAACTAGATCGTCAGTATACCACCAACAGATAAATGGATACCCCCTTGATATTCTTTAATTTTTTTACATTGACATTTCATTCATTTATTCTGTAAATTTTCATCTTTCGCTATTCTGCACAAGTTTTATGATAAAGTTTCAAAGTCATTAAAATTTTTGATACTCTTCTGATTTTCTTTAAGAAATTTTTATCATAATTTTGCTGTTCTTTTAAATTTTTGCCTTGAAATTACATGACAGTTGATTGTTTGTTGTTTTCTGCAATTAAATGTAAAGTAAGAGCAAATTAATAGGCTACACCAGGATATGTAATTAGGTTGTGAAAAACTTTTTGAATTGTAACCCTTATAATATTATCACTTATATAAACTCATAGATTATTCATCAAGAACTCTATGGATACAATATAATGAGTGTATACATGAAATATCAGATGTATATTATCTCGCACTGTGCTTACCACCCAAGAAGTTTGGCTGGTTGGCTATAATATCTAAAGTTTTGTTTCAATATGCTTTCATGGCATCCATGAATTTAAAAGTGAAGGCTGCATTCAAAATTAAGCCTATTATTAATGAGGTTACTGTCACACAAAAGGACACACAAACACCATAGGTAGGATGAACCCAGCCACATACTCAGCAGCTACACTATTATCTGGTTCTGGCAGATATGCCAATGGTACAAACCAAAAGCCTATTTGAATTGCTGTTTTGCTTACATTTCAAACCCAATTTGTAAAGTAATTTTGGATACAAACAACAATGGACAAGCCACACCCAGAACATCTAATGATATCCGTCCTTCATATATAGATTTCAGATGTGTCTTAGTCCACTGAAAATAACTAGTATGTAGTATGCAGTATGTTGTTCATGTAGTATGTAATTCTTGCCCTTGCAATATGCAAACAGATCTTAGAAATGCCTTCATATAATCTTCTGGTTAATAGTTATTCCACTGAAAATTATCATTTGCCTTTCAAAATATCACTGAGTCAGAAGTTGATGCATTGCCAGCACTAAATTATTTTTCTCTGAAAATATTATTACCTCAGTTTAATAAATTTAAATCACACTTGTAAAAATTTTAAACTTGCAAATAAACACAACCATTTACATGTAGAAATCTGTTTGCAACTTAAATATATTTTAATTGTGATAGTTGTCAAAAAATATTTCAAACAAGTCTACCTTGATATATTTGTCAAATAAAACAAATAAAATATAAAAAACTTTAATTTTCTTGAGAGTCTAGCTTATGATGTGCAAAATTGATGACTATCTGTTAGACTTTAGGCCTGGCTATAACTTGGAAAATACAAATTATTATAAAAACTGAATGTGTTTTTCAGCAATCATTATTTATGTCTTTCTTATTACTCATTTTTAGGACCTCTAGAACTGCATAAAAATGTTATATTAGGCTAACAAAGCAGAGTCACTGAAATGATGTGACATTAAGCATAGTGTCTCTGCTCTGCTACTGTCTTGGAAGAATAATGAACCTCTTTTGGCCTCAGTTTTCATTTGCACAATAGATAGTCACAGTGCCTACACCTCAGGTGATGATAAGGCACACAGGAACAAATTCACGCAAAACATTTTCATATCCAGTTCATGGTACTCAACAATCATCATGATCATCTTGTCATTGAATTGTTACTAACACAAGGACCATGGGCATAGGGAAGTAACAAGGACCTTGGGCATAAGGAAGTCCTCAGAGGTCCACACTGCTGCTGGACAGACAGAAACACTTCTGAGTGACTCTGAGGACAAGTACTCCCTCCACCCTAGAAAGCAGGGAGAAGGCAAAGTGCAGATAGCAACACATTGTTAGTATAACTTGAATGAAAGGGATTGGAAAGACAAGGCTGTCACAGTCTGAGGTCTGGGTAACATCTCCTGAAACACATATGTAGGTTCAGGGTCATGATGTCAAATGCATTTCCAACAAAACAATGCTGCTCTAAAAGGCACAGGTATATGTGCACTCCACATCAGACACCTGCAAAGTAACGACACAGAGCCTTGTGAGGGTAGAGAAGCCAGAATTAACTGGCTCAAGTCCAGAGAAAATGGAGACCTTCCAGATGTGCACATAGCCACTGAGCAGGCCTCTTCCAGGGAGCCCTGCAGGAGAGGATTTGGGCTCTGTCCCCAGTGATTGAAGTCGAAAATTGTGTTACCTCCTCAGGGGCGCAGTGAGCTATAACGTTGCCAAGACTTTCCGAGTGGAGCTGGATTGTGAGAAGAATAACCCTTCCTTTAAAGTGGTCCAGAACAGTAAAAGGATTAAGTGTACATAGGAGGCTGAGCCTTAAGTAATCCTGAGTTTTGATGAGCCACCTTTGAAAGATCAAGTTCATTAAAAATTTAGAATCAGATACATAGACAAACACACTCTCATCCATTAATTGGAATCTTAATTTTTCAGAACAGCTTTTTATACCATTTCCTCAGCTAGCCAGACACGAAACCAATAAACAGTTTCAAAAATCTGAGAAAGCATTTAAGATCAATAAATACCACATAATTTCTTGATAAAACAGTCTACATGAAAAAGCTCAAAAAAGATAGCCTAAGTTCTACAGAGTTTGAAATTATTTTCTTAAAGTTTATTTTGTCTATTTGATGAGTTACTTCAACTTTATTTTGTCTATTTTTCTTCATTTTGTCTTTTTCCCAAATTTAAGATCATTTAATACATCATGTATTTTTTAAAAATATATGAATACTTCCATTTTCTGCTAGGAATCAAAATAAAAGTCTCAGGTAGTAAATTTTCTGTCTGTTTTTAGGAATCTAACACTCTGAATCACTTTTGCACCCTATTTTGTGAGAAAAGAAGTCACAGGAATAAAAGCAGTGGCAGCAAAGTCTCTGCATAAACACACAGTGGACTCTTAATGACACTACCTTCCCTCCATCTGGGCAAGTTACAAGGGAACCCTTGATAGAACCTTCACACAGCACATCAATCACTCCCATGTTGGTTTTATATTAAGATTTGACCTAGAAAAAGCCCTTGATTTTTTCCTATACACTCTATCTTAAAATATAATTTTATAAGAAAATCCAATTATTTTGGAAGACATTTAAGAAAAAAAAATTGGTCCATTTAGAGAGAGTGAGAAACTAAAGAATAAAGTGGAGAAGAAATTGGACCCAAAGCATTTTCTATGGCCTGAAACAGTGTGCCCCTACGGCTCAGTTAAAATTTCCTTTTACCCAAATACTTGCCACCAATTTACAAAGTAGCATCACATTTCCAACTTTCTAAAATACTAACTAACTCACTTTAAAGTTTTTCTCAATATCATTCCATGCAAAAAAAAATAAATAAATAACACTCTCCTTGACCTCATTTTTCTGCTTTTCAGCCCATCTCCAAACTTTCATTTGATCGCCTTAATCAATCAAATAATATCAAAAGGCCAGGATTTGTCAGGCACTGTGCTAGGGGTACTGGGTAATTAGGTGACACAGTCCCCATTTCAGACAGCTGACCACTATCTCAGGCCCAGAGCAGAAAAGCATAGTAATGCAAAACCCCCAGAAAACAGCAACACCTTTTATATATCCAACAGGATGCCTCCCCTCTCTGGCTCTACCACATATCCCAGCCCCTCATTCCCCTGAAGCCTGTGCCCACACCCTTATTGAGGTCTTCAGTGGCACCCAACGTCCATCAGGATGCAACTCATTGTATGTAACAGAAAACTCATCTCACGCTGCCTTACACAATTGATGGAGCTTATCAGCTAACATGACTGGAGGCCCAGAGACAGGAAAAGCTTCTGGATTATGTTAATTCAGCCAGTTCAGTAATTTCACTTAGGGACAGATTTCTTTCCACTCTGTCTGGAAGTGGATGGCTGACAAGAACTCCTGAGATTATTTGTTCCTTGTCTCTATCAAAAGAGGGAAATACAGAGAGGGAAAGGGAAGGAGGTGAGGGGGCAAAAGACAAAGGTGGACAGTAAAAGAAGGAGCCTAACCTTGAGCTCACTGATGAGTATTACAGTACCTCACCTCGTCCCCAGATATCAGACATAGACCTAGCTTCTAAAGGTATGCATGAATGTAAACAACAGGGAGAAACACCCAAGCACTAACACAAGGAGTAGATCTCTGGGGAGACCATGGAAATGTCCCCTATGCAATGCATTGCACATACAACGTGTTCACCGATTTGGAGTCTTTAATGTTGGCTACATCCAAACTGCCCACCTCCAAAATCCATAATCCTCTTTCCCATCTCTAGATGACCCCACCACACCAGCCAACTTGGGTTCCTCATTCTGGCACCCAAGCACCTTCAGGACTCGGTCCTTGTTTGGGGGAGAAGTCTTCAATAAGATTGGTTCTTCTATGTCAATCTGACCTTAGGAAGTTTACTTCTTATCTCTCCTTCTCATCTATCCAAATTGCCCTTCTTTAAACTGAAGTTCTTCACCAAAAAGTTACCTCTGCCTGATCTGATCCCTCACTTATCTGAATTTTCAGGCCCACCCTATATGGAGGCAGTAATGCTCATCAGAAAGACCACAGGAGGGGAAGCCCCACATGCCTGGGACCAAATCCTACTGCCACAATTTACTAATAGTATGCCTTTGGTAAATAACTTGCAAACTCTTTATATCTGAGTTTCCTTACCAGCAACACAGGATTAGCACTTTTGCAAGACCATTTTAAAGAGTAAAGATAATTCCTAGTAAGAACTCAGCACATATAAATAATTTAATAAGTAAAATCTATACTCATGACTGCACTGTGCTATGCAATCTCTTGCTTGTTGGTATGCAATTTCTGTATATTTTAGTGCTCTCATATACTAGATCTTCACTTGAGAAGTATTTTCGGGCAAACAAAAGAATATATGTCCTTATCTGTGCCCAGTTTACTGCAGTGTATTCTACAAAGTTGAGATGCTATTTCATGAGGGGTGCATCTGTCTTTTATCATCTTTTGTAGAAATGAATTTCCATTTAAGTAGAAAACATTCATGGCTTCAATGCTGGGTAGAGGGGTGATGATGTAAACCACTTACTTCTCTCAATTCACTCTCCCTGCATAAGAACTAAGAGTTGCTAAGAACCCATCAGGGCTCAAAAAGAGAATATAAGGACCAAAACCCTGAGAAGAACCTTGAGTGCACTCATTGACATTTCAAGGAAATGGAACAGGGTTTTGTGATCATTCTTGGAACACGGATGGGAAAATGAACGTGCACCTTGAGTGGCAATGTGATGTTTAAAAACCCAGGCCAGCAAGTGAGTACTGGCATGTGGGCCAGGAGAAAATAGAAGGTCCTCAAAATTCTCTACCAGCCTTCCTGAGAAACACTGACGTCACTGGCTGGAGGGAAAGCACTCCATACAGCCAACAGAAATCAGAACACACTGCCAGACCATGTTCAGCCACTTACTCATCTTATGATTCCACTGAATCCCTGCAGATCTGTGGACTGAGTATCAAGTGAAAATAGAAATACCCCCTGTTCTACCTGACTCACAGAGACTGGGACAGCTAAAATAAAAAGTATGACATTGTTCAAGAAGTATAAAATGCCATGCAACTATAGTATGTTTATAAATAATCAATCCGAATGCAGAAGGAAGGCATTTCTTAGAAAATTTAAGGTTGAATTGCTGAAATGTCCATGTGTGATCAGCAGACATCAGCTATCAATAATTAAGCCAAGGATGCATCTGTTCTTATTAATTCCTTAATGCTTTTAAAAATGGGTGCTTGGAAAATGATAAATTATAATTATCATTTATGAAGACTTAAAAATGAGAACATTTAAATATAAAACTACCAAAACTTGAAGACACTAATATAGATTGAGAATTCATGGTCTCTATTAATTTGTTGACCTATTTTGCCCTACCATCTCAGATGTGGAAAACTTTTAAAAATTAAATGTAAATCAGGGGAAGGGCCCTGGAAGATGACGGCGAAGGGAGTGCATCACCCCAGTGTGCCGCGTCACTGTGCAGAAGAAAGACGAGGTGAAACAGTTGAAGGCTATCTTGTTGGGAATTTCCAGTGAAATTGAGGTGCTCCAGAACCTAGTGGACGGATTTCCATTGTGCGAGGTTCGGCTGCGGGGGCTCGGTTGCGGGCGATTTCTCCGCACGGAGGGTCACATTGCCTGATCGGCGGATTCCCCCGCAGCTGGAGTCTGCAGCGCGCACTGGGAAGCGGCGAGGTACCAGAGCGGGAGTGCAGCGATGTGGATTCTGGGGGCTCCTGCCAGTGGTGCAATGGCCATGCTTAGTGCTGAGTTCCAGCTTTGAGACAGAGGAGAGAAGCGGTCCAGTTCGATTCTCGACACTGGTCTGACCACGGAGGAGGACAGCAGCCGCCATCTTGGAGAGCTGATGTAATCAGCCCTGTTTTCTACTGATCTCAGCTCATTCAGCTACGGAACAGGTGATTTCAGGCTGGTATTTGCCTGCGTCTCGCAGACAGATCACTCAGGCTCGGGGCTGGAGAACCTGTGGAAAATACTCCTTGGGGCTCGCTCCTGGCAAGGCGTGCGCTGGGCTCTGAGTGGCCAGATTCTGGTTCCCCGGGCTGCTTTGGCCCAGGGCTGGGGAACCTGCGGAGACTGCGTGTTGAGGCCTGCTCCAAGTGGAGCGTGCGCTGAGCTCGGGGCGGCTGGGCCCTGACTCCCGGAACAGTTTTGGCCTGGGGATGGGGAACCCGCGGGGGTCGCTCCTTGGAGCCTGCTCCTAGCGGAGTGTGGCTGGGATCGGAGAGGCCGGGTTCTGGCTCCCGAAGCTGCTTTGGCCCAGGGCTGGGGAACCTGCGGTGACTGCTTCTCGGTCCGGGTCCTGCTGGGTGCTGTGGGGGCCAGGGGGGCAGAGTGGAGCTGCCGCCTGCGCCCAGAGCAGGCCAAGTGACCCGCCGGCGTGGTATCACGTCACCCCAACTGCAGCTGGGGCCGAAGAGAGTAGCAGCGCACGCCTAGAACAGGACCAGCGACCCGACGGCGCGGTAACCAAGTCACCTCATTTGGAGTGGGGGCTGTGCAGAGCCGCCGTCTGAGCTTGCAAGGTAGGCAGACCTGCGACCCACTGGCAGGACAGGCCCGGTAGCCTGCCAGCGTGGCGGACAAGTAGTACCTAGGCAGTCACGTCACACTGGTTGGAGTGGGGGTGGAGCAGAGCCGACGCCCGTGTCCGGAAAAGGACCAGCGACCCGTTGGAGAGGCAGTCAGGTACCCCCACTGGGAGTGGGGGCTGAGCAGAACTGCCGCCCGAGCCCACAAGGTAGGCAGACCTGCGACCCACCAGCAGAACAGGCCTAGAGGCCTGTCAGCATGGTAGACACGTCACACCAATTGGAGTAGGGGCCGAGCAGAGCCGCCGCCCACATCCAGATCAGGACCAGCGACCCGAGGGCGTGGTAGTTACGTCACCACAATTGGAGTGCGGGCAGAGCAGAGCCGCCACCCGCGCCCGCAGGGTGGGCCGACCTGGGACCGACCAGCGTGGTAGACAGATCACCCTAATTAGAGGAGGAGCACAGCCACTACCCGCCCTGCAAGGGAGATTTCCCAACTATACAAGAGCAATATAAATAAATAGGGGGAAAATTTCAAAAACACAACCATTTCACCAAGCACAAAGAAACACGAGCAGTATGAAAACACAAGGAAAGAAAGGACCACAAGCAATGCAGGTCAACTCAACTTTAGAAGAGGTAATAGCTGCAACAGATGGAATGTCAGATAAAGAGTTCAGGATATACATGCTTCAGATGATCTGCAGTCTCAAGGAAGACATGAGACAGCAAAATCAGACAATGAAAGATCACTTTGACAAGGAACTACATAAACAAATCCAGGAAGTAAAAGATCAATTTCACAGGGAGATAGAGGTAATAAAAAACAAACAAATAGAAATCCTAGAAATGCAGGAAGCAATAAACCAACTTAAAAACTCAATTGAGAATACTACCAGCAGAGTAGATCACTTAGAAGATAGAACATCAGACAATGAAGACAAAGTATTTCAACTTGAAAAGAACATAGACAGCTCAGCAAGTCTGCTAAGAAACCATGAGCAGAACATCCAAGAAATATGGGATAACATTAAAAGACCAAACTTAAGAGTCATTGGGATACAGGAAGGCACAGAGCTCCAAACCAAAGGAATAAACAATCTATTCAATGAAATAATACGAGAAAAGTTCCCAGACTTGAAGAATGAAACAGAATCCCAAATCCTAGAAGCCCACAGGACGCCGAATGTGCAAAATCATAAGAGATCCACACCTAGACACATTATAATGAAGATGTCCAACATACAGAATAAGGAGAGGATTTTAAAAGCTACAAGAGAAAGGAAGCAGATTACATTTAGGGGTAAACCAATCAGGATAACAGCTGATCTCTCAACACAGACTCTGAAAGCTAGAAGATCCTGGAATAATATATTTCAAACAATGAAAGAAAATGGGTTCCAACCAAGAATCGTGTATCCGGTGAAATTAAGCTTCAGGATGGAAGATGAAATTAAAACCTTCCACGATAAACAAAAGTTAAAAGAATTTGCAGCTAGAAAACCATCTCTTCAAAAAATCCTTGGCAAAACATTACAGGAAGAGGAAATGGAAAATAACAATGAAAACCAACAGTGGGAGGTAGGACAGTAAAGGGGGGAAAGTAATCAAAGAGGAAAACAAATCAGGTTTAGTAACATTAATAAACAAATATGGCTGGAAGAACAAACCATATCTCAATAATAACCCTAAATGTTAATGGCTTAAACTCACCAATTAAGAGACACAGGCTAGTTGAATGGATCACAAAACAAGACCCAACAATATGCTGCCTACAGGAGACGCATTTGATAGGAAAAGATATACATAGACTGAAGGTGAAAGGTTGGGAAAAATCATACCACTCATATGGACTGCAGAAACAAGCAGGAGTGTCCATACTCATATCTAATAAAATAGATTTCAAGCCAAAGTTAATCAAAAGGGATAAAGAGGGACACTACATACTGCGCAAGGGAACCATACACCAACAAGACATAACAATCATAAATATATATGCCCCAAACAATGGTGCAGCTATGTTCATCAAGCAAACTCTTCTCAAGTTCAAGAGTCTAATAGACCACCATACAATAATCATGGGAGACTTCAACACACCTCTCTCACCATTGGACAGATCTTCCAAACAAAAGTTAAATAAGGAAACTATAGAACTCAATAACACAATTAACAACCTAGACTTAATTGATATATATAGAATATACCACCCAACATCAAGTAGTTACACTTTTTTCTCAGCAGCACATGGATCCTTCTCAAAAATAGATCATATATTATGTCACAGGGCAACTCTTACACAATATAAAGGAGTAGAGATAATACCATGCATCTTATCTGATCATAATGGAATGAAACTGAAAATCAACGATAAAAGAAGGAAGGAAAAATCATGCATCACTTGGAGAATGAACAATAGGTTACTGAATGATCAATGGGTTTTAGAAGACATCAAGGAGGAAATTAAAAACTTCTTAGAATTAAATGAAAACACAGACACAACAAATCGGAATCTATGGGACACATTGAAAGCAGTTCTAAGAGGAAAATTCATTGCATGTAGTTCATTCCTTAAAAAAAGAAAAAACCAACAAATAAACGATCTCATATATCATCTCAAAATCCTAGAAAAAGAAGAGCAAAACAACAGCAAAAGAAGTAGAAGGCAAGAAATAATTAAACTCAGAGCTGAAATTAATGAAATTGAAACAAAAGAAACAATTGAAAAAACTGACAAAACTAAAAGTTGGTTATTTGAAAAAATAAATAAAATCAACAGACCCTTAGCCATGCTAACGAAGAGAAGAAGAGAGAGAACCCAAATTACTAGCATACGGGATGAAAAAGGCAATATCACAACAGACACTTCAGAAATACAGAAGATAATCAGAAATTATTTTGAATCCTTATACTCCAATAAAATAGAAGATAGTGAAGGCATAGATAAATTTCTTAAGTCATATGATCTGCCCAGATTGAGTCAGGAGGATATAGACAACCTAAACAGACCAATAACAATAGAGGAAATAGAAGAAACCACCAAAAGACTACCAACTAAGAAAAGCCCAGGACTGGATGGGTATACAGCAGAGTTTTACAAAACCTTTAAAGAGGAACTAACACCAATACTTTTCAAGCTATTTCAGGAAATAGAAAAAGAGGGAGAACTTCCAAAGACATTCTACGAGGCCAACATCACCCAGATGCCTAAACCAGACAAAGACACTTCAAAGAAAGAAAACTACAGACCAATATCTCTAATGAACCTAGATGCAAAAATTCTCAATAAAATTCTGGCGAATCGGATTCAAAAACATATCAAAAAAATTATACACCATGATCAAGTAGGATTCATCACTGGGATGCAAGGCTGGTTCAATATACGGAAATCAATAAATGTTATTAACCACATCAATAGACTTAAAAATAAGAATCATATGATCATCTCGATAGATGCAGAAAAAGCATTCGACAAAGTACAGCATCCCTATATGTTCAAAACAATAGAAAAATTAGGGATAACAGGATCATACCTCAACACTGTAAAAGCAATCTATGATAAGCCACAGGCCAGCATCATTCTGAATGGAGAAAAATTGAAGACATTCCCTCTAAGATCTGGTACAAGACAGGGATGCCCTCTCTCACCACTTCTGTTCAACATAGTCCTCGAAACACTGGCCAGAGCAATTAGACAGACGAAAGAAATTAAAGGCATAAAAATAGGAAAAGAAGAACTTAAATTATCACTATTTGCAGATGACATGATTCTATACCTAGCAGACCCAAAAGGGTCTACAAAGAAACTATTAGAGCTAATAAATGAATTCAGCAAAGTGGCAGGATATAAAATCAACACGCATAAATCAAATGCATTCCTGTATATCAGCAACAAATCCTCTGAAACGGAAATGAGGACAACTACTCCATTCACAATATCCCCCAAAAAAATAAAATACTTGGGAATCAACCTAACAAAAGAGGTGAAAGACTTATACAATGAAAACTACAGAACCCTAAAGAGAGATATAGAAGAAGACCTCAGAAGATGGAAAAATATACCCTGTTCATGGATAGGCAGAACTAACATCATCAAAATGGCGATATTACCAAAAGTTCTCTATAAGTTCAATGCAATGCCAATCAAAATCCCAACAGCATTTCTTGTAGAAATAGATAAAACAATCATGAAATTCATATGGAATAATAAAAGACCCAGAATAGCAAAAACAATGCTAAGCAGGAAGTGTGAATCAGGAGGTATAGCAATACCAGACTTCAAACTATACTACACAGCAATAGTAACAAAAACATCATGGTACTGGTACCAAAACAGGCAGGTGGACCAATGGTACAGAATAGAGGACACAGAGACTAATCCACTAATTGATAAAGGGGCTAAAAGCATGCAATGGAGGAAGGATAGCATCTTCAACAAATGGTGCTGGGAAAACTGGAAATCCATTTGCATCAAAATGAAACTGAATCCCTTTCTCTCGCCATGCACAAAAGTTAACTCAAAATGGATCAAGGAGCTTGATATTAAATCAGAGACAAGGCGTCTGATAGAAGAAAAAGTTGGCTATGATCTACATACTGTGGGGTCGGGCTCCAAATTCCTCAATAGGACACCCATAGCCCAAGAGTTAATAACTAGAATCAACAAATGGGACTTATTCAAACTAAAAAGTTTTTTCTCAGCAAAAGAAACAATAAGAGAGATAAACAGGGAGCCTACATCCTGGGAACAAATCTTTACTCCACACACTTCAGATAGAGCCCTAATATCCAGAGTATACAAAGAACTCAAAAAATTAAGACAATAAGATAACAAATAACCCAATCAACAAATGGGCCAAGGACCTGAACAGACACTTCTCAGAGGAGGACATACAATCAATCAACAAGTACATGAAAAAATGCTCAGCATCGCTAGCAGTCAGAGAAATGCAAATCAAAACCACCCTAAGATACCATCTCACTCCAGTAAGATTGGCAGCCATTATGAAGTCCAACAACAACAAGTGCTGGAGAGGATGCGGGGAAAAGGGTACACTTGTTCATTATTAGTGGGACTGCAAATTGGTGCAGCCAATTTGGAAAGCAGTATGGAGATTTCTTGGAAAGCTGGGAATGGAACCACCATTTGACCCAGCTATTCCCCTTCTCGGTCTATTCCCTAAAGACCTAATAAGAGCATGCTACAGGGACACTGCTACATCGATGTTCATAGCAGCACAATTCACGATAGCAAGATTGTGGAACCAACCTAGATGCCCTTCAATAGATGAATGGATAAAAAAAATGTGGCATTTATACACAATGGAGTATTACTCTGCATTAAAAAATGACAAAATCATAGAATTTGGAGGGAAATGGATGGCATTAGAGCAGATTATGCTAAGTGAAGCTAGCCAATCCTTAAAAAACAAATGCCAAATGACTTCTTTGATATAAGGGGAGTAACCAAGGACAGGGTAGGGACGAAGAGCTTGAGAAGAAGATTAACATTAAACAGGGGAAAGGGAGTGAGAAGGGAAATCGCATGGAAGTGGAAGGTGTTCCTCAGGGTTATACAAAATTACATATAAGAGGAAAGGAGGGGTAAGAGAAGAATAATACAAGTGGAAGAAATGATTTACAGTAGAGGGGGTAGAGAGAGAAGAGGGGATGGCAGGGGAGGGGAGGGGAAGGGGGATAGTAGAGAATAGGGTAGACAGCAGAATACATCAGACACTAGAATGGCAATATGTAAATCAATGGAAGTGTAACTGATGTGATACAGCAATCTGTATACGGGGTAAAAATGGGAGTTCATAACCCACTTGAATCAAACTGTGAAATATGATATATTAAGAACTATGTAATGTTTTGAACGACCAACAATTTAAAAAAATCTAATGTATTATAAAAAAAATGTAAATCAGGCACAGTGGTGCACACCTTTAATCCCAGTCATTGAGGATGCTGAGATAAGAGGCCAGTCTCAGCAACTTAGTGAGATCCTGTCCCCAAAATTAAAAAGAGCACCCTGGAGTTCACTCCCCAGTACCACAAGGAAAAAAACTTAAATAATATAATATAATATTATATTATATTATAATATAATTATACAACATATAATATGATAGCTGTACATAGTAATAATAAAATTATAACACAATCATTTATAATATTAATTAATGCAATAATATGTAAGCTCCAGGTTATAATTTCTAAACTATTTTAATGTACCTGGGTCAAATTCATTGAAATAGTCACAGAATTGAAAACCTGAGAGCTAATGGGTTAATGATTAGCAGATTGAGGAAACCATTCAGGGGCTTCATCAGTTTGCGTAGTTAGTGTGCGATTACCCCATAAGAGACCTTTTTCCTATAATATAAATGCAATGAGATGCTTTAATAAATCTGTCTTTTGCACCGTTAGAATAGATGACAAGTCAACAAAAGATGCCACTGCAGATCTAAGTGATTGAATTGAAGGAATAATTACATATATGCATAATGCGAAAATTGGCAGGATTTAATTTCACAAAGAAATTAGGAGAACAAATATTCAGCTCTGTGGAGACTTCTCTCTGATCATTTAATTCTGGTGGTCCATTATTTTTTGGCCTTTAAAACCATGCAGAAATTCTACAAAGAAACATTTGTAATTTAAATGAATACCACAAATTATGACTCTCTTCCCCCACTACCATAACTAATTAGCCTTCGCTGGGCACTGACATTTTCCAGGACAATGTATACTGTCTCCCTTATACACAACAGAAAACAAATATTTGCTGAAGGAATGTACAGAACATACAGAGTTCCTAGGCCCTGAAACTTCCTTATCAACGTTGTCTTAAATTCATGATATAAGCTATATCTGAGAATACTTAATTTAAAGATAACTTCAGTGAAAGACATAGAGATAATGAACGGGCCCCAATTAGTAGGATTTGGAAATGTAATCCAACAAACTATCAAGTAAAGTCAAGTATGAGAGGAGAGCAGCAGAAACGCCAGCTGATGTCACAAGAAAGTCAAAGGCAACTTCTCAGGTGCTTCTCCTCTGTCAGGGACACCCTGGCTCAAGCCACAGTAACAGCAGGTAAATGAGGGGCCAGGAAGGAGGCATTTCCAGCCCTGGAATTAGAGAAACAGAACTGAAGGGCCATTTCCTTTGCTGTAATCTTTTTTTTTTTTTTAATCAGATAAGTGAAGAACCTTAGCCTCAATTTACTTAGCATTCGTATTAGAACATCCAAGTCTCCTTATTTGAGCATCTGTTGAAATAAATGCTCAGATGCTTAAAAACAAACAAAAATGTAATAATAATGAATAAAAGATACGCTCCAATCCATGGTTAACATGAACTAAGGTGTTTTCAACAGCTGTTTAGATGCTGATAATGTCTTTCCAAACAAAGACAGGAATTATGCTTGTGTATAAAATGGCAGGAAAGAAGAGTTCATCTGCAACTTCCAAAAACACCTCCTAAAATCCATCTGGACTCGTACAGTCTGTCTATCTAAATACAAGAGCAGATGTAAATGAATGTGATCTGGAGGTCTGTCATGGAAACACACACTCAGGCCAAGTATATTCTGATAATGGTGTAACCACCTTTATCAGGATCACTTGAAAGTCACTCCAATACACAGTATGGGTACCCGACCTCAGAATCAGGGAAGCTACACTTTAACAAGCTCCCAAGGAAACTCTAGCATTCTGATATCCAAAAGGCAATGCTAGGGGATTTTACAAAAGTTAAAACAAGAACCAAAGTTGAACTGGAGAGAACAAAATCACTAGAACACGGCAGAATCATGTAACAGTCAATTTTAAAAGGAACTTCAATTAAAAGCTGATGAGTACATCTGTTATAGGAACACTTCCTGATCCTAATGAAAATTGTTAACCGAGGTAAAATTAGGCATTTTCAGAAAGCATGACTAGCCCCTAAAGGGAAGACTGGAGAGGTGTGCCCAGGGGTTAACACACTTGTCTTCAAAAGAGGTTGGCACTCTTGATATCAATCTGGATACAACACAGAGAATGAATATCAGCATCAAAGACGACTCCATTTGGAAAGATGCCTGAAAGACATTTGTTTCGAAATAACAACAAAGTGAAGCAGCCATCAGGGATAGCTTCTCCACACTGTGAGAGTGACTCTCCCCTTACAAGTGAGCAAAGTCCACTTTTCACAAGAGGGATAGAGAAAAGATTTAGCAATGAACAATGCAAGAAGCAAACTTTAACTCCAGTAGAGACATAGTTAACACTCCAAGTGACACTGAAGGCCAAACAGAAAAAAAAAATGTGTTCACATCAACAAACACCGTAAGGTCATCTTTGCCTCATGTTCTGTCAGTTTAGTGGATAACTATCTATTGACATAAAAAGTCCGCAAGGTGAAATGAAGACCTTTTGGTCTCTATGGATATGCTTTGATAAGATATACACATTCTTGAAAATAATTTTTAATTTTTGTTAGAAAAATGAAATTCATTTTTCCTCCGGGATCTGAAATAGTTAGAACTGGGATGATCTAAATCCCCTGTTATTTATGCCTTCATGTATCTGCAATAGGCATTTCCTCCATTGCCTGACATTAAGAAATTCTATTTTAAGAAAATCATAGGCCAGGAATTGAAATGTAGTCTTAACATGGCTCTTGAAGTTGCAGTAGGATGAAATTCACCAACCTCTTCTTGATCATTTGAGGATTTCAAGAGTGAGTTTGTGTGTGACAGAGACAAGACACAGAGACAGAGAGAAGGTTTTACTCCATCAGTTTGACAGCTTATGACACCTAAAACTTACAGATTTTATTGCACAGCCCTCTGTTCAAATGAGGATTCAAATAAGTACTGGTGCTGTTTCCTAGGACTACTATGCTTTTCGATTGTCAGTGTGATCTCCAGATAGTGTTGGAGTTAAGAGGTTTTTGTTTGTTTGTTTTGTTTTGTTTTGTTTTTTAACAAAATTAACCTAGAGGTTTAACGTTTGGGTACAAAAAGTAATTTCACAAGTGCAAGACGGTAGGCAGTTTGTCTGAAAAAAACACCCAGGAGTTTTCATTAGCTACAGGAGCCAACTGAAGGATATGGCCGTAAATAATGCCAATTCCACCTTGGGCAGCCCATCCACATCAAAGGCAAGAAGAATGGCTTCTGTCACATGCATCAGGACACACATGGTATTAAGTTCATTTGTGGAGGGAACCTCAGTTTCCTCTGTCTGGAAGAGTGAACTAGAATGTTCAAATACCACTAAAGAACTTGTTTGATGTTCTGCTGGGGGGCCAAGCAGATTTAAGGAGGCCAGGAGATGAAGTTCAGAGATCTGAAGGCTGCCTAGCATGTAGGTTCCTACTACAGGGATTCTGCCTGTCTGCTGACCACCACCTAATTCCTTGAAAAGGGCCTGGCACATGACAAATGTCCTACGACAACACTTGCTGGAATGAGCAAAGGATGAAAGGAATGGCCTTAGAGCAGAAGAGACTAGACTCGCTTTGTGTGGTGCCAAAGGCATCCGTGGGTAAAAATGTTATGAACATATGCTTTGGTAAAACTTCTGAAGAAATCACTTTTTAACAGTTAGAATTCTCCAGAGATGGAACAGACTCTGTAAGGGAGTGATCTCCTCTCCTTTTGGGGGGAAGCGAGTGGCAATAGTATTCTTGCAGAAACTGGATAACCATCTGTCAAGGATGCTAGAGCAATGAAAATACTATTTACATCATCGAACACCACAAGGGTTTCATTTTTATCCTCTCTGCCATTTCTATAGAAAAAAAAAAAAAACCTTCTGCTGACATAAAATCAGCAAGCCAAAATGAAGGACTATTAACCATTTGAGGAGAGACTGAATAGGATGTGTTATAGCGGGTCCCCAATGTAGGTATATAAAAACATCTGCGGCGATATCACAAACAGAGTTCTGAGTCCCACTTGATCTCCTTTCTCTAGCCTACTCGATATTGTCTGAGCAATTGCCTCCTCTCTTCTGTACCATCACCTTTTCCCTCCTCATTTGGGCTCTTTGTCCTCATTGCACAAACATATTAGCTCCCATCTTTTAAAAAAAAGAAAATATCCTCAGTTGACCTCCCTTCCCTCTCCAACTACCACTCAATTTCTCTTCCTTTTAATGGAAAATTCAATCAGTGTCCAACTTCCCTTCTCCACCTGACTGCTGAACTCACACAAATCAAGCTTTTGATCCTTGTTACTGAGAGTTCTTATCTAAGACACCAGCAACTTCGCAATACTGACTCCCAGGCAAGGATGCATTCTCAGTCGCAACTGAGCTGACCCCTGAGCAGCATCTGGCACTGATGGGCACTCCATCGCTCTGAAACACTCTCCCACCAAGACATCATCCCCTACTGGTGTCTCTCCTTCCTACCTCACAGGTCTTTTTCGTTCTCCTCCTGGTCTTCATTCTGATTTCTTAATGGTCCTCAAAAGCTCCAGATTTAAGTTGCTTTTCTTTCTTTTCTCTTCCTTTCACTAGACCCTTAGTGATTTCTCTGCCATGGTTTACCTACTCTTTGTACACACAGGATTCTCCACTCTGCAGCAGCCTGTTCCTCTTCACTGAACCCCAGACCCACATCTGAATGTCTCATTGAGGGCTCAGACCTTCATCTCAACAGATTCAAACTTTAGTGCATTAAAATACATCACTGAGAGAGTGAAAAATCAACTACTGCCATCTGGATGTTCATGCCCCCAACAAAATTCATGTGCCCCAGTGAGAATGGCAACAACAACAAGAATACAAATAACAACACTTGCTGGTGAGGATGTGGGGAAAAGGTACACTCACACATTGTTGGTCAGACTGGAAACTGGTACAACCACTCTGGAAAGAAGAATGGAAATTTCTCAAAAGACTAAGAATGGAACTGCCACATGACCCAGCTATCCCATTTATCCAGAGAACTAAAATCAATATACTACAGAAATACATGCATACCAAAGTTTATAGCAGCATAATTCACAATACCTCAATTATAGAACCAGCCTCGGTGCCCACGAACAGATGAGTGGATAAGAAAATGATACACACACTCACACATACACACACACACACACACACACACACACACGGAGTGGAATTTTATTCTGCCATAAAGAAGAACAAAATTATGACATTTTCTGGCAAGCGAATGGAACTGGAGAGCACCAAGCTATGTAAAATAAGCCAGATTCATAAAGTCAAGTGTTTTTTTTTTTTAATCACATGTGGAAGCTAGAGATAAAAAAAAGAAAGGACATTTTTAAAAAGAGGATCTCATGAAAATAGAAGGGAGACCAACAGAGTAGAGGAAGGAGATCCAGAGGGAGGGAGGGAGGAGAGGAGGGCCTGGGAAAGTACCAGGGAATGAAATCTATGAAATTCTGCTATTTCCATATATATAGAGACCACAATTAATCGACATTATATATAATCATGGTGCACTAGTTAAAACAATAATAATAGAAGAGAGATCAGTAGAGTAGAGCAAGAAGATTGGGGGATGGAGGAGGGAAGTGAGAGGGAAGACATTGGGAATGAGATTGATCAAATTTTGTTACGTATATGCACATTTGAATAGGTCATGATGAATACCACTATTAGGATAATTACAAACAATATGCTGAAATCCTAACCATCAATGTGATAACAGTAGGAGAAGGAGCCTTTGGGAAATCAAGGTCATGAGGTCTTTACCCTTATGCATGGGATTTGTGTCCTCACAACAGAGGCTCCAGAGAGCTTCCCTGCCCCTTCTGTGATGTGAAGTTTCAGGGAGAAGATGGCTTCAGAGAGGAAGCAGACCCTCACCAGACCCCAAGTCACCAAACCTGTCAGCTCTTCGATCTTGGACTTCCCAATCCTTAAAACTGTGAGAAACAAATTTCTGTAAATTATAAGTCACCCAATCTTTGGTATTTTATTTTGCTATATTAGCTTAAAAAACTAAGGCAACAATTTACAGACAGAAGAAAGTATTTGCAAATCATATAGTTGATAAAGACCTTGTATTCAGGATGGATAGATAGATAGATAGATAGATAGATAGATAGATAGATAAAAACTTCTTTGGACTCAGAAATAAAAAGATAAGCAATTAAGCTTAAAAACAGAAAATGGATTTGAACAGACATTTCTCAAAAAAAAAGATACACAAAGGATACTTAGGAAAAAATACTCAACATCATTAGTCACTAGGGAAATGCCAACCAAAACCATAAATGAGGTACCACTTCACACCCACTAGGATGGTTACAGTCAAAATAAATGTGAAATAGTACAAGCTGGCAAATGTGGAGAAACTGGAATGCTTGACCATTGCTAGGGAGAATACTAAATGGTTCAGGTGCTGTGAAAAGCAATCTGCTAGGTCCTCAAAAAGTTAAATACAGAATTACTATATAACCTCTCAATTCAAAAACAGATACTAAAAAAAATATATCTAAATACATATATTGTATGGGCATGTTCATGTCAACACTATTCTCAATAGGCAAAAGGTGAAAACATTGCAAATATCCATCAACAGATGAATGGAGACAGGATTATATATTTATAAAACTTATTTATATGGTATCTGAATGATCATTCATCGATGAAAAGAAGTGAGGTACCCATACAAAGTAGACCATGGATGAACCTCTGAAGCATTACGCTAAGTGAAAGAAGCCGGGCACGAAAGGACTGTGGAGCTGGAAGGGAGACCAGGGAGAAAGAGCTTAATGGAAAAAGGACGTTCCTTTGATATAAAGGCAATGGATTTGGACACAGTTGGTAGTTGGACGACATTAACAATGTACTAAATGCCACCATATTGCTCACTTTAAAATAGTGAATTTTATGTCATGTGAATTTCACTTTGATAAAGTACTTGTTAAAATTCAGCATCCAGCCCCTTCTCCTACCTCCATTGCTACCACCTTGGTCCACATCACCACCTCCTCTCACCTGGATTACTACCAGCCTCCTCATTGTTCTCCCCTTCTTCTCTTGTCTCATTAGTCTTTTTTCAACACAACAGCAAGAAAGATCCTGTTTGGAAACTAAGATCATGTTCCTCCTCCGCTGAAAGCCCTCCACAACACTTTACCTCTTTCTTGTCAAAGCCAAAGTCCTTGGAAACCAAAGGAAGGGACCAGGTGCTCTGAACTCAACATTGTCCTTTTCCTTTCTCTGCCCTGATCAACCAGGCTCATTGCTGCTCTGGGCTACTCTTCAACATTCTTGAAGTATAAGAATACTATACCTTTTTATTTTGCCTCAGGGCCCTTGCTCTTGCTGTTTGTTCTGTTTTTAATGCTCCTCCCTAGATAGCTACAGCTCTTGGACCAACACCAACATCATTATCCCTAATGCAACACTGTCTCATCTGACTATCCTATTGAAATTGTAGAAGAATACATTTTCCTTATTTCCTTTCTTAGCTTTATTTATTACCATCCAACACACAATGCATTATACTTATTTTTCATATTTATTTTCGACTCCCCTTAGGTGTTGATCAGAGAACCTAAAAGGACAGAGAGTAAGGATCTTTTAAGGACAGTCTTCAAAGCACGTGGGTACCTGCTTGCCAGTGTTTCTAAGTATGGTAGATGTAGAACCATGAATAGCTCTCTTTAACACATGTTTCCTGGTTGCACGCTTTTGAGGGAGCAAACCACAGCTCCTCCCAGTCCCTGAAAGGTAGGAACAACTTCAAAAAGATCTTAAAAAGAAGTGACCATTCAAACTGGCCTTTGAAGCAGTGCATTAAGAAACCTGGACCTAAAACACATCCAAACAAATAGAAAAACTTTCCCATATTAAATAAAGTCTAAATGATCATAATAAAAATAAGGATGAAAGTCCTTGGTTCTTTTATTGATCTTATTATATAGTTAACTCTTCTTAAAGCAATAACAACAACAACAAAAACCTTTTGCATATGATAAGGTTTTTAAAATGTCAACTGCTGAGAGTATATATACCTGGCTGCATTTCCTTTGTGCCTCCTTAGGAGTTTATCATCAATATCCTAGAGAACAATCTCTCTATTTAGTACCATTTCCCACCATCAATTGGAAATCAGTAAAGTGCAGGGGCCTGCCTGGCTTTATGATCAAGATGTTTATAAAACCTACCTTTCAAATATTGTAAAATATTTACATAGTCAATCACAACAAACACTTATCAAAAAATATAAACCCAAACCCATGGCTTCATGAAGATTCATACAAGCTTCTTTCCCGATTTAGTAATATATACCATATAAAAATATTCATATTATTAAGAAATGGTGCAGCTGTACAGTCGTATCATCCTACTAAAGTAATAAAAACTGTTTCAGTACTGTTATCTGAAGATGCTGGGCTGCAGCTCCCACGTTAATACAGTCAGGCCTCAATCAGTAAGCAAACTAATCTAAATCAAATTCCCTCTAGTTGAAAATAATCATCATGTGCTGCCCAGAGGTGGTGACTATGAATGGATGACTGAAAATATTCATGGTAATTGCCAGTTGCTATTTATGCTGACCATATTTGGAGGAGTTTACTTAGTATCTGAGCATGCAGACCACCAATGCTAAACATGTAGGAGCATCACTCAACAAGCACACTCAAAGCAGCCTGGGATCTTCTCTGCAATGTCACAGTGTGGTGGTTATTTCTCAGTGCCAGATACGCTGCTGGTGACGAAATGGAAATTTATGATTGCAGTTATTTTATTTCCAAATAACCTGCTACCATATCTAGCCCAGTGGAGTGTAAGTTAAATATTAAGGACTAAGCAATCACTTCCAAAGCCCTAGATTTTTTTCTATTTACTAGCAGGTAGGTGCAAAATACTATGAGTGAAAACAACTTAAAGTTGTTTTGTTTTGTTTTGTTTTTTTAATTATGGGGTTGTTGTTTACTTGCTAGTCCCCAGTTCCCAAATATCTGTGGCAACATGCGAGTCAGGGTGTTAAATGGGGAAGAAGGCCAGCTCTTTCCACGAGACACCTAGGCTTTTAGGCTAACTCCCATCAGCCTTCACCTTTCTCTGTGTTATACACCATAATGGTTTTTATCATCGCCATCATCAGTACTAGATTAGGTATCAGGAAACCTGAGTTCCAATTCCAGGTCTGTAGCTAACAATCTAAAGAGCTATATAATCATGGGGAAAGCCTATAATCTCTCTGAGCTCTAATTTGCTTGTCTATAAAATGAGGGGGTTGGCAATAAATGCTTTAAAAACAGAATAGAGAAAGGCAAGGCAAAAATGACTACCTAAGCACAACAGAATTGATCCCAACTTATAAAGGCAAACAGATGAGATGCCATAGGATAAAAAAGGAATGCATCTCTCCAAAAGAGAGAGAGAGAAATGAAAAAATATTATGACATCACATGGTGATGAAGATGCTCAAAAGAACTGACATATTTTAGTCCTATGAACATAGGACTAAAACTGTCAACTGTCAACCTCTATATTTCCTTTGACCTAGTAACTCTACTTCTGAACACAAATTGCCAATGAAAATATCCCTAAAGAAAAATCAAAGTTCTCTAAAAAGAATCTCCATAGCAGCACTATACATATGAGGGGAAAATTGGAAACAACCTGTATGTTCAAAAATAGAGACAGTGAAGCGAAATCTGGTTTTGCTAACAAAATAGAACACGGGCCTCTATGGCCATTTTTTTTTTTTTAAAAAGGCTGGACTATCTTCAAACAGCAGAAGTATTCATGTGATGTAACAGGAGATGGAAAGGTGGGTCACAAAATGCATTCACTGTCTTTGTGATTTTCCCCAAAAACCACACTGGTGAAAACCATAGGAGAACCTAGAGGGATACAACTAGTTCTTCCAGTTTGTTATTTCTATAAAATTCATTACAACAGCAAAAAATTCAAAGGGCACCGGGGAGGACAAATGCCCTCTGAACTAGTGTTCTGTCTGCACTTTTCAGGCTCCTTCTATGTCATTTTTCTAACATGACGAACATCACCTTATACCTTCACCTGAAGTTTCATTTTTCCAAGTACTTTCAAAAGGATTGCTACTTGCTTGGAAAATGATCAGAATCCATGCATACACATCAAAATAATAAACTTCTGCACAGATGTATCCTGTGAAACCATACCATATGGATTGGTGGGCCTTTGTCCTCTTCTCCCCAAATGTCATTAAGGGGAAATGAAAGGAAACAGCAAGAGTTAGGAGGCATATTTACAAAAAGAGAAAAAAGAAAAGAAAAATTCAAGGTAAAAATGACTCTAAAGTCAACCTTAATAGGGCTGAATATGCCATGAAGTGAATGCCTTGGAAAACTGTCATGTACCTCTTATTCTTTCCTTAAACACTATAGGTCACTAACCCAAGGACAAAAGTAATCACTGTGATTGACTTGGCAATATATCTGTCTGCTATAGTGTATATAGGTAAATGACTTACAGAATTCATAGATATAATTATAGCATGGTATTCAGCTTTAGGGAACAGAGACAGCTTTGGATTATCATCCCTCTGAAAACTTCAAAAAAATATATAAAACTTTAATAAAACCTAAAATCATTTTTAATTCACAGTTCTCCAAAAGAAGCATTAATTGGTGACAACAGTCTTGGAAAGAGAAATGGTGATGTTTCCCAGAGCTGAAGTAAATTTTCTTCCTTTCAAAGTTTTTTTTTTTTTTTTCCCTACTAATCAATATTTTTAAACAGAATGTTTTAAGCTTTAAGACACTGGTGTCCTCTAACATTTTCTGAGAATGACTAAAAAAAGTAATGGTGTGTCATCTGGAAATGCTACCATACAATCATACACACGTCTTACAGTGATGGCTAGAGCTCAAGTCAAAAGTATTTTTAATCCATCACATTTACAACTTCAGCAAAACTCTTAAGTTTCCAGGTTATACTAAATAGATACTGGCAAGAAGCTATGCCTGCTTTCTACTGTCACAAGCATCGTCTAAAACTTAGAATGTAAGCTATCACGTTCAAAACTATTCAAAAGTCAAAATTAATCTAAGTCAATGGTTTCTAGTGATAGACCATAGTTTATTTGTAATCAACATTTTATAAGCTTTTAGAAAATGGAATTACCCTCTCAAAAATGAATCCCAAATGTATATTGCAAAATGCAACAGATTACACTGAATATTTTTCATCTGCCTGAATTATTCCATAGAATCATATTAATATATTTTGCAATTCAAACACTATTTACACATCCTATAGGTTCTAGGAGGCCTCCTTATAATTTACAAATTTAAAGAAAATGACAAGCAGGAAGAACCTCAAGATTCACATTAAATGAAACAAACTTTACACACTGTGATTTGAATTAAACCACCATCATGTGGATCCTAACCCAAGAGATAAGATAGCAATTCCATGTTTAGACAGACTAACTCAAACATTCACTCATTAAAATACCACGTAATGAGGCAGTGACAGGAGGCGGCCTTTAAGAAAATTAAAAACCAACTTCAGAGAGATCACATAGGTGTGAGCCCATCATGATGTAAACAGAAATTAAAATAAAATGTAAGTTCCTCCAAAGAACTTCAGTGGCTAAGAGGCTATTTGCATTGCAAAGTCCTCTGTCTACTGCATTCTTAAGAATTGTACCACTAAGATTTGTCAGTGCTATGGAGACACTTCAATTAAGGCTATGTGGTAGAGCTCTGTGTAAATTAATTAGTTGAGGTTACACAGACTTTCTAAATGAGGCTCTCTAAAACAGCCTCAGAGATATGCAAGATTTGCAAGGAATTAAAATTTAAATACAACTTACTAATCAATTCTTCTTGCTTTCACATTTCAATGACATTTGGTGCAATGATAAATAAGTCCATGAAAATACTACTAACCAAAATTTTATTTGCTTTCAATTGGAGCTAAAGGAAGGGACTTTCATTTTTACTTCTGATACTCAAGTTTTATTCCAGATTTTATCTAGACTTGTTGGCAAGAGTTTTCACATGATAACTATAATGAACTGGATCCATATTTACACGGAAAATGAGTCTATATTTGAAATTCACATATGCTACAACTAAATTAGCTATCTAGTAATTTCTATAAACAATGTCATAACAAAAATACAGATTTCATGCTCCTGCACTGAGACATTACTTTTTAAATTTTTTTATTATAATTCAGCTGAATAATAAAGTTTGACATGTTTTATTAAAGATAATATTATAATAACTTCCTTTCTTTAATTCAAAATACTAAGAAGATGTTTGCTGCAAATAATTTTGAAAACTATCAGAACCAAATGTCTGATAAATATTTTTCTTCAAAATAAGCAAAATCTATGCAGAAAATTTGTAAGAAGGTTGCATAATGGATCTTACTGTAAACTGAAAAAGGAAGAAATCTGAAATTTTCAAGATACCAGGAGCCTTCTAATTATGTACATAAGAGATACATGAGCTCTTCTGTAATCCTAAAATAAAGTCCCTACAGTCTCATTATAGTGATTGTGAAAAAAATTCATACTTGTTATACAGTGGAGATGATTCAGACATTTTTTAATGGCTAATTTGTTTCAAGAGCATGGACAGTGTATGTACAAATATATCTTTTGAGATTGTACCATTGAGAAGAGGCTGTCCTTCATGCACATCCTTCGATAAGACGGCACTGTAAACATCTTCAGGAAATCCAGTCTTGCATAATGCGATTTCACCAGAAGCCTCTACAGATGCCTGCAACAGAAGAAAAAAAAAAATGTTGCTACCTCCTTCAACTGAGAAACAGTCCACTTGGCATCCAGCCTCATTTTTTCAACTATCTTGTACAAACAGCCCCTTTGTTTCTGAAGGGTTACAATTAGAATGTAGAGGGCAAAGGGTTAATCTTTTTGATAACTGGAGTAGAAGAAACAAATCCCACTTGTCTAGTCCAGTCAAATCTAAATAATACACATTCCAGGTTCTTCTAAGGACTGACCATTTCCATTAAAATGGCCATTGTGACTGAAGAACTAGCAAGTGGGAGTGGAGTTGGGGGAGGGCCAAACAGCCTGGGGGCCCCACATATCCCCACTACTAACTGAAATTCTCATGAAAAAAAAAATGTGTACATTCAAGAATGCAGGTTTTTATATCCTCATCTAATTCTCAATGAAGTCTGTTTCAACATGCCCCCTTCATTAAAGAATGAAATTATACTAGACTTACTGCAGGATATAGGTTATTATACATACCAAGTCAAACCAAACAATCAAAAGTTTATGTTCTTCTAGTTTGAAGGACAAGGTTCTATCAAGCAATATCTATTATAAATAAAGATCAGTACACTGGTGTTTCTCTTTTTACACTTGAAATTAGAAAGTAACCAAGAATCTCCTGCTGCCATACACAATCTCCCTGCACTTAAAACTCCATTACACCGTGTGCTATTGTACTAACCCTCCAAGTCACTATTTCTGGCCCTACTAACTGGAGCACAGGACAATGTGCTTCAGCAGAACTCCAGAATCATTTACATTAATTACAGGAAGGACTTCCCTGCAATGATGGAGTTCCAAACACAGGAGGAGAAGAGCACATGAAGTGGCCTCATAGGCAGCACTACAAATAGTGCACTGAATCGAAAATTGAGAAAAAGAAAGGGAAGCCTCAGAAACAGAGATAACTCAGAACAGGTGTGTGGATGTAGCCATACTGTACAGCTTCATAATTAAAGGAACACTGGGATTATACATGTGAAGTTTTGCAAATATGTCACAAAATTCCAGACTATTCTCATAGTTAAATTGTTCTTTTCCAACCTGAGAAAATAAAGACAATCAATTTCAACTTTATTAAAGATCATACAATAGTGGAAAATGAGGCACTAGATTAGATCCATCAAATTCGTGGGCAGTTTTTAGTCTGTTAATGTGCAAGAGCAGATTATAAAAAAGTGAAGGATACAGAGAAACCAACCCCCATACACAGGGGTGAGCAGTACAATTTGGCAAATTTCAGTGACAATGAATGTGGGTGTATCCTACATGGTAGGCAAACTCCTGGGGAAACTTTCTGGTGAGCGCTCCAGGAGACACCGGCAGGATGTTCAAGGAAACATGATTGTAACACCAGGAACCTAAATGTCCATCACCAGGAGAGTGTACTAATACATTTTCACAAAGACATAAACATGGAATATCCAAAAACATTCAAATTGAAGAATTAAGGCTACATTTATCCACAGGGCTACCTCTCAAAAACAAACCAAATCTAAACAAACAAAAAAGTTCCTTTAAAAGTTCTGGGTAAAACTGAAAGAGCAATTTAATTATAAACCAACCTAGGAATGCCTATTGTTTTTAGTAAGTTCAAAAGCCTATTTCTGTGACATTCCAAATTCAAACTGAAGGCCAAGTATGCATCATAGGAATCTTGCCAAAAAAGTAAAAAGTATGATTAATGATTCTGTTTATATAAAATTTAAACACAAAAGATAATAAAATGTTATGGACACATACACATGTAGAAAGAATATAAATACACACAAGACAGTGATCGTAGCTACCCCTGGGAAGGGAAAAATAGAGAAAACATCAGAAGGATTCTACAGATAGCTTTAAATTTACCTGTAATAATTCATTTCTTTTCAAAAAAGAATCTGAAGCAAACAAGGTAAAGTGTGAAGGTCTACATAGGCACAGGGTTATAAATCATATTACTCTGTACATGTCTTATTTGTTCTCTATATTTCATCACAAAAAAGAAAATATTAGGAAACAATTGAGGAGTAACAAGTGAGGCTTCCCGTGCCATCAAGTTGGGGACATGACCAGACGTCATGATACTTGGCACCTGCAATTACCCAGGCATGATCACCAGCCTGGAACAGAGCAGGCACTCAATAGGGGAAGTTTTGCACTTAGCTGACCAACACAAATCCAATAAAGGGAACGCCCCCAGTTTGCCACATTACATTCACAGATGGGTTGTAAAACTGTGTTCTACTGCCATATTAGGGGTCTGCCTCTTCTCTAGCAGGGGACTCCCAAAGAGGAAAGCTATGCCAAGGCCTACCCCAAGGAAGTAGGTGATAGGAGAGCTGGGCAGGGCAGACTGCCAGAAGCAAACAATGGCAGGCAAACTGCAAAGAGGGGTCACATTTCAACCTGGGCATGAGACTGGGACAGCCTGCTGTTTTATAGGGAAGCACTGAGATCAATGAAATGTAAAGACTAAAGGAAGACCTGAAGCTTCCCTTCAACCACAGGACTGGCATCTATCTAGCTTCCCAGCAGATCTGCCCTGAGGAAAGAATTAGCAGCAAGGGGACTCTGGTCCAAACCCACAGGAAGGGGATCTCCAGCCTCAGAAAGAACATCAGGAATACGGTGGATGTTCATTTCTGATGCTCAATATCCCACTACTTTCATAAAAAGGAATTTCTATCAACATGTTACCTGCTACCTATCCTCTCTGTGCTCATTTTCCTCACAATACAAAAGTGTACCTACCTGCCTAGGTTGACTATGAGAACTACCAAAACAATATTTGCAGAATACATCTCTAACAAATCTTATCTACTCACCATAAAGACCCATGGAGGCTCTGCACTACTTTGAGATTTTGATAATCATTTTATGTAGCCAAAGACTTTTCTTAATTCTTCTTCCTCAAAACAAAAATGGATCCACAAGATAATATGCTATTATTCATCTATAACATGTTTTCAGTCTCCACTGAACATTAAAATATTTACTTCTCTCCACTAATTTTTTTTATAGTATCTCTTCTTAGTTTCCCAGTCCAAAGTAACAAAACTAATATGTTCAACAAACAGGAAGAACTCAAATAAATAAACTCTTAAGAGTAGAGGTACTGAAAAAAAAAAAAACTGGAGATACGGAAAGCTCACTTTATGCCAACCATTGTGCTAGTAAATCCATATCTCATTTAATTCTCCCAGCCTGAGGCTGGGACTGGTACTAGGTCTGAGATTGGCAAGGAATCACAGAGCTGGTAAGCAGAATCTATCCAGGAATGTTAAATCCCCTCTCGAAGCTTCTGATGGTAATTGGCTTTGGAACACAGAAAGGTTCTTGAGGCAAACCAATAGCTACAGTTCAAATACTCTACAATAGTAGTTCTCAACTAGGAAGGGGAGTCGACCCCAGGGAACATCTGGCAGTATCTAACCACATTCTTGGGTATGTGCTTTGGAGTGGGGTGCTAACTGGTTTCTGGTGGGTGGAAATCAAGGATGCCACCGACCTTTATACCATTCCCAAGATCCACAACAAAGAAGAATGCAGCCTAACATATCAATACAGCCAAGGTTAAGGAATACTGTATACAGTGACTTAAGGAAAAGGAGCATTCATTTCACCATTTAACAAGCTGCATAGGTGAGAAGCGCACTATTTCTTCAAATAGCCCATAAAATTCTTGCTGGGACACCCTCCTTTCCCAAAAGCCAAAACTCAGCCCCTGTGGTTTATTCCAACATTAACTGATCACTCTGCCAGGCCCAGGATGCAGCTCTAGAAATTGAAAAAAAAGAGGAAATCTCTCCCCTCAGCAAGTTCACAGTGGATATAAAGAAGAGGTTGTAAATAACACACATTTCCCTATATCCGAGCAGCTGGTCACCTAGCTTTTGCTGTAAACATAATAAATAGTATCTCCTATTTTCTATAAAGCAGTAAATATTTTAGGCTTTGCAGGCCATGGGGATCCCTATTGAAAGTGCCCAGCCTTACTACTGAAATGCAAAAGCAGCGTTAGACAACCAGAAAACACGTGAGCATGGCCATGTTCACTCCAATAAAATTTTATTTAAGAGCACTGGAACTTGAATTTCACTTAATTGCGAAGTGTCAAAATTATTTTTTTTTCCTTTTTTTTGAAATACCATTTGAACATTTAAAAATGTGAAAATCATTCTTGACCATACCAAAACAGGCCATAGGACTAGAGGTTACAGATTCTTAGAATAGTATAAATTTTATACAACGTTGCAATCTCACTTAATTCTCACAAGAGTCCCCTAAGGAGGGAAAAATCATCAGCATTTTACAAATGAGCCAATAGGTTCTCACACACAGGGAGATACCCTCACATCCAAGAAGAGGAAGAGGAAGGACTCCGTAGTCTTTCAAAGTACAACAAATAATTAGGATTCTCTCCAGAAACATACTAAATATCCATGCCACTGCAAAACAAGTAAGACCCAGCCCCTGTCCTTATGGAGATCAGGCTGAATGAGGCGGTGGTTATAAGAAGGGCCCAGGGAAGAGGGTCAGGGCACCCCAAGCAGAGCCCTGGTGTAGCAAGGTGGGGGAGGAGGTGGGGGCAGGAAAGCCATACCAGGCACTCACTGCTTAAGTTAAAATGAGGCAGCAAGAAACAGGATAGCGCCCGGGAATTATAATGAGTTCAGTGTCGCTGGAGTCCAAGAAGCAAGGCAGGAAGTCAAGAGTTGAAGCTGGAGAGTTAGTTGGGGTTAGATGGTAGATGGCTGGGGGCTTGGGGTTATTCCCCTGGTTATGGGGAGAGGAAAAGAAACCAGGAGAGTACAGACAGATTGTATTCAAGAGAGAATCCTCTGACTGCTTTGTGGGAAATAGGGTGGGTGACAAGTGACAGCCAGGAGACAGCTTAGGACACAGACTTAAATCAGGGCAGGGGCTGCAGGGACAGAGAAGGGGCAGATTTTTATCAATATGCAGACAATGAAAATCAATAGGGCTTAGAGCAGGGAGTCACAGTGGGAGGGAGGGAGGAAATGATGTCCTCCCCCCTATTTCCAGCTGAGTGACTGTGAACACGAGTGCCACAAACTAGAAAAGATAATCGCAAAATTATAATGCCAGGAACAAAGTGCTAAAGAAGCAGAAAGAAGGGGATGATAAATCTGCCCGTGGAAGTCAAAGGAGACTCCATAGCTAAAGTGACATTTAGGCCCTGACTTTAGAGATGATTAAAAATTTGCCAGGAGAAAGAAGAGGAAGTTGAAAAGAGCGTCCCAGGCAAAAAGGTACAGCAGAATAAAGCCCCTGTTGATTTATGTGGAGCTTGCTGTTCACCAGAACAACGCCCATGTCGCCGCTTCATTCGCTGCTGATTTGGGGTCTCTAGGAACAATGATTGTCATTTAACCCTTGGAAATTTGACCTCAATAATTACTAATTCTAGCCTTTTTTTTTTTTTTTTTTAGTTCTTCCTCCCAGCTTTCTGCATCATGAAACTCTAATGAGACACTCCAGTGTCTTCATAAAACTGCAACTCAGATACTGAAGACTGGGTATACCATGTGCCAGACGTGACACTTCCGACAGTCTCAGAGCTGTATGCTGAGCGCCTGCCTGAGAAGGGACAGTGGAGTGTTTGGAGCTTGGACTTCTAATATTTCCCACTGCCTGATGCTGAATGCCAGCCATCAGTACTGTCCATGAGACCCTGGAAAAGCCATGCTTTCCCCCAACTGTAGAGGTGTAAGAAAGATAGCACCTAGGCATAGGGCAGCTACGAGGATTCATGAGTTAACATGTGTAAAGCTCTCAGAAGAGTGCCTGGCGCCAGGTCATTCAATGTATCAGCTATGAGTCACAGTGGTCCCAATACCATTAGGACACCAAGGATCTGGCTTGTGGTATGTCTGTCACGTACCCTAGCACACCACTGGGGACATTTGTTTAAGATACAGATTCTTGGAACCCAAGACTCACTACCAAAGAATCTCAAGGAATGTGGTAGATAAGCCTGAACATTTAACAAGTGTCCTTGTGCGTGTGGGAACACACATCCAGCTCTCATCTCCACCTCCAGAAAACTTTCTAAACTCCAGAGACAGCGCTCCAACATTTCGGCTCCAGTCTTCAAGTCTTAATAACTTGGCAACAATTTGGAATAAAGAAAAAATGACTTACTGGGCACAGTGGCACATACTTGTAATCCCAGCAACTAGGGAGGCTGAGGCAGGAGGATTGCAAGTTCAAGTCCAGTCTCAGCAATTTAGTGAGACCTTGTCTCATGATTTAAAAAAAAAAAACAAACAAAAACAAAAACAAAAAAGGGCTGGGAATGCAATTCAGTGGTTAAGTGTCCCTGGATTCACTCCCCACTACTCATTCTGTTCATTCTGTTACTGGAAAACGATGCCTTTTGATTGTGTGGTTTTGTTCTTAATGGGGACATCACCCCATCATTGCCCATCCTTAAAGTGATTCATCCTTAAAATGACAAGCAGTGGGTAAGTCCTCGCAGACTACCAGGGCGAAATTCCTGCTGGTCAGAGGATCTGAACTCATTTAGTGCCGCTCCCTGCTCTTACACAATCAGCTCACCTATCTTGAGTTTCAATTTCCTCTTACAAGTATTTGCTCTACTCTTCCCGGGCTGAAGATCGACCTCCTTGTCTAAAAAGGCAGGAGTGTAATAGGAGTTGAGGAGTTCTGCTTGCCTGTGGGTATTAGACTCTCTAGTTCTGAACTTGACAGTGACATGGTTTTTTGTTCTTGTTAAATTTTTTTTCATACTGCCTCGATCCTGTGAGCTTTCAAGCCCTGAGTCCATGACTTTTTTAGGTTCCTGTTATGATTATTCTTTGTTATACTCCTCCTTGGTCACTGGATCTTGCTTTCCAGTTTCCTCCAAGTCACTCCTAAATCCAACCTCTTAAATACTCCATGTGAAGCCCACAATGGACTGGCTCTTCAGTCCGCCTGCCTCTCCACTTTCTTCTTGATCAAGATCATTTATGACTATTGGCTAAAAAAAATGTCAGCCCACACCCAAAGAGAATCATTATCTTTTCTTTCTAGTCGGGATGACTGCTTAACTAAAGCCTAAACTATGTTATCACACCTCTTCATCCATCACAGGTTTTCCAAAAAGCATCCTTCTCTTCCTTTTTCCCTATCAGATATTCTATGGGCATAATCTAATAACAAGTAGATTATCCTGCAGCAGATGATCAAATGCAGGCAACAAAGCTGAAGCCAATTTCAATGTGTTTGCTGTCCTTCCTCTTTATGAAAAGAAAGGCAGTTCTGTGGGCACAGAGTTAAGACTGAGAGGTGTGGGGCAAACCTGCTTAGGTTTAAATTCAGCCCCCTGCCCATGACCTGTATGACCTTGACAAGCTATATAACATTATCTATGCCTGGGCTTATTCCTCTACAATAAGAATAACAACAAATAATAGCTAAAAGTGCAAACTTTGCACAAAGTCCTGAGTTCAATCCCCAACACCACACAAACACACACAAAAAAAGGGTGCAGGCTTTGTAGGATTATTGTAAAGAGTATAAAGGGCTTAAAAATAATTCCTGATTCACTGCAAAACAAGGGATAACTATTATCATGTTTTTGCTACTGTTTTTGTTGTGGAGTCCTTATCTCTTTGCTTTGTAAGTACCTGAGAAATATTTTAAAAGAAAAAAGGTAGGGGGGCTGGGAGTGTATATAGCTTAGTGGTAGAGCAATGCTTAGCATGAAAAAGCTCTGGGTTCCATCCCTAGTAGCCCAAACAAAACAAAACGAAAAGCAGGAAGATTATAAAGAAATCAACTTCACAGGGGGAAAGTAAAAATATTGGTTCAAAAAACCTGAGTAAAAAAAGCACAAGTGGAATTCTTTTGATAATATGTGATTTGTGGGTTAAAGTTAGGGGGCGGCAAAGGGAGGGGAAATGACCATGACAGTACTTTTATTGTGCAGGGATGTCTTCCAGATGATGTAGGCAAATGTAAACAATTAAGGAAGGCACTGTTAAAGTGGTTAGTTGGGTGCATGGCAACAGAATAATGGAACTTTTCAAGACCAATTCCGCATGACTAATTTTTTTATTTTTTAATCCAATTTATCATCATAAAATTGCATTTGCCAAATTCTCTACATTTCACAGGATTCCATCCATGATGTTGGAGGTTGTGCTAAGAAGATTATTCAAGAGCTCCTGTCACTCTTTAAAGACTTCCTCTGTGTCAGTAATGCCATTGATGACACTTTGAATTTCATATCCCTGAAAACACGCTTAAAATGTGCAGCTTAACCCTGAACGACTTCAATATTTTTGTTTTGTCATGTACGATTCTGGAGGGAGAGCACAGCATTTTGCACAGGTTCTTTGACACTGTGCCTTCCTGATGCACTCTAGACTAGTTCAGGTGCAAAGAATACCTATAAAAAACCCACCTAGTGATTTCTTACTTTGCTTCCACTGTATAACTCAGATGTGTACACAGATATCTCAAGTATTCCACTTTTTATTTTTCTGGTTGCCATTTCTTTTACTCAAGTAGGAACAAAGAGACTAGTCAAATCATAGCATTGGTGCTAGCACAGGAACGTGACAACCCTGCAGAAATTAACTCTCAGCCAGTAGACAGCACTACAACACCTCAATGGACAGAAGTCTGAGTCCAACATATAAAATGTGGTTTAGAGTGGAGCTTACTAAAGCTTAGAACGATATGTAAACCTACATTAAATGTGGGTCAGGTCAGGGAGATCTGTGCAATGCCATACCTACTCTGTCTAGGTGAAGGAAGGCTTCCCAGGCTTCCAGGCTTCATGGAGGGGCCTCAAAAGACAGAAGCTTAACGTGAAGAGTAGTAGACGATTAATGGAACGGGTAGCAACAATGCACTACAGATTCAGCTGGCTTCAATGAAAGTTTGACACAATCATTACATAGTGGTGCAGACAGCTGTGCTATTAAACTTCCATTAAAAGTTCTAGAAGTGCCTATGGCAATTCCAGAAGAGATGGTCAAACCCTGCTTAGATTGATTCTGTCCCATCAACTCATTACACTCGCCAGAAACTGCAACATGCTTATATGTAATATTCAAAATGTCATCAAATAGTACTTGGCATTAGACTGCACTTACGATCAACTTGGGAATTCTTTCAACTAAATACAATGAATATCAATAAGTGCCAATATTCATTGAGTGTTTGTGATGGCATGAAGGTATCTACAATGCCTTCCATGCATGGTAACCTAAACAAATCCCCTAACAATCCCATGAGGTAGGTACAATTAGTAGAGCCATTTTTCAGGCAAAGAAACAAACAGAGGAAATTGCCCTCAGTCATTTTAGCTAGTCAACTTGGGGATGATATTCAACCCACCACCAAAGAACTCTATCACCTTTAACCCTTCATAGCCACCAAAAAATGTCACCAGGAAAGCATCCATGAATAATGACACCTAATACCTAATTGGCTGAGGACTAGTCATCATCCTTTGTGAAATCAGACCAAGTGAAAAATCTGCCTTCTTCCATGATTAACTGTTCCCAGAATATAATGATCACATACAATATGTCATGTCACATAACACAGGATATATGAGAATAAAACACTTTCAATGTTCATGATGGAAAGAACTGAAGTGAAAAGGTGATCTGAACCAAAACTTCTAAAACCGCTTCATTGTTAAGTGATCCAAATCAAAGCCCAAAGCCCAAGTTTCCTTACACTGAGATTCCTCTAAAAGTACACATGGAAAATTATAAGTATCTGTCATGGCTAGTGTATTAATTTCCAGTGGCAATTCGGATGAGGGGATAATCACAGTCTGTGATAAACTCCTTGTACACTCTCTGTACTCTGGGGTTCCTCACATTCATGTAATTAGGCCTGATTCACAAAACCTGGAGCATGGTTTCACTTTTTTAAAAACAGTTGCAGATGTTTATAGTCCCCAAAACTCTGATTTAATTTGAATAGCTAGCCATAGCGATGATTTACTTAATTCTGGGTCCTTGATAAGATAAACACAACATAATTATAACATTATTCTTATGAGAAAATATCTTTTATGGCACAGCTTCCAAAAATGCACTTCAGTGAAAGGAGGGCAGTGTCATTAACTTGGAGTTCAAAACCATTCCTTAACTTGCTCCAGAAGCAACATCCTGTCTAGTGGAGTTCTAATAGATCAAGCCATAAGAAGCAAACGCACAAGCCCTGCATGCTAACTGAAGGGCTTCGGGGCTCAGAGTTTAAGCTCCAGTTTCAACCCAATAGCCAAGGACTAGCAGTTTCCATCCATGGATATTGTGAATGACTTAAGTCTGGCATTTCTGAGTGCCAGTTCTCAAAATATAGGTATGTACCTCCAGGAGTCCCCAAATCCTTCCAGGGGATCTGCAAAGGCCAAACTACTTCCATAATATCCTAATGTTACTTTAATTTTCCACTCTCATTCTCTCGGAAGGGTAAAGTAGACTTTTCCAGAGGCTATGTGACGTGTGTTACCTTAACACAATAAATGAAGAAGCAGATAAGTTCTGTCTTAACATTTAGCCAGACAATAAATAAACTGAAAAATGTAGAAGCACAACATTACTCCTCTTCCTCCTAGTTTTATATTTCTGGACAGTGTAGTCATTTTTTTTTTCATAAAAATTAGTACTTACACTACACAGGCAACGGGTTTAATATTTTTAAATGAATTAATAAGCATCATAATTTCTCTATAGAAATTGATATTGATAGACATTACCCACATTATAAAAATTCACTGGAGAATTCAATAATTTTTAAGAATGTAAAAGAGTCCGGAGACGAAACAGTTTGTGAACTCCTGCGCTAGAGAACACAGGGATGGACTGAATTTGCCTGAAGGCTGCATCTGAAAGAACAATCTGGACAGCTGGTGCCCAACCTGTCCCCTATACCTCCCACTTGGGAGTCACAGGCCCTAGGAAAACAAGTGTGGTGATCTCATTTTACATGCTGGGAGTTCGCAGATCCCCTACAGTGTTTGGGGGGAGGGGTGCATTTGGGATTCTGGGATTCAGTTTCAGCAAGGAGATGTGCCCACAGGGCAGTGCCCACTCCCTCCAGCCTTGCACTTATCCAAACCATGGTGGTATCTGCCTGTCCTGTCTCCTGACTCTTCTGACTTATTTTCACTTGCTTCAAAACTCAGGCAGGGAAGAGAGGTCCTATTCAGTGGGCCCCTTCAAAAAGACTCCAGCATTTGGTGAACTATCTGGGGATAGAATTGAGAAGAGGAAGTCCAGTACTGGAGGAAAGACTGGGACTTCTGGCAGAGGAAAACGGGTGCATGACTCAGGCCCTGCATGTTTTTCAACTTGGTGGTTTGCAGCCTTGATTGTGCACTGCGGCTGGTTTTTATAGTTGGGCAGGTGGCTTTTAACATCAAGAGACTTTAATTCGTAAACCACAGGGTGTTTTGATCTTTATGTGTGACCACAACTTAGGGTGGTTTATTCTTCAGAAAAGTGGTTGTTAGAGAAGTAGGATCTAGAACAAAAATAGTGGACTTTGGGATAGGCCACAGGGTCTTGGAAAAAGAGTCAGGATGCACAGTAACCTTAGCCAATGTTATACACATCCGGGCAAGAGCTGCTGCAGCCTGGCCTTGACAAGGATCTGAGGGAGTTCAGACTTCTGGAGTTGCCCCCAACCACATTAAGCAGGGGCCAATGAGGTACAGAAAAACAAGGTAACTTCAATATCTACTGCCTAAAGACTAGTGAGCAGTACAGTATATACAATTTTTTAAATGATAATGAGCTCAAGAATCCTAGCAATAATCTCACTGTAAATTATTTCTTTTTTGAATTTTTTTAATTAATTCATTTATTCTAATTAGGTATATATGACAGCAGAATGCATTTTGATTCATTGTACACAATTGCAACACAACATTTCATTTCTCTGGTAGTATAGGATGTAGCGTCGCATCATACGTGCAGTCATACATGAATCTAGGGTAATGATGTCCATCTCATTCCACCATCTTTCCTGCCCCCTTTGCCCAATCAAAGTTCCTCCATTTTTTTCATGTAAATTATTTCTGACAAGTCTATGAGAGCTGCAAAGCATTGGCCTGCCTCAGCTTCAAATGTCACTCTGCATTCAGGAAAAGGAGCTCACATCTTGAATTGTCATGGCTTGACCACAGGCTTAAGGTCCAGCACCCACCAAGTGGTCTGGATGGCCTTTATAAATGAAAGAGAAATCTAGTCTTGCAGAAGGCCTGCTTTTGGCCAAAACAAGCCCATGAATGGCATGGAAAGGGCCAGTATGGCAAGAAATTGAAAACACCCTGCTCCAGAGAGAGCTTATCACTAGTCATCCACAGATGGAGCCCACACTGGTGCCAGCACTGCTGTCAGACTCAAGCGGCTTGAAGGCAAAGGAGGTCGGAATGTGCTGGTTGTGAACTGAAACTCAACTGGGAGAGACATCCAGTGGGAGGTCAAGCTTAGCACCTGGGTTGGGTGAGAGGAAGGGGGAATCCTCATGTGCACACCGTTCTCTTTCAGAGAGGTGACATTTGGGTTACTGCTATCATAGTTCAAGGTTCAGAAATGACCCATGGTACCCATCTTCTCTGATGCTTAGGCCTTCCAGCATCCAAGAAAGGCTGAAACCGAGAACATTTTCTCAGCCCATTCTCAGCATTTCCCCCAGATGGCATGGCCTCTCTTTCTACTAAGATCTTTGAAACATGTAGCATAGGCTCCAGAAACCAGTTTTGTGTGTTCTAACTCTTCCAAGAGCAGGTACTGGTTTGCCTTCTAACTCTGTAGGCTGCAAGACGATTGCTGTGATCATGTGAGATGCCCCATTAAGATCTGGGACTCTAAAAAGTGAAGCTATAGCTCTTTTAAGACATCAATAAATTGAGAGTAAGACAATCTTGACAGACATCTCTACCTTTGGAAGAGTCATCTTGCTTTGGCATGAGCCCACAGGTTAAAAATCATGGGCACAATGGCTATTTCAAAATCTGGATTCAATGGCATAGAACCCTTATTCTCTACATGTAGTAGAAATTACACTAGCAACAATACTTGTGAGCTCTATCTATCACCTCATTGGTGAGTTTGGATAAAACATAAAGCATACAGAATAAAGTCTCTTCATCAGCTCTTTTCTGCCGGGAGCAGCCTACAGCCAATCAGTTCAAGTATTATTAAGTTGCAGTTCTTAAAGGGCAACAAACCCGGTAGAAATGGTCCAAATCCTGCACTGTCAAAAATGGAAGACAATGGGTAACTGGAAACATCTACCCACATTCCCCAGCCTTGTCCTTATCAGAAAAAAAAAAAAAAGTTATATTTTTGTTCTCATTTGAATTTAGATGGATGAGAAGTACTATTTTTATACCCTTTCAAAGACAACAAAATTATTCTAAAAAATCACAAATTTACTTAGTGCTCCAAGGCTCAGGCTAAAAGATCAAAGGAAGTCATGCCAAATAGCATGGCTATGCCACCAGGAAGGCCATGGCCATGAGCCCTTTAGGCTGGCTTGATGCTCAGGGTATGAGAGCAGACAACCAGGACTTTATAAGAGCCTGGGGAAGCCAAGAGCTGAGAACAGAAAGTTACATGTACTCCTGGATTACTGAGTGAGTACAGTTCTGGGACAAACTACTATAAGATCAGGAGGGACAGTAATTTATAGAAGGAACCACAAAGCATTAATTAGATACTTGCATCTATTTAAGTCAGCACCAAAGAGCTATATGGCCATTCACAGGAATCGCTTGCTTCCGTGGTAATCTATCTTGCACTGAACTCAATCTGTTAGATCTTCCCATTCATTAGGTTAAAGTTTTCTCCCAGAAACTGAGATCCTTTAAGTCTTCACTCTAAAGTTCAAATCCAGTGCGAGGGAGTGGTGGGGGACTTATCTAGCATGCATGAGGTCCTAGCTTCCATTCCCAGCACCACAAAAAACTAAAAAAAGCCCAAATCCTTTTGCTTCCATTGGGTTTAGTGTTTTGCAGATTTCCAAGGAACTTCTTCTTCTTTTTTTTTTTTTTTTTTTGTGAAACTTCTTGAGTAATTACCAGAAAGGTGTAACTCAGTTCAAGCCCTCTGCCACCTCTTTGCTAGCTGTGTGTTTTGGTGAGTGATTTTAACCTGGCTCCGGTTCAGATGTTTGTGAAGCAGATAATGGTAACAATGACCATCTATAACAATGCCTACCTATCTGCAGGGAAAATAGGTGAGGTTAGATTACATGAAACAATGCAGGTGAAGGGCTTATTCTGGCACACAGTAAACACAGTGAGCAAATACTAGATTCAATCAGCTTTCAAGAAGACTCGTAATCCTTGGAAACACCTTCATACAAGCCATGAAGGATGATGTTAGGCAAAGGGAATGGCCAGCAAGGCCAAGCTACAGGGAAGCTATGAATTTTATTCAAGAGGCGAGTGTTCACTTGACTGAAGGAAAAAAAGCCAAAACAAACATAAACCTATCTTCAAACTCAATAACCAGGAAAATTCAAATTAAACATACAAACAAACAAAAAGAGCTACTACTATACAGTCCATAAAAAAATTAATTTGATTATAATGAGTATCTAAAATTATGGGGAAAAGGTATGTATGAAGTGCTGGTGGACCAATTCAGAAAACATTCTTGCACTGGCTAGTAAAGATAAACATGGGGCTGGGACTGTGGCTCAGTGGTAGAGCATTTGCCTAGCATATGTAAGGCACTGGGTTTGATCCTCAGCACCAATAAAAATAAATAAATACATCTACAACTAAAAATTATAAAAAAAAGACGAATATGTGCATGGCTTGCAATCCAGCAATTCTACTCATAGGTACAGGTACAGAGTAGAACAGTGCTCTCACATTGGGGCTAGACACAGGAATGCTCAGAATACTGTGGACTTACTGAATCAGAAGCTCAAGGGGAAAGGTTTGTTTTAGTAAGTTTCCTGATGATTCTAACATAAGCTAAAGTTTGAAAAACACAGCCCCAGAGTATTCAGGGCATTCTTGGTATCCCAGGTGACATGTATAGGAATGTTGATAGCAGCAAAAATCTGAAATTACACACCCAGGTCCAGCGACAATAAACCAAATAAACAAGCTGTACCATATCTATAGCAAGCAACGCTCGCTCTACATTAAGGAAATGAACAAATTATAGCTTCAGGACTCAACTGAATGAATCTTACCGGCATAATGCTGAATAGAAAGAGCAAATCACAGAAAAATACATGACTTTATGTACATATATATATACACACACACACATATGAGCTTGACACATTTATACATCTATGCATGAGATATATACATATATAAAACATTTCTCTATATATACGTATTTAAAGAATTATATACATAGATGACTAAGCTATAAAAGAAAGCAATTAATAAATATTAGAAAAATCAGGATCATAGTTATCTCTGAGAGGAAGAAGGAAAATGGGAGCAGTATTCTGGGGACTTCCAAGGTAGGGGCAATATTCTATTTCTTAACCTGGCTGGTAGCTAATATGAATATATTTATATAATTTATTCTCAAGTGTATATGTGTGCCTTATATATTTCAAATCAAAGTTTTCAAAAAGGGTAATCTTAGAACATACAAAAAAGAATAGAAATAGGAATCAAGTTACTTTAGTTTTTTTTTTTTTTTCACTTGAATTCAAATACATATTAAACCTGGGAAGACAAGCTCTGACATCTGTCTACTTGCATGTGAATTCCAGCACTGTCACTGAGCAAAAGAAACATGGACACATGAGCTAACCCATCCATGTTTGGTGTCCTCATATATAAAATGAGTATAATGCTTTAGAAAATTAAATAAATTAATACATGTTTACATGCTTAGAACTGTACCTAGAACATAGCGATTTGGCAAAAATAATAGCTATTATTAGGGTGGAATTATATGAAGCTAAAAGCAACATTTCCCGTATTTAATTGCCAACAAATCAGCATCTATGAGAAGAATGATTCCACCTTCACTTTTTGCAGATGCTGTGCTGATACCATCTACTCAACCCTCTCCTCTATGGGGTCCTCAATGTTATGTTAAATGTATTCAGAGATTGCATAACTCGGGTTCCAGTCCAGTCTCAATACAAACATACATATACATGTGTACATGCATGCATGAGTCCATGCCAGGATATTCAAGAAATAAATCAAAAAAGGAAGAGATCTAGAGAAGACACCAGAACAATTCCTGCCCAATTGCCTACTACTTCCAAATCAAATCACTAGCAGAATAACACTCTATATACATTAATCCTTTTCCCTAATTATATAGGTGGTGGCATTGTATCAACCTAGGTAACATCTGTTAGAATTTAAGAAGGGTTGTTAAAATATGTTCCTTTCAATTATGGTTTCCAAGGGTGGTCCAAGGAACACTGGTGATAGATCATCCATGCAGAGCTTAAGTCAGCCAGCTATAATATTGAATATAGAACAAAGCCTTCACACATTAAGTCCTTAAATCTACCCAAATAATTACATTTCCCTTGACTGTGTTTGTGTAAAACAAATGGTACTGACCAGGTCCCCAAATTTTCAAAGATCTAACATGTCACTCACTGCATTAAAGTATTTTTCTATCACACATAGACCCATTTACTTGCATTGTAATCCCATGGTAATACTGATTATCCCCACTTCATAAATGGGCATACTAAGTTACAGAAATGTCTTATATGTTGACAACATTCACAAGACAGACAGATGTCAGAGCCAGGGAACCAATGCAGGACCTCTAGCTCCAGAGTGCTCTTTCTTAACCACTATACTACACTGCCTCTCTAGACTCTTAGATCAGGTTAACTGAATAGAGAACAAAGACAGTGATCCCAAAACACATAGAAATCTTATGCTTCATAAAGAAATCTTTTCAGTTAAAAAAATAGAAATTTTATTTGATAAATGAGAAAAATGTGTTGTTGTGTGTATGTATGTTATAGATATATAAAATCTTAGGGAAAAAAAATAAAGCAAGACCCCCTACTTCACACCACATACAAAAATAAATTTCAGGGAAGTAAAATATCTAAATGTGAAAATATAAATAAAGTAAAATTTGATATAGCATGAAGTTTCCGAAAGCTGTCAGTTTATATCTTGGCTCTCCCACTAGAATAGTATTTCATAAAAACATTATATATATAAATATATATAACATATATATTTATATTTTAATAATGAAGAATCAACATTAAGTAAAATATGAAATTGAAATCTTGACAATATCCATTATACATGCAAATACAGTAATAAAAACCATAACTAATTTTCAAAAATTATTTTAATTTCATCCTAAAATATTGTAAATAATGTGCAGAGTAATCCATTATTATCTACATTTAAATATACCACAATTTCCCTTTAAAACAAAGCCCCATCAAGAAGGTCTCAAATAAAGGGAAAGACCATAAACCAAACCATACATTTAACTCAGTTTCATTTACAAGGTACTGAAATCAATTTATAAATTAAATCAATGGTTATGACATTTGTCCCCAAAGGTTTTTATTTACCTGTCAGAGAAGATAGAACTGTAAATAAAATTTAATACTGAAAATATACACGCTGTATATAAACAATTACTTCTATAGTTAAAAGAACATAAATAATGTGTACAGGCTAAAGCAAGCTTAAATAAAAACTATATATCAATAAGCTAAGTCCACAAAAGAGTACAATCTTCCTAAATATAGTAAAATAAAGTCCACGCATGTAAGAATATAAATAAATTAGAGCTGTCATGAAGCAAACAGACCTCTGGTGGGCAACTAACTATGGAATTTAATTTCTTCATCACTGGGCACAGACTCCTCCATCTACCCTCTAGACCTAACATAGACCCATTATAAACAAACAGAAAGGGCTCAAGAAAGAAGGATCTCTGCCAGGTGTGGTGGTACACACCTGTAATCCCAGCAGCTCAGGAGGCTGAAGCAGGAGGATTGCAAGTTGAAAGCCAGCCTCAGAAATTTATGGAGGTCCTAAGCAATTTGGCAAGATCCTATCTCTAAAAAGGGCAGGGGGTGTGGCTCCGTGGTTAAGTGCCCCCGGGTTCAATCCACAATATCAAAACAAAAAGAAAAGAAAAGAAAAAAGAGAGAGAGAGAGAGAGAGAGAGAGAGAGAGAGAGAGAGATCTGGACAAGGATGAGCACTTTGCAACCCTCCCAGCTTCTCAAATGTTGTTTTGCCATCCCCCTCATGCCCCACAGATCTACTGGGGATTAAACCTTGGAGTGCTTAACCAATAACCTACATCACCAGTCTTTTTAAATTTTCTGTTTTGAAACAGGGTGGCACTATGTTGCTGAGGATGGCCTGGAATTTGTGATCCTCCTGCCTCAGCCTCCCATGTCTCTGGATTATAGGTGTGCACCACTTCGCTCTGCTAACTCAGATCTTTAAAAAAAAAAATGCTACACAAATGCAAAAGAGGGTCAACTGTACCCAAATGTATGCTGAAAAGCCAGAAAACTAACAGTGCGGGCATTATAAGCCCCTTCGTGGAAGCTTTATGAAATTAAAAGCATGAATAAAACACTGGGTAGGCCTTTGCTGAAAATTGGGTCACCAGTAAGCTCAGAGAAGGTATTAAGAAGCATCATAAATAGATTAGAATCTGTTAACACCCAAGTCTCCTGCATGGAAACTTCCAGTCAGAAAGATATTTAGTTCTTTGCTTCTAGTCTCTTTCTGATAAAAGGAAGAGCAAGAAAGGCTGCAACTTACAGAACTCCAAATGTCTTTGGCTCCCGGCTTCAGCAATACTGGCCAATTACCAGACTACAGAAAAAGACATCCAAATAGGAAAACACACAAAAGGTGTTAGTGGCTTGACACCACAAATGTGCAAGTGACCTTTAGCTGCAATGTAACAATTAATCTTTTTTTATTATCAATTTTCAACTTCTTTAACCTCCCAGATATTTCTAGAGTGCCCATGAATCTTTCTTAATTTTGAGACTGTACAAGTATACATGACAGAAATATATGATTTCATGCATTACCTGGAAGATATCAAATACAAAACAATATGGTGCATGATTTCATAATTACAAGATAAAGCAACAATAATCTATGTTGTTAGAAATCAAGTAAATAGTTACTATTGGGGGATGGTTAAAGTTGGAAGGGGGTGCTTCTAGGTGGCTGGTAAAGTTGTTCTCATTCAATGCTGATAAAACATTATGTTCAGTTTAGGAACATTTAGTAGAATGCTCATTTATATGTGCAATTTCCTGAAATGCATTTGATGTTTCCATAAAATAAATGTGTGTGTCTGTGCATGTATGCATGCATGTGTGTGTATGATCTGAATTTTGAATTCCATTAAATATGAGGCTGCAAGATATTAGAACCTAATCTTTGAGAAGTTGATACCAAATAGCTTCTACCAGGGATGAATGTCATAAAGCTACAAAAAGCCAATATTCTGGCTTTACACAACAAACTTTATTTACTGGACCATGAAGTTATAAAGAATGAACTTCAGACTTTGAACCTTTGTGTTAACCAATTAAGACAACAAAGGACCAAAAAAAAAAATTTAAATGGTCACAATCTCTATTTAAAGAGTTATGTGAAGCAGGCATGGATTATATCTTTATTTAACTTAATAAATGAATTGTTTCTTAGTAATTTATTTAAGTTTCACTTAATAGCTTCCCAACCAACTAATAAACATTTTGTGCAAGATTACAGAATTACAGACAAGTCAGGTATATCCATTCACTCACAATAGGTCAAGTTACAAATAAAACCGTTCTAGGTTTTCTCAACAGCAAACAAATGAGTATCTGTTAGTTACTCCACAGAATATTTACAGGAAATTTTCATTATTTGCAGTAAATCCTGTTGAGATGCAGACATATGTATTTTAAAAGACGCCAAATAACTTCATTTGTGGGGGAAAACAAGGTAATTCAAAATATTCAAACATGGAAAATGTGCCATTCAACATAAACGCATTTCAAAAATTGGTGGAGTCTCTTGAATTTATTTTCACAGTGAAATGATTTTCAAAAAAACGTGTAGTCTATAGATTAAGAGTTTAGGAACTTAAGTTTGAGGATTCACCCAAAAATATATATGTTTATATTATTTTTGAAGCTGGGTGCATTGGCACGTGTCTGTAATTCCAGTTACTCAGGAGGCTGAGGCAGGAGGATCTCAAGTTCAAGGACAGCCTCAGAAACTTAGGGAGACTTTGTCTATAAATAAATAAATGGGCTGGAGGTGTACTTCATTGATAAGAGTATCCCTGGATTCAATCCCCAGTACTGCACAAATATAATACATAAACTTCTGAGCATTTCTCAGCATGTTATTTATTGATCAACACAACTTGAAAACTTTCAAAAATGGGTTATGAGTCGTTTTGTTCAGTTTCTTCTTCTTTCTCCAAGAGAACTTTTAAAAGGTGAACAAACATCTTCATTAAGCATTACGTTTTGGCTTCAAACACCAAAAGAAAGCAAAATATTTAAGGTCAAGATTAAATAGAGAGTGTAACTCAAGAGTTACCTATAGAAAATAAAACATATAACTCAGAAGAAAGGAACTGAAACTGTTCACGTAATATCTATTCCCTAAGTAGTAGATAAAAAGGGTTGTAGCATGACGAAGGGGAAGAATTCTGTGCTCTGGAGTTGAGTTCAACTTTACTATGACAGTTTGGATTTCTAAACTGTCTAATTTCCAGTTTCACCATCTTTAAGACAAAAATAGAACCATCTATCTCAGAGGGTTATAGAAATGATGAACTGAAATAACATGAAATTAAATATATTTAATTTTTAAGCTTTAATACTAACAGTAGTTTTTTAAAAAGTTCTGAAGTGGCAGCAAATATCTAAACTTTTAACAGTTTTCTGATATATGTGTTATTCTGAATTACCCAAATGACCTACTGTCAACTACTAAATACAAAATATATTGTGAAATGCCGTAAAATTGCAGATGTGGGGAAAAAATTAAAATGGCAATCCTTACAACCCTTCATACAAGTAATAAAATCAAAGTCCAATATTTGATGTAAAAGAAGGTTGAATAGTCAGGCTGAGCTTGGTGGCACAAGCCTGTAATCCTAGTCGCTCAAGAGGCTGAGGCAAGAGGATCACAAGTACAAAGCCAGCCTCAGTAGCTTAATGAAGTCCTAAACAACTCAGCAAGACCCTGGCATCAAAAAAGGAAAAATGAAATTTAATAAACTCAAATTTTATTTTAATAATGAGGAAAAATCGTTATTTTGCATTTCCAGTTCCCAAATTTTTGGAATAATAAAGATTCCAAGTTATGCCTCTTAATTTTTTTTAACTAATTCCTTCATTCACCAAAATGTTAAATAATTTATTGGAATGGGCAGGGAATCAGGGTATAAATGTCTTAAATTATGAAGGCCACATATATTTTTTAAAAATTAGCACCAACTCTAATGTTAAAATTATAATTACAATATGTAGTAGTATGTAAGTGCAGCACTAAGCAGCCAGTCTGCCTTCCTCCCTTCCTTCTTTTTAGCATGTGCATGCATATTCTGTGAATGAAAACCCTAGAACAGATCATGGATCAAGCCTCTCTCCAAGTTACTTTTTATGCATGTCATATTATATTTATAATAGCACTTCCTTTTAAGTAACTCAAGCTGTTTTAAAAAATTTTACACAACAAATTCTCTACTTGGAAAATTCCAAGTTGAATTGTTAACTTGAAAATCAAGGCAGTCACTAGACCAGAATATCTAATTCCTATATTAACCGTTCTTTCGTACATCAACTTCCAGAGATACCAGTAAGGTCGATTTCGGACTACACATCCACCATGAGAATAGATGAAAAATTAATATTCTCCCAAATGATCAGTCAGGGGAATGTAATAAGAACTATCACAATGGTTTAACCAAAAAATAAAACCCTCTAGGCATGGAGAGTACAATATGGTCCTTTTAAGAGGTCAACATGGAAACTTATCCATTATGTAGCCTATCTTCCTTTGGACCTACTTAGAGTTCAGCCAACTACAAGTTCTTCTAATTTAACTTCAGAGTGCTCTAATTATAGTTTAGGTCATCATGAGCTTATTTATATTCTTCTTCAATTTTCTATTCTTCAGTTACATCCAGTTCGTTGGCATTCAGAAGCCTGAAACCTCACTGATTATTTTGGCTGGCCTCCTGTGTTGTTTTTCTAGGTACACAGCTATTCTCCAAACATGAGATGATTTAATGAGCAACTTTTTGAAGTCAAAGTAGGAAGTCTAAATGTGCCATTCAGTAGGAGTTCTCAAATCTGGATGGACATTACAACATATTTTATCAAATCATTTCTAACTGATGGACATTCAGAAATCAACTAATCCAATCTTGTGATCAGAAATAATGCCTCAATAAATATTTCCTATAGGAATACCTGTAGAAAAGTAACTAGAGAAGGACTAGGACAAAGGGTGATAGTTTTATTGCTGAGCCATCTCACTCAATTCATTAGGCTCTATGGAGGCTATATTCTCCCAAACATAGAGCCTAAAAGCAATAAAATGTGTAATTTTTATTCTCAACAACACTACTTTCTTTAAATCTACCTCCCTTACCCAAAATAGTTTAACTTTTACTGATAAAAGTAGCCCAGTTAATAAAGAAAATTTTAATTAAAAAAAATAAAAATACAGATGATTTTTAACCCATTGTGTATGATAAACCACTGTTAATTATTACCAAGCCTTCAAAAAATCACTTTTTATTCCTCCAAGTTTCTGAAAATTCACATATTTTGGGTGCAAATTAGTCATTCCAAAATCTTTGAAGAGATATTTGAGATATTTTCAAACAACACCAAAATCACATAACTGGAAAATCCACTAAGGACCAACTAATCTTACCAGAACCAAGATTTTACTGTTGAGGAAAATGAGGTCACAGGAGTTTAAGAGAAGAGATCACATCTGCACCAGATTAGAAATCCAGGATTCCTACCCTTAACACTAGCTCCTGCCCTTGATACTATAAGAGCAGCTCATTTGCACTAGTTATATTCATGATGTCCAAACTATTTGTCATTACACACACAAAATAATCAATCAAGTATTGACACATGCCAAACTGTACTGGATGTTGCAAGAGATACATTTGTAGATACCATCCCTCAATATATGTGTACATATATATAGAAAGGGGGAGGGGACACATACCTACATACACACGCAAACCAAGGGCTCTGAATGCTGTCATTTCACCTATTCTCATGGTGCCTGTGTATTCTGAAGTGGACCACACATAAGGAAGTAGAATGAGTACTTAAGAGTAACAAAAAAATAATACACTGAGCAAGACTACTTATGTGTAAACTAAATTCTTTTGAAAAACAAACTTTAACATAAGTCATGATCTTTAAATTCATCTTTCAAAAGGTCCCATTAATCTTCTGAATTTGCTTTATTTTGCCTGCTCTATCACTTTACATATATAGAAGATATGACTCTTAATAAAATATTAATTGGCATATGCCTCTTTTCCAGCATAAACAGTGTTGTTTAATTAAAGCGTTTCCTAATATCTCACTAAACATAAAATTAGTAGTTGCTTAAATAGATAAAATTTCTCAAAAATATTAAAAATAAAATTTTATTAGGAAAAACACAGATACATAGGGCATAAATAGTGACTTGTTGCTACAAATTATGTTTTAATTTGTAGTTTTTTACCCAACCTGAATATATTTGTATATTTGATTTCTAAAAGGTGGACTGATGACAGATATAAAATACTTATTCAAATAACAAAATCCAAATTTCCAATTCATCATACTTTTAAATGATTGATAAAATTCACTGCCAAGTCTAAGAAGTGCTTAAACTTGATTACTTTTTGTATTTGAGCCAAAAGAACAAATTTGAATAATGTTAACTTGGGCAAAAATGGTAGCATGTATACACAAACACTACACTTCTCAAATAACAGCTCTGATTTTCCCTGAAAAATAAATCCACTCTTCTAACTTGAAAATATCCCCTTGAAAACAGGATGGAGATCTGAGTCACTTAGGATTTAAAAAGAAAAAAGAAGCAGCAGCATTTAACAGCAAGATTAACTGTTGCTTTAAATCTTGACATTTTCCGATTAATAACCCTAAAGCTTAATGAGGCACAACAGATTTAAGAATTGAAAATTTTTAATGAAAAAGAAAATTAAAGATAGTTTGGTGCAATATACTGTCACCAAAATAATCTTCCAGGAAGACTTATCTATATGCAAAAATTGAAAATTTAAAAAATAATTTCCTCTTATAAAGTCTCATTTTGAGTTTTTGGAAGAAGGTCAGGGCAAACTTCCATGTAGGTACAAAAATGAAAAGGTATACTCTGTATATTTTGAACTTGTTTTTGGAGACTGTGTGTGTGTATATATTCATCTATTAAACATCTGCCCATAATACATTTTAGGGTATGCTAATTATTATTTTTCAAATCACACCTAGTGAATTTGTACTGGACCACCTATTAGGAATAAAGACATGCACCAAGATAAGAAAGCATCAAGATATACACAACTACATTCTATAAGTAAAATAAACTATAACTACAAACTAAGTTAATTCTTCTTAAGTTACAAAGACAGATGGAAAAACAAACAACAAACATAAACACTGAGAATGAATAAATGTTTTATACTTCAAATGATTACTGAATTCCATATTTTCACATCCTAAAATAAAGCTTCCTTCTTTTTTATGTGTTCCCTGTGTTAATATAGCAATCACTTTATAGTCTGCACATAACAGGTGAAAAATAGGTATGATTTATGCATCTCCTTTTTTAGGGTACTCACAAGAATCAAAACCAAGGTTTATATAAGACTAAGAATCTAAAATTTCTATGAACATTGTATTGTCCTGGTTGTCTCACACCCCATTCAAGTGTGTTTAGACTAGAACAATGGGCTAAGCAACTAAGATGTGAACTAGAAAAACAAAACAAGTTTCTAATATATTAAGTACTGGGTTGGAGTAGAAATAAAACTGATTTTTTTCTTTAATGATAAGCCTATGTAAGTATTTGAAAGTCACTTGTATAACTTAAAAAGAAAGCTAAGCATAACTTTGTCAGATAAAGTTTTATCATGTAACCAGTTAAGCTTAACTTTCAAAAAAATTTTAATGTAAAGGACAATGGTAACATCTTAAGTTAAAATGAGGAAAAACCTAGGAAATCTTGAAGCTGAATATCAAATGTAAAATTGACTAGAATTATGTAAATCTAGATTAACAATAAACTAATAAAGAATCTCTCAAAGTGAATCAAAGATCATGGACACTTCCGTTAGAATTAAAAGCACAGAGGTCTCTGAACACTCAAGTATGTTTAACTTGTCTGAGAAAAAAAAAAAAAAAAAGGTTGTTTTTTTATCTACATTAATAACCTGCCCATTCTCTTTTCTAAAATATTTGGCTGCTTAGTCTGGACTGAAGAAAGGTAGACTTTAATAGCAGATGACTGCAGAGGAGCCATGTTCACCTTGCAGATAGATCTGCATAGTGCTCCGTTATAAAGCAGACTGTTCACTTAAAGTCATTTCTAATCTGAGTTGTACAAACCACATGGTGCACTTAACCCCCAAACTCACCTTACATAAACTCTCTTGCCTCCATTCTTAATGACCTTTCAAGACATTCAATGTTACTGCTCACTCTGCACTCATGATAGAAGACTGACAAGAGACTTGATGACCAAGTTACAATGTCCTCCCTTGTGAAGGTTTATAAGTCAACAGCAGTACAGAAGAAAACAGGAAAGAATATACATGGGAATATACTGTTTTCTAATGTTTATATATAATATTTTAAAAATACTTAAAAATTATGTCCAAAATTCACTCCTGACATCAAGGCAGATACATAGAAGAGGAATTGAGATTGTTTTACATTTTTACTTTCCACGGTATTAGGTATTAACAACCAACAAATACCTCCTCCTACCCTAACTTCACCACACAGTATTCAATTAGAACCTACACTTTTGATGAAACTTTTGGGAAAATAACTATGTACTGCTGGATTCACACTCAAGGTCTGTCGTTTGTAAATAAGTAAGACCACTCGAGGTATGAAAAATCGTTTCTTGATTTATGACATCTCCTTTGTTAAAAGAGAAATATGATCTACATAGAATTCTTAACTTTGTCTTGCCTTCCCTTTAACTTAAAACATTCTGAAGTAGCACTTCTTTCTTTCTTCTCCTGCAGCTTAACCTCTTTCAAACCCCCCATTTTTTAAAGAAGAAACAATAAATGAAGTGACAGTAGGTGAAAGAATGAGGAGTGTGCGCTGGAAGAATAAAGGGCGGTTTTATAACAGGAGGTACTTTTGTTATCAAGTGACTGGCAGGTCTCCTCCTCCAAGTTAGAAAAAAAATTCCATCCACTCCCCAAAACTGCAGAGGCCAAAAATGTCTAGTCTAATAGTTCTAAAATATCACAGTCAGGGAGAGTGGGGGGTAGGGGGAATGGAGACCTTCGAGTGGGGGAAGCGGGGAGAGAAAGACCAGCAGGAGACGAAAGAACAAAAGGAGAAACCCAAGACTGGGGAAAGGAATGATCCGGACCTTGCGGCCTAGGAGCGGGCGCTAGGGAAAGCCGAGCTGCAAAGTGAGAGAGCAAGACTCCAAGAGCAGAGAGAGGAGTGGGGCAGGGCCTGGTGAGCCGCACCATGGCGCACCATGGACAGGGCTCAGCGCGGCCGCGGCCCACACCCCTCTAGGGGGCGGCGGGAGAAAGCTCCAGAGACCGCGGGCGCCGGTCCAGTCCCAACACGACGCCCGCAGCTCCTGGCAGCAGCAGGGACGCGCCAGCCCCTGACCCAAGAAGACCGTGGAAGGGGGCGATCCTCACCATCTGTCCCCACCTTCTACTCCCACTCCCCGAGCAGTGGCACTTCCGAGCCGCGCCCGCACTTGTCTGGGCTGCCACCCGCTAGGCCACCCCACCCCCAGATGGCTGCGCGCAGTGGTCTCCAGGACACACTCCCTGCCCCGCGGCGAGGATGGACACACCCCTTTCTTTCAGCCTCCTCTGGGGTCCACTGCAGAGGAGGACAAACAAGAGACCCCAACGTAGCCCCTGCTATGCACGATGGTCGCGGCCAGGACTAAGCAAGAATGTCCTCCCAGGATCCGGCTGCCGGTTGGAAGGGGCTGGGGGGCACGACCCGGCCGGACACCTCAAGAAAGTTGGGCAGAGGGCCGGGCTGGGGGCCAGCGGCGCGGAGCGTCAAGGGAACCTGAGACCTGCCTGGAGCAGGTGTTTCCTGCCGCGATGAAGCCTCCTAATACAGAGTCAATGAAAATGCTCGCCGGCGCTCTCAAGAGTAAGAAAAGTGAGGAAAGCTCCAAGCTCTGCGCCCCGGGGACACTATCCAGGCAGAGGCAACCGGACAGAGCTAGATAAATAGTACCCGCGTAACGGAACTTCTCCCCGCTCCGCCCGCTACCCGTGTGCGGGTCCAGAGTGTGGGTGCTGAGGCACCGGCCCGCAAACACTCCGTGGGGGTAGGGGGCGAGGCTTTCTTTCCAGGTGGACCAACACATTGAATTGTGAGGGCAAAAGAAGAAAAAGAATAAGAGGCAACTCTGGGTTGGGGTAAAGACAATAGGACAACAGAGCCCTTGGGCACCAGGCTGCGCGCGGGTGCCAGGGTGGGGTGGGGTGGAAGCAAGTCCCGTAACTAAAACACTAGAGTGAGAATTCCTATTGCAAACTCGCAACCCGTCCCTTAAGGGGAAAGATTTGGAGCAAAGTGTAATGCGAGGGGCGAGAAGCACAGAAGACTGCAAAACCTGGGAGTTATCCTGCCTCTCGCTTGGGCTGCCTGGGGACATCCCGCACGAGCTCACCGGGCCCCGAAGGAGAAGCTAAGGGGGCCCGGGATCAACCCCGCCAGCCCTGCCTGAGGAGGCGCGTAAGAACAGCTGGCCCCGGCAGCTCTGCCCCTGCACCCGGCCAGAGCCTCGTGCCTGCGCAGTTCCCGGCAGCGCGGTGCGGCACCTCCCTTCCCGGGTGCGCAGCCCGGCCCCGCAGCGGCGCGGGGAACAAAGGGACCCGGCGCCGCCCTCCCCACCCCGCCCGCAGCCCGACCCGCGGGGGCCGCCGTGTACCTGAAGCAGGGCCGCCAGCAGCGGCAGCAGGGTCCGCGGCGCTCCCGCTATCCGGCACATGGAGGCGGAGAGGGGCCGAGCGAGGAGCCGGAGGCGGCGGCGGAGGCAGCGGCAGCACCAACAGCGGCGCGGAGAGACGGCTCCAGGCAGTTTCCACCCCTTTCCCTTCCCCTCCCCACCCCACCCCCTTCTCCGCTGCTTTCCTCTCCCCGCCAATGGAGAGCGAGCTGATGACAAATAGCGGGCCGCGGAGTCCGCGGGACTCGCACCAGGAGTAATAAAACAGACCGAGAGATCAAGGAGCTGGGGAGGGGGCGGGGGAGAAGGACGGGCGGGGGTGCGTGTGAGTGTGTATGAGAGTGAGTGTGTGTGTGTGTGTGTGTGTGTGTGTGTGTGTGTGTGTAGGCGGCCACGGTGGCAGCGCAGGCGGCTCTGCTTCGGCCCGGCGCGCAGCGGAAGCCGCTAGGGATGCAGCGGCGGGGACCTTGGCCAGTGTTGGATGCGGAGGTGGAAGTGGAGCGGATGGCGCTCCCCAGGAGATCCTCAACGCGAGGTTTCGGGCTCGTGGTTTTGCTTCCTCTGGGTCTCCTCTCCAGGGCCGCTCAGTGCGACGAAGATGCGGGGGAGAGCGCCGTGGGGAGGGCGCTCTGGGCCGTGCGCTCTTTGCCCACAAAGGGCAGCAATCCCGCTGCCCTTGCCTCAGCGTGGAGACCGAGGGCCGCTTTTTGGCTCCCCTTCCCCGTCCCCTGGCGAGTTGGAGACTGTTCTCCGGCCTCGGCCGCGTAGGGGTGACGCCGAAAGCCGGCACGGCTGCTACCGCCGCGGCTCCGTCCCGCGCAGCTGTCGCTGCGGCCACCCCTGCCGCCTGTGCGCCGGCAGCCGCCCGCCGATCCACTCCCAACGCCGCTCACTCGCGCGCGCCGCCCCCCGCCGCTGCCAGCGCACCCCGCTCGGCCTCCGCCAGCGCGATCTGGGCGAGCCGCCGCCGCCACCGCTCTCCCGCGCTCGCCGCACGCGCTGCCTGGCTGCGCGGCCCGCTCCCCTCTCCTATCCCCTCCCGCTGCTGCCGCCGCCGCCGCCGCCCTCGCCCCCGCCTCCCTCCTCCGTTGAGTCTCCCCGCCCGCGTCGTGGCCAATGGGAGGCCACCAAGCTGCGGCGGTAGCCGGCCGGATCCGCGGCAGCCGCCCGCCCCCACCCTGTCGAAGCGCCCCGCTTTTGCTGCAGCCCGCGGGGGGTCGCCGGAGGGATGCCTGGGGTGCACCGAGCACCGCCCCGGCAGGTGGAGGGGCTGCGGGAAATAAAATAACTTGCGCAGGAACTTGATTGGTGGTGGGTTCCTCTTTGGTCCCTGGTGGGGAATCTGATGGAGGTTTGGAATTGGGAGGAGGGAAGGATATTTCCTTGGTAGGCTAACGCATGCTTCTTTATTTTGTCATTCTTTTGAGATAGGTTATTTTTTCCGGGCAGGGGCAGACGCAGCTAACTAGCGACGCAAGCAAAACCCATCCTGGCCATTGTTGTCTGAGGCGTTTGCCAAGAGCAACCTGCTGGCCTGGGAAAGGGGAGGCCAAGGCTCTTCGCAGGCGCTCGCACCTCTCCAGTCCCCCCACCCTTGCGGATGTACTGGAACAGTCCAAGTTTTTGTGTTCTTGTTTTGTTTCGTTTTGTCCCCTCTGGGAGTTTGAGAGTGCGTGCTGTTTTATTTGAAATCTCTGGTTTTATATTTTTATCAATTTGTGGTATTGTTCGCATTTTGGGGACAGTTTTAACGACTTTGACTCCCCCTGCACCACCCCCAACAACAATTTAAGAGAGACCTAAAGCCAGAACTTGTGGTGAAAATGAGATTATCTAAAAGATAAAATGACTGATAGGGAGTTCGCACCAAGTAAAGGATTTTTGCTTCCTTCCTTTAAGACATGAACTTGAAAGAAAACACAAAAGAGTGAGACTTTACGAGTTTGTGTCACAAACCTTTACAGAATGGAGGGTGGGATGGAGAGCAGTTGATTCTGGTGAGATAATAATTTTTTTCAGGAACACCCCCCCCCCTATTTTTTTTAGATTTTCACAGGTAAATACACCTTATCTCAGCATTTCAACACTTGGGAGGTCGGTGAACTTCGTTGCAATAAATGAACATATCTGCCTTTAGTTCTTACTCTTAGACTTTGGGCTACTGCAACTTTACATTAACGTTATTTGAATTTGAGTTTCAAGATACTTAAGAACATGGTGATGAATCTTGAAAAATCAAGTACTAATTTCTTTGACATAACTGATGCAGCTTTTAATAATGTAGTATTGCTGGTTAGGCTTTTAAAAAATTAATATTCATTGGGAGGCTTATTCAACTTTAATTAAAACATAATATTGTAAGCCTTTATTTTATGAAACTCAAAATTTTTCCTGGATTTTCTTTCTTAGCAAAAAAAAAATAAGAAAGGTTATGTTAATTAAATTTAAAAAATGAGATGAAGGGCTCTGCTGATATACTAATCAGAATTACTTGTTATCTCTTTTTATTCTTTTATCTTTTTTTTGTTAGATATTATTGTCACACCACTGCTAGTAGTCCTAAAAGTTACCTTTGTGACAGGATACTTTTAAATTCCAATTTCAGAGAATCATGCATAACAAAACAGTAGAATATGGGGATGTGTTTGTTGTATTCCGAAGTGGGATTTATCCATCCCATCTCCATGCCTAAGAGTTAAATTATGTTCCTGGACATAGGAGCTTACTTACCTCCTGACTCTCCCAACAGCAGTCACTGATGTTTATTGCCATTCTGATTAAAGTAGAACAGATTTTAGCTTGAGTAAATCTATTGCTTGTTAATGAACTTGCTTGAAGCTTTAAACTTCATGTCCCCTATAAGTTAAACTCTTAAATTATGAGTTCAAAATCTGCTTTGAAATAGTTATCTTGAACTAATTCTCTGATTCTAACAGTTTTTGATAATTCAGGTGAGAAGTTGGAGCATTTTTTAAAAATCCAGTTTGCATATCTGTCACTTTTCAATGGTTATGAATTGTTTTGGAATAAGGACTGCTTTTAATCTGATCACCTAGTCAGCTAAATCTTGCTGATCACCCTTTGATTGCAAGAAGGAATAGTCTGATGTAAAATCATGTTGTTGGAGATTTTGTGCATCCATTTAATGCTAAAAATTAAGTAGATCTAGTGTTGACAGTAGCATCTAACACAGCTTTACCTCTGCAACACCATGCTTAACATCATTCGACAGGGCCATGAGCAGGTTAGTACCTGCTCAAAGTATTGCCTGTCTGAAGACTGGTTTTCCATCAGCCCATAGTACTGCACTGATGCAGGGATTTGTTAGTGACTCAGAGAAAAAAAACAGCTGGGTTTGGGAGTGGGGTGCAGGAAGACAAGAAAATATATATATAATTTGCTGGACTCATCTGCAAATTTAATCTAATCCTTAACTTCTGTCCGCTAGGCTGCTACTGATTTACTATAAGAAGTCTGCAGATGTGTATATACATCAGGCATTGTGGACAAACCAAAAAGAGTAGCTCCAGCACACCTGGCCAGTCTTCATATGTATATAGACATCATCAGGATTCACTTTAAAACATCATTTCCAAAGAGAATCTTAATAAAGTTTTGCTCCAGACAGGAGATGTTAAATGTACAAAGGCCTCGTGTGTGTTTGTATAAGAGGTCTTCTTCACATTGGGGGAAAATAAGGTCAAGCAGGAGTAATCTAGTCAGTATCTTCCTTTCCTCTACACACACCCTGCAGACAAACCTCCAAGTCAGGATCAAAATTTGCCTTTTTTTTTCTGACATCTAGCAGAGCGTTCTTCCTAAATGCTTGATGAAGACTTCCTTCTTTTCATTCAATCTCCAAGAAAACCTAGGATTGTCCGTTCTTCCTTAGGAAGTCCCCTGAAATTATTTTTTTTTCCTCTCCAGTTAATTTTAGTGTACCTTAAAGCTGACCTTCCTTGGGTAACATTTCTTTCATAGAGTCACTGAATGTTCTAAGTAAAGCTTTAAAGATGGTCCATGCAACCCCCTCACTTGGCAGATAGGGGCACCCAAGGCTTAAAAACACACAGAAGGCTACAGGCTGGAAGGTAGGGAATGTAGAATAAAAGCTAAGATCTCTTACTCCCAGTCTTACCTAGATTCTTTCTCTATTCCAAGAAGCCCCTTTCATGTTAAAAGGAATTCAATTATATGGGACAAGAGGGAGGTTAAGAAGAAGAAAATCGCAAAGAGGTTAGGAATCATCCACTATTTTCTCAAGTATTTTGTTCAAAGTATGTGTGAAATTGGGGACATAACTCTGTTTTTCCTTCCACTGGTCTCAGTTCTCATGTGCCTTTCTTAGTGTGATCATCTCGCCTTATTTAGTGTGATTCTGGTATTTGAAGATCCATCTTTTTGATATAGGCTGGCTGCAAAACACAAGCCAGTGGTTCATCTAATACCCAACCATAGCAGCAGTGATTCATTCCAATACTACAAGAAACACCTGGCTATTTTTTTTTTTTTTTAATTCACACTTGTTCTGAGTTTTCTTTTTTCCCCATTATTTGAAAATCAAACTCCATGTCTTCATGGAAGATAATAAGGAAGGAAGGAACTTAAAGTTCATTTGGTTAAGTAAGTTATAAATTTGCCTGATGAGCAAGTCAGCAGAGGGAGGTAATTCATAAGCAGCCCCTATATTCATTACAAGGAACCTGACTACAAAGGAAAACAAAAACAAAAAAACAGGAATTTCTTTCTGGAAGGCAGAAGTATATGATAAACAGGGCTTTGGATTCAAATAGACCTAGCTTTATGGCCTTCAGTAAGTTTCTTAATATTTCCATGGATATTTTTCCTTATTTCCAAAATGCGAATAATACTAATTTTGGTGCTTGAGGGTTTTTTGTTGTTGTTGTTGTTTGTTTTGTTTTTGTTTGTTTCTTTTTTTTTCTTTTACCTCTGTATTGACCACTAAACCCAGGGTCTCTTGCATGTTAGGCAAGTTCTGTCCCAGATTGTCCTAGCAAATTTGTGATCCTCCTGCCTCAGCCTCCTGAGCAAGTGGTATCCCAGGCCTTGTGCCACTATGCCCAACTAACACCAGTATTTTTAAAAGCCTGACATGGAAACAGTGGAGCCAGTTAAGCCTTAGCATTTAATTGATGTATCAAATATGCTGATTTCCATAGAGGATTCAAAGGGGTTACCCAGGAATCTCAGTGTTTTTTCCCACTTACCCCAGTTCTGTGTGCGATTTTTTTAAAAAATGCTTTTAATAAAAAATTTTGTTTGGGTTGTTCAAACTTTATAGAACAACTCAAAATCTCTAATGTAAAAAGTAATGCTGAGGGCTGGGGATGTGGCTCAAGCTGTGGCGCGCTCGCCTGGCATGTGCGCAGCACTGGGTTCGATCCTCAGCACCACATACAAATAAGGATGTTGTGTCCGCCAAAAACTAAAAGATAAATATTAAAAAATTCTCTTAAAAAAAAATAATGCTGAGTAAATGATCTACAGACAGAAGAGATGAAAATTTGGGGGCTTTGGGACACGCAGAAAAACAAGTCTGGGCATGTGAAAATATTTGTAAGAAATAATATATTCAAGATCAGTTTATTGACATGTATTGGAAAACATTCACTTTTAGTTACTCATCAATTAATCATAGTAGTACTAGCACTATTAGGACCTGTCTTTTGTGAACCTGTTGTTTTCTTAACAACTTTCTGTGCCTAATACCCAAATTTGATCCCCAGGTTTGACAAAAACAAAAAGTCCTTTAACTCCCTCCTGCCTGTGTGCTCCCGGAGACTAGTTTGCATAGTTTAATCTCAGGAGTCCTGCTTACCAAATGAGCTATATTTGAGATAACGTAATTTGCATGATATCCAAGAAATATACCTTCTGACAAGAAAAGTGGGTATTTATGGGATAACACAGGCATTTTGGATAACTTTCAAGTCAGAAGGCCTGTTTCTCAAGGAACTTGAGGAAATAAATCACTGGTAATGTGCCAAACTTTTGCCCTTGTGTCCTTTTAAAAGCAAAGATCTGCCTTCCAGAAAGTTCTGAAGTACAACTGTCAGTGTTTAGAGGATAGTAAAACATATTTAGTATCTGAACTTATACTGACTGTGCCCTATCCTTCAATGAAAACTGAGGTTGAGGGGCTGGGGTTATAGCTCAGTGGTAGAGCACTTGCCTAAGACGTGTGAGGCACTGGGTTTGATCCTCAGCACCACATAAAAATACATAAAGGTATTGTGTCCATCTACGACACACACACACATATATACATATATACATACACACACACACATATATACATATATACATACATACATACATACACACACACACACTGAGATTGGTTGATGAAGTATTGATGTGGACTCAGGAGACCAGTATTCTCTTTGCAGATCCATGACTGGTTGAATAGTTTTAAGCATGCCACATAATTATTCCATGTTTTCTTATTTTTAGGACAGAAATGATGGCACTTTTATCGTGGGAAGGCTGGCAGGACTAAGAATGTGTCAGTAAAATTTATTTAGTTCTTTAGAGAGAAGTTCCAGATAAAGACATGGTATGATGGTCTGGCATCTAAAATTAAGTCACATTTTAATGATGTGGCACAATCAAGCCACCAAGCACTTATCAAATCTCATTTCCCCCCTCTTATCCACAGATTTTTAAAATAACATATTTATCTTCCACACGGCAAATACAACATTCACAGATATTTAAGAAAATAAATTCACCATAATCATTCATAGATTATGTTTCTTCTTCCTTATATTTCAGTACTAGCTAAGTAGAGAGGATCTTGAGCTTTCCTTTTAAACAGTAAATGTAAAATATTAGCATTATTCCCCTTTGTTACAGAATTTGTAATGTATGTCACTGTGATCCATTCTTTACATAGTAACTCAAACCAGCTGAGTGATTGTCAAAGATAAACATTTTCTTTCCAGGAGGTCTATTATTTTTGAGTCATCCTAGAGAAAATTTTTTTCAAAGATACCTTTGCAAGAGATGGGAATATTCTCATTTCTAAAATTGTTATCACAGCCAATAATAAACATGTATTTGAATTGCAAAAATAATGTGTACAAGTTAGATGAAATATGAAATTCTTGCAAGCTCCCTGGGACATGAAAGATCTCAACTTGAGGGGAGAAGTCTTTGAGAGGCAGCTCATCAGTGCAGTGAGGGAAAGGAGAGCAGAGGGAAGGACAAATGGTCACAATTGCTGATCAAGAAGGACAAAAGCACTTGAGGTTTGTGCTCTACAGTAGCAGAGGGGTTCCTGGTGCAGTTGGAATGTGGACCACAGCCAAACGACTTGATTTAGGTAAGGTCAGGATCTTAGTAATTGCTCAAAAATCATTGGCCCAGCTTTTTGGAATGAGTCAAGCCGGAAAACAGGACGTGGAATTTGGACAAGACCTTAAGAACAGTCTTTCATCATCCAGAATAGATAAGATGATCCACAGGACAGGGGCAACTCCTAGGTAAGAGTTCATGCAAAGCAGTTCCACCTGTTCTTTCCCAGAATTTACACATTGCTCAATAAGGGCAAATCATTGACAGTAAGAAGGTTCTCAGAAGATGCTTGCTGGGGATGTATGCTACTGTTCCTAACTCTCAAATTATTACTCCAACAAATACTACATACATACCAAAGCTTCAAAAATCCCTTTCATATGCTGTTTTTGTAAGGATGGAAATATAGAGGATTTTTTAAAATTTTGTACTCTTTTTTTTTCCTTCAGTCAAAATAAGCACAATCAATATGATAATGGGATAGTATAACCTTCAACTGAAGATGATATAAATTGGCTTCCTTGGTTTTTTTGTTTTCTGTCACTTCCTGGAATTCTCAGACTTTTTTGGAAGCAGAACATTCAGTTTTATTGAGAATTTTTTTTAACATTTTCTGATATTTTATTCCATCATCTTTCCAAAGAGCAATTCTTAAGAGGTCAAAATATTGACTGTGAAACTCTCCCAGAGACATCTAATACTGACAGTTTTGATGAAGCAACTATTATTAAAAATATTTCACATTATATTAAGAATTCTTGCCCAAAAGCACAGTCGTATTCTCAGATTTCTTTCTTTTTGTACTGGGGATTGTATGCAGGGCCTCCTAACCACTGAGCCACACTCCTAGCACTTTTTATATTTGTTTTACAGACAGGGTCCTGCTAAGTTGCTTAGGGCTTTACTAAATTGCTGAGACTACCTTTGAACTTGCAGTCCTCCTGCCTCAGCCTCCTGAGCCTCTGACAAAGTATTATTGAATCTTAATTTTGTTCTCTTTCTCATTCCACAATTACCCCCACACACACACACCGCAGTGTCATTCTTTCTCTCTTTTAAGTAAATTCTCAGGGAAATTTCTTTAGTTTCATCTTCCAGAGTTTCTGAAACTCTGTTAATACATTTTTTTTAATTTTCAAGAGTTTTGGGGGCTTTCTAATGGTTTCTCTTATAGACTTTTGCTCTTGTTTCATGATTGTAAGAGATTCTCTCATCTGTATATTGTTCAGAAATTTTTTTCTGCTTACTGCGTTATCTCAGTTTCCTCTTTTGCTTTTCTTGCAGTATTTGTTCTTGTCTCTTGTATGTTCAGAGTTTTCTTGGGGAGGAGATTGTGTTTAGTATGCTGGATTTCATTTAGCATTTCCATTTCAATCAGCCTCAATTTATTTGAATCATGAGTTCAGAGCCTATCTCTAGATAGGTTCTTCTTCTCAAGAGCCTTTTTACTTGGAACCTCTTCTAACGATTGCCTTCTCACCTTGTCATAGAACCAAGGTTGGTACTCTTTGACTTACACCAGGTGCCTCATGTCCATCTGCACCTGGGACTAGTGCCTGCTTTCAAAAGTGTCTAAGGAACTTTCTCAGCTGAGACAAGCCGAAGCCACACCACGGTTTGTGATTGGCCTGGCTTTGCTTACCTCTGCCAAGATTATCTGTGATTTATTCATTAACAAAGGAAAGAAGAAGCCCTACCTCATTTCTCTGGATTCCCCTGTTTGAGTTGATCATTCATCCCTTCCCAAGAAAAATGTGCACGTGAGTCTCAACAGAGGCCCTCTAAGTACTGGAAGTTTGATGGGGTTTTAGCTTAGGAATCTCACTGGACTCAGCCCCTCCAGAGGTTGATTAAGGATCCTCCATATTTTATGTTCTATGAGAAATTGTGTCACCTGTACAAATTACCTAGTCCCAAATTGTAACTTGAACCCTTATAAGATTCAACTTTTTAAGATTCTAAATGCTTTTTTTTAAACATTACATAATATTAGTATTTAGACCATTTTCAAGATTTTATATCATGTTGAAGCAATCCATGGGGGAATATTCTCCTTACCATGTTCGGCTAGAACTTGTATTAACTAAATCCAGAATAAAATACTTGTTTATGGACAAAATTCATGTTTCCCATAGGCAGCAAGAAATGTAAATATACAATATTAATAATATAAATCTGGCACTTGTAGTAGATGGGAAAGACCTTGGTAACTATAGTATTTCATATAATTATCTTTGATGTTTTTTGTTATTATTGTTCTTATCCTACTTTACATGTTAATTTATCCTGGAAATAATATCTTTCTCTAGGGAGGGTATACTCTATTAATAGATGTTGATCAATAGATGCTTTTACTGTACACTTTACCCCAAATATTCTGACATGCTTTGATAGGGAAGGTTATTGCTGCTTTTCTCACCAACACTCCTGCTCCTGAGAATCATGATTTAATATTTAATTTCTCTTCATTTTCACTTAGTACAAACCTTCTATTATTTATTTGAAGTCTTATGAAGTTGAATTTTATTATCTGACTCAGCAGTATAACGTTACTGAACCTTACAGGTATTTGTAAAGAGTTTATCCACAGGATAATTTCAAACTTAGAGTTGAAGTACTAGGATTCATTCAACAGACTAGTATATTAGGACCAACTTAATAGATATGTAGAAATTAGTCACTGTTTTACTAGAGGGTAGATTTCTAAACAGTCTGTCCCAAGAAGTGTCTTCACTTCTTAGAATTTCCAGTTTTACATAATGGTAAAATTGAATGGGTTGGCCACTTACTAGTAACTAAAAAGAGTAAAAGGTCTATATATTTATATTGAAAATACTTTTTCTTATAAAGAGGTAATTTTGTAAAAGATGGTATTGGAATTAGATAATTCCTCTGAGAATGAGAAGGAAATAAGAGACTAATGAGACATATTTTTTTCTTTTACCCTCAGCTAAAGGGAGGACAAACCGACTTCAGAGCAGCTATTGCAGACTAGGGGTTATGGGGAAAGGAATCATAGGCCCACCAGCAGGGGAGGTGGGGGGAGCACCCCAGTGAGCAAGAACACAAGTGCTAGAGGGCTTCAGTGAGATTTTTAAACTTGAAGTATGTGGCAGCAGCTAATGATGAAGAAATGATGAATTCTCATCGCCTCCACTGAAGAAAAGCAACCTCCTCAGATCTAATGAACAAGAAATCTTTCAGGTTGATCCATACAGTGTAGAAATGCTAAACCAAGATCCTAGCTAAAATTTTAAAGGCATCCCTCTGATACGATGTGGATCTTTAATGTCCTCTGAAAAGCTCATTTGTTCATGCAAGAATGTTGAAATGATTAAATTATGAGAGTCACAACCCAATCAGTGGATTAATCCATTTGATGGATTAATAATGTCAATGGTAACTGGTGTGGTAACTGTAGGCAGCTAGGGTGTGAGGAAGGAGGTAAGTCCCCGGGGGCGTGACTTGGAGTGTTTCTTGTCCCTGGCTCCTATCTGTCTCCCTTTATCTTTTTCTTCCTATATCATTTCCTTTCTGAGCTTATGAACTTCATGAGCAATCGATGGCCAACCATGGACTAAACCTCTAAAACTGTGATCCTAAACTAAACTTCTCTTCCGTTAAGCTGTTATTTTCAGGTATTTTGGTCACAGCAATGAAAAGCTGACTAACATATCTCCCTGGAACATGAGTATTCATTTGTTTATTTTCAAAGTCCATTCAGTGGCTTGCATACTGCAGCCCTTCCAGAGGTTCCTCTATATCCCAAGTCCCGCCATTCAGATTTCTGACAGCATCTCCTATAATCAATATAGTCCAATCAGATTTATTAACAAAAGGAGTATATATTTGCCCTTTGATGTTTTTTCAAAATTAATATTTTAAAAATATGAGTTTAGTAATCTTCATTATCTCAGTGGAAAAAAAACCAGGGTCCTCCTAAATGTTTAAAGAACCAATATTGTAATTAAATATTTTTCCAGAAATCGAAATCTTAATTCTTTCTGCAAAATTTCAAACATAAAACTAAATATTTTATATCCCTACTTAGCATTTTCCTAATTTATGTTTTAATTCAGAAATGCTTGATTTTCACTATAGTACTCATCAGTAAGCATTATTCTACCTTTGTCCTCCTTTGACTCAAAATCTCCAGTTAATATGGTGTCTTAATTCCCTGTAATGGGTATAATCTTTCAAACATTTCTGTTTACTCTGAGTCAGCTTTCAATATCTTAAAAACAAGCAAGAAAAAAAATATAGGGAAGGAGTAGGTGGGGAGAAAGAACAAAGAGATAGTTATGTTCCTGCTGACTTTTTCTATGCTTTGTGTAAATGTCTGCACAAAAGCTGGTATGGTGGAGCCCTGCTTTTTGAACCAACCATTAGGAGGTGCTCATAGTTTGAACAAACACTTGAAATCTTTAAAGCCATTTGTAATCTAGTTTTATATTCTGTAGAACTTATCTTTAATTTTAGAAATTTTATTTCACTTGAACTTACTACTTGTAAAAATTGTTAAGCTGACAGCTCTGGGAGCCGAAGTCATCCAATTAGTCCAAAAAAACAAATGTTTCTGTGACATCTTTCACCACAGAACACCAATAGGCCCTCAGACAAACACATCAGGTTAAAAGAAAAATACTCATTTGAGAAGGGAAACCTTCTTGGCTACTACATTGCCTTCAGAGGGCTGCAGTTGCTATTAATTGGTGCAAAGCAGTGGTCTTCACAAACTTTTCTCAAGGGCTGTGTCTAATTTTGTTAAATAGAAGGGCACATTTGTATCTTGAATATACCTACAAGATAGAGTTCACTTTCATAAGCAGTTTCACAGCTGTATATTTTAGGAACATTCATACTGGTAATTATTCATTTTGATTGTGGCAATATTGCTTTTTGTTTCCTATAACACGCCCAAACTGGAAACTTGACAAATGTTTGACATTGATATGAACATGTATGGAAGAAAGAGACTAAAAGACAGTAAGCCCTACCTTTGGTGGATTTCCATGGTCCCTAGGGCACTGTTGAAGGAGAATTAAAGGATTTTAGGAAGTTTTTTTTTGTTGTTGTTGTTTTTCGTTGTTGATTTTTTTTTTTTTTTTTGTACTAGGGATTGAATCCAGAGGTGCCTTACCAAACAACCATACTCCCAAACCAAACCTTTTTATTTTTTGAGACAGTGTCTCACTAAGTTGCTTAAGACCTCATTTAGTTGCTGAGACTGGCCTCAAACTTGTGATCCTCCTTCCTCAGCCTCTAGAGTTGCTGAGATTATAGGCATGAGTCACCATGCTCAGATAGGCAGCTTTTTTGTAAGGGAAATTATTGTCAAGGGGTTAGAGTTTTTTAATACAGATCCTACAATTATAAAATACTGTGCTAAAATTACTTAGAATATTTTATAATGGCTTCAATAATCCTGTGTCAATTGTCAAGTTCAGTGTCAATTGACATTCAATATTAATTTTAAATGGGAGGAAACCAATGCATAACATCTCAAAATTGTACAACTAAGAAAACAGGAAGCCAACATTAAAAAAAAAAAATTCTTAGCACTTGCAGTCAACAACTAGAGAATAGGAACACTTTTCTCCCTTTACTATCTTTGGAATCCAACTCATGGTAGGCCTAAGTCCAAGCATTGGCCAGGACTGAAGAGACGCATTTTTCCTTCACTGGGTGATGAAGATGATGCCACCTACTGGCAACCTATGAGTTTGCAGGCTAGAGTCATAAGACACTGAAGCCCCTTCCTGCTTGTCTGAAATAAAAATAGTTCAAATCACTGCTTGGAGGTTCACATTAAATCTTACCAGAAAAGTCACATTGGAGCATGACTAGCAATTCAGATAAGCTAAGTATGCTTTACTAAAAAAAAAAAACTCCCTTAACTCAGCAGCTTAACAGGTTTTGTTCTTGCACACAATGCATGTGAGTTGTAGATTATCAGTGGTGAAAGATGCGAAGTGAAAATTGAAAGTCAATTCTGCAACAGCATCATTAATTACAAGCATAGTGTCCAAAGTATAATCATTGAATAATTCTCCCTTTACCCAGTAATTTCTGATATGGTCATACATAAAAATGTATGTTTGGGGGTATCTTTCTCTGTATGTTGAGAAGGGTCTTTCTATATTTGCAGTACTTGCATATGTTTTAATTATAGCTTTGTAATGCATTTTTTATAGTAGAAGACTCATATCTTCATTTTATTACTCTCTTTTAAAAAACTCTGTTATCCTCACCTGATTACTATTCTAGGAAATGTTATTTTGTTAAATTACTCCAAGTGACATTTGATTTTTATTTGAATGGCATTAAACTGAAAACTAACTTGGTAATAACTGATATCTATAAAATATCATCTTCCCATATAGCTGTTTTATATCTCTCAAATGTATTTGGAATTTCATTCATATGTTAAATATGTTTATATTGAAATTGGCCCTTGAAACTTTGTATTTTCATTACCAGGAGTAAAAGTTCTTTATTTGATTTTATTTCCACATTTGCTATTACCTACATATGGACACGGTATTGTTTTTGTGCTTTCATTTGTAATAAATCATTTATACATTTTCCATAGAATGAACTTTCTCATTTTAAAAAATGAATCACTGTTTTTTATGTCTTGTATTTCTATCTCTCAGATTGGTATCATGTCTTAAAACATTGACCAAAACCTATAATAGAGATGTAAGATTTTTTTTGTTTTATGTATTTATGTATTTATTTATTTATTTTCTATTAATTTTTTAAAATTTATATGACAGCAAAATGCATTACAATTCTTATTACACATATAGAGCACAATTTTTCATATCTCTGGTTGTATACAAAGTATATCCACAACAATTCATGTCTTCATACCTGTACTTTGGATAATAATGATCATCACATTCCACCATCATTTCTAACCCCATACCCCCTCCCTTCCCCTCCCACCCTTATGCTCTATCTAGAGTTCCTCTATTCCTCCCATGCTCCCTATCCCTACCTCACTATGAATCAGCCTCTTTATATCAGAGAAAACATTCGGCATTTGCTTTTTTGGGATTGGCTAACTTCACTTAGCATTATCCTCTTTAACTTCATCCATTTACCTGCAAATGCCATGATTTATTCTCTTTTATTGCTGAGTAATATTCCATTGTGTATGTTTTCTTACAAAGTGCTATTTCTAAGATGTAATTGTATGATTCATTTTGAGATGTGTTGGCATTTTTTCTTTAATTAATATACTTGACATAATTTGATATGTATGTCTAAAATATGTTTATATCATGGTCATCACTTATATTTTATATCATGTTGTCTAATATTGTTATTAGACATTTGCTTTTATTCTTTTTTTTTTTAAAGAGAGAGTGAGAGAGGAGAGAGAGAGAGAGAGAGAGAGAGAGAGAGAGAGAGAGAGAGAATTTTTTAAATATTTATTTTTTAGTTCTCGGCGGACACAACATCTTTGTTGGTATGTGGTGCTGAGGATCGAACCCGGGCCGCACGCATGCCAGGCGAGCGCGCTACCTCTTGAGCCACATCCCCAGCCCACTTTTATTCTTTTTTGTTACCAGGGATTAAACTCAGGGGCACTCAATCACTGAGCCACATCCCCATCCCTATTTTGTATTTCATTTAGAGACAGGGTCTTATTGAGTTGCTTGGTATCTTGCCTTTGCTGAGTCTGTCTTTGAACTCAAGATCCTCCTGCCTCAGCCTCCTGAACCTCTGGGATTATAGGCATGCACCATCATGCCCAGCTTCTATTCTTTAACTATTAAGATATATTTCTTTCTAAAAATGTCCTACTTGCTAATTCCTTTCATTTCAAATTACTCTTATTTTTTTCCTAAAAAATGCTTCCATTCTTTAAAACACATAGAAAAGTATTTATACTTTTTTTTCTCAGTGGGTGTCTACTATTTGCATTATTTTGGGGTCAACACATAGTAATTGTACATAATTATAGAGTACAATCTGGTATTTCAATACATGTACAGTGACCAAATTAGGTTAAGTATATCCATACCTCATATATTTATCATTTCTTTGCAATGAAAGCATTTAAGAATCCCCCTTCAAGGTATTTTAAAATATTCAATATCTTATTATTCATATTGTGGAAAATTTTTATATTTATAAATTTACTTTTTTGTACTATGCTTTGATCTTTTTTAATACTTTTTTAGTAAGTGGTTAGACACCATACCTTTATTTTATTTATTTATTTTTATGTGGTGCTGAGGATCGAACCCAGTGCCTCACATGTGCTAAGATAGTGTTCTACCACTGAGCCACAACCCCAGCCCCTTGCTTTGATCTTTTTGTATATGATTTTTTATCTCTTTCTTGGCCTGCCAGTGATTTTAAAAGCTGTGCGCTTACTCTCAAGTGTTTAAATCTTGTTTCTGGTAACAGAAAAGTGTGTATTTTACATTCAATTATTGACAATTCATAGGGTGCATAATTCCAGTTGCTCTGGATTATTGACTTTGGTTTGGTATCAATTTTTTAGGTGATTTTGTGGTATCTTACATAAAGATTATTACTGCTGAAGTCAAGAACAGGGAAATCTGGACCTTTATAAGTTAGCTTCCATGGCTGAATGGAAGACTGTATGTCCCAACTAGTGGGTCAAAGGGTTTTATTGCTCACAGTAATAGTAGTAGCTACAGTATCACCAGTTTTGTGCCAGTTCCCTACACACCAGTTTTCCCACCATGGGTGAAGTAGGAACAGGTGACACCAGCACACCGAATGGATATGTTACAGGAGAGGGATACTGAGCTGAGGGAATCTGAACCTTTTATAAAAGGCTGTAAGCCTGCCTGCATTTTGTTCTGGAGGGAGCTATTACTTTCTTAAGTTGAACGGCAAGCATATCTGATCTTTACTATGGATGTAGACAGCATCTCTATCTTCTAAAACTATAAGCAGACCAGCTCTTATAGGGAAACATTATTTCTCTTCTCAAAGCTAGATTTCTATACACATATAATCTGGAACACAGAAATGCAGTGCTTTTACTTGCAAGATGTGCAGAAATCCAAGAGGCCTGTGAATAATTATGTCCCAATAGGTGGATAAGGTATGAACTTTCATATGCATATGTATATAAGTATATACATAAATATATGTACATACAATAGTTTTACCTTATTTAAATTCCTTAAAAATGTTTTTGTCAACTTGATATAGAGATATTTGTTATCTGTCTATATATCTACATGTGTATCTATTTTTTTATAGCACTGTTATGTTTAACAGTATGGAAAGATTGGCAGACAGACAGACATTTGATAGCAAGGTTATGTGTTTTAAATGCCATAGCTTATGTTTCCAATAATTTTATGCATTTTAAATTATTGGCTTTATTTCTTTTATTATTTATGATTTTTATCAATATCTAACCATCCTTTTTAGTCTCATTTATATAAGTTGCCATATCTGCTGCTATTATTATTATTTAGATTTCTCTCTTAAAGTAATAATTCAGAATTGTGTTTCATTCAACCTGGTACATTTCACCTATTTAATAGGGGAGTTAGAGCTACATTCCTTAATCATTGGTCTGACTTAGATAACATTTTTACCTGTTTTTGTTGGTTTGTTTGTTTGCTTGCTTTCTTACCATTTGGCCTCTCTTCTGCGTGTCATTTTGTTTTCTTTCGTCTTTTCATTGCTTTACAAAACAGACATCTTGTGTTTAATTTTGTTGGTGGTCACCTCCTGATTATTATGATATATCCATAATTATTTATTTACTAATCAAAATGGTACAGAAGAAGCTCTTGTTTATTAATTGTGCTTCCTTTACACATTTATTCCTGCTTGGCAGTCCTTAGTGATTAATCTAGTGGTTATGTAATGTAAACCATAGGATCAATCTCTATATTCCTCTTTCAACAGAGTTTTTGAGATATCACATTGGTATGTTGCCAGTTGTTCTGAGTTTTCAGCTTTCGTACTTTTCTCCACACATTTTGCAACAGCTGTTAAAATAGTGCTGTCACAGGTAGAAGGTCAAAGAGAAATGTTTCCAAATTCTTCCATTTTTTTGTGCTTTGGAGCTAAAGTGGAAGTGAACCATAATTCCACTGGGGCTGGGCAGCCAGCTCTGGGGAATGAAGTTCCCTCGTGGTAGGCAGAATGATGGAAGAAAGAGGGAGGCTCTTGATCCTCTATGGATGCTGAAATTTCTGACATGCTTCCAAGCACCCTAAGAGTGGCCTTTTCTTTCCCCTGACCCAAAGGTCCTGTTGGGGTTGGGTTGTGTTTCCATTGCCTGTTTCCTTCTCTCTCCTCTCTTACTTCCTTACGTATCAGTACTATCTCATCCACTACAGGCCTCAAACTCAACAGTCTCTAAGTATACCTTTTAAGTAACCCAAACACATCAGGGCTCTTGTCTTAGTGTGCTGGGGCTGCCACAACAAATACCATAGACTGGGGAACTTACACAATAAAAACTTTCCTTTTCATAATTCTGGGAGTTGGAAGTCTGAGATCTGGCCAGCAGCATGGTCAGGTTCTGGTAAGGGCTCTTTCCTGGCCTGTAGATGCCACCTTTTGCTGTGTAGTGTACATGGTCTTCTCAAGGTGGGGAAGTGGAACACTTAATTGCTTCCTAAACTCTAGTTATATTAGGAGATAAGGATTCATGTATGAATTTTGGAGATACTATAAGCCTGGAGGACTTCATTCATACATTAACTCACGCCTAAAATAAAATAAAATAAAAATATAAAATACTATGGTTTTCCTGAAATGGAAAATTTGCCTTCCTTCATCAGCACTAGTGAAAGGGTCATGCCCTCTAGTAAGCCACGATGAAGCCCTAGTTGAAGCTGCAAGTTCTGGTGTGATGGATATGGTCCCACCCTGCCTTGGGTAGTTCTCCCTAATCTGTTAGTGTTCAGACTAGCCCCAGTTTATTATAAACTCTTCAAAAGCAAGGCCAGTTTCTTGGTTACCTTGGGACTCTAAATTCCTTGAGCACTATCAAGCTCAGAGTAAGCCTGAAAACAATACTGGATAAACTGGAAATACAAAAACTAGATCATCCAAGTCAGAGAATGCATGTGGAAATTTAGGAGAAGCAGGAGGAAGAATGGTTGGCAAAGAAGGAAGGAGTGGTACTCATACCTGAGTCCTGGGTGATTGAGCTTTGCATCCTATTTTTTGAACCTCTAGGACTTTCTAGGCCTCTTGTGATATGGGGAGGTGGGTAAAGGGAAGGGGGTGGGATCCACATATTTGTTCCAGTTGATGTCAACCCTTTTCAGAAATAAATATTTTGTGAATTAGTAAAAATTGACCACCAAGGATGCTGAGTCTGCCCTCTGACATCTGGAATATTCTGTTGCATAGCTAAGCTGTCCAAAGGACATATACTTCATAAAATAGTAGAAATCAGTATAGCAAAACTCTCAGGAGTCTTTAGGGAATAATGTAAATCTCCCTGTGCAGGCTTTTTTTTTTTTAAATAAATTCCTTTTTCAGTAAAGAAGGCCTCATGGTGATAAGCATGCCCTTTATAGATGAAATGGGGAACCATGACCCTTGAATTTAGCTAGAAAATAATAATAAATTTTAAACTCTTGTATGATCAAAAAGATTTGATGTGCCTTTTAAGAACAAAAATTATCAGCAGCCTAATTATTCCCACCATTGTTTTGCCTACTATGCACATGCATCTTAGGAAAGAAAAAAGTTGGGGAGGGTCAGATCTTCTAGCCAGACTTTACCTTCTTTCTGGAACATACCAAATCCAAGTAACGTGCTCTTTTATGAATTAAAAATAACACTAAACCTTTGATCAACACCTTTTCACAAGATGCTAAACATTTTGGGGGGAAATGAAACATTCTTGCATCCACTTCCCAGGGCTGCTCTTTTGGTTGGCTTACAAGATTTATTTTTGAAGTCTGAACTGCCTGCTAATTTCCCAATTACAAGCTCCTGGGATTGTCATATTAGCAGCACTTCCGTTTCCTCCTCTAGAAAGCTCTCCTGCTCTTCGAGCTTCTATGGTGACCTCCCTGGTAATGTTTCTTCACTCCCCAGGATTCTGACCCAGGACCATGTTGGTCATTGGTCACCAGGCCTCTCTCCAGTATTGTGTAGCTGTTGTTTCAGGAAATAAAAGTAACAGCAACTGGAGCCCTCCCTGTGGCGTCTTCAAAACTCCACTCTGACTTGCCCTTGACGTTTCTTCATCCACTCTATTCTACTCCTTGCTAGGAGCCACAAGCAAATATACGATGTATGGCACCTTTGGTTGTAAAGTGACGCCAGCTAGCCACTGAGATGATTATGTTAAGATTTACATTCATATGGAAATTGGACTCCCGCTGTTCACCTTGGCCTGCTACCAGACTCATGTTACGGGACTCATGGAGAGTTCCCATTGGTTGGGGAAGGATAGTAGGAGGGAATTCCGGGGGAGGTCCGGGGGACCCCCGGTTCCGGGGAACGCGCGGTTCCGGTGGAGGCCCGCGTGGGAGGACCGGGTTTGGCTTGCCAGTGCCTACAGAGTATTGGCGGCTTTTTCAGAATAAAGTTTTGTTCCTGCTTGAGTGGCTCGTGATTCTGTGCCCAGCCAAGACTGCGGCATTTGGTGGCCCGTACAAGGGCAAGTCTTAGCAGCAGTACAACAGGCTTTAGATGCCAGGCCAAAAACATGCTATAATTGTAATCAAACAGGACATTTTAAAAGGAGTTGCCCCATAAGAGGAGGGTTTAACAAAGCTGGGTATCAAAGGAATAGAATACCGGGTATTTGCCCACAATGCCATAGAGGGAAACATTGGGCTAATGAATGCTGCAGTCTTGGCTGGGCACAGAATCACGAGCCACTCAAGCAGGAACAAAACTTTATTTTGAAAAAGCCGCCAATACTCTGTAGGCACTGGCAAGCCAAACCCGGTCCTCCCACGCGGGCCTCCACCGGAACCGCGCGTTCCCCGGAACCGGGGGTCCCCCGGACCTCCCCCGGAATTCCCTCCTACTATCCTTCCCCAACCAATGGGAACTCTCCATGAGTCCCGTAACATGAGTCCGGTAGCAGGCCAAGGTGAACAGCGGGAGTCCAATTTCCATATGAATGTAAATCTTAACATAATCATCTCAGTGGCTAGCTAGCGTCACTTTACAACCAAAGGTGCCATACATCGTATATTTGCTTGTGGCTCCTAGCAACTCCTGAGCAATGTGGGGCTAAATAAAGCTCTTTCTAGCCAGCAGAGTATGAAGAAGGCTTTATCTTAGCCAGGACTACTGTCATTGCTTGCATTGACAAACTTGAAGATTTAAATAATTTTAACGTAACATATTATCATCTTTAAAAAGTATTCTTTTGCACTTTAATATTTCCATTTACTCCTCTTCTTTCTTATGGTACTCAGGATGTATTTTCATCAGCTTTAATAAATTTTTTTTCCTTGTAGTTGGACACAATGCCTCTATTTAATTTATTTATTTTTATGTGGTGCTGAGGATTGAACCCAGTGCTTCACACATGCAAGGCGAGTCCTCTACCCCTGACCCACAACACTAACCCTTAGTCAGCCTTTTCACTGCTGTGACCCAAAAACCTGACAAGGACAAAATAGAGGAGAGGAAGTTTATTTGGGGCTCATGGTTCAGATGTCTCAGTCCATAGAAGGCCAACTTCATTACCCTGGGTCCAAGTGGAGGCAGAACATCATGGTGGAAAGTTATGGAGAAAGAACACAACTCAGAAAGCAGAGAGCTCTGCTCACCCCAATGACCCATCTCCTCCAGCTAAACCCTACTTGCCTATAATTACCACCCAGTTAATCATATCAGTGGATTAATTCACTAATTAGGTCACAACTATAATAATCTAATCATTTGCACTCTAAAAATGCTTGCATCGAGTTATCCATGAGCTTTTGGGGAACACCAAAATATAGTTATATCCAAACTCTAACAGTTGGAACCCAGAGCTTTGTACATACTAGGCAAAAGCTCTACTACTGAGTTTCTCCAGGTCTTCAACTTTTTTTAAGCCAATGGCCTAAGGGTTATAATTACCCAACTCTTTTTAAAATGGGGAGGTATATTTGTTTACATTAGAAATATATTTTTTAAAAATCATCCTTTTAATCTATGACTTCTTAAATAAGCCCATATATTCTAATTAACATCATTAAATAAGTTATTCTAGATCTGGTAAGTCTACTGAATGTGTTGGTTGCTACTTTTAAATTTAAGTAGATTCTTTAGCTTTAATATGTTTTTTCTTGGAGCTATAATACTAAATAAATATAAAGGCCTTGGGGTGAGAAGGCTGCTTTTATTTCAGACAGCAATTTAAGCTGAACAGTGAAATGGTTTTTGATGAGATACAAGACTTATAATTGTGCATTTGGTTTATGCATTTGGTTTTTGTTTTCATAAATAAAAAGCATAAATTCCTTTAAAAGTTCTTATCACAATATCAGTTATATGATGCTATATTCTTAAAGCATATCAGAAAAAAAATTAGTAGTTTTCTAAATAAAGGATCAGCAAAAAAATTCAAGAGTAGGTATGTATTCTTTTCTATATTGCTATAGTAATGACAAAATCTGGACCATTTAGAAATATTTCAAAGTATGAATGGATGCCCAGGAAAAATTGCCTTCATTGACAACTGAGTTAATTATGGTAGTTCTGTTATTCAAAGCCCCATTATTTGGCTGTAAAAAAATCATTGCAGGTTAAAAATGGACCTACATTAGCTTCTCTATAGGTGTAGTATTTTACATACTTTAAAAAGGGCTTGATTCTTTTCCAAATTCACTGAATACAAATACTCTAAAAATATGTCCATTCAAAAATGGTTATTCTGTGACATGAAATTTGAGTTGTTTATATTTTAGGTACTACAATGTTTTTATTTCAGATTTTTTAAAACAACCTTATAAGAATTAGCATGACCAGAACAGAAACACATTTCATAAATTATGTTTATAAGAGAGTGTTAGCTAAATTATGTCTTTCATTTTCCATGCAGCTCTCTGGGAGGCCAGAGTGTGGCTATCATGGAGCCCTTCGATTTTAACAGAGATCCTTTCTCTAAAACGAATTCAACGCATGGCTATATGGGTAATTTTGAACAAGTGGATCTTTCTCCAACCTGAAAGGCTGCCAGGACAGACAGTGAGTGAGAAAAAGAGGGTTTCAAAAGGAGTCACAGAGAACCACAAAACAACCATGAAGCACCACTGTATTGCCACAGTCCCCCCACAGAAGTGCATTGAGAGGTTGGGACATAGAACAGGGAGGACACATCATTATAATAAAATGGGACAACAGTTGGAAATGATTTTGTCATCAAATACAACACCCGAAACTGTAGCAAGTCTGACTATATCTTCTGGAAGGAATTTTTAAAAGAATTATTACTGCTCTCTCACCCCATTCTTTTATAAAATTTCACTTAGCAGTGAAATATGAAATACAGATTAGAAATGTAAAATAGGAACTGCCATTGCAAACTTCATATATCACATTTAATGAAAAGAAATCCTTTTAGATAAATATGACATTATACAAGTGTATAAATTATGATTAGTTATTCTAAATTTAGATATGACTATTTAATTGAATCTAAGGTATTGGAATAAATTATTAAAGAGAGCTCAATATTGCAGCCCTATAAAATCCTGATAAATGGAACACCTTCTGGATATTATCATAGCAACAATATTGCAAGAAATAAGGAAAATTTGATTGTGTGAATGACAATGGAAAGACTTTTATAGTTCTAATGAAAATTTAAAAAAGAACAACAAATTAAAACAATATATTTGGATACTTCATACATTTTTTGAATTTCAGCAAAAATAAAAAAAAATTAATAAAAACTAAGCAAGTTACCACAGGAAATATGGTAAGGAGTAATTCTTGGGAATAAAGCAGGAACCCTATTATAATAACGTGGCTTATTTCTGGGTCTAGACCTTTGATCTAATGGTGCTTAAATATTCTTTGTCAAATATAAAATTGATGCTAGACCTTGGAGTCAGGCAGAATACACAAGTGGGGATCTACTGGAAATATATTCCAAAGAGATGGAGTAATATCATAAAAGTTCTATATTTTAATGTGACTATCTTTTCATATTAATTAGGCTAAATTTAATGGAAATATTATTAAATATAAAGTGAAGTATTAATGCCAGAGATGACTCAAGATTCATTCATTCATTTTTAAACATTTTATATGTGCACAGACATGTGCATTTTGGAATAAAGAATTGTTTATAAGTAAGTTAAAAAGAAACCTATAGAAAGAACCTGAAAGGGAAAATCATATGTTAAAATGAGTATTCATGAAAATTAGTTTAGTAGCAGAAGGATTTTAGTATGAAGTGATTAAAATCAGGGAATACTTAGAAAACTACCAAAGTATTTCTAAGATTCAGGTGTCATGTGATAATATCCTGAAATTTTAATTAACGTGCTTGCTTTTCCACACATCCTTGTGCTTTTTCTTGCTCTGTTTACCTGAGGTCTTAAAGGAAATAAGGATGATTAAGGAAAGGATGAAAACCAATTGATGCTAGTTTTTAAAGATATTAAACAGATTTTAAAACTTGTTAAGAACCAATAGTCAAGTCATAAAAGTTAAGGTTTTCAACATAAGAGTGGACATCATTAGAGAGAAAAAGAAATCATTTGTATAGAGACCAGTGGTCATTTTGGAAATGTAGAAGTCTATGTTCGTAGCCAGGATATTTTTTTTTTCTTTACTCAAGAAACAAGAGACAAAACACTAAGAAAAACAGCTTCTTTATTTGGAGGGAAGAGGAAAGGAGAAATAAAGAGAAGGATGACAGAATAAGTTATACACACATAACTTATGTGTGTGCCTATAGGTGGCCAGTGAGCAGAAGAGGACATTTCAGCTGTGGATGTGATGAGGTGGAAGCCACACACCAAGGGACTAGCAATGATCATACTCTCACCTGAAACCAAGGTGGCAGGCTGCTGATGGCCTCAGATTGGTGTTTCACAAAGGCATCAGCATCACATGGAGGCCTTTTGAAAACACAGATTCTTGGCCTCCAAATTTTTGACTCAGTGGGTCTGGAGTAAAGTCCAAGAAATTGCATTTCTAAAAATTTCCCAAGTAGTACTGATGTTGCTAGTCCAGGACCTCATTTGGAAAATCATTATTCTAGGTGGAATGGTCTGATAATACATACACAATGCTTGCCACCCCAACTACATATTTACCCAGGACATGGGTGGCCCCGGGAGAGAAGGAAGAAGGAATACACCCTGATAGCTGGAGAAGTTACTCAAAAGAGACTGAGTTTACACCCCAAATGACTAAATCATCACTAGTTTAAGAGAAAGAGAGAATCTTGGTTTCCACATAAAATTTACTACCATCAGCAGAAATGGAGGCTTTGGGGCTAAACTCAGCTGAGTTCTAGAGAAGTAAATAAGTTTACCATTTACACACCTAAATTTCATTACGGTGAGAATTAGTACTCAGTCTTATTCACTACAAACATTGCACTGCAATTTAAATACAAGTTTAGCAATCCTGGCAAGAAAATATTCAGAAAGGATATTTTCATTCTTTGTTACAAGCTCTGTTGAATACACTTTTTTTCTTCTCTCTCTCTCTCTCTGTTTTTTTTTTTTTTAATGGATCATGAAAACCCATGATCTTGGTTTTATCTTGGTTATAAAGGACATTCTTGAAATAATTGGCGATTATGACTATGTTTTATAGATTAGATATTAATATATAACCAAATTTGAGTGCTGAGGTTGTGGCTCAATGATAGAGCAGTTACCTAGCATATGTGAAACACTGGGTTCAATCCTCAGCACCGCATAAAAAAGGAACAAAATAAAGGTATTGTGTCTAAGAAAAAAAAATTTAATCAAATTAGATTTTCTGATTTTGATCATTACACTATAGTTACATAATTTCTTGTTTTTAGGAAATACAAGTATTGTCATAAGGAGATATCATGTCTGCAACTTACAAATGGTTGACATAAAATTTTCTTTGGGGGCTGGGGATGTGGCTCAAGCGGTAGCGCGCTCGCCTGGCATGCGTGCGGCCCAGGTTCGATCCTCAGCACCACATACCAACAAAGATGTTGTGTCCGCCGAGAACTAAAAAATAAATATTAAAAATTCTCTCTCTCTCTCTCTCTCTCCACCCTCTCTCACTCTCTCTAAAAAAATTTTTTTCTTTGGAATATACTTATATTTATATTTATCTAGAAAGACAGGAGGAGAAGAAAGGCAAAGGTAGTAAAATGTTAACATTTAGGGAATGTTTTCTAAAAATTCTTTTTAGTAATGTTACAAATCTTCTAATAAGGTGAAATTACCAAAATAGAATAAGAAAAATAAAATTTTAAAATTATATTAATAAATAACATTACACTCCAATAAAATAAACCATAGACCTATATAAATACTATTAAATAAATAAATGGAAAGTTGGATGAGGCATAGGGATATATGTAATAGTCTCAAATCATCTTCCTATAAAAATGCTAAATAATTACAAAGGGAAAAGGCAATATTACAGAAGAGAAACGCAGAAGGTACCACCTTTAGTGATCAATGTTAATATCATCAGTAATGGGATTCAAAGAGAAAGTCACAGAAGCACTCCTGTGACACTCTTGCCAAATAACATGTAATCAGGTTCCAATCATATAGAAATAAAAAAAATAAATCAAAGCCACGTTTTGTGAGGATTCTTCCTTAAAATCTTTTGCTTTTTAATGTACCTGGAAGTAAGAGGTTTCTGTAGCCCCACGAGCATCATTCTGTTGTGCATCCTCTGGACGTCTATGGAGAGCAGAGAAAATAGGAACTGCATCTGAGTGGACCTCCCTTCTGACAGCTTTGAGAAGGCAAAACATCTGTGTGCTTGGGAACACTGCTCCCACCTTCCTGTTTCTCCATCTGGTCCCTACAAGAGCAGACTTAGTGTCCCATTCACAACTTGCCCCGGGAGCCTCATGTACCCATGAAAAATAACAATATTCAGTGGGGTGGGATCCTCTCCTTTCAAGGGTCCGGCGCTAAAAGTAAGAGCCCATCAGATGGCATTTATACTTAGGCATATTGTAGGGCACATCTCTTCAATTTAGCACTGGCTTGGCCCAAAATTTGACTGTGCATCTTCGATTTTTGCATTTACTCTATACTAATAAGATCTACGCCAGTAATTTATAACTCTCACCAAGTAGAGCACACATATACGAGATTTAGGTGAAACAAAGCTATTATGCACTCCCTAATGTCCCCACCTCTTGAAGTTAGCCATCCCTTGGCTGTGTGAACCTCCATCCCAGATAACTGAAAGAGGACCAGTGGCTTTCTCATAAGCGTAAGAATCCTGTCATGGGTACAGAGTGTATGCACCTATATATTCAGTATTATCTACACTTTTTCCCCCACTTACAGATGTGTTGATGTGCACCTAACATTCTTTCCTCCTCACACTTCATCCCAAGCACAAACAGAACATCTGTATACATTTTCAAAAGCACCATAATCTGTTCCTTTTACCTATTTTTCCCCTACTGCACATTGACGATGTGCTAGGTGATGTTTTAGTCCGTGAATACAGCACTGAATAAAAATAGTAAGTTTACTGTTGTGATTTCTACAAAGTATGAATTTTTTTTATCTATAGGAAATTAGTGGATGAAGTTTCTAGCAAGAAGCAGTAAACAACTTACTTCTACTCATCAGTATCAAATGTCAAGACTTCTAAGCCACAGAGATTCCCTTTATGGAAGCTGTCTTTTGGAGGAGCCCAGCCTCCTGTTTTGTCCTTAACTCATGACCTTACTGTTTCAAGAGGTCTTTCTCTGAGGTAAGGTTTCCCTAAGTACAAGAGCCTACCTAGAACTTTTCTCCATTAAGCTATGAAGAGAAAAATGGAAGGTTGATTTTTAAAAGAACGGAATAATTTAGCTTCTTTTATCTCATTTTAATACCCAAGACCCTATAATTTTATAACTAAAAGTCCCATTTCAGTATTTTTTCAAACAAGAGTCAAATGCCTTGGATAGTATTCATCAGAGGTTAAGAGAAGCCTACACAGACCAGCTTGCATCTTGATGGAAAATGGAATTTCCCACAGTTGTCAGTGTATTGAATCAGCAAAATGACCTATGTGGTGGCTGAATCCTGGTCAATTAGATCATGGTAGAATAGACAGCTGACATTGTCCTGAGGTGAAAGGGAGGTAAAAACATACTGCTATCCCTGCAAGGCAGAATCAAATGTCTTCATGCATTTTAAAAATAATACCATACAGAACCAAAAAAAAAAAAAAACCACAACATTTTTCCTGATCAATAGCCGTATAACAGATCTCAGTAGTCATATCAATTTATTTAGAAGGAGAGAGAGAGAGAGAGAGAGAGAGAGAGAGAGAGAGAGAGAGAGAGAGAGAGAGAGAGAGAGAACACATCTGGGAAAGCAGCTGCAATTGAGTTCTTCCTGATTGTGTTTACAATAATTTGCTGTCTTTCTCCAAGGCCATCTATTTCCAGCCTTGGTCAAATAGATTAGTTAAATGCAGACATGATAGGAATCCTATATCTGCATATTTCTAGTTTTTTTCAGAGGCATGAGTCTGTGCCATCCCCAATTTAATTTACTAGTTAGGAGGGGGAAGCAGTTCTGAGGGCTAAGAATCATCCTTTCCTAATAGCTCATGGGTCAAAGGACCAGATTTGGCTGTCTAGATTTGCTCACTATGCATTTAAAAAAAATGAGGAAATGACCTCCTTTTGTAAAATGCACACTCACATTGATCATTGATTATAGTCCCTTTGAGATATCTCTAGGAAGGCATAGAGTTTATTATTTCAGCAAGGATATGGGCACTTCCTCAAAAATTTTCTTTTTTTCAAAGGAAACTGGCATGCTCTTCATCCTAAGTGTTCTTGATCTGGAAATGGGATGAGAAGTCATGATTCTCTATTGTGGCAAAAAAAAATTATAATGATACCTAAAATATTTTAATGTGTGAAAATCGGTAGCACTTCTATTTCAGCCTAATGGTCACTATTACTTATTTGCCAATACCAGTAAACTCTGTGGTGTATGTAAGTCATACACCATTTTGATGACTGTTTTACCTGCTGGTTCTCTTAGCAATCATGCCCATCTTGTCCCTGGCCTTCTTCCTAAGTGTCATCACTTGGCCTCTATCACTCTCCAGGATCCCATTATCCCCACTGAATTTAGGAAGCCCATGTCAATGGAGTTACCTCCTCTATTCATTCTTGGCCTCACCAGTGTATTTCTTAGTGCTTTGGTGGAGAAATTTCCTTGGGGTCTTTCTGGTTATATAGTGAGGGAATGGGGAGCAGATCTCCCTTTCTTGATACATCAGCACTAGATTTCTGTCTTTCTTTGTAGCTCTTCATTTACATGATGCCATGGCAATTTCAGTACATCAGTTTTATTTAGTCTTGTCTACCATGGAATCTAAGTTTCACTCTATTAACAAAATAACCTGGTGAGACATGATGTCAGGTATCAAACACCTTGAATCCAGAATATCAGCAAAGTGCAATTATATTAATAAATGTGGTTTTATTTAATCTTTTCTTTTTGTCTCCCTGGTCTTAGACCCTTAAAATCCATTTCTAGCATCGCTTCACAGGGTTCTGTCAATATAAGTTAGCAAAACCTTTCAATTCTTTCTATGTGTAAGTATTTCCCCCACAACCCCTGCAAATTCTGACTTCCCACACATTCTCCTGTGACTTGACACTAGGACAAGATCTGGAAGCAAAGCAAGGTAATGAGTGCATCTTGTTGAGAATCATAACCCCACACAGTATAAATGCCTCAAGTGCAGACCCTCCAGCTTCTTCTTGCAAGGAAGTTCCGTGGAATTCAGAAGTTCAAATCTGTTAGGATCCACCCCAGATGTCCCACTTTTCCCAATAAGTGCCTTAACTTTCCCATTCGATACCAAGTGAGGCTATAAATGCAATGTGCTTTTTTCTTTTTTTTTTTTTTTTAATCTTTATTCTTAAGTAGGAAAATAAGCTGTTTAGGTCTTCCTCGTTTTCAAAGTCTGTTCCTTAGGTCCCCATTTAGTGCCAACTTACTTTTTCAGAGGGTCCTACCTGGAAAAACAACAGTTATTTAAGGTATTTCAGACAGGAGAAGATTCAGTGGAAGGTATTTTATACTTTCCTAATTTCTGGAATGCCTGTTGAAGCAAGGGTCATGGAATGTTTCTGTTAAATCTCAGGTTCGTCACTAAATTACAGAGGGGCTGGGAATTTTCAAAGCTACAGAAAACTATTGGCAGTGATCACTACCATCATGAGAACCAAAGGCAATTTACCAGGAAACACTTGGAGGTCACTGCAAAAACTCAAATGTGCTGAAGACCACCTTTTTACTCACCACTGGCATAGGAACAATAATATGGATTGTGCTTTCTTTTTTCCATTTTGAAAATGCCTCTCATTTTCAAAACATAGTCTGAAATCCAGCTGGTGAGGGATTTTGAGAAATGCAATTTCCACGCTTCCAGCCACTGGGAACAGGGACAGTCAAGGTGAGGAAGTGATGCTGGCATCCACAGACAGAACAGAGAGCTGGGTTAGGTGCTGACAGCCTGCTGAAGATTTCTGACATAGTCACTGAGTTTGATTTTTAAAAATAATTCAGAATAAAAAAAACAATGACAGGTATTTACCCAATACATCTTTATTTATATGCTACAAAGTTTGCATTTCAAACTAATACAAAACAAGAGCCCCCAGAGTTGACAAACATTCATTCTGAGATTGTTTTTTGCTAATATAAGATTGTGGAAAAAAAAAAAAAAAACAAGGGAGAGAATTAAACAACAGCAGATGGGGTAGAGAGGGAAGATGAGAGGGAAGGGGAGGGGGGATAGTAGGGGATAGGAAAGGTAGCAGAATACAACAGTCATTAATATGGTATTATGTAAAAATGTGGATGTGTAACCGATGTGATTCTGCAACTTGTATTTGGGGTAAAAAATGGGAGTTCATAACCCACTTGAATCAAATGTATGGAAGATGATATGTCATGAGCTTTGTAATGTTTTGAACAACCAATAAAAAAAAAGATTGTGATAAGAAATAAATGTAGAATGAATCATCTTGACTGATTATAATAATTAAAAAATATATATTATAAATAACAAAAAGTAAGAATGTTGTAATATGAGCAAATAACTTTGAAATTTATTTATAACCTTTAAAATATGAAAGCAACATAATAGAATAAAAATTAAATATTTCAATCTAAACAGAATAAGTCCTTCACATTCAAGATAAAACTTGTTTCTAATCAGTGAAATAAAGTCTCTTTTGTGTGGATATAACCTGAAAGTGAATTAGTCAAGGTCTTTTACAATTCCATTTTTCCTTCATACCTCTCTAGGGAAAATAAAGTTGAAATATTTGTTTTAATTACAAAATTAAATCACTTAATAATTCTTTCACAATTGCTAGTGTTTCTAACATATGTACAGATGGCTATTTTGCCAGTTTATAATCTTTTAAACTGTATGACATCATCTAATATAGTACCTAGAAAGATAGGTACCAGATAAGTATTTGTTGATCAATGAATAAGAATGCAAACTGTACATTTTAAAGATTTTACAAGAAAATGCTAACTAGGCATGCTAATTTACTTAAACACTGAGCTAAAAAGCAAGAAAGAGACAGTTAATTTTAGCCGCCATGAGTCATTTCATTGTGGGAATTTGGGGAAATCATTTCAAATCTTGTGGCTTGTTTATTTTCATGACAATGAATTCTCTTGTCTCCTTCACAGAAATACACCTGAGAAAATTACTTTGGTTTGAGCTCTTTGGAGGAAACATGAGCTATGGAATTGCAATGTATAGAGTTGCAACATACATTGATAATGAGGCTACATCTTTTAGTCGTAAACAAACATGCTATTTGTAAGTGGGATTTCACGGGTAACTAAGTCCAATTATATTATACTATATATATTATAGTATATACATATTATATACTATATATATTGTACTAAAAAGGAAGTTGAGACTATAACAAATTTCAAATGCACAGGCATTGTTATGGTTTGGATCTGCAATGTCCCCCAAATGCCCATGTGTGGAGACCTTGATCCTTCAATGCAGCAAAGATTAGAGCTCGCGATTCCCTGCTTCAATCGGGGTACTTTTGGCTGAAAATACATTAGCTTAAATATTGAAGGAGATTTATTAAGCCATTTGGCTAAAATAGAAGCATAGTCTTGCTTCTCTCTGACCCCTTTGGGTCTGCCTTCTGCTGTGAGTCTGCTTTGTCTTAAGGAAGGCATAAATGATGTGGCCTCACTGATATCACTAAACACTAGGCATTATTCAGGTCCTGACAGGACCAAGGTCTTGGGTCACATGTTCACCCATTCACATAGCTACAAGAAATACCATGATCTCATTGGTGAAGGCCAGCGGAGTCCAGTGCAAGTGGTGCTCCCAGCCAAGCCTCACAGCTACCACCTGGCTGAAAATCATCATTGTCTGATGATTCCCAATCACGAGGAACTTTTCCTTTATAAGTAAACAAGGAACTGTGCCCTAGCCTTCCTCAAAGTTCTGAAGAATTCTGTCTTAGAAAAGCAGGTTACCTCCTGTTTTAAGAGGTCTCTTGTAACTGATCTTATTTCCTTACACACCTGGGGATGTGGAGCTCACATACATTCAAACTGGCTGAATAAGGCTTGGACCGGAGTCGTTTTCTCCATGGTTTTATAATGTTTCGTTCAAAAGATTAGATCAACATGTCATATTGCATCCACAATTTAGAGCTCATCAAGATTTTAAATCAGTTTTATTTATGTGTGTCAAATATTTAATGATTATCCTAAGCAATAAAATCTGTAGGTAATTTTTGCCTGATTCTAGTTACTTTGATATTTTGTCAACATATTGCTAAGGTCATGGCTGTGGCTGTTTGGAATTGTTCCTTGGATCATACTGACTACAGATCAAGAAATCTACTTTATTTGGTTTTAATTAATTAATCGATGTAAACAGGAACCTGAGGTAGCTTCATATAAACAAAATTATTATGATGATTTCTAGTATGGAAATGTGGGCTTTTTTCTAAAAGTATCAGAAGCTTAAATATATATTCAAGTTTCTAGCTATAATTTTAATGATATAAAATATAATACTTGAACTATGCTTCAATCATACTTAATTGAAAATAAGGCGTTTCTTAAAATTGTAGGGCTCTTGTTTTTTAAAGCTGTGTTCTTTAATAAATGACCCTCTTTATTTTGGAAAAGCATTTTCTTTGAGAGGAAAACTGCTTTTTTCTTAATTTTTTTTGACACCCCAGATTTTGGTGGTCTGATTTCTCTGAACTTTTCTTATTCTTTATATTGGCTACAAGTTAGTATGAAAGCATATAATACTGAAAGAAAAGGGGAGGAAAAAAATCCACTAGATCATTTCTAAGCTACAACTGAGCACAACAGAGATCAGAATGAGTTTAATGTAGGCAAATGTAATCAGCCACAGTATAAGAAAGTTTAATTTATTATATCCTCAGGGAGAAACAAAATCTAAATCTAAAGATCATTATAACTATAAGAGACATGATGAACAAATTAAAGCAAGCAAACAAACAAAACTCATTTTACAACAGTTTATTCCTTAGAAAACCAATATATTAAAAATTTTAATCACCAGTATTTTTCCCTTGAATGTTACACTGAGAATTATCTATTGAGCTCATTTAATCAATTATACTATTTTACACTCCACTTTTGCTTTCATTTATAGTATAATCAGTGAATTTTTACAAGTTGATCTACACATTCAACAACATTAAATTTATTCATTATTTAGTCAATGTTTTTTTCTCCATTGTCCCATTCCTTGGCTTATTCATATGGTGACATCAGCAAAGAAAGAGCAATTAGTTTCTCATGGGAGCAGAGACAACCTTATGCCTTCAATATTCATACTGATAACTCACCTGGTAGGCTGCAAATTTCCATTTATTCTATAAAGGATTCATTAGTAAACAGGTCCTTATATTAGAAAGTCTGATGTTACTCATAACTGACCTTGTTTAGCTCTTACAAGAACCTTGGTGACCCAGCAGGTATTACCCCCATTTTATAGATTAGATGATTGAAGATTAAAAGATTAAACAAATTTCCCATGTTTACATGTACAACACAGGGCTAAGGTTAAAACCCAAGTATGCTTAATTAAAAAATCCTTGTTCTTTCTATAACATTTTACAATTTCTTTCTAGTTATATTATTCTTTTAAAGTAGATTATTGATTTTACTTTTCCAGTCTTAATTTATTCCTAGTCATATAAACAGGTTTTCATTCTGATCCAGAATAGATTTGTAGATTAACTAAAGTGAAGAAGATCTAAGTGGGAATGGGATTGTGTAATATTTCATTGATTATTATATATTAATTTGTTTTCATTTTAATGTCTCTGAAATCATGACTGCCTTATATTTGATAATCAGGAGGTGTTTATAATTGTTTAATTATGGTACTTTAACCTTTCTTTCTTAGTGACTTTTAAACTAATGGAGATTTTTCAGTTTATGGTTTCTTACACTAGACAAAATGTAGAATTAGTTCTTCAATGAAACTCAGTGAAATTGGGGAAACCAGTCTAATCCTGACTCATACCCAGCTTCACTTCACAAGAAGAAAGATGCTCTATTTAAAAGTGGGTGTGGAGTTTGGGAGTTTCAGCTATTGAAATTCCCTTGCTATTAGGAGCTATTTCCCTCCTGACTGGCCCAGTTCTAACAATGAAAATTCTTTCTGTTTAAAATCTGCCTTTGGATAATTTAAAATGGTATTTAATTTTATTATAATTTCATTATCTATGCTCTCTTCCTCCTATCTCTTTGGTAGACATGCTAATCAAAAGTTATCTTTTTGTTAAGTTTTTCTCCTTAAGAAATTTAGAATTCCTTAATGTGGCCAAGCTCTTTACACAAATATGTGTGTAGGATTTTAAGTGATTCAGTGTATACAATGTATTCCAGTTGCTTCCTTGTTATCATCCATTTCTATATAAATATATCAGATTTTTTCATTATGTAAGTTCCCATTTTTACCAAAAAGCTTAATAAGGTATTAAATTTGATATGGTTTTTATTGTGATAGTTATTATTTTTTTTTGAAGCTGCCTCAAGCCCTGCCCATTCCTTTACCCCTTCTGAAAATTTTTCATTCACGTTTCTTGAAGAAATTGATCCTTTTGTCCTCAGAATATCTTTACTGGTTATGTTGTAGAGATGTTTCATTTATTTATGTTGTAAAATAGGAAGTAATGACATTACCTACCTATCATGTTTATAGAATAAATGAGCTAATACATATGAAACTTAACAATAGATGTGTCACCTAACAAAGGTTCATAAATCTTTATTATAATTAGAAACCATCTGATACATATCATATCGTACCACTGTAGTCTTTTTTCTGAACTATTTTATAGATAATAAGTTCCTAGAAGAAATAAGACATTGTATGCATCTTGGTTTTCCTTATAATGCCTAAGGTTATCCTTAACATATTCTGACACTCCCATTTTTTATTAATGAAAAAAACTTCCCGCTCAGCATCCACCCTAATTGAATCAGCCCATGTTACCCAATACTTGTGGGAAACAGGCTCATAGATTTCCCAACTTAAGCTGGGAATCGTGAAAATAATTTAGACTTTGAACACAGGCCCAAATTTAAATTCCAGCTGCCTTTTTGTTTTGATATTTGGGATCACATGGAACTCTCTGAGGCTCAGTTTTCTACTTCTATAAAACATTAAAAATATTTATCATGTGTTCTTTGAAAATTAAAATTATTACCTAGGTGATACATATATCACCCAGCACACAATTCCTGATAAGTAATCGGTTTTCTATAAATACAAACCACACATAACTATCATTCTTGCTATTTCAAAAATGAAAATTCCTGGGGGAATATTATTTAACAATCATTAAAGCTCTATTTCTTTATTCATAAATGGGGCCCATGTTGATTTATTCCTATAATTAAAAAATGATTAAGCCATACACATAAAGCTCCATGCAAGGTCTTCACTGAGTAGATGATGTTAACCTCAAATCCTGCCCACTCTTTCCCACATCTCATCCCTTAATATAGCAAAGGGAGCAAGTTTCTTGTTCTTTAAAATGAGATATTTCCTAAAGTTCTCCTACCTTGAGTGTATTGTGCTTATAAAAACTTTAGCAACATGAAAGCCTCCAATCTTTGAGTCTTCAGTTTAGAAAAGTTATGGGAATATTGGTCTTAACCTTCACCCATCCCCCACCAGCATTACCATGAGATTTTCAATTGTACCTGGAGTACTCACCCTTCAGCTTTCAAACACAGCATTTCTGAGGAGTCCTGTTTCATTATTTAGTTTCTGTATTTGGTTCCTAAAGTTTTTTTTTTTTTTTTTTAAGAGTTGTGTCTCCTTTGTCTGAACAAAGTGAAAACAGAGACAGTAATTGGCTCCTCTCTTGACCTTCCACAGGAGAAGCTTCAGACAAAGCCCTGGACACTTGTTTCTCCAAAATTCCCCAAATAAGATGAGAATTCTTGTGTGGGTCTGCAGACTTGCACTTGGATACCACTGTTATAGGGGATACAATTTTATATTGGTAGCATAATTTGACAGCAAATTGTTACCATTATCTCTTTATTAAAACATCAGGATTCAGAGCACAATTATCATGCTTGCCAGTTTGACCCTGGAGTTCTTAGCAATACTGACAGTCCAATTATATTCATGCATATTTCTTTACTGATTGGAGTCATGGCCATTTCTTCAGATGTGAAAGCACTGAGGTACCTGTAAATTGATTGGGTCTGATAATAGTCTCCCACAATCACAAGCTTACACGGTGGGAGTGTCCATCTAAGACCATAAGGCAGGATTATTGAAATCTTTGGATGGTTAACACACCACACTTGAGAACTATAATGTTTGACACACCTATAGAGTAACAGCTCTAACTATAACCACAGCACCAGTGAATTTCTTTTTTGTACTCTGCTTTAGGGAGAAAGAAGCAAAGCACAATGAAATTAACCAATATCTGGTCAGTTCAGATTCAAAGTTCAATATACTACAGCTTATTACCTCAACAACAATTCCTACTGACCTCAAGGCACTGCAGAGTCATCAATCATAGAGAAAATATTAAATTAGCTTTAGTATACTGTACTTAGCAAGGCTGTAAAGTAGACTAATGCATTTTGAAAAGATTTTTTTTCCAGCCACTTAGTTTGACACAAAATTGTTTTTTCCGTCCCTCAGTTATCCAGAACATTCTAATCATGATGAATGAACAGAGGTTCCCCTCATACTGCTAAAATGGGTCATGTCGGAGCTTTTTGTTTTGCCAATTGATATAATGTGCAGGGTAAAATGTGGAAAACACACCCTCAATGGGTTCCCCTTTCAGCATTCAGGATGCTGCCCCTATGTCACACTTGGATACTGAACACAATGTCAAGTATCCAAGTCTTTTATACCAGCAATGCTAATGTCAGGGTGAGGGACATCATTAAAGGAAAAGGTAACCCCATTCCCCTGTCAACCTTGGCAATGAGAATATAATTAATCACTCCCAAGTCTCCCAATGTTGCATCCATAGTCCCTGATTTAAGCAGAATGTGCCTATCATTTGTCTCCATTACTGGCCAGCAACATTAATAAAAATCAGCTTAAGTTCTGAGCATGGAATCACTTCCTATAGATTCCAATTTAATTTAAGAATGCCTAAATTGAAGGAAACATCCTTTCTCTGTCTTTGAGAAATAAGTTGGTTTTTCTGTGATACCCAGCTACAGCAATAAACAAAGATGATGCAGACATGAAGGTCCACAGCTAGTTCTTCCATTGATTACCTCCAGACATTAATTTCCAGTCTAATTGCTTTGGTTGGCACTTTCACCTCAGCGGTACTTACATATGCCTACAGATCTGTTTGATCACAACTCTTGGGTTTTGAATTATTTAATACCCATTCAGTTCTAGAAATGTCCTTCACACCCCATCCAGAATTTCTGCAAAGGAATAAATATAATGTGATATTAAATAAAATGAATTCCTAACCCACAGATCTCTTTAATAGTTTACCATCTTTGTAGTCCTGAATTATTTTCTTTGTTCATGAAACAATTGCTTTAGTAAGATCAAAATCACAACACACTTCTCCATTTCATCTGGGTTCAATGAGCAATAAGAATATATTATACATAAGAGATGATCAAATTATATTTGCTTCATCATGAAAATTATAGCTTTCAGAAATTTTCTTCTATCTATTTAGCTGCATTTCTGTGATTCTTTAATTTTTAAGTGTTATTTTATATATTTAAAAAATAGTGTATGCCAGCTTTTTTAAATGTTCAAATAAATGTACTACTTAATTTAAGACTGAATGTATGATGCTGTCTAGTTCTTTCAGCATTATGTGGGCATCGGCTTTGGACTGCTTACTCTTTGCACTTTAGATATATAAAACATTAGTATTTTAGGTGTGAGATCTCATCTACTCAGCTGTTTTGTTCTCCCTCCAAAACTATTTTAATGGCAACATGTATTTTAATTGATTTATCAACTATCTTACAAGATATTATCTTACTTTTTCTTGTTGAAATTGCTAGCTTTTAGAAAATGATTTTAAATTTAATACATATAAGCATACATATCTAATATATATAACTCTAAAATAGACAAATGTATTCATACTTATGTATATACATAGTAAGTCAGACCCAGTGGAAGTTTAAATATTCTGAGAAAACCACATTTTTTTAGATCTCTAAGTGACTGTTATTTATACAAATATGACCAGTGCTCACATTTATCAAACAGAATATTACTACTAAAGTGATTGCTTTACAGAGAAATTAAGTTGAGAATTATCTAGAGAATTTGTTGAATGCTTTCAGAAAAACAATTCTCTTCCCTTTTTGTTTTTTACAAATTGAAGCTACTTCAGCCTGAGTTACCCAAATAAGTTTCTTAAACTCTTCGTTCCACCATTCCTGTAACACAGCCTCATATATTAATCAGTTTGCAATGATGGTCCTTTGAGAATGTTATCTGAGTGTGTATTTAAGTGCAATAAATAAACCTGACATTTATAGGAATAAAGGAAATAGATGTACGTTAGGTTGGAAACTAGCTGAGTATCCACAGGCCCAACTAAAAGGCAAAGAATGTTGCTGTTACAAGGAAGAAAGGAAGAATAGTGTAACTGCTGTGTGTTCAAGTCCACTGCTGTGGTCACTCAATATGCCCTGTGTTTCCTTTTCCCCACTGAGAACACATTCTCATCCTAGCCCTAAACAAGAAAGACCAAAGTCTCATCAAGTTTCTGAATCCAACTGAAAGTCCCGGATCAGTGGGCGATGTGTTTTACATTCCAGCAAGTTCAGAGGCCCATCAAGTATCCTTTCCTGCCTCCTATACTATACCTGATAAAGAATGGTAGAGTATGATCAGAATCATCCTAATACAATTTTTTTTTTTACTTAGAAGATGGAAGATTGGGGAAAAAACCCCCAAACTCACTGATCCAGAGCAGTAGCAAAACTCTGTAGGTTAGAAATTGGAGAGATTTTGCTATAGCTGGATCTCCTCTCTTTGAGGAATTTGTCTATTGTTTCTATGGTGCCTACATGATCCTTTAGGAATTTTTTCTTACTGAGTTTTTGAGGGAATTGCATTATCAAAAAAGAGAAACACAAGCTTGAATGGATAAAAGCTTCAGGGGTGATTTATTGACCCCTAAATCAGTCCTCAGCCCCCTCCCCCAGCCTTACTCTGTAAGGAAATAAGCTGTGACAGCTGCATGAGCCCAGGAAGGCAAACCCATTGATGCCAACTGGTCTCTAACATGCCCACATGGGGTTAAAAGCTTCACATCAGTTGTCAGTTCAATTTGAGGATAACCATAGTTGAGGATTTCTTCCTGTCTTATTTCTTGGTGTATAAACTTATTTTTACCTTATTATTTTTGCTATTGTTTACCATTCCTCAATTTAAGCCCTGCCACTTTGAGACCATTTGCAACAGTGGGCATTGTGAGAACGCAACTGCCTTTGCCACTGAGTGGCTCATGTTTTAGAATACTTTTTCTGAGTCTCCTGAGAAGGGCTCTATGCAAGTAATCATATCTCCAGCTGTTTGGGGAGAAGAACAGTTGAATTTTCCATTGTTGCGCTGCCCCAAACTCCTGAACTTACAGTAAATTGACAGAAAATTCCCTTTAGCAAACTTTTTTTCCCCCCTTGGTTGTCAGCTTTGGAAATGGGAAGTGATTAATTTAATTAATTTATACTTGGCTGATCTCTTTTTTAGCATGTTGTTACATGGCATGGACAGTGAACAGCATATACCAACACCCAGACTTTTTCTAACACTCTCCTAGAGCTAAAGTGTTAGTATGTAACAGGTCTGACTTTCAAGTTATCATGGATAACAGGTTTGAAAATTCTCATTATGACATGATTACAACAAAGTCACTATTTTCATTACCTTACCATTTCACCATTGCCACCACCTACTTTTAAGATTTTGTTAGGGTAGTACCAAATGTCTCCTATTAATTTGAGTTGGAGAATAGATCAGTGTGCTCTAACAAGAAGACCAAAGGTCTCAAATGAATTGGAGAGTCATCTCTCTTATTTTAACAGCTCAGGGGCAGGTAGGGAGCTCTGACCTTCAAGAACATGCAGGAAACCACCCCTGCATATGTTTTCCATTTCTATGTTCTCCAGCAGGAAGAGAAAAGGATAGGGCAGCTTTGTGACAGAACTGTGCTCTGAGAGTTGACCATGTTGGTTTGCAGTCCAGTAAAAACTACAGTCAGCAATTGATTATTTATTTTTCCTAATTTCAACATTCTGGATTTAATATTCTTCTTTCAAATTAAATCTAGACTCTAAAATAATGAGCTCTATAATTACTAGAATGTTTTGGGATATATTTACATAAGAAGTATTTATCTAAGTTCATTACCATCTATTTCCAAATCAATTTGCATGGAAAGATATCTGAAATAATAAGGAAAGAAATGCAAGGTAAAGTTCTAATTAACCTACACCTCTAGTAATGATTTAAAATATTAAATACATTAAGAATATCAACAAATGATGTAGGAACAATTGGGTATTTGTATGCATAAAACGAACTTTGATCTTTTTTTCTTGCATTAACTAAACAGATGAACTAAAATAGATCATGGACCCTACATGTTAAAACTAAAGCTACAAAATCTATAAAAGTGAACCTAAGAAAAAAATTCTTGTGATAATGGGTTAAACCAAGATTTCTTAGATATAGCTCTAAAAACACAAGCTATAAAAGAAAACAAAATTGATAAATTGGGGTGTCATTACAACCAAGAATGTCTGCTCCTTAAAAGACACTGTTAAGAGAATAAAGACAAGTCACAGATTGAGAGAGAATGTTTGGAAAACCCATATTTCATAAAGAATATCTATCTAGAATATGTCAGTAACTCTCATAACTCAAGAAAAAGCTAAGTAAAAATTTGTCTGGACACTTCATTTCACCTAACAAGACAACGAATGGCAGACAAACACATAATGAAATGATCAGCACCATTAGCCCCCAGGGAATTGCAAATGAAGACCACAGGGAGATAATATTATATGCCTGTTACAACCCAAATTTAAAAGGCTATGCTAAATGTTAGGGAGGGTGTTGGAGCAGTTGGAACTCTTATAAATTGCTGGTGGGAATATGTAAGCATGAAACCATTTTGAAAAATAATTTTTGACAGTTTCTTAAGAGGTTGACCACATATTCACCATATGACTTAGCCATTCCATTCCTAAGGATTTACCTACAATAAATGAAAATGTATATTCACACAAAGATTTTTACATGAATGGTCATAGCAGCTTTATTTTTATTAGCCTAAAATTGAAAACAGTTTTTTTTTTTTTTTTTGTAGTACCAGGGACTGAACCAGGGGTGCTCAACCACTGAGCCACATTCCAAGCCCTTTTTGTGTTTTATTTTGAGACAGGGTCTCACTAAGTCACTTAGGGTCTCACTAAGTTGCTAAAAGTGGCTTTGAATTTGCCATTCTCCTGCCTCAGTCTCCAAAGCCACTGGGATTACAGGCATGTGCCACCGCACCCAGCAGAAAACAAAATATTTAAAACAGTTGAATGGATAACTACATGTGGTATAGACATACAATGGAATACTGTTCAGCAATTTAAAATATTTTCTATTGATGTACAACTGGCATGGACAAATCTCAAATTGATTATGCTGAGTAAAAGAAGCTAGATAAAAAGGAGTGCTAACCATATGATTTTCTTTATATAAAATTCTAGAAAAATCACAGCAATCTATAGTGAAAGAAAGCAAGTCAGTAATGAATGAATGAGGAGGGAGGCTGACAGGTTGGGAAGGACCAGAGTGGGGAGTTCAAGGGACACAAGACAACAGGGGGACATGCTAGATATCTTTATTGTTTTGATTATGATGATGGTTCATAGATGTATATATAAATTGAAAACTATCAAATTGTTCACTTGAAACATGTATAAGAGTTTATTGTATATTTATTATTTCTCAATAAAATTTGGAATAAAAAATACAAATTTTAATTGTGTCTTTAGTTTTTATGGTTCATAACCTAAGCAGAATACCTATTTACAATAATTAATTATGAAAATTTAATATGATTGTAATTGATAACAGTTTTCCATTTTTTATATCATTGTTGTAAAGATTCATCATTGCATATTATGTTTTGTATGCCACAAACTCAAAACAGATATATAAAGACATTTTTAAAAAGTCTTTAAAAAATACAGAACCTTCACATATTATTTAAAAAAGAATTGCTAACTCAAGCAAAACTATGTGTTTACAAAGCTTCCAAAGTCACACCAATCAATTTAAAATAACAAAACAAGTTTTTTTAATTTTAAAGAAATCTTTTTTTTTTTTTTAGTTGTTGATGGAACTTTATTTTATTTATTCATATGTGGTGCTGAGAATCAAACCCAGGGCCTCACACATGCTAGGCAAGTGCTCTACCACAGAACTACAACCCCAGCCCCAAAACAAGTTTTATAGCTTTGACAAATATTATAATTTCTTTCATTAGATTTTATGTCATTATAAATTATACATTAAATATTTGCATTTCTAGATATTTTGATTAATTCTTCATAATACTTAACAAGGCTGTATGTGGAATTATTTTGTTTTACCTATTAATTTTAAATGAGTTGTTTTTATTGATACTTATCCTTCTAAATTTCCTAGAAAATTTACTATCAACCTAAGAGAAATATTTAGGTGAATATTTATTAATATTTAAAATGTCTCCTCTCCCTCCCCTCTCTCCTTTCCCTCCCTCCCTCCCTCCCTCCCTCCCTCCCTCCCTCCCTCCCTCCCTCCCTCCCTTCCTTCCTTCCTTCCTTCCTTCCTTCCTTCCTTCCTTCCTTCCTTCCTTCCTTCCCTTAGTTCTTCTTACTTCTTTCTCTTTGCTTTCATTTTTTTCCTCCTCTGTATTTTTTGGTTACTGTTTAAAACAAATTTATTAAGCCCTTATGATTCTGGGTTCTTGAGATATAAGGAGTTGTGAGTGCTGAACTTACATTTGGATATTTACCTTCCTTTTCGCAAGAAAACACAATGATACCCACTTGAAGGTGGAAGTTAAGGTAGGAGAATGGAGGATACTGGAGGGCCCATATCAAGGGCTGTGGGTACTGCAGATGCTCCAGAAGGGAACGGAACAGCAGTCATGGAAAATTTGTGGTTGTTTAATGAAGAAGGTAGTTTATCACCCCAAGCCAGATAAAGCATTATATTTACAAGTGATAATATATAAAGATTTTTATGGAGTTGAAAAAGCAACCATTTTAGTAGTTTCTTGTCTTCCTAAAATCTTCATTTATTTTGGTACCAGGGATTGAACCCAGGGGCACACTTAACTACTAAATCACATCCCCAGCCTTATTTTGAGACAGGTTCTTGCTAAGTTGCTTAGGGCCTCACTAAGTTGCTGAGGCTGGCTTTGAACTGATGATCCTCTTGCCTTAGCCTCCTGAGTTGCTGGGATTACAGGTATGTGCCACCACACTCTAAAATCTTAATGGTTGTAAAAAGGCAAAAGGCCTATGTTACTATGCTTTGGTTTCTCACAATATCCCTTTGAAAAATATAGGTATACAAGGGCTATTTTTCTAGGGTAACCACCATACCTTAGATTCTTCAAGACTATTCAAGTTTGATTGGCATAGTTTCTTTCAACAACCATAGTTGTGTGAACTTGAAAAAGATGTTTAGTTTTTTTCAACACTAGCTTCTTCATGTGTATATAGGGATACTTTGAGAAAGAAATTGAATAATATATGTACTATTGTGCCTGGTCCATAACAGTGGTCAAATAAATGTGGGTATAATTCCTACAGTATCATTTATTGCTGTAAATCAGGTGGTTATTATTTAGTAAAATAGACTTCATTTTATATAATAGTGAAATGTTTTATGCAAACTTAATTTTAGTTTTTAGTGTCAGATGTTCATATTAGATTAGATGTTTAATGTTTTTAACACTTAGTGGTCTTCATTTCAAGAACTTGAACAAAATTCTTCTTAGTGATCAATTAACCAGCAAGGCAGATGTTTTCCATGTAGGTAATGACTGATAAAGGATGAATAGACTTTTTAGATTTCTTGTCTTCTGGAAGATCTCATCTGAAAGCTGAAACTGCTTAATTATCTCCCCCAATAATAAAGACAGAAGAATCCTGTTGATTCAACTTTAACTGCAGTCATCTGGATGTGTTGATTTTTGTCCTTAGATCAGCCATATATTCATATCTTCCAGAACAATCCATATCACTAAGCTGCTATCCTGTTAAGCCCCATGAGGTGTATTTAGATTTGCTATGGCATGTGTTAGACTTGGAATATAAGATCAACGTGTTAATACTATTTATTTAGCTTCATTTTTGCTCTACATTGTGATCTTGGTCCTGAATTACAGATCCTTACTCTGATGGTCTTCATCTTGGACCTTGACATATTTTCCCATCTCAGTCCATTCAATATATTTTTTTAAAATTGAAGTTCATTTATCATTCCTTACATTGTAATATTAGCAAGTTCATACTTATTTTGTGAAGTTTGTTTTTAAAAAATATTTGTCTATGTACTAAAATATCTTAGGAACATTGAGCTAAAAGAGAGACCAATCAATGGGTCACAGTAGTCATTTGAATTTCCATATAAAAGTCAATAATTTTTTGAAACTAGAAATTTAATTTCCTGCCAAAAATCTACTTTTAAGTAGGCAGTCTCACCAAAAAAACATATCAATCCTCACTCTACTCGAGGCTCACCCACCATTTTATAAAAACAGACTTAAATAATTAATCAGAGGGAGTTAGAAATTAGGTCTTAAAATTCTTGGGTAGAGTTAATTAATGTTTTTAATGATCTAAAATTGCCTATCATTTAGGTCTTACTATCTGTGACTGCCTAACACACACACACATACACACAACTGGCTCTTGAGTTTTCTTTTTCATTGATGATAGTGGCTGATTTATACATACTACAATTGAGTGTATGTCCCATGTGGCAGTATCAATTGGACCTGCATCTAATATGGCCCTTAATTATGCCATGTAGTGATTGCTCATTATAAGCTCTGCATTGAGTTAGGGACTGGGAATAAAGAGACACTAGGAATAAGACATCACTTAATTTCAGGAAACTGGCATTCCCAGAAAACTAACTGGTTTACTTGATTTATTTTTCAAATCAATCATACTAATCAATGGGAAAAGCCATTATCTGAAATTGTATAAATCCAATTGTACAAATCCTCCTGCATAATTATATGACTAACTTCTTTCCTTTTAACTGGTTGTTTTGGCAATATAAACCCATAACCAAAGACAATTGAAAACAATGGAAGAATTTTGTTTTGGATAATTTTTTTACCACTGTTCAAATATGGTCTGACTGTTAAAGAAGAGAAATGATGGCTGCGTGATTAAGGGTTATAGCAAGGAAGATGGAGAAGAACAGATATGGTTAGAATAAATTTTGGAAGATATTAAAATTTGTTGATGAACAGGATATGGGTTTGAGGAAAACAAGAAGTTCATCAGACACTAAAATGAATACCTTAAGAAGGAAGTTCAATATAAGTCTTGATCTCAAGGGAGAGGTAGAGTTTGGAAATCATATGTGTCAGGTTCTTGTTGAAGCACCACCATTTCTCAATAAGATTGATGCCCACGCTAAACTTAAGATGAGTTTGTTTTACCATCTGTAGAACATAGGTTAAGCACCATGTCTATGTTGATAGATTGGAAAGGAGTGTGAACTTTGAAGTCAGACATTGTCTTCAGCCTAGTTTTGCTTCTTCTTTTCTGTGTGACCTTGAGTACTTAATCACTCTCTCGGATGCTAATACAATATCACATTTGTTAAGCTTAGATGAAATAATGCATAAAAGCATTTAGCATGACATTATATATACAGTAACCATTCAATAGTGTAAACTGTCAGTAATCTGGGCTATAAGCATGTAGGTCTTAGGAGGAGCAGTAAATACAAAGAAAGCACTTATAAATAATATCAAAATGAAAAGGAAATTTTTCCATATTAAAATTTGTAAGGAAAAAAAAATCCAAGACTTTGAATTGGACAAAAAACGATTATAGAGGGTCCTATGATCTCTAACTTTTATTGTCTTTAAGCTATTATAAGGCTAAGTGAATTGTAGAAAAATTAGTAATACAAATAATTCTTGTCCATAGTCACATCAATGAATTGTGTCCAGTGGAGATGCTGCTATTTCATCAATCCTGAAGGTATTGCTATGTGTATAACTTTGATTCTTTTTTTAAATGAAAACTAGTTTTATTTTAAAATTAAGTACATAGCACTCATCTAATTCCACTGATGTAGACTTTAGCACCATGCTCGCTATTTTCAATTAAAATCATAACACAGATAAATTTTGGTTTGCAGTCTGTACTTGAGTAGTGTTTAGTTAGTGGACTTTGGTAAAGCCCTTGATACATGCATTTGAGGTTTGACCTGTGGTAGGCTCTGGGCCTTATGTTGACTTATATGTCAAAGACTATCATGATTATCTGTGGACTTGCCAAACCATCTTCTATGAAGAAAAGTTACAGTATTAATTTTTGAAGAGATCTTTTGTTTATTATGCAGTTTTGAGGTTTTTTTTTTAACCTACAGATTAATTTCTAAGGTTAAACTCATGAATTGATATGCTATACCAATCTGTGCAGTAAAATTTTTTTCAGATGATTCTATATAACTTCCTATCATAAATAATATAGGTATCTGAATTTATGTACTAAATTTAGGGGTGGAGTAGATCCCATGTCTTGAAATCATTGTCATACCTTTTGTTTGATTGCTTGCTTGTTTGTTTTTTCTCCTAAGTGATCAGTCTCAAATCTTTAGAATTAAAACACATTAACTCATGGAATTTGTACTACTTGGAAACCTTTAACTGTAACACAATATGCTTTGGAAATGTTATAGTGAGCCAGCTTTATAACATAGGTTAAAATACTCCTATGCTAGAATGTGTTTTCCAATGAGAACACAATATTGTAGCACAGAATGAATAAAGTGGGGGTTTCTATGATTCATAATATGTATACAGGTTTTGCCTTTCTCAGTGCAATCAATGATTTACAGATTTAATAAAACTCTTAAGAAAAATTTTTTTTTCAAGGTTCTTTTAAAATTTTTTTTTAGTTGTAGATGGACAGAATGCCTTTATTTTATTTATTTTTATGTGGTTCTAAGGATTGAACCCAGTGCCTCACACATGCTAGGCAAGCGCTCTGCCGCTAAGCTACAGCCCCAGCTCTTATGTAACTCTTAATTGTCCACAATTTCAGTATTGTCCTTTACCTTTTCTACAACAAGTAGAACATTATATTTCTACTTTTTAATAAATTTTGTAAGATTTTTTCTTATTGTATCTAACCACCTTTATATTACTTTATATCTTTTAAGACACATGTTTTCATATCTATCATCATATATCATCTCTTTTCTGTATTGCCAGGTATGTCTTATGTTATAAAATTTTATAGGATCTACAATTGTATACTGACTAAAGCTATGTAGAGTATAGACTTCCTTGGTCTCTTAGTATGTATCTGCCACTGAGCTACAGCCCCAGCCCATCCCTTTGATTCTTTGAACTTGTTGCATTATCTTCCTGGTTTCCCGATTCACTAATAAATTAAATAAGAACATATTTTCATTTCATCCTTGCATAAGACTATAACTTTGCCTTTAAAAAATATTCGTTAACAAAAGTAAAGAGTAATTCTTACCTATTATCCTTCAGTTTGATAAAGGAAAATTATAAGTAATATGAATATAAAAAGAAGGGCTACTAAAATAATTACAGAGGGTGGGATATAGGCAAATAAATTCTTTGATGTTATGCCTAGATCATATTTACAATATGATAAAAATTATTCCAATATTGAAATGCTTTAGCAATTTCTCTTAAAGGCCTCTTGTGAAACACTTGTCTATTAAGACATGTTTACAAGTGTTCTGAGAAGAGAAAAGAATATCAACTTTGAATTGGTTTGGGAAAACCGTAAGTTAATCTCAATTGGATAGATTTATTGACTATATAACTTCTGTCTTCACTGAGTTTAACACATTATAAATGTTCAAGAAAGAGAAAGAAGCGGACAGGAGGAGGAGAGGGAGGAAGAGAGGGAAAGGAGGAGGAGGAGGAAGAGAAGGAGATCAAAGAGAAGGAGGAGGAAGGGGAAGAGGATGGTGAAGGGGGTGGGGTAGAGTGAGAGAGAGAATGTACCCATATTCCAAACTTACATGACTGTACAGTATTTCTTTCTTTTTGTTTCTCATAAGTATTGGCATGAATACTTCTTAGGGTGCACATTTAAGCAAATGAATTTGTTTAAAATCTTACTCAAACGAAAGCTTATGAAATTGCTAGTATAGAAGTGGCAATATGATGGTAGAGAAGGGGTAGTGTGGAACTGTCTCCCAGTCATTTAGGTTCCATGGGCCTCCTTTGCCTGGCAGTGAGACTCAGCTGGAGCAGCAGCAGTGGCAGAGAGCTGGCCAGGTGCACCTTTCCCTTGATAGGACCACCTGGGTACAGCTGTGATATCAAGGCCCTAGCACCACCATAGCCCTTTTCAAAAGTGATATTGAGATCTTCATATTTTAACATTTAAAATACAACTTTGCCTAAATTCAAGTTTTTCTGTTATAGCTAAGGTACATTAATTGTTTAATATTTAAGTCCCTGTGATTCAAGTAATTTAGGGAAATCTTTAATGACCATAGAAAACCAGTGCAAAAGCAGTATTTGATTTAGGATCTAGGCCCTAAAATGACTTGTCCTGGGAAGCCCTAAACACATTGAGATTAAAAAAATAATAATAATTCTATCTTTCAGAGAATCATTTAGTTGTCCCATCGTTGTTTTGGAGATCTCTAATTAAACCACTAATTTGATGAATCGAAAATGGTTGTGCATTTTATTTCTTAGGTGACTTAAAAAGAAAAAGCTTTATTTTAGGCTGTTAAGACAAAACTTAGATTGTTCATTATAAAAGAATAAATGAAATAGGATTGACTTCCTCATTATTACCATGTTCAGAATGAAATATCTATGAGTCCGGCACTGGTGAAATGTTGTGGAGTGTATACAAAAAAAATGCAGGAGTGTCTTCATTTAAAGCAGCATCCAGTTTACTGAGGATTTAATCATACATGTTTAAAGAAAACTGGTGGAAAACAAGACAATAGAGACAAATGAGAAATTGATTGACTATTATAAGACAAGAGAGCCTGTGTAGGTTGGAATAACAGGAAAGAGAATGAGGAGCTTGAGAGTAGGACAATGATGTAAGGTAAAAGAAAATTCCAAGGGCATTCTCCAGGCAGGCGAGTTGACAGGGGCGTGATGGAGAATGCAGGTAGCAGTCAATATAAAGTATAGTTTTTTTCTATAACCAAGTGTTCATACTCCAGAATAATAGAACGTTATTCAGGAATAGGGTACAGCAAAGGCAGATAAGAAATTTTAAGGAATTTTGACATATATTCGATTATTATCCTAAGAAGTCACTAAACTTTATGGATCTTTTGGTAAATTCTACTAGTTTTGAAAGGAGCATCTTTGGTTCCTTTTGTATGTATATATATATTTTTTGTCAATGGTAAACACTCACTAATTCAGATAAGTGGAGAGAGATTCTAGTCTAATTAGATTCATGAATTGTGAAGAATTTATTTTTTTTAAAGCAGTGTATCATTTTCTGTATTTATGATTACAGTAACCACATGATAGATGTGTTTGTTTCATTAAACTCCTTGAGAGAAGAAGTTTATTTTTGAAGAATGATTTGGAATTAGAATCTTTTCCCTAAATAATGCTTTTCTAAGGAAAAATGGTTCTTTAAACAAGCAATTCTTAAGTGCTTTTGATTATCCTGTGTGCATCTTTTTGTTTTTTTTTTTTTACTGTTAATTGACTAAGCAGATCTTTTCCTCATTATGTGGAGTTCAAGGTGAATTTCATCCTAGCTGTGCTGGGTGTTTGATGTTGGTTCCTGGAGATACTTCCACAGTCCTGCACCTTCTCTGTCCCCAGGGTTTATTCACTGGCTCCACCTGGCCTTGGTCAGCTGAGTCCCTGTACTCAAGGTCATGGTTTCTTTTGGGATCCCCTTATGCTTTAGGGGGTTTTAGGAGTCAGTGGTTTTGTCTTCAGGCTTAGCAAGCAATGGCTTTCTGCTCTTGCTAGTCTGAGTCCAGCACCATCCCTTATTGTAATCCCAGTGGCTGGAGGGTGTGGGTGCTGATGCAGGAGGATGGAGAGTTAAAAGCCAGCTTCAGCAAAAGTGAGGTGCTAATCAACTCAGTGAGACCCTGTCTCTAAATAAAAGACAAAATAGGGCTTGGGAGATGGCTCAGTGGTTGAGTGTCCCTGAGTTCAATCCCTGGAACCAAAAATACCTGAATGGAACTAGGCATGGTGGCCCACATCTATAATCCTAGCACCTGGGAGGCTGAGGCATGAGCATGGCAAGTTCAAGGTCAGTCTTGAAAATTTCGTGAAACTCTGTCTCAAAATAGAAAATAAAAAGGTTTGGGAATGTAGCTCAGCAGTATAGCACCCCTGGTTCAATCCCTAGTATCTGCTCCCCCTCCTAAAATACCTCAATGGCCTTTTGAGTGTGCTGCTTGTTTCTTGCTGGGATCCTGACAGATAGCTTTCACTCAAATGGATAAAATAAGACAAAACAGTAGAGTAACAATATAATTTGCTGAATATGTGAATGTATTTGAAATATGTTTATACACTATTTTGTGAATAATTCATGTGATTACTTATTAGAAAACAGCAGAATGTCTACTATATGCAGGACATTGATATATAATAAGAAAGTAAACAGTTCAAATTTCCATGATATTTCTATTTATATTATATGAATTATGATAAATATAAATATCAATATACTAATCATACTAGTATTCATAACACAGGGGCTTCCATATTATCAACTATTTAGATGTATTAAGGTAGACACTTTAAAAGACTTCATTATTGTACATACAGATTATTTATTATCTGTGCATACAGATTATTTATTACATGCAGATTATTGGTTTTATAGTTTCTAAAAACATCGTTTAATATTATTTTGTGTGTGAAAGAAAAATGTAACTGAAATTCTGGTTCATAGCTTTGGATTATTTTATGATATATATTTTTATATATCATAAAGTGTAGGATTTGCAGCTTATGTAACATTACAATGTTACATAAGGCAATACTGATTCATATAGCATAGTGTATAAAAGAAGATAAGGACAAAGATAAAAATGACTAATAAAAAGCTATTGCATTATAGATCTCTCAGGGTATTAGCTTTCCCATATTCAAGAATTTGAGTGGTATCTTGGTTCTTTTGTGAGGGTAGATTACCTCTTTCAGGGTATTAAAATAGCATATTAATTACAATTACACTACATCAAAGGGCAGGAATTATGTGAATTATCTATTAAACTAATTCCAGACCTTGTTATCATAATATTACTCCTAATTAAAAATGAAAAATGTATTTAAACTACTTTATTTATTTTCTTGGTGCAAAAATATAAAAAAAATACTTATTATACAGAGTATAGTCTGCCACTGACTTTGAAAATTTTGAGGAATAAGAAATGAAAATGCAGATTAAACCAGGTATTCATTTTGCAAAATTTTCAGAAGATTTAACATCAGTGCAATCTCAGTTCTATCTCCCTTATAAACAATATGGATCATTGCTTTTAATGGATCATGGGTATACTGACTATATTAGTTCGATGTCAACAATATAGATGGAAAGAAAAATAGTTTTGTTATTAGTTTCAAGTTAGACAGTAAATTACCTAAAAAAGTTCCGTTTCCTGATTATTTTATTTCCAGGATTTAACTATTAAAAGAAAACGCAGCACAGTCAAGTTGTAGGTTTTGCCAACATATATAAATAGCATGTTGAGATTTTTGTTTTCCTCTGTGTGACCTCAGAATTGGAAGAAAAATGGCATTAAAACACCAAGTTGATGATGAAAATAGAGATTTTAATTACAAATATATCAGAGGTCATTAGACTGCTGGTCTACTTTAAAAGATCATGGGGAGGGCACAGGAAAAGATATCCCTCATCTCAGCTTAAGATTGTCAATCAAGTTTGTGTCATGTAGACAGGAAGTGATTTAGCAAATGATAGGTGCATCGGCACTATACAACCTTAAAAATCTTTTCATCATTGAATTAAATAAAGGCTAAAGTTCTCCAGGATCTCTACACATGAAAGGTAACAGGCCTCATTCTTCACACACACAGATTTAGTATTAAAAACATCATGGCAATCAGAGCAGCAGCAGGAAACAAAAACAATTAGCAAAGGAAGTATGGAAGACACATTTAAACCCATAGTTCTTATGCATTAGCTCAATGATTCATTTCACATTTAGCTTTTCAATTCATTTGTCTCCAGGTGTCCCCTATTGCATATTTTGATCTAATTTTTTTTCATAGAATTATGTGTCATTGGAATATCTGAGAAAATAAAATGTCACCCTCCTCAATTGCAGATTCCACAAGCATAATGCAGTGTGATTTTTATACAGAAAGTACCGTCTTTGACCTCCAAAAACAGTTTTAGTTTCTTAGCATATTATGACTAGTTTGAGTCTTATATAAAACCTGTTATTTGAGAGGTTTGCCATGTGCTGCCACATTAATCCCTATAATTGTGTTTTGAGATCACCATCACTATTGTGATCACCCTACAGAAATAACATAATGCTTGTGATTTCCTTGAGAATTAATGTTCATAAATGACCAACATCTATGGTTCTGTTGATGTTCTTTATTGAAACATTTTATTCTCTAAAACTACTCTACCTACTAGAACATGATGGGTTTTTTTGTTTGTTTGTTTAAGATAGTACAGATAACAGCAAAATTAAGTAATAGCCTATTTATTACTTTGGAGCACATTAAAAACAACAAAATTATTTAGCTCCAAACTACTAGTAATATTCAATTATTGTTTTGGACCCTCAAAGGGATATAGGAAGCTTTTCAAGTATCTACTTTGATTAAGATTTATTTATAGATTACTGAATTATAAGGTTTATAAAACTCTAATTCTTACTTTGCATTTCATTTTATTTACCCCATTTTTTTTAAGCTTTGAATTTTCTTGGAATTCATGAGGCAATATCTGTCTCTTGCTGTTCTACTCAAAAACCTTCACGATAACTTGGGGGCCTCACATCTTCTCTAAAGATTACTACATAATGAACATTGTCAAAACTTCTGTCACAATAATTGAAGAAATCTCTGTAAAATCTTCTCCTGCTCTGGAAGCGATTGATGAGGGGCACAAGGAAAGCCACACTGTGCCAAATACTTAAGTTTAGCTGCAAAGTCATTTTTAACCACTGCTCATGCCATTTACAGATCTTGGCATCACCCAGCATTCATTGGTAACCCCAGACTAGTCAGTGACAGTCCAAAGAGATTGTTAAGACCTTTTATAGAAGTATGAAAGCATTTCCATTCTAGAAAAAAAAATGCAATTTAGATGTATACTTCAATCATGCTGTCTTTCTATTTAATTGCTAATTTTTGAGGTGAGGGGGAAAAAGAGACTTCAGGAAATTGTTGAGACATGAAAACAGACTAAAATTTTAAACATTGTTGTTTTCTTAGGAGCATCAAATACTATTTAGTGTACTTTGAAAGTATCACAACACATATTATTTACAGTAGTACATTGTAGATTATATTAGAAACTTTTCCTCTTGATGGTTTATTTGCTAACTACTAAACAGTAACCAAGGGGAAGAATGTATACCAACCTGGCGAATGTGACATATTAGGCCCTTAAATATTACCACTTCTACTCTAAAAATTATTTTTTCACTTACAATTTTTTTATTGTCTTTTCTCTTTTTAGTCAGGCAAATTCTTTCATGAATACTGTGAGGAAGATTAATGGTAGCTTTATTTAAGTCAAGATTTTCAGCTTGTAATTTTATTTTTTACCATTTGAAAGAACAATGATATACTCTCCTAGCACCTATTTATCACTTTTTATGCTCTTTAAACATCACTAATGACTTCCTCTGACAATGTGCTCATTCCATGTGATAGGTATTCACTTTTTGCAGATGAGACATTTGTTCAAAGTCACATGGAGGATGAACTTGCCTGAGATAACAGAGTAAGTAATGTAGAGCGATTTGAAATCTGACTTGTCTGATTCTGAAGACCATGTTCTTGCCTGATTCTGAAGACTTTGCTCTCTGTCCTATTCAGTCAGACACATGTAGTATTGTCAATACGCAATTTTCTTACTAGTATTTCAGAACCATGTCTAGTTGAGATGGTGCTCCTTCTCCAATACTGCCATGTATTTTTTTTTTCATATACAGAAAAACGACACAGCATGAAATGAAGTAGGAACGATTTAAGGAGCTGTGTTTGGAAATTACAATTATTCTCACTTGTCAGTTGAAATCTATACAGTCATTTCAGTCCATCAGTCATTATTACTATGACAAAACCCATTTAAAGGACACTAAAAACAATAATGATGTAAAACTGGGAGACTGAATTAAAATATTAAATATTTAAATAACTGATTCACGAATTCACAGTTTTGCAATATGTCTCTGGTCCCCCTTGGATCTGTTCTATGAAGCATACATCTAACATGTTGACATAACCAAAGGGTACCCCTAAGAATATGTGCGACAGGTGAATCATGGGTGATGGTTGAGAAGTAAAGGTCAGAAAACCAATTAAAAAAAAATTTCCCCTGTAATTTTTCACGTTTGTGGTATTGGTTTAGTCTGACACCCTCTCTATAAAAAATCTCCTTTAAAATATAGTTAGAAATATAAACGCATTCTGTATCTCCAACTATTGTTTTACTAAAATGGAAAATGAATAGGAAAATTTAATGGTAAAACTTGACTTTGTATTTAATAACGGCCATAGTTTCATAGAAGTCATTTCAGCCACACCATATACTTTAAGATCGATAGAACTTTTAAAAGGAGGAGATTGCATAAGATTCAAAAGGAAAACGTGCTCTCTAAAAATATTGTAATCCCATCTGGGTTTGTCGAGAGAAAGGTGATTTAATTTTGGAATGTATCTTTAGAGAATGGATAATAAGATGTCAATTTCTTTTTATAGAAAACTTACTTTGTCTGTACACCACTTTTGTTTCTACTTTTAAAATTTATTCTATTGGCAGCTGCTCCTCCACAACATCGAATATTTATTAGCCATTAATTTTTTTCCCATGGATACAAAGGAAAATAGGACTCAGTCCTTAACTTTTTGTGATTTAAAATCTAGTCTTAGGGACAGGCCATTTACAATCAAGATAAACAACAATTCAAAATAGCATATCCTAAGAGGTCTATCATAAATGGCAAGTATGTGACCTGAGGCTGCCCTTTCTCTCTCTTGTGCTCATAGGAGACATTGGCAATTAATCAGCACACTCTCCTGCTATGTTTGGATATGGGGAAAAGTGAATCTTCCTCAGCTCAGATCTTTAGTCAAGTTTGCCTCAGATTTAGCATTTGTGTGCAAGATGGAGTCTATTTACTATCCCTGTGTTCTTGGGGGTGGGGGTGGTAGTGCTACAACCTGATAGGAATCCAGGAGGAAGGAATTGTTAGGAATATGTCTACAGGAGAAGTAAGTTTTGTACTTTTCCTAAAAATAAGCAACAAATCATTAATTTATAGATTAAGGGAGTAGGACATTCTAGATTAGGCAATATGGAAGCAAACATTTGTGGTGTGCCTTTATTACATTCAGTAAACATGTTAGATTAGCAGCATTACAAAGGTTTTCTGGAGGGTGCCTAACCAGACATAGACTTGAGAACCATCAGTTCAAAATAATAGGCAATAAGAATAGCTGGCATTACATGGACATGTGTGTGCAGTAAGATAAGTGATTCAGTACTTGTGGGACAGGTGACATCCCTGTAAAGCAGACCTAGGAGCAATAACCAGGAGAATAGGGGTTACAGAGTCTAGTGAGGACTATTAGAAGGAAAGAGTGTGAAGCAATATCAAGTGGTGCTCAGAGACCTCTGAAGTTGAGCACTGTGAAGAGTTGTTGAATTCCACAGCTCAGTGAGAAGTACAGTGGTGGTAGAAACACAGAGTAATTTTGGTGGAATAATGGCGATGGAGTTGGGGGAGAAGGACAGAAGTCATATTTTAGAAAGTACTTAAAAAAGTAAGGGTAGGTAATTCTGCTAGGAGATACAAGATGATGGCTGGGAGACAAGGTTTTTGCTTGTTTGCTTGTTTGTTGTTAAACCTGAGAGCTGCTTCAGCATAAACAGCTTGTGATGGAAAAGAAGCCAAGAGAGTGGGATGAAGACTCTGAGTAATGGATAATTGAGAGGACAAGATTCCTGAGCAGGTAGGAACACAAAGGTAGATGCATCAATAGGAATGGGAAGGATAACAGATGCAGAATCTTATAAACTCTTACAAACGTGTAGATTATATAAAATTTAGCAACTCCTCAAATTTAGACCTCTTTTACCTATCTCTCCCCTGAAGTATAGGCCTGTATGTCTAACTCTTTGTGGTTCTCACACACATGCATACAGTTCAACCTGGAGCACATTTAATTCTTGATCTTCTTCTCTTCTCACAAACCAACTCCTATCCCCTAACTGGAAGATATTCAGGGCCATGTGCTCAATTGCTGAAGCTATACATCTGTGTGCATTGTATTCATTACAATTTTTCATTTTTCTGGTTGTACACAAAGTAGAGTCACACATTCTTGTCTCCATTCATGTACTTAGGGTAAGGATGTTCATCTCATTCCACCCAGTCGTTGTCATCAAACCACCTAGAATCAATCACTAGGTTCTGCTATTTCTCTTTTAAGTATTTCTGTGCTTCATCAGGTTTTCTCCTTTTTCACTGATAGTAACCTTTGTTCAACATCATCTCTTGCCTTTATTTCTGCTGCAACAATAACTATCCTCCTGTTTCTAGTTTTTCCAAAAATTTCTCCTTTACCAACTTATAATCTAGTTTCAATATCCCTTCACAAAAAAGGGGAATCTCAGCATCAGCAGGGAAGAGACACACCAAGTGGCTCATGGGAATCCTGTTTTACCTTGAAAGTTCTGTTGTACTGTTAAGTAGGGTAATGACTCTCTTTGGTTTCTATCATAGTCAAAAAGATCTTTCATGATCTTACCTATGTTTATTTCTCTTGTCTTACTTTTCAAATCTCCAGTGACACTCTAATGTGTATGTTTTACCATGTTTATCTGGCCAACCTTCATTTGTTCTTCACTGTTGTGTTTCTTGAAAGTTAAGATTGATAAGGCTTTTCTTCATCCAAGTCTGGATGAGGGGACTCTCCTATGGATTTCTACTAGCATCTTGACCTTCTTCCCTTATAAAGTTTACCAGTTAGAAGAAAGTCTCCTGCTTTCTCATTTCTTTCCCCAGTGGGTTATAAGAATTTGAGGAGAGAAACTGTATTGTCTTCCTTCATTGTTGTAGCTACTGTGCTAGTATGATGGCTGGTACATTAATATTAAACAAATATGCATTTAATTAACCTGAATCTATCAATAATAAGCAGGATGAATGAGAGAAAGAGAAGGAAATAAACTGGACATGAGGCTATTCAGAAACCATTCAAAGCCATAATTGTTTAATGTCCTTCTTTCTATTTTCTAAATGCAAATTTAACCAGATGTATACCTGGAAAAGAAGTAAACCTTGTTTAGTAATATAAAATTATTGATGTTATTACTTACTGAGTTTTGTTCCCAGGGGTTCTTAAATTTTTACTACAAGTATCAAGTGTAGTCTGTCCTTTGTAGAAGAATGAATGGATTTTATCTTAGAATTTTATTAAGATGGTAAAGGAATTGGTTGAGAATTAATACACACAGGAGTTGAGATCATAGATAATTTATTGTACATTAAACTTATGTATATTCATTTATTTTTAAAATTAATTAATTAATTAATTTATTCTAATTTGTTATACATAACAGCAGAATGCATTTTGATTCATAGTACACAAATGGAGCACAATTTTTCATTTCTCTGGTTGTACACAAAGTAGGGTCACAGCATTCATATCTTCTTACATATACCTAGGGTAATGATGTCCATCTCATTCCACCATCTTTCCTACCCCAATGCCCCTTCCCTCCCCTTTGCCCTATCCAAAGTACTTTCATTCCTCCAATGCTCCCCCTACACCCCATTATGGAATAGCACCCCTTATTAGAGAAAACATTTGGCTTTTGTTTTTTGGGATTAGCTTCTTTTTCTTAACAAAATATTCTCCAGCTCCATTTTTTTTACTGTCAAATGCTATAATTTTATTCTTCTTTGATGCTATAATATATATACACCCGCCATATTTTTATACTGCATTTTCTTTACCCATTCATCTGTTGAAGGGCACCCAGTTGGTTCCATAGTTTAGCTATTGTGAATTGTTATGCTATAAACATCGATGTGACTACATCACTGTAGTATTCTGTTTTTAAGTCCTTTGTGTATAAACGGAGGAGTGGGATATCTGGGTCAAAAGGTGGTTCCATTTCAAGTTTTCTAAGGAATCTACATATTGCTTTCCAGATTGGTTGCACCAATTTGAAGTTCTACCAGCAATGTAAGAGTGTGCCTTTCCTTCCACATCCTCACCAACACTTATTTTTGCTTATATTTTTAATAACTGCCTTTCTGACTGGAGTGAGATGAAATCTTAGAGTAGTTTTGATTTGCATTTCTCTAATTGCTAGAGACGTTGAACATCTTTTTATATGTTTGTTGATTGTTTGTATATCTTCTTCTAAAAAGTGTCTGTTCAGTTCCTTAGCCCATTTATTGATTGGGTTATTTGTTTTTTTGGCATTAAGTTTTTTGAGTTCTCTATAAATCTTGAGATTAATGCTCAATCTGATGTGTGTGTGGTAAAAATTTGCTCTCAAAATGTAGGCTCACTATTCACCTCACCTCATTGTTTCTTTTGCTGAGAAGAAGCTTTTCAGTTTGAATCCATCCCATTTATTGATTCTTGATTTTATTTCTTGCACTTTAGGAGTCTTGTTAGAGGCCTAATCTGACATGATGAAGATTTGGGCCTACTTTTCTTCTATTAGGCACAGGGTCTTTGGTCTAATTTCTAGGTCCTTGATCTACTTTGAGTTGAATTTTGTGCAAGGTGAGAGGAGTTTAATTTAGTTTTGCTGCATATGGATTTCCAGTTTTCCCAGCACCATTTGTTGAAGAAGCTATCTTTTCTCCAATATATGTATTTGGTGCCTTTTGTAATATGAGATAACTGTATTTATGTGGGTTTGTCTCTGTGGCCTTATTATGTACCATTGGCCTACAAATCTATTTTGGTGCCAATAACATGGTGTTTTGTTACTACTGCTCTATAGTTTAGTTTAAGATGTGGTATTGTGATGCCACCTGCTTCACTCTTCTTGCTAAGGATTGCTTTGGCTATTCTGAATCTCTTATTTTTCCAAATTAATTTCATGATTGCTTTTTCTATTTCTATGTAGAATGTCATTGATAATTTGATTGGATATGCATGAAATCTGTATAGTGCTTTTGGTAGTATGGTCATTTTGACAATATTAATTCTGTCTATCCAAGAATAGGGGAGACCTTTCCATCTTCTAAGGTCTTCTTTAATTTCTTTCTTTAGCATTCTGTAATTTTCATTGTAGAGGTCTTTCATCATTTTGTTGATTCCCAAGTATTTTATTTATTTATTTATTTTGAGGCTATTGTGAATGGGGTAGTTTTTTAAATTGCTCTTTCAGAGGGTTCGTACAGAAATCCATTTGATTTATGGGTATTGACTTTATATCCTGCTACTTTGCTGAATTCATTTATTACTTCTAGAAGTTTTCTGGTGGAATTTTTTGGATCCTTTAAGTATAGAATCATGTCATCAGCAAATAGTGATAGTTTAGTTGTTCTTTTCCTATTCATATCTCTTTAATTTCTTTCGTCTGTCCAATTGCTCTGGCTAGAGTTTAAAGGACTGTGTTAAATATTAAATGGTGAAAGAGGGCATTCCTGTCTTGTTCCAGTTTTTAGAGGGAATGCTTTCAATTTCTCTCCATTTAGAATGATGTTGGCCTTGGACTTAGCATAGATAGCTTTTACAATGTTGAGATATGTTCCTATTATCCCTAGTTTTTCTAGTGTTTTGAACATGAAGGGATGATGTATTTTGTCAAATGCTTTTTCTGCATCCATTGAGATGATCATATGTTCTTATCTAAGTCTATTGATGTGACGAATTACATTTCTTGATTTCCATATGTTGAATTAACCTTGTATCACTATAATGAACCCCACTTGATTGTAGTGCACTATCTTTTTAGTATGTTTTTGTATTTGATTTGCCAAAATTTTATTGAGAATTTTTGTGTCTATATTCATTAGAGATATTGGTCTGCAGTTTTCTTTCCTTGGTGTGTCTTTGTCTGGTTTTGGTATCAGGATGATGTTGGCCTCATAGAATGAGTTTGGAATTTCCCTCTTTTTCTATTTTAAAGAATAATTTGAGGAGTATTGGTATTAGTTCTTCTTTGAAGTTCTTGTAGAACTCAGATGTGAATCTGTCTAGTCCTGGGCTTTTCTTGGTTGGTAGGCTTTTGACAGTGTCTTCTATTTCATTGCTTGCAATTGATCTGTTTAACTTGAATATATTGTCCTGATTCAGTTTGGGTAAGTCATATGTCTCTAGAAATTTGTCAATGTCTCAAGATTTTCTATTTTATCAGAGTACAAATTTTCATAATAGTGTCTAATTGTCTTCTGTATTTCTTTAGTAATCTGAGTTTTCTCTCTCCTTCTCATGGCTAAGAGTTTATCAATTTTATTTATTTTTTCAAAGAACAAACTTTTTGTTTTGTCAATGTTTTAACTTGTTTCTTTTGTTTTAATTTCATTGATTTCAGCTCTGATTTTAATTATTTCCTATCTTTTACTACTTTTGGTGTTTATTTTTTCTTCTTTTTGTAGAGTTTTGAGATACAATGTTAGGTCATTTTTTTTTGTTGTTGATTTTTTCTTCTTTTAAAGAATGAAATCCATGAAGTGAACTTTCCCCTTAGTACTACCTTCATAGTGTCCCAGAGATTTTAATATATTGTATAAGTGTTCTCATTTATCTCTAAGAATTTTTTTAATCTTCTCTCTGATGTCTTCTGTAATCTATTGTTCATTCAGTAGCATATTATTTAGTCTCCAGGCATTGGAGTAGATTCTATTTCTTATTTTATCATTAATTTCTAATTTCATTACATTATGATCTGATAGAATGCAGGATAGTGTCTCTACTCTTTTGTATTTCCTAAGAGTTTCTTTGTGGCATAATATATGGTCTGTTTTAAAGAAGGATCCTTGAGCTGCTGAGAAGAAAGTATATTCACTCATTGATGGATAAAACATTCTGTATATGTCTGTTAAGTCTAAATTATTTATTATATTATTGAGTTCTACAGTTTCTTTGTTTAGCTTTTGTTTGGAAGATCTATCCAGTAGTGAAAGAGGCATGTTGAAGTCACCCAGTATCATTGTGTTGTGGTCTATTTGATTCTGAAATTGAGAATTGCTTGTTTGATGAACATAGATGCTCCATTGTTTGTGGCATATATATTTATAATTGTTATGTCTTGTTGATATATGAATTCCTTAAGCAATATGGAATGTCTTTATCCCTTTTGATTAACTTTACCTTGAATGTACTTTATTTGACATGAGGATGGAAACTTGCTTGTTTACACAGTCCATGTTAGTGGTATGTTTTCTCCCAACCTTTCACCTTCAGTCTGTGGATGTTTTTTCCTACGAGTCTCTTGAGGCCAGCATATTGTTGGCTCTTTTTTAAAATCCAATCTGCTAGTCTATATCTTTTGACTGATGAGTTTAGACCATTAACATTCAGGGTTATTATTGAGAAATGGTTTGTATTCCTGTTCATTTTTTGGTTTTTAACTTGACTTGGTTTCTCCTTTGATTGGTTTTTCCTTTACTGCAATACCTCCCTTTGCTGATTTTCATTGTTGTTTTCCATTTTCTTCTAATGGAATATTTTGCTGATGATGTTCTGTAGTGCAGGCTTTCTTGTTGCAACTTTCTTGTTGTAACTTTTCTTTATCATGGAAGGTTTTTATTTCATCATCAAATCTAAAGCTTAATTTTGATGGATATAAGATTCTTGGTTGACATATTCTTTCAGATCTTGGTGTAGGTTATTCCATGATGTTACAGCTTTAAGAGTCTGGGTTGAGAAATCTGCAGAGATCCTAATTAGTTCCCCCTCCCCCATATGTAATCTGATTCCTTTCCCTGTGGCTTTTTAAATTATCTCCTTATTCTGTATGCTAGGCATTTTCATTATAATGTGCCTTGGTGTGAATCTGTTGTGATTTTGTACCTTTGGTGTCCTGTAAGCCTCTTGTGTTTGATTTCAGAATTTATTCTTCAGGTTAGGAAAATTTTCTATAATTATTTCATTGAATAGGTTGTTTATTCATTTGCTTTGAAACTCTATGCCTTCTTCTATCCAACAATTCTTTTTTTTTAATATTTATTTTTTAGTTTTTGGTGGACACAATATCTTTATTTTACTTCATCTGGTGTTGAGGATCGAACCCAGTTCCTCATGCATGCTAGGTGAGCACTCTTCCACTGAGCCACAACCCCAGCCCCCCAATAATTCTTAAATTTGGTCTTTTCATGTTATTCTATAATTTTTAGGTGTTCTTCTCATGGTTTCTTACCATCTTCAATGTGTGGTAAACTTTGTTTTCAAGATTATTTATTTATTTGTCTTCACTGTCTGAGGTTCTGTCTTCCAAGTGATCTAATCTGTTGGTGATGCTTTCTATTGAGTTTTTAATTTGGTTTATTGTTTCCTTCATTTCAAGAATTTCTGTTTGTTTGTTTGTTTGATTGATTTTAGAATCTCCATCTCCTTACTGAAGTAATCTTTTGCTTCCTGTATTTGCTTCTATAGCTCTTTATCTAAAGGATCTTTTGCTGCCTGTGTTTTATCTCTTACATCATTCTTTAATTTACAGAAAATTTTAATCATGTACATCCTGAACTCCTTCTCAGACATTTCTGCTGCTATACTGGCCATGGATTCTTGGTTTGTTTGGGGAACTTTCTTTCCCTGTTTTTTCATGTTGTTCATGTGTCTTCCTTTCTAGCAGTGTCAACCTGAGGTGTTATAGTTTTTACACTATAGACTCATAGTGTCCCTGAAGGCTTCCAATACCTCTCCTTTAAGTGGGAGATCAATATTAATAGATTCCAATACAAAAAAATATACAGCCCTAAACCAAATAGCTCCTATTAAGACATTTACAGTTTTGTCACAATAGACATAAATGGTGAGCTCACTTATTATCTACAATATAAACACTAGGTTTGCAAAAGGGTCTACAATTTCTTATGGTGGACAAAGAGAGAATGGGGGGTGTAGGATGAGATGTGGAGGAAGTAGGAGATAAGGATATAGTGTTATTAGATCTTAGGAAGCATAAAAGAGGAATCAAAAGAAGTTGGCTAGTAGCAGGAGAAAAGAGAGAGAGATTTGGGGGAGACAAATAAGTGAGAAAATGATAAAGAGAGTACAACAAACAAAAAAAAAGAAAGAAAAAAGAAAAAATATAAAAATAAAAAAAGAATATACAACATAACTGTGATATACTATTCAGACATCCCAGTCCTCAGTAGCCTAATGCATGAAAAGTACTTGGTTTCCTAAATGTTGGGAATGTGAGGGTGGGAGAAGAGAGAGAGAGAAAAAAGAAAAGAAAAATAAAAGAAAGAGAAAGAAAGAAAGAAAAGAAAGGAAAAAATCTGGAAGGAAAATTAAAGGATTGTTTCTGTTGGAGTTCAGTATCTTTCCTGCTTCCCTTCTCATCCAGTAGGTGGGGTTGTCTGTTGTTTACACCCTTAGGATGGTGAAGGTTATTAGGGTGAGAGGGTTGGTCTTAGAGGCTGAACTCCTAGAAGTGGAGTATAGCACTTGCTGGTCCTCATTGGAAGACTGCACCCCAAGGGTCTCCTTTGGGGCCCCCTTGTGTGGTGTGGGATCCTGTGAAGCCAGATTTAAAGATAGGTAGTTAGTGTAGTTAGGTAAATTGGATCTAAAATCGAGTAAGATAAAGAAAATGGCGGCCATTATCAAGAATGGAGTCCAGGAAACCAGAGCAGCACTTGGGGAAATTAAAATGTTAATGTCCCCAAGGCCCAGAACCCATCCTAAGGAACTGTTAATGAAACAGCTCCCAGAAAGCAGGGAGGTGCTAATCAAACCACCCCAGGCCCTTCCTGCCCAGATGATTCCTTCAGCCCACCTATCTCCCAACTTTTGGCCTTCCCACCTGCATTCTAATACTGCAAGATAAAGGGAAGCAAAGGACAGGAATGTGGGCAGACTAAAAGAAGACCTCAGCTATAAAAAAGGGAAGTCCTCACCCTTCCACGAATTCTGCCTTTCGGGTCCCCTTCTTCCTCCCAGGAGAAGTCTTTTCTGCTGTCCTTTAATGAAGCCTTCTACTTTCCACTCTGAACTTACCTTGGTGTGCTTCTCTGGTGTTATACTTCAGCATTTGGGGAAGCAAGGACTCATCATGGTAAACAGTGGTAACACCTGGTCTTATCTTCTCATATTGCCTGTAGACCTCACAATTCCCCATCTCTAATTTAGTCTGTTAGCTGTATCTCACTCCGCCTCTCCCTTTCTACTTCCCAATCAGGACCCTCTCTCTCTGGATGTCTTGTGGGCTGCGCTCTGGAGGCTACCCACCTGCCTTGGAGAGCTGTATTATATCAGGCAGGTCAGGACCAGGCTTTGTGAGCTATGGACCAGCCATGTAGCCGCAAGCACTGTGCCAGGTTAGTGGCTGTGGGGCAAGACGGGGGAGTTGGGTACTATAGGTACCTTGATATTGCTTCTATGCCCCAGCAGGTGTCCCAAGCTGGGAGTTGCCCCAACTAAAAATGGTGATGGTGGTAGAGAAGATAACCCAAAATGATGACAAAGGTGTCCTAAGATGGAGGTGGCCACATCTGCAGTGTCCCAAGATGGAGGTGACTAGGGGAGCCCTACATTGGTAGATGGTGGTTTGCACAAGTGGTGTCTGGGTTGCTGTGAGGGAGTAGTGGCCAGGGGACCTGCACAGGTTGGCAGCTGGGGGACCTGAACAGGCACTGATGCTGGGCCCTGCTCAGCCGGTGGTCCTGCGTGGGCGAGTGGCCAGGGGTCCTACACAGGCATGGTGGCCTGGATTCCTGTGTGGGAGAAGCTGTTGGGGGTCTGCTATTAACTCGCAGAGAAACAATATTCCCACTGCTTGAGTCCCAGGTCATGGAGCAACAAGGAGTGCATCCTTCTTCTAGCCTGCCATCTTGGATCTCTGTCTGCATATTCATTTTTAATGCAATAGAATTGATATATATTTCTGATATAAATTTCAGATGCTCTCTCATTATGGAGCCAGTGATACCACCTGGACAGGTATGGCTAAAAATGTAAATTTTTTTCTCAATACTTTTATTTCTGACGAATTCTCTTCTGCCATTCAATGTTCATTTCCCACATGCGTCTGTTGCAAAATCTCCATTTCTTAATTGAGAGCCATTTGCAGTATTTACAGATAATTCTTAGTCTTTGCTTATGTGGGTTCACTAAGTTCACATTAAACACTAAGTTTTAATCAATGGGGGCTTTTAAGGAGGTATCATCTCTCAATTACATTCTGTAAAATGCCAGCCCTAATTACTTATTATCTTCAATGCTTTCTTTTCCGCTGACATGATTTTCTAGCTCTTTGGGTTTTGTTTGTGGGCCCTTAATTGCTCAGAGGAGAACGGGTTTTATTTTACATATTTTTTTCGGAAGATTAATATTCTGAGAAGAGTGAGAGCTGAAAACAGTTTCCTCATTCAGAAATAGGACTTCTTATTGGATCCTATTTAATTCTCTTTACCATCTCTTTTCTCTTTCCATGCTCCACCTAGCAGTTTGTAAATATCTCCTTTTAGTTTTATGACATGAGCACAATCCTTTCCTGATCATTCATATTTATGAAAAACTCATATGGATATGTGGAAACACTAATGCATAAATAGGTACAATCCACTTTTTAAAAATGAAATAAATTCAGGTTGTTGGAAATAAGAAAGTTTTATGAAAGTATGTCGGAGACATGATTTAAACATAATCTTTAGACAAAATTTCTGTGATAAGGATTATAAGGACACATGGAAGGAAGAGACTTCCAATTGTTGCAAAGTGTTCCCCCTCCATTTTGTCTTTTCCATGACTCTGTATCTCAGAAAGCATATAGATGAAGGACTTTTCAATTTTTTGGATTATTTATTATATATAAAATATTTTTGTTTTAGTCGTCTCATTTTTAATGTTTGCAAAAAATTCTATTACTTTTATCATCTGTATTTTATAGGGCAAAAAAAGGGGATCTGAGAGGTTAGTAATATTTTTCAATAGTACATAAATATTTATTAAAAGCCTACTATCCTGGCATGGTCAGCAGGACAACATAATCTCTATACTTGAAAAGAAAATAATGGAGCAGAGAAGAATAAAAATAGTTGTTTTCCAGACAGGTACAGCAATGCCTTAGGAAGTTCAAAATATTAGTGAAAAATGAACAAACAAAACAAAACAAGAAGTTGAAGAGGTGTTTTTGGAATAGTTGGGTGAGTCTAAAGGCAAGCGAATCTGTGGCCTAGAACGGACCACCTGATTGTTACAGAGGTGGATGGTTATGTTGGGTGCCTAGTTAGCTCCTGGGTATGCCCAAGGGAGGGGAGTTTAAGGTACCAGAAACGGAGAAAGTGAGGACTGAATCCAGATCTACCTTATTCCAAGTCCATATTCTCACCCTATCACATGCATCCTGTAGCATTATATATTAAATACAGACATTGAAGAGAGTCCTGCATCAGAGACACTGAAATATGCTGTAAGTTTACTAGAATCTTCTTTTATCCAAAATTGTCAGTAAAGTAGGATTAAAATTGTGAAGTATTAAATACTAATCTTCAGTGTCCCATTCTTTGTTTTGCATCTCCTTCATGTTTTTCTTTTCTTTTCCTACTTGTCTTTACCAGCTCGCTGTCCAAATGCTCAAGGCAGCAGATCTGACCCTTATAGAAATTAAACATTTATTTATTTTCTTGTATTATAGTGCAATACCAAATCACAACTGCCTTGTCTTGCCAACATAAGAGATACCATCCAATGCATGGAAGGAAATGCTCACTGAGCAACCAGATAACATGTTCTGTGTAACCCAAAGCAATAATTTGAAAAGTTCAGATGAAGGGAAGAGCAGCACTGGGCTATGATTGAGAAAATATATGTGTTGGTACAGGAGCCCTCAAACTCCCCCTCAAATTTTAGTGTTTAGGAAGACACCTTATTTGTTTTTGATTCAACCAGAAACTTGTGCTGACAGAGATATCCAGAATTTGGGACAGTGCTTGAGAAATGCCTTGAGCCAGGGACAATCCCAAGGTCTTGATTCTCACGTCTCTTATTCTATACTCTATATGTATATCTGAGTGTATTTGCCTAATTTTGGTTAAGGGTATGGGAAGCCAGGAGATATTAGAGATAGGAACCGGATTTCTCTGTTTGATTACTTGTTACAATTTGGTTGGATTTGTAATTATGAAATTATCTCAATAATTGGTTCTGTGCCTCCTGTCAACTGTGGGTCATGTCAGTCTGTTTTATGACAGGCAGGAAGTTGCATCCCTATAGTAACCATAACAATTAACAACCTTTCAGAACGTCCCAGGGGAGTAATGATGAGTACATCGCACAAATCTACATTCAGTTTTTAAATCAGTTAGTCCACTGACTGGAATGCTTGTTGATGTTTTACTGACAAAGTATTTTTAAGGTACATAAAGGATTTAGATTTTTAGTAATGACCGTTTGACACTCACTTTCATACTATATTGTTAAAAGATATATAGTGTGACTAAGATGTGTGTTTTTTTAGAGAGAGAGAGAGAGAGAGAGAGAGAGAGAATTTTAATATTTATTTATTTTTTTAGTTCTCGGCAGACACAACATCTTTGTTTGTATGTGGTGCTGAGGATCGAATCCGGGCCACATGCATGCCAGGCGACTGTGCTACGGCTTGAGCCACATCCTCAGCCCAAAGATGTGTTTTTTAATAACTCATGATTTTGTCACTGGCATTACCAGATACAATGTATATCAGTCATTTTGTCTTCACTTTATCATAATTTTTAACCAAGAGCAAGTGTACCTACCCTACCATGGATAGAAGGGGTTTATAATCATTTTGACATTTCCAGCAAAATATTCATAGATGTTACTAAAAACATATTGAGGAGGTAGAATAATTCTGAAATATTCTGGATTTTATAAAAATTTCTCAACTCTAAAACTTTTGAAAGTCTTTAATATGGGGTCTCCAAGAGGGAATTACAGGATGCTGAGTTTCACAAGGCTGTTGTACTATAAAAATTATTTTTAATAGAACATCTTATCAGACAGCCCAAGTGGATATGCTTTGGAGAAGGTTGGATTAAGTATCTATCCAGCTAACCTCCAGTCGCTTCAATACTAAATGCTTACCTAACACCTGCCAGAGTGCTGGGCTAACCCCTTCATGCCACAGTAGCTTGGAAAACATTTTTAAATACTTTATTGTCTAAGTTGTTTCCTTTCTTTGAGAGTACCTGAGTCCAAGTTTTTGGCAAAATTATACAACTGGTTATAATGGTCTTTGTTATTTTCTCACCATTTCTTATAATGATTTCCTCCAACTTTGTAGCGTTTCCTCAAGCTTCTCTCTTGGCATGGCATGCTCTTATTCTTGTTCCATAATGTTCAGTCGCCCTCTGACATGCTCTCCTTGGTATCTCACCACTGACGTGGATCATGGAGGACCTAAGGTCCCCTATCCCCACCATCTCAGGATATTTTCTTCCACTTCATTTCATAGTAGCCCACCGCCAGGAAAGATCTTAGATATCAAGGAACTTATTGTTTTTGACAGATAATAAGCCAAAAGATGAGCATGGTTGAGAGGAGCCAAAGATATCTCTGTTCATAATTTGATATAAATGATTGGGCCTTTATGCTGGGATTTCAGAGGGTTAGAGGAGGGGAGATTTCTGGTCTCTCAATTAATTTAACAAAACATTATGATCAAAGAATGGCAGAACTCAATTTTTAAAAACAATTTAAATGTACACATTTAGGCAACACTGGAAATGTAATCGAGTGATTTTAAAAATTTAAGTTTCATTACATATTAATTATGAGAGTCTAATTGTTAAAGAATGATTCAGAGAGCAAATTTGTAAAGTGTACAAAAATGTATGAAAAAAATATACTCTGCTAAAATATTTAATTCTAGAAAATATTTTAAGTGAGGTTAGAATATCGATAGGAAAGTACCTTTATTCAGGTTGCACATATAATTGTCAAACAAAATTAACTTGAATATGCAAATGCTTTGTGCAAAGACATCCATCAAGCTGTAAACCAATACATCAAGGTTACTTTCTAGTCAGCCTCAGAGTTCTAATTTTACTGTCTAGCTAGTAAGGTATCCCAAACAAAATCACATCCTGGATGTTATTTTTTTTTCACTTAATAGTGACATGAAATGTAATAACAGACTCAGTAGTGCCAGAGTATTTAGTGTCTGACAGTATTACCATTTTATCACTCTAGCTTCTAACATTCATCTAAGAATACAGATAGTGAAACAGTTATAAATCTTTTAAAAATAATGTCCCAAATTTCTTATACCAGAAATAATTATATGTTGTGATAGATTGCTTTGCTTTGTTTGTTTTCAAGAGAAAAACGTATTTAAAGAAAATATCAATATCACTTCAAACTTCTTTTATTCCATGTATGCTCACTTCTTTTAATGAAACTGATTCATTAAAAATCCAAATATAAGAAATAATATTTTATATAACTAAAACTATATAGTAAGCAATAAGTAATTAGTAATAAATTCATACATAGAGGCTTGTTCATCTTAAATTTTCTCCTATTAAATGCATTTGTTAGGTCTTTTTAAAATTATCTATGTTCCTTTCATTAAAATGACTTATTTGAAGATTTTTTTTATATTTCCATTGCTTAGGTTTAGAGCTGGGATTTTAGGGACTTTACCAGGGTAGGAATTTTTTTTTTAAGTAATACATCTCATTTCCCAAATCTGCAATGAATATCTATTCAGTATTTTAACTTTAGAGAATAATGATGCTAATATGTGGGCTTTTCAAAGGATCATTAGCATAAGACCAAATGCCTAGCATAAGACCAAATGCTGTGCTTGCTCACATAGATTTTTTTCCTTCGCAGGGTCCTCTCTCAGTGCTTAATTTTGCATCTGTATAGCATTGCTTAGGACATTGCTTTCTATTTTACTTGTTTGAATGTGCACCTAGGGTTCTTTCTTACCTGACCAACATTCATGTTCATGTCCTCACCCTACCATGGTTCCTGGCACAGTGTCGGATTCCTCTTATTCTATGTGGCAGTAGTTCCTTTGGAAAGAATCACGAAGATTGCCACACCAACTGAAATGTTATGATGCAAATAGATGTCATCCCAAATTAAGGCAATAACATTCACACTCTAAACTCATCCTTAGAGTCTAACACATCACAGATAACTAAATTAAACTTCAAGCTGTATCTGAAAAAGAGTGTTCTTCATGTTTCTGTGGAAACAGTATCAATAAATAATTCCCTATCTTCTCTGCTTCATCTTTCCTCTCTTATCTTTTCCCATCTGGTCAGTGAAATATCAGTGTGAAGGATAATTAATATTTTACATCTATACATTGCTTTATGATTTGCAAAATATTTTAATGTCTATTACATCATTTAATACTTATCAAAAATGGAGAAGGGGTAGGTATATAGTCTTAATTTGACAGTGGAAAAGTGAACCTAAAATCTAAATGTCAGAGTGGCAGAGGTTAACTGTTTCCCAAAATTCTTTTTCCTGGTCTAAAAAAATTGAATTGTTGTCTTGGAGTGTAGCTACCCATTAATAGCAAAATTTCCAGATTTCCTTATAGCCAAAGGTGTCATGTGACTAGTTTAGGCCCATGGAAAATAATTGACATAGCAAGTTCAGCTTCTTGTTCATATCTTATCTAATGATATGACCCTAACCTGGTAGTCATTTTTGATGACCGGAATGTGAAATGGTGCTGAGTCATTGTAGGCAATGAAAAGGATAATACTCTGGGCATATTATAGCAACCAAATGGAAGGACACAACCCCCCAGAACTTGCTATAGCAGAATCACCACCACCTCATCTCTGACTTTACATATGAAATGAACTTTCACCTTTTAATAGATGCTATCATTTTTTGTCTCTCATTTGTAGCAGCTAAAAGCATATCATAACTGCACTGAGAAGAACTGTGTCTTGATCCATTTCCTATTGCTATAACAGAATAACTGAGGCTGGATACTTTCTAAAGAAAAGAAACTTTATTTAACTGACAGTTTCAGAGGCTGAAAATGTAAGATAAAAATGGCCTTATCAAGCTGGCTTCTGGTAAAATTCTTCTGACTGCATCTACATGGTAGATGGCTTCGTGGTGGGAACACACATGAGAGGAAAAGAGAGATCACAGGGTAAGACAGGAAGTGAGAGACCAGAGAGGGACCAAGTTCACTCTTTTATAAAAATATGATCTCTAGGAAACTAATCCTATCCTATGTGACCTGAGCCACTCCTGCATTAATCTAGTTGTGACCTGCGTTCCTTCCAGTAGGCCCTACTTCTTAAAGGATCTACCTCCTCAATACCACCACAGCTTCTCACCTGTAAATGTTTGGGGAAAAACTACCCAAATCAAAAAGAGCATTTTAAATGAATCAATTATTTATTATGATGTCTTTGTACTTAGCACTTCATTTTTGTATAGTGATTAATATTCTTTCAGTTCTGGGAGCTTCCCACATGTGAGAAGTATGTTTTGGAACTGACTTATATGGAGTATGTTTTTCTTTTTTTGCCTTTCATATTGACATAAAAATAAATGTTTAATTTGCATCTTTTCATATGACGTGAATGAATGAGAGGTCTGATATAACCTGCTCCCTAGTTTCTCAAGAATTCATATTATGCTTTAGTTTTCTCTTCATATCCACTTTATTTCTCTCCATATCTAACATTTAGGACAAAAGGTTACACTCACACAGGTCCTCATTTTGTCTTATTCTTTTTATGTCTACAGTGACTGCTGTGTGCTTTGAAAAGCAGTGGTGAGAATGTATTGGACTTTCCCCTCTCACCACAGAACACGAAGTAATCAAACATGACTATTTGGGCAGGATTATTGTGATATGAGTAGCCAATATCACACTGCCAACAATTTGCTGGGAGATTTAACTTGGCAAATAAAAGTGGAATTTTTGTGGGATCAAAGCAGTCACATATTGAACAATCTTTTTAATAATCTTAAAGCCTAGAAACTTCTTAGTTCAATAGATTCTCTGAAAACAAAAGTGTGTTTTTTTTCCTGATTTAAATATTTTAAACCAGGTAGAAAGTGTTCAAAAACCTCAATATTTTGTTTGCTTTGCAAGGCTAAACTCTATTTAAGGTTATTTGAGTTTGGGCTCCACTTCGGAAATGGACTCAGTCATTGGAAACATGTTTTTATTTTGGTTCATTAAGATAGCATTCCTTCTGCAGTCTTAAATGTAAGAGTTTTATAAGTAAATAAAAGAGCAGATAACTTGCGTTTTTATATGCCTATTTCTTTTAAGTCCACAGATGCTGGCATGGTGTTATAAAATATCATACAACTTTTAGAAAAAGAAAAGCTGAGATATGCAAAAGGAGATACACAATTGGCATTGTACCTCCAACTTAAGGAATCCAATTTATTTAGTGGTTAATTATTTTAAACATATCTAACCTTTCAGCCAAATTTTTATTTCAGTGGAAGAATGAGCACTGCTCTTTATTTCATGGTGATTTCTATTTTCTTCTGGACTGTACTCCTTTGGCAGTAAATAGAGTCTCTTTTCCAGAATATAACAAGATTATATGCCCCTCTTTCATCTGTGTTAAAATATGTATTCTAATACAATTCCCTTGGTTAATCTTTAATCTGTGACACTGAGAATTGATTGAAAGAATTCTGAGCTACCTACTTCTTACTTATTGGATCTTATCACCATATAAGAGATGTAGAGTCAGAAAATAGATATGTTTCAAATATAAAAAGAAAAACCCTCTTTTGATTTTAATACCTTTTAACCATTTTATTGCAATTATTTAGACTTGGTGTAACTCGGATACTTGAAGCAGTTTAGGAGATATTTTGATATTGTAACAGAAAAATGTAGGTATACAAATTCAAAACAGGTGTCCTAGAAAGTCTTTTCTGCTTTCAAACTTCTGGAGTTCTTTGTTAGACTTTTCATTCTTGTTAGATGAAGTTTTCGGCACATTTATCATTGAATAAAACAGATTTGGAAGGCTCTCTCTGTTGATCAGTATGGGATTCAAGGACAAGCAGCTTAGGCATCACCTGAGAACTTGATAGATATGCAGGCTCAACCCCACTGCAGATCCCAGGTGTCTGGTGCTCAGCTCAAAACTTGAGAAGCCTGTTCTAAAAGATAATCCATCAGATTTAGGAATGAGTATGCACCTGTGGGTGTTTTAAAATGTGGATAATTTTATTTGTGCATAGAAGTGTTGCTTATCTTTGTTTTCCAATTTTGATAATTTCACATTATAATCAATATGATCACATGTGAATTGACCTATACAATATGAGCAGTACTGTATACATGAAATTTGTTGAGAAAATCGATTGTAAATATTCCCAGCGTTCATTCTCTCTCTCTCTCTCTCTCTCTCTCTCTCTCTCTCTCTCTCTCTCACACACACACACACACACACACACACACACACAGTCACTATGTGAAGTGATGAAGATGCTAATTACTTTGGTAATCATTTACGATGCTTATATATATATTAAAATATGATGTTTTGTACCTTAAACATATATTATTCTTATTGGTCAAGTATCTCTCTAGAAAGCTAGAAAACATTAAGAATGTGTGTGGTAATAGAACAAATTTTGTGGAGTCAAGTTTGAAATTTGTTACCTTTTTGTAACATTAATAACTAAAAAAAAGTTAAATGTTTTAAACTCTTAACTCTTTCCCTGAATGCGTTAAGTGACTCACAGAATTTCAGTACAGATGCTCATATCATTTTTAAAGTTCTGTTCTTTTCTAAACAAGGACAATATCATTTCTCAATAACTTTTGAGTGTTATTTTAAACAAATGAATTGAATACTGATTTCTTACAATAAAATCAAATATTGCAGAACTGTTTGTGATAAAGACCAATACCCTCCCTCTTTCCTTCAAAGCCATAAAGCCATTGTCTGAAGACAAACTCTTTCATTTTAAGTTGTTTCATTTTTATTTGTTTCCTATATAACTCTGACAAATTTACTTATTTGTCTATTTCCTGAATAAAAAATTCAGACATTTTCAAAATTAATTCTGTGACATGATGGTTTTCACTAAATCTCCTTCCCTTTAAAATCTTCATGTTTCCTTTATTGCTTTTAGTTCTGTTGGAAAAGTTTTTAAAAAATACACATGAAATTCTCATTCCTGCTTGGTCAACCTTTGATGGTATCTCTTAAGCCTCCACTTGATGCAGGAAAAATTTTGTATCAGACTTTTCCTTCACCTCTCACATTGGCCTCCCTCCCCCATCATTTCATCTCACCTTCTATCAGACTTTACCTTTGATGATGTTGTTAGTATTTAAATTATACAATGAAACCATAGCAGGTCATAAAGGCTTTGTCGTAGTTGAGACTAATATTTAAATATCTGTAATCAGCATATAGTAACCACAGTAGTATTATTGTTGGGGGAAGGGGTCAGGTAGATATTCAGTTTGCGTTTCCTCATTTGTAGGTTGGATATTATTTGGAGACAACTATTCTCATTAATAATGTCAAATGGATTCTCTTTGCTTATATTCTACAAATGACTTGAAACCATGCCACATTTGTTGTTTTTTTTAGCTATCTTTAAGTGATTGTTTTTTTTTTTAGTTTTCTTTGCATGTCTGTTCTTGCACAATTTACTTTTACTATATGCTTAATATCTTTAGTCTTTATTATATATTCTATTCTATCAAGCCTACTTCTTTATCCTGCTCAAAGATGACTTTTTCAGAAGTGTGCCTCCCTCTGTCTTCCTGCTTGAGTTCCAGCACATCAAACATATGGAAACTCTCCTGAAATCTGCTAGGCAGATCCATTGTTTTCGTTCTCTCTATCTTTATTTGTTGTAGTCAACTCTCATATAGCTCACTTTAGTCAACTTTTTTTGTTACTGTGATCAAAAAAAAAAACTTTTTAGAGGAGGAAAAGTATATTTGGTCTCACTGTTTCAGAATCCTCAGTCTATAGTCAGCCAACTCCATTGCTCTGGGCTTGAGGTAAGGGAGAAGGTCATGGTGGAAGGGCGTAGAAGGGGAAAGAAGCCCAGGACATGGCAATCATGAAGCAGAGAGAGTTCTCCTCACCAGGAACAAAATATAAACCTCAAAGGCATGCCTCCAGTGACTCACCTCTAGCCATAACCCACCTACCTACAGTTAATGAACTAATTAGGTCAAAGCTCTCACAACCCAATCATTTCACTTCTAAACTTTCTTGCATTCTCCTACACATAAGTTTTGGGGAGATAACTTCGTATCTAAACCATAGTATATATTTTAAAAACATTGTATATACAATATACACTTTTGAGCATGTCAGAAATGGTCTTTATTCTTATTGAGAGATGATTGATATCTGGCTAATTATAGAATTCTAGGTTGAAAAGTATTTTCTGCTCAGAACTTTGAAAGCATTGTTTATTCATTTATTTTATTTTTTTGATACCCAGTGCTGCTACTGTGAAGTTGGATGCCTGTAAGCTGGTCCCTTTGATTCCTAGTTGGAAGCTTTTGGGAACTTCTTTTTCTCTTTGATGACATGATGTGTCTAAATGTGCATCTGTGTTTTTCTTTGCACCTGGTGTTGGGTAAGTTTTTTTTTTTCCATTTTGAAGACTTGTGTCTTTGTGAAATAAAAGTAAAAACACAGTGGAAATGACTGAAGGAACCTTTCCAATGGAGTTAGGAGGTCCTGACTTATGCATGTCTCAAGATGCTGCCTGTGAACTTTCACCCTTTCACTATAGGCATTTGGAAAGAGCAGACAATTATACTGTACTCAGACACTCAAGATGCATGTCAAGAGATTATAGACTCTTGCTGGGCTTGGTGGCACACACCTGTAATCCTGATGGTTTAGGAGGCTGAGGCAGGAGGATCGAGAATTCAAAGTCAGCCTCAGCAACATAGCAAGGCCCTAAGCAACTCAGTGAGACCCTATCTCTAAATAAAAATTCAAAAAAGGACTGGGGATATGGCTCAGTGGATGAGTGCCCCTGAGTTCAATCCCTGGGTCCCCTCCCATGAAAAAAAGAGGTTACATATTCTTGCTTGATGTACATTTCCATTATGTATATATATTTCTTTTCTTTAGCTCCTGCTCTGTCACATAGACCCTGCTCTTTCTCAATATTCATTGGAGTTTCTACTGAGGAATTTTTCTACTTTGTAATAAATCAGTACTGCTTGTTCATGTAAGCTTCTGCTTTCCTTGACTTCTTCAGAACACTTTTTTGTGTGTGTGTGTGGAGCTGGCTGAGTCTTGTCTTCTGAATTGCAATTCCTAGTTTGAGAGATAAAACGTTCTTACAGTTTCTGAGTTTGCACTGATCAAAACCCTCAGAACTTACATTCCGAGGTTCCATTTATTTATTTATTGGATATTTTCTTTTTCCCATTAACTCCCTTCTTTCCCACTCAAATTCCTATTAGTGTAACATTGAACCTTTTGATTTGGTCTTAAGTTCTTTACTGGTATGTTAGGCAGAATTCTTTATTTTTTTTTATTGTTGGTTGTTCAAAACATTACATAGTTCTTGACATATCATATTTCACATTTTGATTCAAGTGGGTTATGAACTCCCATTTTTACCCCGTATACAGATTGCAGAATCACATCAGTTACACTTCCATTGATTTACATATTGCCATACTAGTGTCTGTTGTATGCTGCTGCCTTTCCTATCCTCTACTATCCCCCCTCCCCTCCCCTCCCCTCCCCTCTTCTCTCTCTACCCCCTCTACTGTAATTCATTTCTCCCCCTTGTATTATTTTTCCCTTTCCCCTCACTTCCTCTTGTATGTAATTTTGTATAACCATGAGGGTCTGCTACCATTTCCATGCAATTTCCCTTCCCTCTTGCTTTCCCTCCCACCTCTTATCCCTGTTTAATGTTAATCTTCTTCTCATGCTCTTCGTCCCTACTCTGTTCTTAGTTACTCTCCTTATATCAAAGAAGACATTTGGCATTTGTTTTTAGGGATTGGCTGGCTTCACTTAGCATAATCTGCTCTAATGCCATCCATTTCCCTCCAAATTCTATGATTTTGTCATTTTTTAATGCAGAGTAATACTCCATTGTGTTTAGATGCCACATTTTTTTTTACCCATTCATCTATTGAAGGGCATCTAGGTTGGTTCCACAGTCTTGCTATTGTGAATTGTGCTGCTATGAACATCGATGTAGCAGTGTCCCTGTAGCATGCTCTTTTTAGGTCTTTAGGGAATAGACCAAGAAGGGGAATAGCTGGGTCAAATGGTGGTTCCATTCCCAGCTTTCCAAGAAATATCCATACTGCTTTCCAAATTGGCTGCACCAATTTGCAGTCCCACCAACAATGAGCAAGTGTACCCTTTTCCCCACGTCCTCGCCAGTACTTGTTGTTGTTTGACTTCCTAATGGCTGCCAATCTTACTGGAGTGAGATGGTATCTTAGGGTGGTTTTGATTTGCATTTCTCTGACTGCTAGCGATGCTGAGCATTTTTTTCATGTGCTTATTGATTGATGGTATGTCCTCCTCTGAGAATTGTCTGTTCAGGTCCTTGGCCCATCTGTTGATTGGGTTATTTGTTATCTTATTGTCTAATTTTTTGAGTTCTTTGTATACTCTGGACATTAGGGCTCTATCTGAAGTGTGAGGAGTAAAGATTTGTTCCCAGGATGTAGGCTCCCTATTTACCTCTCTTATTGTTTCTTTTGCTGAGAAAAAACTTTTTAGTTTGAGTAAGTTCCATTTGTTGATTCTAGTTATTAACTCTTGTGCTATGGGTGTCCTATTGAGGAATTTGGGGCCCGACCCCACAGTATGTAGATCGTAGCCAACTTTTTCTATTATTAGACACTGTGTCTCTGATTTGATATCAAGCTCCTTGATCCATTTTGAGTTAACTTTTGTGCATGGCGAGAGAAAGGGATTCAGTTTCATTTTGATGCATATGGATTTCCAGTTTTTCCAGCACCATTTGTTGAAGATGCTATCCTTCCTCCATTGCATGCTTTTAGCCCCTTTATCAAATATAAGATAGTTGTAGTTTTGTGGATTGGTTTCTGTGTCCTCTATTCTGTACCATTGTTCCACCCGCCTGTTTTGGTACCAGTACCATGCTGTTTTTGTTACTATTGCTCTGTAGTATAGTTTGAAGTCTGGTATTGCTATACTGCCTGATTCACACTTCCTTAGGCAGAATTCTTAGATGGCCACCCAAATTCTTGCCTCCCTTGAGTATAAGTCTTGTACAATTCCTTTCCTTTTTACAGAGATGGTACTTGTGAATAGATGGGATAATCACTCTGTTCATTATGGTTATCAGATGGCCACCCAAATTCTTGCCTCCCTTGAGTATAAGTCTTGTACAATTCCTTTCCTTTTTACAGAGATGGTACTTGTGAATAGATGGGATAATCACTCTGTTCATTATGGTTATTGTACAGGACAAAGGTTACCATACCGTCACCATTAGTGATTTACACTATGTAAGACCCCATCCTGTAAGACTTGGGAAAAACTGGCATTGAAGAAGGGAACTGTCCTGTTCTGAGAGGACCAAGTAGATAGTACCTGAGACACATTCCCTACTAGCTGAGAGTGATACATGACCAATAGTTGCAAGAAAACTGGGAAATCAGTCCTACAATCATTAAGAACTGAATTCTTCCAACAACTTTTATGAGCTTGGAAAAATACCCCAAGTCTACATTAGAACACAGCTCAGCTAAAACCTTGATTTCTGACTTGTGAGACCCTGAACTACGAAAGCAGAGATATGATGCCTGAACTTCTGAGCTACAGAAATTTTGAAATAATTAAATAAATATTGTTTTATGTCGTAAGTTTGTGGAAACTTGTTACAAAGCCATAGAAAACAAATACAATTTGCACTTTTGCTTTTTATTCTGAGGTTTTATGAAATAAAAATTTTCAGCCCTTCTTTTACTTATTTTCCTTAGAAATCAAAATTTTAAATCTTGAAAAATCTTCTTGTTCTGTCATTTCCCCTTTTTTTTACAGCATCTTGTCTGTTTTAAGGTTGAAATGCTTCTATAATCACTTTGAGCATATCAAGGTTAAGTTCTCTCAGTATCCTTAATTATTTCTCCTTTTCAGGGATCAGTGTGATATTTCTCTTTAATGCATTTAGATCTCCTAATATATTCAGTAATGCTTGATTTTCAGGTCACACTTTCAAAAGGACTAAGATGTAAATGAGGGGATCCTTGACTGTTGTAGAAGGGCCTTTCCTAGTAACTTCTAACAGTTTCTTCAGTATACCTCTCTTGAGCAAAAATTCTGAAGTTGAACCCCCCCCCCCCCCCCGTAGGGTGGAGCAGACCTTGTTGGTGGACCAGCACCATCTTTAGGGTGAGGGTGTTTGAGCACAGTCTCTTGCTGTTGAACTAATGCTAACTGAATGAGAAGAGCTTTATTTCACAACATTGATCCTCACACCAGCTTGCCCGAATGGTTCAGTTGTGTTAGAGATCATTTTCAGCCCAGAGTTAAGCAACAGATGCCTGCACTTTGCATGGGGTTGGGTGCCGCAGTTTTGGCTGGGCACAGAATCACGAACCACTCAAGCAGGAACAAAACTTTATTTCGAAAAAGCCGCCGCCGGCAAGCCAAACCCGGTCCTCCCACGCGGGTGTCCACCGGAACCGCACGTCTCCCGGAACCAGGGGTCCCCCGGACCTCCCCCGGAATTTCCTCCTACTATCCTTCCCCAACCAATGGGAACTCTCCAAGAGTCTGGTAACATGAGTCTGGTAGCAGGCCAAGGTGAACAGTGGGAGTCCAATTTCCATATGAATGTAAATCTTAACATAATCATCTCAGTGGCTAGCTGGCGTCACTTTACAACCAAAGGTGCCATACATCGTATATTTGCTTGTGGCTCCTAGCAGTTGGGTACAAGTTGGAGGGTGAGGAGGGTGATCGCTTGTGCTATTGTCCTGTACATAAACTTCAGTTATTCACTCGCCCTTCCTCCTTCCTTCCTTTCCTTTTTCTCTTTCCCTCCCTTCCTTTCTCTTTTTCTTTCTTTCTCCTATCTTCTTCAGTTCATTGCATACTGAAACATTGGTTTTATCTTTGCTTAGCTTTTCTTTTTATTTTACTTTTTCCTCTTCATTCCCACATTCATTTTCTTCTTTCCATGAATTTTTACTTTAATGAATATGAGAGATGTGTGTGTGTATCTATATCTCTATATATACATATATGTATTTCCTACCTTCATTGAGATATCATTGTCAAATGAATTCTATGTACTTAGGGTATATAACATGATGACTTGAAAGACAAATGGATTATGAACTGATTAACTTCAATGATGATAATCAACATATACATTCATTCACATAGTGTTCTCTTTCTGTGTGTTTGAGAGTGTGTGTGTGTGTGTGTGTGTGTGTTTGTGTGTGTGTTGAGAACATTGAAGAGCTATTCTCTCAGCAAGTTTCAAGTATTTAATACAATATTTTTAATTGTAGTCACTATGCTGTACAGTATATCTTTAGGACTATTGATGACATAATATTGAGCCTTTGTACCACTTGATCAACATCTCCTTATTCTTCCACCCCCAGACGTTACTAATTATTTTTCTACTCTATGCTTATGGGTTCAAATTTCTTAGATTTCAAATATAAGTAAGATTTTAGATTCCATGTGTAAGTAAGCAGGCTGGCATTTTTTTCTTTAATCTTTCAGTGAATCTAGAATATACTTGTTTTTTTTAATTGAAAATTAGGATGTATATTATTTTTAAATTAGTAGTGCTGTTTTTTTCTGATTTTACTTACTATTATTGGGTTCTTTTTACCTCCTTTAGGAAAATAACAATTCAAAAACCTTTAAAGTGAGAGAGGAAACATAATGTGTGATAGCAGGCGAATCCTGTACCTCATTGGTATTTGCTACTTGATCCTTTTAGTCTTTATCCTTTTAGTATTTTTGTCTTTCCACGTCTGACATATTTCATTTAGCATGACACCTTTCATCCTTGTATCACAAATGGTAGGACCTCCTTTTAAAAAACTGAATAAAGAGTGGGGTTATAGCTCAGTGGCAGAGTGCTTGCCTCTCACGTGTGAGGCACTGGGTTGGATCCTCAGCACCACATTAAGAATAAATAAATAAATATTTTATGTTCATCTTTAAAAAATCTTTTAAAAAAGCTGAATAATATTTTATCATACAATGGAGTATTTCATAATATATGTATACATATATGTGCATACATATCACAGTTTCTTTTTCATTATTATTATTATTATTATTTTTCTTGGGCACAGGGGATTGAACTCAGGGGCACTCAACCACTAAGCCACATCCCCAGCACTATTTTGTATTTTATTTAAAGACAGGGTCTCATTGATTTGCTTAGCACATTGTTTTTGCTGAGGCTGGCTTTGAACTTGTGATACTCTTGCCTCAGGCTCCTGAGCCACTGGCCTTACAGGCATGTGCCACTGTGCCAGGCTTCTTTTTCATTATTTTATTAAGTATGTTTTTGTGTATATATGTTACTAATTTGTACTTAGTATATTATAGACTTTATTTTCTTTCTCTTTCACTCAATACTTTTTTTTTTTTTTAAGATCTTAATATGTTGCTTGGCAGCATGGCAGAGATGGGAACTATGGAGAAGAGACACTGTCAGAAATGGAGCATAGTCTAAATAGAGCCAAGAGGTGAAATAAGACTAAATCCTGAAAATCCAGAATGAGCCCTGGATCCAGATGGCTTAGAGGGATATGCAACTAGACATTTTAGATATTTGAATGAATACATCTCCTTTTGCTTGATATAGCTTGGATTGGATTTCTGTTATGTATACTCCAAAGAGTCCTGGAGAAAAATATCCAAACATCATATAACATAAAGGAACTAGATATATCTCTGAGTTTGAAATGATACACATCATAATGTTTTACTTAGTGGCTGAAATGATAATCTCAAATTGCTAACCTTTCACAAGTTCTATTGTTTTTGGTAAATTAAGTTAATCTACTCTCAATAGTTTATTTTAAGATATATTGTCAAATATGTGTGCACATATTCATGTTTCATGATTTTAATAAGGGAATATACATGCTCCTCATGTGGTCATCACCTGAATAAAGGGTGGCAAAGACTGAGGTCTAATAGTATGGCATTTAACATATCTATTGTTTTTTTTTTTTTTTTTCAAAATCTAGTCACAACTCTAATCAAAATGGCCATGTAACAATCTTTAAATTCAAAGTTAATCTTTGATTTTATTTGTGCATCTATCTCCAAGGAACACCTGTGATCTTTAGGAAGGAGAAGGTAGTGTTGCTTTAGTAAATGCCATTCTTTCTGCTAGTCAGTGCTGAATTCATTTTCTCAACAGGGTGTCCTGTATAATTAGAGATTTTGTTTTTTTCTGAAAGAAGAGGGATGTCAGTCACCTGCCATCCCTGAAATTTTCACTATAGTTTAAATGTTAGTTTTACTGCTTTTTACTCTTGTTGTTTTGTATTAATATTGTTTTTGTCTCTTCTGTATTTCTCAGCTCTCTGATAGTGTACCTACCTATTTATAACTAGCAATATGTCTCATTGTAGGGATTGTTGCTCAGTCATCTAGGGATGGAATGATTGTCCATATACATAACTATTTTTAATATGTGATTTTAAGTGGGCCTATTTTGATTATGCCAAAGAACTTCAAAATTTGTCTACAGTCAGCATGATAGCTTATTATTATTATTTAATTATAGTTTATCCTTTGATCAAACACTTTTGCATTGTTTTCTATTCTCTTATATCTGGGCTTATACAAATGTCCTTTCATATTGTCAAATTAATATTTTTAAATTTATATGTTCTATTATGGGAGGATGTAATATTCTGCAGTAAATTTTTCTGGCCAATATTGAGCAAGATTGGCCAGTGTGGAGGCTGTTATTCTGCAAGCCTTGCTACAGCTTCCTCTTGGAACACTTCCAGCAGGAAGGCCACACACTCACTGAACCTGTCATCCTTGATTTTCTAGGTGCTTCCCCTTGTCCTCAAGTCGACCTGTGGAAGGACTTGACCTCATGCTGAGACTGACTGCCTATGGTGGCAGAAATTATAAAAACAACACAAGCTAAATAGCCTTTTATTATGTCTTTGCTCATGCAACCAATTATGTTTGGAAAACCGCAGTTGAAAAGCAGGCTGGTATTTTTTTTTCTTTATTTTTCAGTGAATGTAGAATATATCTGCTTTTTCTATTGAACATCAGTGATATGTATTATTTTTTAAATTAATAGTGATGTTTTTCTGATTGTAGATATTTACTTACTATTATTGGGGTTCGTTTTACCTCCTTTAGGAAAATAACAATTCAGAAACTGTTGAAGTGAGAGAGGAGGAAACATAATGTGTGATAGGAGGTTGGGTGATTTCTGCGCCTCATTGGTATCTGCTACTTGATCCTTTTAATCTTTGCCCTTTTAGTATGAAACCTTCCTTCATCAGTGTAAGATGGAGCACTCCAGAGAGGGGGAGGATAGTGCTGCTGCTGCTTCGCACTCTCATGGCAACACTTGGGGCCATTTGCTACCATTTTATGAGCCCATGATTTTTTTGGTATGTGATTGTATGTTTTTGTCCGAAGAAAATTTTTCCTTCCTTTTTTTTTTAAATAGAGGGGCTTTTTTTTTAAACTTTATTTTATTCATTTATATGTGGTGCTGAGGATCCAACCCAGGGCCTTGCACACGTGCAAGACAGAGCTCTACTGCTGAGCCATAACCCCAGCCCCTTTCCTTCCTTTTTCTTCTGGTTGAAATCATATTTATATTTGAGGTTATTTTAATGCTGCTAACTTTCCTCATAAAAGCATCTTGACTTTTGAAGTCAACGTGGGTCTCAGGTTTTTTTTTTAATTTATTAACCAACTGAACATTACATTCCCCTCCATTATGAAGGTACTGTTGACACAGATAGTACACACTGTCTAGAGGGATGTGGAGTCTATTCTTCACTTCTGTGAGCCAACATGGGGCACATTGTAAGATATTCATGTGTACAGATCTCTTATAATTTTAAACAGTTTTTAATAGATCTGTAACACCATGAGGGAGATAAACGTCTGTCAACTCTCTTTGTTTCAGCAGAGAGAAGAATTGGAGTTCAGTGAATGCTCCAGTGTTTAATTACTTTAAGAAATGTTAGCACTAACAGGAGTTAGTTTAACTCTTTATGTTAACTGAGTTTTGTAATTAATTATAATACAGATAGTTGTATTTTTTTAATATTTATTTTTTAGTTCTCGGTGGACACAACATCTTTGTTGGTATGTGGTGCTGAGGATCGAACCCGGGCCACACGCATGCCAGGCGAGCGCGCTACCGCTTGAGCCACATCCCCAGCCCCAGATAGTTGTATTTTATAGAAATAAAAATCACACTGCTGTGTAAAATAGTCAAATACTTTAGTAAAATCACCAATTTTACTTCCCGAGCTTCTTGTTTCTTTGTAGGTAGCAAAACCATGGAACTTGGTTCATTTTACTTTTCACTTATAGTGTGTTGTTCTAGTAGATTATTCAACTGTAATGCCACTTGCTCTAGTTCTTGTTCAGGATGAGCAAATGATTGGCATAACGGCACTCAGTGTGAAATTTAGTGTATATTAAAGTTTAAAAAACTTTTAAGCTTGAACTTTTAACCATGTTCCAATGTCATTGTCACTTAAATGAACTTAGAATGTATTTCTTACTGCTGAAAATATGCTTTAAGAATTTTCCTTCTAAATACTAACTCCTGGTTTGGAGTTAGTATTTCATTGCAGTATCATGTGAAATATGCAAATGCATTTCTTTGACATCTGCTAACTGTACCAACCAGTGTGATGTAATGGAAATGGGTAATGGAAGTAGGTGCTAGAATTTGATGCTCATGTGAATGCTTGTTTGTGGCTAGCATGAGCCTCTGGTTGTGTCTTGAACCTTTTATTTCCTTTTGTCCCTCTGGTACTGTCAATATGTGGGACCATCCCACTGCCCATGCCTGACTTCTTTGCCCCTTCTGACTATCTATCCCAGCCCATAACAGTGTTTATGATACTTATTCTAGGAACTTGAGTTAAATGTACTTTTTGTCCCTTACTCTTAAATTAATAATTCATCTGAAAAAAATGTTGGCATAGAAATGTTAGCAATGTGCCGAGGAAATTAAAGAATTTATATTAAAATACTAAAGTATTTATATTATATAAACATAAGTTTAGGCAGAAAAGAACAGAACCCAGGCTCAAATTTTCATGCTCTGGAAGTGTTTTATTTCCTTACACATTTTAAAAAGTTAATTTCAGATCACAGTGGTGGCTTCCAAGCATAATTTGAAATGTTTGAAGTTATATCCATAATAGCTGGCAGCTTGAGATGTAAGAAAAATCAGTAGGACCTCACAAATATGTTATTTTAAACCAACATAGCAGATATCACATTTATGAGGCTTAATCAAAAAGTGAGTAGATAGATTGGATAGAAAAATGAAGTAATGGTATTTAAGGAAGACTTTCAGATCAACTAATATATGATCTCATTATGATCTGCTACCTGATTAGATTGTTGGAAGCAAGGAAAAACATCAGATGCATGTAACTAATTTACTAAAGACAAACCAGTGTAAAACTTGATGTGTCCCTTAAAGTGACCATCTGATCTGCTTGGTAAAAACATACTCACAGGAAACTACCTAACAGTGCTTTCCTTTAAAATAAGGTGAAGAAAGCATCAAAATACAAGAAGTTGTATAGAAAGATAAAGATTCAGAAAATTGCAACTAAGATCACATAATATTTTAGCAGTTTAATGCTTTGGGGAGAAGCAGAGAAAGTGATTGAATGCCGTCCTCCAGACAGTTATTTTTATTTAGTTTATCCTGGTCTTATGCAAAGGCTTTAGAAGAAATTCATTTTGACATGTTTAAGAGCACTATGATATAAAATACAGACTGCAGCATTTACTGCTTGGACAAGTCAACAAACTATAGCACTTTTCTCTGTCCCACATTCCCTAAGTAAATTGTAGTATAGTTAATAAAATAATAAGTCAGGATGGGGATATTTCTCTTGAAGGATGGATCACCTCAAGTTGAACACCTCTGCCTCCACTCACCTTTATGGCAGTTTTGAAAAACTGAAGTTTTTAGAAAAAAAAAGTAACAAAGCACACAATGTAGTTTTCATGCATAAATTTAGTTTTACACACACACCTGACCATATAACCATACATACACACACACACACACATGCATCTTCTTTCAGGACAGCTATTTTTCAGTTTGTCATTTGTGATAGCTATATTTGAGGGTCATTGTGCTTGTTTTATACTCTTCAGGAAAAAATAAAAACAATGTATAAAGCAAATTTCCTATTAATGATAATGCAAATTCTTTTCCTTCAGAATGAAACTAACAATGACAACAAAATCAACAAAACCCTGAGATCCTTTATTGCATTTTGTTGATTTGATTTGTTTGTTTCTTTCTCATCACATAAGGACAGGAATCATGCTCTATTAAAAACATCAGAAGAAAAATGGGACATTACATACAGGGGAACAATGATTCAAGTAATGGTTGAATTTGCATTAGAAAGTGTGCAAGTCAGAAGATCACTGTTCTTTTTTTTTCTTTTAATTTATATAAACCATATAATCATTTAAAGATAAAATTATCCAATTGTCTTCTAAGCATTTTTTATGTACATAGAATATAGGTACTATAAAATGATGATTACTACTCTAACAGCACCTAAAATGTGGATACAGCTTTGGAACAAGGCAGTGGCAAAACTGGAAGGCTTTTGAGGGTTGTTATGGAGAATGCCTATATTCCCTCCAAAGACAGTATAAATATGGACTTTTAGGACACTTTTCAGTAGGGGCTGCAAAGGAAGTAAGAAATGGGTTATTAGAAAATCACCAGAAGGGAGATTGTGTCATGTACTGGCTGAAAGCTTAGCGAAATTTTTCCTGTACTATGTCAAATTAAGAACATCTAAGTAACGAACTCAGTTATTTAATTAGGAAGATATCCAAGTAAAGTGTTGAAGGAGTCACCTATTCTATTCTTGCTTCTCATGGGAAAAAGTGAGAGGAAAGAGATGTGATTGGAGGAAGAACTGTTAAGCCCAAAGAAGCCACATCTTGATAATTTTGAAAACGTTCAGCTTCTCCAGATGGCTTCCTAGCACCGTCAGCAGTCTTCAGGAGAAATCTACTCTGTTGTTAATTGTAAGGAATGTATAAGCTTGAAACTGCTGAGCTCTGTCACATGGAGATAGCTTGTGTGTAAAAGAAGACAGTGTAACCAAAGCAGAACTTGGAGATAAAATGTGGGGCTACTGATAAAATGAAGCCTGAAATCTAGTAATGGTTGTTCTCTCTCTGGATTTGTGAATCAATAAAGGCATTCAGTTTTCTTTTGTCATGGGAAAATTAGGGTTGATCCAACTGAAATCAAAGGGAAAATAAAAGAAATCATACACACACACACACACACACACAAAAAAAAAAAATCCACAAGAAAATTCCAAAAAGAGACCAATAGAGTAGAGTGGGGGGGGGGATTTAGAGGAAGAGAGGAAGAGAGGGTGTGGGGAAGTGCTAGGGAATTAAATGTACCAAATTATGCTGTGTCCATATAGGAGTATACCACAATGAATCCTGCTGGTATATCTAATTATAGCCCTCTAATTAAAACAAGAATAGAAGGGAGATTAGTGGAGTAGGGTCAGCAGATCAGTGGATGGAAAAGGAGAGAGAAAGGGAAAGTACTGAGGGATGAGACAGATTGAATTGTGCTAGGTACATGGACGACTATGACAAAAAAATTTGAGTGTTATGCATAATTCTAATGCACCAAAAATAAAGTAAATAAAATAAATTTAAAAAGAAAACCCCCCAAAATAATGAATAAATTAGTGCTCTCCTACCTTCTCTCTCTCTCTCTCTCGATTAGTAAAAAGTAAAGCTTGTATACTAACCATATTTTATAATCTGAAACTATTTTATCCAGCAAAATATATTTGAAATACAATAATGATAACTGGAATTTTTTCTGAGAGAGTAAAGGATATTTATGTTATGTAATTGGAGAAAGTTCTGGAATATCCTCACCTTTTGATCAATGAGAGCCCAGGGTTCATGTTGGGAGAGTAATTCTTTTTTTTTCTTTCTTTTTTTTTTTTTTATTGGTTGTTCAAAACATTACAAAGCTCATGACATATCATCTTTCATACATTTGATTCAAGTGGGTTATGAACTCCCATTTTTACCCCAAATACAGATTGCAGAATCACATCGGTTACACATCCACATTTTTACATACTGCCATATTAATGACTGTTGTATTCTGCTACCTTTCCTATCCCCTACTATCCCCCCTCCCCTTCCCTCCCATCTTCCCTCTCTACCTCATCTGCTGTTGTTCAATTCTCTCCCTTGTTTCCCCCCCTTTCCCCTCACAACCTCTTATATGTAATTTTGTGTAACATTGAGGGTCTCCTTCCATTTCCATACAATTTCCCTTCTCTCTCCCTTTCCCTCCCACCACTGGTCTCTGTTTAATGTTAATCTTTTCCTCTTGCTCTTCCTCCCTGCTCTGTTCTTAGTTGCTCTCCTTAGAATATGCTAAGTGAAGCTAGCCAATCCTTAAAAAACAAATGCCAAATGTCTTCTTTGATATAAGGAGAGCAACTGAGAGTAATTCTTAACACCTGGTAGGAGGAGGGTCGTGTCTCACCAATGTTCTCCTGCTGTAGTGTTGCTGCAGGAAGACCACTCATTTCTCATCTTCTTTTTATGTAATTTTCATTTTCTTCACCTTTAATATTGACAGTAATCATGTTCGAATATAAATGAATAGCTTCAAACTGGGGTAAAGGGGATTAAGAACTATACTTTAGGAGAGGCGACAACTTCTCCATAATGTGACTGAAAAGGTGAGGTGATATGGATCTGGAGGTGCTAAAAGCCAGGGGTGAGGAATGATTGATTGGAGTTCCCCAATCTAATTTTCTTGGAAATTTCCTTGTTTAAAACCCAACTTATCATTCAAGAAAAACTTTCTTCTTCCAGAAATTACTCAATAGACAGCTGGCAATTCTCATTGATGAAGCAATGTCACGTGATTGTAAGAAACTGGCCCCACCCTGGGAGAGGCCTGGCAAGTGTGGCACAGAGTGCAGGTTGTGGCCTAGACTCTGTGTGCAGCTTTTAGTTCTGTGTGTGCACACCGGTGAGCAGCAGCACTTGCTTGATGATTTCTTACCGGAAAGCTTTAATTAAAAACTAATCCTTTGTAATACAGTAAGGGAGGTCTTATGATGTTCAAAACATAGCATTTCCTCCTTTTCTCCATTATCAGCCCCTGGAATACTTTAAATCTATTATATTGCCCCTTTTTAAAGCAATGGAGATTGGCTATGAAAATAGTACAAAACTAATTATCATATAGGATTCAATAAGTGTTTATAATTTTAAGGTGTTAGTTTTATTTGAAATGTTGGATTTATTGTTCAGGAAGAAAATTTTAAGAGCTTGTAATAGCCCATTTTATTCTAGTGTCTTTAACAAAACCCTGATTTTCTTTCACATTATTTCTAAGAAATATCACTGTTCAGCTTGCTATTCTATGAAAGATTGGTAATACATTTTGTATTTAATATCTTGCTGCATTTTTATTCTAGAATCGTGGCCCCCTTTTTTAACTTAATAAGGAAAATTAAAGGAAAAAAAAACACAGAGAAAGTCATTATCCTAGGTTGGAGTCAATACTATCATTGCTATTCAAAGGCAAGAAATAATCAGATGTTAGCTTGCAGCCAAGGAAACTGTTTTATTTGCAACGGGAGGAAACAAAGCCAAGAACTGGTAATGCATTAGGGCCTGAATGAGGCAGAAGGAGAAAAGAATAGCATCATTCTTACTTTAAATTGACACGTTCAAACTTGTATTTCTAAATTACTGAAGATAGACATATTAGATAGATTTTAGGTCATCTATTCCTCAATCAGTATATTGATAAAACTTGTCAAGCTTCTCAGTCTAATAATCATCCTGTTTGTGATATACCAAATGTTAGATTTTATTTACCCAAATTAGAATACAAATGTTTCCAGTTGCTGAAAGTAACTTAGACTCATTTCGTTGTCCATTAATTTTCGTGTTCATTCATTTAATAAATATTCATTGAGTGAATGACTCAGGTGCTTTACTACATGATGAAGATGCAACAGTGAATAAAATAGAAAACCCACTGTCTTAATGGAGCATAAATTATAATGTTCCCGAATATAACCAAAATGCTAAATTTAGTTCAGGTCCCATTTAAAAGTGTTCAGGACACTGTCTCAGTGTTCAGCTCAAGATCAATTATTCTTATAGTTACTTTAAAATTATCATCATCAGTAACATTATTATTATCATTACTACCTGTGTTGCTATGGATCAAACCTAGGGCCTTGTGCCTTCTAAGCAAGCAATCTACCACTGAGTTTTATCTCTGTTCTTACTCTGAAATTATTAAACAGATTATGGCCCAAATTTTGAACACATTTGTCCAGAATATCAAGCTGGAGTATCAGCTATCTAAATCTTTTGTTACGTTCTGTGTAAATGTTCCTTCTGATCTCTATTTCTTTCCTCCTTGACGGAACTACTTGCTCATTTGAATTGTAGGTCTCATTTATTCACTTGTTTAAAACTACAATCTTGCTCTCATAAAATGCCTTTCAATCAAAAAGAAAATATAGTGTTGTACACAACATAGGAGATATAGAACTAATATTCCCACATTATTGAAGAAGAAAATAAGGTTCATAGTTTTTGAATATCATCTTAAGCAAGTTCTTAAGGCTAATAAAAGAAATTGTTATAAATTTAAACCCAAGTATTTTGGGTGTAAAAATCTGCTAGGGGTACACATATATTATCTGGGGTTTTTTTGACCTGGTTTCCAAACCTCCTGAACATTGTCATCTGAATGTTTACAATTTAAAGATTAAGGGAAAACCAGGAGCAGTGGTGTATGTCTGTAATCCAAGTGGCTTGGGAGGTTAAAGCAGTGACATCTCAAGTTTGAGGCCAACCTGGGCAACTTAGCAAAACCATTTCTTAAAAGAAAGAAAAGAAAAGGAAAAATAAAAAATAAAAAAGAAAGAGCATGTAGTTCAGTGATAAAGTATCCATGAATTCAATCCTCAGTACCATAAAATATATTAAGGGACTTTTAGTCTATACAAATAGAACCAAATCTGAAAAAAATATATAGGACCCACAAGAGGAAAACTAAAATACTCTGATGAAAGAAATCAAATAATTAAAATTAGAGGGGCTGGGGATATAGCTCAATTGGTAGAGTGCTTGCCTCACATGCACAAAGCCCTGGGTTCCATCCCCAGCACCACAAAAACAAAACTAAAGAAAGAAAGAAACAAACAAACAAAGAGATATTCTATGTTCATGGATAGGAAGACTCAATATTGTTAAGATATTAATTCTGCCCAACTTGACAGATTCAATACAAACCCAATCCAAATCCCAGAAAGTTATTTTATGAATATTGACAAAACAATTCTGAAGTTTATATGCAGAAGTGAAAGATCCAGAATAGTCAGATCAATATTGGATAAGAACAAAATTGGAAGACCAATACTATCCTACTTCAAGACTTACTATAAGGCTACAATAATGAAATAGTTTCATATTGTAGAAGGAAAATTAGGAAGATCAATATAAGAGAAAGAGAGCCCCCAAACAGATACAAATAAATATGATTAGCAAACCTTTAACAAAGAAGCAATGGTAATTTGTAGAAACATAATATTTTCAGTGTAAGGTGCTAGGACAGCTAGAAATTCACATACAAAAGAATGATCCTAGACACAAACCTTATACTTCACAAAAATTAAATCAAAATGGGTCATAAATCTGTATGTAAAATGCAAAACACAATTATTTTATTATATTTAAAGCTTAAAGAACATGTACTGGCTTATATATATGTACCATGAAAAATATATTAGTTCTCTAATAAGAATTAAATAAAAGTGATTTTGAAATTGTTTCTTTAAATGGTTCAAAAAGGGCAAACATTTCTTGTGACATATGATAAACTTCTTTTTGTGAGTTGAAGAGTCAGATAACAGTGGCAACAATTGTGAATGTCAATTAAATATGCTCTGAGAGGGAATACAATAGATAGTGGAGGTAATGGAGTAGTTGCTTTGACTACATTTATTTATGGTCAGAATAATATATTAATGTGTACTGTGACCTACATGGTGGGATAGAGGAGAAAAAATTCTCTCCAGAGAACTTTGTTGAATGTCAAAGGTCTATTAAACTTGACCCTATTTACTTCTCAAAACTGCCCTATGTCACAAGGATTGTTCTCATTTTAGTGATAAGAAAGCTCTGATTCAGAGAGCTCAGATAAGCTGCTCAAGGTCATGCAATCAGCAAGTAATGGGATCAGTTTGAGGCTAGTTCCATCTGACTCTGGTTACTACGTTTTTGCTGAAGACCCATACGAAGAATAATACTGGTAAATAAGCAAATGATTCTAATGCAATTCTTTTCAGAAGCAGCACAAGAAATATCTAAGGGAGTAATTATCAAGTTGCTCTACAGAGTCCTGGTGGTTTTAGTGATGAATTTCCCAACAAAGAAAAAAGAGTACAATTTCTTGAGAAAACAGTTCATCATTTCATCTTTGGCATGCTGGGTGCATTTGAACAATTGTATTTGAAAAAGGAATGAATTCTGCTACATATAATTTGAAAGCCACTGCTCTGGCATAGGAATGAATAATAGACAATCCAAAAAAAGAAATGTTATATTAAACAGGAGAAAAAAAATAAAGCTTCCTGAATGGAAGTTATATAATTCTCGAAGTTCACTTTCAACACAGCGACAGATGAAAATCCTTAAGATGCATCAAATTGCAAATAAGTAAAGGGCATTGCTGAGCTGTGAAGGAGACCCTTAACTGTGGGTATGACTGCTTGGCTACAAAATTTTCCAGTTTCGTCAGAATAATAGCTGTTACATCATTATATCAGCAGTGATGTGTTTGGAAAACATTACACATGTGATTGTTTCAAAGTGATTTGAAGAGAAATACTGTGTCTAGGTGAAACATGACCAGCCAGGAGAAGTAGAGTGAGAGAGAAGCATATGATTAAACCTGGCTGAAGTACTTTGACATAGCTAATCAAAAAAGACAATCTAATAGACCTAGCTAAGTACTTCCCCCTGATCTTTTCTCTGGGACTTTGGGGCATTTTGAATTTCCTTCTACTGACAGGTGCACTTATGCTGGTCAGAGTTAGTTAACATTCTAGATAATTTATTTATGTGTTTTAGTTTATAGATGAGCTACGTGCTTATTGAAAAGATTTCTGGAAGATTTTGATGATAGGAATATATACATACTCTGCAGTATGTATAATTATTCAAACTATCATGTTTGAGAGGTAATAGGATAAAATTTACTTTGAAGATCAAATTTCTAATGCAATATAACATTCATATTTTATTACTCCTAAAAATGAAAAAAAAATCTTAAAACTGATTATTTTTCATATTATATTTCATTTTGTGCTTTAGGATCAGTTTTGTAATCATTATTTACATTTCCAAATAGACTTTTTGAAAAATAACATGTTGTTCTAGTAAATGACAAAATATAATTAAGTTTTTTTTCCTGCTAATTGTGAGTTTCTCTTTCAAGTTCTCAGAGAATGTTTTATTTCTCCCTCCTTGACCCAACAGTCCTTGGAACACAGTGATCACTCAGTAATTTTTGCTGAAATATATCAGTGCCCTCTTTCTCTATTTCTCTCCCTCCTACCCGCCCTCCTCCCCTATTATAAATACATGTGTATACATATAGGCCTCCACATCTTTATATATCAAAAATTTAGTGTGAGTAAAAATAAACCCATCAAAATTACGTCCATTAATTAGGTTGACTACCTTGCATAATAAGGATGTATGAATGGTCAAAAAGGGACAGCATGAACTTTGAGTTGGGCAATGTTTAGGTTAAAATTCTTGCTTTGCTATTTATTGACTGTGAAATATTGGGCTAATTACTTCTTCTCAAAGCTTTAGTGTTCTCATCCATAAAACATGGTAAAATAAGGCCAGCCTCATGGTTTGCTGGAATAATAAATATATTATAATAATGCACAACAAATGTAAGAGTTCTTGTCCTTTCCTTCATTCCAGTTTAAGAAAAAAGATGTCAAAGCTCTCAAAAGCCTGGTATGGGAGATTGTCTGAGTTACACATGTTTGCATATTTATCTCAGCTCACTGGTGGGACTGGTCCTTATCTTCCATAAAGCCGGTTCCTACATTTTGTAAAATTCTCCAGCAAAGCAATAGAATATTTAAAAAATCAGAAAAGGACTATTGTTATTTTACTTATGTTTTCAGGGAAAGATGAAAAAAAGAAAAATGCATCAGTCTATGCAGACAATTGAGAAAGCAAAACAAGGAAACAACAGCCCTCTAATCATTTCTTCTTTCTCCAGTTTTGTTCTCCCTGGGATAGCTGCCTTACTCTTTATTCGTTTTCTCCCTCTACTGCCCCAATTCTTCAGTTTCTCTAGTCAAATTTATTCGAGTCTCCCTTCTTCCTAATTGGGTTTCAAAATCTTGTCAGTTTAGCACCCTTCTGAAAAATAACACTACAGAAAAAAAAAAATCCACCAACCTAGATCAGTTACCACTTCTCATGAGAATCCATAGCAATGGAGGTGGTGGGCATGGAGCAAAGAAGGTGTCCTCATTCTTCTGTAAAACTACTTTCTGGAAGGTGTACACACAGAGGCAGATGCTTCTTGTTGCCTCAAAGAACCTAGTCTCCCTTTCCTCCTTTGTGCCAGTGCAAAGCTTGCAAAATTCTATGTCATTCTTCTTTTCATAATACCACCTATGAGTGATAACTGAACCTGTGGATGGCCAAACTAAAGTGGCACACCCCAGTCTGTGTTGCAGCAGGTGTGACATTGAGCCTAAGAAAATCGTGACCAGAAGAAGAGTAGGGAGAAAGAAACATATTATTATTATTATTATTATTATTATTATTATTATTAAATAAGAGAATTTGTCAGTAGAGCACCTGGGAAGAGAGGTACTGAAATAATAGGAGAAAAAGCCTAGAACTGGAATGGTTAGCTTTAATTTGACATAGAGAATGAGGAAAGCCTATATCATGGTAGGGATCTAACTAAGCTGAGTCATGTTTGGGACAATATCTTGTACCAATAATGTTTCACTCAGAGCAACAGGAAAATTGTCAGGCTTAAAACTGGATGCCAAGGTAGAATGTCTATTAACAAATCTGACACAGTGGTTTATTTACAGAGAAATTTATTTTATTTTGTGTAAAGTCCAGTTGGAAGTGGTATGAACAGTGGGAGGGCTGGGAGACTAAATAGAGCGATCATTTGTTTTGTAATCAAATTGTCTTCGATTCAAACTCTGGCTAACCATAGTCTAATTCTGTGACCTTGGTTAACTTAGCTATGCTTTGATTTTTGCAACCTGTAGAATAAGTTTGCATTATAACATCAGGATAATATAATTAAATATTAATGGGATAATAATATCCTAGCTCATAGCAACATGAATGTTGAATTAGATAATTGATGAAAAGGACTTAACACATAAACTGACATACAATAAACATTCAAAGCATGTTAGCTATTTTTATTAGAAAAGATCACTATATTTTCAGCCTTTTTCTATGCCAATATTTCTTGACTTTTATGTTACTTAATTCTTATTGTAGGTAGGAATTCTCTATCTTCATTTTTTTTCAATGTCCACGGATAGATTTTTTAACATTATTAGATTTTTAGATTATGCCTAGTAATATGACAGTACTTTATGTTCTTCCTACTTCTCCAGGGAGTGAAACATAATGGTGAGGTTCTCTGAGGGAAACTAGGAAAAGCAGCAGTCATCCATAACACAATTATTATTAACATTTCACCTCTTCCTAACAGACAGCCTCTCTCATTTGTCACATTGGAACCTACCATTTCTTTTGCTTTTGACATCGATCTCAACCATATTTCATAAATGCATGCATGTTCAGGGGTGAAGATAAACTTTAAATCAATTTAACTTGACAAATATGTATTAAGGTCTGTTATGTACCAGGTAATATCCTAGAAGCACAAACATTCCTGTTTTTGTGGAGTTTGTATTTCAAGGGAGAAGTATCTAATAATGAGCACTGTAATGCAAAAAAAAAAAAAAACAAATTATGTAATATACTAGGAGGTGAGAAATGCAAAGGAATCATGCAAAAGTGGAGCAGAATGAAGAGTGGAGGGAGGGATGGGAGTTGTTGACTATCTAGTCTGCATTGGTCAGGCCTCCCTGAGGAGATAATAGTTGAGGGAAGACTTGAGAAAGAGAAATTCTATGGCATGAATGCCTGTGTCTCCCACCAAGATCATCTATTGAAATTCAAATCTCCACATTGATATTAGGAGGTGGAGCCTTTGGGAGGTGAGTATGTTATAAAGAAGGAGCCCCCATGAATGAGATTTGTTCCCCTTATCAAAGAGACCCAAGGGAGCTCATTCACCCCTTCCACCATATGAGGACACAGTGATAAGGCACCACCTGTGAACCAGGGGACAGTCCTTCACCAGACACCAAACTTGCCAGCAGCTTGACCTTGGACTTCTCTGTCTCCAGAACTCTTAAATTTTTGTTGTTTATAATCCCTCAGTGTAGGATATTTGGTTATAGCACCCTAAACAGACTAAGGCAGTAAGAGCATTACCCAAAGGAGTCACTGAGGAAAGAGAGTTCCCAACAGGGTCAGACCACTTGAAAAAAGTCCGTGAGCAAAGCTCATGCACAGTTACCCTACAGGATTATTTTAAGAATTAAAAGGGAACAAGGTCTGGGAAAACTGGAAATCCATTTGCAGCAAAATGAAATAAAGCCCCTATCTCTCACCATGCACAAAACTCAACTCAATGGATCAAGGACCTAGGAATTAAACAAGAGACACTGCGCCTATTAGAAGAAAAAGTAGGCCCAATCTCCATCATATTGGATTAGGCCCCAACTTCCTTAATAAGACTCCTATAGTGCAAGAATTAAAATCAAGAATCAATAAATGGGATGAATTCAAACTAAAAAGCTTCTCAGTGAAAGAAGTGAGGTGAATAGGGAGTCTACAGAATGGGAGCAAATTTTTACCACAAGCACATCAGATAGAGCACTAATCTCTAGGATATATAAAGAACTCAAAAATCTTAACACCAGAAAACAAACAACCCAATCAATAAATGGGCCAAGGAACTGAACAGAGACTGCTCAGAAGATGATATACAATCAATCAACAAATATATGAAAAATGTTCAACATCTCTAGCAATTAGAGAAATGCAAATCAAAACTACTCTAAGGTTTCATCTCACTCTAGTCAGAATGGCAGCTACTAAGAATAAAAGCAACAATAAGTGTTGGTGAGGATGTGGGGAAAAAGGCACACTCATACATTGCTGGTGGGACTGCAAATTGGTGCAGCCAATATGGAAAGCAGTATAGACATTCCCTGGAAAACTGGGAATGGAAGCACCATTTGACCCAGCTATCCCACTACTTGTCTATACCAAACAGACTTAAAAACAGCATACTACAGGGACTCAGCCACATCAATGTTTATAGCATCACAATTCACAGTAGCTAAACTGTGGAACCAACCTAGATATCCTTCAGTTGATGAATGGATAAAGAAAATGGGGTATATATACACAATGGAATACTATTCAGCATTAAAAGAGAATAAAATCATGGCATTTGTACATAAATGGATGAAGTTGGAGAAGATAATGCTAAGTGAAATTAGCCAATCCCCCCCAAACAAATGCCAAATGTTTTTTTCTCTGATATAAGAATGCTGATTCATAATGGGGTTGGTGGGGGGGGATTAGAGGAGCATGAGAAGATTAGAGGAACTCTAGATAGAGCAAAGGGGAGGGAGGGGAGGGAGGGGGCATGGGGGCAGGAAAGATGGTGGAATGCGATGGTCATCATTACCCTAAGCACATGTATGAAGAGAGGAATGGTGTGACTCTACTTTGTGTACAACCAGAGATACGAAAAAATGTGCTCTATATGTGTAATATGAATTGTAATGCTTTCTGCTGTCACATATATCAAATTATAATAAAAAATAAATAAAAATACTTAAAAAAGAAATTTGAATATAGAAAGAGAGTCAAATATAGAGGATTTCACATTTGAATTTAAGGTAAAAAAGAAAAAAGGGAACAAGGTCATTGAAACTTTTGTGGGGTAGATCTGGAGATGTGCTGCCCAGTTCCTCCTTTGAGAAAGGACTGTCTGCTGTATGGGGAAAGAGTGGTCAGCAGACAAGCTCAGCTGTCAGCCCTGACAGAGTCTGCTTCTGTCACAGAGACTTGCCTCTCCCAGCATCATGTCCTCCGGGCATTGGAAGCCAAGGAGACTGAAGGCCCAGCCTTTGTGGCTCAAGAAGAGGCAAGATGATGGGCAGTACTTGCTCCAGGGCTGCTTCTGTCCAATCCTGCTTCCTCCCTTTCTCCTTTCCCAGGTTTCTATCTTCCCAAGAACCCAAGCTGTAACGACACTGAATTATTATTGTTACAACCGATCACAATGTGGATTAGTTCTAACCTTGCATGACTTTTAAGAGGAAGAATTACATAGTAGAAAGATCATAGACTTTGAATTATAGCTTTTGTCATTAATTATGGGCTGTTTGACATGTTTCTTAAATTCTTTAGTGCTTAATTATCTCATTTGGAAAACTGGGCTAATAATTTAAATTTGCCTGATTTGTGTGAATTAAATTATATAAGAAGTATACAACAGTCTCTAAGTGCTTTACACACAATTATTGGGCATAGCATAATCATGATAATTTATTCATGATTTGAAGATCATTATTATTCAAATGATTCTAGACCAGGCATGTACTATGATTGATATTTTGAACTAACACATGTAACACACATGGTAGAAAAGTGGACAAATTTATACATGAATTTTGCAAAGTGAACATATCCATGTAATAAGAATTCAGATCAAGAAATAGAACATTGGGAATGGGGATGTAGCTTAACGATAGAGGGTATGTGTAGCTAGCATTTATGAGACCCTGGGTTCAATTCCCAGGGCTGCAAAGCAGAGCAGAGCAGACTATTACTAAGACTTCAGAATCTACCATCAAGTCTCCTAATCATTCACTCACCAAAGAAAGCACCATAGATTAATCCCCCTAGGTTTTCCTAATGAAATCAAATAAGTATGTATACCTCTGGGTCTGGCTTCTTTTGCCCACATTGTGACATTTACCTCTACAATTGTTTGTAGTTTTAGTTTGCTCATTTTTCTTAACTGCATCGTGTTCCACTGAATGAACATGCTGTAATTTATTTGTCTCTTCTATTGCTGAGGACCATTTGGAGGCCATTGCAAGTATTGCTGTTATGAATATCCTTACATTTATTTATTTGGGGGAATGAATGTATATGTATATATGTGTATGTATGTATATATATCTCGGATGTTTTCTAGAACTAGAACTGCTGAATTTTAAGGTATGCATGTATGTTTAAGAGATATGACTAAATTGTTTTCTAAAGTCATTCTACCAATTTATATTCTTATACAGGGTCTATAGGAATTCTGGTTACTCCCAAATATTACCAATGCTTGAAAGCACCATTTCATTCTTATTTTTAAAACTTTGGATATTCTTGTTAGTGTGTGCTGGTGTTGTACTAGGGCTTCAGTTTGTATTCCCTGAGGACTAATGAAGTTAAATAACTCTAATATGTTTTCCGTTTTACATTATCTTTTGTAAAGTTTCTATGCAATTCTTTTGTCTATTTTCCTGTCTGGTTTATTGTCTTTTCTTAAGGTTTTTAGAGTTACTTCATATTCTAGATACAAACCCTCTATTTAATTTATAAGTGAAAAATACTTTCTCCCATTCCATAATTTGCCTCATTTTCCCCTTACCAGTGTTGCTTGTTGAATAAAAAAATCCAAATCTTAATATGGTAGAATTTAACCTTTGTATTAAATAAATTTTATGTCCTTAAGTCGTATTTCATATATTTTTTCTTATGTTTATATAATTAATTGTTTTTCTATACTTTCTTCCAAAAGCTTCAACTTTTTTGCTTTTCACATTAAGGTCTGTAACCCATCTGCAATTTTTATGTATATAGGATGCTAAATAGAAATCAAGGCACTTTTTTTTTTAAAGTGAAAATTCCACTGATCCATCTAACTAAAATGCTTTACCCCAATGCACTGGAGTACCCCTTTGACCCTAATCAGTTCTGTGCCTATGGCATCTTTTTCTTGACCCATCTCTTCCAATCTTTCATTTGTCTATTTTGTTCTGTTTTGTTCTATTCTATTCTATTCTATTCTATTCTATTCTATTATCACTAGTATATTTGATATCATGACTCTTTTACAAAATTTTGCTTTAGCTATTCCTTATCCAAGGAACTTTTTTTTTTAATTGGTTGTTCACAACATTACAAAGCTCTTGACATATTTCATACATTAGATTGAAGTGGGTTATGAACCCCCAATTTTACCCCAAATGCAGATTGCAGAATCACGTCGGTTACACATCCACAATTTTACATAATGCCCTAATAGTAATTGTTGTATTCTGCTACCTTTCCTATCCCCTACTATCCCCCCTCCCCTCCCCTCCCAACTTCTCTCTCTACCCCATCTACTGTAATTCATTTCTCTCTTTGTTTATTTTCCCATTCCCCTCACAACCTCTTATATGTAATTTTGTTTAGCAATGAGGGTCTCCCTTCATTTCCATGCAATTTCCCTTTTCTCTCTTCCAAGGAACTTTTGTATAATTAAAAAATAGTTGTGACTTTTATTTGGATTGTATGGCTTCTGTAGAGCATTTTGGTGAGTACTGAAGTTTCTGAAGTACTGAAACTTAAATACTTATCCATAAAAACTTTAAAAAGTATCTGTTAGATACTTAGGTATTTAATTTCATTTAAGGTGTTTAATAATGTTCTGTATAGCAGTCATGCATATTTCATGTGATCTACTCTTGATTATTTGATATGTTTGATGAAGTTTATAGGATTTCACTTTCTATTTGTCCATTGCTAGTTCATAGAAGCACAACTGCTATTTGTGCTGATTTTAATGCTTTTCATTTTCAGTGACCTTGTGATAGTTCATTACTAAATTGAATAGTTGGCCTGTGGATTCCATTGGATATTCTAGGTGTATAGTTATGTCTTTTACAAATATTAAAAGTTCTACTTCTTTCTTTCCAATTCGTATCCCTTTTAATGATTCTTCTTTTCTTGTTTTATTTCACTGGCAAGTTTTTTTCAGTCTATTGTGATATAGTGGTCATTATTGATTCACAACCTCAAGGAGAAAGTATTCAATATTTAAATGCTAAGTATGCTTCTAGGTAGACACTTATCAGATTAGAAAAGGACACTTTTATTTCTATTTTGCAAAGAGTTTTGAACAAGAGGGTTTGAATTCAATTAATTTCATATTCTGTTAATATTAATTTGCTAGTATATTTTAATTATCCTAGTAATGTGGCATATTAAATTACTTGATTTTCAAATGTGGTATCGCTCTTTTTTACTAAAACAAACTCACTTGATGATGATACATTTTTTTCTTTATATATTGCACTGTTCACTAATGTTTTGCTGCGGGGTGTACACCTATATTCCCAAGAGAAATGGAGCAATATATTTTCTTGCTTGTAATGCTCTTTTCAGGTATTGATAAGATGATTATGCTTCCTTCATTATTACGGTTAGAAAGTATTTCTTCTCTTTTTATCCTCTGGGAATGTTTTTGTAAAAAATATTGCTGTATCTTTCTTAAATATTTGGAAGAATTTACAAGATATTTCACCGGATCTGGGATTTTCCTAAGAGAAAGATTTTTAAAATTTATTTATTTTCAAAAAGATATCAATTTCATTCAAATCACTGATTTGAATAAACATTACTTATAATGTAACTTGTAGAGTCTCCAGGGTTTGTAATGATTTTTATGTAAAATTCTTGCTATTGATTGCTAGAAGAAAATGTAGGGTCAACACTCCAACATGCAAGCACAGGTAATGTCTTTCTTAATAGGACCTCCAAAGCTTAGGAAATAAGACGAAGGATAACAAATAGAATGTCATCAAATTAAAAAGTTTCTTCACAACAAAGGAAACAATTAGAAATGTGAAGAGAGAACCTGCAGAATGGTAGAAATATTTTACTTGCTAATCTTCTAACAGAGGATTAATATCCAGATGTATAAACAACTCAAAAACTTAACACCAAAAATTAATTAATTAACCAAATTAATAAATGGGCAAATGAGCTAGACAGAAATACCAATGGCCAACAGATATATGAAAACTTGTTCCACATCCTTAACAATTAGAGAAATGCAAATTAAAATTATATTGAGAGCTGGTGTTGTAGCTCAGTGGAGGAGCACTTGCCTGGTATGTGTGAGGCACTGGGTTCAATTCTCAGCACCACATATAAATAAATAAAATAAAGGTTCATTAACAACTAAAAAATATTTTAAAAAATACAATGAGATTATCTCTTTTTTTATTGATTGTTCAAAACATTACAGAGCTCATGATATATCATCTTTCATACATTAGACTCAATTGGGTTTTGAACTCCCATTTTTACCCCAAATACAGATTGCAGAATCACAACTGTTACATACTCACATTATTACATAATGGCATATTAGTGACTGTTGTATTCTGCTACCTTTCCTATCCCCTACTATCCCCCCTCCCCTCCCCTCCCCTCCCATCTTCCCTCTCTACCTCCTCTGCTGTTGTTCAATTCTCTCCCCTTTTTCCCCCCTCCCCCTTGCCCCTCATAACCTCTTATAATTTTGTGTATCATTGAAGGTCTCCTACCATTTCCATATGCTTTCCCTTCTCTCTCCCTTTCTCTCCCCCCATTCGTCTTTGTTTACTGTTAGTCTTTTCCTCATGCTCTTCCTGCCTGTTCTGTTCTTAGTTGCTCTCTTTATATCAAAGAAGACATTTGGCATTTGTTTTTTAGGGCTTGGCTAGCTTCACTTAGCATAATCTGCTCTAATGCCATCCATTTCCCTGCAAATTCTATGATTTTGTCATTTCTTAGTGCTGCATAATACTCCATTGTGTATAGATGCCACATTTTTTTATCCATTCATCTATTGAAGGGCATCTATGTTGGTTCCACAGTCTAGCTATTGTGAATTATGTCGCTATAATCATTGATGTGGCCGTATCCCTATAGTGCGCTCTTTTAAGGTCCTCAGGGAATAGTCCGAGAAGGGCGATAGCTGGGTCAAATGGTGGATCCATTCCCAGCTTTCCCAGGAATCTCCATACTGCTTTCCAAATTGGCCTCACCATTTTGCAGTCCCACCAGCAGTGTACAAGTGTACCCTTTTCCCCACATCCCCGCCAACACTTATTGTTGTTTGACTTCATAATGGCTGCCAATCTTACTGGAGTGAGATGGTATCTTAGGGTGGTTTTGATTTGCATTTCTCTGATTGCTAGAGATGGTGAGCATTTTTTCATGTACTTGTTGATTGATTGTATGTCCTCCTCTGAGAAGTGTCTGTTCAGGTCCTTGGCGCATTTGTTGATTGGGTTATTTGCTATCTTATTGTTTAATTTTTTGAGTTCTTCGTATACTCTGGATATTAGGGCTCTATCTGAGGTGTGAGGGGTAAAAATTTGTTCCCAGGATGTAGGCTCTCTATTTACCTCTTTTATTGTTTCCCTTGCTGAGAAGAAACTTTTTAGTTTAAGTAAGTCCCATTTGTTTATTCTTGTTATTAACTCTTGGGCTATGGGCATCCTATTAAGGAATTTGGAGCCCGACCCCACAATATGTAGATCGGGGCCAACTTTTTCTTCTATCAGACGCAGCATCTCTGATTTGATATCAAGCTCCTTGATCCATTTTGAGTTAAATTTTGTGGATGGCGAGAGAAAGGGATTCAATTTCATTTTGTTGCATATGGATTTCCAATTTTCCCAACACCATTTGTTGAAGATGCTATCCTTCCTCCATTGCATGTTTTTAGCCCCTTTATCAAATATAAGATAGTTGTAACTTTGTGGATTAGTCTCTGTGTCTTCTATTCTGTACCATTTGTCCACCTGCCTGTTTTGGTACCAGTACCATGCTGTTTTTGTTACTATTACTTTGTAGTACAGTTTGAACTCTGGTATCGCTATACCTCCAGATTCACATTTCCTTCTTAGAATTGCTTTTGCTATTCTGGGTCTTTTGTTTTTCCATATGAATTTCATGATTGCTTTATCTATTTCTACAAGAAATGCCGTTGGGATTTTGATTGGCATCGCATTAAACCTGTAGAGAACTTTGGGCAATATCACCATTTTGATGATGTTAGTTCTACCTATCCATGAACAGGGTACATTTTTCCATCTTCTGAGATCTTCTTCTATCTCTCTCTTTAGGGTTCTGTAGTTTTCATTGTATAAATCTTTCACCTCTTTTGTTAGGTTGATTCCCAAGTATCTTATTTTCTTTGAGGATATTGTGAATGGAGTGGTTTTCCTTATTTCCATTTCAGAGGTTTTGTTGCTGATATACAGGAATGCCTTTGATTTATGTGTGTTGATTTTATAACCTGCCACTTTGCTGAATTCATTTATTAACTCTAGCAGCTTCTTTGTAGACCCTTTTGCGTCTGTTAAGTATATTATCATGTCATCCGCAAATAGCGATAATTTAATTTCTTCTTTTCCTATTTTTATGCCTTTAATTTCTTTTGTCTGTCTAATTGCTCTGGCTAGTACTTCGAGAACTAAATTGAATAGAAGTGGTGATTGAGGGCATCCCTGTCTTGTTCCAGATTTTAAAGGGAATGCCTTCAGTTTTTCTCCGTTTAGGATGATGCTAGCCTGAGTTTTAGCATATATAGCTTTTACAATGTTGAGGTAAAGGGTTGCTGTACTTTGTCAAATGCTTTTTCTGCATCTATCGAGATGATCATATGGTTCTTGTCTTTAAGTCTATTGATGTGGTGAATAGCATTTATTGATTTCCGTATATTGAACCAGCCTTGCATCCCAGGGATGAATCCTACTTGATCATGGTGCACAAGTTTTTTGATACGTTTTTGTATTCGATTCGCCAGAATTTTATTGAGAATTTTTGCATCCAAGTTCATTAGAGATATTGGTCTGTAGTTTTCTTTCTTTGAAGTGTCTTTGTCTGGTTTTGGGATCAGAGTGATGTTGGCTTCATAGAATGAATTTGGAAGAACTCCTTCTTTTTCTATTTCTTGAAATAGCTTGAAAAGTATTGGTATTAATTCTTCTTTGAAGGTTTTGTAGAACTCCACTGTATACCCATCCGGTCCAGGGCTTTTCTTGGTTGGTAGTCTTTTGATGGCTTCTTCTATTTCTTCCTTTGTTATTGGTCTGTTTAAATTGTGTGTGTCTTCCTTTCTCAATCTGGGCAGATCATATGCCTTAAGAAGTTTATCTATATCTTCACTATCTTCTATTTTATTGGAATATAGGGTTTCAAAATACTTTCTAATTATCTTCTGTATTTCTGTAGTATCTGTTGTGATATTGCCTTTTTCATCCCGTATGTTGGTAATTTGAATTCTCTCTCTTCTTCTCTTCGTTTGTCTCTAAGAATTTTTTCATCTCCTCCTTTATGTCTTCTGTAACCCATTGATCATTCAGTAACATATTGTTCATTTTCCATGTGATGTAGGATTTTTCCTTCCTTCTTTTATCATTGATTTCCAATTTCATTCCATTGTGATCAGATATGGTGCATGGTATTATCTCCACGCCTTTATACTTACTAAGAGTTGCCTTGTGGCATAATATATGGTCTATCTTTGAGTAGGATCCATGTGCTGCTGAGAAGAATGTGTATCCACTTGATGATGGTTGATATATTCTATATATGTCGGTTTAGTCTAGGTTATTGATTGTGCTGTTGAGTTCTATAGTTTCTTTATTCAGTTTTTGTCTAGATGATCTGTCTAATGGCGAGAGTGGTGTGTTGAAATCACCCATAATTGTTGTGTGAGATTATCTCTTGATGGAAGCTACCAAGAATCCAAATCATAGCTGAGCATTGTGGTGCACGTCTGTCAGCCCAGTGACTTGGAAGGCTAAGACAGGAGGATTGTGAGTTTAAAGATAACCTCAGCAACTCAACAAGATTCTGTCTCTAGATAAATTATTTAAAAAGGCTGAGGATGTAGCTCAGTGGCTAAACATCCCTGTTACCAACATGTAGATACCATAATAAATGCAATAGAGGGTGTGGAGAAAAAGGATCACTTTTACACTCTGGGTGGGATAGTAAATTAGAACAACCACTATGGAAATAAATATGAAGATTCCTCAAAAGCTAGGAATATAACTACCATATGACTCAGCCATACGACTTCTTGATATTTATCCTAAATAATTAAAGTCATCATACTATATGGATACATGTTTATAGCAGCTCATTCACAATAGTCAGATTATTGAAGCAGCCTAGGTGTCTGTCAGAGGATGAATGGATTAAGAAAATGTTGTATAAATACACAATGGAGCTTTATTCAGTCATTTAAAAAAAAAAGAATGAAATTACATAACTTGCAGGAAAATGGCTGAAACTTGAGGACATTATGTTAAGTGAGATAAACCAAACTCAGAAAGTCCAGGGTTGTATGTTTTCTCTCATATGTGGAAGCTGGAGAAAAAAGAGGAGAAGAAAAATGGTGATTTGAAAGAATCTCATTAAAACCAAAGAGAGAGGGGTAAAGAAAAGGACCAGGGATGTGGAGGAGAAAAAGGAAAGTGGAAATAATGGGGGATGTTATTTTGTGTGCATGTATGAACATGTAACAATGAATCCCACCATTAGGGATAACTAGATTGCACCAATAAAAAATATGGCTTTTGAGGGATCTCCAAACCATAACATCAGGCATTTAAATCATCCAAAGTATATTCTTCGACCACAGTGAAAAATGAGCTGGAAATCAATAATAAAAAGCTAAATTTAATGTCTTATTATTTCTGGAAATTAAAAAAAAATTCTACACCATTCATAATTAAATCAAAAATAAAAAATAGAAAACATTAAAAAATAATAATCATTATTATTATTTGGTATGAGAGATTGAACCTAAGGATGCTTTATCGCTGAGCTATATCCTTGGTCATTTTTACTTTTTATTTTGAGACAGGGTCTTTCTAAGTTATTGAGTGTTCACAAAGTTTTTGAGGCTGGTCTTGAACTTGATATCCTCCTGCCTCAGCCTCCCTAGGGGTGGGATTTTAGGCATTCACCACCAAATCTGAGTGGAAATTCTTTTATTTTTAATTTTTTTTCTGGTTACCCTGGATATTTCAATGTGCATATTTGTCATATTACAGGCTAATATTATTTTTTTTAAAAAGAGAGAGAGAGAGAGAGGGGAGAGAGAGAGAGAGAGAAAATTTTTAATATTTATTATTATTATTATTTTTTAGTTCTCGGCAGACACAACATCTTTGTTGGTATGTGGTGCTGAGGATCGAACCCGGGCCGCACGCATGCCAGGCGAGCGCGCTACCGCTTGAGCCACATCCCCAGCCCCTAATATTAATTTTTATTTTGAACATTTTCCCAAATATTTCTAAATAATTTGAACTATTTAACCACCTTATATCATTTTTACTATTTTGTCACATAGAATATTCTTAATGTTGTAAGGCATTGTAGATATTGTTTTATGTAGTCAATATCTTTTTATGTTTGGTCACATATTTGCATTTCCTGTGGTGCTTCATTTCTTTCTGCATTTCTATGTGGGGTGTGTATGTGTGTGTGTGTGTGTGTGTGTATTCGTCTAGAAAAATGTTCATTCTTTCAAAGAACCTCTTTTTAATGAAGGTCTGTTGGCAATAAAGTCTCTTATTAAAAAAAAGTATTTTCCTTTTATCTTTTTTAAAGGATATTTTGGTGGATTGGAATTATAGGTTAGCAGTTGTTTTCTTTCATCACTTAAATGATATTCCATTGTCTTCCCTTTGAAGAGACTTTTACTGTTGAGAAGTTGACTACTGTCGAAAGCAATCAAGGTTGTTGTCTGTTTAAAGATTTTCTCTTTGACTTAGATGCTTAGCAGCTTTACCAAGATGAGCCCAGGTGTAGTTAGTTTTCTTTGTATTTATCCTACTTTCCGTGTGCTGCGCTCCATGATTCTTCAGGTTTACGTCTTTTGAATACCTTTAAGAATTCTTGATTATTATTTCTACAATAATTTTTGTCCTATTTCATTTATTTTTAGTCCTTTCTTGTAGGCTATTTTATAGACTTTTTTTTTAAACTTGGTTCAATGTGACTTATAGGTTCTCTTCCATTATCATTTTTCTCCTTAGTTTAGGTATTTTTTATTTTTGAGTTTCCTAATGTTGTCTTCTTCCATGCCTAAACTGCCATTGAACCTAACTATTGAATTCTTAATTCTAGATATTTATTTTTAGTTATGAAATGCCCATTTATAATTGTTTCATAACTTTTGATGTCATAATTTTTATCACTCTCTCATCATTTCCTTTACTTTCCTGAACTTTGAAGTTTTTCTCTGCAGCCTGCTCCATTTTGGCCCACCTGATGGCCAGCTTCTGCCAGGTGATCATTCCCTGGGTAGTGGTACTGTGATGTTGTCCCTTAGCGACCCTGAGCTTTGAGTCAAACAAGACTCTCTCAATGAAGTTGTGTGGGCTTTACAGTATTTTATCCTTTAAGCCTCCATAAAAGTTCTTCTGGTTAAAATGGTTATTGAACACCCATCCTTCAAGACACTGCCAGGGACTCACAGGACCACCAGACCTGGACTTTGTGGAGATTACAATCCAATTAAGGAGAAAAAGCATCATGCATAAAATAATTACATAATAATTGACTGTTAAATTGTGTGATAGAAGCTATCACAGTAGTAGTTCCAGGAACTGAGACATTAATATGGACTGCAGTAAAAGTGGATATGGTAGTAATTTAAAAAATTTGTTTTGTAGTTGTAAATGGACAGCATGCCTTTATTTTATTTGTTAATTTTTATGTGGTGCTGAGGATCAAACCCAGTGCCTCACATGTGGTAGGCAAGCAATCTGCCACTGAGCTACAGCTTCAGCCTGGATATGGTAGTGATTTTGAGGGAGAACCCAATTCTTCTATATTCTCTGGCAATATGGCTTGTAGAAGAGTATTGAGAACAAATTGTAATTTATTTTAGCCTGAGTATGTGAATCTGTTATCATACTAGAATAGTTGCTGATGACATTGGAATCCTTAACATTCCTAAAGTGTATTTCTGATTTCCATATTTCTAATATTGATATTAATTTAGAATCTATACAGAAGTTCCAGACTTCTCTGGTTCTCTTTCTTTTTCCATGTCTGTCACCAGCTCTTTGTCTTTATACGTCCGCCTTTTTAAAACTAGAATGTGATTAAATTAATTGGTTTAAAAATATACTGTGTGTCACGCTGTGAATATTGGGTTTAAATACAATTGCAGTAGGTTGCACTAATTAATTAATTGGGCTTTATTTTACAAGCTTGGAGTTAAGGATGCTTGAAAATAATATGTAAATTTATGCAGAATGTGCAAATTAGTATTTTGATTCAAGCATCCTGGCACATAGAAAAAAATACTGGATGTAAGTGTGATGTAAACTGGATTTGCTTATCTTGTGAGTTGAATTATCATCTGAGAAACTCTAAATGGGGGTTGGGTTGGGTGGGGGAAGAAAATAGGTGTAGGAAGATGAACTTAGAATCTTAGATTATAAAAAATTCTAAGTTAATTTATTTCAAAATTCATATATTTTAAATGCTTAAGAGGTAACAGAAGAGGTATTGATCAAATGAAAGCTTTTCTGAGTTGGCTGCTCATATCTAAATTGATAGCTTCTGTTTGTTTACTCTGTCCTCGGGTTAACCTCAACTGTATCCATTCACTTGACCAGTGTTTCATGAGCTGGCAAAGTATACTTCCTACTTTTGATAAGATCAGAGACAAAGAGAATGCAGTCCTTCTTGAAGTCTCATAACTTGGGGGGTATTCTTGTGCACATAATTAATTATGATGCATTGTGATAATAATGCTAAGAAATCTCAGGGTTGCTGGCAGGTCTGGCTTGAAGCAGTTCATCCATTCTTAGAAATATAGTTTAGTAATCAAAAGTGGAATCTTTACTTGATTAGCTAAGAATGCATTCACTAACATGTATCAGAAAAATTCAACTTAGATTGAAACAAACAGAAGCTTATTTTTCTCATACACAGAAAACACTAAATTAGTGCTCATAGAAGGAGCTTTTGTGTGTGTGTGTGTGTGTGTGTGTGTGTGTGTGTGTGTGTGTGTTTTGTCTTTATTTTTAAGGACTAAAATGGTTGTTTCAGCCGGAGCCATTGATTCTGCTTCACAGAAGAATGAAAGAATAAAGAAGAAAGTGAAGAAGAAGCCTGTTTTTATTTAATAGTCTTGCATTTTTAAATTCAGGAATAGCAGCCCTTTTTCTTGATCAGATTTCCAATTGCATATATTATGCCAGAGCCAGGATACATCTTTAAGTTTAAAGAAATCACTGGTGGAGAGCAATATAATGTGGTGAATGATTGCAGGCTATGATGCATCTATTGGGGCAAGTGCAGCTACTCTCTCTGATCAAGGTCTCCCTCCACCTGCTATTTGTATTATTATTATTATTTTTTTTGGTGGTGCTCTGGATTGAGCCCATGTTACTTGTATTTTTTAAACAAGATAATAAGAGGGATAATAATGGATTTTATCCATAAAATGAAAGGGCTATGCCTGCCAGAACTTTCACCTCTGAAGGAATATGTTAGATATAACATCTCTTAAGATCTCCTTTCTTCTTTACTCCTGTTCTATAGCTTCCTTTGACTCACATAGGCTCTCCAAACTTTCCCTTTACCTCTTACACTTGGATTCTCACCAAACCCAACTGGTTACTGAAACTCAGAACTTCTACACTTGGATTCTCACCAAACCCAACTGGTTACTGAAACTCAGAACTTCTCTCTCTTTCTTCTTCTACCCACACTGCCATTCTGATCTATTCACAACATTTTTCTTTCACCAAATAATTGTGACTATTGGCTTATCTCAGAAGCCTCACTGTCAACTGAGGATGTGCCCTGGAGAAATATAACCACTTCCACAACTCTAGGAGTCTTTCTCAAGACATTCAGCCCCTTCTTTGAATTCTACACTGCATAGGATAATCCAAGAACTAATCACAAGCTATCTTTCTTCCTTAGGGAGAAAAACAGTAAGTAAAGTTCTAGGAAAAGCAAGGAATATTATATATGAACATTTGTTTTTCTTGTTACATGATAAATTCTGAAAAACATTTGAATTAATTAGTCAGTAGTACAGAGATCAAAATGACAAATGGAGAGAATGGGTGACTGACCTTTTCAGGGAGAAAGATGAAATGGATCCCAAAGAATATGGCAATACAAACAGATGAGCTTTAGTCAAGACAGAAGCTAAACGGTGAGATTAAAACATTGCAAAATAATTTGCACATCACTTTTTCTCCAAATTTATTTTCCTCTTCCTTTTTACTTTGTCTATAATTCCAACAATTTAATAGTTCCAAATTTGTTTTCTTATTCTGCTAACTTCACCTTTATCTAGAAATCTTTTTTCCATAAAAACAAATAATCGATTTTTATAATATTTTGTCTACTCCACCTCCCTAAGTCACTTCCTAATTAGAACTTCTTACGGCAAAAGGTTTTGTAGGAAAAGAGAATGATTGCACAATGTGCCTGTGTTTCCTATACTTCGTGCTTTGAGATAGACCCCTTTTTAATGAATGAAATACATTCATTTACTTTTGGCATTTTGGAAGTGCGATATCTTCTTGGTATTATGCCAGTTAAGGGGCCAGTTCTGTAAGAATTTCTAATCAAATTTTATTAGAATCTGGCTCCAATGATTTCTACATTGTGACATTATAGGAAGACTTAACTGGGACTCAATTAATTTATTTATGCATATAGCCATCAAAATATTGAAAAGTCACAATAAATAAAGGGAATAGTATGGATTTAATATAATGATAACAGAAAACAGTCCCCCTCCCTATGGTCCACCTAAGCTCCATCTGTGGAATGGGGATTTCCTTTCCATGGATGAAATGTCTGAGCTGTACTGTAGATTTTTCTAGTCACTCTGATGTTTTTTTTTTAAGTGTCTATCTTCTGAACCAAGAATAATTATCCTAGTAATCAGGGTATTCAGGTCAAGGTGCTAACTAAAACTCTATACTCCTGCCTCAGCTTACGACTACTTTGGGCTTGGGAACCAATAATACTTGCTTATTTTGTTTTCTGGTGCCCTGCAGGTTGAATTTTGGGGATAAAGAGGACCAAAGGAAGGGCATATTCTTGCTTAGTATTCACATTTGGAACCAGCACTGAGGGCCTCTGGGCTATTTTTGCCTTTGTGTGTTTTTTTTTGGGATTTCTTTATAATGAGCAGCTCCAAATGCATGTCTCCAAATGTGCCTCACATCTCCCCTCCTGACTGTTGCTAGGTGTTCAACATCAGTAAACTCACATAGACTTTCCTTATGCCTCACATGTCCCCTCCTGCTTGTTGCTAGGTGTTCTACATCAGTAAACTCACGTAGACTTTCCTTATGGAGGTTTTTTGAAAGAATATGAAATATATATTTGGTCTCTGGTCACATTTCCTGGCATTTCCAGAGCTCCTAGAAGCTTTGTAATCTCTAAAGTGATACATCTTTTTGTGTGCTAGTGAAATGATTGGCGGACAGGAATACCAGGGTAGCCTCAGGATAAGAGATGGTTTCCAGAGGAAGCAACCACATAATCAGAGGATTGTAACTTTTGGTCTCACTGCTTGATCTCAGAAATGGAAGAAGGGCTGGAGGTTGAGTTAATCACTAATGTCCAATGATTTAATCAATCATTCCTATGTAATGAAGCCCCCATAGAAATCCAAAAGGTGAGCATTCATACAGATTTGGGTTGGGTGATGTGGAGGTGCTGGGAATGTGGAAATGGTATGGAAATTCTAATGCCCATCTTCTCCTACACCTTACCTTACACATCTCTTCCATATGGCTGTTCCTTAGTTGTATCATTTGTAATAAACCAGTAATCTAGTAAGTATTTTGTTCTCCTGAGTTCTGTAAGTCATTTTAGCAAATTATAGAACTTGAAAAGGGAGTTAGAGGAACCTCTGATTTATAGTTGGTTGGTCTGGAGTACGGGAGGCCTAAACTTAGAATTGGTAGATTTGTGGGACTGAGTTCTTCAACTTGTGGGATCTTGCTAACACCAGATTGATAGTGTCAGAATTGAATTAAATTGTTGGACACCCATTTGGTCTCCACCTAACTGGAGAGTTGCTCAGCGTCATAGAAATCCTTGGACATCTGTTATCACAAGTATTGAGTATTATGAGTAAGAGTTTAGAGAAAAATAGTTGATATTCCTACATAAGTGTCAAAGCCCTTCCAAGATTATACTTAGATCTTGGTTAAAAAAAAATTCTTATGTACCCTTGCCCTGTCATTTGTAAAAGTGCAGTTTGCTTCTAGTGCACCCTTTAATTCTCCCCTTCTGGCCCGGAGACTGACAGTGGCAATGTACCATTTACTTTATAATTAGCAAGTATGTGTCAGGCTCCAAGCCTCAGCTCCCCTCAAACTACAGAGGTCCCATGCTTAAGGCAGTTTTCTAAAAGTTTCTCTCTTATCTTTGTTTGAAGGTCCAGCACCTCCATCACTTCCCCTCATCCTTTCAATAGCTCACTCCAGAGAATTGATTCTGTCCTGGAAGTGGAAAGATGGGGGCATAATTAATTTCCTAAGAATGGCTTGCATGGGAAGCCTGGCACAATACATTGGGAAGTTGTATCTCTCACTCTCTTGTTCTAAGTCCTCCAGATCTCAGGAGAATCTGACATGGGTAAACAGCACTCTGATAGTCAATCTATATATTTATGTCTTTATGCTAGACATGATGTATGACATTGGAGGTAAAATTTGAGGAAGACTTGCTTTGTGGTTCTTAGGAGTTTATGTTTTAAATGTTTTAGAATAATGTCCATAGTCACTTGAGGCACAAAATTTAGAAAACATCAATTATTATAGTCTGTGGCAACAGGGAAAGGGGGCTGATGGAGCTGGGGGCTGCCCCACTGGCCTCTGTCCCCTCTTGGAGATGAGCAGAGGAAGGTGGATGGCAGGAAGTGGGATAGAATCTGAGGCACAAGTGATGGTGGGGACTATTTTTGCTATTACTATTTGACAAATTCCTTTTATGGTCCTTTTGAGTTATTGTCATTCCATGGCTTTGTATTTCACCTCCCAATTGGAATGCTTAGCTTTTGGAAAGCCTGCCTTTTCCATACATTACTTTTTTTCTTTTTCTAAAGTGCTAATGTAATGCTGGGCTTGTAATTTGTACATAAAATTTTTATTTATTCAAATTCCTCTTTATTTCAATAAGAAAACTTAAACTGACGAATGATGAAGTAATTAAAAGAGATGATACAAAGATAAGATCCTGATCATGAGTAAGTAAGTTTAAGTTAATGTTGACGTTGTTTGAAAAAAAAATGCTTAGGGTAGAGAACTTATCTGGGTACATAGAATTTGAGATAAGCTTGAGACTTGGCTGCTTAGTAAATAGTAAAATGTGCCTCTTCTGAGCCACACCCCTCAGGGTTGATAAATTTGTACTTTTCTTCGAACAAAGAAGCAGCTTTCTTTCAGGTGTGTGTAGGGCCATGTCTGGGCCCAAATTTGGCAATTAAATCTTCCTCTCTCCCTTTGCTCTGTACAGTACACATGCTGTATGGCTATATTTACACATTGGTATAAAATAAGTAATTGTTAATCCCAGTTTATTATCTATCTATCTATCTATCTATCTATCTATCTATCTATCTATCTCTTTTTGCTTTGTTCAAAAACAGAAAGCTTTTTCTTGGCAAAGTACCCGTTAAGTTGCACTATATTTTAAGATGGAATTGTGTGTATGAGTTTCCTGCTGAATTCATGCTGACTTTTGAACTCAAATAGATATAAACTCCAAGTTGACAGGTTAGGACATTCAGAGCTATGCCTAGAAAAAATATATATACAGTATATATTTTATCGCCCTGTCACAAATTCTCCCTTCCCTTTTCTCTTGCTATTCCTAAAATCTACACTATTAGAGAAAATTGCTTTGTATTTATGTATAAAATGCATGATTAAGCAATAGACGTTTTACCAGGAAAAGAAGAAAAAATAGCTTGAATTAGTTTATTTATCCCTGAAAGGATTGTCCTTTCAGGAGTTTGATCCTGAGCAATGGTGAATCATCCGTCATTCATAAATGTTTTCTTTTAGCCAGAAAACTGTATTTTATAGTTCAAGAATTGTCAGAAAGAAAAATAAGCAAAGGGAAAAAATAAATTTTACGGTTTTTTTTTAATCAATGATGATCTCAGTCTGGTAAAGGAGAAATATATTTCATTAATAATATAATACAATGTTCATAAGTTCCTCACACAGTTATGTACAAAGCACTGAAGCATAAAGTAAAATCTAGGAAAAGCTAATACTGCTGGATGGAAGAGGTCATCAAGAAAGTACTGAGTTTGCTATGTACTGAGAGTCGAGGTTCCCTCCCCCTCCAAACTAATAGCTTGAAGCCCTAATGCTCCATGTGTTTGGAAATGGGGACTTGGAAAGTAATTAAGGTCATGAGGATGCAGTCCTCATGATGAAATTAGTGTTCTCAGAAGAAAAGGAAGAGAGGCGGGGGATTTCTTTTGGTGCATTCATTGAGGAAAGTCCATATGAACCTACAGCAAGAAGGGGATGTTTATAAGCAGAGAAAAATATTGACCAAAACCTCAACCTCTGATACCTTGGTCTTGAAATTCTTGCCTCTAGAAATTTGAGAAAATAAATGTCTGTTCTTCAAGATACCCAATCTGTGGCAACCTGAGTGACTGAGACAGAATCCACAGCAAGTTCTTTCACAGACCACATGCTGGATGTTTTCCCTCTGGCCCTGTAGGTCTGCTATCCACCTGTCTCCATCTTGGTCTATGCCTCTCAGAGCTCACCTGCCTGAAATACATCAACAGGTCTCCTGGGTGCTCTAAATTCTGGCAGGTGAGCCCAGGGAAGACATAAGAGAGACATAAAGGGTGAGAAATGGTGATTACTTCAGTGGTTCCCCTGGCAGGGCTACGGCTGCCTGGCTGTGTCTCCTAAGAAAATGCCACTGCTTATCTCCCATCTCCATTACTTTCCACTTCTGGCTTCTAGTTACTTCTCCTTTTCTTTGTCCCCTCAGGTCTAGGGATGGTAAGCCTCCCTACTCCATCACCAACCCCAGGGTGCTACATTATCTTTTGGTTTATCTACAACCTGCCCATGAGTTTGCAAATACTCCCTTTATTAAGCTCCATTCAAAGCATCCTAATTTGAGTATACCATCTGTTGCCTGCTGGGACCCTGACTGATCAAGACTGTAAATTGTGTGAGGATGAATCTGTCAAACTCACCCAATAAATGTTAGCTATTTTTACTGCTGCACTGTGATAATATTTTGAAATGTAAGCAATATTTTTTTCTTGCAATATTGCCTATTATCACTGTACTAGTCCCAATTAGAGCAGCTAGGCTGCTGATTTCAATGCTTTATCGAAAGTTTTTCTTAACAACCAAGGCTATAGAAAGAGAAAAACAGCTTTGGGGTATGAAATGAATAGAAACTCCAAAGGACTAAAGGTTTAGAAATGAGGCGGGATAAAGTTAAGAAGGAAAATTCACGGAGTCTCATCTGATGGGTCTCTTAGAAGAGATACTACACCATCCTATTCTCTCAAAAAAGGGGGGCTAAGGCTAGGTTAAGAGAGGACAGAGTCTTCATAAGGGACAAGTGATGCATAAGCAGACAGGATTATGCTCAGGAAGATGACAGGACCCCAGAAGTAAAGCATCTTCTGGAGGCTTTATGAAGAGATAACAGAAACTTTTCACATGGGTTTAGAGGGGTGCAGAATTCACAGAACACATTTTCAAGTCCCATGAGCATCATAGATAGAGCTAAGGGGAGATCCCAGCACTACCTGATGGATGGTCAAGGGCTAGATGAGAACAGTATCATTATCAGAGAGTGCCAGCATGGCTGGTAGACATCACTGAAGAATTGTCCCTTCCCAGTCCATAGGTGTTATGTGCCTCAGAATAGATACAGTCCCATAAAGATGGTAAAAGGGGAAGGATTCCTGAATTAATTGATTCATTTCAAAAATGAAACTCAAATAAAAAAATGTATCTTGCATTTACGAAAACAAAACTTTCGTTGTTTTTGCTTGCCCAAAGTTGTGGATATTGAGCCAGATCTGCTACATATTAATATTCTAACCATCATTAATGAAATGAGCAGAGTTGGAGAGTTTTCCAAGTGGAATTGATAGTGCATTCTAAGGCAGAGAGGTCAGGGAACTTCTGTTGTGTGAAGATAGATGAGGAAAATGTAAGAGATAAGGATAGAACTATAAGTAAGGCATCAAATTGTGAATAATATTCATGAACATTGGCCAAGTGATTTCTATGTGGAGACTCTCTGCTAACCTTAGAAATTCACTACTCATTTAGAGCTCCCCCAAATCCTTGCTTTACAGAAGCTGGAGCTAAAGGAATCAAGTTCCCAGATCACTCCTCTGGATCAGACATGGTTTGATCTCCAAAGGTCTGTGTGTTGGAAGCTGGTCCTCAGTGTGGTGGTGGTGAGATGTTGGAAGCTGTAAGAACTGGGGCTTAGTGGAGGTAATTAGGCCATGGAGAATCCATCCTCATGAATGGATTAATGATGTCTTCCAGGAGTGGGCCATGTCTAGAAGTGTGGGTCAGTTCCCATCAGAGTGGCTTGTTTTAAAATGAGTCTGTCTGCACCTGGATCTCTTGTTCTCTGTTTTGCCATGTACTTTCTCTCTTTCATGTACTCCTGACATGATGCCATCTGCCATGAGGCCCTCTCAAAGCCTACTGCATGCTGGTGTCCTTCTTTTACCTCCAGAACTGTGACCTAAATAAACCTCTTTCCTTGAAAGTATCTAGCCTCATAGATGTTTTGTTACAGCAAGATGAAATGTACTATGGCAGTCTTACAGCCATTAAGTGGTAGAGCTGGGCTCTTAGCCCAGGAGTGTGAGCTTCAAAAGACCAAGTCTGCCTTCTCATGAAGGGACATGCAGTCATGGCCCAGACTGAACATTTTATAAAGTAAACTGAAGGGAAGGAGATTTATAAAATTGGTGTTGAGAAACTGATGTGACTCCATTTTTGAAAATAAATAAATAACAGCAGCTTCTACTTCAAGGCCTGTCCTAAGGAAGGGGGCATGACCCTTGTCCTTAGAAAAACCCACAGAGCCTTTCTAGGCAGATAACCACCCTGCTGAGTTGTTTGTCAGCAAATAATAGGAGAGATCTGTGGCGCCAGGTGTCCCTGACTCAGTTAGTCTAGGTGAAGACTCATAGCAACCCTCTAGCAACCACCAATCAGCATGAGGCAGGGAAAATATCGGGGATGCCAGATGACCCCCCAGTAGTTTATGGTGGTTGATAACATCTTGGGAAACCATGTAGTTTAGCACGTACACCCCTTGTGGTTTAAACCAATCAGTTCAAAGGAATCCCCCTCTTGTACTAACCATTCGCCCCTACCCAACTTGTTCCCGCCAGTGAATGTGCTAATCAATGTTAAGAGTTGTTGTTTGACTTTCCCGTGGTATGGAATGATTTGCTGTGTGATGTTGTGACGCATAGAGTATCCCCCCCCAAATCTCACGGAACAAAGGACCGGGACTCACTCCCTGGGACCGCTGCATCCGGGAACGGTTGTGAGTCCAGGCTCGAGCTTGCAATAAAGATTCTTGTGTGATTGCATCGGATTCGGCTCCTGGAGGTCTACTGGGGTCCCACAAATCTGGCATTACAATGTCATGATGAGGTTGGTGTTTTCAAAGAACAATCTAGGACAGTGTGGAGGAAAAATTGAAGAGATGTAGGACTGGGGGCAGGAAGACCAATGTAGACATTTTTTCATGACTAGATAAGGAGGGGAGGTCATGAAGGGTCACAAATAAAGGGGATGGCAGCAGGACTAGCATGTGGCAGGGCACAATGAATGAACTACAACTAAAGACACTGATGAAGGTGATTTCAAGGTTTCTGGTATGTGTTACTACAGGGAACGCCAGTTCGTATATATTAATACTACTTACTGTAAAACCTTGTAAATATATTACCAGACACTTATAAAGAAGGAAGGAATTACCTTCCTAGGCTTAAAGGAATAGGTGAACTTTAGACTGGGACTTAAAGAATATGTAGGACTGGGACATTCAGTGATAAGAGAGGGACAAGGAACAGTGGGGAAGGGGAGACAGATTTGTCAAAGATTTATTTCTTAGTGTGTTTAGAAGAGTTTTATTCAAACATGTTTTGAATTGTAATGCATGTATTTATCAAAATGTAGCAGCACTTTAAAAAATATACACTATCTTAAGGTTCATCAACAGAATAATATACGAAAATGTGTTAGAAAAAAAATGAGAAAGATATGTGGTCTCATTACTTCATTTAAAAGTGGTTGAGTAGTTCTCATTTATTTCACAATTGTGACTACCAAATTTCTAAAATCTAAGTGACACAGGTCTTCTTTTTTGCAAACAGAATATTGATAACTATCAATTATTCTTTGCATCTCTTTCTCTCTCTATTGATCTATCATCTATTCATCTCTTTGATGCTCTTGGATTTAGATTCTAGGGGACATTTGAGTAAAATATGTGAATTCTGTTTCTTCCTATAAAACCAGCAACAATTACAGATGTGATATTGACCACCTATTTGTGTCAAAGACTAGGCTGTTTATATGTATTGTCCTGATCTTCCCAAGGTCCTTGAAAATTAGGCAAAATTACTATTTGATAGAGGAGAAAATTGAGGCCCAAATGGATTATTACTTATTGGTAGACACTGAAGTTGGACTTCAAATTCTGATTTTTCTAAAGCAAAATTCTGTTTCTTTCTTTCTTTCTTTCTTTCTTTCTTTTTTTCTTTCTTTCTTTCTTTCTTTCTTTTTCTTATAGTTTAATTTCTAAATTACAGTGTCTCTACAATGGTAACCTGCCATGTAACACTCACTAAAGCTGAAATTGGGATAGATTTACTACTCTGCAATTATTTTATAATTCTGCACTATTTTTTGGTTTGAAAAAGAATATTCTATGATAAAGTGTATGTAGTCTTTTCATATCTCTTTTTTTCTCAAGGCAGAAGGATAGCATGCATCTGGTGATACAGGAAAAAAAATATCCAAATTATAGAAAGGAATGAGAGCACAAAGACAGTTCAGAAGACTCATCTCAATCTGGCCTGGACCATTCCAGTTAATGGGCTTAGCTCCAAAATGTCATTTTGAACTTTATGCTGTGTCACATGAAAGAGGCTGTGTTTCTTCTTATTTATTTGGGTTTCTAAAAGAAGTATCATACTTGAATATTTTAGGAATTGACATAAATTCAATAGCATTCATGATAAGCATTCTCAAAGGATCAAAGAGGCAATAAAAATATTGCTTTTTGCAGATTTGGGGCCTTCATTTTGTTTTAGCCTACACATTCCGTAATCCAATTAAACAGTTCTGAATTTTAAGCTCTATTTTGGGGTTTTGATTCTCATCTGGAAAGCATTTGTTCTAAGCTATATAAAGGACCTATTCCAAATGTAATTTAGATGTAATGTAAACTTCAGGTCTAACTTACAAAAGTTGCTTAAAATTTGAGCAACAAAATGTTGAATTGTATTCTCTCCCCCTATAAAAAAATATGTGTGGATCTAAAAGAAATAACTATGAATCCAATATAATTTGTTTATCATAAAAATACTGCTGTGAATGCCGTTTTCTAGCTGTGACAAAAGGGAACCAGTTGATTGGATTTTGGGTGACTTTTTTCCTGTGATCCTTGCAATACAACTTGCATGATTGAGACTGCTTGAGTTATATTATTAGATTGCCACTTTCAGTTTCTCCATCACCTTGAGGAGGGGCTAGAGGCAAGTGGGAAGGAGTTCCTATCTGGAGATAAAGGGCATAGGGAAGTGAGCTGAGGTTCTCACCAGGGAGACAAAAGGCTTTCTTTTTTCTTTCTGCACTCACATTTAAATAATTTACATATATCAAAGGATTTTATACATACTTATAGTCTTCAGATGTATATATATATATATGTGTGTGTGTGTGTGTGTGTGTGTGTGTTTGTGTGTGTGTGTGTGTGTGTGTGTGTGTGTGTAATGCCACGTGGTGTTATTTCATTTGGGTTGATTCAAGCTTTTTTTAAAAAGCAAAGCACAGAAGAACAAGGAGACTTCACACCACTTGTGAATTTATTTTACAAAATTTCCGTAGCATTTCAAATACATGCTTTATTTTAAGTTTGGTGTTTCTAAAATTCTTGATGGATAGTTTTCTGCTACTTTTCTTAATAAATGGGACTTCAGCCTTTATATACATAGGAATAATAAAAGGCTGAGTGGACATATGCACATATTCATTGTGAACTGGACCTGATGATGAGATTTCTTCTGAGCAGACTATAAATCAGAGGCAGTGAGCAAAGAGCCAGAAGTCTTGGCAATTCATGGCTTTCATGGAAGAGGGTAGAAAAATCAAAAAGCCAAAGGCAAATTACTAATATGTCTTCACTATATTGGGATGTTTAATTTAGTAGGAAAATTCCTGGTATCCAGGGACAAATCTTCCTTTGTATTTAAAAGTCCAAATGTTAAAATACTTATGCATGCATTATGTCTCAAATGAATAGGGAAACCTGTAATCTGTCCTGTATTGGAGAATAACAAAGTTGACAAAACTTCTTTCTGTTCTAATTTCACCCCTTTGCTATTATTCCAAATATTCATGCAAAATTATGTAAATTTTCCTGGTATTAATTTTTCCTTTTTTATGTTAATCTGTCTGATATTAACTGAATGGCATTTTTTTGAACAGTGCACATGGAATGAAACACATATCTCATAGTGAAGATAAAAGAAGTTTCCTGTTGTATTTCTTATGCAATGATGAGAAAGGATTTCAAACTGCCTGAAATATATCTGTTGAATATATGATATGAGAAAGATCAAAAGAGAAATAAAGGGATTTTTAAGATTAGGGTGTAGTTTTAATGTTAAAGACAATTGGAAATAACGACTATTTCCTAATAATGGACCCAATGTATCTTTCTTGAAATGACAAATAGACACGACCATGGGATAAAGAGACTTCAGCGAGTCTTCTTTTTAAAAATTTGCTCTTGGTAACAGTGTAGTTTTTATATTCAGAAAGAAAATGGAATATTGTTCCACTGGAATTACTGTCATGGGCTGTGGGATACACATGTTAACTGGGGTTGAATTGGGGACATGGTCATAATAAAGGATTGTTTTGAAATAGCCTTCATCTGACAAGTGAATATTGGGCTGAATGACAACAAATATATTTTTGACTTTAACCTTGAGTTGGGCTTTGATAGCAAATAAAGGAAAAACCAAAAAGATGTGATAGAGAGAAAAAAAGTGAGAGAGAAGTGGACACAAAGGAAGGTGGGTCAGATCAGATAAAGATTTGGAGATTCAGAGCATAGAGCCCAAAGTAGATTTGTGGAATACAGGTAAATAGAAAATCAGTAGTTAGAAAAAAAAGCAAAAGGGGGAGGGGTGGTGAGAGAGAAGCTCCCAGGGGTGGGAAAGAGAGAGGTGTCTATATGTGTGTGTGTGTATATATATATATTTTTTTCTCTTTGTGGTCTCTCTTATTTCTGTTTTTCCATTCCTTGAATCAGTTAATAGTTAATATTCTTTTCACTAACTCTGTTGTCGTGGCCTGAGAGGCTGGTAGAATTTGCCCGCCTGAAACTATTGATGCATAATACATTATATGGAATAATATTCTTACTGTCCTTTGAGCCTTGAGTTTCATTATCACTGGAGAACTTTGATAGCATTAAGCTTCTTGAGAGACGTTGGGGAATGATGCACACACTGCCCATTTTTGTATCTATCTGTATATTTACAAAGGCAGCTAAACTGCCAACTGTTTAGAATTGGAGTCCTATTGAATCCTGTGGTATTTATTTCTGTTATGTCTAGCTGCATTTACTCTCCATTAGTAAAACTACATACATGTATTTATATAACACATATGAAGATTTTGAATTATTGAAACTAAATCATAAACATCTATTTTCTTTTTTTTTTCCTACATTTTTTTTTTTCGAAGAATAATCCTAGAAGTCACCTTTGTGGGCTGGATAAATGGCATTTCCATATTAATGGTTAAGCCCTGTCCATGAGAAGCTGATAACCTAAAATACTGTGAGTCAATAATAAAATATCAAGATTTTTAGAAAAGAGACTGCTTAAATGGATGAGGTTACAGAAAGTGAGAAGAAATCAGAAATTGTTGTAAGTCGGAATAATGCAAAGGTAGCAATAGGAAATCACTAAATTAAAGATAAAATAATTTAAATGAGCAAAAATTGGGTCATAAACATTGTATAATGTTTTTTGTGGTGAATAAAAATAAGCTCTTTATCACACACATCATGAATTCATTAAAGGAACGTGCTTCAAGTTGTTTGATTATACCGATGGCTTTTTGTTCTTCCACCTACTCCTTTTTGCATGTTGTTGTTAAAATTCTGCATATATTTTCGCATTGATTGGCTTTCTTATGGGTTGCAGTTCAGGATTAAGGTGAAATAAATATTCCCTAAAGGACATAACTCTGTCTTTGATCCATGGTATACTAGTCACTTGTACTTAACCAAAGGGTGAAAGGATCAGGTCAGGAGAAGTCAGTTTCTAGTTTGTGATATCTGGAATCTGCCTTCTATAAAACTAATGAACAAGTGAAATAGATGATTTAAATTGGGAAGAGAAAATTAAAAATATACATTATGAATAAACTTTTATTTTTATTCATTTCTCCCCCTCCCCATTTTATTTTGTGTGCTTTCACAATTTGATGATTTCTTTTATTGAAGGTGTCTGAAATGCTTGCGGTGGGAGACATGAAATTAAAAAAAAATGAAATTTGCTTCTGGATTTAATAACCAACTAAAATTTTTTTTGAAGGGCTTCATAACTGCTCAACTTAACATTTTTCTCCTCTGCAGCTGCATTGAAATTGGTCAACCATCAAATAGCCTAACTAGAATTATTATCTGCATAGCAGTAGAAGAAGCATGCTTTTACACTGTGATATGCTTTTGAATATATATTTAAAAAAAAATCTCATCTAGTATGATCCATGGTTCTACTCACTATTGAAAGGGTCTCAGCCATTATCCACCCCATGGGTCAACCAAGGCATTGAGGAATTCAGATTTGTTTTATAAAATTCTTAATATAAATTGAAATGGAAAAAAATTGTAATATTTTTCTAGCAACTAGCATTCATAAAAACTGATTTATTTCTGAAAAATAAATTCTGAAGCCATAATCTGTATGTTTATTTTCAGATTCAGAGGCAATATCCTTAATATCACCCACATTGGAAAGCAACCATAGCATGTAGATTTAGAGTTTCCTCAGAAGTAATCCTGATGTGAAAGAAAATGGTGCTTCTCCAATGTTAATGTGAATAAGAGTCACCAGGAATCTTACTCAAATGAAAAATGGGATTCAGCTGGTCCAGGGTGGGGTGTGTAATTCTGCATTTCTAAGACTATCCTAGGGGATACTGATGCTGCAAGTCTGAAGGCCACACTTTATATAGCAAAGGAATAAAGGTGTTATATTTTTGTAGTACTAACATAAAAGAGTAGAGGAATAACCCAAAATTTGTTTATAACCAACTTTAAGATATTCTTTTGTACTTGATGGATCATGAGTTACATAAACAGAAGCAAATATTTTTTTTAAAAAATTAAAAACTTAAGAGGAATGAATGATTTTGGCTTATGGTTTCAGAAGTTTCAGTCTATGATCAGCCTGGTCAGCTCCATTGCTTTGGATCTGAGATGAGGCAGAATACCATGGAAGAAGGGTATGGCAGAGGAGACTTCTCAGTCATGGCAGCCAAGGAAAAAGAGAGAGACAGAAAGAAAGGGTCCAGGGATAAGAAGTACTCTCCAAGGGCAGACCTCTGGTGACCTATTTCCTCCAAATAGGCCCCGCCCTCATACAATTTCCACCAGCTCCTAATATTGACATCAGCAACAAGCCCATCAATAGAGTAATCTGTTGAGATCAGAGCACCCATGGTTCAATCATTTTCCAAAGGTCCCACCTTTCAACATGGCAAATTTCATATTTAAGCCATAAGAGATGAAAATTTTTAAAATTTCAAAACCTTTGATTGAAACTTTCAAAGGAACAACAAAATAATTTGGGGAATCCTACAGTGTAACAATAATTCCCCAATATATTTCTCATGATCAATGCAACTTTTGGAAGTGGAATATAATTAATTTATATGATGATTCTTGAAAATACTGAGTTGTCTATTTTCTTAAGGGAATCTTGTCTGTCTGGTTTTCTTCTTAGTATAAATTTTATGCTCCTATCTTTGGGAAGGGTAGTTGGACTTTTTTTTTATATGTTTTCTTATTGAAGTGTAATGTTAAAGATGATGGATGGATTCCTAAGGCAAAACAAAAAACATCATTATGTCCATAGGAAGTTGAAGTATATAAAATAAGTTCTAAGCTATGTGCGATGAAAGCTTTGTAGAAGAACAGAGAAAGAAAGAAGAAGGAAAGTGGAGAAGTTGCTGTCTTCTTGGGGGCAAAACTAAACCTTGTTGAAATTTTGAAATGGCAAAGTGTGCCATTGGTGCTGAGCTGTTTTCAAATATCCATCTATCTTTTAAATTCAGCCCTTTCTCCATGAGCTCAATGTTCCATGTATTCAAATTACGTAAGTAATCATCAAAATGGGTGGTACACAGGCCTATGTAGGGTACACAGACTGTGAAGTGTACATCTCCTGGGGATCCCCTGTCCTAGGATTGAACAACATCCTTCAGAATCACCTAGCAATATTTGTTCAAATGTCCATTCCACCACAAAACTATTGAATTAGAATCTCTGGGGGTGGGGCCTAAAATTTCACATGTCTAAAGAATTTTATATCATGTATACCAAAGTGTGAGGACCACTAGCCTGAATTTTGCATGTTTTAGGTCCTGCACATAATAATTAACCTTCTGAGAAATATATTTTATTCTCAAAGGTATTTGAATTTTAAAAAGAGAATAATTGTTCACAAAAATGCAATTCTATTTTTGCAGAATTTGAAGCATTATAACAGAAGGAAGGGATTTTCTGAGATAAATATATTTAGGAAAAAAAGAGATATGTTGGGGACAGGTTGAACCACAGATAGAGGATATTTATAACTGAAATTTTCCTCTGGAGTAAAATCTTCAAAGATGTTTTTCAAAAGAGAAACAACTTCTTCTCTTCCTTATGAACTCAAAGATTCCCTAAATAGATACAAGACCCCCTTATTTTTGTACTGTTACCTGTACAGTGGTAAGGCAGGCTGTGTAGGCGATAGGTATTGAGGAGAGGAAACAGCTGTGTGTGTGTGTGTGTGTGTGTGTGTGTGTGTGTATGGTTTGTAAAGCATATAAAAAGCTGTTTGGTTTCATGATATTTTTAAATCGACTAACCAGAGTAGTAAGAGAAAGCCATAATTCCATTGTTGGGTAAGTACCTCTATAGAACAATTAAAAAATATTTGAATTTGAATTTTACATTACTTCACAAATTCATAGAAAAAGAATGGGAGAAGGAAATGAATAAACACTAAAAAAAGTTTTTTTTTTTTTTTTTTTTTTTTTTTTTTTTTTTTTTTGTGGAGCTCCAGATGGAATCAAAGTCGGACTTTTAAGTTTTTTGATTTCTCATCTCAACCTCAGACCTGTCCTCTCTGTATTAACAGCTATAATCATAAATTATCCTCAATTAACCATAAGCATATTTTTACATAGTAAATCTAAACTCATATCAAGAAACGATATACCTCCAGAAAGTAAAAATAATTAATAAGTAAATAAAATATTGTTCTTAGTTACTTCATCTTGTCAATTTCAATAAATATTTTGCTCTCTATGTGGCTCAGCCTGTTCAGTGATGTTCTCTGGGAATAATCAGTGTTTTTCCCAAGATGAAAAATAGTTTGTGAGTAGAATGAAAACTATTATTTTAATCTTAACCACATGCTGGGCATAAAATAGATCATTAGGCATATTTTTTTGGTAATGGTGGAGTGGAATATGAGAAGATGCCATAAAACACTGTTTTACATGCATAGTAAGAGTAAAAGTTGAACATTAGCTATAGGATGACTCCCCACAGGGTTAATAAAAAGAGTGTGTTTAGGTGTTTAATTTTATGAAATTTGGTCTTACTATTTCCTGGGAAGAAAGGGTGAAGACCACTGAGATCTTTGATCATAGAACTAACTCCATGGGCAGAAGGGAGAAGAAAAGACTCTGTATCCAATTGCCCGTCTTTCCAAAAACCAATGGACCACTATCTAGTGTACAGGTCTTTGAGTCCTCCATTTGACTCACATCTGACCATAAGAAGGGAACAAAAGGAGATTCAGTACAGAAAATCCTAGAGGGATGGGGCTGGTGCTTCTTTCTACCCCCAGATCTATAATAATAATAATAATAATAATAATAATAATAATAATAACAACAACAACAATAATACCACCCAGAGTAATATATCATTGGAAAAACTCTAAGACAATTTTCGTTTAAACTCTCCTTGATAAGCACTTCCACCAGCTCCTGGAGATGAATTGGAGTAGTTATTTTAGGGGAGAATAGCTGATTAAAAACAGGTCAGTGAGTGGTATGTGTTGTACTGTGTTGTCCAAGACATTTGGCTCTTTAAATTAAAATTGATTAAAATTGAGTTCAATTAAATGTATAGTTTCTCAATCTTGCTAGACTATTTCAAGTGCTCAATACTATATATGGCTCATACTACTTTTATCACATGTACACATACAGAACACTTTTATTATCACAGGAGTTCTATTGGCCACCACTGGACTGGGTTGGACTTTTATGAGCCAAGTCCCCTATAATGGAAAGTCTTTCTATAGCCTGCAGTAGCTCCAAATATGACCTGGTGCCCATACTTCCCTTTTCACCTCACAATACAACTGTTCTCTAAAGATTTCTCACCTATGTATATTTTTATCCCCCTTGAATAAGATAGGTTGAAATATAGCACATCCTTCTTGATTAGATAAAATGAAGAGCTAAAATTTGTATTGAGATATGGATTTTGCTGTGGTTTGAATGTGTCCCTCAAAGTTATGTGTTGGAAACAAACTTGATCCCCAATGAAACAAAGTTGGGACATGGGACCTTCAAGTGGTAATTAGACAATGAGGGCTCAGACCTCATCAGTTCATTGTAGAGAGTGTCGGTTTGTTATAAAACACAGTTGGAACTGCTTTTGCCTTCTTTTGTGGTTGCTTGCCCATGTGACATGTTCTACTATGTTATGATGCAGCAAGAAGAGTCTCATTATATGTAACACCTTGATCTTGAACTTCACAGTCTCCAGAAAAGTAAGCCCCAAATTTTTATTTTCTTTATAACTCACTCAATGTCTGGTATTCTGTTAAAACAGCATAAAATAGACTAAGACAGTTGCCATGTTATTTCTTTTATCAGTGTTCTGAACCATAATCATCTAAGCTCTAAACTTTAAGGAGTCCTATAATCAGCAATAACAATCTTCATTTGAAATGAGGATCCCAAACAGTAGACCTGTCTCCATTTGCAGGGCTTTTCCAATCACTCCATCCCTCATGCAGACAAATAAGCAAGCAAATGCTGAACACCCATATTTCTAGCCATGTTAAGACACAAGAGAGATAGAAGACAAGATTCAGTCTTTGTTCTAAAGGTGTTCATGAGTCTGAAAGTAGTCACTTCACCAATAGTAGACAAACCATGGTCTTGGGTTCCAGAGAAATGTTCCCACTTCCTCATTTTGGAAAAGAAAGTCTGTCCAAAACATCAAGATTTTTTCCTGGTATGGTGGATGGCAACTACTTGAATGAGAGAGGATGAAGTTTGAGGATGCACGTGCGAGAGATGCCGAGATGAAGTCTAAGGCTTTATATGTAATGTAATTTTTACCAGGCAGAGGGTGAATGTTACCAAGTTTTGACACTTATTTTTTTTTATTTTATTGTTGGTTGTTCAAAACATTACATAGTTCTTAATATACCATATTTCACAGATTGATTCAAGTGGGTTATGAACTCCCATTTTTACCCCGTATACAGATTGCTGTGTCACATCAGTTACATTTCCATTGATTTACAAATTGCCTTTCTAGTGACTGATGTATTCTGCTGTCTATCCCATTCTCCACTATCCCCCCTCCCCTCCCCTCCCCTCCCCTCCCCTTCTCTCTCTCCACCCCCTCTACTATAAATCGTTTCTTCCACTTATATAATTTTTCTCCTACTCCTCCTTTCCTCTTATATGTAATTGTGTATAACCCTGAGGCTCACCTTCCAATTCCATGCAATTTCCCTTCTTTCTCCCTTTCACTCCGCCTATCATCCCTGTTTAATGTTAATCTTCTTCTCAAGCTCTTCCTCTCTACCCTGTCCTTGGTTACTCCCCTTATATCAAAGAAGACATTTGGCATTTGTTTTTTAAGGATTGGCTAGCTTCGCTTAGCATAATCTGCTCTAATGCCATCCATTTCCCTCCAAATTCTATGATTTTGTCATTTCTTATTGCAGAGTAATACTCCATTGTGTATAAATGCCACATTTTTTAATCCATTCATCTATTGAAGGGCATCTAGGTTGGTTCCACAATCTTGCTATCGTGAATTGTGCTGCTATGAACATCGATGTAGCAGTGTCCCTGTAGCATGCTCTTGTTAGGTCTTTAGGGAATAGACCGAGAAGGGGAATAGCTGGGTCAAATGGTGGTTCCATTCCCAGCTTTCCAAGAAATCTCCATACTGCTTTCCAAATTGGCTGCACCATTTTGCAGTCCCACCAACAATGAACAAGTGTACCCATTTCCCCGAATCCTCGCCAGCACTTGTTGTTGTTGGACTTCTTAATGGCTGCCAATCTTACTGGAGTGAGATGGTATCTTAGGGTGGTTTTGATTTGCATTTCTGTGACTGCTAGCGATGTTGAGCATTTTTTCATGGACTTGTTAATTGATTGTATGTCCTCCTCTGAGAAGTGTCTGTTCAGGTCCTTGGCCCATTTGTTGATTGGGTTATTTGTTATCTTATTATCTAATTTTTTGAGTTCTTTGTATACTCTGGATATTAGGGCTCTATCTGAAGTGTGTGGAGTAAAAATTTGTTCCCAGCATGTAGGCTCCCTGTTTATCTCTCTTATTGTTTCTTTTGTTGAGAGAAAACTTTTTAGTTTGAGTAAGTCCCATTTGTTGATTCTAGTTGTTAACTCTTGCGCTATGGGTGTCCTATTGAGGAATTTGGAGCCCGACCCCACAGTATGTAGATCATAGCCGACTTTTTCTTCTATCAGACGCCGTGTCTCTGATTTAATATCGAGCTCCTTGATCCATTTTGAGTTAACTTTTGTGCATGGCGAGAGAAAGGGATTCAGTTTCATTTTGATGCATATGGATTTCCAGTTTTCCCAGCACCATTTGTTGAAGATGCTATCCTTCCTCCATTGCATGCTTTTAGCCCCTTTATCAAATATAAGATAGTTGTAGTTTTGTGGATTGGTTACTGTGTCTTCTATTCTGTACCATTGGTCCACTCGCCTGTTTTGGTACCAGTACCATGCTGTTTTTGTTACTATTGCTCTGTAGTATAGTTTGAAGTCTGGTATTGCTATACCGCCTGATTCACACTTCCTGCTTAGCATTGTTTTTGCTATTCTGGGTGTTTTATTATTCCAAATGAATTTCCTGATTGTTTTATCTATTTCTACAAGAAATGCTGTTGGGATTTTGATTGGGATAGCATTGAACTTATAGAGAACTTTTGGTAATATCGCCATTTTGATGATGTTAGTTCTGCCTATCCATGAACAGGGTATATTTTTCCATCTTCTGAGGTCTTCTTCTATATCTCTCTTTAGGGTTCTGTAGTTTTCATTGTATAGGTCTTTCACCTCTTTTGTTAGGTTGATTCCCAAGTATTTTATTTTTTGGGGGGATATTGTGAATGGAGTAGTTGTCCTCATTTCCGTTTCAGAGGATTTGTCGCTGATATACAGGAATGCATTTGATTTATGCGTGTTGATTTTATATCCTGCCACTTTGCTGAATTCATTTATTAACTCTAATAGTTTCTTTGTAGACCCTTTTGGGTCTGTTAGGTATAGAATCATATCGTCTACAAATAGTGATAATTTAAGTTCTTCTTTTCCTATTTTTATGCCTTTAATTTCTTTGGTCTGTCTAATTGCTCTGGCCAGTGTTTCGAGGACTATGTTGAACAGAAGTGGTGAGAGAGGGCATCCCTGTCTTGTACCAGATCTTAGAGGGAATGCCTTCAATTTTTCTCCATTCAGAATGATGCTGGCCTGTGGCTTATCATAGATAGCTTTTACAATGTTGAGGTATGATCCTGTTATCCCTAATTTTTCTAGAGTTTTGAACATAAAGGGATGCTGTACTTTGTCGAATGCTTTTTCTGCATCTATCGAGATGATCATATTGGTTCTTATTTTTAAGTCTATTGATGTGGTGAATAACATTTATTGATTTCCGTATATTGAACCAGCCTTGCATCCCAGGGATGAATCCTACTTGATCATGGTGTATAATTTTTTTGATATGATTTTGAATCTGATTCGCCAGAATTTTATTGAGGATTTTTGCATCTAGGTTCATTAGAGATATTGGTCTGTAGTTTTCTTTCTTTGAAGTGTCTCTGTCTTGTTTAGGTATCAGGGTGATGTTGGCCTCGTAGAATGTCTTTGGAAGTTCTCCCTCTTTTTCTATTTCCTGAAATAGCTTGAAAAGTATTGGTGTTAGTTCCTCTTTAAAGGTTTTGTAAAACTCTGCTGTATACCCGTCCGGTCCTGGGCTTTTCTTAGTTGGTAGTCTTTTGATGGTTTCTTCTATTTCCTCTATTGTTATTGGTCTGTTTAGGCTGTCTATATCTTCCTGACTCAATCTGGGCAGATCATATGACTTAAGAAATTTATCGATGCCTTCACTATCTTCTATTTTATTGGAGTATAAGGATTCAAAGTAATTTCTGATTATCTTCTGTATTTCTGAAGTGTCTGTTGTGATATTGCCTTTTTCATCCCGTATGCTAGTAATTTGGGTTCTGTCTCTTCTTCTCTTCGTTAGCATGGCTAAGGGTCTGTCGATTTTGTTTATTTTTTCAAAGAACCAACTTTTGGTTTTGTCAATTTTTTCAATTGTTTCTTTTGTTTCGATTTCATTAATTTCAGCTCTGATTTTAATTATTTCTTGCCTTCTACTTCTTTTGCTGTTGTTTTGCTCTTCTTTTTCTAGGATTTTGAGATGATATATGAGATCGTTTATTTGTTGGTTTTTTCTTTTTTTAAGGAATGCGCTCCAAGCAATGAATTTTCCTCTTAAAACTGCTTTCAATGTGTCCCATAGATTCCGATATGTTGTGTCTGTGATTTCATTTAACTCTAAGAAGTTTTTAATTTCCTCCTTAATGTCTTCTATAACCCATTGATCATTCAGTAACCTATTATTCATTCTCCAAGTGATGCATGATTTTTCCTTCCTTCTTTTATCGTTGATTTTCAGTTTCATTCCATTATGATCAGATAAGATGCATGGTATTATTTCTACTCCTTTATATTGTCTAAGAGTTGCCCTGTGACATAATATATGATCTATTTTTGTGAAGGATTCATGTGCTGCTGAGAAAAAAGTGTAACTACTTGATGTTGGGTGGTATATTCTATATATGTCGATTAAGTCTAGGTTGTTAATTGTGTTGTTGAGTTCTATAGTTTCCTTATTTAACTTTTGTTTGGAAGATCTGTCCAGTGGTGAGAGAGGTGTGTTGAACTCTCCCATGATTATTGTATGGTGGTCTATTAGACTCTTGTACTTGAGAAGAGTTTGCTTGATGAACATAGCTGCACCCTTGTTTGGGGCATATATATTTATGATTGTTATGTCTTGTTGGTGTATGGTTCCCTTGAGCAGTATGCAGTGTCCCTCTTTATCCTTTTTGATTAACTTTGGCTTGAAATCTATTTTGTTTGATATGAGTATGGACACTCCTGCTTGTTTCCGCAGTCCATATGAGTGGAATGATTTTTCCCAGCCTTTCACCTTCAGTCTATGTATATCTTTTCCTATCAAATGCGTCTCCTGTAGGCAATATATTGTTGGATCTTGTTTTGTGATCCATTCGACTAGCCTGTGTCTCTTAATTGGTGAGTTTAAGCCATTAACATTTAGGGTTATTATTGAGATTTGGTTTGTTCCTCCAGTCATATTTGTTTATTTATGTTACTAAACCTGATTAGTTTTCCTCTTTGATTACTTTTCCCCCTTTACTGTCCTACCTCCCACTGATGGTTTTCAATGTTATTTTCAGTTTCCTCTTCCTGTAATGTTTTGCCAAGGATTTTTTGAAGAGATGGTTTTCTAGCTGTGAATTCTTTTAACTTTTGTTTATCATGAAAGGTTTTAATTTCATCTTCCATCCTGAAGCTTAATTTCGCCGGATACATGATTCTTGGTTGGAACCCATTTTCTTTCAGTGTTTGAAAAATGTTATTCCCGGATCTTCTAGCTTTCAGAGTCTGTGTTGAGAGATCAGCTGTTATCCTGATTGGTTTGCCCCTAAATGTAATCTGCTTTCTTTCTCTTGTAGCTTTTAAAATTCTCTCCTTATTCTGTATGTTGGGCATCTTCATTATAATGTGTCTAGGTGTGGATCTCTTATGATTTTGCACTTTCGGCGTCCTGTAGGCTTCTAGGATATGGGATTCTGTTTCATTCTTCAAGTCTGGGAAGTTTTCTCATATTATTTCATTGAATAGATTGTTTATTCCTTTGGTTTGGAGCTCTGTGCCTTCCTGTATCCCAATGACTCTTAAGTTTGGTCTTTTAATGTTATCCCATAATTCTTGAATGTTCTGTTCATGGTTTCTTAGCAGTCTTGCTGAGCTGTCTATGTTCTATTCAAGTTGAAATACTTTGTCTTCATTGTCTGATGTTCTATCTTCTAAGTGATCTATTCTGCTGGTAGTATTGTCAATTGAGGTTTTAAGTTGGTTTATTGCTTCCTGCATTTCTAGGATTTCTATTTGTTTGTTTTTTATTACTTCTAACTCCCTGTGAAATTGATCTTTTACTTCCTGGATTTGTTTCTGTAGTTCCTTGTCAATGTGATCTTTCATTGTCTGATTTTGCTGTCTCATGTCTTCTTTGAGACTCCAGATCATCTGAAGCATGTATATCCTGAACTCTTTATCTGACATTCCATCTGTTGCAGCTATTACCTCTTCTAGAGTTGAGTTGACCTGCATTGCTTGTGGACCTTTCTTTCCTTGTCTTTTCATATTGCTTGCATTTTTTTCTGCTTGGTGAAACTGTTGTGTTTTTGAAATTTTCCCCCTATTTATTTATATTGCTCTTGTATAGTTGGGATATCTCTCTTGTAGGGCGGGTAGTGGCTGTGCTCCTCCTCTAATTAGAGTGATCTATCTACCACGCTGGTTGGTCATAGGTCTGCCCACCCTGCGGGCACGGGTGGCTGCTATACTCTGTCCCCACTCCAATTGTGGTGACGTTCCTACCACGTCCTCGGATCGTTGGTCCTGATCCGGATGTGGGCAGCAGCTCTGCTCCACCCCTACTCCAATTGGTGTGACGTGTCTACCACTCTGGTCGGCCTCTAAGCCTGTTCCGCCAGTGGGTCTCAGATCTGCCTACCTTGCGGGCTTGGGCGGCAGTTCTGCTCAGGGAGTGGGGGTACCTAACTGCCTCTCCAACGGGTCGCTGGGCCTTTTCCGGACACTGGCGGCGGCTCTGTTCAACCCCCACTCCAACCAGTGTGACGTGACTGCCTCGATGCTACTTGTCCACCAAACTGGCAGGCTGCTGAGCCTGTCCTGCCAGTGGGATGCAGGTCTGCCTACCTTGCAGGATCAGACTGCGGCTCTTCACGGCCTCACTCCAAGTGGGGTGACTTGGCTACCCTGCCGTCGGATCGCTGGTCCTGTTCCAGGCGTGGGCGGCTACTCTCCTCGGCCCCAGCTGCAGTTGGGGTGTCGTGATACCACACCGGCGGGTCCTTTAGCCTGCTCTGGGCGCAGGTGGCAGCTCCACTCTGCCCCCCAGGCCCCCGCAGCACCCAGCGGGACCCGGACCAAGAAGCAGTCCCTGTAGGATCCCCAACCCTGACCCAGAGCAGCTTCCGGAGTCAGAAGCCGGCCTCTCCGGTCCCTGCCACGTTCTGCTAGGAGCAGGCTCCACAGAGCAACCGCCGCGGGTTCTCCAACCCCAGGCCAAAGCAGCCCCGGGAGCCCAAGCCTGGCCGCACCAGACTCTTCCTGCTCGGTGCCCAAGCCTGGCCGCACCAGACTCTCCCTGCTCGGTGCACGCTCCGCTGGGAGCAGAGTCAAAGACGCAGTTCCCGCGGGCTCCCCAGCCCCGGGCCAAAACTGTTCCGGGAGTCAGAGTCCCGCTGCCCCTCGTCGCAAGTTTCACTTGTACCTGGCCTCAGCTCGCGGTCCCCGCAGGTTCCCCGGCCCTGGGCTCAAGCAGCCACGAGAGCCAGAACCCAGCCTCTCCGATCCCTGCCACACTCTGCTAGGAGCAGGCTCCACAGAGGTACCCCAGCCTCAGGCCCAGGCAGCCCCGGGAGCCCGAGCCTGGCCACTCCAACCTCTCCCAGCTCAGTGTACGCTCCGCCAGGGGCAGGGTCAAAGACACAGTCCCTGCGGGCTCCCTAGCCCGGGGCCAAAACTGTTCCAGGAGTCCAAGCCACGCCACCCCTCAGCGCACAATCCACTTGTAACTGGCCTCAGCCCGGAGTCCCCGAAGGATCCCCCGCCCTGGGCCAAAGCAACCCAGGGAGCTAGAATCTGGCCGCTCAAAGTCCGGCGCCCGCCTTGCCAGGGGTGAGCCCTGAAGAGTATTCTCCTCAGAGTTTCCAGTCCCGAGCCTGAGCGATCTGTCTGCGCGACGCAGGCAAATACCAGCCTGGAATCACCTGTTCCGTAGTTGAATGAGCTGAGATCAGTAGAAAACAGGGATGATTGCATCAGCTCTCCAAGAAGGCGGCTGCTGTCCTCCTCCGTGTTCCGACCGGTGTCGGGAATCGAACTGGACCGGTTCTCTCCTCTGTCTCAAGGCCGGACCTCAGCACTCAGCGCGGCCAGTGCGCCGCTGGCAGGAGCCTCCAGAATCCGCTTCGCTGTAATCCCGCTCTGGTACCTCGCTGGTAACTAACTAGACTCCATCAGCAGGGCGGTCCGCCGACCAGGTACTGCTACCTTCCGTGCGGAGAAATCGCCCGCGACCAAGCCCCTGCAGCCGAATCCCGCGCGCTGGAAATCTGTCCTCTAGATTCTGGAGCACCTCAATTTCACTGGAAATTCCCACCAAGGTAGGCTTCAGCCGTTTTACCTCGTCTTTCTCCTGCACAGTTTCGCGGCGCACTGGGGTGCTGCTCTCCCATCGCCGCCATCTTCCGGTCCTTTCTGACACTTATTTTTCAGAAACCCACTTTTTTTTTTCCTTAAGGTACTTGGTGACAGCAGTTGGATCCTGGGTCTGTTATGTAGTTTAAGCTCTTTTCTATTCATAGAAAAACTGAAAGAAAACATTAAAAGGTAAAATCTTTCTATTGGCTATAATTCTGTACTCCTCAGGCTTCAAGACAACTGAGAATGCTGCTTGTCAACTAACTCTCCCACTTCAGATCATATAGGAAAAAAACTAATGGCATATAGTTAGAGAGTGAGGTTTCAAAATAATTTACTTATTATTTGGAGAATAGATGCCTTTACAGACATATCACTGTTTTGTAAAATATTAAGGAAAACAGCAACATAAGACATATGGAAAGGTTTGCTAACAAAAAGAAGAGATAAATACATACTAAGAGACTAAGGAAGTCTATACTCTACATGGCTTTAGTCAATATGCAATTGTAGATCCTATAAAATTTTATAAAAAGTACATACCTGGCAATACAGAAAAGAAATGACATATGATGATAGACATGAAAACATGTGTGTCCTAAGAGATATAAAGTAATATAAAGGTGGTTAGATACAATAAGTAAAAAATCTTATCAAATTTATTAAAAAGTGGAAACATAATGTTCTACCTGTTGTAGAAAAGGTAAAGGACAATGCTGAAACTGAGGACAATTAAGAGTTCCATAAGGGCTGGGGCTGTAGCTCAGAGGCTGAGCGCTTGCCTAGCATGTGTGAGGCACTGGGTTTGATCCTTAGCACCACATAAAAATAAATAAGATAAAGGCAGTCTGTCCATCTACAACTCCAAAATATAAAAATAAAAAAAACTGAGTTACATAAAAAGTTGTCCATGTACAACTATACCATACTATATTCCACTTATATATAATTATATTTCATTAATTAAACATAATAGAAAAGGAAGATCCGTGGAGCTGAGCAAATGAATCATGGAGAGGAATTGAAGGAAAGTAAAGGTAAAACAACGGAGGGAAAGCAAATGAGACTCATCAAATTATGTTATGTGCATGTACAAATATGGCATAATGAATCCAACTATTATGTATAATTATAGTGCATCAATTTTAAAAAGTCAGCAGAGAATGCTGTTTTGAAAAATTTGCTTTTTTCAGCAGTGATGTGGAAAAAAAAAAAAAAAAACGAGGTACAAAGAGCTAGTGGACATGGGATAAATATAAAAGACAACAGAAATCCAAACTAGGAAAATAAATCTTTCTCTGAAAAAGAATCAGAAAAAATGACCTAGAAAAAACATGCAAAGTATTGTGAGAAAAATTCCAAATTAAAAGAATAAATTTAGTATATAGATTAAAATAACTCCATGAATTGTCAAATTGAACTAGAAGGGACTGAATATAAATCCAACCTACAAAAGTCTGAAAGTTCAACAGTGAAGAAGAAACTTGCAAACATATAGGATGAAGCAAAACAATAAATACAATGAAAGAAAGACCACCTGGGTTCCCAACTTTCCCACAACTATGAAGAAGAGACACCGCAGAGACTGCATTTGTAGTAGGACTTCCCAACAGGATCACAACATGGCCTAGCAGAGGAATCCAGCAGTGTATGGTGAATGCTTGGGACTTTTTGTAGCCTCAGGTGACTTCTGTGGGTCTGGGATTACTAGGAGTCCTCTCAGTTACCTCCAGGGCAGAGATGCTTTTCTCACCCTTCCAGTCACACCTGTCACTTATTCTTGACTGACAGGGTTGAAAGCTCAGAGGTTTCATAGGAACAGGTTGTGATTAGGAATTCTGAACCCAGTCAAGTTCCCATTCATGTGAGAAGAAGAAAAAGAAAGACTGAGAAGCCTTCATTGGATTTAGGTTAAGACCAAACAGGTAAGACATATTCAAGTTAACTGAGGACTAAACAAACACATATTTTAAAAAATAAATTTTTTTTCATGGCACTAAGATATCTGTAATTCGATGGTTTAAAATAAGTAAGGTTTACATACAGCAAAAAAGGAAAATATGAAGGGTAAAAGTGGAATAAGGAAGTTTGCAATTTTCTCATTTTACATAGAAGTATATAGAATACTATAGCCTAGATGTATTTTTGTGTCTCTTGGTACCTATTGTCAAATAGCTTTTCAATAGGATTCTAACAATTCTCTATTTAATCAGTGGTATAAAACAGTGCTCATTCCATCCCCAATTATGAAAAAAACAAAGGAAGCCCCACCAAATCTCTAATTTGTGAGATCTCATATGTATGTCTTTACATTTTAAAAAAATTATTGAATTTGAACATTCTCTTTACTCAAGGTATTTGTTTCTATTTTTGAATACTTACCAGTTGATTCTTTTGCATTTTATTAATTTGCAAATTTATGTATTTGTTGTAAATATTTCCAATCATATAATATTTACAATTTCTTCTGTGCTTTCTGTTTTTATTACGGAAATATGAACATTTAAAACAAATAGAATCATCCCTAAAACCCTCATATGTCCATTATCCAGACACATTTATTAAATTTTGCTACATTTGCTTTATCTTTTCACATGGTTAAAGTTTTAAGGGGAATCTAAGGAGAAGATGTCTTTTTATTCTTAACAAATTTCAATACAAAAGTCTAAAAATAGAAATCTGTTCTTCCATAATTTTAATACTATTGTGCTGCTATAACCATTGAGATAACTGTATTGGTATAGTATGCAGATTTTAATTCTTTTGTACCAGGGAGTGGAATAACTGAGTCATAGGTGGATTCATTCCTATTTTGGTTTTATGAGTCTCCACTCCCACTAACAATGTTATCAATGTACCTGTTAGGTGCAGGACAGGCTGAGTAAGCTGTCTGCAGGGCATGCCAAACAAAGTTAGCTGCAGAATGACCTGGCCACTCAAAACCTCTGTCTGGTTCTTTATCAACTATTTGCTTCAAGCCCAAATGCCCAAGCCCCCACTCAAGGCCAAACACTCAACCCCCCGCTCAAGGCTGAACACTTAACCCCCCTTGTGCTAACAAGGCAGCTTGCAGACCCAGAGACCCCATTAGATTTGGGCTATAAAAACTCCCTCCTGCAGGGCCCTTCTCTCTTGCTCTCTCTCTTGCTCTGTCTCTCTCTCTTGCTCTTGCTCTCTCTTTCTTCTCTCTCTCTCTCTCTCTCTCTCTCTCTCTCTCTCTCTCTCTTCTCCTTTGTTGCACTGCTGCAATAAAGATCTCTTGGTTGCTCTGAGTGTTGTGGTCACTATCCTTTCAGTACCTTTTCCCCACATCCTTGCCAGTTATATCTTTGATAATTGCCATTCTGAGTGGAGATGAAATCTTAGTGTAGATTTGATTTGTATTTCCCTGATTGCTAATGATGTTGAAAATTTTTTCATATATTTATTGACCACTTATGTTTTTGATTTTGAGAAATGTCTGTTTAGTTCTTTTGTTTTTATTGATTGGGTTATTTGTATTTTTGGTGTTAAGTTTTTTGAGTTCTTTATATATTGGATATTAATCCGATAGCAGAGGAGCAGCTGGGAAAGATTTTCTCCCATTTGGATTCCCTTTTTATGCTCTCAATTGTTTCCTTTGCTGTGCAGAAACTTTTTAATTTGATGGCATCCCACTTAATGATTCTTGGATTTATTTTTCAGGTTTTAGGGGTCTTGTTAAGGAAGTCAGTGCCAGCACCAATTCAATGGAGTGTTGATGGTATGTTTTTTTCTAGCAGTTGCAAGGTTTCTAATCTAATTCCTAAGTCTTGATCCATTTTGATTTGACTTTCGCAGGGTGAAAATAGGGATATAGTATGATTCTTCTACACATGGCCACCCACTTTTCCCAGCACCATTTGTTACAAAGCTGTCTTTTCTCCAGCATGTATATTTTGACACTTTTGTTAAGTATCAGATGACTGTAAGCATGTGAGGTTGTTCGCATTTCCTATTCTGTTCCTTTGATCTTCATGTTCTATTTTGTTGCCAGTAGTACTGCATTTTTGTTTTTGTTTTTGCCCCTTTTCATTTGTTTTTAGCTCATTTCCAGAGTGCTGTGTGGTGAAGGCCCAATGCAAGTCTTGTCTTTACTTGGAGGGTCTATTGCCAATTGATTCTTTTGTATTTTATTAATTTGCAAATTTATGTATTTGTCGTAAATATTTCCAATCATATAATATTTACACTTTCTTCTGTGCTTTCTATTTTTATTATGAAAATATGAACATTTAAAACAAATAGAATCATCCTTTAAACTACATAAGTGAGCATTCTTTTTTTTATTTTCTAAATTTTTATTTATTTATTTATTTTTATTGGTTGTTCACAACATTACAAAGCTCTTGACATATCATATTTCATACATTAGATTGAAGTGGGTTATGAACTCCCAAGTTTTACCCCAAATGCAGATTGCAGAATCACGTTGGTTACACATCCACAATTTTACATAATGCCCTATTAGTAACTGTTGTATTCTGCTACCTTTCCTATCCTCTACTATACCCCCTCCCCTCCCCTCCCATCTTCTCTCTCTACCCCATCTACTGTAATTCATTTCTCTCCTTGTTTATTTTCCCATTCCCCTCACAACCTCTTATATGTAATTTTCTATAGCAATGAGGGTCTCCCTTCATTTCCATGCAATTTCCCTTTTCTCTCCCTTTTCCTCCCATCTCATGACTCTGTTTAATGTTAATCTTTTCTTCCTGCTCTTCCTCCCTGCTCTTTTCCTTTGGCTCCCATTCATGGAGGAAAGCAAACTTGAAGGGCAGGAGAGTGTGGTTCAGGTGTTTATTACCCTGTTTTTTTTTTTTTTCCTACTGGGATACCTGGCTCTGCTTCTGTACCTAAGATGGTACCTCTCACATGTTGGTTCTCCCATTCAGTTATGGGTCTTGCTGAATTTTGTTTTTCATTCATTCTTTTCAGATGTTCCCCTTTTGATCTCCTGGAGATAATTGTTCACAGCTTCATGTACTTCACCGTCTCTTCTTTTAATATTTCTTAATCCTGCCCACAACTCAGTAAATCCTTCCTACATTATATATATATATATATATATATATATATATATATATATGTATATATATATATATATATACATATATACATATATATATATTTATATTTCAACACCTCTTTTCTGAATGGACCATTTTTCTCTTATGAGGACCTTAAATTATACAATTGGTTTCACGAATTATCCCCTCCACAGTCAAATTTTCCTCATTGTCTCAAAAATATTTTTGTTTAATTTTCATTTTAAAATCTCAAAGATTTTGCTTAATTCAGAATCTAAACCAGTTCTATATATTGTATTCAGTATTTGGGTCATAAATGTCTATCATTTAGTATAATTTAGTTCTCTTTACTTCATTATGTTTTCTTTCCTATCATTGGATTGTCATAAAAACGTGGCTAATTGTCCTGAACAGTATAATACCTTCTAAATATTTTCTGTGATTATATTTCAACTTCATATACAGTTAGATTTGTTTAAATATATTTTCAGTTTTTAATATTATAGTTTGTTAATTAATTTTTCATTATTAAATATGCAAAATGTTGGGCTGGGGATGTGGCTCAAGTGGTAACGTGCTCGCCTGGCATGTGCGGGGCGATGGGTTCCATCCTCAGTACCACATAAAAATAAAATAAAGATGTTGTGTCCACTGAAAACTGAAAAATAAATATTAAAAAATTCTCTCTCTCTCTTTAAAAAATTATGCAAAATGTATGCTTCTTAATTAATACTGTAGATCAAGGATATGTGTGTGTGTGTGTGTGTGTGTGTGTGTGTGTGTGTATGAAATCTTGCTTCCCTGTGTCTTTCTCCCCAGGTCTCCTGCCTTTCTGTACAGATAATTTTTCCCACAATTTTTTTTTTTTGCTTTTTTTCTTTATTTTTGGCACTGAGGATTAAATCAGGGCCTTGTATTGCTAAGCAGGCTGTCCACCACTGAGAGACATACCTAGCTTAACATTCCATTTGATAATCACCATTTATTAAAAGTTGACCTTTTCTCTTATGATATCATATGAATATCATATAATGAATTTCAAAATATATTCCCTATTCCTATTCTACTGGCTCATGCACTAACATCACATTGTTTAATTATAGAGAAATTATAATATGATTTACTATATGGTAGGGGAAGCTCCCTTCCATTGTGATATTTTCCAATTTTTTATATTGTTTAAATATAATTTTTTTCTTGCATTATGGGGGATTTAACCCATGGGTGTTCTTCCACTGAGTTACATCTTCATCCCTTTTTAATTTCAATTTTTAAATTTTGAGACAAGGTCTCACTTAAGATGTACAGGTTGGCCTTGGACTTGCAGTCCTCCTGCTTTGTCCTCCTGAGTCTCTGGGATTAAAGGTGTGTGCTACCATGCCTGGCTCCATACTGATTTTAAAACCCATTTTTAAACACCTTTTGGTATTTATGGTGGTATTAGAGATATGTCCACAGGTGCTTACTAATATTCACCTCAAGAGGAGGAGTTTATTCTTCTCTTGAATATGAGCTGAACTTTGAGATTCACCTGGCATATTTGATGGAATATGACTTTTGAGACTAGATTATGAAATGATTACTGAGTCACTTGCTCTGGGAGAAGCCAGCTGCCATATTATGAGGTAATCATAAGGAAATAGAAGACAGGTGCCACATTGAAAGGACACTCAGGAAACCCATGGAGAAGCCAATGCACAGGAACAAATAGTGAGAGAAGTGACTTCACTTTTTATTACTCCAAGTGGACAAGTCTCTCATTAACCTTTGTTCTTTCACCACCTGGGACCAAGGAATAAATGCTCGTTGAAAAAAAATCAGGAATTAAAAACTTAAATTAGTGAATTATTACTATTATTCAACATAGTTTTTATTCTTGCTTCACCTATGTAAAATTTTAATACCCACCTCTTTAGCTCTCCAAATGACGGTGTAGCTCAAACTACCAGTTAGATCACCAAGACCTACTGAGGTAATAGCTGAGGATGAACACAAATTCAAATGACTAATGAAAAAGAGTGAGGATGAGTACCAGTTGCAACAGGTTGTCACAGTCCCTTCCCTTTTCTAAAACTCTTATCAGGAAAAGAAACCTGTGGGAATTAAGGAAGAGTTGCTCCCTGACCTGTGCTGGAAAGTATATCCATGTAGCAAAAGAGATGGACTGTGGCAACTGAAAGATTGCATCTCATTGACACATTTAGGAGAATAACTCAAATTCATTCTTGCAATGGTGTCAAGTCAATGATTTCCATTGGCTGCTCCTAGTCAATAACTGAGTCCAGCAGAAGAACCAAGGCAGATCCATTCCTGGAAGACAGAACACTGCAGTAATGAAAACTTTGGTTTTGAAAATCCCTGATAATCTTGCTTAATTTTCTCTAGAATTCCACTGCAGTTTCATATTTACCCACTCATTTTTTTTCTTTATTTTCTTCCTTCTTCACTTACGGTTGGACCTATATTATTGTCTCATGAACCTTCTAGATTCTGCTGGCTCCTTCACTATTTTCTGACATGGAAATTTTCCTACATAAATATATTTCTTGCGTTTCTATTCCTTTGTTGACATTTGTTTCTTGGAATTCCCATTTCTTCTTTAGGTTCCAAGGTTTGGTTTATGATGATTTGTAACATTAATATTAGCTGCTAGTTGACTTTCTTCCTTTTTCCTTTACCTCTTGCATTCTCTAATATGTTCACTATTTTATTTGATAAGTTCATAATGTGAAAGAATGGTCAGCAAACATTTTCCTTGCAAGGATCTGATATTAAATGTTTTAGGCTTGGGGGTCTATAGAGTCTCTGTCCCAACTTCTCAGTTCCACCACTGCTGTACAAAAGCAGCCACAGTCAATATGTAAATTTTTTTATTGGTTGTTCAAAACATTACATAACTCATGACATATCATCTTTCATACACTTGATTCAAGTGGGTTATGAACTCCCATTTTTACCCCAAATACAAGTTGCAGAATCACATTGGTTGCACATCCACCTTTTTCCTTAATGCCATATTAGTGACTGTTGTATTCTGCTACCTTTCCTATCCCCTACTATCCCTCCTCCCCTTCCCTCCCATCTTCCCTCTCTACCCCATCAGCTGTTGTTGAATTCTCTCCCTTGTTTTTTTCCCCCCTTTCCCCTCACCATCTCTTATATGTAATTATGTGTAACAAGGAGAGAGAAGGGAAACTGTATGGAAATGGAAGGAGACCCTCATTGTTACAAATATGTAAAATTAATGGGCCTGGCTGTGTTACAAAAGCAGTAGTTATGCAAGCATTCAGTAGGCTGGATTTGGCCCATTGACAATTTCAGGTCTAAAACACACTTGTATTTTGATTTTTCATTATGTAGGCCATCCCTTCTATTTTCAGCTTCTATTTGTTGAAGAAACCAGTTATATATATTTATTTTTATTTTTCAGTAAATTCCTACATCTTCTCTATTCTTTTCATTTTGCTTTTTTAAAATTATCTTACATTGTTAAAGCAAGTACTTCACACTTTATTTTGTCTGTTTTAATTTATTTTAAAGCTCAAGTTCTATTGCTCTATTAAATTCTTATCCCTGTCTTATACCACAGCTCTTAAATCAATTTTGATTCATCTGTAACTCATTTTTTAGTGTATTTTTCAGGAAATAATATTAGAGAGTTTTTAACAATAACTGTTTTATCTTTCATTTTTGTAGTTGGACAGTTTGGCTAAATATAAAATCCTCATATCACATTTTATTTTCCTAGTTATCTTTAAACTATTGCTTTTTACCCCCCATAACGTAATATTGCTGTCAAAAATCTGTTATCAATCTGTCTTTCTTTTCCTTATCATTAATGTAGACTTTCAGGCTAGATTTTTCAATATTATTTTTCATCTTTAAATTCTCATCAATCATTTTGGATTATAATCTATGTTGCCTTTGATTTGTCTTTAAAATATAGATTTAAATACTCTAAAAGTTTTATTGTCTTCTTAGACTACAGTTTTAGCTATTTGCTCTATCTCTTTGGTTTATCTTTTGGGGATCCAATCATATTTTTTATCTAATTAGTATGGATTTTCTTTCTTTTTTAAAAAAATCCTGTAAATTTCTTTTTTAAAAAAATTTGCTTAAATTCTTATAATTTTTCTTTTCATTTTCATGTTATTTATATTTAACTTTAATTTTTGAATTTTTTTCTTAAAATCTATTAGTTGAATAGATCTTAAGATTTATTGTTAGAATAGGCTTTTTGGTATCTAGCCATATATTTTCTGAACTTTTCTATTAAGATGTGTACTATTTTCAAAGCTACGATTGCTTTTTCAACTTATTTAGCTCAATTTCATGTACTTTGTTGGCAAATTTTCCTAGTGTGTTCTCTGTCCGTTAATATGTCAATAGGGTCATTTTCATCATATTTTTTTCCTCAATGAAAATGTTACATGGTTGAGATCATACTGCTTTTTTTCTTTTCTCTATTTCAATATTGTGAATTTTCTTAGGCTGTAAGAATGGTTTTGCTGTGGAGCGCTCCTTGAATTCAGTTTCCTTTCTGTTTTTTAGATAAAATACTGAAAATATGGCCTTTTTATAGCTGATTTTCCTCCTTTGAAAGCTAAGTCGAGACCAGGAAGAGGTTTTTTTCCTTCAACACCATGCTGCATCCCAAACTACTCAGGCCCTGCATTCAGCAACAAAGCTCTGGACTTCACTTTTGTACTACTTCTCAGGATTCATGTCCTTTGGGTGCCTCCAACATTGCATCCTCTTTCCATTTACAGAGTTTTCCTTTTCTGCTCATTTTAGTATCTGTTGCCAGTTGTGTTCCTTGAGAGTAATGCTCTGTTGTTATAAAAAGTGAGAATTTGTTCTATATTTCTCAAGGGCTTACATTGATATAGGTCTATTTGGTCTTCTCACATTCATAAACCACATTTGTTCCCAGTGAAACATACCCTGTAAGCATATTTGGGCTGTTCTCAAATTTTTTCATTTAGAGGTCATCTCTTTTTGATTGAGATTATTTGGAGGAAACCATGGTTTCCATAGCTTGCAAGAGAAGTGTGTCTTCCCCAACATTCCCTCCAGGGCTCTGTTCTATACACATTATGAGAAGCTTGGTGGTCTGGCCACATTCTTACTTTCTCTGAAGTTTATGTTTCCCAGTTTTGTTAAGGATGTTGTTCATGGTTTCGTTTTGTTTTTTCTCCTTTACCATTTAAGGTTTATTAATTGGATGAATCTCTGAAGTATTTAAAGAAGTATACAGCTGCTGTTATCACACTGCCAGGACTGATCAGTCTGATATCAATACACTTCACTTTTGTTTATGTAGTGAAATCTATCAGTACTTACATCACTGGTTTGTTTAGAAATGTGAAAATAAATACATATTGATATTTCACTTTTAGCTCATGTATTAGTATTTTTGGAATCTGATATTGATTGTTGACTTTCTTCTACTACTCAGAGGGCAATGTGAGAGCCCATGATCATGTCTCATTAATTACCATGATTTCACACCTGGGCATCTATCAATAAATACTTGTTGTACAAACGTGAATAAAATTTGAATTAATGAATTCTTGTGATTCAGTACACTATATTCCTGGTGCGCCAATGTAACATATAATACTCATCTCTTCTCCCCTCCAGATTCCTATGCCACTTTTTTGCTTTTATTTTCTCATTACCAAGCCTCATTACTCTTTCTTTCCTCTCTCTCCTTTATTTTTCTACTCCATCTTTCTCCTCAACAACAAAAAAATGTAATTTTTTTTCTTTTTGCATTGCAGCTATATAAATTAGTTCCTAGAATAGTAAATGACATAGCATATAGATTCAACAAATACTTATTGAATGAATGAATAAATTGTAGGGGTGATTTTCTTCTTTGGGAATGAACTTGTGTGATCTTCTTCTTACAAATGTGAGGTCATTTCAGCTGTCATGAAGCTTCTAATTTTTCAGAAATATTTTTGAAATTAAGAAAAAAGAAAAAAAACCCTAAGGTCATGTATTTATTGTTAGTAGATCTAACAGACCATAGCTTATTAATTGAAAACAAAATTTTTATCATTCAAGAAGTATTACATTCCTTTTAACAAATACTGTACATTTAAAAACAAAGATGTGCCCTTTTTTCTCCCCATGTAGTGTTTACTGTTGTGTTTGGAAAGTGATTGGCTATGACAGTTATTTTATTTTATTTCATTTTTTGCACTCAGGTATTTTATTAAATGCTTCACTTGAGTGAATATGTCATAAGCATGGTAAAAGGTTTCTACATTATGATAAAGTACATATACTTGGTTTTAGCATGTAATACCCATCCAGAGCATGTTGTTTTTTTCTCAAATACAGCTGTACCTACAAATTCTTTGAGGCTGATATTGTGTTTTAATCACTTTTATATCTCTGGCAGATGGTATGGTACATGAAATATGGTATGTACTTAATAAAAGTTTATGAAAAAATTAGTTTCCATTATGGATCTTTGATACCACCCATACTTGTATGAATTGAAGTCATTGATTTAGTCGATCTCTTTATTCAGGTGAATAAAATGTTGTAAAGATACACTAATTGTGGTGGCCAAGAAAATACAGCTATGTGATCTCCTGTTGGGGGAACATATTTTATAGTAGTCCCAGCAGCTGCCCTCTCTGGATCCATCAGACCATACTGTATGGATTAGCTAATGACTCAGGCAATGACTAAGCAAAGTGTAGGCACTAAGGCAGCCCCTCCTTATGGGACTTCTTAGGTAGGTAAAGTTTTAAGGGTAACTTTAAGACTCCCATCAATTGGCTGGGGATATAGCTCAGTCCATAGAATGCTTGCCTCACATGCACAAGGCCTTGGGTATCCCCAGCACCACACACACACACACACACACACGACTCCCATCAACCTGGTTGAAACTTTATTTGAACTCTGCTGCAGATGGAAATTCCTCCTACGCAACCATACATTTCCTCTTTCTTTTTGGAAGTGTCAGACTGCTCCATGTTTACTCTCCAATAACTCTCTTGCATATCAAATACCAACTCACAGTGCATCTGAAATAACACACTAATGCTCACTGTTTCTTTCCTCTTCAAGTGTTTATGTAGGTCAACACAAATGTATAATACAATGAAAACATGGTGCATATATTAGTATTTTACTTAGATCCATTGTTACCAGGTTTACATCTTACATTAAATAATCACAGAGGAAAACCATGTAGAAAGGTAACATCTGTGTCTAAATCATCCCTGAGGCCAGTGTGCCACCTCTGATGAAAATATTGCTACCTAGGCAACAATTATCAGCCCACCTATCCGGTAAGTTTCTATTGCTGGGGTTTGGTCATAGGAATTTCTCAGCTATTTGAAGGTGAAATTGAAAGGGCATAAGCTTTAGAATCAGAAAGACTTGAGCTCAAATTTGAGTTCACAGGAGGTTATGTACATGACAGGAACCCTGAGGCTTTATGGAGTCAACAGTAAAATAATTAATTCATTTAACCAAATGTACTTTTCCAGGTCTTAGGTTATGAAACCAACCATCTGATGATCTAGTCTAAAGTATAATGCTCCATTTGATAGATGTTCTTATAAATTATTTTCTTTTAATTTATTTTTAGTTGTAGTTGGACACAATACCTTTATTTTATTTATTTATTTTTATTTGGTGCTAAGGATCAAACTCAGGGCCTTGCGCATGCTAGGTGAGCACTGTACTGCTGAGCCACAACCTCAGCTGCTCTTATAAATTATTGATGAAATTACTTGGAAGTAATATGACTTAGTGTCATATTGATTTTTCTAGTATGTCAAATTAAAAAATCTTAAAATTCAGAATAATTTTTTTCTCATTTGTTTAATTTGGCATCATTTACATAAGAAGGAAACAAGCTCATATAAAAACTAACTTCATAAAACCCTTTAATTTTATAGATCAAACTTTTGAAAGTTTTACAAAGATAAGCACCAGTGAATAGGAACTTCACAGTCTTCTTTATTTTTGTGTCTCACCCTCTGAGGGCCTCCATCAGTGTTTCTCATTTTGGAGTGAGGGGAGCTTTGGATATGATGGAGTTCATTTAGGTGGGAGGAGTGAACTATAGACCCAACAGGAGAGAAATGCTCAGCTATGGGTGATCATTCTCTTGGGACACAGTCCTGGGTGGCAGCCTATGGAGTCTGATATATCATTCAGATATGACCTCCCCTTTATACCAGGAAGGAAATGCTGACCCACCTGCTGTAGGAAGTGATCAGAGTGACCAGAGTCAGGCTGAGGTGGAGGCGTGGACTTCTGCTCCGAAAGGTGGCATTATTGATATGATTCTATTTTAGGAAATTGAGACAAGTATTCCAAAGGAGAAAAGCCTATTTATTTTACCACTCTGACTTCTCTATACCCAGGTTTTGTTGCTTAATTTTGAGTAAGAAGCCATGTTATTCTTTGTATAGGAAGCATGTTAAACATAAAAAGGAAGTGGGGTGAGATATTAATATTTAAGAGAAAGATAGGAAGCATAGCACAAAGCTTTGTTAAGCCCAGGACAATGCTTAGATTCGGAGGCTACCATCTTTTCTTCCACCCTTAGTAGAGAGTCATCTTCTTTCTCTCCCCCGAGTTACTTAATTGATTTGAAATTCATCAGTCATGCGTTTTCTGTGCTGGTCTAATTCAATAACGTGTGTTAGTTGTTGCGACTTCTCTCCAGTTTTCCACTGCTGTTCAATCTATGTTATTCCCACTACTCCCTTCTGTTTGATCACTGCCAACTCTCCTCTGATTGTAATTTTCCTGCTGATGAAATTAACCTTTTATCCCAAACAATCTGTGTTTCCAGTGACAACCGATCAGCTTCTTTTATTTACTCACCAGCTGTTTTTATTTTTTTCCCTCCTACCTTGTAGAGCTGACAGTAAGAATTTCTGTGTATAATGGAATTGATTGTATGACATACACTCCTGTAAAACTGTGGCTATGATTTGGGCATCATGCACAGGACACAGGAGGTGTATCTGTATTCTATATTTTGCACCAAAAAATCTAGATTATGTTGCAGGGTAATGATAGGAGCTGAGTTAATTTGGAAGAAGTTAGAAGAAGAAAACAAAGCTGTGAAATTCTAGTGTTATTGATGAAAATTGGTATTTTCTACCCTTACTAGAATGATGCTCATTTTTCTTTTAATACAGGTAACAGAAATGGAATTGCCTATGGCAACCTCCTCTCCCCTCACACCTTCAACATTTAAACATCCTGTGCTAAGGAAATGGATGACAGAGCCTGTTACTCAACACAGACACAGAAAAGACTGCATTTCATAGCATAAATAGGCTCTTTTCCATCACAGATCTGCCTCTCCAACATTTTAAAGATATGCCGATTCATTTTTTATGGTGCTCTTATCTGGTATTCACCTTCAAAATACAAACTCTCTTGTTATAGGTTTCCCAAGGAAAGTAGAAAGAATGGCCCAGGAGAATGGGTTAGATGGCTTTCCTATGTAGTAGGAGCCAGCCTGCTGTTGGAGTTTTGGCTGCAATATGGTAAAGTCTGCTTGCTTTCAATTATTCAAACCCATTTATATTTTTCATGCCAAGTTGGATAGGTTTATATTTCTATTTTTTTTTCAATTCTGAAATGAGACTCTTTGGATGAATTATACCATCCCTGGACTATTCCAGGGAAAAGTAAATTCTAAAGCCTCTTGAGGAGTTGCTCTACTCTAAAGCAAGGAACAGCTGTTCCTTACCAGGTAACTTCTCTTTTTGCCACTTAACTTTCTGTAGCCTGGGCTGGGGGATCTCACTCCATGACACTATATTCTGTTGATTTTCTTTGAGCAAGAACAGTAGTACCTAAAGCAAATTCCCTTCCAAAGAAGTAATTTCATGGGTCACAATCTGATAACTAAGAAAACATTAAAAAAAGAAAAAAAGTCAGGAATTGATTAGCCAATTTAGACCCTGGCAGGCTGAATCTACCTAGACTACTGTTCCATATGTATTCACTGCACAAACCAGTACAGTGATAGTCCATGTTGTTATTTATTTATTTTTACCCTGAAGCACTAGCACTGATTGCAACAACTGAGTGACTTGGTTGGCAGGGTGAACTGTGAAACAGCAAAGACTATGTCAGGTTGGTCATGTGGATAATACTGAATAGCAGCATATAGTTCCTGCCTGTGGCTATGGCAGCAGAGCTATCTAGAGACTTTTTTTCCTCCCATTGATTTTTTTTTTAATTTCTATGAAACCCAGATTGGGACCTGGAAGGTTTGGAATGATGCCAGGCTCCTGTTGAGTCAAGAAGAAAAGGCTGAGAATAGGAAGTATATTGACCCAATTTATTGGACAGAGTGGAATGGAGATTACAGAACGAGTTGCAGAGGTGTTGCTCTGTGGAAGCTTTTTAGAACAAGAGATTTGGGACAATGAACTACCAATGGAACTGGTGGTCAGGGTCTAAGGAAGCCTCTACAAACTCCTTTGATAAAACCTGTTCTATAGTAGTCCCTCCCCATTTTGTTGTTGTTGATGGCTAGGCAGAATAAAAATGCAGCATTCTGATTTAATTTTTTTTGTGCCTTTATTTGCTAATGATTATTGGAAATAGTGGAATTTCCACTATTGTTGTCTTTGAATGAAATGACTTCAGGAAGCAAAATTAATTGGTTCATTCTTTGTTTGTGTAAGTAATAGTTCCACATAAAAATTAAATAAAGGACCTTGGAATATGTTCTCTCTTCCTAATTATGTCATAACTGCCTTAAAATTAGTATAACAGACAGAAAATGCTTCTTTTTTTTTCTTTTGGTACCACAGATTGAACCCAGGAGGGCTTAACCACTGAACCACATCCCCAGACCTTTATTTTTAAAAATATTTTTAGAGATAGGGTCTCTCTGAATTGCTGATCCTCGCTTTGAAATCACGATCCTCCTGCCTCAGCCTCCCAAACCCCTAGGATTACAGGCATTCACCACCATGCCCAGCTTATAAAATGCTTCTTAATCTGAATTGTAAACATAAAAAGCTTTGTAAATGAATATATTTCTTAATATGTTAAATAGGTGTGTCTAAAACACCTTTTCTCTGTCTCTCAATCATCTACAAACTATCTACACACACAATTAGTAAGTTTATTAATCCATATCAATTTTCCTAGAAAACTCACATAGAGGACATTTGGTTAGATCTTTCCTGGGTAGCAAAATGCATGCAGGGAAACTTTGACAAAAGCATAGATATTAAGAAATATTTTGGAAATGCTTAGAAAAGAGACCAGTAATCACTGAGAACATGCATGCACATTTAGGAAGAATGAGTCATGGGAATAATAGCATATATATATATATATATGTATATATATATATATATACATATATATATATATATATATATATATATATATATATATACTTCTTTATTACTTATAGTGGGATGGACAATTTATATACTAGTTGTGCATGGTATTTGATCCAATGATTCTAGATAACCTTTTGAGCACAAAGTACCAAAGGGATATGACAAAAAGTGTAGCTGGTTGAATTATCTGATTTAATGTACTAATAATGATTAGAAGAGGATGCATAAACTGGAGGGGACATAGAGAGACATCTAATTAGGCACTCTTTCCTTGTTTTAATCCAGTTAGATATTTTAAGCAATAAGCTCAATGCTTATCAATTTCTTGAGGGATTCAAAACTAATATGCTAGAGAAAATTAGTAATTTTAGTAATCTTAGCAAGACCTCTACAAGGAAAAATGTGATTGAAATCAATAGGATTAAACTAACAGAGATGGTGTAAAATTTTACACTTAGGGGGAAAAAAACAATTGCATGAGGACAGGCTTCAGGAGGGCTGCTTGCCATCTGAAAAAAACCTGCTGGTTTTACCTAATGGAATTTTTTTGGGGGGGGGGGGCTGGGTGGGTACCAAGGATCGAACTCAGGCCAACTTGACCACTGAGCCACAACTTAAGCCCTATTTTGTATTTTATTTAGAGACAGGTTTAACTGAGTTGTTTAGCGCCTTGCTTTTGCTGAGGCTGGCTTTGAACACGTGATCCTTCTGTCTCAGCCTCCAGAGCCACTACCTAATGGGATTTTAGTATGAACAGTGTGTTGTGTCTGCTAGAGGTGCCAATGCAGACACTGAGCTGGTGGGCAGCTCAGGGAGGCTTCCACACAATACTCAACTACATGCTGCTGGAATATGGTCTAAGGTCACTTTGTCTCCATCACAGGGGCACAGGTAAGTTAGAAATTATTCTAAGACGTACAAAGTGAATTAGGAGAGTTGTACAAGTCTTCCAATGTGTATTTGCTCATTTAATACTCACAATGTGTTTTATATATCTTCCGTTGCCAATCTCGTCTTTTATAATTGCTCTTTATTTAATTGCTGTCACAGGCCTTTGACACATAGTTCTTACATTTACCGTCATGTGTCGCCTAATGATGGGGACAGTTTCTGTGAAATGAGTCATTAGCCAATTTCATTGCTGTGTGAACACAATAGAGTGTATTTACACAAACCTAGAGGGTAAAGTTCAATCACCCAATGTGGCCTAGTGATGCTATCAAAACATGGGGTCAACATGACTGTACAAGACTGGTGCATGGGACACTGTTATGTGGCAAAGCTTTTTTTCTTTCTGTCTTTTTTTAAAACAAGTTAATAAAGATAAAAATACGTTAAGTACATAAACTAGTGGCAGTTTATTATATTATCAAGTATTATCTTTTCCTTTTTTAAAAAGGAAAAGAATATGAAATATCTTTTGCACTAACAACACACACACACACACACACACACACACACACACACACATGCACTATGCTTTCATTTAGCTGGCAGCACAATAGGTCCTTAGCACCAGCATCGCTACAAGCGTGTGAGTAACGTGTTGCTCTCTGATGTTAGGATAACTGAGATGTCATTAGGTGATAGGCATTTTTAGCTTCCTTATTCTTAGTGGGACCGCCTTCATATATGTGGTTGGTTATTGACAGACACATCTGTATTCAGAACATTTCTGTTATTTCACAGATAAGGAACCTGAAAAATAAAAATCTAATGACTCATTCAAGGTCACAAAATATTTAATGACAATCTGGAAATTAAATCTTATTTCAGTAGTTCCCTTCTTAAATCACTGTGTGAGGAAAGAAAGTGGAAGTTTACTCATTTCCGTGGCTATTTTAGAGCAAAGTCAGGGCTATACTCTCACGGTGCTGTATCTTCTGACCCAAACTACCTTTCCCGGTGATTCCAGTATTCCAGTTGAGCTAGACAGATATTCTGCATCATCTCAGCCCCTACTTTTTGCTGATGCTAATTGCTTTACCTGGAAATGCTTCTTTCCTTTGCTGTCCTTCTCAACTCTAACTTCAAAGTGACTTCCTTTCTGAGTCCTTCCTGATTCCGGAAGACAAATGGAACAATCACTGCTTTAGATTTTCAAGGGTGTGTGTGTGTGTGTTTTTAAAGGAAAAGAATATGAAAAATCTTTTGCAACTAACAACATTACGTCTTTCAACTCTACTTAGTAGGAAATTTCCTACTTAGTAGGAAATTCCCACCAACAATGTCTTCGCCTTGCTTCTCAGAGAACTCAGCTTAGGTTTTAGACTCATGCCTGTTAGTGGTTCAATACATATTTCTTGGGTGAATAAGGTTGGGAAGTCTAAGGAAGGAATATCACAAATGACTCAGTTGGATGAGATATCTATTGATATACAGGTGGGCATCTAACAAGTTGATTGGGAATCTAATAAATATATACAGGAAAAGTGGGATCAGGAATTTATTCAATATTTCGTATTTCAATGGAATTGTCTTCTAAGAGAATGGCATTTCATTTCCCTTAGGCTAACATACTTGGATTATTTAGAAGCAGAATGAGTCCAAAAAGGAAGTCTAGAATTTTCTTTTCTCACACAGTGATTAAAGAAGGGAACCCCTGAAATAAGACTTAATTTCCAGATTGTCATTAAATATTTTTGTGACCTTGAATGAGTCATTAGATTTTTATTCTTCTGGTTCCTTATCTGTGAAATAAAAGAAATGTTCCGAATATTGATGTGCCAGTCAATAACTATCCACATATATGAAGGCAGTCCCACCAAGAAAAACGAAGCTAAAAATGCCTATCGCTTACAAAGTGGTGAATTTCTGGGATTTTATTTATATTAGTAAGAAAGTCAGGTGTGCTGGGAGAAATAACAGATTTCCAAGTACGAACATGGTGAGATATAGGTGTAGAAACCAAATCTCAAACTTGGCTATGAAACCAAATGGGAAAGACACCTTTGCACATGCAAACTCAAGATGGAAACAGAATTAAAGAACTATGATTGCCAACCATGCAAGAGATTTTCATATGATCCCAGAATAATAGTAGGTAGGAACACAAGTTATGAGAACAATGCTTTGTGTGTCTGATTCTCATCTCTACTTTATGACTGTGTATAACCTAAATAGTTTCTCATAAATTCCTCAGCTATATTATTGAAATAATAATTTGTACTAACTTCACATGGTTATTGCAAGAGCTAAATTATTGTATGTATATTACCTGGACATAGAATATATTATATTATACATAAATAAAATCCACACAACCATTAATTTATCACACCATTATCTGTGTTTTGAATGACATATTTTTGGTAGTAAGTTGTGAATGATAGGTTTAGGTTCAAAATACTTGTAATTGACTTTTTGGACTCTATTGTGATTTGGCTGGTTGCTAGCTTTGTGATCTCAAGCAAATAAGCAAAACCCTGTCTCAGATATTTTACCCATAAAATGGGTTATAAGTTTTCATAGATAGCCTTCAGTAGTGTCCTGAGAACTAAAAAAAGGCAATGCTTGGAGAAATGCTTTGTCATTTCTGCAATATTATAGAACTTTTATTACATTTAATCATCCAGCAGAAAACTTTTGAGCCACTTGCATGAATTCAGATGGCTGAAGAATGGGGAGGAACCTAATATTCCTGGAGAGGTTGGGGTAGCTTCCTGGTGGTCTCTCAAGGCCGTCTGCATTAACATGACTCTGGGTGGGTTTCCCATCCTTTTTCTAGTGTCAATTCAGAGATGGGGAATTCATTTCCCCAGCCCATGATTATATTATCAAAGCTCCTAAAAACCAGAATACCAATTTATTATTCTACAGTCAGAAAAAACACCTGCTATGCAAGCTGGAATAAGCAAGCAGCTATGCTTTTATAGATTTACCTTTTTTCCCCTCATAGACAGAACACATGGGAAGCCAAGCTATATATAGTGGATGTGTATATCATCACAAAGAGTGGCTGCAAAGGAGTGACAACGTTAGAAAACTCTTGATTAACACTACGTCTTTTCAGGGGTGTTCTTGTTTGGTGCTTACAATGTCTGCCTTCTACATTCATTGTTTTTGCTAACATGGCTGACTAATCTTTTTTTTTTTTCTGAAGAATGCTTACTAAGTTGAGGTAATGGAAAATAAAAAAAAATCACCTTCCTCCACCTCTACTTTCTTGTAAAAGAGAGAACAGCATTATAGAGTCAAAGGCAGACTGTCCTTATTTTATTCCTCCTCCCCAGGAAGAAAATCACCTTCAGGAGGATTCAGCGAGGGCTGGGCAGAAGGGAGAGAGTGGGCAGAGGTTAATGCTTGGAGTGGAGGAATTCTGGGAGTCCTCTGCCTTGCATATAAGGGGACCATCAGATGGATGTGCAGGGTGCATGTTGAATACCTAAAATAGGGTCTTTACAGCTTTGTGAAGGAATAGAAGGACTTGGGTGTGTGATACATCAGTGATAAAGGACCAAATATTAAGAGTTGTGACTTAAGACTGTCAGTGAAAGATTTCTTTGCTTGGGTTTAGCATGGGAAGAGAAGTTACCATATAGGCTCAGAGAGTATTGATACTGTACTAAGTAAACTGAGGATCAGGGAGTACCCCAATATTTCATTCTTCATAAAATCCTTTGGAGTCTTGAATAGCATTAAGGAGGTTAAGAGGGGCTTTTACTCATAGCAAATTATTGAAAACCTATTCTCAGCCCATCAGATGTATGTCTAGAGGCGCAGAGTTGATTGATCCAATTTTGCAAACTAAAAAGATGCCTTCATTTTTATTTTATGATGATTTAAAATCTTAATCTAAGAGGGAAGCATTTATCTTATTTTCCAATTCAGGAGAAATCTTGTTGAATGCAAATTCTGAAAACATAAAAGGAAAATACTCAGTCCTGCCATCCTAGAAGCATTGTTTTGTTTAGGGAAGACATACCAGTAGATATATCATCAAGGAATGCCATATTGTTATAGTTAAATATATTCACAAAAATAAGTATGGGATACATGGGAATATTCATATTTCAGAACTGGGTAGGAAGAGGACAGTGGCATTTTAGAGGAGATACTCCAACCCTTCTAAAGACAAGGAAACTGTCACAAAAACATTTTGAAAGAGGCTATATGTTCCTGCTTCTGAAGAAGGCATGTGAGCTAGTGTTGCAAAGAAAAGGAAATGATTACTAGTGGAAGGAGTCTTCATGTAAAAGTTCTTGTGGCTTTGAGACAGTGCAGAGTTTTGAAGTGCCTAATTTAAATGAAGAAATTCTCTACCCATAGAAATGAACATGCACCTTCTTTTTCTATTTCTTGAAATAGCTTGAAAAGTATTGGTATTAATTCTTCTTTGAAGGTTTTGTAGAACTCCGCTGTATAGCCATCTGGTCCAGGGCTTTTCTTAGTTGGTAGTCTTTTGATGGCTTCTTCTATTTCTTCTTTTGTTATTGGTCTGTTTAAATTGTGTGTGTCTTCCTGTCTCAATCTGGGCAAATCATATGCCTTAAGAAATTTATCGATATCTTCATTATCTTCTATTTTATTGGAATATAGGGTTTCAAAATACTTTCTAATTATCTTCTGTATTTCTGTAGTATCTGTTGTGATATTGCCTTTTTCATCCCGTATGTTGGTAATTTGAATTCTCTCTCTTCTTCTCTTCGTTTGTCTCTAAGAATTTTTTCATCTCCTCCTTTATGTCTTCTGTAACCCATTGATCATTCAGTAACATATTGTTCATTTTCCATGTGATGTAGGATTTTTCCTTCCTTCTTTTATCATTGATTTCCAATTTCATTCCATTGTGATCAGATATGGTGCATGGTATTATCTCCACGCCTTTATACTTACTAAGAGTTGCCTTGTGGCATAATATATGGTCTATCTTTGAGTAGGATCCATGTGCTGCTGAGAAGAATGTGTATCCACTTGATGATGGTTGATATATTCTATATATGTCGGTTAAGTCTAGGTTATTGATTGTGCTGTTGAGTTCTATAGTTTCTTTATTCAAGCTATTTCAAGAAATAGAAAAAGAAGGAGCTCTTCCAAATTCATTCTATGAGGCCAACATCACTTTGATCCCAAAACCAGACAAAGATACTTCAAAGAAAGAAAACTACAGACCAATATCTCTAATGAACTTGGATGCAAAAATTCTCAATAAAATTCTGGCGAATCGAATACAAAAACATATCAGAAAACTTGTGCACCATGATCAAGTAGGATTCATTCCTGGGATGCAAGGATGGTTCAATATACGGAAATCAATAAATGCTATTCACCACATCAATAGACTTAAAGACAAGAACCACATGATCATCTCGATGGATGCAGAAAAAGCATTTGACAAAGCACAGCATCCCTTTATGTTCAAAACACTAGAAAAACTAGGGATAACAGGAACTTACCTCAACATTGTAAAAGCTGTATATGCTAAACCTCAGGCTAGCATCATCCTAAATGGAGAAAAACTGAAGGCATTTCCTCTAAAATCTGGAACAAGACAGGGATGCCCTCTATCACCACTTCTATTCAATTTAGTTCTCGAAGTACTAGCCAGAGCAATTAGACAGACAAAAGAAATTAAAGGCATAAAAATAGGAAAAGAAGAAATTAAACTATCGCTATTTGCGGATGACATGATAATATACTTAACAGACCCAAAAGAGTCTACAAAGAAGCTGCTAGAGTTAATAAATGAATTCAGCAAAGTGGCAGGGTATAAAATCAACATGCATAAATCAAAGGCATTCCTGTATATCAGCAACAAAACCTCTGAAATGGAAATAAGGAAAACCACTCCATTCACAATATCCTCAAAGAAAATAAGATACTTGGGAATCAACCTAACAAAAGAGGTGAAAGATTTATACAATGAAAACTACAGAACCATAAAGAGAGAGATAGAAGAAGATCTCAGAAGATGGAAAAATGTACCCTGTTCATGGATAGGCAGAACTAACATCGTCAAAATGGCGATATTACCCAAACTTCTCTACAGGTTTAATGCGATGCCAATCAAAATCCCAATGGCATTTCTTGTAGAAATAGACAAAGCAATCATGAAATTCATATGGAAAAACAAAAGACCCAGAATAGCAAAAGCAATTCTAAGCAGGAAGTGTGAATCTGGAGGCATAGCGATACCAGAGGTCAAACTGTACTACAAAGCAATAGTAACAAAAACAGCATGGTACTGGTACCAAAACAGGTGGGTAGACCAATGGTACAGAATAGAAGATACAGAGACTAATCCACAAAGTTACAACTATCTTATATTTGATAAAGGGGCTAAAAGCATGCAATGGAGGAAGGATAGCATTTTCAACAAATGGTGCTGGGAAAATTGGAAATCCATATGCAACAAAATGAAATTGAATCCCTTTCTCTCGCCATCCACAAAAATTAACTCAAAATGGATCAGGGAGCTAGGTATCAAATCAGAGACACTGCGTCTGATAGAAGAAAAAGTTGGCTACGATCTACAAATTGTGGGGTCAGGCTCCAAATTCCTTAATAGGACACCCATAGCCCAAGAGTTAAAAACAAGAATAAACAAATGGGACTTACTTAAACTAAAAAGTTTTTTCTCAGCAAGAGAAACAATAAAAGAGGTAAATAGAGAGCCTACATCCTGGGAACAAATCTTTACCCCCCACACCTCCGATAGAGCCCTAATATCCAGAATGTACAAAGAACTCAAAAAATTAAACAATAACATAACAAATAACCCAATTAACAAATGGGCCAAGGACCTCAACAGACACTTCTCAGAGGAGGACATACAATCAATCAACAAGTACATGAAAAAATGCTCACCATCTCTAGCAATCAGAGAAATGCAAATCAAAACCACCCTAAGATACCATCTCACTCCAGTAAGATTGGCAGCCATTATGAAGTCAAACAACAACAAGTGTTGGCGGGGATGTGGGGAAAAGGGTACACTTGTACACTGCTGGTGGGACTGCAAAATGGTGAGGCCAATTTGGAAAGCAGTATGGAGATTCCTGGGAAAGCTGGGAATGGAACCACCATTTGACCCAGCTATCGCACTTCTCGGACTATTCCCTGAGGACCTTAAAAGAGCGCACTATAGGGATACGGCTGCATCAATGATTATAGCGGCACAATTCACAATTACTAGACTGTGGAACCAACCTAGATGCCCTTCAATTGATGAATGGATAAAAAAAATGTGGCATCTATACACAATGGAGTATTATGCAGCACTAAGAAATGACAAAATCATAGAATTTGCAGGGAAATGGATGGCATTAGAGCAGATTATGCTAAGCGAAGCTAGCCAAGCCCTAAAAAACAAATGCCAAATGTCTGCTTTGATATAAAGGGAAAAACTAAGAACAGAACAGGAAGAAAGAGCATGAGGAAAAGACTACAGTAAACAAAGACGAATGGGGGGAGAGAAACGGAGAGAGAAGGGAAAGCATATGGAAATGGTAGGAGACCTTCAAGGATACATAAAATTATAAGAGGTTATGAGGGGCAAGGGGGAGGGAAAAAAAAAAGGGAGAGAATTGAACAACAGCAGGGGAGGTAGAGAGGGAAGATGGGAGGGGAGGGGAGGGAAGGGGGGATAGTAGGGGATAGGAAAGGTAGCAGAATACAACAGTCACTAATATGGCATTATGTAAAAATGCGAATATGTAACAGATGTGATTCTGCAATCTGTATTTGGGGTGAAAATGGGAGTTCAAAGCACAATTTGAGTCTAATGTATGAAAGATGATATATCATGAACTATGTAATGCGATAAATAATCAATAAAAAAAATTAAAAAAAAAAAAAAGAAATGAACATGCATTATTCCTTGAAGAACTGATTTTTCAATTGACTTTGTTTATCTTTTGTTAGGATCCATTCATATTCTCTTGCTCAGCCAGACAGGTGACAAATGTGGACAATTGTAAAATAGTCAGCTGCAGGTATGGATATTGTTTCTGATCAAGAAACTGCAGAGGTAACTGACTTATGTAAAATATTGTTCTCCTTTGGAAAATACTACTCTCAGGCAGCAAAGCAATACCTAAGCCAATCAAACCCAGTCATATGCAGTATGCAATATACTAACCTTTGAGAATGCAATGAAATATTGTTGTCATCATTATTTATTTATCCATTGCTTTATCTCCTTTATTGTAATATCTATTGGAAGAGATTATCCAACCTAGAAATACAAAACAGTGAAGTAATGAAGAACTCAAAAATTACCTTTTAAGCTTCTAGGTACTCTTTTGGGACATCTGTATTTTTATAATATTTTTCAAGATTAGTATTATTTTATTTCTTTACTACTACCTACTTTCTTACTAACTCAACATTTATATTTGTAGTAAACAAAAGGCTTACATAAAAATATAAAAGTAGATCTCAAAAGTGGCAGAAGTTAGTGGGAGTAAATGGTCTACTCAGAAATAGTCAAGGAAGGATGAAATCATATAGGAACTGATGAGATGGCAAAGGCACAGTATTCAGTGAGGTCTTTGGCTGTTCAGAGTGCTTTCAGATGATCAGGTATTTTTAAACTTTATGTTTAAAGCTGATAAGCCTATCACAAGGATGAAGAAAAAAGCGTGGGATGTATCTCTGAGACACTCAAACTATTAGACGGTCCAGATAGAGCTGAGAAATGTTTTTGGAAAATGTTCAAGTAAAAATTTTTAAAAACAAAAGATGGATTTAAGTTCCTCTTGGAATAAGACAGAGAGCCAAGGTTGGGATCAACATATTATATGGAACTGATGGTGATAATGTGAATAATTATAAAAGCTAGAACAAATGGTTCAGTGCATATTTTGTCTTTTAGGTCAAGACCATGGTTCTATATGTCTGCATGCAGAGAAGCTCGTTCCTGTTGGTAAGATAGGTTCTGCACTAATCATGGTACTTGAAACCAGCCTGTCTTTCTTCATGATTCCATTTTGTTCTCTCCCTGCTGGTGTTCACATACATTAATAAAATAATAGTTCACAGTCAGGCTAAATGCAAGACAATGGTAGATACTGAATCTGATGACTGCTTAAAATTAGAAAGTCAAGGAGAATCACAATTTTCACTCTTCTTGGCTACTTTTCTACAAGTGTCTGGTGAGAAGGCAATGTTCACATAACTATATGTGAATATGCAAACTTTTTTTGTGACATTTAATCCATTTCCATAAATAGTTGACTTGCTTGTTTAAAGTTAATGCAGTTGAACTAATACATACTATGTTCTCTGGTGTTTGTATCAGTGTATTCCATGTTTCTATAAGGACATACCTAAGAACTGGTGGTATACATTTGGAGGATATTAGATTAAATAAAGTTATATTAGTATGTTTGAGTGTCTATCTGTTCTAGGAATTTAAAGTAGAAGAAATAGTAGGAAGAAGAGAAAGTAAAGTAGAAGAAAGTAGTAAAAGAAATTTATTACTATATTGCAAGCGTTTTCCAAATGTGCTTAAAAAAAAGACACTTTGGGTAAAATATTTCCTGTGACTAGGGTTCAATGGAACACACTTTAGGAAATCCAAATAACGGTAAAAAATTAAAAGTTGCTAAATAATTACTAATATCTATATAGTATATTAATAAAGGAGAATTTAAAGTATATTTATTCAATGATTTAACAAATTATAAATATTCTATAGAAATGAAAATGAAAAATAAAAATTGCTTGCTACTATGCATTGACTGTGAAATAACCTGCTTTCACTTTCAAGCAGAAGTAGAAGAAATTTGCTTATTGAGTTAAGAAAAGTATTTGTAGAAAATATAATTCATTTTGTTATGTAGGGAGATGTAAATTGCACAAAGAAACAGTGTTCTTATTTGATTTGAATTTCACATTTTATTCCTGCCAACTCATTGCAGTGACTGGTGTCTGTTATAGATGAAGTGCCTGAGTAGTTCCTGGTCTGGAGAATTCTGAGAAAAATGGTCTGTAACATTGATCCCAGTGTGACTTTCTACAAAAATGGCTATATAGAATTAGAGTGGCATACATATGTATAATACACAAAGTGATACTCATACAGCAATGTATGCTTATTTGCAAACAGTCATGTTTTTTAAAATTTGCCAAGTAAATAATGGATTGTACAGAAGGGCAACATTAAATTGCATTCATCTCCTCCTTTTTTTGTATGTGTATGTGAGTTTTTTTCTTAGTGAAAAAATTCTCTTGGGCAACATTATGGGAAGAACCTGAATAGGGTGGACAAGATTGATTTTCTAAATGTTTTGGCTTCCAGAGTGGAGTCACCATGTGTCACTTTTTCAAGTAGTCCTGCCTGAAATAGGTCTCTTTCAGGGTTGGATATGCAAAAGTTTAATGCCTCTCTGGTTTCAAACGTTACTGACATATTCATATGATATTGATAATAATGAAATATTTTGTTATTTAACATGTCATGATATCATCCCTTTTCTGCAATGATAGTAACCTTTTAGGTTCCCAAACAAATCTCTCTCTTTACCTTTCAGAAAATCCTTCATTATTTGTTGAGCATTGATCATAGTTTCTGGCTTTCATGGTAGAAGCGCCAATACTGCCCTGGTTTGTGGAGTCTGTTTGCTGGAAGCACCTTTGATAATGTCAGAAATGATGTCATCATGATTCTGGGAAGAGTGTGGTTTTCTCATGAACTTGGGTTCCCTCTTCTATACAGCACTGATAATAGCACAAGTATTTGTCAAAGATAAGACTTTTTAAAATGAAAAATTTTGATACTTGAATATGTATTAAGACATATTCATATATATTGAAAGCAGATGTTTTCGGATAGTCTCAGTAAGACAGTTTCAGCTTTGTTTAAAATCAATATCTAAAGTAATTAGCAATGCCCTTTGAAAAAGAGAAACAAAGTATGCACTCTTTAATATGATTCATCTCCTTCCGAAGATGGCGAGAGCGATGTATAGTTATTTTTTATTTTTTGACTACCTCATAATTGTAATTTACACATACAAACCTCACAGGCATATGTCAGCAACAGATGGTATTTATTAAAAATCCACATGCCGTCTTGGGTGGTGTGTCATTCTCCTTGAAGGCAAAGAAATGGAATAGACAATCTTTCAAGGTCATTTTACTTAAAACTTTCAAGATTAGGATCTGGAACTGCTTCATTGTTTAAAATGTGTTTATTTAAAATATGTGTATAAGTCAAGTATGTTTGGTTGCAAGTGACAGAAATCTAACTTGAATCAGAGTAATAAAAACATACAGTGTATTGGCTTATTTATAAAAGGGTGTGGTCAGTATGGGCTTAGCTGGATCCAAAGACTAGAATGTGCTAAGTCCCCTCTTCCTCTTTTTTTTGTTTGTTTTTTGCTTTTCTTTGTGGATTGCTTAATTTTTTCTTTAGCAGATAAACTTCTTCCACATGGAAGGAACAAGGATATCTCAGTCACCACAGAGATGATAAGTCCTTGCAGAAGGCTCTGTTAAGGAACCCTGACCTATTCTTTAATCGGTCCAGGAGCAATCATTGCACATGGCAATTGAAGTATTAAGATGGATTTTCCTGGGTCATCACCTTTCACCCAGCCCTGAACCTACCCATATCAAGATTAAGAAAGACACAATGGAATATTACTCAGCAATAAAAGAGAATAAAATCATGACATTTGCAGGTAAATGGATGGAATTAGAGAAGATAATACTAAGTGAAGTAGCCAATCCCAAAACACCAAATGCTGAATGTTTTTTTTTTCTGATATAAGGAGGCTGATTCATAGTGGGGTAGGGAGGGGGAGCGTGGGAGGAATAGAGGAACTCTAGACAGGGCAGAGGGGTGGGAGGGAATGGGAGGTGGCATGAGATTAAAAATGATGGTTGAATGTAATGGACATTATTATCCAAAATACATGTATGAAGACACGAATTGGTGTGAATATACTTTGTATACAACCAGAAAAAAAAAGACACAAGGAGATTCCTTGGATCCTGAGACTTCTTATTGACAATGAGTTCACTGGTACAAATTTCCAAAAGAATGTTTCTAGAGTTCTGGAACTAAAACTGAATATTCTCTTTTTCCTAAGAATCCATCAAGACCAATTTCTTCAAAGTGTGTTTATTTCTGATTTTAGTCTTCTTCAGAAGTCTAGACCCACAGGCCATGCATGGTCATTTTTACCCACGTCTGTTAGGGGCTGGACACCCTCTGATCTGATTTAACCTCATGCATCACATTCATCATCAAATTTCCTCCTACTGTCTCTGTTCCCACCATACCCCGATCCACATCATGCCTTCTGGGGCCCAGATTACATCAGTAAAACCAAGTATCATCTCTAACTTCTACTCTAAACATTCCCATTTCCCTTACTATTTCATTAAACCTGACCATCACTTGACTATACTTGATTCCTCAATATTTTTTCCTACTATTTTTTTGTCCCACATTCCACAGGGATGTAGTGTCTTTTTTTCTTTTTACCATTCCAAGATTATTCAGACCTCATTGTTCCTAAAATATTACATTTATTTATCTATTAACTGTGCCTTTTTCTTTTGTATAAGTGACTCACTATAATAATAACCCCAGCATGTTCTGGCTTACATGTTAAGCATCTCCTGTTCTTGTGATCAATTAGCCCTTTAAGATCTTCCAATCATCTGACTATCTTTTTGTTGTTTCTGTGGATTAGTACCCCTCATTTTCTCAGTATCCTTAGTTTAGATTCTATAATTCATAAACTTACCCCTTCCAAATAACTTCAACTCCCTTTCCCCTACAACTGAATGCATCAGGAAAATTTCAGTCTCACTAAATTCATCTCTGGCTACTCCTGAGAATTCATCTCTGGCTACTTTTTCCTGAGAATATAAATATTTTTTGAAGATCAACACTCAAACATTCTGATTGGTTTAACCTAAATGTATGACAGCTTAGCTCAGTAATTATACAAATGCCCAGAAGTCATATTCAACTTGCCTATCAATTTGCTTTCCTACTTCCTAGAAGAATCTATGTTATTTTATATTTCCTCCAAAGTTGTTCATTTTCAATTCATTACTCATTTGATTTCACAGGGAGAGGGACTAAAACAGAATTATCTTATCTTGCCTTCATCAAATCAAACAACCGATTTACATCTGTATTGCCACCTTCTGTATCACAACTGCATAATCCACCTTCTCTTCAGTTAATCAACTATGTTGTGGTTTGAATCTTAAATGTTCTGCAAAGGCCACATGTTGAAACTTTAGTTTAATATGTGGCCCTATTGAGAAATGGTGGAACTTCCCTATATTGGGAAGCTAGATCACTGGGGGTGTGCCCTTTTGAAGGGGCTGTTGGGACTCTGCCCTGCTCCTGGGCTTCCTGGGTACCATGAGGTAAGGAGTTTTGCTGCACCATATTATTCTGAGCTTCATACTTCTTGTACTTATGGCCATTTGTGGTTAAAGAATGAGCATTTGGAGTCTCAAAGCTCCCTGCAAGGATGTTCTTCTTCACCACAGGCACAGAAGTAACAGAGACAATTATCCAATATCCACATTCTCTGAAGTCATGATCCAGAGTAACTTATTCATCTCTTGAAGTTGCTTTATCTCATGTACTTTTTCACAGTGGTGGAAAGCTGACCAATACAATATGTGCAAGGTTTCTGTGGCACTGGATACTGTCTCCTCTGCTCAGATCCACCCTTCGGGACTCCAATATGTATTCTCCCAGATGAGAGTAAAAATTCACCCCTTCCTTGCCTAAAATAAGACTGCGTTGAAGAGCCTTCCAAGATCCAGAGCTCACCAGGAGAGAGACTAAGGCCTCTATTGTGGCTGCATCACTATTCAATTTCTCTCCTGTCTCACTACCTATTTTCTTCGGTTCCATTCTCCTTTTGATCCCAAGAGAACTCCCAAATTAACTTCCTGAATACAAATCTTTATCCCAGGGTTTCATAGGAATTTGGATTATAGAAGTCAGTGCCTCCAGTGGTCTGAAAATATTGAATCTAAATGAGGATTTTGGAACTGGATCATCATAGTTAGTTACAATGAGAACCACTGAGCAGGACCTCATCACTCAGAGCTGGGAGAACATGGGAGCTCTTGGCACAATGGATGCAGTTGTTAGAAATATATTCACAACGACCTGTGATAGAATACTTACAGAAAGAAACGCATCAGGGTGAAATATATCAGGTTCTTTAGACATTTGGGGAGGTAGTAATCACAAGGATGATGGAATTTGAATGTTATTGCTGGGAATAATTTATGCACTGAATAAAGAAAATTAGTTAATTTCAGTAGCCAGAGAACTTGACAGTGGGAACCTGGAATCACTCCAATCTCGTGCAGCCAGAGTACAAAATACTAAGAATCAGACCCAAGTCTAGTTATAAGAGCAGCAGAATTCTTAAGAAAGTTGAATTCCTAGCTCTGTTTTTGCTAAATGCATGGCTGTAGTAAGAAAGAGTAGAACCCTGAGACTTTGAGCAGAGACAAATAGATTGATATACTTGAAAACACAGAATCCCAAGATTTTTATGAACAGTATGGATTTGTATTAGTGGTTCATACCTCCTTTATAGAGTATTCTCCCTTGAGGGAGCTCATTATCATTCAACCTACCCTGCAAGTAAAGCTCAATGGAGTCCTGTAGGGTGAAATGAAAAAAGACAGACAATAACTTGGAGCTATATGAAAAAATAAATGGCAATAATAGCAAAAACACAGGAAAGCATAAAAGTATTAATATAACACTTGTTTGCAAGTTAATTTTTTTCTATAATGTTCAAAAGGCTAATATATTAAAAAGTATTAGTCCAAAGGTATTATTATTGTTTCATTGAAATAAGATTGCACTAACATTTAACTCTGTTTTTTAACTCCACATTTTGTTTTAGACCTAATTTAAGAGACTAGCTCCTTTAAAATGTTTATTATTCATGATTTGGGATATGCAATGAATAAGTATGTAATAATTTCTTGTGAAATTAATGGTTAAAAGGTCCAAGAAAAGAAATAGTCAAGAAAGACATCTTTTTATACATAATTAAAGTTAAACTGGTATAAATTAAAATTAGTATGCAGTATGTGTTAGCTTTGTATTAGCACAACAAAATACCTGAGATAATCAATAAAAGAGGAAGGAAAAAAGAGAAAAGGTTTATTTAGATTTGCAGGGTTTTTTTTTTGGGGGGGGGGCTTTATCAGGGATTGAACTCAGGGGCACTCAAACCCTGAGCCACATCCCCAGCCCTATTTTGTATTTTATTTAGAGACAGGGTCTCACTGAGTTGCTTAGCGCCTTACCATTGCTGAGGCTGGGTTTGAACTCCTGATTCTCTTACCTCAGCCTCCCGAGTCACTGGGTTTCAGCTATGCTCCACTATGCCCAGTGGGTTTGCAGTTTTAAAGGTTTCAGCTCATGGTTGATTGAACACATTTTTGTGGGGATTCTGTCATGAGGCATACTATAACCTGAGGGAGCACTTGGTAGAGCAAAGTCGTTCATCTCATGGTCACCATGAAGCAGAGAGAAAGAGAGAGGTGGAGAGAGAGACTGGCATCTTCATGGGCATGTCCCCAAAGGCATAAAATCTCCCACTCTTTCCCACCTGTTGAAAGTTTCCACCACCTTCCATTAGTGTCAAGCTGAGAGGTCCAAGCCTTTAACATATGGACCTCTGGGAGACATTTCAGGCCCAGACTACAGCATATGACATTATTAAATTCAATCTCCATGATTGCCATAAAGAAAATATCTACAGAATACATACAAAAAAAGGAAATGAGAAAAGAATCTCATCATTTCACTACCCCATAATCAACTGAACACAAAAGAACAGTGAATCATCAAATGTGGGACAAAAAGCTGTAAGACATGTGGATAAAAAGTATAGCACAATGACAGACATAAGTCACCCCTCATCAGCAATTACTTTAAGTGTGAATGGATTCAACTGTTCAATAAAAAGATAAACATTGGCAGAATTCACAAAAAACATGATTCCACTATACACTCTAGACAAGGGGCTCATTTTAGATATGAAGACACAAATAGGATGAAAGTGAATGGATGGAAAAAAATATTAACTTCCAAAAACAACCAAAGAGGAGCAGAAGTGGGTACAATAATATTAAAATTAAAGACAGAAATGGGCAGCGTTATATAATGGTTGGAGACTCCTGTACCCTACTTATAATAATGGATAGAAAAACCAGACAGTGTAATGAATCTAAGACTGAACACCATAAATCACCTGGGTATGACAGATATAGATAAAATGCTGCCTGAATCCTGAAGCAAAAACAATCTTCTCAAGTTCACATGGGACATTTTTCCAGTATAGACCATGTGTTAAGATACTGATTCAATCTTACAAAAATACATTATATAAAGTATCACAGTGAGATGAGTTCAGGGATAACACACACACACACAAAATGGAATATACTCAAAACTGTGGAAATTAAATCAAACACTGAAAAAATGAATGAAAAAAAGTATCACAAGATAAATTAGGGAACACTAACAGAATGGAAATAAAAGTATAATCTCCTCAAAGTTGGGAGAGACCGAAAAAGAAGTACTAAGGGAGAAATAGCTATACATACTTATACTACAAAACGAACAAAAAAATCTCAAACCAACAACCAAATGTTAAAACTTAAGGAACTAGAGAAAGAAGAACAAAGTAAACTCAAAGCTAGCAGAAGGAAGAAAATAATATTATGGCAAAGACAAATGAAATATAGAATAAAGAAAATGGAAAATTATCAAACCAAAATCTCATTCTTTGGAAAGATTAAAATGATGGACTTAGCTTGATGGACTAAGGGAAAAAAAGAGAGAGGAAATTAAAATTACTAAAATCAGAAATGGAAACAGAGATATTAAATACTGATTCCAAAGACATAAGGATTATAAAAGCCTACTTTCCCTAAGAACACACCAGATGTCAAGTACTGCTGCAGCCATCTTGTGACCATGAGGATATGGGGAAAGCCCCATATTGTATTGTGGAGCCTCTGAATTATATAGCCCTGAAGACAGTAGGAATACTTTGCAAGGCAATAAACTCTTTGCCGGTAAGGGTCACTTTGGGTTCAATATCCTCTTTCTGATAGCCAAATACAGTCTAAATTATGTTTTTTTTTTTAAATCAAGATAATACCACCAGGTTATTTGGCAGATAAAGTGGATGAAAGATTTGAAAATGCTGAAGCATCCATGAGAATGCATTATCACTTCAGTGGCTGGAAAGTAGTACTAAGGGAAATAGCTTTAAAGATGAAGGTGTGGTAAGGCAGACAAATCTCATTTTAACCACTCATAGACATTTTAACACTCAAAGGACTTTTCTATGGGAAAAGAAACACAACTGTGCTTAATTTGTTATACAGATGGAATGAATAGTACTCAGAATACAAACTTTTCTCAATGGTAAATTTAATGTATTAAAATTTCTTAAAAAAGTTACAACATAATTAAAAATAAGTTTTATGAGAGAATATTATAAAAATATACACCAACAAATTGGATAAAATGGAAAAGTTAATAAAAATATAAAATTACCAATATTAAATTACAACTAAATAGAAAATCCAAATAGATCTATACTTAGTTAAGTAATTAAAAAATCAATTAAAAGTTTTCCAACAAAGAAAAACCCCACAACTGATGACTTCATTACTGGATTCTATGAAATATTTAAAGAATAACTAATGCTAATCCTCAAACTTTTCCAAGAAATTCAAGAGAAGGAACCACTTTCTAATTCATTCTATGAGTCTACAATTACACTGATATGCACAACAGACAGACACTGTGAGAAAAGAAAACTATAGACTCATATCCCTTATGAACAATGATGCAAAACTTCTCCATTAAACACTGGCCAACTAAATTCAGTAGTATATTAAAATAATGATACACCATAACCATCTATGACTTATTTCTGGAAGGCAAGGACGGTTCAATTTATAAAAATTAGCCAGTGTAATTTTAGGGTTGTTCTGCTGCCCCTGCTTTTTTTTTTTTTTTAATTTGTCCAGACCAAGAAACCTGAAGTACCATGACTATCTGTGACTCAAATAGTCTCATGTTTTCCCGTGAAAATTAAGATACAAGTTGGAAACTTGAACATCCCCAAGCACTAATGGTACTGCTTAGGTTTCTGCCAGAAAAACACTGGAAGATTAGCTATGTTGCTCAACATGTTCAATTCTCATATCAATTCCATAACTTGACACCTTTTATTGTGGACATAGCTAGATAGACCATCTCTTTCCTCACTGCTCATCATGAAGATCACTGTGACACTTCTGTGTGAAAGTTGCCTTAAGAAATGCATTGGGAGATCCAACATGGCGGCAGGCGCTGAGAAATCAAGTCTCTGACCTCTTCAGCTGCGCGGGCATAGGGAGTCATAAACTGTCTAAATGCTGTTTGCTCAGGATCACTAGGCAATGCTGAGCTGACATGGATCTGGGACGAACAGTCTGGAACACACACCGAGCCCGGATCGGCTGCATTCAAGCTCCGGTTCGCCTGCTTCTGGTGACTCAGCACTAATGATCCCGCTGAAACAACTGGTCGGCCCTTCTGAACTTACAGAGGTAAAAGCCAACCGAGCCTTCATAGGCAGTGGCCACAGGATTGAAACGGGGCTTGGGAGAGACAGTCAGGACCCACCCGTTGCATTGGTCACCCGGCAAAGGGAACGAACAGTCACTATTTGCATGGGATACCACCATGGCAGAGAACTTATGTCATGGGCGGAGGAGATAACTTCATTGAAACCAGCGGGGACAGGTGTGTAATCCCCTAGCCATCCCTCTCCACACAGCGGGGAAAACTTAAGGGCCCCTCCCAGCTATCCCATAAGGGCCTCTCCCAGCTCTCCTTTGAGCGTGATAGCCAGACAGAGGGAATCAGGAGTGGCGCGGGATTCGAGGCACGGAACTCTTGGCTACTGCTCCCACCAGTGCTGACAACTGAGGTCTCTTGCACCAGCTACCGGGGCGTGGCTACTGGAGGGCAAGAAAATTCACTGGGGGTTCTCAGCCCCAAGCTCTACAAACTTAGGGTCTGAGGGAGGAAAACAGGGAGAGTGTGCCCAGGCATTCATGAAAACAGGGCTCCCAGGAGCAGCAGACCTGGCGTGTAGCCAGTATTGTGGTGAGCGTCACAGGTGAGTGGGGCCTGGCTTGAGGAATCACAAGAGAAGGCCCTAGACACTCAGGATTGGAGACCCGCCCAGTCTGGGAGGAAGAGCTGCTGCACAGTTATTGGTTCCCACCTATTGAGAGGAGAAGCTTGGCCCAGTGGGCACAGCTTCACCTACTGGAAGAGAAGTTAATCGAACTCTATGACTGCATTTATTATTATTATTATTATTAGTAGTAGTAGTAGTATTTTTAATTTGGGTTTTTTTCTTTAATTTTCATTTTTTGTTGTTGTTCTTTAACTTTTTTTAATGTTTTTAATTTTTTTAAATTATTTTATTTTATTATTATTATTTTAAATTTTAATTTTCATTTTTTTATTATCATTATTATTTAAAATTTTTTTTCTTTCTTTCTTTATTTTCTATTTTTTTCTCTTTTGTCTTTTCATTTCTTTTCAATTTTCTTATTCCCCCTTCCTTGAATTCTACCTGCCTACTCTCATTCTCTTTCGTGACTTCTTCCCTTCCCTTCTAATATCTTTGCTCCCAAGCATCAAATAAATTTATAAGAGAAGACAGTAACTCAGCAGTCAAACAGAACAAGAAGTAACATGAGCAGCATAAAAAAGCAAGGAAGAAAAGGAGTACAAACAATGAAGGACAGCCTAAATATTCAGGAGGACCTAGAGTCATCAGAAAAATGGTCATATAAAGAACTCAAGGAACACCTTAGACAGATGGAATAGAACCTTAAAGAGGATATGAGACAGCAAATCCAAACAGTAAAAGAACACATTGAAAATGAATTACATAAACAGATAAAAGAAGAAGTTAAGCATCTTTATCAGGAGATAGAGATTATAAAAAAAATCAAACAATAATTCTAGAAATGAAGGAAACGATAAACCAAATTAAAAAATCAATTGAGAGTATCACTAACAGAGTGGAGCAAGTAGAATCCAGAACATCAGATAATGAAGACAAAATATATCATCTTGAAAAGAGTCTAGCCAACTCAGAAAGGCTGGTAAAAAAATCACGAGAAAAACATCCAAGAGATATGGGATAACATAAAAAAAACAAACTTACGAGTCATCGAGATAGAGGAAGGTACAAAGATTCAAACCAAGGGAATGAGTAACCTGCTGAATGAAATAATTACAGAAAACTTTCCAGAAATAAAAAAGGAAATGGATATACAAATTGTAGATGCATACAGGACACCAAGCACACAAAATCACAGAAGACCAACGCCAAGACACATTGTTATGAAGATGGCCAATATACAGAACAAAGAGAAAATATTAAAAGCTACAAGAGAAAGGAGGCAGATTACATTCAGGGGTAAACCAATAAGGTCAACAACGGATTTTTTATCACAGACGCTGAAAGCGAGAAGATCCTGGAACAACGTATTTCAAACACTGAAAGACAATGGATGCCAACCAAGAATTCTGTATCCAGCAAAATTAAGCTTCAGGTACGACAACAAAATAAAAATCTTTCCTGATAAACAAAAGCTAAAAGAATTTGCAGCCAGAAAACCAGCATTGCAGAGCATCTTGAGCAAAACACTACACGAGGAAGAAATGAAAAACAACAACCAAAACCATCAGTGGGAAGTGCCTCAGTAATGACAGAGAGCAGTGGGGGGGAAAGCTAATCATAGATAAACAAACTAAATTAAAAAAAAAGATAAATAATCAAACATGGCTTGCAGTACATACCATATATCAATAGTAACTCTAAACTTTAATGGCTTAAACTCTCCAATATAGCGACATAGGCTGGTATCATGGATTAAAAAACAAATCCAACAATATGTTGCCTCCAGGAGACACATCTGATTGGAAAAGACATACACAGGCTGAAGGTGAAAGGTATGGAAAAAATATACCATGCACACGGTCCTCGTAAGCAAGCAGGGTTGGCGATCCTCATATCGAATAAAATCGACTTCAAGACTAAGTTAATCAAAAGGGATAAGGAAGGACATTATATAATGTTAAAAGGAACCATTCACCAACAAGATATAACAATTATCAATATTTATGCACCAAATAATGGTACTGCGACATTCATAAAACAAATTCTCCTCAAGTTCAAGAATCAAATAGACCACAACACAATAATTATGGGTGACTTCAACACACCTCTCTCACCATTGGACAGATCCTCCAAACAAAAGTTGAATAAAGAAAGTATAGAATTCAATATCATAATCAATAACCTAGACTTAACTGACATATATAGAATATATCAACCATCATCAAGTGGATATACTTTTTTCTCAGCAGCACATGGATCCTTCTCAAAAATAGACCATGTGTTATGCCATAGGGCAACCCTCAGTAAATATAAAGGGGTGGAGATAATACCATGCATTTTATCTGATCATAATGGAATGAAACTGGAAATCAATGATAAAAGAAGGAAGGAAAAATCCTACATCACTTGGAAAATGAATAAAATATTACAGAATGATCAATGGGTTACAGAAGACATAAAGGAGGAAATCAAAAAATTCTTAGAGATAAATGAAAATACAGACACAACATATAGGAATCTATGGGACACAATGAAAGCAGTTTTAAGAGGGAAATTCATCACTTGGAGATCATTCCTCAAAAAAAGGAAAAACCAACAAATAAATGAGCTCACACTTCATCTCAAAGCCCTAGAAAAGGAAGAGCAAACCAACAGCAAATGTAGCAGAAGGCAAGAAATAATTAAAGTCAGAGCTGAAATCAACGAAATTGAAAGAAAAGAAACTATTGAAAAAATTAACAAAACTAAAAGTTGGTTCTTCGAAAAAATAAATAAGATCGACAGACCCTTAGCCATGCTAACGAAGAGAAGAAGAGAGAGAACTCAAATTACTAACATACGGGATGAAAAAGGCAATATCACAACAGATGCTACAGAAATACAGAAGACAATTAGAAATTATTTTGAAAACCTATATTCCAATAAAATAGAAGATAGTGAAGACATCGATAAATTTCTTAAGTCATATGATTTGCCCAGACTGAGTCAGGAGGATACACACAATTTAAACAGACCAATATCATTGGATGAAATAGAAGAAGCAATCAAAAGACTACCAACCAAGAAAAGCCCAGGACCGGATGGGTATACAGCGGAGTTTTACAAAACCTTTAAAGAAAAATTAATACCAATACTTTTCAAGTTATTTCCGGAAATAGAAAAAGAGGGAGCTCTGCCAAATTCATTCTATGAGGCCAACATCACCCTGATTCCGAAACCAGACAAAGACACCTCAAAGAAAGAAAACTACAGACCAATATCTCTGATGAACCTAGATGGAAAAATCCTCAATAAAATTCTGGCAAATCGGATACAAAGGCACATCAAAAAAATTGTGCACCATGATCAAGTAGGATTCATCCCTGGCATGCAAGGATGGTTCAATACACGGAAATCAATAAATGTTATTCACCACATCAATAGACTTAAAGATAAGAACCATATGATCATCTCGATAGACGCAGAAAAAGCATTCAACAAAGTACAGCATTCCTTTATGTTCAAAACATTAGAAAAACTAGGGATAACAGGAACTTTGCTTGACATTGTAAAAGCTATCTATGCTAATCCTCAGGCTAGCATCATTCTGAATGGAGAAAAACTGAAGGCATTCCCTCTAAAATCTGGAACAAGACAGGGATGCCCTCTATCACCACTTCTATTCAATATAGTTCTCGAAACACTGGCCAGAGCAATTAGACAGACGAAAGAAATTAAAGGCATAAAAATAGGAAAAGAAGAACTTAAAATATCACTATTTGCGGCTGACATGATTCTATACCTATAAGACCCAAAAGGGTCTACAAAAAAACTACTAGAACTAATAAATGAATTCAGCAAAGTGGCAGGATATAAAATCAACACGCATAAATCAAAGGCATTTCTGTACATCAGCGACAAAACTTCTGAAATGGAAATGAGGAAAAACACTCCATTCACAATATCCTCAAAGAAAATAAGATACTTGGGAATCAACCTAACAAAAGAGGTGAAAGATTTATACAATGAAAACTACAGAACCCTAAAGAGAGAGATAGAAGAAGATCTTAGAAGATGGAAAAATGTACCCTGATCATGGATAGGCAGAACTAACATCATCAAAATGGCAATATTTATTACCCAAAGTTCTCTACAGGTTTAATGCGATGCCAATCAAAATCCCAATGGCATTTCCTGTAGAAATAGATAAAGAAATCATGAAATTTATATGGAAAAATAAAAGACCCAGAATAGCAAAAGCAATTCTAAGCAGGAAGTGTGAATCAGGTGGTATAGCGATACCAGATTTCAAACTATATTACAGAGCAATAGTGACAAAAACAGCATGGTACTGGTACCAAAACAGGCGGGTGGACCAATGGTACAGAATAGAGGACACAGAGACTAATCCACAAAGCTACAACTATCTTATATTTGATAAAGGAGCTAAAAGCATGCAATGGAGGAAGGATAGCATCTTCAACAAATGGTGTTGGGAAAACTGGAAATCCATATGCAACAAAATGAAACTGAATCCCCTCCTCTCGCCATGCACAAAAGTCAACTCAAAGTGGATCAAGGAGCTAGATATCAAATCAGAGACTCTGCGTCTGATAGAAGAAAAAGTTGGCTCCGATCTACATATTGTGGGGTCAGGTTCCAAATTCCTTAATAGGACACCTATAGCACAAGAGTTAATAACAAGAATCAACAAATGAGATTTTCTTAAACTGAAAAGTTTTTTCTCAGCAAGAGAAACAATAAGAGAGGTAAATAGGGAGCCTACATCCTGGGAACAAATTTTTACTCCTCACACTTCAGATAGAGCCCTAATATCCAGAGTATACTAAGAACTCAAAAAATTAGACAATAAGATAACAAATAACCGAATCAACAAGTGGGCCAAAGACCTGAACAGACACTTCTCAGAGGAGGACATACAATCAATCAACAAGTACATGAAAAAATGCTCACCATCTCTAGCAGTCAGAGAAATGCAAATCAAAACCACTCTAAGATACCATCTCACTCCTGTAAGATTGGCAGACACTGTGAAGTCAAACAACAACAATTTCTGGCGAGGATGTGGGGAAAAGAGTACTCTTGTACATTGCTGGTGGGACTGCAAACTGGTGCGGCCAATTTGGAAAGCAGTATGGAGATTCATGGGAAAGCTGGGAATGGAACCACCATTTGACCCAGCTATTGCCCTTCTTGGACTATTCCCTGAAGACCTTAAAAGAGCGTACAACAGGGATACTGCCACATCAATGTTCATAGCAGCACAATTCACAATTGCTAGACTGTGGAACCAATCCAGATGCCCTTCAATAGATGAATGGATAAAAAAAATGTGGCATTTATACACCATGGAGTATTACGCAGCACTAAAAAATGAAAAATCATGGAATTTGCAGGGAAATGGATGGCACTAGAGCAGATTATGCTTAGTGAAGCTAGCCAATCCCTAAAAAAAAAATACCAAATGTCTTCTTTGATATAATGAGAGCAACTAAGAACAGAGCAGGGAGGAAGAGCAGGAAGAAAAGATTAACATTAAACATAGACATGAGGTGGGAGGGAAAGGGAGAGAAAAGGGAAATTGCATGGAAGTGGAGGGAGACCCTCATTGTTATACAAAATTACATATAAGAGGTTGTGAGGGGAATGGGAAAATAAACAAGGAGAGAAATGAATTACAGTAGATGGGGTAGAGAGAGAAGATGGGAGGGGAGGGGAGGGAGGATAGTAGAGGATAGGAAAGGTAGCAGAATACAACAGTTACTAATAGGGCATTATGTAAAAATGTGGATGTGTAACCGATGTGATTCTTCAATCTGTATTTGGGGTAAAAATGGGAGTTCATAACCCACTTGAATCTAATGTATGAAATATGATATGTCAAGAGCTTTGTAAGGTTTTGAACAACCAATAAAAAAAAGAAAAAAAAAGAAATGCTTTGGACTGAGTATTGTGGCATTTATCGACTCCTCATTTGGAGTCTTTATTGGCCCTATCTCAACTAAGTTTTGGGACACTCTCTTGTTGGGAGTGGCGAATGAATTATGGGTCTTTGAACTGCCCAGAGACAGAGGCTGAAAACTTCCTTGGGAATCTCTCTGTACAAAGGCACTAAGAAAACCATGCATTTGTATAGTGACACCCCTGTTCAAAGGGAAATTCCATGGTTCCCCTGAAGTTTATCAGGTCAGGGAGTTTATCAGTTCAGGCACCACCCTGGGGTGGAGAACTGTGAGGACAAGCTGATGAGTGTGTAATTGGGCTGTTCAAACTTTTGATCTAAGTTCTGTTTTAATGTAAAAACCTCTATAATAAAAGTGCAGAGCCTGCTCATTGTTAGTCCTCATGAGAGGTCAACTGAACCACTGGGTCCTACTTTTGTGTTTGTTGTCTTTTCTAATCCCCTGATGAGCCTGGTTTGAGGAAACTGAGTCAATGTCCTGCTAGTAGGACATCCTGCCATTCTTCTTGCAGTGACTCCAGCTGTGGATTTGGTCAAACAAAACAGCAATATCATCATATTAGCAAAACGAAAGGATAAAAATCGCATATGATAGTCTCAATTGATGTGAAAACAACATTTGACAAAATTCAACATCGTTTCATGTTAAAAATATTTTACCAAGTAGGAATAAATAGAAACTACCTCAATACAATAAAAGCCATACATGGAAACTTACAGAAAGCATTATGATTTATGGTGAAAGACTGAAATCTTTCCTCCCAGATCAAGAACAAGGCACTTTTAACATCTCTGTTCAACACAGTCTGAAAAGTTTCATCCAGAGTAATTAAGAAATAAACATAAATAAAAGACAAGATTGACAGAATGAAAAGATAAGTCACATAATGTGAGAAAATATTTGCAAATCATATTTAGTAAGAGAGTAATATCCGTATTATATAGAAAGCTTGTATATTAAAAAACAAAAACAGCAATAACAATTCAAATGAAGCAAAACCCAATTAAAAAGTCAAACTAAAAAGCAAAATGTGAAGAGAGAGCCTACAAAATAGGAGAAAATCTTTACCACAATGTACCACATTAATCTCTAGGATATATAAAGAACTCAAAAACTCAACATCAAACAAACAAACAAACAAACAAACAAGCCCAATTAATAAATGGGCTAAGGAACTGGATACTTTATAGAAGAAAAAAATATAATCTATCAACAAATATATGAAAAAAGTTCAATATCTCTAGCAATTAGAGAAATTCAAATCAAAATTCCTCTAAGATTTCATGTTGCTCTAGTCAAAATGGCAGTTATCAAGAATACAAGCAACAATAAATGTTGGTGAGGATATAGGGGAAAGGTACACTCATACATTGCTGGTAGGACTGCAAATTGGTGCAACCATTATAGAAAACAGTAGGGAGATTTTTCAGAAAACTTGGAATGGGACCACTATTTGACCCAGCTATCCCACTCCTTGAATTATACACATAGGAATTAAAATCAACATACTACAGTGATGCAGCCACATCAATGTTTATAGAAGCTCATTTCATAGTAGCCAGACTGTGAAACCAACCTAGATGTCCTTCAACAGATGAATAGATAAAGAAACTGTAGTATATATACAGAATGGAATATTACTCAGCCTTAAAGAAGAATGAAATTATGTGCAGGTAAATGGATGGAGCTGGAGAATATAATACAAAGCGAAATAAGTCAATCCCAAAGAAACAAAGTCCACATGTTTTTTTCTGCTAGGTGGATATTAATTCACAATGGCAGGGGGTGCCTAAGGAAAAATAGAAGTACTTTGGAGTAGACAGAGGGGAGTGAAAGGAGAGGAGGGGTATAGGGATAAGGATAGTATAAAGAATGGAATTTTATTCAGCTTTAAAAAGAAACAAAATTCTGACATATGCTATGATAGAAATGAATCTTGAGGACATTATGGAAAGTGAAAAAAATAGTCCCTATGAGACAGATACTGTATCATTCCACTCTGTGAGAATTAGAGAGGTCAGAAACAGAGATAGAAAGTAGGACTGGTAATTGTCAGCCACTAGAGGAGAGGGAACAGGGACATTATACCAGAATGGGTATAGAGTTTGGTTTTGCAAGTTGCAACAAGTTCTGTGATGGATGATGGTGATGTTTGCACATTATGAATTCATTTAAGGCAACTGAACTATACACTTAAAATGGTTAAAATGGTAAATTTTGTGCTATGCATATTTTACCAGTTAAAAAAGTGAAAAAATAAAAGGCTTGGGAAAAATAAAATTTAATATAATTATTGAAAAAGAACTACAACTAAATAAATAGAAACATAAATACTTGAATCTAGACTTTTTGGTTTCTTCGTATCTTGTTTTAAATAATATTGAGTAATTGAATTGTTTAGTGTTTCTGTTTCCCAGATTCTATTTTAGGCATTGTAGGAAATACACAAATGAACTGTTGTTTACTTTCTGCCCTGAAAGTATTTGTATACTTTAGTAAGTTAGTTGTTTTTATTTTTTTAATTTATTTTTTAAATACACAACAACAGTGCAATGCATTACAATCCTTATTACACATATAGAGCACAATTTTCCGTATCTCTCTATATAAAGTATGTTTACACCAACTTATGCCATTACACATGTATATTTTTTTGCATTACAATTCTTAATACACATATATACCACAATATCTTTGTTTGTATTTAAGGTATGTTGGCCCCAAATTTAAATCTTTATACAGAGACTAACCCACAAAATTATAATTATCTTACATTAGACAAAGCTGCTAAAACCATGCAAAGGAGAAAAGATAGCATCTTCAACAAATGGTGCTGGGAAAACTAGAAATCCATATGCAACAAAATGAAATTGAACCCCTATCTCTCACCATGCACAAAAGTTAACTAAAAATGGATCAAGGATCTAGGAATTAAACCAGAGACTCTGCGTCTAATAGAAGAAAAGTAGGCCCTAATCTCCATCATATGGGGTCAGGCCCTAACTTCCTAAATAAGGCTCCTATAGCACAAGAATTAAAACCAAGAATCAACAAAAGGGATGGATTCAAACTAAAAAGTTTTTTTTTTCAGCAAAAGAAATAATCTGGGAAGTGAACAGGGAGCCTACATCCTGGGAGTGAATTCTTACCCCTCACACATCAGGTATTTGTGGTTTTATATTTGTTATTAAAATTATCAATTAAAGCATAATTTATAACATGTATGAGAATAATTGTTCATTTAGTCATATCTACATAAAAATTGTCACTTGGATAACAGTGGTGACAAATCATGACAGTATTGTCATCTTGATATTATTTTACTTGAATTTCTGACATAATATTCATGGTAAAAATAATCTCATTTATGATCTACATTGTGCCTTTTAAAACAATCACAAATGTCATGTAAGTCCTTGTAGCAAGGCCAAAAAAAAAAAAAAAGGAAAAGAAAAGGAAAAAAAAGTAAAAATCATCAAGTTAATTTGCTTTGCATCTCCCTGTTTAGCACTGTTTTTCTTTCTCCTTCCCAGCCAGGCCTGGTATCTGGCATAGTGTTCCTCCCTTATTCCTTGCCTTTGTTTCTCAATAAACTTGCTCAGATCATTTATTTTTCCCTCAAGGAAATAAATGCATATATTACAGAAAAGACTCTATAATAAATTCTTGGTAATTTTCATGTGTAATGGATTAATACTTTAAGAAAACGATGGGAGTTCTACATAAATCAACAGATGAGGAAGATATTTGGGGAAGACATTAGGATTGTTCTCACAACCTAAAACCAAATCATTTATGCATTTTTGGGGATATGCAAACCAATGCTGCCCCTTGGGGCATGTGTCCTAAGTTCACACTGAATTGATTCTCATTTGCCTGAGTCATAGGATGAGTGGATTTTGCTGTGGGTCCTGCCTATAAAACAATTCACCCTAAACTTCTCAGAGTAGAACACTTTATAGAATAGCACTGAAGTCAGCCAAGTATCTAGTAAGAAAACAAAAAAAGAGACTTTTAAAAAATCCAGGTGTTATCAATACAATATTTGATATTAAGAAATTAGGAAGAGTTCTTCAGTGTTCGCATGTTCACTGCTTCCCATTTTATACCTCTTTATGAAATTTATTAGAACATTTCCTATCAACCTTTCTCTGAATACATGAGAATTATTTTGATAATGTACATAAATGCTTGGCTTGGGCTACCTTTATCAGAACTGTAAATTTATATATTTTAAGCACTGTCAATATAATTTCATGGGACAATTAAACATCTGCATGACCTCTTGGTGGGCAGAATAATTCTGCCCTAAGTGATGACACCTGTCTAGATGCTATAGTATATCCATTGCTCTGCTCATTGGAAATTAACTGCATGTCCCAGTTACAAAGAAGGAGTTCTAGGGTCTTTAGAGTCCAATACTTTGCTGGGGAACATTGGCCCCAAAGCCAGACATCTACCCTTTTAAAGCTATTGAGGTATATTCTAGTGTTTTACTTAGCGCTCTTTTGTGTGCTAGTAATATTAGACCAACACACAGTAGAGGAAAAACAAAAGCAAAGGAAAGAAAGAGAGCATTGGAGTGTCTCCAAATTTAGAGAGAAGAATGGGTTCGATGTTTGAAATAATCCAGACACAATTTCAATGTCTTTAACTTGTTGTGCTTCATTTTCCCTTTTCATCACAAATGCCTTTCCTTCATTTATTTAGCCAGTGACACTAACATATGACAGCTCCCTTAATTTTCATCATATAAATCAGTGACTAAAGGAGACACTTGAGTTGTTCAGAATCCATTTTCAAAACTTTCAGGTAGATATTCTTACTGGCTACTTAAGGTCAAAGTCATGCCTCTGGATTAATGAACAATGATTGGAACACAGAATCGCAAAAATATGCAAGTCCCAAAGGCATCATAAAGTGCATGTACACATGTGGGAATGGTGGGAATGGAATTCCCAGAGATGCATGTGAAGGGCAAAACCAATTGTTATCCTCTGTGTCTTGTCACACCTCTGGTTTCTTCATATAAAGATAAGTTACCTCATTTTATTCTATTTACGAAAACTACTAGCTGCCCCAGCCAGGGATATCTTATGTAAAGGCTAAAATAGCCTCACATAGGAATTGATTTTCATTTTCTTCATCAAGTTTAAAATCATTCTTCATCTTCAAAGAAAGACGGACTCATTTCACTGAATAAAGTGACTAACAATGTAGAGCAAATGTAGCAAACAGAATCACCAAGAAACAATTCAAGCAACATATTGGGCAAGCCATGCATTTTTGTTCCTGCACTTAAAAATTCTATCATGCCTACAGTTAGCAAAAAAGCAAGTTTGTATTTCAGACAAGACTGGATTCCAAGGGAGGAGAATAATCTTTGTAAACCCTTATGGTTTGGGTGTGAGGTATCCACAGAGAGATCCTCTGTTCTTGCAGGAATGTTCAGAGGTGAAAGAATTGATGGATTAATAACTTGAATGAACTAACTTTGTGGTAACTTCAGGAAGTTGGGGAGTGGCTGGAGAAAGTAGGTCACTGGAGTTGTACCCTTGGGGATTATATCTTGTCCCCTGTCTCTCCTTTGCTTTTTCTATTCTGTCTCTAGCATCCTGAACTCTCTCTTTGCTTCCTGGCTGCTATGAGTGAGCAACCCTCCTCCAACACACCCTTCCACATGATGTCCTTCCTCAGCTTGGGATATGTTATGGAGGTGACCAACTATGAAATGAACCTCTAAATCATGATGCCAAAATAAACTTTTCCTCCTCTAAGTTATTCTTGCCAGGTATTATATTATTATTATTATTAGTAGTAGTAGTAGTACAACAACAAAAAAACTAACACGTCTTTCTAGTCAGCTTTCTTGCCACTTGGATCAAAAAATCAAAAATAAACATTTTTAGTGAAGGAAAAGTTTATGTGGAGTCATGATTTCAGAGGACCCAGTGCATCAATGGCCAACTCCATCAATGGCCAACTCCATAGCACTGGACCCAAGGCAAGATAGAACATCATGGTGAAATGGTGTGGCAAAGCAAAGCAGCTCAGCATATAGCAACAAGAAAGCAGAAGGAGAATTCATCTCAACACATACAAAATATGAATCCCAATGGCATGTCCCCAGTGACCTGCTTACTCCAACCACACCCTTTTAGCTTAGAGTTACCAGCTAGTTAATCCATTCAAGTGAATTAATGTGATTAGGTTAAGGCTCTGAGAATCTGGTCATTTCACTTGTAAGCTTTCTTGCATTGCTCACACATGAGCTTTTGGAGGATACCTTACATCTAAACCATAACACACATAAACACAGAAGAATTTAGTCATGTGATTTAATATTTATTCTACTATAGGCAGAGAAACATGAAATGGTTATTACACATTTCAGTATATTCATTGTAGTTCATTTTGTACAAATATCCATAGCAGATGTATATAGTTCTCAAAAGAGTGTGGGTTAAACTTTTCCTGAAATTTTGTTTTGTGATATTTGTAATGTCACAATTTAAAAGAATTTATCTGAGTTACTACTACATATTAACACTGAAACTGATTGAGGATTGAGTCAAACCAACTATCAAGTCCAAGATTCTCACACCATTGTGCAAATCTAGGATGAATAACACTGTCTTTCAGAAGTGAGGTTTAAAGGTAATTATTTTTCTTTGGTAATGCTAAAATCTTGACTAAACCATACCTGGTTTTCCCATATCATTGTGGAGAGTGGATTGAGGAATTTTGCACACATAGGAATGATTTTAAGTAAGTCTTAGTTACAACACCTCCCTTTCAGGGTAGGGCAGAGTAATTGGTTATATGATTACAAGTATAACCCAACAAAAAATGATGATGTGTTAGAAGTGTGCTCTTAATCCCTGTACTTTGGTTTTGATTTAACTGGGTAACATTTAAGAATACTTGATTATGATGAGGTTATGAACTAATAATCTGCTTATGCTTAATCCACATATTTCTTCAGAGTGCAGTCAGTTTGTCAGAATGGACATGCATGTCTAAAAACACACATTATATAAACACAACATTCCAACATCAAAGTTTAACCATTTGCCTAGAGTAGAGCATAACATCATATTGGAGTGAAAGGTAGTGGTTTCCTACATAAATCTAGAGGACAAATGTCCAACTTCCACTCATGTCAACAATATTCAAATAACGACATTGCACCAACTCTCTTTGGAGTGTCAGTCCAAAAGACTTTCTCCATGTTCACTGAGGTGTACATCAAGACAAATCCATCTGTCATCCTGCCGAGCACTAAATCATGTGGAACACTGTTCAACCAAAGCAACAGAAAAGACCCTGCCTTGTCAAGGAGGAGCAAACAAATTAAAAGCTTCATTTCTCTCTCTCACTCTCTCTCTCTCCCCCCCCCATTTATTTATTTATTTATTTCTCCAACCAGAGTAGGCACAGATTAACAATTTAATCACACTGATTTGGGGTTGTGGTGCCAGAGATCAAAACCACTTCTTTGAGTATGCCAAACATGTGCTGAGCTGTACCTCTAACCCCCAATGATATTAATTTTAAAGTAAATTATATTTTGTCTTGTTTCATCTTCCCATTTTTTGTCAGTTCTCCCACAATGCTATGATTTCATTGTCAGAGTAATGGCTATTTGAGTTAACACTTTGGTAGCGTATTTTGGTCCCCCATGACTCTGGGTCAAATCCACTTTAAGGGAATTGTGGTTAAACATGTGCCGACTCTCAATTGCTTTGGTTCCTAAAGATGTGACATCCTCTCTGTCTCCAGCTGCTCATTTTCTCAATGCTAAAGGCAGACTTCTCACAAGCATCCAAAGTCTATTTTGACTTCTCTTACCTGTGTATTTTCTCTTTCATTATTCACTCTGTTGGAGGAATGCCTTGCAGGGATTATTCTGTCCTGTCTTTTATCTCTTCCTCGCCTCTCCTACTCTAAGTACTCCAGAAATTCCATAAAATATCCTTTTGCCTGCTCACCTCTGTCCACTCCCTGGCAGTATTTGAGATTCTACTTTACCTATTAGGTCCCCAGAACTCAGAGGCTGCTATTCTTTCCTACATTTCATTGTTCCTTTAATATAAGAGAACATATACATATTTTTTTTGGAAACTTGCTCAGACTACATTTTTGCAGTGAATTTTCCCTACAAGGACACATCGTTTCAGTCAGAGAGCTTCCTGTCTCAAGAAGATTTTAGTAAATATATTATATATTTAAGTGGTAATGCCCTTGGTATAAATGACTACTTCAGGCTAAAATAATTCAGATCTGGGAGTATGTTTGACTTCAAGACATAACGATTCAAAATCCCTCTCCCTACTTCCTTTATGAATCAGTGTTGAATGCCTAGATTACAGTTTGCTGTTTTTTTTTTTGCACTCTAGACTTTTCCATTTAAAACAAATTTGGTTTCCTTTTCTCTGAGGTTGGCATTTTGACAGAATTCTACATTAGAAACTGAGAGCTCTGTGGACACAGATTACATTTTATGTTAAAATATGCTTGTCGTTTGACATTCTTTTGACTTAAGTGGTGGTATATTTAGGGGAAGTTTAGTTTTAGAGAAGTGCCTTAAAACGATTTTGACAACAGAAAAATGGTGACAAACATATAACAAAGAGATTTTTCCCCCCAATATTAGTGTATTTCAGCTCTTGTCTACCGGGGTAAATAATCTGGAGTATTAGGATGCTAGCTGTTCTGTTGGATCCCTCTGCAGATTTAAATTAGGATGATACTGGCACAGAGTTTTAAGACTGTCTTATTGAATCTAAGGGTTATTTTAGTGACATGGAAGATAGATCCCTGAACGGAAAAGGTTAGTTCTGGAAATCTTTTGACTCTTGAAAATTAAAAAAAAAAATTGTTTGTTTAAGTTTAATCTTATACCTCCTGAAAATATCTCTTCCTTTCCAAAGTAGATGAAAATTTTCTTTCAGGGTAGAGATATTCACAGATGTATCTGTGAGCCAGAGCCATCCTGTGGCTTGCCAAGTGTGGAGAAAAACCGCTGTGAAAATTTTTCTCGTATTAATGAGCCCACACTAAATAAATATGAGTCCTTTTTTCCATTGTTGTTCTTCAATTACTAGTAGAAGCCTCAGATTTTACTCAAGTACTTGGGAAGCTATGTAATGATGACAGCAGCTGAGTACGGATGTTCTTCTGACAGGTTTTTAAATTTATATCTTTCACCATGATAAATTAAGTTACTTTAATCTTTGTCTCTGTTTGTCTAAATGGGAATGGACATTTGAGAGGCAATGATTGTCCTGTTCAAATGGATGCAGTGTGATTACCTGACCAGCTCTGTAGAGAGAATTCAAGTATCAGATAGGATCATCTCTAGGTTATCATCAAAACCTGATATCTGTTATATAATTGAGGCCACAAGGTTGTCAATATCAAACACATCCAATGCTTCCTTAAATCTGCAGCCTGAAACCAAAGCCAGAATTTTAAGTCACAAAGACATCACTGATAGCACGTGGGAAATTTTCAAAGCTATGCCAGGGGATTTAAGGAGCATTGCTTCCATTAATCTTGCTGAAAGTCTCATGACCAAATCCCTATGCATTGCTTTTAAGATCTGCTCAAAAATGTCTCGGCATACAAAGTATGGACAAGTTATTCATTATGGCTTTTATTTTACAGCATTCTGAAACGGTTTCTAAGTAATTTAGCACCGACTTTCCTCTTCTGTAAAAGATCAGAAAATACTTTCTACCTAAATGAAAGATTTGCTTTTTGATAACATGAATTTTTACGAAGAATGAAAACTAGTTTTTTTCCACTGAGCTGGGCTGAAAAGGAAAACAGTAATAAAGTTAAATAAATTATAGCTGTCCTATTGATTTTCTTAAACTCAAAAAGGATACAAGCTTAGAATGTTTTATTGCTCAGAACTGATTACATAGATATTAGTGTGGTTGTTGAATATACTATATGTATTTCCTGATTATATATAAAATATACTTTACTCATAATTATCAGGCTTTCTTCTACATACTAGAAATATTTAGATAAGCAAAACAGGGAGTAGTTCATGGTCTAGTTGAGGAGATAGAAACAGAAAATTAGTAGAAAAATATAACAGGGTAGAGGAAGCCTGGATGGGAAATGATTGGAGGTACACAGAGAATCATCAGTAATTTTGGATGATAGAGTGGGTAGCTGGGTTTTGGGATATAAAGCTAAAAAAAGGTTACAAATTCAGATAGTGAGGGCTTTGTAATGCAATGGTAATTTGCAATTACTTTTGTAAAAATCATATAGCCAAATCAAGAGTTGCGAGAGATAATTGGGGTGGTCTCGTGAATGAAGGGTTGGCATGAATAGACAAAGAAGTCAGGCAGGTTAATAAGGAGGCTGTTTTCAAGAGCATGTTAAGAAAGTATGCAAATCTTTCAAAAAAATTGAAATTTCCAATGATAATGCAGTGAATAAATAGAGGAACTGATTGGGTCTGGGCTAGGGAGAAAGAGGAGTTGTTAATAACTGAGGTTTTTAGTCTATTATATTGAGATAAAATAGAAAAAGAAATGGAAAAGACAGCACCAAATTGAGGCAGAAGATAATGATTTCTGTTTTAGTTATGAGAAGTTAGAGCTCTCTAAGGTTTGTGAGTAATTTCTGAATAAGTTTTGGGACTGTAGGTTAAGATTTTGAGACATTCGCTCATAAACTATGGGGTTGACAAGCTCATCTGGAGGGAAAAAAAAAAAGACTGATAGTGACAGGAAGATTGATCGGAGAATCTTGTAGGAGGCTGAGGTTAGAAAAGCAGTCAGAAAAGGAGATGGAGAAAAATGGCCATAGAGATAGGAAGAGGGCCAGGAAAGGGTATTCCCATTAAAGTGGTGGGGCAAAATGCTTGGGGAGGATGAGGTCAATAGTTTGGATTATCATGACATCATTGGTATCCTTATAGAAAGAAATTTCAAGAGTGATGGGGACAAGAGCTTTAGGGGTTTTAATAGGTATCATAGGTATAAATGATGAGAGTTATAAGGAGACAGGTAGCTGACCCCTGATGTTCGCATACAGAATGAAGGGAACACCTGGGGTAATGTCTTACAAAGGTACAGATTGAAAAACACTTTGGAAAGGAAGAAAGATCTGACAATGTTTAGGGGATCCCTCAAAGAGTCAAGAGGAGAGAGAAAAACGCTTGAGCAAAGAAAATTGATATTTCAGTTGTTTGAAGCTTTAAGAAATTGTTTAATATTCTTTCTCATGCTATAAATTCACACATAGTATGTTTTAGGTAATAGTCGCTACTCAGAATGCAGTGTTCAATCAGGAGAGCTAGGTTTTGCTTTGGAAATTATCCCCATTCCCCAAAACAATGTTTTCCTAAAGCTTCTTTCTTTTACAGTCATGTTTGTTGTGGAATGGCAGGATTTATCACAGGATCCAGAGTGACAGCGGTTTCATCTTAGCACGTGTTTCTATAATCACCATTGTAAGAAAAAGGGGAGTTGCTGATCACGTAATGTTCCTCTCACCTTCCTCATGGAAGTGGCATATGTCACTCCTTCCCACATTTCATTGGCCAAGCTATTTACACAGCCACCTGACTCCAAGCGATCATGCAAGGGCAACCCTACCAGGTGTGGAAGAAGAACCAGAAATTTTGTGAACGTTTGCAGTGATTGCAACATTACCTGAGAAGCTTAAACAAAAACTACAGAATTCAGAGGATAAATGAGGGAGCAAAATGGTTGAATTAATTACATTATTTAATGCTATTGTGCTTCTTGAAATGCATGTAATATTGAAATCATCTCATAGGAACACCTGTGAAAGGGAGTTCTTCATAATTGTTTCTGAATGCTTCTAATAACATGAGACAATTAGCCTTCTCTGATGTATTAGCTATGATTAGTTTCATCTGCATGTGACAGAGAAATAGAATATAAAAGTGGCTGTAATAAGACACAGTTTATTTTTCTCTTCTGTCAAAGTCTGTATAAGAGGTTCAGGACCTTCATAAACATCAAAGATCAGGTTTCCTCTACCTAGTTTCTCCATGATCTTCAACGTTCAACTTATATTTTGTAGTAGACTCTAGCTGTCTCTTGTCTATACCAGGCATTGGATACCTCCTGAAGTTTAGCTGCTGCTTCTGGATATAGTTCATTGGCCAGAACATAGCTATAATAAACCCACAATGAGCTGATCTATGAAGTTTTACTCTGGATATTCATGAGCTCAACTAGTATTTGGAAGTCTCATTTCTACCTAAGAAGCAGAGGATTGGTATCCTATGACTATTCATGTTACATATTTCTTCTGCCTTCTATGGAAGGTCCTTCTCTTTGAGTAGGATTTTTTTCCTCCCATTTTAATAATTCTTAGCAAAGATGGGAACTGGGGAGCCCAGCCTCCACATCAACAATGATTCACTTGAAATATATATGTATTGATAAGTGGAATCAGGGTTTCTTGTCAGAGGCTAATTATTTGGTGGAAGAGGGTACCAAAATAAAATATGTTTTCATTTTGCATTTGTGGCCACCTACTAGCTTCATCTAATTCTCAGTTATGGTGGGAAATGATAGCAAGCTTGAAAAAGTTTGATCAATATTTTCAGTTAGTTACGAGTTTCACTAACAGTGCCCCGTACAAGACTGGACTCCATAAGGAGTATTTGCTCTATAGCTCAAAACAGATGCTAAGCTTTGGAGAGAGATGAAGATGCTTCACATTTGCTTTACTCCTGTTTTTGAGAGCTCTAAGATGGAACAGAATTTACCACCAGAAGTAAAAAGAGATAAGTTCTGTGGATCTTCAAAAGCAGGAGAGGTTGGCAGCTGCCTTTGACCCAGCATTAAACCTGGCAGAGATTTCAGGAAAAGGTAACAGTCTTTTTACTTACTATTTTGTTTTTCCTTTATTCTTTGTTAAAGCCTTTCAACTTCATACACCAGATGTTGGACTTATATTATTTTTGTGTTGGTAGTAGGAACATAATTTGAATTGTGAGAGAATGCATTATTCAGGCTGCAGATGAGGTAGTCTTTGCCAAACATGCATGAATTAAACATCTATTTGGCCAGGACTTGATGGAGCTCTGAGCCAGGGAAAGTAAGAAGGTGGTTGGAAAACTGTGATGATTGAGACTTCTGAGAATTTAGGTGTCCTTTGGTGGGTTTTATTGTTCAAGTTTGGATAATTGATGACAAAACAGAAAAGGATATCTAAAGCTGAGGATTTTCCATCTAATAAAGAATTGAATCAAAATCTGATCAAATCCATTAAATATTAAAAAAGTACATGAATCAATGCTTAGGATAGGAAACAAAGTAAAAACAGCCGTATTTTAAAATTAGTATTTCAGATCATTAGTGGCTATTACCTCTAAATTGTATATATTATCAAACCCTCTTATCTGTTAAAGAAAATTTATTTTCCTCTAATGTTTGTTTAAATTGGTACCACTATATCATACATTAAAACTAAAGCGATTATTTTCTTTTCTTAATTTCTGACAATTAAAAAAATAATTTCTTAGCCTTTTATACCAATTCAACTAGATGTTAGGTAGCTCTTTTGACAAACATAAATCAAGAAAAGATCTTATAACTTGACCGTAAACTTGATACACTATCACTTAAGTCATTTTAGAAAGAATTTTGTATGATGTTATCCATGTCACAAAGGAACACTTATAGGATGCCAAACATGTTTTTAAAGTTCAAGGACATGTAGCTTTAGCATATTTATTTATCCACAGTCTATGTTGATTTTACTTTAAGTGGATATGCATTAATAAAAGATAACTATTTTTAATGCCAAATCATATCTTTCTCCTTTATACAAAAGAGAAGCCAAGCAATCTATTATTTTAGATAGTTGTTAGTGAAGGGAAAACAGATCAGTCATATTACAATATCAGTTTGTAAAATGTCTTTTGACAAGAAATATTGCACCAGAGTTGACAGCACAGTGTGGATAGTAGATTGTAATCTCTAGTGAAGGAACTATGAATAAAGTCAAACAATCCTCAAGTGATACTATATTGCAGAATCACATCAAGCATCCTATTTGGCATCCACACTTAGCATTTCCTCTGTCGATTTGATTCAGGTGTGTGTCCCTGCTTGCAACAAGATGGCACAGCAAATTACTTAAATGACTCTGGAAGGAAATACTAACAAGTAGATGGAAAATAAACAAAATGATTTATAAAATATGACATTATGCCCAGTAAAAATTTTGCTCTTTGCATGTGTTTGAGTATATTTCTGTGAGTTTCAATGTTGTGATTGGCATTTTTTCCCCATAAACCTCAAAAGAAGTCAAAAGATAATACTGATATTTCAGAAGGGTCATGAATGATAAGATACCATTATTTTGGTACCAGAATTTTCATAGATTTTTATATGAGCAGGAGGAATTACTGACTCTTAATAAGAACGAACTAAATCTCTTCTCTCCTTTACTCTCTTGTTTGAATTAATTGGTTTTGGCTTGCCAGAATCACAGTGCAGGCCATAAAGAACAGAAGTGCTTGGCATGTACCATGTTTTCTCCACTGCATTAATTGAACTGTAAATGAGATTTTGGTCAATAACATAAAACATGCTGCCCAGAGCACACAAAGAGAAGCACAAGAGAGATTCAAATGCTTAATAATGTGAGGAATATGACCACGACTTAGAGCCTATTCCATAAATCAATGCAGATGATGAACAGTACATAGTCCTTGTCGGTCTGTTCTGTTTTTTTTTTTTTTAATTCTCTGATGCAGCCAAAAGTAAATTTGAAGATCTTCAGGAGTTTTTCTTCCTCCAAACATAGTTGAAGCTCTCCAACACTGCTCTTGGCATATTTCAACACAATTTCAAAATCCCTATGGATATTCCTTTCAATATCCTGTCTTCTCATTTCTTTGACTTCCTCTCTTGTCCAACAATCTCTTTCACCCTGTCACACTCAGGAGCATACACTAGGTCTGGCCACTTCCCATGAGTGTGACTCTTCCATTATTTCAATTGTTAAGTATTCCATACTTACATTATCACTATTTTTCCAGCTCATTTCCACTGGAGTCTTTCTTCAATAGTCTTCTTTTCTACCACCAGGATTTTAAATAGATTGATTTTAATTTGATTTCACTCTCTTATGTCCTCACTTCCCTCTTTCTAGTTTAAATCCCATGACCAGTCTTAATCACTCCTTCTGCACGTCGGATCTACTTTGTTGGCCTACTCTCAATTTCTCTTACTCAATCAGGAAAACCTCACCTCAATCCTGGTGAAATCCTACTCTCTGCTTATTTTGTGGCATCACCTGCTACCTGACATTAATTAATGTGTCTGGGGAGAAAGACACAACTTGGCTGACAAATCCCACTCGAAATTCTTCACATGAACAAAAGTGGGAATATGGTATTAGGAGTCACCCTGTGCATCTCTCATCCTTTCCCCTTTCAGTTCTCCTAGGTGGCAACTGCCTCCCTTGTCATCTTCTCCAGCCCAAACACCTTTTCAATTTCGTTTTTAATAGAGACCATATCTAACTTCATTGACAAAAATCACTCTCCATCAGTACTGTACCCTCTTGTTGCTGAATCTGATGGTCATTTTTCATTGACATAATTGGAAGCTGTCTTTTTCTTGAAACACTTTCTTCACTTGGCTTCTAGGATGCCACATTCCTCACTGACCACTCCTCCTCAGTCCTCTTGATGAATAACTGCTCTTCTCCTCTGAGCCTTTTACTGTTGGAAGTCCCGGGGCTCAGTGCAGGGACCTCCTCCTCTTACCTCCTTTCATTCCTTTATTGATGTCATCTAGTCTCATGCCTATAAACACCAATTCACGCTGGACTTAGGAGTCCCACATTTGCTATTGTAGTCTAGATGATTCCCAGAACCCCAGGCTTGGTGTCTGTTTGTGTCTGATTGCTTACTTGGATTATTCTCTTGAACCTATGACAGGTTTGCCAAGCTTACTCTATTAAAACCCAGACATTTAATTGACTGCTCATCCTCCCAACCAGACAAAAATGTTCTTATCCCTGTATACCCCATTTTAATGAACAGAAATCCATCCTTTTAGTTTTTTATGTCAAAAAATTCATAGTCATTCTTAATTCTTGTTTTTCTATCATACCCCTGGATCTCACCTTTCTGCTAATACTGTCAGTTCTACCTTCCAAATATATCCAGAAAATATCACTTTTCCTAAAGCTACAGCTTTCATACCAGTCTATTTTGCTCTAATATCTTGTCTGTATTGTGGCAATAACCTTCTAACTTCTATGCCAAGCCAGTCTGGTCTATGTTCACCAGAGTAGCCAGAAAAAACCTGCAAAAAAAAAAAAAATCATGGTTTATAATATGTTGTTTCCCTTATCAACTAGAGAGAGTCTTCCTAATTAGATCATACTAAAAGCCAAAGATGTTTTTATGTCTGATAGCTTCAACCCGATATGCCTTCCATTTCTTCTCTGCCTCATCTCCTACCTCTCTCTCCCTCACTCATACTATTCTAGCCATACCAGCTGACTTGCTGATCCTGTAACACACGGGCCTGTACCTGCCTCTCACTCCTCCTCCTGCTTGCTGAGAAAATCTCCATTCTCTCACCTCTTGTAGATTTTTTTTCTCATAGGTCATGTCTCAATGATAGATGAGAAAATTGGAGCCTTCTTCCAACACTTCTGACTTTCTGTTATTCTGTTTTTCTCCAAAACACTTGTATCTCCTAATTCATGTATATGCACATACAGATACACACATTTATCAAAATTTTAATATTTGTTCAGTTCTCATTAGAATTTAAGCTGATGAGGTTTGATATTTTGTTTTTGGTGTATTAGTTAGTTTTCTCTACTCCAGACCAAGACCTGGTATACAGCAAGTATCAAAAATATGTTGATTGAATTAAACATTTAATGCTTTAGTGGGCTTACTGCTTACATCTGTTTGCATATTTTCTGGAGAAAAATGAGAGTGTAAGTATTATAGCATTTCTGGAGAAAAAAGGCTTTCTAGGTCTACAGCACCCAAATATTGACATATATGGTAAAATTTTTTATGGTTTTAAAAAAAACTTCTGGGATGTCTGTATTTTTATAAAAAGAATGGTTGTGCTCTGTTGAAGTCAGTTTTATTGTTGCTTTTGTTTCTGCAACCTTTTTATATAGCAATATTTCCAGTCAGAAACCTGCTAACAAATAATATCTCTTTAGTTGAACTCCCTTGCCTTCTCCAAGGAAGAATTGAATGCCCACGTTCTTGCTGTTGGCAGCTCTGGGACTAGGATGGAGGACCCTTTTGTGTTTACTTTTAGATGCTTTGAATGTAACTACTCTATCAAATGTAGGGAAAGGTTAGACCTGTTCAGCAAGAAATTCTAAAGGTAGACATAGAAAATCAATTCTTCGTGTGTGATTAGGTGAAGGTAGTATGTCTATCTGGAAGGGTCATACTATTCTGATACATCATCAGAGTAGTAACAGAGTAAGTCTCTTTTTATTAACCAAGCTAAACAGAACTTATGAAACACGGTGACTATAGTTCCTTAAATCATCTGCCTCCCTGTGACACTTTTCTTATAATTTATTCTCTTGTTCACAGAATTTTCCTCATTAGCCTAGTTATTCTCTTCACCTTCTAGACTATTCTTACTTATGTACTTTGATTCAGAATCAGTCTCTTACTCTATGAAGCAATTATATATATATATATTTATACATATAATTTTATATATATATATATATATATATATTCAATCTTAAAAGGTCTTGATGTTCATGGTACCATTGGTTGGAGGACTTTGGGTATGTTGGACTAACTTTCAGAAGTATAAAAGATGTTCTGGTTAAATATTGATTTCTTACAAATGACCTGTGTTGGTCAGTTTTCTGTTACTATAATAAACATCTGAGATAATTAAATTAGAAAGAGAAGAGATTTCTTTTGGCTCACAGTTTTAGAGGTTTTAGTCCATAATTGGTTGGCGCCATTGTTTTGGTCCTGTAAGGCCCATCATGGCTGGAGTGAATGGCAGAGAAAAGTGACTACCTCATAGCTGGAAAGTAAAAAAGAGAAAGTAGAAGGCCAGAGGCCCAATATCCCCTTTAAGGGCATGCCTCCAGGGACCTGAAGATTTCCCATTAGTTTCCACCTCTTAAAAGTCCCACTACCTCTCAATGGTGACTCAGGCTATGGGCTATTGGAGGATACTCCAGATTCAAATCATAGGAGGTATTATACCTTGTATTATTGTAAGCAAATTCTAAAAAAATCTCAAGATATTGAGATTTATTATCTATAGATAGGAAAAATCCTATCTAAAGTTTCATTGGTTCCTGTTTAGCTATTGCCATTTGTTTGCTGATTGACTGTTGTGATTCTGTTCTTCCTTCAGCAACTTGAGTTGTTGACACCTTTTTAGTGAAAAAGAATTCCTCCCCTGTATCTACTTCTGCTGAGCTCTGTGTGTCTTCTTATTCCTCCTTTCCTATTACAGTCAATTCTGGATGCTCGTCTTTGTAACTTAAATTGCTACCAGTGCAGGCTTTCTGGAGGCCTATATCCTGTGTTATCTGTAATACCAATTGTCTGTCAAACGGATGTCCATTTTGAGTATCCATGTGATACTTCGAAGCACTACACATTGTTCAAATTGTTTTATTTTATTGGAGATAGAAGAAAGTTACACCATTTAAGAGATAACAACTTTAAAACTTTCATTAGAATAAATTACCAGGATCATATAAAATTATCCCACGTTTTGCAGCATCTTAATGCCCAGGATGGTCTTTTCCTCTTTGGGTCTCATCCTTATAGCGTCTGGAAGCCTACAACTTGGGGTTTTTCATGGCTCCTCTGGATAGCAGAGGTTCTTTGCCTCTCTATTTTCTTCACCTTTTTCCATTTAAATCTCCAGATTTTTAAATTCATTCCCTTATGAAGACTTTTTCACCTTCCAAAGTGACAATTAGCTAATTTGTAATCAAGCAGCTTGCTTGTACTAATAAAAGAAAGCCACAGGACATGGATTCATTCACCCAGGACCCTGAAGGAGTCCTTGAGGAACAAGTGCATTTTACTAATGATCTTTTAGCCACAATGCCTCACTTTTGTTGTCAAAAGTACAAGCGTAACTAATACTAAAAATAATTTTTAGCATATAATAATAATTTCAACATTTAGCCTTTTCTTACTGCCAAACTCTCTGTGAAATGCTTTTATATTCTTTCTTCTTCTTTTTTTCTTTTAACCTTCACAATCACTCTGGAGGGGTAACAACCATTGTAAACCTCATTTTGCTAATGAAAACCGAGATTAAAGTGATTAAGTAACTCGCCCAAGGTCACAGCAAGTTTGACATAACATATCTTTTAATCCACACAATTACCCAGTTGGCTGATGTAAAGAATTTAAATAATTTTCCATGTGTCACAAAACCAGTAAGTAACAGATTTAGCATTCAGAGTCAGTCTTCTTAAGATCCTGTGAATTCTTCTATGATATCAACATCCTTATTACATCCTACTAACTTTGTAGAAAGTACAAAGGCTCTTTGAAATCTGTTTAAAAGATGAGAAGGTTGTATTAGTTATCTAATGCCACAATCATGCTGTGTAACACTCAAATACTACCTTAGGTGACACATGCAATGAATGTTTATTTGGCTCATGATGAATTGGAGAAGTTCAGCTGATCCGGGCTGGGTTGGCTCACTTGCCTGCAGTAGCTTTGGGGCATATAGGCAGCAGCTCTGCTCATTGTGACTGGGATAGTTCATGAGACAGAATCTTCAATGGCTGCTGGCAGACCTCCATAGTCTCAGCTGGAATGATTGTGCTAACTTGGCGGTCTGCCACATCTCTCTCATTATCTAGCAGATTAGCCTGGGAAGTTCTCATGAAAATCTTAGAAGATGGAGAGTGAAAAACCCCAGCCATGCAACCACTTTCCAGCCCTCTGCTTGTGTTATCATTGCTAAAATCCCATTGGCCAAATCAAGCCACATGGCTAACTCAGAGTCAGAGTAGGAGGTCCCTACAGTGCCTTTGGAGAAGGTCATGGTTACACCAGAAGGTAAAGAAGTGAGCCATTTCTTTGCATATTAGTAGAGAGGTCCAGCAAATTTTTAGGAGAAACAGAAAAGAAACCCAGTATTCTATTGTCCTTAAGCAGTCTACACTCTAAAAAAATAATGAAACATTTATTTGCTAGGTCATCCTTGTTTTAATAAACCATTCAGTAGACCCAGGCTCTAGGATTGACTCAACATTTACTAACAATTGAACGTGTGCTCCCTAGTGATATAAATATATTTGTGCTTTTAATTACGAGCCACAGAATTTGCTTCAAATTTGAATAGTGCCAAAGCAATGCTGTCTGAATTTATAATTCACTTTCCAATAGACTGTTGGCCCAACTCACCCAGTGCCTAGTGGTTTCATGGTTCAGAAGTTTGTTTTCTGGAATTTGATGCAGCTGCTCTTTCTTAGTGATGGTCCTCGGGGAAAGGTGGATAAACACACAAAGCTTCTGAAAGCCATCCCAGATCCCTCAAAGTCAGCTCTCAGCTTAATGTCAGGGTCAGAAGTATAAAAAAGTTAGTTTTGGTAATTGCACACGAGTTTTCAGAGAGACTCATTATCAACACTCACAACCTGGTTTCAGTCCAGTGGAGCTTTATGAGGCTAAATTCTAAGCAGAACCAAAATACATGAGAATAAAAATCTCAGCCTGGACTGATGCTTGCAACTGGTTAAACATAAGGTATTTGTGAGATCAATTAATAGTATTGTATTTCTTTGATTCACCAAAACACAAAGGTGTTAAAAAATGCTGTCTTTTTTTCTTAATTTACAAGGATGTAACAGTAAAGCAAGCACATACAGGTTAAGTGCTCTGAAGTTGTATGATATATTTAGCCCTGCTGTGCAAAGCACTTGCAAAAATCATTAGTTCTAAAATGAAACCAAACAAAAACAAACGAACAAACAATCAAAAACTTTTACTTTCTCACAACAATATTATGGATTTTTTTCCCTCCAATATGTCACACCTCATGTTTGTGTTATTCTTTCTGCTTTTTCTTCTTTCTTCTACATTTCTACTAAAGCTGGAGAGTCTCATGATTCTGCAGGTGCCTCCTTCTGTTCTATGATCTTCTTCCTTTTGAAATTTCTGTTGCTTTCATGAGTTTAAGTACAACTCCTTAATTTGTCTCAGTGACCCAGTGTCAAAGCAAGTGTGTGGCAGTGGAGAGATCAGGTATAGCAACACCTGTGGATAATTTAAAATAATGAAATAGAAGAAAGCCATTCTGCTTCTCCTCTTCCTCCTCCTCCTCCTCCTCCTCCTCCTCCTCCTCCTCCTCATCATCATCATCATCATCATCATCTGCTGAAAGTTTTGAGCAATATCTGATAAAACACTTCTCCCTGAAAAAAATCTGAATAAGCTCTAAATAATTGCTGAGACTATTATAGTTTCAAAAATAGATACATAAGCTTTAGATTTGTACATTTTAATTCTTATCACTTGTATGAGATTCCCCTGAGAAACAGAGCCAAGAGAAGCCTTATTACAGAAATTGGCTCATTCAATTCTGGAGACTGAGAAGTCCTGTAATTTTGTGTCTGCAGGCCAGAGAACCAGGAAAACCACAGTGGTCCAACTAAGTTAAAAGCCTGAGAACCCCTCATGGGTGAGATAGAACCCTGTGGAGAAGAGAAGAAGGATATCCCAGTTGAAATAGGAAACAGTACCATGCTGTTTTTGTTACTATTGCTCTGTAATATAGTTTGAAATCTGGTATCGCTATACCGCCCGATTCACACTTCCTGCTTAGAATTGCTTTTGCTATTCTGGGTCTTTTGTTTTTCCATATGAATTTCATGATAGCTTTATCTATTTCTACAAGAAATGCCGTTGGGATTTTGATTGGCATTGCGTTGAACCTGTAGAGAACTTTGGGTAATATCACCATTTTGATGATGTTGGTTCTGCCTATCCGTGAACAGGGTACATTTTTCCATCTTCTAAGATCTTCTTCTATCTCTCTCTTTAGGGTTCTGTAGTTTTCATTGTATAAATCTTTCACCTCTTTTGTTAGGTTGATTCCCAAGTATTTTATTTTTTTTTGAGGATATTGTGAATGGGGTGGTTTTCCTCATTTCCATTTCAGAAGTTTTGTTGCTGATATACAGGAATGCCTTTGATTTATGCGTATTGATTTTATATCCTGCCACTTTGCTGAATTCATTTATTAGTTCTAGTAGTTTTTTTGTAGACCCTTTTGGGGCTTCTAGGTATAGGATCATGTCAGCCGCAAATAGTGATATTTTAAGTTCTTCATTTCCTATTTTTATGCCTTTAATTTCTTTTGTCTGTCTAATTGCTCTGGCCAGTGTTTCAAGGATTAAATTAAATAGAAGTGGTGAGAGAGGGCATCCCTGTCTTGTTCCAGATTTTAGTGGGAATGCCTTCAACTTTTGTCCATTCAGAATGATGCTAGCCTGAGGCTTAGCATATATAGCTTTTACAATGTTGAGGTAAGTTCCTGTTATCCCCAGTTTTTCTAGTGTTTTGAACATAAAAGGATGCTGTACTTTGTCGAATGCTTTTTCTGCATCTATCGAGATGATCATATGGTTCTTATCTTTAAGTCTATTGATGTGGTGAATAATATTTATTGATTTCCGTATATTGAACCAATCTTGCATCCCAGGGATGAATCCTACTTGATCATGGTGCACAATTTTTTTGATATGCTTTTGTATTCGATTCGCCAGGATTTTATTGAGGATTTTTGAATCTGTGTTCATTAGAGATATTGGTCTGTAGTTTTCTTTCTTTGAAGCGTCTTTGAGACCAATCCACAAAATTACAACTTTCTTATATTTGATAAAGGTGCTAAAAGCATGCAATGGAGAAAGGATAGCATCTTCAACAAATGGTGCTGGGAAAACTGGAAATCCATATGCAACAAAATGAAGCTGAACCCCTTTCTCTCGCCATGCACAAAAGTCAATTCAAAATGGATCAAGGAGATAGATATCAAATCAGAGACTCTGCACCTGATAGAAGAAAAAGTTGGCTCCGATCTATATATTGTGGGGTCGGGCTCCAAATTCCTTAATAGGATGCCCATAGCCCAAGAGTTATATACAAGAATAAACAAATGGGACTTACTTAAACTAAAAAGTTTTTTCTCAGCAAGAGAAACAATAAGAGAGGTAAACAGGGAACCTACATCCTGGGAACAAATTTTTAGTCCTCACACTTCAGATAGAGCCCTAATATCCAGAATATACAAAGAACTCAAAAAATTAAACAATAAGATAACAAACAACCCTATCAACAAATGGGCCAAGGACCTGAACAGACACTTCTCAGAGGAGGACATACAATCAATCAATAAGTATATGAAAAAATGCTCACCATCTCTAGCAGTCAGAGAAATGCAAATCAAAACCACCCTAAGATACCATCTCACTCCAGTAAGATTGGCAGCCATTATGAAGTCAAACAACAATAAGTGCTGGCGAGGATGTGGGGAAAAGTGTACACTTGTACATTGCTGGTGGGACTGCAAATTGGTGCGGCCAATATGGAAAGCAGTATGGAGATTCCTAGGAAAGCTGGGAATGGAACCACCATTTGACCCAGCTATCGCCCTTCTCAGTCTATTCCCTGAGGACCTTAAAAGAGCATACTATAGGGATACTGCCACATCAATGATCATAGCAGCACAATTCACAATAGCTAGACTTTGGAATCAACCTAGATGCCCTTCAATAGATGAATGGATTAAAAAACTGTGGCATTTATACACAATGGAGTATTACGCAGCACTAAAAAATGACAAAACCATGGATTTTGCAGGGAAATGGATGGCATTAGAGCAGATAATGCTAAGTGAAGCTAGCCAATCCTTAAAAAACAAATGCCAAATGTCTTTTATGATATAAAGAGAGAAACTAAGATCAGAACAGGGAAGAAGAGCATGAAGAAAAGATTGACATTAAACAGAGACGAGTGGGGTGGGAGAAAGGGAGAGAGAAGGGAAAATGTATGGAAATGGAAGGAGACCCTCATTGTTACACAAAATATAAGAGTTTGTGAGGGGAAAGGGGAAAAAAAACAAGGGAGAGAATTAAACAACAGCAGATGGGATAGAGAGGGAAAATGAGAGGGAAGGGGAGGGGGATAGTAGGGGATAGGAAAGGTAGCAGAATACAACAGTCATTAATATGGTATTATGTAAAAATGTGGATGTGTAACCGATGTGATTCTGCAACTTGTATTTGGGGTAAAAAAGGGGAGTTTGTAACCCACTTGAATCAAATGTATGGAAGATGATATGTCATGAGCTTTGTAATGTTTTGAACAACCAATTAAAAAAAAAAGAAATAGGAAACAAATGTACGGGGCCTCCCTCCCCTGGTTACTCCTCAGGCCCTCCATGGATTGGACCATGGCAGCCCAAGCTGGTAAAGACAGGTCTTTATTAACTCTTTCGATTCACACGCTACACCCTTTCAGAAATAATGCTATACCAGAAATAATGTTTCATCTGCCATCTAGCTGTTCCTTAGCCCAGTCAGGTTGACACAAAATTCGCAACCACTCTCTTTAAATTTTTTTTTAAAATTTGTTCTAATTAATTATGCAAGACAATAGAATGCTTTATGCACTTTGATATATCATACATAAATGAGGTATAATTTCTCATTTTTCTGATTGTACATGTTGTAGAATCACATCAGTCATTCAGTCCTATATGTACATAAGGTAATAATGTCTGTTTCATTCTACTATCCTTCCTATCCCCTTGACCCCTTTCCTTCATTCATTCCCCTTTAATAACAATATATTCCAATGAAAATGGGAAATCCAGTGCTACTAATCTTGCTTTTAAATGATTTCTTTGGAATACTAGAAGTTAAAATGGGTTTACGTGTAGATAAGTTGTGGACTTAACAGTTGGATATCAGATGTGAAATGATGAAAACAGATAATTTCCTGTTCTTGTCACACGTAATGTGGTCACACATAAAATCACCATACAAAATTCCACAGCTTTAACAAGAAATGATGGAAAATATAATGAAAAAATCCACTAATTATTATGAAATACATAGAAATAAATCCAACAAGAAATGTGCAATACCTACACAAAGAAATGTCCAAAACTTAACTGAAGGAAATAAAAGAAATTTAGAATAAGTGGGGCAAAATACTATATTCTTGGACAGGAAAGCATAGTGATATAAAGTTCTCAAATTCCCTTAGATTCATCTATTCATTCAAAACCATCCAATTTCAACTCCTAACAGATTTTTTTTATAACAAAGTGATTCTGAAGTTCAGTGGAAATGTAAGCTATGAAAAATAGCAATAACATCTTTGAAAGAATATAATTATGAGGGATGTTCTGCTTCCAGATATCAACTTATACTATAAAGCTACCGTAATAAAAACTGGATTTATTGGCATGGAAATAAAAAAAAAATCAATCAGTGGAACATAATAAAGGCTCTGGAAAGAGACTTAGTACTATCTATGGAAATTTACTGTTTGGTTAAGTGAGTACTTCAAATCAGTGGTAAAGGAAGTGAGTTGTATCTAACTTGTACCATTCTCTGTCCTAATCTCTGATCCAGTCTCACCTTGTTACACAGTTCCAGAAGGTTTTGACTGCCTTGTTCAGAGTTCCTCATCACGATTGTGTGCTGAGTATCTCTTGATTTCTGCCCTGGGGCCTCTCTGACTCACAGAAGTCCACCTGACCCTGATACATGCCAGTGAAGGGGAACAGAAGCTAATGGCTGAACAGTTCTCTCTTTTGAGACTTGCATGACTGGTTCTGAACCACATGTTGTAAGCAACTCAGAATGTCCCACATTGGGTAACTAGTCGACTGTAACGGTCACACACTAGATAATGCTTGAATTGGCTTTCCTTAACTTCTCTGTTGATGTGTGTCCCTCCCTCCTGTTCTCTGAGAACACATTCTTAAAGAATATAGAATCTCTGTCCCAGGTTCTGCTTTTGGGAATAACCCAGACTAAGCTAGATGGATCGTACCATAAATGGTGTTCACAAATTGGCTGTGCAGTGGGGAAAAGGGCAAAGATATCTCTACATATAAACAAAATTGACAAAACAACAAAAAAACAATAAAAACAACGAAAAAATAAAGTATTGGAAAACACCATTCTCTTTAATTTCAACTTTGTTTTGTGTATTTTTCAGTCTTTGCTCTTTTTATCAATATCATTTCATTTGTGGTTTCATTTCAATCAAAGATTTTCATTTAAAGTATAATAATCTTGTAACCCCAAGAACAATTGATTTTCCCCAGGTCTCATATATAGAACCATTCTATCATCCAGATATTTGCCAAAATGCCATATTTTCTAAAGCCTCCGTCTCATTTTCAGTGATGTTACGAATTTATCCTTTTGTATATCTCATCTTTGTATTACAGTTTGATCCTGGGTGGACAGTGGAGATAGATGCACATTTAATCTGCCATCTGAATCCTTAATATTTTAAATTTTGCATTAGTTAAATCTCTTGTTAACAGCATAGAGCTGTATTAAAAAATCTAATTTCAGAGTCTCCAACACGTACAATTTTATTAAACTGTGAAGATATATATTCACTAATTAAGCTATTTTCAATTGTCTTGTTGAAACAAAAATGTCACCTGATATTGCATTGTCTTTTACACAGAATTTCTAAGCTGGAAGGACCTAAGAGATGATTGAGTCCCTAGAAGTCCAGTGTATGGCTGGCTGATCAAATTAGCCTATACATGATTTTTGGACCTCTTTTGAGAATTTCCATTTTAAAAAGATACAAATTAGAATATATGTACTGGTAGTCTTATAGTTTCTAACTATCAACTTATATAGACCATTTAAAAATCGTTTCTTGGCACATAGAATTAAATAGTAAGCAATATTATTACATAGGTTATTTTGTTTTTATTGAATTTTTAATTGAATTTGATTGAATGTGTAATTGTATATGTCTATGCTAAGCATCTATCAACATAAGTTAATATGACCTACATTAAAATAGATAGCTAAGTGATTCATCTTTAAATATTTTATGTTCCTATTAATTAAAACCCTTCATTTAAAATATATCAACCTTATGACCTTGGTAGCAAAGGATTTTCCCCAGATTTCATCATATAGACCTTTTATAAAGACCTCATTTTCTAATTCAGAAAAAATTTTTAAAAAATTTGTTATTTTGCTTTATCCAGAGATATAGATATGCCTTTCTTGTTTCTTTCTTTCTTTCCCTCCCCCCTCTCTTGTGTGTTTTAGGATGGAGTTTTACGGGATGTTGTGATGCACACCTGTAATCCCAGTGGCATGAGAGGCTGATACAGGAGTATCTTTAATTCAAAACCAGCCTCTGCAATTAGACAGTCCCTAAGCAATTTAGCAAGACCCTGTCTGCAAATAAAATATATATATATATTTTTAAAGTTTTGGGTTATGGCTCAGTGGTAGAGTGCCCTTGGGTTCCATACCTTGTACCAAAAAACAAACAAACAAGAAAAAAACCAAAACAACAACAGAAACACACAAACAAACAAAAAACCTAAAAAGAATGGAGTTTAGTTAGATTGGAAAAGGGCACAGAAAAATTTAGGTTATATGATTTTTGAAAACCTTTTTAATTTTGAAATTGCATACTCAAAAGAAGTTAAAAGGATGATTTGGAATGGTCCCTATTATACCTTAAATAGTTTTCTCTAATGGTTGCACTTTATATAAGTATAATACAATATCAAAATTAGGATATTAGCATTGCTACATAGTGTATGCATACTTCTATGCCATTTTATAATACGTACAAATTTGCATGACTACTTCAATCAACATAAAAATGATTCCATCAGTATAAAGATTTTCACTATTTTTCCTTATTTCCTTATTTCTTCTTTCTCTATCAATCTCTAAAAGTCGGAAACCACTAATCTGTTCTCTATACTTAGAATTTTATAACTTTGAGAGTGTTATTCACATGGAATCATGCAGTATGTGACCTTTTGAATGTTTTTTTTTCTCAATCAGTATAATACACTTGAGACCTATCCTAGTTGTTGTACATACCGATATTTATTTTTCTTTTTTATTGCCGATATTTATTTTTCTTTTTTATTGCTTGGAATGGTTTATCCTTTTTATCCCCTGGTGTAGATGCACTACAGCTTAATCACACACCCATTGAAGGAGGTTTTGGTCATTATACCTTTTGGCTATTGTAAATAAAGCTGCTGTGAACAGTAATGTACAAATTTTATGGGTATAAATTTTCATTTCTCCAAGATAAACACCCAGAAATGAGAATGCAATGGTATATGGTCAATGTAGGTACAGCAGTTATAGGAACTTCCTAGTTTTTCCATTTTACATACTTGTAAGAAAAGCATGAGCGACTCAGTTTCTCAGAATTTTTGTCTGCATTTGGTATTGTCACTACTCTGATTTTAACTTTTCAGATAGGTGTGTTGGCATATCTGGTGGTGTACTTTGCATTTCTGTTGTGGCTAATGATGTGAATATTTTCAAAAATATGTGTGAGTACTCATTTGTCACCCATAGACTGACTTCTAGGATATATTCTTTATATCTTTGCCCACTTTGTAATTATATTGTTTGTTTTTTACTGTTGACTTTTATATGTTATATATTCTAGGTGTGAGTCTTTTAAATAAACATGTGGTTGTTAATATTTTCTCTCAATTTATGGCTTGTCATTTCATTCTTTTAACAGTGTTTTACAGATCAAAGTAATTTAATTTTGAGAATCTCCCGTTTACAAATGGTTCCTTTTATGCATCATATATTTGGTATAGAGTTCTAAGTCCTGAAGATATTTTTCTTACATTTTTTTCCAAAAAGTTTTAGGCTTGACATTTAGACCTAAGGTCTGTTTAGTTTAACTTTGGTATAAGGTGTAAGGTGTAAGGTTTAGATTAGGATTCAGGTTTTTAGCTATGAATACCCAACTTCTTTGCTTTTGTTTGTTGAAAAGACTGTCTCCCATTGATTCACTTTGCAATTTTGTAAAAATCATTTGTTTGTGATCTTTGGACTATTTCTGGGTCGTCTATTAAGTTCTCTCAACTTGTGTTGCTTCTTCCTCTGCTAATTCCACATGGCATTGATTAGTACCACTAAATAACAGGTCTCGAAATTGGGTGGCAATAATTCTTCCCCTTTTATTTTTCTTTTTCAAAATGGCTTTAGTTATTATATTTCCTTTGCCTTTCACATAAATTTTAGAATAGTTATGCATATATCTTCAGAGAGATCTTGCTGAGATATTGATAGGCGATACCTACATATTTATTTGGGAAGAAGTGATATCTTTCCCATAGTTTTTAACATTCATGTCCTATATGTGTTTGGCTAGATTTATACTTTTTAAAAATTATAAAAATTTCTTTTAAAAATTTTGTTTTTAACAAGTTCACTACTAGTAAATAGACAAAAATTGACATTTATATGTTCATTTTGTAACCTGTAATACTGTACTTAGTTCTATGATGTTTTGCTTTCTTCTTCCCCCCTCCCCACTTCTTTGGGATTTTCTACATTACTAAAATCATCAGTAAATAGAGGCAATTTAATTTCTTCTTTTCTGATCTGCAATATCTTTACTTCATTTACTGACCTTATTAAACTCTCTAGAATCTACATAGTACCTGCTGGACAGCAATGGTGATAGTGGACATCTTTGCCTTTTTCCTGATTATGGGGACAGGGAAATATTCCCTGAATTATTGTTTTTGAAATTTTTAGGCATGAATCATTGTTGAATTTTGTCATTGCTTTTCCTATGTTGATTGACGTGATCACATGCTTTCTTCTTTAGCCTAGTGATGTGATGCCTTATATTGGTTGAATTTCAAGTGATGAGTCAACATTGTGTTTCTAGAACAAACCCCGCATTGATCACGGTGTACACGTTCCCCGTATGTTATTGAATTTCATTTGCAAATATTTTAAACAATGTTTATTCCTATGTCAATGAGGGATATTAGTTGGAAGTCTTTTTTGTGTCTTTGTTTTTAGTTTCAAGGAAATACTATATTCATAAAAGGAACTGGACAATTACCCCCTCTTCTTATGATTTCTGGAAGTAATTGGGTAGAACGGACCTTGAAACTACTTTGAGCATTTCACAGAAATCACCAGTGAAACCATCTGGGGATCACAACTTTTTGTTTGGGGATTTTTGAAATTATGACTTTAATTTGTAATTATAGAGTAATCCAAATGAAAGACTTCATGTTGGGAATATTGTGGTAGTCTGTGTTGTAGGAGGGATTGTTCTATTGCATTCAAGTTGTCAAATTTATGTTTGTAGAATTGTTCACAGTATTTTCTTGTTATCCTTTTATTGTCCACATGGTCTGCAGTGATAAAATCTGTGTCATTTCAGAAATTGGTAATGTATTTCTTATCTGTTGTTTGTCACTTTCTCTACAAGTTTGTCAATTTTATTGTCCTTTTTAAAGGAGCAGATTTCTCTTTTCTATTGGTTTTCTGTTTTCAATTTCATTTATTTCTATTTTTTCTCTGTGATTTCCTTCCTCTGCTTACATTGGGTTTACTTAATTTTTATTTTTCTAGTTTCTGTAGTATGAGCTTAGATTATTTCAAGATAATTTTCATGTGTAAATGTATACTGCTATGAATTTCAAAACCCCTTTCATTTCTTCCCTAAATTTTTTTTAATTTTTTTATTGATTATTTAAAGCATTACATAGCTCATGATATATCATCTTTCATACATTTGACTCAAATTGTGTTTTGAACTCCCATTTTCACCCCAAATACAGATTGCAGAATCACATCTGTTACATATTCACATTTTTACATAATGCCATATTAGTGACTGTTGTATTCTGCTACCTTTCCTATCCCCTACTATCCCCCCTCCCCTCCCCTCCCATCTTCCCTCTCTACCTCCCCTGCTGTTGTTCAATTCTCTCCCCTTTTTTTCCCTCCCCCTTGCCCCTCATAACCTCTTATAATTTTATGTATCATTGAAGGTCTCCTACCATTTCCATATGCTTTCCCTTCCCCTAAATTTTGATGTTATATTTTCATCTTATTTCAGTTTAGCACATTTTCAAGTTTCCCTTGAGACCTTTGAACCAGGAACTTTTGAAAATGTTTTGCTTTCATGTGTTTGGAGATTTTGCTGTTACCTTTCTGTTAGTGATTTCTAGTTTAATTAGAGTTAATTTGGAGAACACTCTCTGCATGATTTCCATCATTTTAAATTTTGGCAGGTTTATTTTGTGGTTAGGGTATGGTTTGTCATGGTGTGGGTTAACTAAAGTTTATGACAATAGTTCTGTATACTGTGGGTACTTGGATGTGTCTTCTATTGTCAGGTGGAGTGTTTTACAGAAGTTGATTACATCACGTTGGTCAATGGGGAGTTGTTAATTCTTCTATATCCTTGTTGATTTACTGCCTGGTTATTTTATCAAGTTTTGAGATTTGACATTGCCAACCACAATTGTGGATTTGATTTCCATCTTTTAATTTTATGTATTAGTTTTATATATAAGAATTAGTTTCACATACTTTGAGCACTCTCGTTTGGTGCATGTGTGTGTAGGATGGTTGTTTTCCTGGTGTACTGTTTTATTATTTTATAATATCCCTGTGTTCCTGGTAGTGTATTTGTTCATTATTTTTGTTATTTTGCTCTGGAGCTTATTTGATCTGATATTTATGTAGACACTCCTGGTTTCTTTTGAATTTTTGCATGTTATTTATTTTTCTGTCCTTTTGTTTTAACCTACCTATATTGTTTTCTTTGAGGTGAAATTCTTATAGATAGCATAAAATTATATCATTTGACAAAAGCTGCCATTCTAATAACTTTCTGGTGATATTTATTTAGGCCATTTATATGTAAATGTAATTATTGTTATTTTGGTGCTTACATTTGGCATTTTATTGTTTTATATTTTTTTATTCCCCCATTTTTTTCTTCCTTTCTGAGGGGTATTCGAATTTTTTTTTTTTTTAGAATTTCCTTTTGATTTTTCTGTAGTGTTTTGACATTCTGTCTCATCATTTTGTGGTTACTAGACATATTGCAACTATACATACATAACATTACAGTCTACTGTGACTGTCACTTAAGTAGTTCAAGTGAAGTTTTGAAACTTCATCTCACATTACCTTATTTCACCTTTCTGCATTTATAATGCAGTTGCCTCTAGTATTTTTTCTCCATGTATTGACAATCAGGTTACACAGTTGCATTATATTTGTTTCCCCTACAAACATCAATTTGTAAATGCAAGGAGACAAGGAAAGTTCATTGTATTTAATTGTCTATTGGCTCTCCTATTCTTTATTTTATTTTATTTTTTTTGCTTCCTGATGTTTTGAGACTTTTCCTTTTATTATTTGTTGTGATTAGAGAACTTTCTTTAGCTCCTCTTGCCGGGTAGATCTGCCGTTGACAAATCCCCTTTAATCTTACCTTTCCTTCATCTCAGAATGTTTTATTACCCCTTCATTCCTCAAGTTTATTTTGCTAGATGTAAAATCCTGAGTTGAAAGTTGATTTATTTCAGTACTTGAAAATATTTTTATCATTTTCTCCTGATCCCCAGTTTTCTGATGAGAAATATGCTGTAATTTGAGTTGTCCATCCCCCTGTTAGTTAATGCATCATTTCTTTAGCTATTTTCAAGATTATTTATTTTCTTTAGTTTTCAGCAGTTCAACTATGATAGGCACTTGGTTTATCGTGATAGGGGTTCACTTGAATTCTCAATTTGTAAGTATGTGTTTTTGCCAAAGTCAGGAAAACTTCATCCATTATTTACTTGAAGATGTTTTTTCAACCCATTCTCTTTTCTCCTGAGAATCCAATGATACAAATATCAGATCTTCTGTCATATCTCAGAGTTTTCTAACGTTCAAGATTTTTCCTATACTTTTTTCCTCTGTTGCTCAGTTTGGAACATTTCTACCCTTCTACCTTCAAGTTAACCAATTCTTTTCTATGTCCTTTCCATTCTGCTGTTGAGTAAACTCATTGAGTGTTTTATTGAATTATTGTATTTCTGTGTTCTGTAATTTCTGTTTGGTTCTCCTTTCTGTCTTTTATATCATTCTGGAGAGTCCAATCTTTCATTTGTTCCAAGCATGTTTGTACTTGATGGGTTAAGCTTTTTATGATGGATGTTTCAAAAACAATCCTTTTTATAAATCAGTAAGTTATCACTTTATTTATTTTTTGTGTAGTTTTTAAATTGGTTCTTTTTAACTATATATGGCAGTAAAGTTCATTTTGATAAAATTATACACACATGAAATATATCTTATTCTAGTTAGTGCCCAAGTCTGGTGGATGTACATGATGGGGGGATTCACTGTGGTCTATTCACATACATCCATAGGAAAATTATGTCAGATTCATCCTACTGTCTTTTCTATTTTTATGTTCCCTTTATTCTCTTTTGTCTAATCTATTGAACTTCTATTCTTCCCCCTCCCCTCTCGCTTATTGTGGGTTAGCTTCCACACATCAGAGAAAACATTCTTCCTTTGGCTTTTTGGGATTGGCTTATTTCACTTAAAATGATAGTCTCCAGATCCATTCATTTACTGACAAATGTAAAAAAATTATTTTTTATGCCTGAGTAATATTCCATTGTGTGTGTATACACACTCATATATGTAAGTGTATATGTGTGTGTGTGTGTGTGTGTGTGTGTATATATATATATATATATATATATATATATATACACATATATACATATATATATATGGATGAAGAAATAGTGGTTTGTGTATACGTATATGTGTGTATATATATATACATATATATGGATATATGTATATATATACATTTATACACACATACACACACACACACACACACACACACATATATATATATATATATATATATATATATATCACTATTTCTTTATCCATTCATTTATTGAAGGGCTTCTAGGTTGGCTTCATAGCTCAGCTATTATGAATTAAGCTGCTATAAACATTGATGTCACTGTGTCACTGGGGTATGCTGATTTAAAATCTTTTGGATATATCCCAAGGAGTGGGATAACTTGGTCAAGTGGTGGTTCCATTCTTAGTTTTTTGAGGAACCTCCATACTGCTTTCCAGAGTGGTTGCACCAATTTGCAGTTTCACCAAAAATGAATGAGTGTACCCTTTTCCCCACATCCTCACCAACATTTACTGTTACTTGATTGGATAATTGCCATTTTGACTGGAATGAGATGGAATCTTAGTATGGTAAAAGTATCTTTTTAATAATCAGTGATCTGTGTCATCTTTGGTGTTGGTATCTGTTGATTATTTTTTTTTCATTCAGATTTTGATTTTCTTGGTGTGTGGTGTGACAAACCATTATTTATTGACTAAACATTTGGGAGATTATGCTGTGTGATGGACCCTGTTCTAGAGACTTTCTCTGCATGTCTCCAGCAGAAGTATGTTACTCATTATTGTCCCAGGAGGGTGGAAGTCCAGATTTCCCACTTGGTCTCCATTTACACTCTGAGTGGGGAGGTATGTGGTTATTCTGGATGGGTCTGGTTGAGCAGCATCTTACCTGGGTCTCTGTTGATACGCTGGCAGAAGCATGGACATCTTGTTTTGGCTACCCCTGTGGCTTCCCATGACACTGCTTGAAGTTGGCTTCTTATTCAAAGGGTGTTGATTAAAGCCATGCTTCTCTATTTCCACTCCAGCCTGAAGGAGGAGGAACAGCTCAGTTTCATCAGTAAGAGTGGAAGTTCAGGCTGATGATGAGGGTTGGCCCTTCATTATTGCTCAGTTGAAATGAAAGACCCCAGAACCTTACCTGGCCTCTGAAATCAGTGTGGCAGAGGAATTGTGGGGCTTTATTTTTAATGTGCAGTGAATTGAAGTGGAAGTTCAGGTTCTCTCTTGACATATGATGTGTGAGTGGTGGTGATGTGAGACCCATGCTTTTTTTGATATTTATTTGAATTATAATATTTATTGTCTTAAGTTTTCTTTTGCATTTAGCTGCCTTTTTATGGTTCTTTGAATAAGACAGCAGACTTTCCTTTCACTCTTTTTGTCTATACCTGATGTTATTTCTGGTTCCTAAGTCTCCAGCACCTAGCTTCAGTTATAGGGTGCAAAAATAAAACTAAAGCAACTCACTGATATGTTCTTTCATGAGCCCCCAGATTTTTAGTGGTCTGCCTTGTTCTCTCCATCTTTCAGTTATCTTGCATTTGAAAACATATAATGTCCAAGGACTTTAGCTCTGTTCAGAAGGAAGCTGATATCTACATGAATTATTAACATTCTAGAAAGTTACAGAAAAAATCAGTAATGATCATTCCTGTCTCTTAAAATATTTTAGATATTTCTTTTGTTTGCTAATGAGGTTGCTCAAATAACTACATGCAGAGGAGGAAAAGCAAGTGAGCTGAAGCCATAATAAAATAGCCACTGAGCTTTTTGGCTTAAAATTATTAGCAGCCTATTGTAGGCATTATTTACAGAGCAGAACATTAGAAATTTTCAACTCCTTCTTGCTTGAAATAAAGATGCCCATTTTGAAGGCTTTTTCCATGCTAGTGATACCATATGACACAGTCTGTGTAATGTGAAATAAGAAGAGAACTGGTGGGATTTCCTGGGATTCCTCTTCCTTTTTTTTTTTCTCCATGATGCTGTTGGCTGATCATAGCTGCCATCTTGAATCCTGGGAGGAAAGGACAAGAGACCACAGAGAGGTCATACATTGCATACCTTGTATTAGTAGGTGACAACCTTTTTTTTTTTAAGTCCAGGTGATATGCATTTTACATTTTGTGGTCTATGCCGTAGATCACAAATATTCTATTCTGCTATGCTATGGTTAAGCATTCGTACACAATAGTTGGATGATTGGGTATGGTTATGTTGCAATAAAACTTTATTTGCCAAAACACATGATAAACCAGCTAAAAACACATGGACACACAACCACTGTATCCAGCAGGAAAAGATGACAACTCTTGGTGGTGATGAAATACAATTTTCCAACTTCTGCTTTACATCATTCAGCAGCTGAGCATGTGTCAGTGACTGCAGAAGTCTAGAATTCTTATTATTGGAGAAAAAATAAAGCTGTTTTTGTTGAAGCTGTTTTGGTTCGGGTTTCATACTTGTAGCTGAATATGCCTGTGATCAAAAGCTTATCTGCAGTATCTCAATTTTCCTCTGGAGATTTTGTGAAGATAAGAAAAGTTGAAATTCATAGCATAGAAAATTAAAAGTAACCTTTCCAACGATGATGTTAAACAAATGGTGTCCCAGTCATGCATTTTCCACTTCATAAAATAGCAGTCTCATCTCCTAGGAAGAGATAAAGATATTTTGTTCTTTTTTTCCCTTATATCAGGTAATATAAGTAATTCATCAAATGGGACAATTACATTTTTATAGCATGGATATTTTTCCTGTGATGGTTTGTTTTCTCTCTCTGCTTTTTCTCACCTAGAATCACATAGACTCACAACTTGTATATCTAGTGGAAAAAAATTACAACTTCCAGAAAGCTCTGAGACAGCCAGTGACATGATGCTGAAGGTTTGTGTAGAAAGACATCTGTTTTCTCTTCCATGTAAAGAGGGAGTGCAGGAGGTCTTAAATGCACAGAGCTCTAATCAAAGACATTAACATCACAGAACTCAAAACAGATCTTTATGTTGATCAAGTTGGCACACATATTTTTTAAGTCTAATAATGTTCAATGCTGGGAAGAGTATAGTGAGATTGTCATTATTTCTATAAGTATAAATGGGCATCTATCATTTTTGTGAAAATAAATTGGTCATTTATGTAATACTTTGAAGGAATCCAGTCCATTAACTCAAAATAATTACCAAAACTGTGTTTTTAAGGAGCTATATTATGTAAATAATCATTATGCAAACATAATTTTTGTATATGCTATTTGCTGTACCATGAGTTTCTATAGTAAAGTATATGAAGGAACCTATTGTTAGGAACAATAGACAACTACATACATGAAAAGGAATAACTTGAAACTGTTCAAAAATTTTTATAGCAAAGGGAATATTTAACGTATGATGTATTTAAAGTATGATGGGGAAAAGCAAAACATGGATTTGTGGGAGGAAAATAGTCTGATTTTGGCATCAGAATTTTTCTGATTCTTTTGCTCTTTTATTTTTATTCCACTGTGATCACACTTTCAAACTCTTCCTCTCTGTACCTATTTCTCTATGCAGTTTTCATAGCTATCTGTTCACGTATCTGCACACACAGGAGAGAAAAGGAATTACCTCAAGGCATTAGCGGTGTTTGTGGTTGGAATGTAAGAGTGCCCATCATTTTATTTTATTATAATTTTTATTGTCTTAATTTCATTTAATGAGCAGGCATCAAGTAAATAATCTTAAATTCAACAAGTCATGATTTAAAAGATTCTGCCCGCATGACAGGAAGTAGCTTGTCAGTCATAGAGACCTCTACAGTTGCTATGTCTCCTGGAGAAATAATAATTTTTAGTCAGTGGACAAATTCTTGACTTTGTACTGCACTACCTAAGAGCATTCCTGCTAAGTTAACATTGCTCTTCTCTCAGGTTTTAAAGCTGGGTTGGGGGTGGGGGCATAGTGAGAAAAGCTTGCCCTTGATATAACATTCTCTCCATCAAGTTTTAAAAATATCCTGATATAACCCATAATAGAAGCACCCTTTAAAATGACACATGCTGAGGTGCTGCTTCACACTCTTGTCCATTATGTTTTCTCCAAATAAGTCCACAAATCAAAATTCTTTCATTTTTTTTAAAACTCCTTCAAACAACAGGATCTAAAAACCTTAGTTCTCTTGTCTTTGGAAAAATTATTTTACATAGTCATTCACTGTTAAAAGTATTACTGACTATGTATTTTGTTATATGTTAGTAGAGGACAATATAAAAATGAAAGGACTATGTTCTTCTGTCTTAGTATAGCTATGAGTAGAGAAAAAAGGTGTGTGAATAAACATACAGGATACAATTATACAAGGAAATAAAGAATAGAACATGAAGACCATTATAGGCCTTCAGAGAAAGAATCAAATGAAAATATCTTTGAAATTTTCTAAGTACAAATGAGTAAAATATAGTTCATATTAGAAATAATGAAAGATTTCAGTTAGACCAATTTTTGATAATACATAATAAATTGTAATATCTTGTCTAAAATAGTAGATTGTAGTAGCTCAGAGAAACTTTTATATATGCAAATGTCAAAACACAAAACAGGCCTCTTCTCATCTTTTCTTATACACCATGATCCTTAATACAACATGCTTCCTTATAATGGAAAAATAAAATGTCTGGCCAAAATGTGAGAACATACAATATGTATCTTTTAAATAAATAACTTATTTGTTTATATCAAATGTGTAGAAAGCAAAGACAGAAGCAGAATTAATTTGCTACTAAAATGGTGAATAGATTGAATCATTGGAGTGTATTGATATTGGACAGTTATGCCTATAGATTAGCAGTTTCACAGGGTTTATTCTAATAAGTGTTTGCTAACCAGAATAATAACTCTAAAAAGACATCTATCTCTAAATGAGGTGTTTGACTATGAAATGATTTGAATTAACAGAATCTATTTATAAAAGCCTCTTATTTTGTATCCAAGACTCCACATTCATAACTTCTGCATCCAGAGAAAGTTTTGTCCTTTTCTGTAACAGAGAAGGCACAGTGTACTACATATTTAACCTTAGTTATCTAAAAGTTAAGATGCATGATAGCTGTTAAGTTACTCAAACTATGTGATTATTCAAACATTTTTAGTCATAGAAATAATCAATGTCCAATAAAACTCATTTGGTTCTTTTTCTTTCTTTCTTTTCTTTTCTTTTCTTTTTTTTTTTTTGTACCAGGATTGAACTTGACCACTGAGCCACATCCCCAGCCCTATTTTGCATTTAATCTAGAGACAGGGTCTCACTGAGTTGCTTAGCACCTTGCTTTTGCTGAGGCTGGCTTTGACCTCACGATCCTCCTGCCTCAGTCTTCTAAGCTTCTGGGATTACAGGAGTGTACCACTGTGTCCAACTTTTGGTTCATTAATGAATATGGACATTTGGGTTTCTATTATGGTGCAATATATTAATCCTATGGGCTCAATCAATTTTTCTGATAATATATACTATTTGCATATTATATTGTTATTCAGCCTGGCCTACTTAAAGAATGGAACACTAGAATATTAAAGTGTGTTTTAAATTCATGTTAATATCCGTAGTATGAGGGCAAACTTCTCTGCATGCTGACCATATGCATTTGGACACAGAGACAAATTTGAAAATGCCATTTGGTTTACTCTTCTTTGTATGGCAATACTGCTTAATATAAACACCTAATGTATCTCACTGGGTTCTGTGATGGATTGAATGGTACCATGAGTCACAATTATTGATTTATGTAATGTGTTTTATTCTTTAGATTATTTGTTCAGTAGACCTATTTCATTTTCTAATGACAAAAAGTGCATGCCCTTCTCTAATAATTGGTCCTACTGTGTGCTCCTTCTCTACCTTTTTCCTCTATCAAAGCTGAAGCATTAAATCTAATGTTTCACACTGAAAATTATTTTTCTTTAATTTTTATTTAAGGGCTGGTTTTGACTTCATAATTTTTTAATTCCACCTAGTCAGACTTGGTTAATCTGAATTTGTATGCAAAAATAAATTTTAGAACTAAATAGAAATCAACATAGCAAGTCTAAGAACACAGAAGAAAAGATTAAATATGGGAAGGGGTCAAATCACAAAACTAAGAAATATTTTCCATCTTAACAGCACAATTGTTATATATTCTTCCTTATTGTAACCCAGTGATTCTGAACCTGAGCACTGCTGGCACTTTTGACCATATAACTCTTATTTCTGGCAGGTTTCCTGTGTGTTTTAGGATGTTTAGCAGCATCCCTGACCTCAGATGACAGCAGCTTATTGCTTCCTAGTTGTGACTATCAAAAATGTCTCCAAACGTTTCTAAATGTCCCCTGGGATTCAAAATTGCTTCCAATTTTGAAGTGATGTGACCCTTTAAAAACCTCAACTTAGCTATAGGCAGTTAGGAACATAAAGCTCAAATTTAAATGTCTTGTATTACAAAGTTAATTGATGTTGGCTGTGACAAACAGCAAAAACAAAACAAAACAAAACAAAAAACTAAATATTGTATGTAGGATCATACACAGCAACTGGTTAAGAGGCTCAATGTGATTTCACTATAGTGTAATGAAGGTTGGAAAATACCTTTTTAACGTATTAACACTTAATAAATGCTATGTTCCAAGAATATGGCCACAAAAGTGGCTTATTATTGGAAGTTCATTAGGAACAAATTAAATTTTAATTCAATCCCCCAAAATCTTTATCTTTAGTTTTAAATAGTTAACCAGTTAATAGGCATTGCGCCTCTTGTATTTCAGGCGCTAAAACTTATTTGTCATACCTATAAAGTGTTGTGCTAGTGTAGGGAAGATGTCACAATTTCTCTGTGTTTTGCTAGCCCAAGTTTCTACAAAGCTCTTTACCTTAGAGTCTGACTGTTCCTCAGTGTACATGAATAACTGCCAAAGTGAGGCAATACACAGTGCCTACTTCTGAAAAATATTTATATCCTGACCCTAGTAAAGTTGTGCATGTATATGAATATGTATGATTATGTATATGTATTGATATACTTAGATGACAGTATAAACCAGTTTCTCAAAAACTGGTACCAATGTCACAGAGAAGTGGGATACAAGTCGAGGCATTTTAATTCAAAAGTTCACATGGTTAAGTATGAAGAGAAATAGTGAGGGGGCAGGCAAATCAAAACATTTGCACTACCATCTATGGGCACGTTTTATGTCTTTTGTCGTAGATTGGGTTCTCCAGAAGAGGAGGCTGAGAATGGAGCTTAAGATAGAAGATGAAACGTTATTAGAGATCGATATGTGTGAAAGGCAGGGAAAGGAAGTAAAACTGGGCAGAAGGAGAAGTCAGACAAATTTAACAAACTCTCCATCAACTAGATTAAGCTCCAGAGCATATGGCTGTACCTTAATATCCTCACTTCTCTCAGTCACAGGTGTAGGCTGCCTCTGGATAGGGATGACCTCCATCAAGGTGACAGCTATCCCCTGAGGCACTTCATGAAGGAACTGACAGCTCAAGGCTGTGTCTTGATCTCTATTCTTGCAGCTGGACAGGGGCTCCTTTCCTAGATGAAGATCTAGGGTAGGGCATATAGCTATGTCTGTCGCATTGCATTTACTTACAACAGTTTTCAAGCTTAACTCTATGTTAGAGTCATGTTGGAAGCATTTGAAAAATATCAGGACCAGGGTCTTACCTCAGTCTAATTAAATCTATATCTCTAGTGTAGAGCATAACATCAACATTTTAACGCAATTCTCAAGGTGATTCTAGTGTGTAACCAGGATTAAGAATCCCTGATTGACAGCAATCCTGAGGAATTAGGTAACTTTTTGGAACTTCCAAAAATAAGTGAAGAAAATCCCTATGTTTACATTATTTCAAAAGCCATGTGAGTTGATATGGAATGCAATTGTGATTAAAATATCTATAATAAACATTTAAATTGGTTTTATTACACACTAGTTTTCATTTTATTTCATACTAGAGAAACAGAAAAACACACACAAACATAAACACATAATTTAATGTAATTTTTACTTAAGTATTTTGAGAATCCCCAAGCCTGCTCATATGGTATTGAAAGAAGATAGTTCCTATCTTTCTGGTATTTAAATAGCTCTCTCTGGGGCTGGGGATGTGGCTCAAGCGGTAGCGCGCTCGCCTGGCATGTGTGCGGCCCGGGTTCGATCCTCAGCACCACATACCAACAAATAAATATAAAAAATTCTCTCTCTCTCCTCTCTCACTCTCTCTTTAAAAATAAATAAATAAATAAATAGCTCTCTCTGAAAAATTTAGTTCTTCAGCACTGTGGAACCTCAGATGGATGAATTTCCAATTATCTATTTATAAATGGAATTCTGACCTAGCTGCTGGAAAGGTCATGCCTAGTGTGATCTCTCAGCCATATGGCTGAGAAAATGAAGCGGTAAGTTTATTCTTCTGAGATATATGTTGATGCCTCAGCTAATTAGTCTTTTCCAAATTTGTGTCACTGCTATTAGAAGTCATAAAACAGAGAGGATCTTAGTACTTAGTTAATAATATAACAACTTACTTTGAAATGAAGTCAGATAGATCAACTGGTAGTTGTAATTAGGAGACATGTGAGTGAATCTTGTAATTTTGAATTATACAGATTAATCCCTGTTATTTCCACTTGAATGGGAATACTTTCATAGCAAAGTCTGAATGTGTATATAATTGTAATAGCTATTTGAATAAATTCCTAATTGTATTTTATAGGTATGCCCATCTCTGCCCTAGACTGCTTGTTTCTAGTGGTCAAGACCAAGTTCATCTTTTGGATGTACTTAAAGACTGAACTCTAATTTAGACTTTGAGAACATTTCTGACTCAAAGATGACTGTGAAAGAACTAGAGCAAGTAAATCTCTGATGTAGCATTGCTTGTTAGGCTGGTCTTGTTAGATAGGATGCCTCCTCCCCTGGAACCCTTAATTTAGTCTCCACTGCCCAATACCAGAGAACTTTTGAGGTGCAGGAGTTTACCTGGTTCTACCCTGACTATATGAATCTTTATAATAATCATCAGCCCATTTCCTGTTTGGAATAAGAATACTGGCTCTTGGTCTTAGCACTGACCTTTGGAATTTTGTTTTGTCTTTATTTTCTTGTGAAATGGATTTTTGGTGTTTGCTAATGTATTTTCAGTCTTCAATTTCTGAGTATCTGTTCAGGTCCTTAATCCCATTTTCTGACACCCCATCATTGACCATATTATGCCACTTGAAAATCCTACCAGTTTTTTTTTTTTTTTTTTTTTGTGTGTGTGTGTGTGTGTGTGTGTGTGGTGCTGAGGATTGAACCTAGGGTCTTGTGCATGCAAGGCAAGCACTTTACCAACTGAGCTATATCCTCAGCCCCTTTACCAGTTTTTTACAGGTATTATATACTTTCCAAAGTGTTAACATTTATTTTTTCTTTTTGCTACTGGAGACCTAACCCAGGGGCACTCTACCACTGAGTCACATCCCCACCCCTTTTAAAAATATTTTATTTTAAGACAGGGTCTCTCTAAGGGGCATAGGATCTCGCTAAGTTGCTGAGGCTGGCTTTGAACTTGGGACCCTCCTGCCTTAACCTCTCTAGCCTCCGAGATTACAGGTGTGTGCCACTGATCCTGGCCATTAATTATCTTACTATAACTTCAAAATTTAAACATCTCACTTCTCTAGCTTAGAAGTTTACTTGGATCTTGTATGTAGTAGCAGAGTTTAAAGTTTGAATTTAGTATTTTAAAAAACATTATTGGATATAGAATGGTTAAAACAATTAATAATCTGAATGATAGATAATGAACAAAAAGTTGAAAAAAAAAGCTTAGGGTCATTGTGTCCTAAAATAGAATGTGAGTTGCTAATAGTTTGCTATTGCTTCATCACGAGGTAAGACAGCATTCGTTTACTGCCTATGACTAATAGTTGGTTGGAGAGAGAGGTAAAATAATAATTTTCATGAGTCAATTCTCTTTAAAAATTCTGTGCTTATTTTGGTATAACTAAGTGAAAGGTGATTATGTCTACATTTCTCTTTTATACTAGTGTAGTAATGCACTTTCTATTATTACATAGATCATATCTTCACAAAATATCGACATGTGTCTTTTGAATAAAAAAAAAGACTTTAATCCTCTGTGTGGGAAGTATCCATAGTCAAAAAGCTGAAATGGATTGTGACCAAAATGAATACTTGAAATAGAAATAGAACTCTTATATGAAAGTATTGGGGAGACAAAATTAGCATGAATAGTTAAATAAACCATTTATTTTTCTAACACTTGTTTCTGCCCCTTCTGTATTAGCGTTTCCTGCTTTTTATTTTCCAGGGTAAAGTTTTTGACCAGAACTTTCAGGCCATCATGTTAGGATTGTCAATTAATTTCTCTAAGTATTCATATTTTTGACCTCTATTATTTGGGATTTTGAGAGAATTACAATCTTTGCATGAAAACACACACACACACACACACACACACACACACACACACACATATATATATATATATATATATATATATATTTACATTTGTATATAGGTAGTTATGCATGTATGTTTATATATATGTACATGTTTAGCTTACCTGTCTCCTTATCTACAGACGGGTATCTATACATGTGGATATATACATCTATCTATCTATCTATCTCTTTCTATCTATCTAATTCATACTAGCTAAAATTAACTAGGAAAAAACACAACTATAAACAAAATTGTGTTTATTGGTGTTTCTTATAATAAGAGAGACCATATAACATGGAAACTGGTAAAGGGACATTTAGATGGGCTAATTATAGACATAGATCTGTGTTGGAATTTTGAGTAGGGTATATTGAAGCTTTGGATTGGATGCTTCTAGAATATGTGGACAGTTCTGTGACTTGATGTTTCATCTGGGATGTGAAAGGAACATGAAGAGGAATAAAACTCTATTGTGCAAGGAAGATGTAGTCTCTGACTTTAGGTGTAAGAAAATCATGTGGGATCAGTTTTTGGTGGTTTATCTGCATACCTCTGTCTTGTTTAATCTGCGCTCACACATGATTATAAAGTGGTCTCATTTTTGTCTTGTTCCACCATGTTCACAGATTGTCTTGTATGATGGTGGTGCTCTGAGAAACTGTTTCTGTTTAATAGAAAGAGCCGTGGTCCCCTGTGAAAGCCAGGTCAACTCCCAGCTGATGGCTGTTGGGTTTCTTTGTCTTGCTTTTCCTCTCTATGTATGTGTAGGTGCAATAACTCTTAGGATCACCCATTATATTATTTTCATTTGTTTTTATGATTATATTGGCACTGTGTGGGACTACTTGAAATATGAGAGGACATTGGAAACTTGGATAATATGCACAGATTGTTATAGCGTCAATGACTGCTCTGTGATATCTTCATGTGCACTACAAACAGGGTTATCCAGATTGTTCTGATACACAACAAAGGTAGAACGGAGCTTTACAGGGAATGTGGTAATGTACAGCCAGAAATGTCCAAAGGACCTAGGCTTTCACTTAAATTTTTTCTCAGTGATTTAGTTTTGCATACACTGTTCATTGCACTTCAGTGATGCTCTTGATAGGAGTTTCACTGGTTTTGTAGATTTTGTTTTAATTTATGAATTTTTTAAAGTATATATTTGCTTAAGAAGCATAATAAATGGAATTCAAGCTGGTTTTATGATGTACATATATACATTCTGTTAAAATAATAAGAATTAATCTTGTGACTGAGATTTTTTTTCCTTTTAGAAATTTCTGGATTCAAGTTTGATTACATCACTAGATCTTCACCTTAATACACTTGTATTCTATTTTATGGGTTTTCTTATTCTTTTTAGTTCTACCTTAATAACCTTCCTGTTGTCTCCATCTCATGAAATCTTACATACTTTTCAGGGCCCATCTCAAATCCCATCTTTCTTTTCTCATCACTTGAGGGAATTTTTGCCTCTTCTCTGAGGTACAGAACCATTGATGCTCTCCATCTGGCTGTGTTTATGTGAATAGCAGTCTCCTAATTCCTTCAGGACAAAAATCTACATATTAATCATTACCTTCCCCATATTTTTTTTTGTGTAAGTTTTGGCATATACCATACACTAAATGAATGTTATAGGTATGAAATCCCAGATAGATAATTAAGTATTTTAAAATTATTAGGATTTATGAAAAGTTTCAGATACCAGAGTATTATAACATAAAAAGGTCAAGGTGACTTAATAAACAAAAGTGAAATAAACCTTTCTTTTTATTTTGCATAATACTAGTAATTAATATTGTTATAGCAAACATATATTTTATGATGACCCAATATCGGATATTTTGTGAGTACCTCATGTCTACAATCATTTTTAATGCCTATGTCAACCTTGTAAAGCAGAAATCATTATCTCCATTATACAGATGCCTTAACTGAGAATGAATTTAAATAAATTATAACAATACAAATTCTATTTAGATATAAAATTTTCTTTTAAATTTCAAAGTTGTCAGGTGTTACAATCATTTTGAGGACATATTACACACTCTTGGTAGGAGGTTTGAAAGTAGGTATGCAGAAAATCTCATTCAGTTCAACAATTTTACGATAATTCATATTTTATACTGTCCTTAAATTAAAGCATTTACTGTTTCTACGTATTTCCTACTTGACTATTTTGGAAAAAATATTTATCACACTCAATTAAAATGACTATACAGAGATGTTTCTGTGAAGTAAGTTTGAAAGTCCAAAATGCTTAATGCTGTTGCACAGTTAGAGGTCATTATTAGTCCCTATCAGCTCATAAATGAGTTCTCTCTGATGGAATTTTATACACAACAAAAATCTGAAGCCTTAATATTGACAGCAAAAATACTGGAGCAGAAAATTTGCACTATTTTTGCACCCCAGATTCAATATAGATGGCTAACATTTAAAAGACGGGAATTGTATTAGAAACTTCAATTATTAAATGACAAAACTATTCCAAGAAAGACAATACAGATGTTATTCATGTCTGACCTGTGACCCAATTTTGTTCATTTTAAAACAAAATTTGTTTCCCTGCTATGTTCAATAGATTACTCATGACTCATACTCATTAGAATAAGCTTACTTGGCATGTATTAGAAAAAATCTGGCCAGGACATTTTTGAGATGCCCAAATTCAGAGCAAATGAGGCTTATGGAATGCCTTTCTTCTGCACCAACAGTACATGAATTCATAAATTCATTCGTGAATGCCACTAGAGAAAGTTCCAGTTCCCAGGGATAGATCAGTAACTGGCTTATGAATAAACGAGAAGCAGAAAACTGAAGAGATAATTTAAAGGACCAACACATATGAGTGATTTCCCCAGAAAATTTGGCCAATTACAATTTCTACACTAAAGCTGTTACTATTAAATTCTCCTATGGGCATCTAAGTGCTACTCAATTCTGGAATCTATAATGAGCACTGAAATAGAATTCTAGTCTTCTGCAGTTAAGAAAATATAAACTTTGACTTTGCTCTTAATTCTTTTCACTATTACACTGATTCTGTATTTGGAGTCATTCCAAATATTTAAGAACACAACCCGCATTTTAAATAGCTATCCTTGCACAAACAATTTGGGCAAGAAAAATGAGACTCGGTGAAGCTACTGGCCCAATGCCACGTAGTTAATTATTTGAAATATAAACAAGAATTTACCCCTTTACCGATTTTCTGGAGAGTAATATTGTGACCATTTACTATATATGGCATCTAATTTATAGAAAAAAGATGAAATCTCATTTAAGCAAATTAGTATTCAAACTGAGTAAGAAGTTTCAGTTTAGGGTAACAGAGAACTTTTTACTTTGAATTCATTTGGAGAGCCCACTGACATAAAGATATACAAATGTAAACCAAAGGCAAGGAAGAGAATTTTAAGGGGACATTATTTTAGAAATTGGTATTTCAACATGTTTCTGGAAGTTGGAGGATAGGAGAATGTTACTCAATAAAATGGAGAGAAGACACTAGATTATACACTAAATTCTAGAGTGGACTCAGGGAGCAAGGAGAACTGAGCCATTACTACAAACATGGAAAACCCTTATGAAATAATTATGGTAGAAAAAGAGGTATTGAGCAGAAATGAAGGAAATTATCAAAGTTCTTTATATAGAAATATTGATTCCTCTGTATTCCAAGGACTTAACCACCAGTCAACCCATAAAGGAAAAAGCAATGGCTTTTATCTAAAAATAATTTGGAGGAGAGCTAAGGCATCCATAGGAATCCACTCTAGAGTAGAGCCCTTCTCATTCTGGCATCAGAGAGTTGACACATCTTATAATGGCTTGGATGGTAAATTGTTGCCCCCGACCTGCACGGGCAGCTGAACTTAAGGTCACTCGTGTAAATTTCCAGGGACACCAAATAAAACGCAGACACACTTTACTTTTAAACAAGCTTCAGGATGGCTTCTCCGCTCTTGGCCTCAGGCTCCCCAAAGGGAGGGCTAGAGAAAGTCACAAGAGGCTGGTGAGAGAGAGCAAGCACTTTTGGAAGTGGGCTTTTATTGGGGGGACTCTTGCTTTCTACAAAGTTCTATTCAAAAAAAGGCCAGAAGGGGCAGGGTTACAAGGGACAGGCGAGTGGAACTCAACCCCAGGGGTGACACCTACATCTGAAGACATGCCTTTTACTTTCCCAGTTGGGATAATGCCCAAGTCACCAGGAAATGTAGTGATTGGTCAGAGCCTCTTGCTTCAGGACTGGAGGGTGTGGGTCATTCAGAGTGGCTTCCTACAATAAATGTTGCCCAGAAGCTCATGTGTGGAAGGCTTGGTCCTCAGTGAAGCATGTGACCTTGGCTGATGAAACCTCCAGCTGAAACAATTCAAATAGTGCACAGAGACCTGAGAGTAATCAGTGACCATCCCAGTGGTCAGTGACTCATCCCAGAAGCGGGAATTAATCCATCAGTCCTGAAGAAAGAGTCTGTGTGGCATACAACAGCACCCCCAATCACAGTTGTAACAGGAAGAGGCCAATGTAAAGGAGAAGGATTTAAAAAATGAAATGAAAATTACCCTGCAAGAAAAAGAAAGAATTTTGGAAGTAGGAGAAATTTTAAAAATGGCTATAATTATAGCAAGAAAGAGTTGCTATGGGTGAAAAATAATGTTATTATAAATATTAAATTCAATGAAGATCATGGAATATAAGCAAATCTGTAAGAGTGTAAGTAAATATAAGTAAATCTACATAAGAATGTAGAGCAAACATCAGGAAGCTAAAAATAGGTGAAAAAGTGAATAGTCATCTATGAATCAACTAGAAAGACAGAACATAGAACATGGATGAAAATAGAGACATAACAGATTTCCCTTGGAGGAGGGACACAGTTTCACATAGTAGAGGGGCTCTTCATGTGACTCACAGTCTCCTTAGGGTGGTTTGGGGAATGGGACATTGAAAAATTCTAAAACACTTAATGTATCCTAGTAACATAAACTGCTGATTGGATTTTCCATTAATCAATCAATTTAAGACAAAGCACAATAAGTGTAAAATGTTAGAATGGGAAGTAAATATTAAAAAATCTTGATAATATAAAAACCAGAGCTTATCTGACTGGGGTGGGATGTGTGTCTGGGGGTTAGATATGAATTGAAGGCAGCTGAGGAAAGAACAGGGAGATGAGTCATATCTTATATCATCATAAATTGATGGGAATGTTGGGTTTGTAATTAGGTTTTACCCTATTTACATGCTAAGGGGGATTGTTGTTGTCTCATAGTCACAGGCAGAAGACTCAAGGCTCCTGGATCAGAGACAACAGATTTAATACACACAACATAGCTAGCAGTGTGAGCGTTGCTTCTGGGTCTGCTTTGCATTTCTGCCAAGTGTATCATGGATGGAAGTTTTAGTCAGGATTCTCCAGAAAGTCAGAATGCATATAGAATACTTAGGATATGTATGGAGAGATAAATGAAAAGAAATTTACTGGGGAAATTGGCTCATATAATTATGAAGGCTGATAAGTTCCATGACTGGCCTCCAAGAACATCAGGACATCTGTTAGCATAGCTCAGTTCAAATTCAAAGTCCTCAAACCAAGAAAATCAATGATGTAACCTTCCATCTAAGGCCATGGGCTTGAGAGTATGGGGAGCACTGGTATGAGTTCTGGAGTCCAAGAGAACCTGGTATTCTGACATCCAAGTGTGGGAGAAGAAGGGTGTTCTAGCTCTAGAAGACCAACGATAAAAATTTGATGCTTTTAATTTTGTTCCATGCTGACCCTCAGACCATTGAATGGTGTCTTCCGACATTGGAGGTATATACTCTCCCCATAGTCTACTGACTCACATACCAGTCTCCTCTGGAAACAGCCTATAGACACACCTCAGGCAGCTTAGACATTCTACCAATGGAAAGCAAAACCACCTGGATTTCACTATCAGCAGAAAAGGTACAATTTTAGCACTTCTGAACCACAGAAAGTAAATAATATTTTACTATTCTCAGCTGAGAATCCCTTAATCCAGTCAAGCTGACACTCAAAATGAGCCATCCCAATGGAGCTGGCAGGATGCTACATAGACAGTGGATTTGGGTTATCATCAAGGAACACAGCCCTTGGTGAGTCTGCATCTTTTATAATAGTCCTTAAGCAAGACTTCTCCTTGGGGAAACACTGCACTTAGGGAAACAATGAACAAGGATGCTCATTGTGAGTAACACCCTGACAAAAGCAACCCAGGCTTGACTCTCTTGCTATAACCAATAGGACGTAGTATGAGAAACACAAGAACTTTCTCTCCCAAAAAGGAGTCAAGATAAGAAAGCCCCCAAAACAGCAAATAAAAGTTTATATCTAGTGGTTAAAAAGTTTCAAAGGTAATTAATAGAACAACTACAGATAATATGTAACTCCTAAATAGTTTTGTAGTAATTCCCAATCTTTCTTGATTGCAAATTAATAAATATAGTATAAAGTTAACAAAACTAGAAATTTAGAGAAGTGGAAATAATCATCTCAAAAACTAAGAATGCAAGAATATTTAAGAGGTTGATGTCAGGATTAAGTGGAAGGTATGGGGTGAGGGTGGTTTTCATTCTGTTTGGGTATAAGTTCCTAATATCCGTGTGTGTGTGTGTGTGTGTGTGTGTGTGTGTGTGTGTGTGTGTGTTTATGGATTCTCAGGAAATTTAGACTTAATATACTTTCTTTTAATGTGATTATTAGAAATAATACTAGAAACATCATTTATAGAAGGAAACATACCTGTCAACACCAAAGTCAGAACATGCAATATTTTGAAATTAACAGAACAAAAATAAAAATTTACGAAACAGAGACAAGTTTTATCTTTAGTCACCTGAGACTCTCTACTTCCTTGCAAATTATGAGACAATTAAAAAATTAATTTAGCAAGCATTTCTTAAGTGTTTATGTACTGGACAGTGTACTTGGTGACAAGAATAACAGATGAATCATTTTCTGATGGAATTCTCAGGTTAATGGAGAAAGAAAAGTACATAAACCAATAATGATAATAAATGCATCATGATAATTTCAACATCTGACTTTCAAGTTTGACATTTTTTGACAATTATTCATTTGTATTTTAATGTAAACACAATTTTAAAAATCTTAAGTATAAAGCCTCAAATCATCTTTATTTCTTTACATGCATGCGTAAAAAACATAAAATGTTATGATGTTAAGTTTGACTTTATAATCCTTCCAGTATAAGAAACTAGTTACAATAATACTTTGGAAAAAAAATTCTCATTTACATTTTGTTTTCCTTCACTTTATCTCCTTTCACTCTGATAAATAGAAAGATTAATTCTTAGACATTCCTCAAGTTTTTCTGGGCTCCAAATTAGATCAAATTGGGAGTTTTCTTCATTATTACATTATTTTGCTGCTGAGATAGTCTCTTGTCTCTGTAATTTGTCTCTACCATATGCTGTTTGCCTTCTCTATTAATTTAAGAATACTTTGTGTGTATCATTCAGCAAATTAAGAATCTATATAGGATTTAAATTCTTGTTTGCATAAAAATATTTATGAACACTATTTAGCAAACATTGCCATATATCATGAATTTCTCAGCAACTGGTAGCTTATTAAGGAGTAACAATTTGAGAATATTATATTACAACATGATCAGGGTACTGTCTCTTAGTTTATATATTTAAATGCACTACAAGTAAGTCTGTATAACTGTTACACATTAGAATTCTATGTTATGGAAGAAACCAGTGAGAGTTTGGTGGTCATATGAATTCCCATTGATTAATAATTGAAATCAGCACAAGTATCCCTTTAATATGGCTATAACAAACTTTTTCATGACCACTTGAGATTTAGGCAACAAGTATAATACAAATCATGGAACATAAAATATTAAGTAAAAGCTAACTAAAAAGTTAGAATATAAAATCACTCTGACCATGTAAATAATGTATTTATGCATATAAGCACATACTTCAAATGCAAAATTGGAGAGTGTGTTGCATGCATAGCATTATGAATGAAGATCTTTTAGGATTTCTGTAAATTGTCTGTAATGTTGTCAGATTACCTTTCTAAATAAAATATAAGTATTTGTTTCAGATCACTATACACTAACATTTTTAAGGGAAAATTTTTATATGCCTCTTTTTTTTTCCTCTTGGGAGTAAATGGATGGGAAGAATATACATTTAAAGATATGTTACCTCTAACCTGTTGAGAAGAGTGTACGTGGTAGGAATTTTTAGCCCTGTAGACAGTGCTACATTTTACTGATTGAAAACTTAAATTTATATAAAAAAATTTGAAGTATATCAAAACTTTTAATATGTACCCTCTGAGAAGGTACATATCTCTACAAGATCTATCTATGGTGTATTTCCTATATGATAATATCCCTACTGTAGATATTTAAACTTTTATGCAATTACTCCCACTTGGAACCAGAAGTGGTTGAGGTGACCCATGTGACATCTGAAGCAAGATCATGCAAGGTCTGACAGTTTGTTGCTTGGTCTCTTGGATCACACATGGGGGGAGAGAAGTCAATAAATATACTGCAAAGATAGTCAAGTAGCCATGTGGAAGAGCCCCTGGGCACAGGAGCTGAGGCACCTGTCCAAAGGCCAAATCAGCTCACTGGCCATGAGGGAACTGCCTTAGAAGCAATCCTTACAGCTTTACTGGGGCTTCAGAGGACCGTAGACCTAACAATTCTATGACTGAACTCTCATAAAATACACTGAGCCAGAGCCTCCCAAGAGGAATTCTTGACTCACAGGATCTTTGAGAGCTAAAAGATGATTACTTAAAAGATTCTTGTTGCTTTATGCAACATTTTTAGGGAAATGTGTTATGGGTAAAAGGTAACTACAACAGAATTTATGATACTTCTGTTATTTAAAAGATGTGGGGAGCTCTGTGTTGCTTTTTTGATGCCCCTGAAATGAGCTGCCACAGATATAACCAATAAGTGTCTTCTAAAACCATATGCATATTGCTGGCTATGCTTTGCTGGAGCTGGCCCTGACATGCCCAGCATCATGACTCTTCTTGTAACTCACCACTTGATATGCTCCCCTTACTCATTCTTGAACTCCAGGCAGGTAAAAATCCTAATGTATCAGGAGGACAGAAAAGGGACATACAATCAGGCATTTTCTGACGAGCTCTAAATGTCTAATAATTGAATAAATAAAACTATTTAGCACAGTCATTATATGTATTTATTTAGGTGTTGTTCAATATGGATTTTGATAAAAAGCATTCTTTTTTTTCACTTAGCAGCAGTGTGCATTAAAGCTATGGAGCAAAGCATAAATGAACATTAAATCTTATTTAGGCAACTTATAAATAAAATGTGTTTAAAGATAAACATTATTTTTGATCTAATTTCAAAAATGAATAATTATGCAATGATAAATGATGAGGAGAATTCTAATAGTTCATGAAATTTTGAGAATTTAATGTTATTTAATTTAATGTAACCTAGCTACCTGAAAAATGTATCCCAGGAGGGGGGGCGGACAGTTTTCAAATCTTAAATTTATTAATAGCAATGTTATGAATTTTTAAAAATAACAAGTTTCAGAAACCTAATTTTATTTTTTTAATCTGTTAGATAAATTAAGGATATTTTAAAAATTTTGGTGGTACTGGGGATTGAATGCAGGATCTCATGCATGCTAGTCAATGCTTTACCATTGACCTATATCTCCAGCCCCCAGAAAATCTAATTTTAAAGAAATGTGATTTTAGTTATATAATCCTAGAAGTTTAAGGTGAAAAGATATCCTTTTATGTCTATGCAAAACAAAAAGTATGAAAGGAAGCAAGAAAGAAACTTCTTTTGTTGATGCTGTGCCCCTGATGTAAAGACCCGGGACCTTCTCATTATTTAAAGCCTGTTTCTTAACTTCTCAAGATCAAACTGTCATTCGTTATCTCAGAAATATTTTCTACTTTGTCCCTAGCGCCATTCAAATTCATTGTTTCATTTCCGACTTATTTGCTAAGGTATGCTCTGTAACAATCATCAGAATCTTCCCTATGACAAATCCAAAGGGGGAGACCAACAGCTAAACAACAAGGCATTTTGGCAGAGGAGTACATATTTGAAAACTATGCAAACAATGATTTCAGCTCTAGCCAGTTCTATTCATCCCAGAATTTATATTGCTGGTAAGATAAATGCAGCTTGCTGTAGTGATATTAACTGGTATTTCTAGTGTCCTCACCATGTACGGCTGATAAAATAACTAATAACAATAATAGAATTAATAATGCATTAATATAAATCTTTGAATATATTAATAATAGTATTTGAATTCCTTGATCATAATGAATTTGGGAAGTTAGCACTTACTAGCCACCAACATTCCTGCTTTCATATTTTGAATTAGATGCAATTTTCATATGTGTCAGTCCAAAGAATAAGAAAAATTGAGCACTGGAATTCCTTAATAATGATCGATGAGTTTAAATGTGTGTGTTTATGTGTGTGTGTGTGTGTTATTGTGTGCATGTGCAAAATATGAGATTTATTAAGACTGAGATGAAATGTAAACAAAGAGACAAAAAATCTTGATACAATTGAGAGGATTTCAACAAGAACTTTACATATTTGAGTTAGAAAGTGATTTAAAGTATCCTTCTTCCTACATTTTCCACCACTTTCCATTAGTCCATTTGAACTATTAATTCATAAGATAGATCATTCCAGTAATGAAGTTAGTCTCTTCATGATCCAATTTCTTCTCCATATTCCCACCTCAGAAATACCTTGGGACATTGCTGCACTGGGGACTCAATCTGCAATACATTATTTTATGGGGAACAATTCAGATCCATAGCATATCTGCACCCATGCATTCTTCAAAGCCATATTATTCATATGCTCTGGATCAATTATTCATAACCTAATCGATGAACAAGACATTTGAAAAATAGGAGGCATATTCAAAGCTCTTAAATACATAATACTGGAATATCTATTCAGTGAATTAAGACATGAAAATAAAATTAAATGTGTTCTAGTTTGAAAAGAAGGAATGTAAAACTTTCCAAATTTGCAGGTGCCAATATTGCCTTTGTAGAAACCCCGAAAACATACAATAGTGTTCTTAAGAACTAACAAGTGAGTTCAACTGTCATAAGATACAAAATAAATGTATGAAAATTAATTGTATTTCTATAAACTAGCGATGTAACTATGGATTCTCAAGTGAAAAATATAATATTTATAATCATTCAAAAAAGTAAATATTTAGATATGAATATAGAAAACATGTATAGGGCTTATATACTGAAAACTACAGCATGTTGTTGAAAGAAATGAGAATTCTAAATGAATGGAGAGAGAGATCTTGTTCATAAACTACAAATCCTAGTATTGAATGATGTCAGTTACCCCCAAACAGATATATAGGTTTAACTCAACTTTTATCAAAACTCCAGCAAAATATTTTGAAAACATATGCATGATTATCCTATAATTTGTATGGAAAAACAAAGGAATTGGAATAACTAAAACAATTTTAGAAAAGAATTAAGTAGGATGAATGTATAGTTACAGTATCTAAGACTACACAGTATTGGTTGAGGGGCTGACACAGAAAGGCCCAAAGATGGACCCAGAGAAATTTATCCAGCTGACTTTTCAAAAGTGCAAAAATGGAGAAATGATTGTTTCTCAAATAACTGATGTAATTGGATATCCATTGGTAAAAAATTAAATAAATAAATAACTGAAACCAGATCACAGACTTAATGCAAAATAGAAAGCCATAAAACATTTAGATTTAAAGCACTGGATAAAATCCTTAGGATTTAGAAGCAGCTAAAGATTAACTACTGCTGTACACAGGTAGTTAATCTAATTTATATTATATCTTTGCTTATTAGTCTAAACACTCTAACTTCTGCAAGTTTTGTAAAACCATGAGTGTTAAGAAGGGAGAGTTACATTTTAAAAAGTCTAAGAATTCAAGGTTTAATTCTGTATTCAAGTTCCAATGAAATAACAATAACCCCGTCTTTACTCTTCAAGATTTTGAACAATGGTGAAGGCAGATGCATTTTAGTCAAATAATTTCAGAATTGTAGGGGGTCATGTACCCTCCGTTAACTCCTTTTCTATCTTGGTAGATCATTCTGAAGTATGTATAATAATACATTGCCTTGATATTCCAATCTTAGAGGTTATGAGAGTGTCTCCATTCCATTATCTCTTTTTATCTTTGCAGGAACTGCAAGTAGTTGGTAGGGCATATATTACTACCCTTGGTTTTTTTCCCAAGAAATAAAACAGATGTCAGAGTATTTAAGTGAACCCGCCCATGTCCCCATGGTTAACAAGTATCAGAAAAGGAGCTGAAATCTTGTCTTTGAAGAAGTTCCTTCTGCATGCTGCTGCCTTAAAATGTTAACTGCCTTTTGTTCTTATCTCCTTCTCACATATAATAGTAACGTTTTCAGACTGGAAAGAGTGTGAATCTGCTCTTTTCTGAAAGGTGCCACTTTTAATATAGTAGTGTTCTCTTTTCTCTAAGCACGATAAGGTCGTCTCTATCTATAAATTTTCTTCAATCTTAGTTCTTGAGATATAAAAGTGAGCCAGTTCATCACAGCCAAGGGCATTCAAAAACATTCAGTAATTTCTACTAAAAAAAAAAAAAGAATCAAATCAGAGAAGCCAGGTTGTGATCCTCTCCAACACAATTTTTAGATAGCAATTAGTGTTTTCTAAGTTTTAAAAAAAGTGAAACTTATTTTAAACTAAAACAGATTCTATTGAAAGAAGTAGAGCATTGTCTCTCATTGAAAAGATGCCAAATTTTACTTAAAAAATTGAAATAAAATTATTTTCTCTCAGTAGAGAGGGCAGGTAGTTCAGTGGTAAAGCATCCCTGGGTCCAATCCCCAGTACCATAAATACATAAATAAAGAAGAATGAAATATACATAATTAGAAATTGTGGTAATAAGAATTAGATAGCTGGAACATACTAAATTCGAAAGCATACACAGGAATTGAGAAAACACCATTGTGACTAGAACCCCAAGGACAAGGGGAGAGCGGAGTTGATAATGCTAATGACACCTCAAGGATTATAAAATGCACCTGATTTGAGGCCACATCAATTTGATCAATTTCAGATGGAATTAATTCAGAGGGGAGAACAGGCGTTTTGATCAATTTCAGATGGAATTAATTCAGAGGGGAGAACAGGCATTTATAAATATTATCTACAGATAATACATGGGAGGAGTAATTAGATTTTTCTTCATGCAAAAGATTATGGAAGTGTGAGTTGAGGAGGTAATGCTGCATATAAAGACAAATAGAGAAAGATAAAACAAGTGAGAAGCAATATAGAGGGGACTTGGGAATTGGTTGTGAAAGATAAAGGAGAAGAAGGAATTAAGAATGATTTTCAGGTTTCTATCAGGAACAAAAGAATGAAGGAAAACAAACAAACAAACAAACAAACAACAACAACAACAAAAATAGAGAACTACTAGAGTGTGGTGTTTGAACATATTAAGCTTGTGTTTCCTATTAGTCCTGCACTGAGTTTGGTAAATCACTAGGTGTTTTCAGGTTGATAATGTGCACTTCCTGGCATTATCATGGAAATATGTGCAATTCTAGACTTCCCTTTTTGAGCATCTGTAAGTACATCCAAATATTCACAAGCAGACATCACTGTTGCAAGAACGTTGGTCAAGAACCGGATCTGGTGATGATGCACACCTGTAATCCCACTTAGGTGGCTAAGACAGGAGGATTGTGAGTTCATAGTCAGCCTCAATAACTTAGTGAGGCCCTAAGCAACTTAGTGAGACACTGTCTCAAAATAAAAAATCACAAAGTGTCTGGTGATGTGACTCAGTGATAGAGGGCCCCTGGGTTCTATCCTTTGGCACCAAAACAACAACAACAAAAAACACAACTGGATCAAAGATCTGCACACATTCTTCACATAAGGTGGGTATTTTGTTTTGTTGTGTTTTGGTTGAAGAGCATATCTAAATAATAAATAATGAATAAAACACAAATATATGTTCAATAAAGTGAAGATAAAATGAAGAGAGACTTGACATACTAGAAAGGTATTCTTGTAATTATTTTTACCCTAATCAAATGTCATAAATGATTCTTGCAAACAAAGCTACTTTTCAGATGTTATCACATAATTTGTCTCATTTAGAATAAGAACATATAGGAAATAGAAGATGATTTTTTAAATAAAAAACAATATGAAAGCATGAATAATAGTAGAAAAACAAAAACTATAGTTTAACTTACTCATGAATGTAGATGTAAAAATTCTAATTAAATGTATGCAAGAAGAGTATGTTCTGTATCAGAACACTGTGATCAAGCAGGGTTTATTTCAGAAATGTACTTATCAAGATAAAGCTTAATAGTCATTTCAATCAAAATATTACAAAGAAAAATATATGATCATGACAAAAATAGTCACAAGGCATTAATAGCAATCAGAAACTATTCTTAATAACATCCTTAAGAAAAATAACTCCTGAAATATAAAATTTAATTTTTATAAATATTTCCATAGCAATTATTATTCTAAGAAGATGAAGTAATTTCATTAGTCAGTAAATGGACATAAATACTATCACTAATGTTATTCAGTATGGTTTTGAGTGTATGAAACAATATAAACAAGAAGTGTTCAAATTGTGTCAAATTGTGTCTCTTCCTCTCTCTTCCTTCCCATTTTTCCTAAGTCTTTCTCTCTCATGTCCCCCTTCTTTCTTCTTTATGATAGAATTATTCACACAAAATTCCCAACCAATCTAGCAAAACTTATCAAAAATAATCAAAGGAATTTTGTGGAAAAAATGGATACAATATTAATCCAAAAAAAAATCAAGAGCTTTATTTGTATTAATAATTCCTAATAGTAACAGAAAAGGAAAAACCACTTTAGTGATAATAATAATGAAAGTTATGTTTATGAATAAATTTGCAAAGAATACAGTATAAATAATATAAATATAAAGAAAAGCACTCAAGGGCACTCCCCCAATGATCTAAATTCCTTCACTTAGGCCCCATGTCCTGAAGATTCTAGCACCTCCCAAGAGCACAATAGGCTGGCAATCAAGCCTTTAACACATGGACCTTTATGTATATCCAAACTAGAGCAGATATGAGCTCTCAATATATCTTCTCTTGCATGCTGATGAAAAATATCTAGCCAATTAGTTATAGACTTTAGTCTTCGTCATGCATTTTGTTCTTCTGATCAGTTTTCATGCATCTCCAAATTATATACAAATTGTCCTGTTTCCTTCAGAGAGGTTGGGTTTTCTGCAGTACACACAGGTGGAGGTTAGCATGCAGGACATTTATCAGGAAATACTCTTGGGAAGGGAGAAGATAAGCAAAATTTATTCGAGGGAGAAATGCTGCTCTGATGCTGTCACCACTAGTCCCTCTGGGAAGTCTCAACAAAGGTCCCATTAGTGCTCATGAAAGCTGAGGTGGACCAAGCATTGTCTTGAGTTGGTTCTAGGAAACTGATAATTGGCAGGAGAATGCACCTGGAAATAGAAGCCACCTTGATCCAAGCAGTTTTCTTCATTGGAGATGGTCCCCAGACAGGACTGACAGCTGAGGCATGCTTCTGTAAGCATGCTGGGGAAAAGTTCTTTATCTCTGAAGGAGAATCTTGGTGGTGCAAAAGCCACCACACACGTGACTTAAAGGGACTGGTATTAATATCAGGGTTAGGTTCCTATTTTAGTCTACTGTTATTTTTTTTTTTTTGTTTCTCTTTCTGTGAAAGTTAGACTTGAAAATAGAGATTCAATATGAAGCATGGTCATAAACCCTAGAAGTGTTACCTGAATCCCTCATGCTGCCTGGCCCACTGCCAGAAACTCTCTGTTATTTCTAGTCTTTTCAGAAACAAAATTTAAAAATAACTTTTTGTTTGCTATTTCTGAGATTTTTCTTTTAAAAAATTTGTTAATTTTTTTTTTTGTTAAATGTTGAATTTTTCCTGTTAATTTAAACCATCTTAGACATAAGTTCACTTTACAATTATAATACAAATATGAGTATGAAAGTATTTTTTTTCAAATGTTGGGCAATAAGAATATTTTGAAAAGCTCTTTTCTAAAGGTTATGATTTTTTTTTGCAAGAGAATTTGTCAGTTAATCCCAAATCAATTTATCTAATGACTGCTCTGCCAAATTATTTTGAAGTTTGAACTCAGGACCCATTATTTTAGCCACAGTTAGTGTGGGGGTTAAAGATAAAGAGGATTCAGAGTTGGGTTTCCAGATATTCTAAAGGGCAGCCAGTTAAAATTGAATTTCAGATAAACCATATTTTTCTAGTATAAGTATATCCCATACAATATTTGGGGCATATCAGTACTAAAATAATAGTAACCATAATAACAGTTTATCTAATATTTGAATTCAACTATGCATCCTGTATTTTTGTTTGGAAGAACTCATGATGTTGTTTAGAAATCACGTAACTCCTTGCTGTGTCCTTGGCTTCTGTCTGTAGTGCTCTTCAAATCAGAATTATTCTGTCCTCACAAAGTGCAGAAAAAGTACATCTATAGCTGCCTTCCAACACCCCTCAGGGGCTTGCTTGTTTGCTGGGAACTTCACAGCTGCTTTGCATTACTCATGTTTTATTCCTATTCTCTGATTTGGTCCCTAGTTCTCATCTTTCCACATTCTTCGCATTTTCTATAGTAAGTGCACATGTGCCCAAGGCTTCAGTTACAACTGATGTGATAAACAGGTATTCTGATTCCAAAATCTGTCTTAAACTCAGTGTTGTTTCCTAAGACCTATGCGTGTATCTCTATATGCTTTCTGAAAGCCTGAACTTGAATTTCCAAAGTATATCGCAAATTCAACATTTTTTTTTAAAAAGTCATTGGTCCTATCTCCAATACAGACAATTCTTCTAATCTTCATTTTGGTCAAAGGTAAACATTTCTTGGTTCACTTGTTCTTACAGGTTAAACATGTGCAAGAATCAGCTGTTTTTAGAATCATTAGAATGTGGACTTCAAAATCCTCTACTCAGATAGTAAATCCAGATTGTGCCCAAGACTCCTGTTATTGTTTTGTTTTACAAGTCCTCTATGCAGTTCTGACCTAGAAACAAGATGTTGGTTTCTAGGATTTGATTTCTGTCTCCCTTTCCAGTCCCTCTTTATGTCAGTTGAAATCACAATTCCCTCCCTGGCCTCCTTTGCCAGTTTTTAAATAAAATAATATAGTTATCAAAAATGTTTTGTATATTTGACTTTCTTTCTGCAATGTGTAAGAACATAGGTTTTTTTTTTTTTTAATGTTTGGTTTGTACCAAGTAAAACTGCTAATAACCTTTGTGGGTATTGTATTTGAAGGCACTAGGAAGCCTGAGAATCTAAGTCACATTGGATTTATGGAGATCTTGGTGAGGATTTTGGTTATTTTACCTTTTGACATTAGTTACTCTATAAACCAAAGGATAGACAGGATCTCCAAGGACTCTCTGGTTAAATTTTAGTGCAATACCTAATCCACAAATCGGTGCATCCTAATATGTTCAGTCTTGCCAACAACCTCTAAACTATTCATTTTTTATGTAGCTTACTATTGAAATCTTGGTAACTCTAATATTTTACTAGAAAGGATGCCTATGGAACTAAATAGCTGATTATAGATGAAGTTGGAACACTGCTAACATGTGCTTTAGTCATCCAAACTACATTTCTAAATTTTTTTCCCTTAGATAAATAGTGAGAAAATTTCTACACTGTGAAAATATTTCTACACTGCAAGTTCTTTGAAATGTAAAATAAAAAAAAAGATATTTGTAAATATTTTCAAATGAAATATGCATTTGCAAATGTTAAAAGGATGACCAAAAAATCTTGGAATGTTTCATAAATATTTTAAGAATCACTCAAACATAGAAAAAAGGGTCTGTTTGTATGTATTTATGCATTCATTTTTATCTATCTATATCTACCCAACATCTAACTATTTTTTTTTTTGCAAGTTGTCATAAAATTTTTTTTTAATTGATTATTTATCGCATTACATAGTTCATGATATATCATCTTTCATACATTAGACTCAAATTGTGCTTTGAACTCCCATTTTCACCCCAAATACAGATTGCAGAATCACATCTGTTACATATTCGCATTTTTACATAATGCCATATTAGTGACTGTTGTATTCTGCTACCTTTCCTATCCCCTACTATCCCCCCTCCCCTCCCCTCCCCTCCCATCTTCCCTCTCTACCTCCCCTGCTGTTGTTCAATTCTCTCCCTTTTTTTTTTCCCTCCCCCTTGTCCCTCATAACCTCTTATAATTTTATGTATCCTATCTGTCCTTCTAATCTATGTCTAATTAATTGTTTTATTTAGAAAAATGGAAGGGAAGGAAATGAATCCAGAAGTATTATGGAATGATAAGAAATTTATATTTTTCTTCTCTATGGTCAATTTGTTTTTTAACTTTTCAAAAGTTAAAAAAAGTTATGAAAAGACAATCAACAATTCTCTGACAAAAGTAAAAGTTTCATTGCTATTAAAACATTTTTTATTTTAATGCTATATTGTTATGCTTTTGTTCAATGTCATCAGAAATGTTAGCTCAGTCAAAACTCAGTCCTTCACTCAATCATTCACCAAATAATTTTTGACCACAAGCACATGCTAGGTAAGGTGGTAAGAAGATGAGTAAGACATGATTCTTGTATTGATGACCTTGTAATTTAGGGAGAATAGGCAGGCAGAGGAAGAGACACTACACAGAATGTCAGTATTTGGACAGAGTTAGATGTATAGAAGAGAGATCAACCAAATGCACCTGAAAGAATTAGGAAATTTTTTAAAAGGAGAAGACAATCAAGTGAGGTCTTGAGAACAACCAAGGCTTCACTTTGGGAGGGCTGACACTTTTTGAATGAGAAATCTGCTTGTAAAGGCATGGATATTATTTGCTTCTTTAATCAATCTCCTATTGAACAATGAAGCAGTTTGCTAAAACTTGATATTATAAATGGCGTGGCAAATATATTTAAAGCTAAATATTTTGAGGCTTCTATGCTTATTTCTAGGTGGGAGGAGGATTCAATAAGTAGAGTTGGAAAATTAATCTTTCTGGATACTTTTAAGGCTTCAGCTAGAACTTGCCAAATTATAACTTACAATGATTATATTGATCAGCACTCCATTTATAAGGAATGAAAACAAATGTTAAGCATTAAATTTAAATAGAAAAATAACAAAAACAAGCCAAAAGAAATTTGTAAGAAGAATTCTGTAAAATAAATAAATTTTTAAAATATAAATATCAAGAAATTGGGGGGAAAAACAAACATACAAAAGTGTTGAAATACCAAACTGACCAAGAAGTGTTCAACATATCTAGCCCCAAAACACAGAGGAACAATTTGTACCAGTTCCTTAACTTTTTGGTTTTATATGGGCAATGCCTTGCTTCATCTGTCACTTTTATGACCTTGCTCCTACACATTGTTTTTTAAGGATGCTTTGTGACTCCGAAATCCTTCAAAATCTTAATCTGAGTCATGAATCGTTGGTGCTCAAAATGTATTTGTCTACTGATTCATACTGACAACTAATCCATGAGTCATTTTTTTAGTCCATACCCTTCCAGTCAACTTCTTTTTCACCATTTCAATTTCATATTCAGACACTTCCATTTCTCATGCCTTATTTTTGGTGTATCACACCAGAGAGTTAAACAGGAGATGCCGTTGTTATGATGATGAACTTTGAAGATGGACAGAGCTGTTCGAGTCCAAGCTACGCCAATGACAAATTGCATGTAACTGAACTCTGATAAAATTCTTATATCATCTTGATACCTCTGCAATGGTTCATTAGGAAGAATAGGTTAGGTGATATATGTTAAGCCCTTAGTACACTGCTTCCTGTAGATTGCACGTTCAATAAATGCTGGCAATTACTACTGCCTACAGGTTTCCCAAACTCATGATTAAGTTTCTTTGTCTTCTCATCACTTCTCATTCCACATCAAGAACATTCATCCTTTCTAATTACCATAATTCATACATCTGTGGTTGTTACTAATCTCAATTTCTTGAACAGCTGATCCACACTTTTTCTTCCTCAAGCCTCTAAATCCTGTTTACTTGGAGGATTGATTTTCTCCATGTTTTACAGAAAATTAAAAGTTATGTTCTATGAATTTTCTTACTTATTCTGGCTTTTGCCTTAAGATAACGTAACTGGGAGATCCTAAGAAATGATCTTTCAACACCTCAATTTTTGTGTACATTCTTATTTTCACAAAATAGAAGCAGCAATTTTTTTTTATTTAGGCCCAATCAGAAAATAATAGCCATCTCAGAGGAAATCAAGGTAAGTGTTTGAAGGAACCACAAATGATAAAAATATAGATTTTTACTTTACCACACAATGTAGTCAGTTTAGCCCCACACGACAGAGGAAAAAACAGTCTCTTCTACTGTTGTGTTCTGAGGACCAATAAAATATGCCGTTTTCACAAAATAACTCATTTTCTATTCTGTACTGCATGGCATGAAATTCAATTATACTAGATATCCTAATATCTAATAAGGGGTATTAGCAAAGAGTATGGTACTTTTTTTTTTTTTTGGCTGAAAGGTCAACTTTAAAGCATACTTATAATGAATAACCATTGTAAGAATTGGTTTACTGGGTTTAGTAGATTATCATTTTAACCACTTTTCATTTTGGATTTAACAATATCAATAGGTAATTGGCTTTAAGGTGAATAAAAGTGCTTTATTTTGAGAGGTGAGCAGATATGTGGAGTGAGGAAGATATATGGTATCAAACTTCCATGATCCTCTATTTTGCCTGGCAACATCTGGAATATAGTATTAAAACTACAATTGCAACCATAACATCAATATCACCCAATACACTTAGTTTCTTTTGACACTGTATCAATTTTGTTCACTTGCTCCTTCTTGCAATGCAAAGATGATGTTTTTCTTAAAGCTACATTTCTATCAGTTTCTGGGATATAGAAAAAGCTCAATAAATATTTATTGACTAATATATGAGATGCTATTTTTCTGACATTTTTCTCTCTCACTGCTGATAATTTTTCCAAATAGGCTGTTTATGAATGAATTCAGTTATTTTCTTCCAACTGATGTTCATAGTTTCCTTGATCATCATTATAGCAAACACCAGAAAGCATTTGTGGTGACTGGGTAACTTGCCAATCCCACTGTCACTCAGGTTCACCCTGTGTATGGTATTCTTCACACCTTGCAGGTTTCTTGCTCCTCTGCAATGGCTCTCCTATTTTAGAGTCCTTTAAAAAAATTTAAATCAGATCACTTTATTCTCCTGATCAAAACAAGTATTTGCTCTTAAGAATCTTCACAATAATGTAAAAGCTGCTTAACTTGGTACTTGACACACTTCATATTTCATATCATATATTCTTTTAAAAATATATTCTTTGCCTCCACCTCTGTCAGAATGGCAATTATTAAGAATACAAGTAATGCTAAATTTTGGTGAGGATGTGGAGGAAAAGGTATACTCATACATTGCTGGTGGGACTGCAAATTGGGGCAACCACTCTGGAAAGCAGTAGGGGGATTCCTCAGAAGATCTGGAATGGAACCATCATTTGACCCAGTTATTTCATTCCTCAGCATATATCAAAATGACTTAAAATCAGCATACTACAATGATGCAGCCACATCAACGTTTATAGCAGCTCCATTCAAAAGAGCTAAACTATGGAACCAACCTAGGTGCCCTTTAACAAATGAATGGATAAAGAAAATATGGCATCTATATACATGGACTATTACTCATCCATAAAAAGAATGACTATATGAATTTTGCCAATAAATGGATGAATCTGGAGACTATCATGTTAAGTGAAAGAAGCCAATCCCTAAAACCAAAGGCCAAATGTTCTGATATATGGATGCTAACCCACAATGAGGGATAGAAAGAAGACTAGACGCTCATTGGAATAAGACAAAGGCAGATGATGGGAAAGGAGGAGGGCCAGGAATAGGAAAGACAGCAGAAGGAATCTGACACAACTTTCCTATGTTTATATATGAATACACCATGAGTGAACCTCCATGTCCTGTACAACTACCTGAATGGGATCCTAATTGAAATAAATTATACTTCATATATGTATAATATGTCAGAATACAATCTACTGTCATGTATATCTAAAAAGAACAAAAAATCAAGAGAGTTAACACACACAGACATACACATATATATGTATATATTCTTTTTTATAAAGTAAAGTGCTTGCCTAGCATGTTCGAGGTGCTAGGTTCGATCCTTAGCACCGCACAACAATAAATAAAATAAAGGCATTGTGTCCAACTGCAACTAAAAAACATTTTTAAAAACTATGTAATTTTAAATTAGCATAGAAGATATTAATATAAATGCAGGATTGTTTTCCTTCTTTTAAATAGGGATACGGCCACATCAATGATTATAGCGACACAATTCACAATAGCTAGACTGTGGAACCAACCCAGATGCCCTTCAATAGATGAATGGATTAAAAAATGTGGCATCTATACACAATGGAGTATTATGCAGCACTAAGAAATGACAAAATCATAGAATTTGCAGGGAAATGGATGGCATTAGAGCAGATTATGCTAAGTGAAGCTAGCCAAGCCCTAAAAAACAAATGCCAAATGTCTTCTTTGATATAAAGAGAGCAACTAAGAACAGAACAGGAAGGAAGAGCATGAGGAAAAGACTAACAGTAAACAAAGACGAATGGGGGAAGAGAAAGGGAGAGAGAAGGGAAAGCATATGGAAATGGTAGGAGACCTTCAATGATACACAAAATTATAAGAGGTTATGAGGGGCAAGGGGGAGGGGGGGAAAAGGGGAGAGAATTGAACAACAGCAGAGGAGGTAGAGAGGGAAGATGGGAGGGGAGGGGAGGGGAGGGGAGATAGTAGGGGATAGGAACGGTAGCAGAATACAACAGTCACTAATATGCCATTATGTAATAATGTGAGTATGTAACAGTTGTGATTCTGCAATCTGTATTTGGGGTAAAAATGGGAGTTCAAAACCCAATTGAGTCTAATGTATGAAAGATGATATATCATGAGCTCTGTAATGTTTTGAACAATCAAAAAAATAATAATATTTTCTATTTTTGTGAAAAAATCTGAAAGTAATGATTAGTCTTTTTCAGGGAGTATTCAAAGGAAACTAAGTCTTTGTATAAATGGCTGATTCTAAACTGAAACTGGAGTTACTGTGAATATAATGAAGCTTAACTTTCAAGGTTCTTCACATGCATGAGACGCTCCCAAATTTTAGGAGATCCCTTGGTTGTTTGTCATATTTTTCTTTAACAAAATATTTAAAAAGCAAAATATTTTTAAATTTCAATTAGTTTATCTCTCACTTTCTCTTTGGCACAATTCTTGGCAGGTTACAGCATTCACAATCCAATAATTTCTTCCCCAAACTTTCCTGCATTAATGAGGAGCTTTCGGGCAGGGGATGCCTCATATCCAAACCATGACACCAAATTTTAGATGTATAGAGTCATAAGCTAACTGTGAAAATTCCCCCCAAATATTACAGTGCAATTTTCAGAGAAATTTGATAGTTTTGTTTTCCAATTTGAGATCCTTGATAAAAATAAGCACATTTATTCAACTGTTATAAAGAGAAATTACTTTTCTACTATCTATTTGGATGGTATCATAAAATAGTTATTATGTGAAAAGAATTCACACAAAAATGTGAGAAATATTTCAGAGGTGTTTTAACAGTTAATAAAAATGTCTTTTGCTGGATTTGGGTATATTTGTAGAATGTTTATTTTAAAAGGTTTGTTGTGATTCATTTTATCATGCTTGATAAATATTTAATTTTTCATGCTATAGAAATGTATAATATGTGCCTAATTTTTTATTCATAATTTTGAATTTTTTTTCTTAATGTGGATCTTCAATTTTTATATTCTGCCTCTGCTTCATCTTGTGCCAGGAAGCTGCTGGAGCTTGCTTAATGTGCTACTTTTAGCCTCTGGTGAACAATTTGAGCATCAACATGACCAATTGACTTATAAATATGTCATATAAGACATGTCATGTATTTAAAGATCATGAAAAGAAAACAAGAGAGAGATACTCAAAACAACACTCACTGGACATTTTGAAGGTTGAACTAACTAATTATTCTGAAAGTTGATGAGAAGAAGAAAATCTTTAAATGTTGATCTGTACAAATATACTTCAGGGTACACAATAGCATATGTGGATGAGATTAAAAAAAAATCAAGGCAGAAAAATCTCAGTCCATAACAGCAGAAGGCAGAATGAGATGGAAAAAAAATCACTAATTTGCAATTGTTTGACCTAGTTAAACCATTCAATGGCCACGACTTGATAGTAAGGAAAATGAGTGAAAGTTGATGAGAAACTTCAAGTTAGATGGTAAAGGCATTTGTGCTGAGATCTGCTTACCTCCTTATTTGAGCAATGTGCTTTTTGTAGAAAGGAGTGTCTGAATAAGTTCATCTTTCTTCAGATTTATTTTTTCGGTCTGTATAATATCTCACATAAACTGAACAGAAATGCTCCTTAGTTCCTTGAGTCTATGGAAGAATTCTTTTCATAGGTTTTGAGCCATTTTAATTAGAAGGGACTTGAATGAAAATAGGAGTTTGATGCATATTTGACTTAAAAAACCCTATGTGGCCTTTAATTTCATCTTTCATCTCCTTGGTCTACACCCAAAGTACTTAAAAACAGCATACTATAGAGACACAGCCACATCAATGTTTACAGCAGCACAATTCACAATAGCTAAACTGTGGAGCCAACCTAGATGCCCTTCAGTAGATAAATGAATTAAAAAATGTGGCATATATACACAATGAATAATACTCAGAAATAAAATAGAATAAAATCATGGCATTTACGGGTAAATTGATGCAGTTGGAGAAGATAAAGCTAAGTGAAGTTAGTCAATCCTCAAAATACAAATGGCAAATGTTTCTCTGATATAAGATGACTGACTCATAGTGGGGTAGGGAGAGGGAGCATGGGAGGAATAGACGAACTCTAGATAGGGCAGAGAGGTAGGAGGGGAAGGGAGTGGGCAGGGGGTTAGCAATGATGGTGGAATGTGATGAACATCATTATCCAAAGTACATGTATGAAGATATGAATTGGTGTGAACATACTTTAAAAACAAACAGAGGTATGAAAAATTGTGTTCTATATGTGTAATAAGAATTGTGATGCATTCTGCTGTCACATATTTAAAAAATAAAAGCAATTTAAAAAATAAGAAATATTTCCACTTTTAAAAAAGAGTTGGCTGTGATGATTGATAATGTTAAAGTAGTTTTATACACTATCATTTATTTCTGAGTTGTACATATATCACTACAATATCCACTTTTCCGTCTTATTTATATTTCTAAACAACTCTCTTTGAATCATAGTTTATTGTTCATAATCTGTCAATCAAAATTAGAAAGTTGTATTATATTTAATATATTTTTACTTGAAACATGAAAATATAAATGAGAGTGAGAAATCTTTTAGAAGTCTGTTTGTATTTATACCCCCTGGCATGGCAGTACTTATTAAAATACAGCGGCTCTACATACAGTTTGTCATTTTTTTTATGCCTACAGTTACTTAGGCTAACTTTAGTATGTAGAATCATGCATTAATAACTGGCTCAACTCTTTTAAGAAATTTCATGCAAAGTCCTTCTGAGAATAGGAATCTCAAGAGAATCGGTTAAGAATAGAGAATCCCATTTTCATCCAGAGATCTTCCCTCAGCATAGTCTAGCCACCCCCTTATAACAATGATATTTCTTTTTCTCCCAAAGGACATTCACTCTACTAACTTTGAATTCAGGCTTTTAGAGATAATTACAGCCTAGAGCAAATAGAAGGCTTTGAGAGAACTACTGGGATAACTGTGCAATCCCTGACAAAACACATAGGTCCTAGCTTAGGTCATCATGAAACGCAGGCAAAAGAGATCAAACCTGTCCTATATTTTGGGAGGGAATCTCTTTAACTCACTCAAGTTAGCCTGAGACCTAGGTTAACTACTTTTTGATGGCAAGTAGAATTTTACTAGTATTTGATAGAAAAGAAGCAAACAAACAAAAATAATCCTGCACATACTTTAACATGGACCATAAACCTATGAAATATATAAGTGATCAGCTGACACTGTCACATTCAAAAGCATATACTTATGCATCTGGTAAATGTAGTTTGAAGACCTATTTTTACCACTAATTAATTTGACTGATTGGATAGGTTGTATTTATTCCTGTATGCCACACTTTCTCATTAAGTTGTGGAAGACGATAGGGCCTACTCCAGAGAGTAGCTGGGGTGAGCTGGTGAGAGAATGAATACTGTTACATAGTCAGCTGCAAGTTCCTAGTCCCATTCGAAACTTTCCAATAATGGTGGCTGTATTTTTATTAGCATTTTCATGATAAAGCCAATAACTATTTCTCCCTAGTAAAATTCCTTTGTTACATTTTTGGTGGGCTTCACCAACATATGCCAGTTTCATTGATCATGTGACTGGTTCAGAGGTGTATTGAAGTAAAGTTTTATGGCTACACCCTGGACTTCCTAAATCTGAATATTCAGGAAACTGAGATGAACATTTGGAATATGGATGTGAGGCATCCCTTGGTTGTTTCATCTGGTCAGAATTGCTTTGAAAGGAGTTGCAATGTACAGAAAAACTTCAGCCTGAAAACTAATTGCAGATATAATTTTACGGTAGCTATAACATCAACAACATGAACACAGTCTGTGAATTCTGACTCCTTTCTATCCATATTTTGGACATCTATTTTCTTTAAAGTCTTATTTCTCAATCTGTGGGAGGCTGATTGTAGAATATAGAGGATGGGAAAAGAAAAGTGAAGTCAGAAATCAAAGAAAATATGAAGCGTCAGAAAAATAACAGATTTGACATAAAATAGGTTTATTCTTTATTTTTTGGCCCAATTCAAATCTCACAACTTCCTCTATATAGGGGATCACCCCTAGGATACCATGCACCTCCTAGGGGGTCACCCCTAGGATACCATGCAGCAGGAATGAGGTGTTAGCTATTTTTTATTTTCCTTTATTTTATATGTTTTGTAAAACAAATATTGTTTGATATGCATTGTGGCCCAGTTCATGTAAATGATGTTGGGACATACCTTTTTTTTTTTTCTTGCTGTGTACTTAAGATTCATCTGAGTACCGGGTATATGTCTATTTTTGTTCTAATTACAACATAGCAAATTTCATATTTTACTCATTCAGTTACAGTTTTGACATCCAGGTGACTCTGGATTTCTAACAAGCACCAACAGGGCTGAGTCAAGGAATGGTCAGGGGTATAATTTTGGTAAATGTGCATACTCTGAATGCTGGGTCCCAGGATTGATGTGTGTTTACTTGATCCATGGGTTAGTCTGTTGTCTAGTGTGGCTACCCTGCCCTATACTTCCAGTGGGACAGGTCATCTCCCAATGCTGCAGGTTCCCATCCACACTTGACACTCTCCACTTCCTGACAATTGCCAGCATTGTGTAGTCACACAATCTTGTTGTCTTCACTGGATTTTTCTGAGTATTACAGACTCTTGAGTTTTTAGGTGATTGGTTAGGTTAGGGCAGCTTTGTTTCTGATAAACACATTTGCAATTGCCCTGAAATCTTATATCAACTCCATGTTTGCAAAGAAGCCATGGTGGGCATTTTTTAAGGCTGTTTTCCCAAGTTGTAACACCTCTCTTTTCTATCGACATTTATCTGAGATATTCTTATATAACCTAGTTTTATAAAAATTCTTCCTTAGACAGACATAAAGTTGAAAGAAGAGATTGTAGGAGCACAGAAAATGCTTCAGGCATATCTTCTCCTGGAAAAAAAATAACAAAGAATGAAAGGGAATATATAAGTTACAGTCCCATTAGAGGTGATAAAAGCCAGGAGAGAATAAAAGTATTTTAGCAATGTTGGAGTCATCCCTAGGATACCATGCACAGGAATGATGTGTTAGGACCAAATAGGACAGTCCAAGGGAAAATGTATACCCTTCCATGGATTTCTCAGTCAGATCAACTCTAGAAATTTTTTTCTTTTGGAATCTAACACGAAGTTAGAAATGACTTTACAAATGGTTGGAAAGGGCTTCAGGTTGTTGTGTGGGCATTATAAGTAACTAAAATTGATCTTAGCATCCTACATGGAAGGAAAAGAAATAAATTTCAAGCCAGTTGTTCCATCTTCTGACCAAGAAAAGAAAACCGTTCACTATTTTGTTCAACTTTATTCCTTCCATTCCATTGGCTGTCTTATGTGAATTATTTCTGAATATTCATTCATTCACCAAGCATTGCCAATTTTATCTCTCCAGCTGTTTCATTTTTGACTTCTCTTTCTTATAGGTGACTGCTGCACCAGTTCAGGATCTTAGCAACCCTTGTGTAACATAGTTCGTGGCTTAGCTTCCAAAATGCTGCCTCCAGCCCGGCTTCCCTCAAACACATATTTCATCAGGTTATCACTACAGTGTAGCTAAAATACAAACCTGTTGCTTTCTTCTCAAAACATTACTAACCATTGTTTATTCTCAGCAAGAGACACATAGGCCCTCAATGACACAGTAGACGTTCTGTGACCTCACAGCCTTCCTTCTCTCTACCATACCTCTCACACTGGCATGATGTAAGATGATCTTTATCTCCTTGGAAATACTCAGGTGTTTCCTAACCCTGAAACTTTGTTCAACTTGCTCTACCAGGCTGATCCTCCTTACTCCTCTTTATTTCTCTGTATCAATACTATTTCTTCCATGAGGCTCTGTAATGACCATTTACCTAATGGTCCTTCTTCCACTCAGGCGGAGTTTAAGTGTTCTTCTGTAGTACTCCCAAAGCATCCACAGAAACCTCACTTACTGGACTTCCTGGATTATGTGTAAACTTGCTCTTTGCACTATTTAATAGTTTTGTATAAATAGTCTTCAGAAAAGAAAATTTGGTTTACTTATTTTTATGTGCATAGTGAAAACATTATTTTAAGGGCAAGCAGAATTCCTCAGGGACAGACAATGGTTTGAAGTTAATTAAACATCTTGAAGGTGGAGGGAATTTTAAGGAAAAAAAATATCTAATATTCAGTTTTTAAATCTTTTATTGTACTGTACAACAATATAATATTGCCTCCTATTGCGTTAGATCATAGGTAAAGCATACACGTACAAAGTCCAGGATAGGTAAATTGAGGCAACATTGTATGGAATTGAAAATTCATCTGAGACTTGTAAAATGCTGAGAAGACATCAAGAATTCACTGGAAGCAGGATCTGGTGGCCTTGGAAAAACAAAAACCCTTAAAGAATTTCCAGAAATATATAAAGAAATTGTTGGATTCCCTCCTCTAAGTAACTTGATGTTTAAGTCAATTTTAGCTCAAAAGACAAGAAAAATGATAACAAAGTTCAGGGCTTGGACCACTACTTTTAAGAATATAGAAAATTAAAAATTTTTTTAAAGCAGAAAACAAACAACATAAGTCCAATATCCTCTTTTGTGTAAAAATAGTTTGTATCTATGCATAAAAAATGAATATAACATTTTAATACCGGTTATTTTTGGCTGTTATTTGCTTTTTAAAAAAATATCTTTCAGTTATAGATGGACAGCATGCCTTTATTTAATTTGTTGCAATCTTATGTGGTACTAAGGATGGAAACCAGTGCCTCACACATGCTAGGCAAATGCTCTGCCACTGAATTACAACCCCAGCCCTGCTATTTGTTTTGTTATATTTTTCTATGGTTGACATATTTAATAAAATGTTTAAATACTGCTTTTCATCTCAGGGGAAAAATTTTAAAGAAATAATTTAAAATCGTACTAGTATTGCTGGCTTGACTTTAAACAATCATATATCAAGTATCAAATGTTTGTGCTTACCTTTGCCATGTTTTCATCCGGGAAACCATGGTTTTGAATAACCTAAATGCTACTGGACAAAGTTGAGGGAGTGTTTACTGTTCTAGTTCTTTAATGTCTTCTTTGTCTGGTGTTGCAATCTGACTTTAGACAAGCCAGGAGAATATCTGGGGTGCCATCCTCAGCTTTCCTTTTGAAATCTGTCTCCTGTACATCAAAGCCCCTGCAAGTGCCCTGAGCTTTCATATCGAGTCCTCAGATTTCATCCTTGTGTGGCCAGTGGCATTTCTTGCTCTCCATGACAATGAATCTGTTCCAGTCTGCCTTTCATGAAAATGATGTAACCGGGGCTTCAATTCCTCAGCATTTTGTACTCCTTCTGGAGACAAGGTAATTTGAACAAACAAATCCATAATAACTCATAATACTTCTATATAAGTCATTCTTGATTGGCTTTTCCTCCACCTCACTGTCTCCATGTTGTCCAGTATGCTGTGTTGGTTTTACCTAAAATATATCCCTCAAACACCTGGCCTGTTCTCTTATGGGCACTGTCCTAATTCTGGGTCTTAATTTTGTTTCCTTCATCTGTGCTAGGAGCCACAAGCAAATAATATGATGCATGGCACTTTGGTTGTAAGGTGACGCCAGCTAGCCATTGAGATGATATGATTATGTTAAGATTTACATTCATATGGAAATTGGACTCCTGCTGTTCACCTTGGCCTGCTACGGGACTCATGTTATGGGACTCCTGGAGAGTTCCCATTGGTTGGGGAAGGATAGTAGGAGGGAATTCCAGGGGAGGTGGGGGGGGGCATTCCGGTAGATGCGCGTGTGTGTGTGGACCGGTTTTGGCTTGCCGGCGGGTACGGAGTATTGGCGGCTTTTTCAAAAATAAAGTTTTGTTCCTGATTGAGTGGCTCGTGATTCTGTGCCCAGCCAGACTGAGGCACATCTGCTCAAATATGAGCTTAGTTTGTCTCCTAGTCATTTCAGTTTGCCCCCATTCACTATGATGTTGGCTTTGAGTTTGTCTTACGTTGCCTTTATGATGTTGAGGCAAGTTCCTTCTATCCTTAATTTCTTCAGTATTTTTATCAGGAATGAGTGCTAAATATTTTGAAGACATTTTTGCATTTATTGAGATGACTATAGGATTTTTTTGTCCTTAATTCTATTGATGTGGTGAGTTACATTTATTTATTTGCATATGTTAAACCATTTTTGCAACATTGGAATAAAAAACGACTTGACAATGATGTATGATCTTAATATGTTGTTGAATGTGATTAGATAATATTTTATTAAGAAAATGTGCATCAAAAAAGCCATCGGGAATATTATTCTTGATTTCTTTAATGTGTCCTTTCTAGTATTAGAGTGATATTGGCTTTATGCAATGAATTTGAAAGGGTTCCACACTATCTATTTCATGGAATAATTTGAAGAGAATTGGAATTAGTTTATTTAATGGAATGATAGAATTCAGCTGAGAATTAATCAGAGCCTAAGCTCTTCTTTCTTTTTTATTTTTTGAAAGTGTTTTTATTACTGCTTGTATCTCATTGCTAGTTATTAATATGTTAAGGTTTTCTATGTCCTCTTGATTCTATATTGGTAGGTCATATGTGTTTAGAAATGTATCTTGTTTCTTCAAGGAATTCCAATTCAGTGGAGTGTAAGTTTTCAAAATAGCCTCTAAAAATCCTTTGGATTTCCATCATTCCTCCTTATTCATTTCTTTTTTTTATTTATATATGACAGCAGAATGCATTACAAATTTTTATTACACATATGGAGCACAATTTTTCATATCTCTGGTTGTATACAAAGAATATTCACACAAATTTGATTCTTTTTATCTGTACTTTGGCTAATAATGATCATCATATTCCACCATCATTAATAACCCCATGCCTCCTCCCTTACCCTCCAACCACTCTGCCCTATCTAGAGTTCGTCTATTCCTCCCATTTTTCCTTTCCCTATCTCACTATGAATCAGCCTCCTTAGATCAAGGAAAACATTCAACATTTGTTTTTTTGGGATTGGCTAAATTCACTTAGCGTTATCTTCTCTAACTCCATCCATTTACCTGCAAATGCCATGATTTTATTCTCTTTTATTGCTGAGTAATATTCCATTGTGTATATATGCCACATTTTTAATCCATTCATCTACTGAAGGGCATCTAGGTTGGTTCCACAGCTTAGCTATTGTGAATTGTGCTGCTATCAACATTGATGTGGCTGTGTCCCTGTAGTGTACTGTTTTTGAGTCCTTTGTGTAAAGACTAAGGAGAGGGCCAGCTGGGTCAAATGGTGGTTCCATTCCCAATTTTCCAAGAAATCTCCATACTGCTTTCCATATTGGCTGCACCAATTAGCAGTCCCAGCAGCAGTGTATGAGTGTACCTTTCCCCCTACATCCTTGTCAACACTTATTGTTGTTTTTCCTCATAATAGCTGCCATTCTGGAGGAGTGAGATGAAATTTTAGAGTGGTTTTGATTTTCATTTCTCTAATTGCTAGTGATGATGAACATTTTTTCATATATCTGTTGATTGATTGTATATCATCTTCTGAGAAGTGTGTATTCAGGTCCTTTGCCCATTTATTGATTAGGTTATTTGATTTTTTGGTGTTCAGCTTTTTGTGTTCTTTATATACCCTAGAGATTAGTGCTCTATCTAATATGTGAGGGGTTATGATTTGCTCCCAAGATGTAGACTCTCTATTCACCTCACAGATTGTTTCTTTTGCTGAGAAGAAATGTTTTAGTTTGAGTACATCCCATTTATTGATTCTTGATTTTAATTCTTGTACCACAGGAATCTCATTAAGGAAGTTGGGGCCTAATCCCACATGATGGAGATTAGGGCCAGCACTATACAGATTTAATGCAATTCTGATCAAAATTCCAATGACATTCCTCATAGAAATAGAAAAAGGAATCATGAAAATCATCTGGAAAAATAAGAGACCCAAAATAGCTAAAGTAATCCTTAGCAGAAAGATAAAGCAGGTGGCATCACTATACCAGATCTTAAACTATACTACAGAGCAATAGTAACAAAAACAGAATGGTATTGGCACCAAAACAGACTGGTAGACCAATGGTACAGAACAGTGGACACAGAGACTAACCCACAAAACTACAGTTATCTTTTATTAGACAAAGGTGCCAAGAACATGCATTGGAGAAAAGATAGCCTCTTCAACAAATGGTGCTGGGAAAACTGGAAATTCATATGCAACAAAATGAAATTAAACCCCTATCTCTCACCATGCACAAAACTCAGCTCAAAATGGATCAAGGATTTAGGAATAAAGCCAGATACCCTGCATCTTATAGAAGAAAATATAAACCCTAATTTCCATCTTGTGGGATTAGGCCTCCTTATTCATTTCTAATTTTATTAACATGGGCCTTCTCTCTTTTTCTTTATTCAGTTTGTCTAAGAGTCAATTTTGTTTATATTTTCAAGAAATTAGTCTTCATTTTATTGATTATTTATATTGTTTTTATTCTCTATTTCATTGATTTCAGCTCTTATTTTAATTATTTCCTTCCTATACAGGTATTGGAATTGGTTTGTTCTCATTTTTTCAAGAGCTTTGATATGCATGGTTAGATTATTTATTTGGGATATTTCTGATTTTTTTGTAAGTATCATAGGTATAACATTTCCCCTTAGAACAGCCTTCATAGTACCCCAGAGGTTCTGGTATGTTGTATTACTCTTTTTTTTTTTTTTTTTTTTTTTTGATTCGAAGTGTTTTTACATTTCTCCTGTGAATTCTTGTTTCACTGCTTCGTTTATCAAAAATGTGTTGTTAAATCTCTATATACTTATATAGTTTCTGCAGTTTTCTTTTTATTCCATTATGATCATGTAAGATATATGCAATTATAGTAACTTTTTTTGTATTTGTGAAGAGTTGCTTTGCAATCTAAAATATGATCAATTTTGGAGAAGGTTCAATACGCAGCTGAGAAGGTGAATTTAATGTGTTGAATGAAATACTCTGTAGGTTAATTACATTTGATTTATGATTTTTTTTAGTTCTGAAGACTATTTACTGAGTATATGTTTGGATGACTAATATATTTGTGAGAAAGGTGTTTTGAAATCATCCAGTATTGTGATAGTAGGGTCTTTTTGAGTTTTGAGTAGTATCTGTTTCATGTAACTAGGTGCACATGTTTGTGGCACAATTATTTACTATCATATTTTCTTATTGAATGGTTCATACAATTTACAAGTATGAAGTTAACTTTTGTGTCTCTTCCAATTTATTTGGCTTGAAATATCCTTTGTTGAATATGAGAGTAGCTACTACTGCTTGTTTTGGGTCTTCATTTGCATTGTATATCAATTTCTATTCTGTGGCTGTTGAAACCTTATTTGCCTATAAGGTAAATTGCTTGCAAACAACATATTGTTGTGTCTTGCTTTTTAATCCTTTCTGTGAGCCTATATCTTTTGGTTGGGAAATTGAGACCATTTATATTTAATGTTATTTGAGATAGAAGTTTATTAATTACTGCCATTTTGATCTACTTCTATTGTTTAATTTGATCCTGTTTTTTATTTGCCTAGCCATGCTTCAAATTAGAATTATTCATTTACAAGCTCTGGGCTTGCTTTATTTCTTCTCTGTATAGTATTTCTTTAAGTATTTTCTGTAATGCCACTTTAGCTGTCATGAATTCTTTGTTTCTTCTTGTCTTGGAAGGGTTTTTTTTTTCTTTTTGATTCTGAAGGATAGCTTTGCAGGATATAACAATCTTGTTGAGAGTTATTTTTCTGCAGGGCTTGGAATAGTATGTTCCAAAACCTCCTGGATTTTAAATATTGTGCTAAAAAAATCAAAAGAAATTTTGATTGGCTTGCCTCTAAATGTGACTAAATGATTTTCCTTTGAGTCTTTCAAAATTCTATTCTTTTTAAATATATTTTAAGCAATTTAATTTACATGTTTATGAAGAGTTTCTTTTTAATTTACTCTTTTCTGTTTGAGGTTCTGAATGCCTTTTGCATCTGGATGTCCATCTCATTCTCAAGATTTGGAAATTTTTCTGTTATAAATTCCCCGAAGAGGTTATCCATACATTTAGCCTCCCTCCATCACAACCCTTTCCAATTCCATTTATTCTTAAATTTGGTCTTAGTGATTCTACATTCCCTGTAGGTCTTGAAAGAGAAGGACCTATTTTACAGATCTTGCAATTTTGTTGTATAGAGAAGAGTATGTGGGTAAACCCTCTATGATCGCTTTTCTTCACTTAATGATTCTGTCTATTCTAAAGGGGTATATAAATGATCTAGATTGAGATGTCTCATAGGTGTCTTTCTGTTAATTCTATTTTTGATGTAGGAGTTGCTGCCCATGTTTGGAACCTGAGGGTCTTCCCAGTCATTCCTGCTTGGAATCCGGTCATGTGGCTTTTTGTTTCCTATATTCTTTGTATTAGAGTATTGCTTAAGTTTGTGCATGGTTACTTTGTGTGACTGGGTTTAGTTCAGCAGTGAAGTCTATATCCTGTGAATTGGTAATGTCCTAGTAGAGGCTCAGCAATTCACAAAAAGAGGGAAACAAATAACAGTAGTAATAGCAAACAATATACAGCCTTAAAATAAATGCCTGGTGCTTACTATCACATGCAAAATATTAATTACCACAAAAACAGGAATAGCAAGCTCAGCAATTGCCAACAGCAAAAATAATAAATAACTGTGAACTAGACCTAGTACTTAAGTAAATAGCAGCTGTTAACTGTGTCCCTCAAAGTGAAAAGTATTGCAACAATATTATAGGTAGGGTCAGAAAATTTTATAGGTCAAATAGTTCTAAAAGATGTCAATAATATAGTTCATTAAAAAATAAAATTTGATATGAAGTTATAAATGTATAAAATGTTCAAAATATTATTGAAGAGAAAGCAGAAGAGATGTAGGAAGTAAAGGCTATAAAGAAGGAGGATAAAATGTTATGAACAGAGAGAGAATAAGGAAATTTGTTTATTAGAGGGAGAATAAAGAAGAGAAAAAGAAACAAACAAAAAGAAAACAAAAATAAACAACCCCCCAACCCTCAAAATAGAAGACAAAGGGCAGGTTGGTATAAAAGATGGTGGAATGAGATGGACATCATTATCCTAAGTATATGTATGAAGACATGAATGGTGTGAATATACTTTGTATGCAATCAAAGATATGAAGAATTGTGCTCTATATGTAATATGAATTGTAATGCATTCTGCTGTCATATATAAAAAATTAAAATTTAAAAACATCAAAGATATAAAAACAATGATATTTATGAAAGAGGAGCAGGATGAGATGTAAAACTGAATACTCAGAGGAGAAAAATGTACCTGGAAAGGGACACCAGGATGGAAGATAGAATTGAGAAACACTCCTGGAAAATAGAAACATTAACACCACAGATAAAGTGATAAAAAACAAAAAAAGTAAAATAAATAATAATCATTAAAAATGAGAAAAAACAAACGTGTGTGTGTGTGTGTATCTCCACAAAAGAGCCAGCACAATAAAAATAATCCTCCTCACCAAAATGCAAAGAAACAAGGAAGCAAGCAAACGAACAAACAACAACAACAACAACAACAACAAAAAAAAAAAAACTAAGAGGAAAAATTTTAATGAAAAATGAAAGAATTGTCAAATCTTTTGAGGATGGATGATCTCTGCCTATGTCCAACTGTCTTTCTTTTTATTTATTCTTGGGCTTTGTATTGCATTGAGAGAGAGAGCTGGAGATTGTTAAATCTTTCCTCTTTTGTGTTGTTCACCGAGGTGCCAATAGGAGTAGTCTAAAACAGAAGCTGATTGAAATAGCTTTCAACTTTCCTTTGTACCAGCATAGGGTAGGACAGAATGGGAAGCACTGTCAATTGGAGTTGTCTGGACAGACCAGATTAATGCACTCCCAGGGTGGTGCTGCTACAGAATTGGTAATTGGGGAACTCTGGCAGTTGGAGTTTAGCTCTAATAAGGCATTTGGGACTTTGTTGGGTGGTGTCTTCTTTGGAAATATTAGATTAACACACCCCTAGGACTGGATAGGTGTCAATCTCTGTTAGGAGTCTGGATCTCAGGAACCTCACCAAAACTCTCTTTGGGAAGGGGAGCCAACCCTTCACACGTCTCCCACATACTACTTCCCATGAATACATCCTCCCAAGGCTATTATTTTTGGATATATTTTATCCTCCCAAAACTCATGTATGAGAGACAATGCAAGAATTTTCAGAGGTAAAATGATTGGGTTGAGAGTCTTAACCTAGTTAGTGAATGAATTCACTGCTATCAATTGACTGGGTGGTAACTGTAGGCACACAGCATGTGACTGGAGGAGGTATGTCTTTGGGACTTATGTTTTGTCCCCAATAAGCAAAGGTCTCTCTGCTTCCTTGTTGCCATGCCCTGTGCTGCTTTCCTCTTCCAACTCCTCCCGACATGATGTTTTTGCCTTCCCTTGGGCCAGGAGCAAGGGACTTGGCCATCAATGGCCTGAGTACTCTGAAACTGGAGCCCCAAATAAAGGTTTCCTCCTCTATGCTGTGCTTATGGATCTTCTGATCATAATAATCCATCACTGACTAAAACACAGGCTTCCTCACTGAGAGTAATCATGCCTCCTTTTTATAGTTTCCCAACCTTCTTTAGCTAGTCATGTGAAACACCAGGCTCAAGGGGAAAGCCAGTTGCATTCCCTCTGTATCTCTGACTTGAATCCCCTGGGTACATACTTCTTGATGCCTATTTCAAACATGTTCTGCGAGGTACACCTTAGGCCACATGATAGGATACCGGCCGGAACAGAATGGCAATATTTGTTATGTTCTCCTGGGCTCCAATAGCAGCAAGCTGCAGTGTGTGTCTTCTCAAGATGTTTTCCTGCCTGAGCTCTCTGCTTGCAGTTGAGAAACACAGAGCACTTTTCAAACACTAGCTAACTAACTGTGTAGCTGCAGCTTCATCTAAGTTCAGACTTATTTTTCTGTTCCACAGTTTTTTCTATGCCAAATTTGCCTGTTGTGTTTCTGTCTCTGTGTTATCCCTACCCTCTGTAGTTAACCAGTGCTACTACAGCTGCAACAACCAGCTTAGATCCAAAAGGTACTCTTTTACAGTCTCTAGAACATTTATATTGTAGGTATTTATATTGTAGTTCATTGAGGATCTCCATTCTGCCATCTCCATAGTTACAGAACCCAAATGTAATAGTTTTTACATAATAATTATTGGTGAATGGGGATAATATAAAATGAAAATTGAGTTTATGTGCAAAAGCATTTAGTGAGACCCTTCTTAAGCAATGTAACATGGCAATACTAATTTTTTTCTCCAAACATTTAGGAAGTTGACAGTAGTGAGGATATATGGGTATTCAACCTCTCCCTTTGGGATAGTTGCCCATTCTATTAACATATTCAGTTGCTCCTTCTCACGTTCTGATAATGAATTTTCCCTGAGAGATTGCCTCAGAGGTTTAACAAACATTTTCTGTATATTTCCAAATAGTACTTATTTTAAGGCTTGCAGGCTGCCCCAACTACTCACTACTGTTGTTATAGCAAAAAAGCAGCATGGACAATATAAATGACTGGACATGACTCTATTTCCATAACATTCTAGTTTCAAACCTGGAAGCAGGCCAGACTGGGACTGCAGGCTGTAACTATCTTATCCCTTGTCTAGACTTAGGGTTTAGGTAAATACATCTAGCCCCCTTGTATAGATTTTGGTGGGTTTAGATTAATGCATCTGCCAAAGGTTGAAGTAGTGCTGATCTTTGATATTTTTGTGATGAGTGGTGCATATGTACAGTCTAATCCATGACAGAACTCCCTAAGTGGTTTTACATTAGTTAATTTCACTGGAGTTTTGTGATTAATCATCTCAGGAAAGTTTCTGTGATGGTTACATATCAGAGATGGTCCCTTGAAAGTTTCTGTGTATTTTTTGCCACCTCTGAAACAAATCCTGAACAACCCCATTGTTTCTAGTAAGAAATGCTCTGTTTCTCAGAAAACATACTGGCACAATCCTCCTCCCTGTGGCCCTGGGACTGAACATATGCTAGATCCTTCATCCCTTTCTGAATCTTTGCTTAGAGAAGTAGTTTATTGCTAGATGCCTCCCGAGACAGGCCAGCGCCTCTAGCATTTGGAGTAGTTTTGAAGGGACAACTTCAGGGTTATTGTAAAAGTGTTCTTGCTCCAACTCTAGTGATCTCACATTTTAAGAATCAGTTTGCACAAAATTTGCAGGATTTTGGTAAGAACATAGAAGAGGTAGTTGTGGTTTCAAGATGAGGTGTCCCTCCAAACCTCCTATTAACGCGTTTCAAGATGAGGTGTCCCTCCAAACCTCCTATTAACGCAGGAATATGCAGAGGTAAAATGATTTGATTATGAGAGCTATATTCTAATCAATCCATCTTAGTTTGAATGGACTAGTGTTAACTGTAGGTAGTTGGGTCTTGGCTAAAGAGGGGGTCACTGGAGACATGTCCTAGAAGGGTGCACTTTCCCTGTGCATAACAGAGGAGGCAACTCCCCCCACCCCCGCCTCTCTCTCTCTGCTTCCTGACCCCACCAGGAGTTGAGAAGCTTTCCTCTGCTGAATCCTCCCCCCATGTGCTACTTCATCTTGGGCCCAGAACAGTGAAGTCAGCCATCTAGGGACTGAGACCCCTGAAAGTGTGAACTTGGAATAAACTGTTCCTCCTCTAAGTTGTTCTTTTTTGCTTATTTTGATAAGAGCAATGAAAAGCTGACTAAGACAGGATTATATCTGGATTAAAAAAAAAGAAAGGAAAAGGCATACAATAAGTACTTCAGAGTTATGAAATATTTCAAATTATATTTTGAAAATGTGTTTTGTTTAATGAAGCACAGACTGTGCCTTTTGCAATGCTTTGCTTATAGTATCTTCTCCAGGGATGTTTGTGCAGTGACACAAGCAACTGCTGAATATTTTAGAGAATAATAATGACTATGCTTAGCAACTTGCAAGAGATCATGTCTTTTTAAAGAAGAGTGTAAGTAGTACACTGAGGAAGCAAAAGACACCATATTATTCAATTATAATGCTCAGAATCAAATAGGGTGGATACTGAAATCTTAGTAGCATTTGGTTTATTGCATTTGTTTGGAGGTAAAGCAGCAGTTACAAAACCCAACATAGGATTGTCCAAACTTTTAGATTAGGGGAACTTAGTATTCCTTTGCTCTTCTGATTTATCTGCATGTAGTTTTTGTTTCCCACTCTTATATCTGAGGAAATGAAGTAACTTTACAATGTGCTCTCCTTGGACATCACCTTTGCTGTCATATTGTCTCAGGACTGTGTTCCTGCCATGGTGAGTGAGCACCTTCCGGAGCAGCACCTGCCAAGAAACAACTGTTTTTGGAGATCTCAATGTGACATCCTAGGAAACAGATGAGCTGAAGAAATACTGTCATTTAATCTGGGAGGTCAAATTCAAGGTAGGCCATAAAACTTTCTGTGAGACATAAGTAAAGGCATTTGAATAAGTAATTCTTCTATTTTCTAAATGATATTTCTTTTGTTTATTATCATATTTGAGACTCTTTCTACATGTATGTGTTAAATGAATCCCAATAGAGATGCTGCTATAATAACTCCCATGTGGTCCTCAATGGGGTGAACAATTTATAAAAGGCAATGCTGGAGTTATCTTAAAACTACCAGTTATTTTCCAGTAAGTGTTTATCTCCTTAAAGAAGTAAAAGATAGTGATGCATACCTATAATCCCAGCAGCTTGAGAGGCGGAGGCAAGATGATCATAAGTTCCAAGCCAGCCTCAGAAACTTTGTAACGCCCTAAGCAACTTAGTGAGACCCGGTTATAAAATAAAAAGGTCTGGGGATGTGGCACCCCTGGGTTCAATACCCAATACCAAACAAACAAAATACAAACAAAAGAGAACTTAAAGAAGATATAGTCTTAATAATACAGTCAGGTCACTTGCTGTGGGGAAAGCTTCCCTAGCAAGTATAATCAACACTGACTGTAATCAAGTTTGAGAAAGTAAAATGATTATATTCTGAAAATAGATTATATTAGCAGTTCTATTACAATGATATAATTTGAGCATTTTTTTATTAGAGACAGAGGCCTTAAAGAATCAAAAAGAATGTTCTTCACTTTTCAAAAGTTTTTGAAATGTTTTTTTAATTTAAAAACAGAAACCTAGTATCTGTTAATATATATATCTCTAAGGTATAATATCTTGCTCAAATTAACAATTGATTAATCATGACAATAAGTATAAATAGAATGAATTTAATACTTTATAAATTTTTCACTTTGTAAGCATCATATATTTTTTAGTTTTCGGTTACATGTGTGCCACTTGAATTCTTCATACATTATCATTTTAAAATACATTTTAAAAAAAATCCTTGAGAGCAGTATGGAATAAAGCATTGTTGAGTTTACAAATAATAAAACTCAGGCAAGAAAAATTTGAGTGGCTTATTTAAGACATACACAAATTACAGGATGAATAATTTATGTCTTATCTCAATACCAAAATCCAGTTCTACTGACTTTAGATCCAGTGCTCCATAGTCTACTTTCTTTCAATTAGAAATATGAGTCTGTTTCTGAGTAATGGATATAAGCCCTATAACAATATTTCATTTTCTTTTTCTTTTTTTTTTTTTTAAAGAGAGAGTGAGAGAGGAGAGAGAGAGAGAGAGAGAGAGAGAGAGAGAGAGAGAGAGAGAGAGAGAGAATTTTTAATATTTATTTTTTAGTTCTCGGCGGACACAACATCTTTGTTGGTATGTGGTGCTGAGGATCGAACCCGGGCCGCACGCATGCCAGGCGAGCGCGCTACCGCTTGAGCCACATCCCCAGCCCCAACAATATTTCATTTTCATTAAGAGAAAAAGGGAATAGAAAATTTTTTTTCAAGGAAATTTAAAGTATCCCTGTCACTGCACTGCCATGGTTCCTTAGAAGATGTAAGTTCATTCTGTTTTTTTTTTTTTTTTTTTGTCTTAGTGTCTTAGTCTCCTGGGAAACTGACCCAGAGTCCTTCCTATCTTTGATACAAAAGCTTCCAAGAACAAGAGGCAGATCCTTCTTAGGCTCTGATATCAGAGCCATATAGAAGTTAAGCAATTAAGTAAAATTATCCTGGGAATAATAGAAATGATTGACTTTATGACATTATTGTTCAAATTATTAAGATATTTTCATATTTATTTTATTTAGAAATTTATTGAAAAGCCGTGATAGGAGAGTGTCAAATGTGCATATGTATTGCAGGTGACAAGGACAGGAAAAATGACTATAGAGATCTCATTGTAAGACTTATTACCCATTTCTTTTGCGAAAAAAATTATATTTTCTTTCTCTAAGATGTTTCCCCAATTGTACAAGAGTACGTTATCAAAATTATATTAGTAGGAAATAAGAGCATAGTAATAATTTTGATCTCCTCATAAGTGAAAATTGAAACCGAGAATTCCAGAAAATATCAAAGTAACCAATAAGCCAGTAATGAATGCAGAAAATAATAATCCTTCAAGACTTCTGATTCAGGGAAATTTTTTTTCCCTCAAATGTTATTGACGAGTGTGAACTTGGCCCTCAACATGACAAATAAAACTCGGAAATTCGTGGGCATTGTGAGAAACATTCTCACTTGTCCAAACCCAAAGAATGGATTAATGGATTGTAAGTCAAAGATACACAGAAAGCAGGGCTCTACTTGAATGATGGTCTTGCACGAATGGGTGTCTGGGGAAGCAGGCACCTCCAGAGGCAGTTACAATCAGCATTTTGTCCCTGAGTGCAGGGTCTCTCCCTCTGTTCCTCATTGGCTGAGTACTATGGGAAACAGTCCTCTTGAACATTGCCTGGGTTTTAGTATCTCCTTTTTGGGTTATTTAAAAAACAAAAACAAAAACAAAAACAAAACATACCTTTAGTTGTTCCCACCTCACTTTGTTCTCTATGGCTGGAAAGCACATCTGGTATTCAATGCATTTTGATACTTACAAAGTTCTTTTTTTTTTTTTTTTTTTTTTTTGGATAGGCTGACCCCTTCCCCATCACCTTCTGTTTGACAAGGGGCTATAAATCTGTCACACTCAGATATTAACTGCTGGTAAACTTTTGTTACATTTCCTCTTCAGGTGATTTTCTTAAATCTTCAGTAATTTTATGTTTAAGGCTAAAAACTGTATTCTAAAAATGAACCAACAAAATTTCTATTTCTCACAGGCAGATCTATAAAGTCAGTTTGACCTCTGAAAGTTCTCCTGAAATAAACCAATCAGAGAGGAAAGTGTGCCTTAGTTTGGGGAGCTGATAACCCCGGGTTGAAGGTCCGAGGTCTTCTGACTGAAGGAAAATGATGACCATTTGGGTTTGATTTTAAAAGTCTGGTGCCTGATAAAAACATCAGATTTTGTGGTTGATTCTCTAAAAGGAAAATGAAACAAAACAAACAACAACAAAACAACTCTAGATTCCTGCCAGCCTGGAGCCTTCGGTATTTTAATATTCCTTCTGAAGTCAGCCCCAGTCTGGCCATTTTGCTTTTCTCATTGCAACCAAATTCACAGCCATTAACAAATTAAAGAGAATTAATGGCACTGCATTTAGAATGCAAAGCCAGTTTCCACATCTACTTTTAACATTGTCAATTACCCAGAACATGGTTTACTTATTCTTCCAAATAGCATGGTGAAGATGCCACTGGAGAAAATGAGAGATGTAAAGAACTGGTCAAGTTTGGAACCCACCCTGTTACCCTTCCCAGATGCCTGATGTTGAACCAACATCAGGGAACCTGAAGTGGGGAACCTCTTTCTGGGTGACTGGGAATTTGAGCAATCCACAAAATTGGTTACTTTTGCTTAGGAACTAGCTATTCATTTTTTTGCTGCTTCCACTCTTGGGTAGAGAGTTCAAGTTACCCTTTGCTTTTGTTCATGTGCTGGGTCAGCTCAGGGTTAGAACCAGTCTGTTTTAGTCACCTTAGTATATGGACCTCATTTGGATCCAATTTGAGGTTTCCAGACTTTGGGCCTATTAATGAAGAAAAAGATCCTGTTTTTTCTTTCTTTCTTTCTTTTTTTTCTGTTCAAAGTCTTATGGATATATACGCCCTTGGATACACTTCAGATAAGCCTGAATCAAATCTAAAGAACTTTTGAAGTTTGCTCGTTAGTCCACTCAAAGGAAAAAGGGGGAAAAAAAAGACAATTTCCATATGAAATTGGGTTTCATTTTGCAACCACATAATACTGAAAATCTTGTGTCTTGCAAATTTCCAACTGTCAATCTTTGGGAGTGACTGTCTACAAAGAGCTTAGTAGTTGTGCCTCAGCAATGGGCGGAGAATATAGACTTTACCCTGAATAATGAAAGCCATTGTAGATGGACCTTTCATAACATAATTTAAAAGCCTTTTAAAGTCCAGCACCTTCACCACTAATTGCTAGGCAAGGTATTACCATCCGAGCCCCAGTCTGCTGTTTAAAAGGTTTTTAAATGATGGTGTGAGGAAATAAAGCCCTGTAATCAGGGAAAGCTTTTTCAAATGTACTCTTCTTCCCCAGAAGCAGATGTCTGGACTTTACACATAATAAGACTGACTGGCCAGCATAGGCTGTTGGAGAACTAACAATGAATAAGGGCTACTGTGAATGAAGGCCTTCTCTGCATTGTGTGTAGCTTGCATTAAAGTGAAAGAAGACTTTTAGATATTGCACTGAGAACAGATAACAAAAGTCAACTTTCTCCTTATCCCTGGCTCCCTGACTCCAAGCAATTGGGAAATTGAAGAGAAGAGAGGCAGTTCTGATGGCTTAAGGAAAATATAATAAATAACCCTATAAATAAAAGCCTTCAGTAATAGGAGTATTATTGTTTAGATATGAGGTGTCCCACGAAAGCTCATGTGTATAAGACAATGTTAGACAATGCATTTAGAGGTGAAATGATCCGGTTAGGAGAGTAACTGGGTGGTGATTGTAGGCAGCTAGGGTGTGACTGAAGGAGATGGGTCACTGAGGGCATGGCCTTTGAGCTTAGTATGTTGTCATGGTGAGAGGAGCTCTTTTTCTCTGCTTTCTGTTGCCATGTTTTGACATACTTTTCCCTTCTGCCATGATGTTCTTCCTCAGCTCTGACCCAGAGCAAGTAGTTGAACATCTTTGGACTGAGACCTCTGAAACTGTGAACACCAAATAAACTTTTCCTCCTCGAAAATTGTTCTCGTTAGGTCTTTTGGTAACAGCAGTGAAAAAGCTCACTAAAACTAGGAGGAAAAAAGAAAATTTAAATCTATTCTAGAAAATCACCTGAATAATATACTCTTGTAGATTTTTATAAAAAAATATTACGGTACAGTTCTTGTGTTTTAGGTTTTTTTTTTTTTTTAAATTAAAAGTTCAAATAACAGTTAAAACAATTGGGATAGTGGAGTAGTTACCACACTAAGTTAAGTATCCCAATACTTTTATTGCTGTCATTTATGTCATGGTAATTACTATTTATGAAAATAAACATCATTTTCCAGTGTACTCAGTTTTTGTTTTGGACTAGTTCTGTCTGTTGTCTTTCTCTTTGGTTTGAATCATTCAACATAGAAAATTGAAGATTGGTCCATCACAGACCAAAAAAGTGATTCTATTTTGAAATTACTCTTATTCTATAACAGATACAGAAACTCATGGGTGTGCTGTTCAAAGTGGCATTAATTATTTAATTTACTCTTACTTATTCACTATTTTAAGTTTCTATTTCATGAAATTTATGAAATATTATTAACAGTCTTTCTTTTTAGAATATAACATTAAGATATTTACTGTATTTGTTACTTAAAATCTAACAACTAAAAAATATCTTTGATGTGACAGAAAATAAGGACATCTATACAATGATGCTATTCAGTAATAATAAGACAACTAGAGAAATATAAAACATAATAAATATAATGTGGAAGGTTAAAATGTTATGTGCAATTAAGTATTAATTAAGAAAATTTTGATAGGAAGTTTGTTTTTCTCTTAGCACCTGACATCTGACATCTCAGAGGTTTTGGCAGTTGAATTAGAAATTCTATTCAGGAAATAAAGCATTTTGGGACCACTCTTTGCAAGTTTCCAAAGAAGACAGAAAAACAAAACAGAAACAAGGAACTGCCCATAGTTCTAATGAATGCTATAAACTCTTTTCAGGTTGCTCTAGATTGAAATTTTATGTTCAACTTCATAAATTGTACTCTCTTGTTAAAAATAAAAAAAAATTGTTGAGCACTACAGATACAAGAGAACACCCGTCTTACCTCTCAAAGGAGAGGTTTAATCTGAAATCAAAATATACACATTGTGGTTAACAGAACAACTGAATCTTCCTGGTGTTGTTTTTCTAGATGTGCACATACACCTCAAGCACTTCTCACTACATAAATTTCACTAACCCAGTTGGTCTAATGCAGTCTATTAAGAGTCACAATAACTTGTTCTGTGAGAAAAGTGCCCGCACCCATATGTAGTGAAATGCAGATGCACTGAGTACAGATCTGAGAAAATTGTACCTATTTGAGGACATGATTTGAAAAGAAGGAACACTATTGTTGCAAGCCTTATGAAATAATTTTTCTAATCAGGAGGTTCAATCATACTTTGCTGAAGGTGAATCAGATGTTTGAAGACCAAAAAGACCCTGTTATGCCAATCTTGATGGTGACCTTTTTAAAAAATCAAAAGGAAGATGTGCTTCACTTTCTTGTTAAAGTTGGGCTGTTCTGATTGTCCTGTATCACCAGCTCCGGCATTCAAAGAGATGCTCAGAGGCTCTGTCATGTTGGAAGGAATGGGGTGGGCTGGAGAAATCATCGTATAATCAATTTCGTTCAAGCCTTTTGTATTTTTTCACTGACTAGCTAAGATACCATCTTCTCTGTTAAATGAGCATGATTAAATTCCTTAGGGACCTCTGGTCAAGTGGAAAATACTTTTACATTTTCTTTTGTCTAGTGGAAATTATAAAATAGTAAGAACTGTTTTCTCTTATCCCCATATGCCCTCTTTAACTTATCTGGAAGAGTAAACAACGAATTGAAAGTAGTGCTATTGCAGGGTGGGTCCCTGTGGCTGTCGGGCAGAGGATATTTGCTTTGTCTCATTTTCTAGTTTTCTGTGATGAGAATGCTGGTAGGTATCCATTGTGTAGAAAAGAGTATAAACAAGTATAATCATAGAGATAAATTATATAACAATAATGTATTACTCCAAAGTAATTGATGCATTATAGAGGTCTTGTTAGGTTCTATTGCTATTTATTAAAAAGTGGGTAAACCAGGTGCAGTGACACACACCTGGAATCCCAGCGACTCAAGAGACTGAGGCAAGAGTGGATCTAAGATGACAGCCCAGACTACTCATCCACACAGGTCTCCCGGGTGCCTCAGTGGGACCACTGGCATCAGCACCGGGGCAGAATTCCCAGACACCACTCCCATGAAGGACACTCAGCTACTACTACCCACATTCAGGAACTCTGGCCGCCACTCCTGTGTGGACCTCCATCCACCAATGTGGGCCTTCCCTGGTCGACTCCATCTTGGAACCCGGTAGCTACTACCATAGTCCCCTACTCACAGTAGCTGCCTGCACCTGGGGACATCATAGGCTCTGAAAAAAGTCGACAGCCTCAACACTGCACTCCACAGAGCTCATCTCTGAACACATTGCACAATGCTATCACCCGGCTACCCCCACCTGTCCGGACATCTTATCCTGATAGCAGCTGCCTCCATCTTAGGTCACCTTCATCACCACCAGTTTGAAACATCGGATAACCAGGTACCCATAGTTTTCGCATTTCCCTCCTTTCCTTAGCAGTGCTAACTCAGCAGAGTGACTGCCCAATTCAAAACAGCCCTCCATGACAGGTATGCAGCCACCAGAGTGCAACATAAGATCCCCAGAGAGGAAGGTTCCTGATTAGGAAGTAGAAAGGGAGAGGATGAGGGAGATACACTTTAGAGGCTAATTTAGAGGCCAGGAACTGTGAGGTCTACAGGTGAGATGAGGAGATAAGACCTGGCACCCACATCACAGGAGCAGACCCCAAAGGAGATCCTTGAGGTGCAGTCTCCCATGTGCACTGGCAAGTGCCATACCCCACCTCCAGGTGCCCTGCACCCAAGACCAACCCTCACAACCTGGTAACCCCCACTATCCTGAGGGCAGAGATACCAACTAAGAACTGACAACCCCTCCTATTAGATGAGAAGGGAAGCAGGATATGGATCTCCAACCAAAACCATCCTTGTTTCTTTTATATATATATATATATATATATATATATATATATATATATATATATATATTTTTTTTTTTTTTTTTTTTTTTTTTTTTGCTTTCTTCTCCCTCTTTATTCTTCAGCCCTCACATCCCTAACATAAGTGAAAACAAGTACTTGAAATGAATTAGGATATAGAAAACTGGGACAACTGAATAGTAATATTACAGTTGTGTTGTATATTCTTTTTTTTCCTGTCTTCTTCTCACCAATTTTTACTATTTTAACATTTTAAATTTTTCTTAATATATATGTGTGTTTGGTGTATGTACTCTATTGTCTTTCCTCTTACTTGCATACCCCAAATTACTACTTCTCTATTCTCCTGATATTAACTTTCTTTACTTGAGATTCCTGTTTCACACTTCCTAATAACTCCATATCCTCATCTTACACCTCCTCATCATATATTCCTCACCCCGATTCTTTGCCCACCATAAGAAACTGTAAACCCTATTACAAACCTACTGATTATATTGTAGATAATAATTGAATTTACCATTTCTGTACATTGTGACTAAACTATAAATGTCTTAATAACAACTATTTGATTTTAGGTGGTATTTTGTTTATGTTGGAATCTGTTAACATTGTCCTGTGAGGGGAAGGAAACATACAGGGGCACTATAAGCCTATAGGATAAAAATAGTAACACCTCAGATACACATAGTTAGAAAGAAAGACACACAAGCAACATGAAAATAAAAGAGAATAAAGTGCCCCAAACAAATCAAGATACCACATTATTAGAATCCATGGCCAGCACAACAGATGAAATGACAGAAGGAGTTCAGGGTGTATATAATTAAAATGTTCTGTTAATTAAAGGATGATATAAGAGAGCAAATACAGGCAGCAAAAGATTACTTCAATAATGAAAAACAAAACAGAAATCTGAAATGAAAAAACAATAAACCAGATTAAAAGTCCAATTGAAAGCATCACCAACAGATTAGACCACTTGGAAGACAGGACCAAAGACAATGAAAAATCTTGTATAGACCACACAGTGAAAATTGTAAGAAAACATGAGCAGAACATTCAAGAAATTTGGCTTAGCATAGAAAGACCAAATTTATCAGTTATTGGAATAGAGGAGGAAGGCATAGAGATCCAAACCAAAGGAATGAACAATCTATTCAATGAAATAATAGCAGAAAATTTTCCAAATATAAAGAATAAATTGGAAAATCAAATTCAAGAGGCTTACAGGACACCAAATGTACAAATTCAGAACAGATCCACACCAAGTCACATTATAATGAAAATGCCTAACATACAGAATAAGGAGGGTATATTAAAAGTCATGAGAGAAAGGAATCAGATTACATATAGGGGAAAACCAATTAGGTTACATGCAGAATTTTCAGTCCAGACGCTGAAATAGGAAAGAGGAACTCAAGTTAGCACTATTTGCTGACTATATTTTTCGATACCTAGAAGATACAAAAAATTCCACCAGAAAACTAGAAATAGTAAATGGATTCAGCAGAGTAACATGATATAAAATTAACACCCATAAATCAAAGGCATTTCTCTATATCAGTGACAAATCCTCTGAAAGGGAAATGAGGAAATCTACCTCATTTACAATAGTCTCAAAAACAAACAAACAAATAAATAAAATACTTGGGAATCAACCTAACAAAAAATGTGAAAGATCTCTACATCAAAAACTACAGAACACTAAAGAAAGGAATTAAAGAAGACCTTAGAAGATGGAAAGATCTACCTTGTTCTTGGAAAGGCAGAATTAATATTATCAAAATGACCATATTACCAAAATCACTATACATATTTAATGAAATTCCAGTCAAAATCCCCATGACATTCCTCATAGAAATAGAAAAAGCAGTCATGAAAATTATCTGGAAAAATAAGAAATCCAGAGTAGCTAAAGCTATCCTTAGCAAGAAGAGTGAAGCAGGTGGCATCGTTATACCAAACCTTACACTATATACTACAGAGCAATAGTAACAAAAACAGCATGGTATTGGCACGAAAATAGACTGGTAGACCAATGGTACAGAATAGAGGACACAGAGACTAACCCACATAATTATAGTTCTCTTATATTAGACAAAGGCACCAAAATATACATTGGAGAAAAGATAGTCCTTTAACAAATGGTGCTGGGAAAACTGGAAATCCATATGCAACCAAATGAAATTAAAGTCCTATTTCTCACCATGCACAAAACTCAACTCAAAGTGGATCAAGTACCTAGGAATTAAACCAGAGACCCTGTGTCTATTAGAAGGAAAAGGTAGGCCCTAAACTTTATCATGTCAGATTAGGCCCCAGCTTCCTTAATATGACTCCTATAGTGCAAGAATTAAAATCAAGAATCAATAAATGAGATGGACTCATACTAAAAAGCTCCCTCTCAGCCAAAGAAACAATCAGTGAGGTGAATAGAGAGCCTATGGAATGAGAGCAAATTTTTACCACTCACACATCAGATCGAGCAGTAATCTATAGGGTATTTTAAAGAATCCAAAAACCTAAACACCAAAAAAAACCACAAACAAAAAATAAACAAACAAATAAAAAACCAAATAACCCAATCAATAAATGAGCCAAGGAACTGAACAGACACATCTCAGAAGATGATATATAATCTATCAACAAATACATGAAAAAGTGTTCATCATTGTTAGCAATTAGAGAATGGCAGCTATTAAGAACACAAACAACAATAAGTGTTGGTGAGGATATGGAGGAAAGGCACACTCATACATTGCTGGTGGGAATGGAAATTGGTGCAGCCAATATGGAAATCAGTATGGAGATTCCTTGAAAAACTGGGAATGGAACCATCATTTGATCCAGCTATCTTTCTCCTTGGCCTACACCCAAAGGAATTAAAAACAGCATACTACAGGGACACAGCCACATCAATATTTATAGCAGCACAATTAACAATAGCTAAGCTGTGGAACCAACCTAGATGCCCTTCGGTAGATGAATGAATAAATAAACATGTGGTATATATACAAAATGATATATTACTCTGCAATAAAATAGAATAAAATCATGGCATTTGCAGGTAAATGGATGGAGTTGGAGGATATAATGCTAAGTGAAGTTAGCCAATCCCCAAAAAACAAATGCAAAATGTTTTCTCTGATGTAAGGAAGCTGATTCATTGTGGGGTTGGGAAGGGGAGCATGGGAGGATTAAAGGAACTCTAGATAGGGCAAAGGGGTGTGAGGGCAAGGGAGAAGGCATGGGGTAAAAAAGATGGTGGAATGAGATGGATTTCATTACCCTAAGTACATGTATGAAGATATGAATGGTGTGAATATACTTTACATACAGCCAGAGATATTAAAATTGTACTCTATGTGTAATATGAATTGTAATGCATTCTGCTGTCATATATAACAAATTTGAATTAAAAATATATCAAATAAAAATAAAATAATATAATAAAGAAATACATATATTTGTATAATCATAGACCTTATAAAAGAACATAGGTAGCTGGGTGTGTTGGAGCGCACGTGTAATTCCAGTGACTCTGGAGGTTGAGGCAGGAGGATTACAAGTTTGAGGTCAACCTCAGCAATTTAGCAAGGCCCTAAGCAGCTTAGACATTATCTCCAAATAAGAAATAAAAACGACTTGATTGTGACTTACTTAGTGTTAGAGTGCCCCTGGGTTCAATCTCTAGTGCCATAAAACAAAATAAAACAAAACAACAACCATCTGAACTGTAAAATGCAGTAGAGGCTGAAAAGTGATGGGAAGGGAAAACCTTTATTTCTACATTTTATTTTGTAGAAATTTGTTGCAAAATATATGTATTTCATTTGCTGTTAGAAAATTAAAGGTAAACAATATTTTCAATGAAAAGAAAGCACTGTTAAAGTAAAAACAGAAGTCCCAGGAACCCCTGAATGTTTATGAAAAAGTTACTTCGCTTAGAGTACACTTATAGAAACAGCTCTAAAAGTTGATGTTAATTCTTTTAATGTTAAAGAGCAAAGCTTATCTGTTATAGTATTGGATAAGAGTCTCTACTGCAAAGATCAGAGATCCAACTCAAGATCATTTAAGGAAAAAAAGTAGGAGTTAAAAAATAAGGACAAATGTGGTTCATGGAATGTACAATGGAAAGAAAGAAAATTAAGACTGTCAAAAAAAAAAAGAGAGAGAGAGACACTGAGGCAAGAGAATGTTATGTTCAAGTGCAGTCTGAGCATCTTAAAAATAAAATAAAATCCCAAAAGAGCTAGAAATGTAGCTCAGTGGTAGAGTGCCCCTGGGTTCAATCCCCAGTACTGCAAACAAACAACAACAACAACAACAAAAATAATGAACAGTTGGGAAAGCAATGGGCAAATATATGAGTGTTTTTTGATAATGGACATTACAAAATTTCATTATTTCTTAAATTGTAGATGTTGTTATATAACTGCTGTTCCTCTACTATAGAAAAAAAGAAGTAGAGAAATAATTTTGGAGCTATATCAATGTCCTCCTCATGAATGTTTTCTGAGTTTATGGTGGTGACAAATGTAATAGGTCTGATCTCTTGTGATGCAGACCAGGATGGTGACCAACAGCTCCAACTTAGGAATGGGATCATGGGCCAAAACCACTGATACTTCATAGTGGACTGTGTTACTAAGCTATGATGGTCACTGGGTTAAATATAGTTAAGGCATTTTGATGTTTAATAATTTCAACATAAGATAGACTTCTTGGGACTTAACCCCATCCTAAGTTGAAGAGCATTTGCAATGTTCTATTTCAGTGGCCTATTTAGTTAAAGTGTAATTTCTGATGATAAAATTTTAAAGAAATAAGCATGTGAATACATAAAATATTAACCTTTTTAGTACCATTATTGATTTTTACTAGAAAGCGTATCATAAAATTTGCCATATCAACCATTTTTAAGTGTAGAATTCAGTAGCATTAACTATATTTATTATGTTCTGCAACATCATCATTATCTACTTGTAAAGCTTTTCCATTACTCCAAATAAGAACTTTAACATTTAACAAACCTCCCCTAACCATTCCCTTAACTCCTGACTATATATCTCTTATCATTTTGTCTCTGTGAGTTTGTTGAATATTTTAAATGTTTCATATACATTTATTCATGTAATATTTTTCCTGTTGCTTATAGCTTATTTTACTTAGCTTAATGCTTTCACAATTTATTGATATTGTAGCACTTATCAGACATCGTTTACTTACTACTATTCCACTTTCTATGCACATATCATATTTCACTTATTTATTCATCTATTGATAAACACTTGAGCTATTTCTATCTTTTGGCTATTGTGAATAATATTGCAGTCAGTATATACATACAAGTATTTGAGTTTCTATTTTCAGTTCTTTTGGTATATACTTAGGAGTAGAATGACTGAGTCATATGATATTTCTATTTTAGTTTTTGAGAAACCAACAAAGTATTTTCCATAGCATTGAACTTTCTTGCATCCTTACCAGCAATGTAGAAGTTTCCCCATTTCTCTACATTTTTATCAACACTTGTAATTTCCTGATATTTGTGTGATGGCAATTCTTGTAAGTGTGAAATAGTATATTATGTAGTTTTGATTTACATTTCCTGAATTTCCAATGATATTGATTATTTTTGATGGGCCTAGTGAATATTTACATGTTTTCTTTGAGAAAATTTCTATTTTGGTCATCTGCCCAATTTTTAATAAGATTGATTATCTTTTTGCTATTTCATATATTCAAAATTAGAGGCTTAACAGATATGCGATTTGCAAATATTTTTTCCCATTTTTATATTGTCTTTTCACTTTGTCAATACTCTGATACACAAAAATTTATTTTTAAGACATTAAATTAAACCTTTAGTATATCTTGTAGTGTGGGTCTCGTGGGATTTAACTCTCTCTGCTTCGATTTATTTGGGAGTATCTTATTTCCCACCTCATATCTGAAGTGTAGTTTTGTTGTATACAGAATACTTGATTCATTGTTTAAAATTGTTTTTCCTTAGCATTTTAAATATGTTATCATGTTTCCTTTCTTCGTGGTTTCTGTTGAGCAATTGACTGTCAATCCCTTGACAAGTCAATTCTCTCTTGCTGTCTTCAAGAGTTTCTCTTCATCTTTGTTTTTGATAGTTTGTATATAATGTCTTAGATCTGGGTCTCTGAGTTTAACTTGCCTGAAGTTGGTTGACTTTCTTGGAGATCTCTCTCTCTCTCTCTCTCTCTCTCTCTCTCCCTCCCTCCCTCCCTCCCTCCCTCCCTCCCCCTCCCTCCGTCCCCCCAATATATGTCATCAGATTTAGGGAGACTTTAGCGTTTGTTTCTTCAAATATCGCTTTCTTTCTCTCTTGTCCTTCTGGGATTCTATATTCACATGTTAGTTTGTTTGATGGCATTATGTGGGGTCCTTAGACTCTAATAACATTGCTTTCTTCTGTTTACTTTCTGTAGTTTAAACTTAAAAATACTGATTGCTCAATCTTCAAGTTTGCTTAGTCTTTTTTCTTTCTGCTCAAATGTGTTTTTGAATTCTGCCAACTCTTTATTTCTATGATTGTATTATGCAGCTCCAAAATTTCAAGTATTTTAAGTTGGCTCTCTTAAAAAAAAAAAAAAAAAAAGATTTGTATCTCTTCACAGATATTCTTAGTTTGTTTATTTCCCATTTTCTTATTTTCTTTAATTACTTGTGCATCTTTTTATTTAACTACTTGATATATTTAATACAGTTTTTCCAAAGTCTTAGATAATTCTATTGGTTGCACTTTCTCATGAGTGGCTTCTATAAATTTATTTTTAAATTTTTTTAAACTGGGCCATACTTACCTGTTTCTTTGTACGCCATTGTGGACTGAGGAAAAGAAGCTAAACAACAGGAAGTATATGTCAGATGATTCTTTTTATTTAAATTTCTATAAAGGCAAACTCATGATAGAAAACAGAACAGAAATATATGAAATTGGTTTGTAGGGATAAATGAATAACAAATTGTTATTAGCAAATTTTTGAGAATAGTGGAAATGCTTAATTTCTTCATTGTGCCAATGGTTTCATAATATATTTATATGTCAATACTGACTAAATTGTATATAGTGTACTGCACTTTGATCATACCTCAATAGAGTGGAGGAAATAGGCCTTGTAAGAAAGCCTATTTGTAAATACAGAAATGCATAAAAATCTAATTTAAACATTGCTGTTTTAAAAGTCTACCAGTTACACCAAAATTTTCCTAAAGCAAGAATTGCTACTTTGAGGAAAATTTGGTAATTTTTTAGACAGGTATTCTTGTGGGATTTAATATCAAAACTAAAATCAGTTTGTTCCCCAAAGCTTAGTAAAATAAAAACTTCATTAGAGTGAGAACTTTGTTGTTCAGTTCATATATAAGACATATATAAAACATGAATGTGGTAAGGATGGAGTGTTTCAACAGTGCTTCAATGGGAGTATCGTTTCCTTTTGACTCTATTCAAATTGTTGCCCCAATGTAATTAAAACTTGTTGATTGCTTCCTATCAACTCACTTCCTCAGGTTTTCCTTTTTATTTTCATTTTATTCTTTTCTTGAGTTGGAAAACAGAGGAATAGTGGCTTACATAAGATCAACAGGTTTTACACTGGAATATTTGATGAGCTCCCATGTGTATACCCAAGTTCATATTCCAGTCTCCTTTAATTTCCCACAAAATGACTAAAAGAATGTTAGATGCTTATAGTATTTTTTTAAAAATAAGCTTCTGTCATTTCTCATCAAATATTGTTTCCTGATTACTTGAAGTAAAATGCATCTTCCAAAGGAGGAATGATAAACTCTGCTTAGTAAAAATGACTAAGAGATACTCAAAAATCCATTTTAATGTATTTTTTAGTTCTTGAAAATACTTATAAACACTTGTTCATAGTTCTAGCTGATAAGTGTGTAAGACAGATGGGCTTCTCTTGACTCATTGAAAATCACACACTATTGTTGGAGATAACAAAGTCCTATATTATAATATAAATATGCTGTGAAAAAGTGGAGGAAATTTATTTTAATAGGCTGATTAGAGAAGATGCTATGAAGAAGTGACAGTTGAGAAGACCCCTGAGTAAAGACAAGAATGAATTAAGGAATTACCTGGGCAATCATAAGAGGGATGTTTTTCTTCAGGCATCTCAGACCCTGTGCAAAGGCCTTCAGTGCTGTTAGTCATGTGACAGGCACAGCCAATAGGCTAGAGTGGCTGGATGGGAAAGAGCAAGGATGAGGCAATTCTAGTATAGGAGGTGTAGCTGGTACCCAAACCGTGGTGGACCTGATAAGACACATTAGACTTTGTTCTAAATGTAGCTGAAGGTCTGAGGGATGGTAGGCAGGGGAGTAACAATAGAACTTGTGTTTTAAACATAAAATTGGCTTTTGATAATAAAATGTAGGAAAACATGGAGACAAAAATAATTAGCAGCTTTCTGCAGTAGTCCAAGAGAGTAGCTATGGTGACTTGGATTAGTGTATTTAGTGATTGGTAAGAACATTTCAGGTATATTTTGGAAACACATGCAGTTAGCTTTTTAAAATTTTTCTTGTAAGCTTTATTCCAATTCAAACTGCTGGTGTTGAACATGATACAAAGGGTTTTAAGTCAGAGCATTGGGTGAATGGTGGCACTGCTAATTGGATGAATAATTATAGTTTATTGGTGATGATTTGACTTCCAAAAAGGACATCATCATTTGAGTTATATTTTTATGTAAAAATTTATGACCAGCTTTTTTGACATTTTTCAACCCTTTCTTAAAAACTCCATACCTTAAAACACACGTTTTTAAAAAAATCTGTCATCTATTCATCTATTCATCCAATTATCTGATGTTGTCCCATAGGGTTGTGTATTAAAAAAGTCCACATAACCAAAAACAAAAACAAAATCAAAAACAAAACAAAACAAAACAAATACCAACAAACCCTTGTTGGTTAGAGAGTAAGGATGAGAAATCCATTTTCAAATCTCTGCCAAGCTGCCCAGACTTCAGCAGGAGAAAGAGGCACTTTTACTTTGCACAATGGTCCACCTGTTTAAATTTTATTCTTAAGACCTAGGAAATTAGAGTTCTCCTCTTAAAGGAGATAAGGCAAACAGAATACAAAAAAAATTAGTTATAAAGGATGATGTCAAACTGTATACTTTAACATTTTTTATACAAAATAGCATTAATCTATATAATACTTTTACTAATCTTGCTAATGAACTTTTTAAATCTTAATTCTTTATTTGTAAGTACTCTCTGAAGAAAGTGGTCACCCTTTCCACATATCTGCAAGAAATTTTCCCTCTTCTCTGTCATGTCTATTGATCTGACTGCCAATACCTACAATATTGCATGATCAAAATTCATGCAGGACCTGAATTTGAACTTCATCCTGGAACCTCAATTGAGGAGTCAATCTTAAGAAAAGAAGGCCAGGTGGAGAAGAGGCCATTGCAGCCACAGCAGAGTGAAAGTCAAAAGCCCAGCCAGTATCAGGGTGCAGGATCTCTCCTTAGTTATGGAGTATTGGTTCTTAGAATATGAGAGGTGTGATTTCCATTCAGAAATGTTAGGTTTTGTATTAGGTTATGATTTGTGAAACAATTACTCTTCATTATCCTCCTATTGTTTTATTTCACAAACTTCATATTCTGCCAGCATGAAGCTTATTGTCACCTCAATGAAGAAAATACTTATTTTCAACCTTCTTGACAAATTCATAAACATTTTGAATTAACTCCTAAAATGAGTATGTTCTTAGAGGCACTGTACAAGGTTTTAAATGAAAACTCTGTTTGATTTTATCACTTAAAATTAAACAGAAAACTCTCATGCTCCCATCATTAAAGGAATAATATAGATTGCATTGCCCTCTCAATGTCCGGTATAGTCAGTTTAGGCTACTACCAGAAATTACTGCAGACAGATTGACTTAAACGACAGACATTTATTTCTCATAATTCTGGAGGCTGGAAGTCACAGGTCAGGTTGTTGGTGAGAATTCTCCTGTGTGTTGCAGCCTGCTGACTTCTTGCTCTATTCTCACGTGAAAAAGAGGAAAAACACCTTCTGCTATCTTTCTCTTCTAAAGACACTCATGTCATCAAGAAGGTTCCATCTTCATAATTTCATCTAATCACCTTCCAAAGGCCACAGCCCCAAGTCCCATCTCATTAGGGATTAGGGCTTTTATTTTTTTATTTTTTAAAATTTGTTTTAATTAGTTACACATGACAGTACAATGATCTTGACATATCATACATTTGAATCAGATGGGATATAATTTCTCATTTTTATGAGCGTACAGGTTGCAGAATTACATTGGTCATGCAGTTACGTATATATGCACAACAATCATAATGCCTATTTTGAATTGGGGAGAAACACATTTAGTACATAACAATGACCTTTTAGAATAGTGATTATCTTAGTAATTCATAGGTGGAGATGAAATGTTCCAAGAGTTTTCTTATAAAAGGGGAAAAGACATCCTCACTGACTCAGTTCTTATAATCTGTTGAATGTAGACAAATGAATTTCCTGCCACACTTTCTCAGGGCTGATTCATTTTATCTGTATATCTTCTGTGCCATATGTGAACATTAGGGCTCTTTAAAAAATGATAGGGGATAATAAATGCTTTAGAAATTTGTTTTGCTGAAGTGAACTAACTATAGGAGCATATGGTGAAATATATTTTTAATTACTTTTCAACAATGTTAAATGTTTTTCCCTATTTTCATATTTAATGTTCTTGATCAAGCTTATTGAAAAGTTTTCTCAGAAAGAACAGGGTATTTTGCATAATAACACATGACTAACTTTATAGGCAATATATATCAGTATATGTAAGCAACATTTCTACGGCAAGAATTTTAGAACTTTATGATTCTTAGTGTCTTCAAAGGGTAGAAACTTCCACCCTAAATCAAAATTTCCAACACTAAAATCTTCCATTTTATTGAATTAATTTTTTCCCATTAACAAGAATTTGAAAGCGATAGCCTGTTTTAGCATAAGGCTAGCTAAACACTAAGAGGACACTGAATGCTGAAACTTGAAGATTAGCTTTTAATCCAGGATGCTCAACGCCATTATATTTGAGAAGCTTGGCATATAGAACATATGTGGATATACTAGGGCACTTGAAACTTCCAATTTTAGGGAGTTGAAGTGGTAAGTGAAATTTCTGCTTATATTCATGTCATAAAATGTCCTAAGGTTGTGATTGTTCTTCCCATGAGTAGGCAGAAATTACATTAAATGTAATACTGAAGATGAGATGATGGCTAAAATCACTTTTTATTGCACATAAATAGTCATATGAACATAGAGGATGAAGGCTAAGGCTAGGTTTTCACTCCTCTACATGATTCTCACAGGCTTCTTTCTTCCTTTTGGAGATCACCTGGATTATGCCCCCATTTACTTGCCTTTGCTACCTCCTTATTAAAGAAAAAGAAACACAGCACAGTATTACCCAATTTCTGTTTATTGATGGTCTGTCATGTCCTTTTGTTTCCAGGAATTGAAAATTTCCTGTTATCAGAAATGATGAAAGGGAAAGTCGTTGTTTGTAATTGCTAGCTCAGGGTACTTGCTATCCCTTTTAATGAAAATTGAGTATGCATAAACCATTGAAACAATATTTATCTAGAGTTCAAACTGCATGGTAGATGATATTTCCACATCCAAATGTCCCAAATGGTTTGGTTATGAGAAATATTCAAAAGAGAGGTCTTTGACATGCAACTGTAAGACACTCTAGCACCTGAAATCAGCTTATTACAAAAACAAAGAAAAGCTATTATTCATTGTTGGTAGTACCTGCAAATTGGTACAGCCAATCTGGAGAGTAGTATGGAGATTCCTTGGAAAACTTAGAATGGAACCATCATTTGACCCAGCTATCCCACTCCTAAGTTTATACCCAAAGTACTTAAAAGCAGGATACTACAGGGACACAGCTCTATCAATGTTTATAGCAGCACAATTCACAATAGCTAAATTGTGGAACCAACCCAGATGCCCTTCTGTAGATGAATGGATAGGGAAATTTTGGTATATATACACAATAGAACATTACTTAGCATTAAAAGAGAATAAAATCAAGGCATTTGCAGGTAAATGGATGGAATTGGAGAATGTAATACTAAGTGAAATAAGCCAATCTGAAAAACCAAAGGCTAAATGTTTTCTTTGATATGAGGATGCTGATTCATAATGGTGATGTGGGGGTAGCATGGGAGGAATGATGGAACTTTAGATAGGACAAAGGGGAGGGAAGGGAAGAGAGGGGGCAAAGGGGTAGGAATGATGGTGAAATGAGATAGACATCATTACCCTAAGTACATGTATGAAGACACAATTGGTGTGAAAATACTTTGTGTACAATCAGTGACTTGAAAAATTGTGCTCTATGTGTAATATGAAATTAATTGCACTCTACCATCATGTATAACAAATTAAAATAAATAATATAATAAAAAATAAACAAAACTTAAAAATAAAAGCTATTATTACATTTGAGTTTAAATCATGGTGAATTGTAGACATTCTAGAAATGCCTTTCCTTATTGAGAAAATGCCACCTGTGTCACAGATCCTATCCCTAGCTTTCCTTCTCTTTGCTAATCACACTGAGATAACCTTTTCTGGTTGAGAGTGTTTACATTTCTACCCCTCTGCCTGGCTTAGGAACCTCTGCAAACAGCTGCCACACAAGGTCAGTCACTGATCTGTGAAGGTGGCCTTATTTGGAAATAGTGTTTTTGTAGATAAAATAAAATGAAAGTGTGATTTTAGTGGGAAAAGGTGGGCCCTATATCTATTACTGGTATTACCTTAAGAAGGGAAATTAGAATATGGGACACAGAGATAAAAGCACACCCAGAGGGAAGAAATCCAGTTAAGGATAGAGGTGGCTGAAAGTTCAGGTAATTTAAGGATATCCACATGTCACCAGAAGCTAGAGAAGAGAGAAGGATCCACTCCTGTAGCCTTCAGAGGGAGCATAGCCCTGCTGACTCCTTCACTTTGAACTTCAGGCCTCCATGCTGTGGAAGAATGAATATCAGTTACTTGAAGTAAGGCCTAATAAATACGGTGGGTTCCAAACAGGGTATCCACCCTCTAGGTAAAATAAGTTGCACAAACTTTATCATCACACTCTCCACTAGAGTATTAGATGTGAGGTATGCATAGACACTGATGCTTGCCATTCCTGAGACAGGATATTAAATCATTCATCTCAATTGAGATTTTTCTCACAAACTTCTAATATTTGCACCTATGGATTCAAAAACCAGATTACACTCAACCCCACTGTGAACCTCAGGTGGCCTGGGGTGTTCGCCTTTGGCAGTGGTTGACTGTCAGCATGATTGGGTTGGGCCATTAAAGCAGCAGCTTAAAGGCACAGTCAGAGAGCAACAAAAAGCCAAAAAAGCATCTCACACTTGGAAAAGGTGGAGGCCAATACGTTACCAAAAGAATAAATAAATAAATAAATAAAAATTTAAAAAGAGGGCAAGAGTTAAATTACAGTATTTTAAGCTTTTTGTGTGTTTGTGCTTCTCCTCCATGCCTCTGCAGGGATGCCAGCCACAGGCTGAAGTTCACAGATGCTTTGGGGATTCTGATTTCACTGCCAACTTGGGAACTGTAAAGATGAGGCCAAACTGCATTTTCCATTTCCGGCATGGTGTGCGCGTGCACTGTGTGACCCTAAACCCACCCCTTCTTCTGAGGTTCTAGGCTGCCTGCTGCTTTACTGTAGACTCTAAAGGCAGCAGGCTTCTCTCCTGCTGGAAGGAGACAATTAGGTTCTCCCACATCAGTGTGACAACATTAAGTTTAAAGTTGCAAGAGAACTTGAAAGTAGCAAAAAATACCCTCAGACCTCTTCTCTTCAAATATCTTCTATTTCCTAATGGGCATTTTGGACAGAATTCTTGAAAGGAAGTTTTAATAGTTGCCATGACCCTTTATGCCTTCATTTCTTTTAGGGTTCAGAGCTCAGCTCTATGTGTGTTTTTTATTTTATTTTATTTTTTTTTATTAAGGTGCCTTCTGAAAAGACTTGCATACCATATCTAAAAACCTCTCCCACATTTTCCAGCTGTTGTGTGTATTGCTTCTCTTGGCACGTCCTTTCTTTAATCATCTCTGGCACTGCCTGCCTCCTGTTCCATGCTGCTACCAGAAATAGCCCACTCAACAGCTGGTCTCTAAGGAAGAAGGCTGCTGATGATCTTGCAATGTGACATCTATCCTGCAGGTAGGAGACATTTTTTTTTGTCAGCTTCTGGTCATGTAGGAGTAAGTTAAGTTATATTGCAAAACCGTACTTGGTCCAAACCCAAAAAACAAAGACTGGCCCACAGAGCTCTTTAGTTTCTGAACTCCTTGTATTGAAGTCTTGAGGAACATCAGCCATAACTCACCTATAAAAATTGCTAAGAGGTCTATTGAAGATAAAAAAGAAACTGAAGAATTATAATTTTTGCTGATCTTGTAAGTAATAGAGACTCTTCAAAGCAAATGTTTCAATTTGTGGACTGGAGGTGACATTTGTTGGCTCAAATCTTTTGATTCTCCATTACTCTCTAATGTAACTGTATAGATCTACCATACTGAACCGTATTTCAAATGGGAATTAGTCAATGGGTAACACACTGTCAAATGCTTTAGACTTGCTTTCTGTATAGTACAAGGTCTATAAGTTATTTAGCAAGATGCCTCACAGCTCTCATGGAAAGTGACCAATGAAAACTTTCTACTTTAGAACAGACTGTCTTGCAAAGAGAAAACAGTAGGATGTGTTTGCTCCCTTTAGAAATCACATATAGAGGGAAATCTGGCCATATGTTAAATTGAACTGCTCTCTTTGCTTAAATGTTATCTCCATAAGAATATCCATAAGCCACTTCAGTCACCTTCATCATTGTGAGTCCTATTATCACCACTATCATAGCAGTGATTATCCAGGATTCTGCATTGAAATGCTCTTGATGCCATCTCTGAGTAGCACCTGCCAGATGTTTGACTTTGTTGTCAGGACTTTGCCTATGATTCAATGAATTAGTAAGACATTCTAGAAATGCCTTTCCTTTCAGATTTCATTTCTAGTTCAGAAGAAGAAAATATTTTGTTTTTCCAGCGTGCTGCATTCTCTGTTCTGAAGGCAGAGTATCTAGCAATGGCCAATGCTGGGTAGTACAGAGTGTGAATTTTAAATATTGCCACTCACAGGATTACCCAAAGGACTCAGCCAGGCCCCAGCAGGAGCCAGCTTGGCACTGAGTGTTAGAATAAAACTGTGCACAGTGACAACTGAACCCAGGGCAGTTTGGAGGCCATTGGGATGTGTCCTGGTTGTTTTTAAAGTTTATAATTTGCAGCAAGAGGAAGTGTAGTGTTTTCTGGATGAGTTTAATTACCAAATTGATGTGGGAAAGACAAATGAGGATAATAGTATTAGGAGGAAAATATCTTTCATAATAACAACTGGCACTAAATTGAAGTCTGCAAGTTCTGATTTTAACAATGGATGCTTATAAGCTTCAGCATAGTAGAATAGCCAGAAGGAGAAAATCCATGTAACTCCCATGACTAGAAAACCCCCCAGCATAACAAATACAAAATAAAGAGCATGTGAACCTATTGGCAAAGTGTGAGATTCTCCAGTCAGCATGGGATGTCAGGGTAGAGAGGAAAGAGTACATCAGGCAATATGGGAGCATATTTTTTTTCATTAGTTATATATTTATGACTTCTTCTTAGTGCATCCTCTGTATGGCTTAACTATGAAAAGTAAACTCTAGGCCATATGGACAAGGCATAGCCCTAGTAAACAGAATTTTTCAAAAATTCTGACATTAAAAGTACACTGTATATGTCACCAAAGCAAATTATCATTTTGGCAAAAATATGTACAAAATCAGTTAGATGGCATATGTGGTACAAAATGAAAATATATTAAAAGGATGGTTATTTTAATATCATCTTGACACAGTCCTGAGGGAAATTTAGCTTTCTGTCGGACAGCTTTCTAGTGTCCTTCATTTTGATTTTGATGAAAATTTATGTTGGTGAGAAAAAATAATCATTATCTCTTGCAGGAAAATGGTTGCCAGGCTTTACCTTAATGATATGGAGGGCTCTAAGAGAGGGTGAAAATGGTCAGGGAGTGGTTTTAATAAGTGTGAGTGCAGTTCAGGAAAATGTTGCAGGCCGAATAAAATTTCTGAATGCTTAATGATTTTCGAAAGCTCTTTACAAGGTTGACATAGACAGCTGCAATTATCTGTCCCTTACTACATCATTGACTGAAAGTGAATGAATTTTCTTAATTGGGTGAACAGTTTATATTCAGAGTTTTTAAAAGGACTTGTTTCATTATTATTTTTTCAATTCAAAACCCAGAGTGTTCTCTGCTATCCATTATTATGTGAGCTGCAAAATCAAGTAATATCTATTTCAAGGACGCACAGAACTAAGCTTCCTTCCTCCTAAATTTGCTCACCACTCTCCAGAGTGGTTGTTTTAAAAATGAAAGAAATACAATGATATGAACATCTCAAATAAGAAATACACGTAAAACCCCCTCCCCACACACTCAAAAAGCCTTTTTTTTCCTTTTTATAATCTAGAAATGCATTGCACCAGTCAACCATTATAAAGTTGACAACCATTTATACTGTCAGCTGTAAATTTTTAGGTGGGGAAATGCCCATTCTGAGTGAGAAGGATGACAAATGTTCAGAGAAGAGGTATCTCTTAATTAGACACATTCAGAAATATATTAAGTTGTGAATATAGTAACCTTTCTAAGGAAAATATAGACCCTTTTAAGAACAATCTGTGGGGAAATCAAATAATAGATGTTTACGAACAAGATTTTAAATTTCTTCAGTGAAATATGCATTGAATTCAACTATTGAAACAACTTGATTAACCATAAAAATAACATTTCCCCTCTAATATTATCCTTTCATATACAATTCCTCAGAAGACTAATTTCAGACCATTTTGCTGGGAACTGTGCTGTCTTGAAGAAGTATTTCCTGCAAGAATTCTTGTGCAAAGTATTTTCTCTCTAAATGCCAAAGCACAGGTGGAATAGGTAGATGCTTTACTAAAATTTAAAGGAAGCCAAGAATAGACATTTTTTTGCAAAACATCTAATATGGAACGTTGGTATAAACATCAAAGCTATTTCAATAATACTGACAAATGGTAGAAAAAAGAAAGAAAAGAAATTGGAGCTGTTATAATAGCCTTTCAAAACTCTCATATTCTTTTGACCTGCAGCTAGTTTCCTAAAGGAATAATCATAATTATCATAAAATACATATGAATGTACTTATCTTGCAATTCCCTGTGTCATTCTTTATTATCATCTTGGGTGATATGCAATATTCTCCTTTACTGATATGCCACAATTTCCCAACCCCCTGTTTTTGAATGCAGAGTTGCTTCAATATTCATAATTTTAAGTACTATTATTTAAAACACTGCCCTAGAATTTGTAATTCTTCACTATTGTAAGAATTTGTAATTCTTAACTATTTTATGGGAATGTGACATTAGACCACTCACTCAATTCTCTTATTTCACTTGCCAAATGAAAACAAAAAGAACCTTACACTAGTTTGGTTAAGATCAGTTATGCAGGTGTGGGTTACCACTATGTAAAATTGATAATTTTTTGAAATAAATGTATTTATATATAGGATAAAACTCAAAGATGACCCTTACAAGAAAAAAAAAACAACTTATTTTCTGAAAACAGAACTCTGTGCCTACATGCATTTAAGCTTTAATGAATTGAGGGATTCTCTACTCATTCAGACTTAGAATTGCTAGAGAAGAGTAACTGACTAATGCTAGAACTCAATGGAAGGTAAGACCATGCAGTTTACCTTCCAGATTATGGTGTATCCTAGAATCTCCAGTAGTTTGGAAGGTGAGAACTTATAAAATAACAAGGCCTTACATTTTAATTTCATTTTCCTATTTATAATGCATTTTCACATTTTTAAAAATCTCAATCATTTTTATCTTGTGTAGAAAGTTGTAACTACTATGTTCACTCTGCAGAAAACAGCTGAGGCTCAGAGTATTTGTGTGTGTGTGTGTGTGTGTGTGTGTGTGTGTGTGTGTGAGAGAGAGAGAGAGAGAGAGAGAGAGAGAGAGAGAGAGAGAGAGAGAGATTTTTGTTGCTGTGACAAATACCTGGAAAAAACAATTTAGAGGAGGAAAGTTTTAATTTGGTTCATGATTTCAGAGATTTCAGTCAATGTTCAAGTGGCTCTGTTGGTTTGAGCCTGATGTGAGACAAAACATCATGGCAAAAATACTTAGTGGAGAAAAGCTGCTCAGCTCATGGTAAACATGAAGGAAGAGAGATAGAGAGATAGAGACAGAAAGAAAGAGATCGCAGACCAGAGAAATCCTTCTAGGGCATATCCCCAGTTACCTACTCTCTCGGACTAGGCCTAACCTCCTACAATCTCCACTACCTCCTCCATAGTCCACGCTGCCATAATGGACTAATCATTTGATGAAGTCAAAGCCCTTGCAATTCAATTAGTTCCCCAACGTCCCATCTCTGAACATTGCCACATTGGGGAGCAAGCCTTCAATATGTGAGACTATGGAGAACACATTCCAGATTGGCAGAGATGAAAGCTGAACCCAAGACTTTTAATTTTTTATTTTGGACTACCACATGAAACAGGGTCCAAAGTGATGTATGGGATAATGAGAAAACCTTAACAGACCTGAAAAATTCCTTCCTTCCTCTCTTCCTTCTTATCTCCTTCACCTTTTCTCTTTCTTCCTTTTGTTATTTTATAGTCAGCTATTTTTTTCTTTTTTTAAAATATTTATTTATTTATTTTTTAGTCATACATGACAGTAGAATGCATTTTGATATATAATACATACATGGAATGTACATACATCACTCATATTGTCTATTCTTATAGTCAGCTATTTTTAACAGCTTCTTAAGACAGACTTTAATTCACATATCAATCTTATCGTGTAGGTTTCTAGTGATTGATAGTCTGAGAATTAAGAAGAGAAGCATTTGAAGAATTTTACCACATGGGAAGAAGAATAGTCAGGTGAAAAGATAGAGCAAAGTTGTATTTTCTCTGTAAAAATTGAATTGGAATGAATGGTTGGCATTAACATTTTTTTTGTTTAACTTTTAAAATAAAAGTTTTATTTTTATAAAATGGTGGAGTGATTTATAAAATTTAAATATTCTATCAATATACAAGTGATTTAAAAATAGAATGAATTTCTTTTTGAGGAAAGATATTTTTTTCTTAATATAGACATTTAAGTAACAGTGGGAACCATGTTTTCAGTGACTATGTGTTAATTGAAAGACAGGTTCAACAAGGAACTTACCAAGAGCTCTCAGAATCTAACAGACATCTAACACCTAACACTTTAAGTCTTGGCTGGTTGTAGGAAAACTTCATGTCATGAAATTAGTCATTATTTTTTTTTCCTTTGTTATCAGAAGAACCTTGATCCAGAGACCAAGATTAACATCACTTTGAACCTATCTTTTCAAATTCTCATTTTCTTCCTTTGTAAAATTTAGAACATAATCTTTATGTCAGATTTTTGAAAGAGGACTGAATTAAGTTCACTTATTTTTTTTTTTTTAATTTCTAGGACCAGATTGAACCTGTGTGCATTTTTCCTTGCTGCCAATTGAACTAAAGTGCGTGCTTTGAACAGCCAGGAGCATGCAGTCCAAAGAAAAAATCTCACCAACATATTCTCCATAAGAGAACTCAACAATGCCAGACGGCAAGCACCTCAGCCCTATGGTGGGGAGCCACCTTAGACATTGAAATCACTAACAAAGGCTCAAAAATGCAACAATAAAACACCAAAGAAACCACAAAAAGAACACCTGTTTACAGTATGAGAACTGGTACAGGAAAGCAGAGCTTTACCTTGTTCACCCTCAGCTGTGAACCTGCATATAAGAGGAATCAAGGTTTTTGCCTCTCTGTGCATGTCCTCACAGAGCTCTCTGACTTTGAACCTAGTGATATTTCTGCTCCTCTACGCTGCTCAACTTTAGTAATGAAGTCAACCTAGTATGTATTGTATGGCAGGATTACTTGTAAAGTCAAAGAAATTGTCAGATTCTGACTGTTATATTCCTAAGCATGAATGTAGCAACTAGGGAAGAAATTTCTCATGTGTCAACAAGTTCACAACTCATAACTGCTATCAAAGTTCCTCCTTCCATTCGTTCCTTTCTTCACGTCTTGTACTGAGGATGGAACCCAGGGCCTTAAGTTAAGAACATGCCATACTACAGAGCTACACTCCCAATCTCTGCTTTGTCTTATTTTATATTAATCCTGTTTTAGTAAGCTTTTTTGCTGCTATGACTAAAGGATCCGGCCAGAACAACTGTATAGGAGGAAAGGTTTATTTGGGGCTCATAATTTTAGAGGTCTTAGTCCATAGAAGGCCAGCTCCATTCCTGAGGGCTGGAGGTCAGGCTGAACATCTTGGCCAAAGAGTGTGGCAGAGGGAAGCAGCTCACATGGTGATTAGAAAGCAGAGAGAGCGACTTCACTCTCCATATACAAAATATATATCCCATAGGTATGCCCCCAGTGAGCCACTTCCTCCAGCCACACCCTACCTTCCTCCAGTTACCACCCAGTTAATTCCATCAGGGATTAATTCACTGATTAGGTAAAGATTCTCACAACCCAGCCTTCTCCTCTGAACCTTCTTGGATTGTCTCAATGTGAAATTTGGTGGGACCTCTCACATCCAAACCATAACACACTGTATTCTCACATCAACGTTGTTTTATGAATTATACACTGTCACTGTTGCTATGATATATTTCAGAACACCATGCTTACTCAGAAATGTTCTAAGATCTGTTTATGCAGATTGTCCTAATTTACTAAAATGATTATATTTATGAAATACGCAATAGTGTTGCGACAATAATAGTGATGTGTACATTGTAAAATTATAGGAATAGATGTTTCCAGTACTATAGTTAGGTGGCTTCTACTATTTCTGCCCCCTTTTCCATTTATAGTACTGCTAATAATATGAAATTTAAAATTATGAAAAGTTCAAATAAAACAATTTTTTTTTGTTTTTATACTTCTTTGGAAATTAAAAAGGGCACAGAAACATGATTTTAGAGAAGTGTTGCAAGGAGATAATGATATGTAATCTAATTCATGAGAGTAGATGACCTCTTCTTGAGTCTTATGTGAAAAGACTTCTTGAGTCTTATGAGGATATAATTTAGGAATATAGAGTGTCTCCCTTTCATAAAATCAGTCTGCTATAATCTCTAATCTAGGATTTGTGTCATGAGACTTTTCCATTGGGTTTCTTCTCAAGAAGTTCATCAAAACATTATGCAATTTTCAGTCATAGTGAAGAAATTATATTCACCATTTTAATATTGTGAAAATATTGGTAAAGACACCAAAACTCTTGACTATCCTACAGCACATCATAGCAGTCTTCTGTGATCACATTATGAGTGCATATTTGGGGATGATATAAACACATGAGGATCTCAATCATTCAATAGGGAAATCTACGAATGTGTGGGAGGCAGTGTGAGTGAATGAGTATCAAAGAGAGGTTGTATTCAGCAAAGATCAACTGACTCCTCCACATTTTTGTCCGCACTTGCCCTGCATGCCAAGAAATGTAGAACAAGGAATCTTTTTTTCTTTTTTTTCTTTGTTTTTAGAGTACTTCTGAATATCTTACAGATGTAGTTCCAGTCACTGTCACAGAGATGTTTATTATAGATGTAAGTCTTATAACTTAAAGGATAACTTGTAGATTTATAAAATATTATGACATTAAATGTCTAGAATGACTATAATATACTCCAACTTTTTCTAGAATAGAGATTTCTGCTTTTTACTCAAGTATATGTTCCAATTTTGACACTTAAAATATTTTCTGTTTGTATTTAAGTAATAAGAAATTCTAAACTCTTCCATAAACAAATGGCTTTTTGGAATGTCTCATTATTATTACTGCTATATTCAGAAGCTATCATTTTGAGGTCTTGATGTTCAGGGGAGATATTAAAAATAAAATTTTATGAAGAATTACTTAAACTACACAAAATGCAAGAATTATCAAAATTATAAAGAAGTTCAAAGACAAATCAATCAGCAAAGTTTTACTATCCAGCTAAAAACAAAATCAATATTAATTAAAATTTGTTCACTCATTCTGTATGCCCATATCTGTGCATACTTACATACACAGATTCACATAGAAACAGTGGTATAAATAGATGATTTTTATTTAGAGTTTCCATTTTTCTGTTGAAATTCTTTCTATTATCTCCTTATAGCAAGTTCCATTTTATGATTATATCCAACGGTTTATCCATGCTGTATGTTTTCATGAGAGCCATTTAAGAATATTTATTTTCTAATTTCATAATCTGCATTATTTTTGCATCTCTTTCTATTAATTGTTTTTGTCTTCATTATTGAGCACATTTTATTACTTTTTATACATTATATCATTAGTCTGTTGTTCCATAAGAAATTACTCCCAAGCTTAAAACAATCAATAATTATTATCTCATAATTTCTCTGGGTCAGGAATCTGTTGTGGTTTATCTGGGTGGTTGTGGCTCAGGGTATCTTATGTAGATACATACAGTCAAGTTGTCAGCCAGGGCTGAAGTCATTTAAAAAGGCTGAAAAACTACTTTCAAGCTCCCATAAGAGGCTGGATAACCATTTTGTAGCTCATGCAATTGGCGATTACGAGGAGGGTGTTTAATTACTCACCATGTGTCCTGTATATCTACTTACCTAATGACGCAACGGATGACTTCAGAGCTAGTGATTTCATGGTGTGGGGGGAGAGCCCAAGATAGAAATCATGTTTTTTTTTTTTTTAATAACCTAATTTCAGAGGTGACATACCTTTTCTTCTGTCATATTCTATTAAGTTAATAAGTCCAGTTCACACTCAAGGGGAGATGATTACAAAAATGATGTATGTCCCACAGCATAGAGTTCATTAGGGACCATCTTTGAGGCTATCTATTGCACACATCTAGTGATTTTTGCAAGCATGCTGGACATTATACCATTCTGTGTTTCAGGTCTCACTTTATTTCTTTTAAAGACTATTGGGTTCTCTTTTTCCAGATAACTACTTTATTGTGAGATCATTTTAATCTCATCAAAATGTTTTCAAACTTTTTTTAGAGAGGGGTCAATATAATCCCTTGCTCTAAGGCTAGAATAATCAGTTATGCTTAAAATGTAAACCTTTCTAGAGTCACAGAATATTCAGCAAGATTTCTCCTCTGGTTTGACTTTCAAAAATGTTATCTCCCATATACCTAAAACAGATATATGTGTGTATGTATACTAATGCAGGAATCCACTGTAGATGCACTACAATGTACATTATATTACCTTTATATTGATGTTGTAGAATATAGCCTATTTCATCTTCTTTGTGTCATAATTTTTATATATTAAAATCTAGATGGTGTGAAAAATGAATTGTAGTAAAGATACCAGATGTTTGATAAAGAAAATAATTATTAATTGCAATTTTGATTTAAAGGTAGAATAATAGATAGTAAGTATAATTGAAATATTCACAAGAGTAAAAATAATTTGGAAATTCATATTTCAGTGTCTGCTTTTCATATCAATAATACAATGAACTATGCTTCTGATCAACTTCATTGCCTTTGTGATATGATGCAGCATATATATTTGCATAAATTGACAAACATAGAAGATAGTCAATAATCTAAGAAGGAAAGAAAGTTTGTCTGAAGGACTGTTTTCAGGCCTCCAGTTGAATGAGATTTTCAGTTTCATTACACTTTCAGTGTATTTGTACTTATACTCATTTTGTCTATAGCATTGGAGTAGTAAAAAAAAGCATCAAAAACCTTTAAAAATCAAACTTATACATAAAAAAGTTTGTGATACCATCTTGGAGTATTTCTGACATTGTCTAATGTCTTTGGTATCAAGGATTCCATGATGCATTTATAAAAATATAATATATATATATTTATATGTATATATAAATATTATATATATATATATATATATATAGAGAGAGAGAGAGAGAGAGAGAGAGAGAGGGGTCAGGAAATTCTGAATTGCATTTGATATGGATCATGAATTACATTTGTAATTGTTAAGTTTTATTACAATTTATAAGTACATAGCACAAATGTCTCAGAATAAATATCCTTATAACAGTCTTCAAAATGCCAAGAAGCAAAATGGAGAATTTTACATTGTGGCAAATTTGTATTTGCTGTTTTTTCCTCCAACATTAACATTTATGGAACTACAAGGTTTTTATTATTCTAAACACAGAGCTGAAGGACTGTTCATGAAGAGTGCTGGAAATGCTAGATAAGCTTTTAGTGACTGGCAGTGCCAAAGCTAGCTGTGCTTAAGTTATCTCCTATGCTACCTTATTATTTTGCCTTGTTGTTGCTAAAGGGGGAATTTATTAAGTGAGAAGAAAATTCAGACCAATGAATCAATTACTTCTCTCTTTCCTTTATGTTCATCATGATAAGTCTTTGTTTGTTTGTTTGTTTAGCATGAGGACACAGGTTCCAGTACAAATCATTTAAACATTCAAAGATGCTTTACTTAAATAAAATTAGATCTTGATGACTGCAGTCACAAATATAAGGAATAAAGGACGTATGCTAAATCACTTCTCTCTTACCCAATGAATTGTTCACTCTGTGCCTGCTGTGCTAGTCCTGAGTTATTCCAGGGCTTGGCTCACCAGCTGGGCTTTATTATACCAATTAGAAAGGTGACCTTTTATAACAGTGGCTTTATTTATTTTATTTTTTCAATGCAAAAATTGTAAGACTGTATGTGTGGAACATTACAAATGAACAAAGAAGTCCAAATAAATACCACTCTAGGATATGAATATGCAGTGTTACATTATTTCCATTTCATCATATGTAAGTTGGATTTCATGGAGGTAGACATATAGTAATAGACCACATTCAAATGTCAGTTCTGTTTCATTTTCTTTATGAAATCACAATTGCTTTGGCTTTTTCCGGGGAAAAAAAAGAATGATCCATGACTTGACAACAAATATTATCATACATACAATAACTTTCCTTCATTTGAAAGCATGTCAGTGTCTGTAGCAGTAGGTGTAAACTAAACAAATTATTTTCCTAGTAATTATGAGATCATTTAGAATTTTGTGTTCAGGAAATGTAGAAATTTGAAAATCTTTTGTTCCTCCCTGAAGATCTATTGCTTTCAATCCCATAGACACAAAAAAACAATAGTGAGAAAAGAACAAAACATACAGATAGTACAGCATAAGTAGATCAGAAAAAAACTTTGGGGCTAGCTTAAAAGATATGTGTGACCTTACTTAAATTATTTAAATTTATTTCTTCCAGTTCTATTATCTTAAAAGTAATTTAATAATTCAAATATTATAGTGCAATAATGAAGATTAACCTAAGATAAGCTATGAAAAATATTTAATTCTCACTAGCACATAGTGAGTACTCAAGAATAATCTGTTGAATGGAGGCATTAGACAATCTTCTTGCCAGATTGCATCATGAAATCATAAAATAAATCTGGAAAGATCCTCAAAAGAAAGTTAAAATGAGCTTATCTGTCACATCTCCAGAAAAATTATCTGGAAATACTTCCCTTAGAACTATTTACTCCTGATTCTCTGCTACTTCTATGCTCCCATATTCTTTTATTTTTACAATGATGTAGGCTTTGTTTTTATTTTCTTTAACATATCTGTCTGCCTGATTTGCCTGCAAGTTCTGCAGTGGTGAAAATTGTGTCTTCAAAAAATTGATTTATCACTATATTCAGAGTGATCACCACGATGTTAAAATAAATACCATTGAATTGAAATGAAAGGGTTAAAATGGAAAATATTCATTTCATTACTCAATTTTTCAAAATAAACACGTTTATTTTTTTAAAAAGTAAGAAGAGAAATAAAAAAGAAAAGAAAAACTTAATACCACTGTCAAACGTGTCATCACTAACAATGATGAGATATTATTCTTGACCTACTCTATTAACAAAAATTTAAAATATGACAATATTTACTGTCAGTATAGATGAAAGAAGTAACTGCAGAAGTGTTCATTTGGTCAAATATCTGTGGCAATATCTAGAAAAATGTATATACTATATAACCACAGGATTTTATTACTAGGTATACAACCTAGAAGTCTCTTGCATGGTGTGTTCAAGCAGGCAAATGAAAGTCTGTGTGACTGCAATATTTTTTAATTTGTTCTTTTTATATATACGTGACAGTAGAGTGTATTTTGACATATTATGTATATATTGTGTATAACATTCTAATTAGGATCCCATTCTTGTTGTTGTACTTGAATGCAGTGTTATGTGCTAGAATGGAATGTAGAAAACAAACATGTCCAATTAGAAAGAGAATGGGTAAGTGAGGAAACACTGTATGTACATCAGAGAAAGGAATTAATTTTCCTTAAAGGCATAAGATGTATGCTTTTCAGAGATACACATTAAAACATTTGAAGGCAGAGAGCAAGTCACAGAAGTTTTATCTTATTTATATCATTTATATGAATTCAAATCTACTCTCCTGCTATACCATATAGACATGGTTTATAAACTTACAGAGGTAATAAAGTTTCAGATATACAAACTGAAAAATATACCCATAAAATCCATGACATACTCCTTAAGGAACTATAGGGGAGAGAGAGAAATTGAACCAGGAAGTGGAAGGGATAATATTTAAAATTTATTGATAACATTATAATATAAATAAAAAGAGCACATTAATGAATTCACCCTAGTCCCTCCCAGTATATTCAATCTTCTACCCATATAATTTAATAGTTTAAACTTAAAATGGTTATTGTCATGTACTCAGGTCTTAGTGCATTTCTCTTTATCTGTGTTGTATATAACTTGAAAAGTTTTCCAGTGGCAATTCCTTTTGATGGCATTTAGAATGTATTGGAAACATTTGTTGAACACCTACTTCATAGTAGGTAGTCTTTGAGATGCTGCACAAGAGTAAGGAACAACCTCTAAAATCGAATAGCTTAATAAAGAATAGGGATCAAAGCACTGCATATTGACTTCAGCTAGAGAATTTCCCACAGCGATTATGGCAGTGTGCATTTTTTTTTTCATAGTGACATCTTTTAAAGACACATGTAACCTAATAAAGAAACAGGTTAACAATAAGTACACAAACCACATATGTAAGGAAGTAAACCCATAACCATTTAATATTAAATTATTGAAATACTGCTTTCTAAAATGGATCCAGGAATGGCCAGCAGTACTATTCACAGTTTTAGCAAAATCTTTTTCCTTTTACTTGGTTCTGATAGTTCAAAGACTTTCCACATACAAATGGAATAATGCATTCATATGAGATGATCTGTTTAATTTCTATTTACCCACAAAATAGTGAATCAATTTCTGCTGGGTTTTTGTGGTATTTACTGATGGTTTTTAAGGTTAAATGAGAATAAGGTATGTTTCCTACAGTGCATTTTCCTTGTGGAAAATTACAGTCTGTTACCTGTTTATAACAAGCTCTGGAAGAAAGCTGTAGGTTATGACTGTAGGTATTCAACATTTATAACCAGGAGCTAAAGCATAGAGAAGAGAAATGCCAATCTGATTATTTTCTGTGCTAGTCAAGGAATGTTAGTTGAATTAAGTTCTTATCAATCTTTTTAGAATGTCCACTGATTTTTTTAAATCATCCAAACACAACTCCTTAAACAATTTAATTGAATGTGCTTTTTGATCATACTGTATTCTCAACTAAAACGAGAAACAAAAACTGGATTTTATAAGACATGGTCCGTGTGGTTCCTTGACTTTCCATGGAGATAAAAATACATCAGAAGGTGAATAAATGAGGATCTGGAGGTGGTGCTGGCCTGATTCTCATGCCCGTATTTCAATTGCAAATGAGAGACAGAATTCAGACACTCAAACGGGGTTAGTCTAGTGGGGGGGGGGCATAAGACATATGTTTTTCAAAATTGAACTCAAATTCAAGAGTTTTTTTGGATACCGACAAAGAAAAACAACATGAAAAAAGATGGGCAGTAAAAAGAATCATGAGGGTGGTAACAACGAATTCAGTAACACTATGGACTTCTGCCAAATCTGACAGGCAAGTAATGGGCAGAGGCGTGAGGGGGACTCAGACCATAATAGAAGTGGTAGTGGCAAGGGCCACCTGCTTCTTCTAAGAGATAAACTATTGTTAAACCCTTGGCACTCTGCAATGAAAACTTGTATCCACAGGCAGGAAGCAGAGCACAGTGGGTTATTAGTCTTGGGAATTCATGCCAAGGCAGAGAGAATCATCCTTGCTTTCCATTGAGAGAGAAAAGAGCATGCCAAAACAGCTGGAGGATCTGCTGCCATGGAAGTTTCCTGGAATATTGAACCTTATTACAGCCACACAAATTTACATATTTACATACATATATATATGCATGCATACACACACATATATGTACATAAACACAAGTGTACATACATGTATATGTACATATATTTGCATACACACATATCCATCTACACACATATATACATAGCTTATGAATGTTTAAAATATATGGTTTAAATATACAGTTAAAAATATATTTGTTTAAAGATGCATACATATATATCCAGTTTTAGTGAGAGAAAAAAAAACCTGGCTTAGGCAAAACATCAGATCTTGTGTTAGTTTCTTTAACACTTTTCTTTCACACTTTGGATATACAGATCAATGTTCAAGGTGTGGAGGACAACTTTCCTCACAATAAGCCTGGAGAAATAAAGGATGTATAGATGACTCTGTATGCTACAAATAACCATCATGTGCTCTTAGAGAATAGCTGTAGAAATGTAACATTTACATATTGGGAAGAAAGTAATTAGATGTTGATGTTCCTGAGCAGCTTCAGGGCAGATATTTCAAGTGTAGCCCAGGAAGCACCATAGAGTTATCACTTCTGCAATGGTGTATCCCTTTCAGCTCAAATTTGGATCCAGAAGTGCATTTGCATGCCAACAGTTGCTTAAAGTATATCCCTGATCATCATAGTAATACTCTTACATGCTGTTTTCATCTGAAAGAATTCAGATACAGAATGAGGAGGTTAGAGAAACCTGCTTGGATAATACTACAGTGCACATGGATAATAAGAAAATCAGATAAGTAGCTTGCAGTGGGGTTTATTGGGGGGACGGAAAGGCTTCTGTACCAGCCATCAACTGAAGAGGGCTCACCCTTAATGATTATTGCTTGAATGTACAGAGAGTCTGCAGTTTATTGCAAAGATCTGAGTAGGAATTCTCTACAGCAAGAGGCTAACATTGGACTGCAAAAGAGCACTTAGAACAGACAAAAGTATTTTCACAACTACACTGGTTTAAAGTTATTATGGATTCCTTGGTGAGAAGGATGTGCAGATTAATATCAGAATCCACAACCTAAATTGTATAATTCATTAACTATTAATGCTGTATATCAAAATGTATATATGATTGTCCTCATAGAACAAGATTTAAATATCTACAACAAATTCTGACCTTCAAGGGTCACTATGGCTCCAGCTGATTTTGCACATGGTAAAAATGTGATAATGCTCTACCCCCAGAGTTGAGAGGGATGTTATATATCAAAGGGGAAGATCTGGCTATCACCCAGCACCTAGGGGGAATTAACCAGAAAGAAGAAGATTGGCTAGGTTCTTGCTCTTTTGCCCTCTTTTGATCATGTATTTCTTTCCTGTAAGGATGTCCTTTGGAATCCAAAATTTTAACCTTCATGACTTCTCCAAGAAAGTTTTGAAGGAAACCACATTTAGTTTCATGAATTTTATATTTTATTCTGAGTCTCTATCATGGATTAGATCACTATGATTTCACAAGGGTTTGTGGGAATGTGAAAAGGTTCTCAGCTACATTTAAGTTCGTAGTTAGGATTCACAGAAGATGACATGACTACAAATCAAGATTATACTTGACAACAAGACATCAATTATTTTAGAATGTTTGCAATTATTTTAGAATATCTTTACCTGGGATAAAAGAGATAATTAAGAATTCCTTCACAAGGTATGAAACAAAACCAGGTCAGAACAGATACAACTAAGTTTTGGACTCTAATCTCAATTCAGGTTTTACACAAATTCTGGTGGTCCATGAAGTTAGTTTCGCTGGTATTTCAAATCGAGGATTATAATATTATGCAAACCAAGTACTTTTGTTCTATTATTCATGAGAATTTTATATTTGGGATGACATGTTATTTATAACCAGATAAATTTAGGTTTAGAAGACAATTATGATAATTACTAGCTGTGATAACTAGATCGAATTCTAGGTTTATCAAAGTTGCAATACTGGTTTTAGAAGTTTGATGTTAAGAAGAGAATTTATATTTGCAAAACCTTTTTCATCTTGCATGGTACATAATAGATACTCAAGTAATAGTAATGTAATAATATTATGGAATGATGTGTGTGAAAATTAAAATACTAGAAGATTAATGCAAAGATGAATACGTAAAATTTAGTCAGTGACTTTTCATCTGTCCACCTATAATCAGTTTATTGTCAATTGGCTTCCTTAAGTCCATTTAAAAAATATGTAAGAGTTCTAATTGGTAGAATGTTACTAATCCCCTAAAAGTCCTGTGTGTTTTTCCCTGAACCCATAGCCCTCTGTGATCCCTAGATTAAACCATCATCCTGAAATTTTGGTTTGTTATTTATTTGCTTTTCATTTTTTGTTTTAAATGTATATGAATGTATCTTTATACAATCCATCATTCAGTTTTGCATGCTTTTATGCTTTTACATAGTAGAAGCATACTATATGCATTCTTCTATGACTTTGCTCTATATAATCTTTATGAGATGCAAGACGTTTTAGTTGATTCACTTTTACCATATTATATACCATACGACTGTTTGAAGATTGTTTTTTCTATCATGGGTCTTTGCGTTCTTTCCAATTTCTTATAGTAACAAACAATACTCTAGAAACATTTTTGCTTTATGTCTTCATTTACATCTGTATACATGCAAATATATACACATACACACACACACTTTTATATACATATGTATATATGAGTGTGTGTATATTAACACAAAAACACATGCATGAGTTTTCCTAGGATACATTTTTATGAATCCAATTGGTGAGTTTTACAACATGTACATTTACAGATTTACTAGGTAATTCCAAATGAGGTTCCAACATAACTATACCAATTTATATTTGTATAGAACAATGATACATAAAAGACTTTTGACTTTTGTCTTGGCATAGGATACACAACTAGACTAATTAAACAGAAAATCTAGAGACTAATTCATATTAACATAGGAACTTGATTTTTGAGAATTATGGTATTATGACTTCATAAAAGGTGTGAGATAATTGGCTATTCAGAGAGAAAAGAAAAAAACAGTGCTGGTTCCCAAATTCTACTTTATACCAAAAGCAAATACCAATTTTAAGGGTATTAGGGACTTAAAATTATAAAAAGCAAAAGTACAGAAATTTTTAAAAATCATATAGCAAAATAATTTTTTTCTATTCTAGGTCAAAAGCTTATATTAATGGAGACAAAAAGTGAAAATTGTAATGAAAAATAATTTTACATTGTCTACTATATATTTTGTTCCAGTGATACAAAAAGAAGAATAAAACAAGAAAATTAACTCATACATTGAAAAAAAGCTTGAATATTGCACATTAATTAAATTGCAGTATGCTGTAATGAGGATAACTTAATTTTATTTGGAAACAGATAGTAAATATAACACCACTTTGAAGTCACATAATACTTAATACATATATAAATAGTATATATATATATATATATATATATATATATATATATATATATGGCTAGTTGGTATATTTATAATAGAAGTTCATGTAAAAATATTAAAATATGAACAAATATCATATACAAGTATACATATCATCCTAATTCAGAAAAAAGGTATCTTCAAACTGCTTCTACTACAGAAATCATATACTTTTGTTTTTCCTAAAAATGGAAATTTTTATAGCTTTTGTTTGTTTCACAATCAGTATTTCAAATTATACCATAATCCAAGGCCCCCTGAATGTCCATATGCAATATTCTGCAGGGGTAGGGAGACAGGGAGAGGGGAGGCAGGTACAGAATAGTATAAGTGGTCAGCCTAGTAGGGGAAGAGTCAGGTGATCTTTAAAACTTACTGAGGGCCCATAGTGTCCATAGAAGAAGGAGTGTGTGCAGGGGACCCAGGGAAGGGAGTTGACTTTGCCTTGACCACTCAGAACTCTGTTGTTCTGTCTGAGCCTCAGTTTCCCTACTAGGGCCCTGAGAGTGATCAGGGTTGTCAGTCTAAGGGTTCTGTCCCTTATAATGCCTAAAATATTTGGTGACTGTGGCCTGGCTCTCTTCCAGGGGACTCATTTCCTAGCATCAATTCCTATACCTCCCCATCTCATTCCCTTGAAAACAAAATAAACATTTTTTTTTCTTTCATTAACACTGCCTGAAACTTTATTGTGTGCAGAAAACACAAAATAATGGACAAGAGAAAAGGAAACCAGAAACAGTTTGGGGATACTCCCCTTCCCAGCCTGGGCTTCTCTTTACTAACAGTTTAGTCCACAGCTTACTAAGAAGTTTGCTACCTGGAGGTGCCCCCAAGAGGGACCCCCATCCCACATACACTCCATATACTCCTCCCCATTTTACCCTCAGCCTGTTGGCTCAGTTTTTCAAAGGAAGCAAGACAGGATGGAGAGAAACCCCTTTCCATCTGATCCAACAAAGCCACCCACAAACCCCCTATTAGCACTGAGCATTTGTTTTAAAGATGAAAACCCAGGTTTGTGATGATGGGAGGAGTCAGCATGCCTCTCTTCCACAGTGGACCTCATTCTGCTAGGATGAGTATATTCCAGGGTCTCCCTAGACCTGAGCGATTATTGAAGCCTGATGGAGCCCCATTTGGTGCTGAGCCTTGCGGGCAATAGTTGGGGTCATATAGATAATGATGGCCTAGGCCATAAACTGATGGCTGCTCTGGTGGGAACCCTATGTATAGCCCATCTCCAGGGATATGAAGGGTTTATCACACTTGTTGTTTCCTAGCTTGGTGTCACTGATGTTCTACTGGGTATCAGGAGCCATCATGACCACCTGGATAGGACACTTGTTTGTCCTACATGGAGGTAGATGGTAGAGTTGTCCATGGGTAGTATAATATGGTTCTTGGGATCTTAGTGATACCTTTTCACACCCTGTGGCATCATGCTTGTCTAGATGGTGGATGTGTTGGTACCCATCTACATTGGACTACCTTCATGGTGGAATCATCAGAGTACTTGATGCTGATATCCACACACTTTACAGCTTCTTTGTCCCTTCCATCATGAGAAGAGACACCTGTACCAGCATCAAGTTCCCAATTTCAAATATGATATTGGCTTTGAACAGGTCCATGGAGTTCACACTGTATCTGACCACAGCCTTGGTTTTTAGTTGATGTCAGTTCTCCAATGAGTGGTTGATCTGGAGGACTGAGTCTGGTTGAAGCTGAAGGTGCATAATCCTATCTTTCAGACCCCTCTGGAAGTCATGGCTAAAAGAGAGGCCCGAGTTCTTCCACTCAGATTCAGAGCTTAGTTTTCTTCTAAGGGTTGTGTTTGGACAGGAGCCAATTCTTGACTCCAGTTCAAAGCTGGAAGGGGGTCCCTGGTTGAATTATATGAAGTACATGGACAGCAGAAGTGGTTGACCAGATGGGACGGTCAAATCAGACATATCAGAAATCAAAACTGTGCTTTACCAATGAGGACATTAAGGTCTCAAATGGTCCAGAGCTGATGACCAACTGGAAGAGAGACAGTCTCTGAAAGTCACCCTAATGTTGTTGCCTTTGGACAGCATTAAAGTATTTTATTTGGGTAACATTAACATATTGGGGGAGAAAAAAATTCCATAATCATGGTGTAAGTCATACTGCCGTTAGCCAAAGCAAGGCTTGTTTGCTGGCTCCTTGAAACAGAAGAGAGAGTAGCTCATCAGAGGCACAACAGTATCCCTTTTTATTAAACCTATCTTTCAAAAAAGCCATAAAATGAGCAACTTTATCAACAGCTTGTTCCAAAACAGGCTGCTTTAGAAGGCGACAGGAACAAGTTTGGCATCTGAGTTATCATGGAAAATTTCATTGAGAGAAAAGAGCCCCATCAGCACCTTCTTTCTAAATTAAAGCCAGAGATACTGTTGGAGAAACTGCTGGTTTCCCATATGTTCCTGGTCTCCTTATATAAAATCCTCCTGGGAACTCTTTCCCAAGCTTCTTGCTTCAAAGAAGACTTTTCAAAAACTTTTCGTTAAAGTTGAATTCAGCATTAGACAACTTTTATTTATTTCTGATGGATATTGAGAAAAGTTAGGAGGTATTATTGACCTGAGTGTAATAATGTCCCTCAAGGCTAACCTTTAAATCTTTATGTTCTCAGTAATTCAAGCTATGCAGAGCATCTTTCTCTGTCTTTAAGAATATTATAACATTCCATAAAGCTATAATAAAAAGAGTAGTGGAAAAGGGCAAAGGGAAATTACCTCTTTCTCTGTAACAGCTCTGTAGAGCACATATATACTCAGTTTACTCAAATGAGGTCCTTTTGGAAGTCTGAAGAGAGTTTCCTAAAGGAAATAATGCAGAATGATATTAACCTGAAATGTTGAATCCCTTTATTAATCCAAGGAATCAAATTACTCCTTTCCTTAATAAAATATAAATTAACATCCTAGCTTGACTGAGATAAGAGACTCATATACTGCCAATATTGTTTATAAGAACAAAAGGGATAATTCCATAATGACAGCTTCCTAGTGTGTTGTTTTCACTAGTTTTTACGAGGCCAATTATTATATTCTGAGTTACTTATAAATTATAGTTATTAGATGATGCTAACTTGCTAATTCTAAGTTCTTTTGGTGAATGAGATGTATAAAATTTTGACTTAGCGGATTAAATTTTATGTCATTATTGCTTCAAAACTTTCTAAATTAGGCATGAATTCTAATATGTAATAAGTTTTGCTTATTGTTTCACTAATCTTTTCCATAAGCAAAAGCAAAGGAACATTCCTGAAAGCAAAATAGATCACAAAACTGTGCTGACAATACTGAAGGTAATAAGATTGAATTAATAATGCTAAGGATCACAGATGTTTACATCTATAGATCACTAAGCATGTTCATTACATCCGTTAGCAATGTTTTCATCATGGAACATGAATAATTAGGATTTGATCTCTCACATATTGAGTAAGAATTATATAGTTCCTGAGACTGATAACAGATAACGTCAGGATCAAGCTGGTATCATGACACACTTAATGTAACATTAAATGGCAGGATGGCAGCCTAACATAGATCTATTCATATTTATAACAGAAGTTTCAAATATATTAAAAAAGGTTTAGGTAAGTAGGACAAAAGGAATCTTCTGACACAGTAACCATTTATAGAAATACTAGGCCCACATCAAACTCAAAGTAATGTTAGAAGCATTAATTCAGGAAAAATACAGGGTGATTGCTCATATTGCTTCCAATGTGCATCATTCTGGAGATCATATCTGGCAAAATAGATATGAACCATTACTGGAGATATATAAGATGTTTTTATGTGCAAAGTATATGATTTTCTATTAATGACACAAGATAACTAATAGAATACTTAATACATATATGATAGTTCAACCAAAGCATCAGAGTAATAATAACTCTAGATTATTCTCAGGAATAAATCTAGTAATGGATAGCCAAATTCCTTATAAAAATTATAAGTTCTTTTCTAAGATACTATGGAAAATATGAGTGAAATATGTTATAAATAATGTTCATGGACAAGAAGACAATATTGTAAAGATGTCAAATTTCCAAAGTTACCTTACTGGTAACAAATCAAGATTGTAAGTAATCATTTTTAAAATTTCATAATCTGATTCTAAATATTTCTTGTGTAAGTACAAAGGCACAACCATTAAAAAAACAAAAAATAATAATAATTGAAAATAACAAGGCCAGCGGATTTACTCTAACATATTACAACTCATTAAAAAGTAAGTCTAGGGCTAAGGGTGTACTTCATTGGTAGATCAGGTGCTTAGCATGAGGAAGCACCGAATTCAGTCCCCAGCAGAAGGATAAAAAATAAAATCGAATTGAGACAATGTTATTTTGGCACAAAGATTCCCAGAGACACACAGACTGAAAACAAAATCAGAGAGATTAGTGACAAAGAATATATCACTTCTATAGAAACTTGACAACATGTATGTAGAACAAAAATATCATTAGAAATAATGGAATACTTAATAGTAGATTATTAGTGGGTCAGCATTCTTCACAAAAAAACAGATGCGTTACCAATACACAATGAAAATCAAAATGTTAAAATATTTTAGAAGAAAATAATGGGGATTTGTTTAATAAGCTCCAAGTATGGAAAGATAATTAAAGAAACTGAGAAAGACAGGAAGAAATAGTTTTATAGGTTGGTTAAGTTAATGTTAAATTTCCCACCTATCAGAGAAACCATAACAGAATTAAATAGATGATTAATAAAATCAACTTAGATGTTTTCCACACATATGATCATATTTAAATTATATTAAAAGCCAATACTTATGTAAATCTATAAAATCAATAAGGAAAACAGAAACAAAAAATACTAACACAGCCAAAGAATATGGAAAAGTTGTCATAAAAATCTCAGAAGAAGAAAAATAAAGAGGCAATAATACATTTTATGTATAATCTATGCTCACTCTTTCTAGTCATGGGAAGAATACAAGGTAAAATAATAAAAAGCACTTCACAATCACCAGGCAAATTCTCCCAAGTCTAGCAAATTTTCCTTAGGATGCTTCCTCTGTAGTGCAAATTGCAAATTGTTACTTCTATCTACTCTGAGGAGCAAATTAGCAGCATCTATTGAATTTCAGGGTATATATATTTCTCACCTCATAGATTCCTACTGAATGCACATATATCTTTACCACATGTGTGCAACAAGAACTATAAAAAGATATTCATCATAGCATTGTTTAAAACAAAATTGAAAATGACTTACTTATCAACAGAGAATATATAAAAAGTTATATATTCACGGAGTAGCATACAGCCATACAGATAAATGAAACAGAAGAGTAGGTATTCGCACATATTTAATCTCAGGTACATAATTCTAAGTCAAAACGGGATGGTATGAAATTCCATGTCCAATACTTTCATATCAGAAACATAAAAATACTGTACATTCCCTTATAGCCAAATGTCTTTTTTAATGCTTAGGGAAACATTCTGTTAGCATTTAAAATATTTTTTGCATAACTTTTTAAACAAGGGGAGTGAAATAAATGCAAGAGAATTATTTGTATTGATTTGTGGAGAATAGGTGCCACTGGAAGGAAATAGCATGAGATTGGGGAGGGTTATCTAGGGGCTTAGATTACTACATGCAATATTTTATAACTTAAAAATCTGAAGCAAATTTAATAAAATGCCAAGGTGTGATAAAGCTCATGGGTGTGTTTAAAGGTATCTGTGTTTTTTATTATATATAATTCTTGAATATTTTATATTTTTTTTAAAATTAAAAATATAAATGTTTAGCCCTAGAGATAGAAAAAAATAGTTTTAGACTATCTGAACATTTTAGTTATTATATATTCTTTGCTGTTCAGTCCTTTCTTGTTGGAAATTGTATGGCATCATTCATTTCATTTTATTCATGGTGTATTTGAAATTTGGGGGATATTCCTGGGTATTGCAAAGTATCAGCTCCTAATTTTGCAACAAATTAGAGAGTATGAAAGACAGTTTTAAAAGTATTTTGACAGATTTTTCTATATCCAAATTGACTCCTTGATTTAAGTAAAAACTGTAGATTTTTTTCTTACCTTGAATCTGAGATGTTTCAAATTAGCTACTAGGGAATCAATTATGTGAAGAGAGACTAAGTGTGATAGTCCAGCAGAAATTGATTAAAAAACTAAAATGATATTGCAGTTATTGATGGTGCCAGATCAGAGGAGATTCCATTTGGAGTCTATCAATTGTATGTTAATTTTTTCTTTGCAGAGGGCCCTCCCAGAGACAAAAGACTAGATATAAAGTGAAAGTATAGTAAAAAAAAAAAAAAAGTAATGCCTTAGAAAAATAAAGTCATAGCATATGCAGAAAGTTGAATCCATAAGCATCTTAAATAGAACATGTACATTTAGTTAAATGGCCCCATAGATGTTACAGCATTTCACTAAGGAAATGAGTGTAATATAGTTTGTGAAATTAAAGGGACAAAGTACATATAAAGAATGAAATATGTATGTATATGTGCAGTCAATATTTGCATATGAACTTCATGTTCTGTGTTTAACAAGCCATTTCAAAGAATGAGAAGTTTAAACCTTGCAAAATAGGAAAGAAACATTGGTCATTATCTTATCATCATCATGGGTTGCTCTTAAGGCCCCTTAATATCCTTAGGTGAGTCACTTTATCTTAAAATACTATGGCTTTGATCAATACTATGGCTTTGATCATTTAAATAATCTGATCCAACCCATTCTCTTCACTTGAAGATAACATGAAAATGCATAGGTGTTTTCCTGACTATTTTAGTCCATCAACTGCTATAGCAAGAAATTGGGAAAACTCTAATATGAACTTAGTGGTAATTTTTCACCTGATAAAAATAAGTACAAACATTTCATCTTGATCATCAGAAATTTGGACGGTCAGTTCTTTGGTGATTTATCCAGAGATTTCTCTCTATAGTATGTTTCCTCATATTTATGAAAGCCATTTGCACAAATAATAGCAATAACATTTCAGAAAATGATGCATACCAACTCAAGTCAATTATGTATAATGTACAGTATGGTTATTATAAACTCCTCTTCCTATCTGGAGGAGTGACCATACATCCCAACAGTGTATGACATTTTCCCTCTCCTTAATTGTCTTTTCATTATTCTTCTTTATTATTTCTTTTATTTTTATAAACAGAATCAACCACTGTGCTTCTCTATCCTGTGTCCAGCTGTGTACTAGCTATTTGGAATCAATTAATGAATGACTTCACCAATTCACTTGTTAATCACATGTTTTATATGTTCACCATGTGCTGGGCAGATGAGATAAAATAATCCAGGAGTGGGACGTTTCTGTGGTCATGAAATGCTAGGAGCCACAGCCAAGTAATATGATGCATGGCACTTTTGGTTGTAAGGTGATGCCAGCTAGCCATTGAGATGATATGATTATGTTAAGATTTACATTCATATGGATATTGGACTCCTGCTGTTCACCTTGGCCTGCTATGGGACTCCTGGAGAGTTCCCATTGGTTGGGAAAGTACAGTAGGAGGGAATTCCAGGGGAGGTCCTGGTCCCTGGTTCCGGTAGAACACGACCGGCTGGCATCCCGGATGTGTACGGGGTATTGGCGGCATTTTCAAAAATAAAGTTTTGTTCCTGCTTGAGTGGCTCGTGATTCTGTGCCCAGCCAGACTGCGGCAATGAAACTTGTTGTATAGAGATCAATACTGATGAAACCGTGCTCTTCCTTCAGAAATGTATAGTCTATTGGCTTCTCACTTTAAGGTAACAAGATCATCTGTAGTACAACCTTAATTTTCCTGAAGATATGTACCATTGCATTGTAGGCTTGGGAGCATTTATTTCTAATTTCTCAAGCCTTCTAGTAATCAAATTTTCATATATATTTGTTCTGTATGAGACTTCCAAAAACATCATGGAGTTCCAGCTCTGGGGGGAAATAAAGGAGTCTTGTGGGTGGCCATGTTGACAGAAGACTAACATACTGCACCTCTGAGTTTTTTTTTTTTTTTTTTTAATTTGCTCCTTTCTCAATTCTGACAGGCTTCTTTCATTCCTAAAGCACTTTCAGTGATATGTGCTTGATTTCTACAAAATTTGTGATTCCATTTTTTGAAATTCACAGAAAATATGTGAAAAGAATTCTGAATTTCCAGCAGTGAAGCCTATGAGGGAATAACTTCTGATATAGGCTTACCTGAGTGTTATTTTATCATAAGAAACACAATTTGACTGGAATATTTTAACATAAAAGAAATTATTTTCAGGAAGAAGTAGAGCTGATAAGAGTCATTGAAAAGTAACTGAAGAACATTTTAGAAATGTCAGGAACTAAACCAAAATTTAGTGCCTTATGATAACAAACATTTTATTTGCTCATGATTGTGTGGATCAGTAATTTGGGTTGGGCTCAAGTTACTTAAATTCCTTGCTACTTATATGCCAAAACTCATACCAATGGTCTATAAGACCCAATTATTTTGTGCCTTGATTAGATTCTTCTTTCATTTAGTTTAAATTAAGAATTGCAAACAACTAACTTGGAAATGGATATATTAGCTGTTCATTAGAAACACGTGTGTGTGTGTGTGTGTGTGTGTGTGTGTGTGTGTGTGTTGAGGTCACTTAAATGATTGCAGAGGGTGAAGATTGCTGACTGGTGGTGAAGCTAGTGAAAGATGGCCTCAATCCCAAGCCTCCTATTGGTAGTGGCTGTGAGATGGACCTTTCTTTCTATGAGAATTCTCTAGGAGAATAGCTTGAATTTTCTCACATGAAAATAGCATTCCAAAATGGTGAGAGTTGAAGCTGTAGAGATTTGTCAAGTTGTATATTATTACCTCAGCCATATTCTGTTAATTAAAACAAATCTCAAGATTCAAGGGTTAGGGAGACAGTTACTTCTCTCTCTTTTTGTGGGGAGGGTACCAGGGATTGAACTCAGGGGAACTCTACCACAGAGCCACATCCCCAGCCCATTTTATATTTTATTTAGAGACAGGATCTCACTGAGTTGCTTAGTACCTTGCTTTCTTTTGCTGAGGCTGGCTTTGAACTTACGATCCTCTTGCCTCAGCCTCCCAAACATCTGGGATTACAGGCTTGCACCACTGTGTCCAGCTGAGACAGTTACTTCTTATTGGGAAGAGTTGCAAATAATTTATGGTCATTTTTAGTCAATAACATGTCGGTATCAAGAACAATAGTTTTCTTCTGGAAAGATGAGAGGAGTTACCTCCAACCATTACTAACTTTCAGATTAAGGTTGCTTATCTTGGGTAGGGACAAATACCTGTGCTTATCTGAAGAAAGCAGTTTTCATTGATTGGCAATGCTGAAAAGATTACAGTTTGGAAAGACTAATGCCTCAAGCAAATATACAGTGTCATTACTGAAAGGAAAGGATTGAATGCTTGGCAGGTAAAAACAATGGGAGCTATTTTACTGAAAGACTTAGAAAAAATCTCCTCTTTTGATCCCTCATTTTTATATTTTTAAAACTTTTTTAAGTAAATATTTTTAGTTGTTTATGGGCCTTTATTTTATTTACTTATTTATATGCAATACTGAGAATCAAACCTAGTGCCTCACACTTGCCAAGCAGATGCTCTACCACTGAGCCACAATCCCAGCTCTGGTTTATCACTTTTAAAGTGAAAATAATAAGCAAAAGTTTCTTCTATTGCTATGCTTTTATTGTTCTGATTATCTCTGTTTCCATCCTAACTTTCCTTTTTTTAAAAAAAAATCACCAATTGTTTCAGATATCCAGAGATCATGGACCACATGCTTCCCTTGAACTTCATGGCAAAATAGATCATTTGGGTTAAATAATCAACATCTCCCATTAGATTAAAAGTTCTGTGAGCACAGGAAATGTCTCTTGTTCATCCCTGAATTTCCATCTCTTGATATGTTTGTAGCACACTAAATAATAATTTCATGTTGGAAGAACCAAGTAATAGAAGAAATATCGAGAAGTATCTTAACCTTTGTAGACCTTATTTTATTTTATATTAGGAGGTGATTTAATTTACCAGTATACTCTTCAACTACATTCTTTTTTAAATTAATATTATTCTCTCCTTTCATCTTTTTCATAATCATCCTCAAATTTATAAAAGAAAAGCATATGTTTTATTTATTCTGCCTCTGACTAAGTTGCCTTGATTTTGGTTACCAAATTCTGCTGGGGTGCCATGGGGACAATTTGATATATTAGTGAAGAATTTAAAAAGGTGAATGAGTGTAATGAATAGGTATCTTCCATTTCCAAGTGAGTAGCAGAATTCCAATTCTTCACTTTTAACTAAATGAATGAAGACATTATATTTTCACTTGATAAATAAACAAATACAGCTGATAGAGCATTGTTATGATCTCTGGCATAAAAATCAGCAAGGAATTGAAACAATTTCATAAAATTTATATAATATAATCTTTTAATTCCTAAATACTCTACTATGTTGGTTTAGTTTTTTTAGTTCTTATATTAATACAGAGATTGTATTCTATCTGGAAAGAGGATGGGGAAACTGCCATAGATTCCAGTTTTTCATGATCCTTAGAAGTTATAAAAAGTTATCCAATCAATTTAGAGGACTAAAGAGAGAGGAAGTATTTATGAAGGGCAGTAACCTCATAGATACTTGGGCCAAGTAATAGGAAGCCAAATCTAGAGTCGGTTACAGGGAGTTATGGTGGGATTAGTCAAAAGGAAAGGACATCCTTTCTGATAGAAAACCTTAATAAAGCATGAAATCCAATGGAGTTGAGGAGCCAATCAGAGGAAAACAAAAATCAAGACCACTACCTAATTCATGGGGCTAAGTGAAAAGTGAAAAGGTGAGGCCCTTTGTTCAGAACTTAAGAATTTCAAAATGGCAACATCAGAACATTTAATCAAATGGAGAGACCCTTCTAAGCACAAAAGACTGTGCGACTGCTCAGACAGCAACCTCCAAGAATCTTCCCCTACCAGAGACCTCCAAATCAGCAGAAACCACATTTATGAGAATGAACTTACAGAAAACAGAGGGAGGCCATCTCCCTTCACCCATTTCGTATGGCCCAGTAAACACCCTGCTTTTCCCTGTACCCTGACATCTAGTCTCCAACAGCAGAGGAATTACTGAGACCAACCTTACATGTGACGGAGTCACACTCCCCAGTAGGGTGCTGAGATACTCAGTCGCAGAAATGTGGCAGAGCTTTCTCCACCCTTCTTGGGTTCGAGGGTCAGTGTCTTGTGATGGGTGTGTCTTGCTACAGCCCCATGGGTGAAGCTATGCTCACCCGTTCCTTTGTAATATAACCCCTTGCCCGGTTTAGGATAGAATCTTCCATGGAAGTGCCTTGTGTGTGTCCCCTTCTCTTACTGTGCCCTTGGGTGTGGCCTACCCAGGTGTCAGTCAACCTGCTGGCAGTGGACATCATGAAGATAGACTCAGCCCCCTGAAACCTGACCTCTTGCCTAATTTGAATAGCTTCTCCTCAATAAAAGGGGTCAGCATGTGCTCTCACTTTCTTCCTGTGGACCTTTAAGGTCAGAGGAGCTGTCACAGCGACCCCAAAGAAAAAGGTATTTGTGTCTCTTATGTGGTTATTTTTTGCAGCCCAGTTAGCCCAATTTAACTGGAGTGACACCTAAGCCTTTTAGTTGCAAGAACAGAAACCTGGCACTGACTAGGAGAGGAAAGTGGGAATATTTTAGAGCCAAACCATGCCCATCATTTCCTCTTCACCTGGAAGTGGGGGGGCAGTGCAATAGTCTGTGCTGAGAGATAAGGAAATGAGCTTACCTGTTGTTGGAAGTAGAAGTTTATTAAATAAATGAACACAACTGGGTTAAATAGGAGCCTAGGCTAGCGAATAATGATAGTAACTGAATATATACTTACAAAATGTATACCTTACAAAATATACACCTCACAAAAATATAATTAATAGTCACACTAAATAAGGGCAAAGGGGAATTTGATAGAGGAAATCTCAGTTGAACTACATGGGAAGATATGATTTCAAAAACCAGCGTTGAGCCTTCTCAATAAAATAATTACCTAAATATACATATGGCTGTTCTGTAGGTAGAGGAAGAAAATCTGAAGAATAGTGGAAAGGCAGGAGTAGGAGAGATGATAAGGTTTGGAAATATCTTCACTATCATAAGAAATATTAATATTAAGGGCAATGTAATAAGTTCTAGGTAGATCAGATATAATTTTTAAAATTTTATTAATTTTTTTACATATGACAACAGAATGCATTACAATTTATATTACACATATAGAGCAACATTTTTCATATCTCTGGTTGTATGCAAAGTATATTCACACCAATTTGTGTCTTCTTACATGTACTTTGGATAGTTATGTACATTACATTCCACTATCATTTCTAACCCCTCCCTTCCCCTCCCACCTCTCTACCCTATCTAGAGTTCATCTATTCCTCCCATGCTCCACCTCCTTACCCCACAATTAATCAGCCTCCTTATATCAGAGAAAATATTCGGCATTTGTTTCTTTTGTGATTGGCTAACTTCACTTAACATTGTCTTCTCCAACTCTATCCATTTACCTGCAAATGCCATGATTTTAATCTCTTTTATTGCTGAGTAAAATTCCATTGTGTATATATGCCACTTTATTTTATCCATTTATCTACTAAAGGGCATCTAAGTTGGTTCCACAGTTTAGCTATTGTGAATTGTGCTGCTATAAACACTGATGTGACTGTGTCCCTGTAGTATGCTGTTTTTATGTCCTTTGGGTATAGACTGAGAAGAGGGATAGCTGGGTCAAACTATGGTTCCATTCCCAGGTTTCCAAAGAATCTCCAAACTGCTTTCCATATTAGCTGCACCAATTTGAAGTCCCACTAGTATGAGTGTACCTTTTCCCCCACATACTCGCCAACACTTATTATTGTTTGTACTCATAATAGCTGCCATTCTGACTAGAGTAAGATGAAATCTTAGAGTAGTTTTGATTTGCATTTCTCTAATTGCTAGAGATGATGAGCATTTTTTCCATATATTTGTTGATCTTTTTGTATTTAATTTGCCAGAATTTTATTGAGATTTTTGCATCTATGTTCATTAGAGATACTGGTCTGAAGTTTTCTTTCTTTGATGTGTCTTTGCCTGGTTTTGGAATCAGGGTGATATTGGCCTCGTAGGATGAGTTTGGATGTGCTCCCTTTTTTTATATTTCCTGAAATAAAATGAAAAGTATTGGTATTAGTTCTTCTTTAAAGGTCTTGTAGAACTTGGCTGTGTATCCATCTGGTCTGGGGATTTCTTGGTTGGTAGGCTTCTGATGACATCTTCTATTTCATCACTTGATATTGGTCTATTTAAATTGTGTATATCATCCTGATTCAATTTGGGCAAATCATATGACTTAAGAAATTTGTTGATGCCTTCAATATTTTCTATTTTATTGGAGTACAAGTTTTCAAAATAATTTCTAATTATCCTCTGTATTTCTGTAATGTCTTTACCTTTTTCACCACATACGTGAGTAATTTGAGTTTTCTCTCTCCCTCTCTTCATTAGCATAGCTAAGGGTTTGTCAATTTTATTTATTTTTTTCAAAGAACCAACTTTTTGTTCTGTCAATTTTTTCAATTGTTTCTTTGTTTTGATTTCATTGATTTCATATCTAGTTTTAATTATTTCCTGCCTTCTACTGCTTTTGGTGTTGATTTGTTCTTCTTTTTCTAGGGCTTTAGATGTAATGTTAGGTCATTTATTTGTTGACTTTTTCTTCTTTTAAGGAATGAACTCCATTAAATGAGCTTTCCTCTTAGTACTGCCTTCATAGTGTCCCAGAGATTTTGATGGGTTGTGTCACACGTTCTCATTTACCTCTTATAATTTTTTAATCTCCTCCTTGAAGTCATTTGCAAACCATTGTTCATTCAATAGCATATTGTGTAATCTCCAGGTGTTGGAGTAATTTTTATTTTTTATTTTGTCATTGATTTTTAATTTCATTCCATTATGATATGATAAAATGCAAGGTAGTATCTCTAGTTTTGGTATTTGTTAAGAGTTGCTGTGTGGCATAGTATATGGTCTATTTCAGAGAAGGATCCCTGTGCTGCTGAGAAGAAAGTGTATTGATTCATTGAACAATGTAATATTCTATATATGTCAGTTAAGTCTAAGTTATTGATTGTATTATTGAGTTCTATAGTTTCTTTATTCAACTTTTGTTTGAAAGATCTATCCAGTGGTGAGAGAGGTGTGTTAAAGTCACCCAAGATTATTGTGTTGTGGTCAATTTGACTCTTGAATTTTAGAAGAATTTATTTGATGAACATAGATCCTCCATTGTTTGGGGCATATATATTGTTATGTCTTGTTGGTGTATAGTTCCCTTGAATAGTATGAAATGTCCTTCTTTATCCCTTTTGATTAACTTTACCTCAAAGTCTATTTTATTTGATATGAGGATGGAAACCCCTGCTTGCTTCCACAGTCCATATGAGTGGTATAATTTTTCCCAACCTTTCACCTTCAGTCTGTGTATGTCTTTTCATATCAGTCTCCTGGAGGCAGCATATTGTTGGGTCTTTTTTAAAATCAATCTGCTAGCCTATGTCTTCTGATTGGTGAGTTTAGGCCATTATCATTCAGGGTTATTATTGAGACATGGTTTGTATTCCAAGCCATATTTGTTTACTTTTGTTATTTAACTTGACATGTTTTCTCCTTTGATTAATTTTTCATTTAGGGTACCGACTCCCTCTTCTGATTTTCATCATTGTTTTTTGTTTCCTCTTCATGGCATATTTTGCCAAGGATTTTTTGTAGTGCCTGTTTTCTAGCTGTAAATTCTTTTGTTCATCATGGAAGGTTTTTATTTCATCATCAAATCTAAAGCTTAGTTTTGCCGATACAAGATTCTTGGATCACATCCATTTTCTTTCAGAGCTTGCTATATGTTGTTCGAGGATATACTAGCTTTTAGGGTCTGTGTTGAAAAATCTGCTGTTATCCTTATTGGTTTCCCCCTATATGTAATCTGATTCCTTTCTCTCATGGCTTTTAATATTCTCTCCTTATTCTGTGTGTTGGATTTTTCATTACGATGTGCCTTAGCAAGGCTCTATTATGATTTTGACACTTGGCCTCATGTAGGCTTCTTGAATTTGGTTTTCTAATTCATTCTTCATGTTTGGAAAGTTTTCTGATATCATTTCATTGAATAGATTGTTTATTCCTTTGGTTTGGATCTCTATGCCTTCCTCTGTCGCAACAACTCTTAAATTTCGTCTTTTTATGCTATCCCATATTTCTTGAATGTTCTGCTCATGGTTTCTTACCATTTTCACAGTGTGGTCTACATTCTTTTCAAATTTATATATTTTGTCTCCATTGTCTGATGTCCTATCTTCTAAGTGGTCTACTCTGTTGGTGATGCTTTCAATTGAACTATTAATTTGGTTTATTGTTTCTTTCCTTTAAAGGATTTCTGTAATTTTTTAAGAAATTCTATCTCCCTTTTGAATTAATCTTTTGCTTCCTGTATTTGTTTATGTAGCTCCTTGTACAAAATGATCTTCTGCTGCTTGTATTTGTTTTCTTATATCATCCTTCAACTCACAGAACATTTTAATCATGTACATGCTGAACTCCTTATCTGTAATTTCTTCTGCTGTGCTTGCCATGGATTCTAAAAATGTGGTATCTTTATTTGTTTGGGGCACTTTCTTCCCTTGTCTTTTTATGTTGCTTGTGTATTGTCCCTTCTAGCACTGTGGGTCCAGGGTGTTACTGTTTTTACCCTATAGGCTTATAGTTCTTCTGTATGGCTCCAGTACCTCTCCTTTGAGGGGAGGGACAATGTTAACAGATCCCAATATCAACAATATACCACCTACGAACAATTTGTTTCTATTAAGTCACTTACAATTTGGTCACAATGTACAGAAATGTCGAATTTGATTATTATCTATAACATAATCAGTAGATTTTTAAACAGGTTTTCAGTTTCTGACTGTAAACGGGTGGACAATGAACTGGGGGTGAAGCATAAGATGATATGCTAAGGAGATAGGTTTTGAGGATATAGAGTTAATATATCTTAGGAAGTGTGAAAGAGAAATCTAATGAAGAGGGCTAGTATCAAGAGAACAGGTAGGAAGTAATTTTGGGTAGGCAAGTACATGGGAAGGCAGTAGAATACCTAAAACAAACACACATATGTATTCAGAAAAATAAAGGATATTCAAATAGTAAAAATTTGGAGGGGAAAAGAAAGAAAAGAAAAGAAAAGAAAAAAAGCATATACAACATACCTATAGTGTATTATTTAAATGTCCCAGTTCTCAAAATCCTAATTCATGAAAAGTACTTGTTTTCACATATGTTGGGCATGAGAGGACAGGAAGATAAAAGTGAAGAAGAAATTGAAAAAAAAAAAGTCTTGAAGGAAGAAAACAGGGTTGGTTGATAGTTTTAGGAATCTGTAAGTTTCTTGCTTCCCTTATCCTCCAATAGGTGGGCTGTCTATTAGCTGGTATCTCTGCCCTCAGGATGGTAAAGGTAACCAGGGTGGGAAGGCTGGTCCTGGTGCAGCGGCCTGGAAGCAGGTGTGGCACCCGCCAGTCCCTGCAGAGAGACTGCCTGCACCTCAAGGGTCTCTTTGGGTCCCCTCTTATGACTTGAGTGCCCTGTCTTCTCTCCCTATCTTGCCTGAAGATTTTTCAGTTCCTGCTCTGTTAGTCTCCAAACTTTTGCCCTGTTTTCCTCTCCCTTAGCAGTTCCCAATTGAGGGATCTCCCTCAGTGGGGACTCCCGTGGGTGGCGCCCTGGTTGCACTGAGCACCTGTCCCACTGAGCGCTGTTTTCTTTGGGCAGCTACAGTGCTGGGTGGGTTACCACCACTGGGGAGAGGAGGAGTTGGAAACCAGGTACCTGGCCAGCTGGAGTTCCAATCTAGAAGCTGCCTCCACCAAATATAGTGAGGAACATGAGCCAAGATGGAAGCGATCCTCTTCCAGCATGGGGGTGTCAGGTGGGGTGGGGGGAGCCCGGTGATGGCGTTGTGCTATGTGTTCAGAGATGAGCTCTGTAACATTCAGTACTGTGGCTTTGGCTATCTTCAGAGCCTTGATATGCCACCAGGTGCACATAAATTACTTCTAGGGGACTATGGCAGTAGCTGCGGAGGTAAGTCACAAGATGGAGGCGGACCAGGGGAGCCCCTCGTTGGTAGATGGGGGTCCACAGGGGAGTGGTGGCCAGAGTTCCTGTGGGTAGGTAGCAGCTGAGTGTCATGCATGGGAGCGGAGCAGTGTCTGGAAGTTCTGTAAGGGTGCTGATAGGTGATCCTGCTAAGGTGCTCTTGAGCCCTGTGTTGGCTACTACTTAAGGAGTTGGGTGTCTGAGCCAAGAGTCCTGCTCCAATGCTGAGGCCAGGAGCCCTGCATGGGGGCATAGCACTGGTGATTTCTGTGTGAGAGCAGCTGTGTAGGGGTCCTCTATCACTCTCACAGAAGCAGTATTCCCACTAGTTGAAACCTGGGTCACACAGAATGCTGCCTCTGTCTGGCCGCCATCTTGATAGTCCCTCCAGATATCATTTATATTTAATCATGACATTGTATTAGCCACAGAGATTGTATATTTTAAATCAATATGTAAAATCAAAGCCATAGATGATGTTTAAACTTAAAACTATCTTTCAGAAGACAATTTAGAGCTTGCATATTTTTTGAGATTCTTCATAAAAAACGAAGGTGTGCCACATGTTTTCTTTCATATTTCATGCTACCCTGTGACATTACAATGAAACTAAGAGATTGAAGATCAGAGAGCAGATCAGAAAGACTTTCTAATTGACCTCCGAGATACAGGGACATAACCCGATAATAAAGGGGGAAGGAAAGACAGAGGCAGAGAAAGTGCTGTTTGAAAATAAAAATGGTGCTGGCTTTGGGGAAGAACAATTGAGTATAACTGTGTAAATGACACAGTGGAATTATGCTGGTAATTTCCCCCTGCTGCACATATAAATAATGCAGAGAATATTGGATTGGTAGCTTCTTTGTAGTGAAAACTGCCTTTTCCCTTCCAGGCTTGGCAGAGGTGAGAATAGTGCTGAGAAGAGTTAGAGAGCATACAATGAAGAAACAGGGTCATAAAAAATCCTGTGTATTGCACAGGATACTGGAAGACCGAAAGTCTAAACCTGCAGCTCGGAAGCCAGATTTAGGAAGAGATACATTTTATTTAACCTGGGAATTGGGCTACCATGTTGGCAGGTATAATGAGATTCTTAAATAATTAACAATTTTAGCTAATTGCTTGATCCACAACAAAATTAGCTCTAAGCTGATGTTTTCCTTTGCAAGCATTAAAAGTCTTACTCAGATTCTTTATTTCTAGTCTTTAAAAAAAAATCCAGTAATGCACCAGAAAGGCAATATCGTATAGTACATTGGTAAATAAATGTCTTCAAAACTTATGTAGTCTCCTGACAGTAGATTTGACATATATTTTTTCATGTTTTAAAATGATCAATGTAACATCTTCTTGGGGCATAATTTGCAGAAACATGACAGATGGGGAATGCAAAATCCCAAGAAAACTGCCTGTCTGAGGTTACTGTTAGGTTCTTCACATTTTACAAGATATGATTTGGTTCATTCTCTGTAGTTACTTTTCCTTAGCGGAAGTAAAGATGTGTGTCAAATAATGAGAGTACTCATTACATGAACACACTTTTTCACAGAAAAGATACTATTTTCTGAAAATGATCACATCTTTGAAAATATTCACTAAATTGATATTTATGAGCAATGTTCTATATCATTGTAGCACATATGTGCTATATTATTATAGCATATATAGAAATAAAGTAAGAACCAATAGAAATATAAGAAGCAGAAATACATGGCATTTGTTCAGGACACAGAAGTATTAGGCAGACCTTCTTGAGCTGAAATAAAGGTGTTGGCAAGGGCTGTGTCCTCATCCTTCCCTGCAGCTCTAGGGGAGAAGTGTTTTTGTTTTTCCAGCTTCCAGAGGCTACCCACATCTCTTGGCTCATGGCTCCCTCCTATCTTTGAAAGTAATTCTGATTGTTTAAATGTTTCTCACAACAAATTACTCCAACCTCCTCCTTAGTCCTCTTTTTTCCACTTTTAAGAATCCTTGGGTTTACCTTGGGCCCACTGAGATAATCCAAAACAATCCTCTATTTTAAGATCAGCTGATTAGCAAGCTTACTTCCACTTTCAACTTTTAATTCACTCTTGCCAAGTAAGGTGACATATTCACAGATTGCAGTGATTAGGATGTGAATATCTTTAGAGGACCATTATTTTGTACAAAGAACAAGTAATATGTACTTCATAGTATTTTTGTGAGGATTAAAGGAAGCAGTATGTAAAGCACTCTGAGGAGAATCTCCCTAATAGTAATACTAGAAGTATTCGACTGAGTAGAGAAGATGAAATATGAAAGGCAGATAATGAGTGGAAACACTTAAACTTTCCAAATTAGAAAACTTGGGATGCATTTAGTATGAGTGTCTTAGTAAGGAAACAATGCTTTCTGTTCTGAGAACACCAGATCTAAACTAGATCATTCAGTTATTGTACTGCAAAAGGGGCGTTTATACACAGGAACCCAGGAGTAAACCCAGACAAGAATGACAAGGATGGAGAGTCAACCTGAAACCACTCAATTTTGAATACAGTATAGAGTAGTGGTTAAGCTTAAGAGTGGGGCTAACATTGCTTATGTTATCCTTCCAGTGACCTGTGCATTTACACAGAAAAACTCAGAGAACTCCATGCTTATCCAAGTCTTCCTGTAGTCATCTTGAAATTCTAAATGATTTTATCTGTATTGGAATCCTATAGTACAGTGGAGCATGCGTGTGAGCCCACAAGATGTATGTGATATACAAGCCTGTTATTCCTTTCCAATCATTTCCTGTGTAGGTTTCATTATACACCATGAGCACAGAATTCTGAGAGATGCACAATGTATGCAATTCAACTAAACTCAGAGTGAGTATGAGGTCAGTACAATGTTCTGGGTGTTATTGCACAATAGGGTGATTAAAGAAAACAATTATATTTTACACATTTAAGAAAGTTTGAGGAAAAGATATTGGAAGTTTTCTCCATAAGGAAATGAGAAATGTTTGAGGAGATAAACATGTTCAACTTGATTTAAATATTATGCAATATATACATTATATCCCATTAATTTGGACAGTTTTTTGTCTTTATGTATCATTCAGAAGATGAATACTTAGCTGGATGTGGTAGACAATGCCTGTAATCCCAGAGGCTTAGGAGGCTGAAGCAGGAGTATCTCAAGTTCAAAGTCAGCCTCAAAAACCAAGGAAGGCCCTAAGCTACTTAGCAAGACCCTGTCTCAAAATAAAGAAAATAAATAAATAAAAACAAAGAACTGGGAATGTGGCTCAGTGGCTCAGCACCCTGAATTCAATCTTTAGTGTACTGTCCCCCAAAAAAGATTAAAAACAAGAGGCTGGGGTACAGATCAGTGATAGAGTGCTTGCCTAGCATGCACAAGGCACTGGGTTCAATAAAATAAAATGATAATAAATAATCAAACTTTTAAAATATAAGAATGCTACTCAAGTCTGCAACTGTGTACATGTGGGTGCCAACAGCCAAGACCATACTTTCCATCTGAATCGGAACTGTCTTCAAAAGTAGACAGAAGGCAATGACTTCAACACAAAGGAACACATCACCTTCTTTCTCACTCATATTCTTTGCCCTGTATTAGCTGACCACTCACCCTGATAATAGTGTAGAAGCCAGAGACAAAGGAAATACATAGTTTATAAATCTTTTAGATCTTACTCATCTTTCAGATAAAGGGTAGAGAGTGCCGGTACAATATATGCGTCTATCAAAAAGAACAATAGAAACAATTGAGTTGGTTTCATGCAGCATTTGCCCTGTTCTGCTAACAATGAAATACATATGCATGTACAAGCTATGAAAATACAAATGGTGGCAATTTCACTGATGCTGCCTATTAGCTAAATGCTCTTGCATTTGCATTTTGAACAGGTATTGTATAATATAAAGATGAGTGGGAACACACATGTTAATCATTTAAAATTTAATAACATAAAAGTTGAAAGTTGAGAGAAAGACCACAGAAGGAAGGAAAACACTATATTTTAGTAACATTAAGAGCACTTTTTCTTGCTTTTTGAACAAATGACCCTGATTTTTATTTTACACTGCACCCTGCAAATTATGTTGCCAGCCATGCATGAGAGCTCTAGAGTTAGATCACATTTGAGAATTCCAGGTCCCCCTTCTACAAGTTATGTAACCTTAGATTAATTGCTTAAAATCTTTGAACTTTAGCTTTTCTCATAGGGGAAATGGAGCATTGATAGGATTTTAGTCAGAAGAATCTGAGTAATCCATATACTACACTCGGAGTACTATCTGTCTCACACCACGAAAATAGAATCTATACTATAATAGAGTCTTTGTCTACTTTATACCTAAAACTATATCTAATAGATATTTGGTCAATAAATAATTTTCAAAATAATGCATGCATGTAACAAATAATATCATTAGTTTCCTAGAGCTGACCAGGTTAGCAGTGTATTTTTTAAAATGTTAATTTCTGGACCCCATAATTCATAAGTTCCTTATTCACTAATTTTTTAGTAGAGCCCAGAAATATAAATTTTAAAAAGCTCTCTGGTGATTTTGATGGATTCCACGGTTTAGGGGCCACTGCACTTTTAGTGCTTTTCCACATATTCACGCTTTTCCTGACTGTATTCCCTCTGCCTGTTTTTCTCATTTGTTTTCTCCTTATGGTGAAACTCTAGATATTCTTCTGTGCCTAGCTTGTCTTGCCCATGATGGAAGACAATGGAATGCATAATTCACTCGTCATATTTTATTAGGAATGCTTGGTGTGGACACTAAGTGTTGTAAACTATTTAAAGATTGTGTATATAATGTGTACATATTTTATACCTAAAGGGCCTAACACACACACAAAAAAGAAACTGAAATGGTTACTGAATAAATGATTAATTATTGGATTCACTTCCCGGAGAAGACACAATGGAATGACAGTGAAGGCAATGTTCATTATCTAAGATGAGGAGACTGAAACCTCATGTGAAAAGAAAGTTTAAGCCACTTTTGTATCACAGTGGCATAGGTACCTGAGGACAATAAACCTGACACGGGAGTCCTCTTAGGAGTATACACGAGACATGTTTTGATTTAGTTAAGTGATATGTTGGAGGCATTTGTCACTTTCAAAAGAAACTTAACTACTGAACATGTCCATGAAAGAGAAAAAAAAGAATAGATAAAAACAAAGGAGATGGTTTAATTTTGCCCAAATTTGGGGCCCAAAATATGCATATCAGAAAAATCAGATAAGGAAATAGTTACACAACTTTAAATACAGTTTTATCAGACAAAATAGTAGTTTTTATATCATTTCCAGATTCTATGCTTAACTATAACGTGTATATGTTTGTTCCATGTCATAAGAACCCATTTTTATCACAGCATAAAGTTTTAATATTATTATTATCATAGAGGTATTAAGGGATTCCTCCATGACACTTTCTGAGGGATGAAAGTCTAGCTGTGCCCCCAAATACATGATATATGTAGGAGCAGATTATCATAAATTCTATCACTGCAAAGTGTATTTTACGATTAAGCTCCAAAAATCTCTATCAAAACTTTAATATTTCACTTGATGTTTCATCAATACTTCCGTGAAAATTAGTTTAATCAGGAAACTTGAATAAATCCCTTGGAAAATCTTCCATCTGCCTTTGTAGAGTAGGAGACACCCAAGGGTACTGGTTTCCTTTGGAATCCTATTTAATCCAAGTAGAAGGATCAGAAAGGAAGAGTCCTGCAGGTAAATTATATGTTTGTCACAGCTGTGCTTGACGTGGGACCTGTTGTAGATTTACTAACATGAAGATGAACTTCAGTGCACTTCTACTGTTCCCAATCTGAATCAATTTAATTATGTAGACGGCTGTAGGAAATGCCTGCATTTGTGATCACCGCAGATATGTCTGATACTTGAGATGGTTCAAACAGTAAAAAGTGAGGGTAGAAGAAGGCATACATCCAGCTTTGCTTTCCTGGTATATGTATAGTTGTATTGGCAGAGAGGACTCGTCCAAGGGATTGCTTTTCTCTCAACCAAATGTCACTATTACTTAAATCGACCATGAACAGTGCAGCACAATCAGGCAGACAGAGTTTCCCAGTGAGTAAGCCTTGTAATAAGAAGCAAAGTCCCTGTAGTCTTGTCCAAATTAACTTAACAAAGAAAGATTTCATAGATACTATTGAATACAATATGGAATAGACTTCTGTAGCTGAAAGGAAGGTCTCTTACAGGAAAAGAACTTGCAGAAACATGAGTCTTCCCTTTGGATACATGGTTGCTGGGACCAAACGAGATTATGTAGGAGCATTAAAAACAAAAAGGAAGGCTGCCTGGTGGATTCAGGGAGCATAGATGCCACAAGCTCTGCCCTCTATCCCAATCCCTGGCTACAGCAAGTAAAGTAATATGACATTTCCAGAAGAGGAATGGACCTGAAATCAGGTCACATGGATGCTTGTTCTGTCTCTGCCATGCTACCTTGGATATACTATATGACCTTTTAGTGTCTAGATTTTTTTTTTTTATCTAAAAATTTAGACTAAAGATCTTGTCCTGCTTAATTTCAGAATTAACAATCAAATGATATCCTGCATGTAAAAATCTAGAAAAAGAAAAGCAGCATTTACAAATATAAGCCCAGCTCAGATTAAAGAATATGCTTGTGGTTTCTAGTGTTAATTTTGCTGATCCTTGATTTTCAAGAAGGTACTTGATCATTGATATGTTAACTTTCTCACAGACTTTGTCTAAACTAGCATCCTTTTTAAGTTATCTTTCCTGTTAATTCAGTGAAAACTGATGAAGGAGTTATACAGCACCATGGCCTAAAGAAGGGGGTCTCAGGACTTGACATCATCAGGCACAATTTGTGTCATATGGTATCCGTGGTAAGGCATACAGCAAGGTACATTTTGTCCCAGCAAAAAAGTTAAGGTTGATAAGAATAATTTCTTATGAATTTATCTTGTCCCACATACAATTTCAATCAAAACTCCATTTAAATGACCATCAAACATTTGTCACAAAGGAAACAAATGGTCACCATGATGAACGGGAAGAGCTACTTTAAACTCCAGACATTGGAGATAAATAACAAATCCATTAGAGGTCAAAGGGCTTATAGCATTAGTTCTGTAATGACTAAATTCTGAGAGTTTTACTTTTGCATGAATGTACAAGATGGCAATTGTTAGCTTTGTGAAACCTGGTTGCTTAGAGACAGCTGACTGATTAGAAGATAGTTGCTATCTGCGTCTAAAATTATTATGATTACTATTACTGTGGTAGCCCTCGGTGGGATCCTGAAAATGGTAATATGGTGCAGCATTTCACAAACGTAGGCCCATAAAAACTCAATATATATCCTAGTAAAAAAGATTTATAATGTCCCTTCCTTGCCAACTCAATGGGCTCATTTAAAGAATAATACAATTATTTGCTCTCAGCTTATAGAGTTGCTTCCTTTCAATCCCATTATGAAATAGAATCATAGGTTATTATCAAAGAAGAGGGGGAGAAAACAAACCCCTTCTGAGAAAAGAAGATCAGAGATTGATCCCGCTTGGGTCTCAATCTCATAATTGAATAAATGGCAACTTTAAAACATCTGAATGTGAGAAATGCTGAGGCATTTTATTTCACTTGTGATCATATTAGTGAGTAATAAATAGCATGAAAATAGGTTACGTTTTTATTTATTTGTGCTGAGACTTAGGACAGACTCTCCAGAATTCGCTCTCTGAGGATGCATCCTGTGTAGGTTTGAAGCAGGAATTTAATCATACCTATTTTGTCCCTCAAACAAATGAAATCACAGCAAATAAAGACAGTACACCTGCCTCATATTGCTATGTACACTTGTCACAAGTAATCTTTGTAACTAGGAGCCACAAAGCAATTGTGTCATAATTATAATGGAAGTGCTCGTGGTTAAGAGAGAAAATGTGGTAGAAAGCAGGAGTCTTCTGCTCTCCAGCTCTCACAGCATGCATCGCTAGCACAATGGCCCATGTCCACCTCTGGTGGATGAGGGTGTTGCTCTAAGGTTTTCTGCTGAGCTGTGTATACTTGACATTATTTATGTACTTATTGGTAAGGTATGTGCCAACACCATTGTCTCTTACCTACCATATTTTTTTCTTAAAGTAACTTTTTCCCAGAATATGTTTTTCATTCTTAAAATCTTTTTTTTTTCACTTAAGATACTCTCCAACATGTGGCAGATTCGTGGGCAGTTGAAAAAAACCTATATATCGAGCTTATGAAAGAACTGCTGCAGTGATGTCCACTGTCTGATTAAACACCACATGGCTTATGCTCACACCTGTCTTTAAATACATTTTATTTATTCAGTGCAACTGCAGAAAAATCGATGACTTAAAATATTCTGATGGACTCACCTGAAAGTCTATATAACTAAATGCTGTGCTTCATATGAAATATAAAATCTGTTATTGAGAGTGATTTGGACAGCTCAAGGGACAAGGAGGTTTTGTGCTGGACCATCTGTTTTCTGCCTGATTCTTTCTGTACCTGTGGACATGGAGTGCTCCCTCCATGTACAATGTCAGCATTTAGCAAGAAAGATCCCCCACTGCCTCTTATATTTTATAGCTGATATGTTGGATTCCTCCCCTTGCCATCGATCCCAGGTCTTTTTCTGTTCTCTGTCTTAAAACTTCTTGCCTTCACCTTGTTAGAGTGGCTTCTTTTATTTTGCTTTTTGGATACAACATTTGATTATTTGTCTTAGTTATGTTTTGCAGTTGTCCTCTGAAAGCTGGAGCTACAAAAGAACTGCCCCTAAGACTTCTCCTACCCTGGATTACGAAACTATTGCTCGTGTAGGTTTGACCAAATCCCCTGAAAAAAGACTGGACCCTTTGTGGTCATTTTATTATGCAATTTTGAGGAGTTAATGAGCGATGATCATGAACTTTGTCTGAATATAAACATATATAAAATAATTGGTAATTAAAATGTAATATGAACTGAGTACAGACAAGCCCTGACCAGAACATGCTGTCTTCTGATGCTTTTGTGGTAAGCAGCCTGAGAAGAAACATTCTCATACTCTCAGATACATCAAAACTAAGGGTGGTGGTGGGGATCCTAACAAAGTTTTCTAATATTTCTAGCAGCAATTTTAAGGTGTTTGTTCATGCAATAAAACAATATTTGATCATTATAGAAAAGATTAACTCTCAAAGATCATAAAGATAATCCATAACCCCAATATGCTGAGTATAACAATAAACCATTGCTGTTTATTTTCTTTATTATTTTGTTCTATACAAATTCTTTGCCAGAATTTGAAGAAAAATTTCTTAAGATAGCAAAAATGGTTTGGGAGTAAAGAATCCTTTGTGATACCTATTTTATCCTTTTGAAATTAAAAAAATATCATTAATTTTCTTTCCCTTAATATGCCCCTCATTCTAAGATTTAAGTTCTCAGGTTGTAATTAGTAACCTGTGCTGATTATTTCGATATTAAATTATTAGTATGAGTTAATTGGAATTCTAATTGTCAAAAAAAGGTGAACAATGTATTAATCACAAATTCCAAAAGTAACTTTAATTTGACATTTCCATTGATATCAACATGACAATAGTGATTTCTATTATGTATTGTTAATCTGTATAATTTCTTCATCTCCTGGGGTTGTCACATTGTGTTTCCCACTGATAATATTAATATGCCTCTGAATTACTTTCAGGCTTTATAATGCTATTAATATACCCAGGATGATCTATGTTAGATCTGTCAACATTGGTGATCAAATATTTTTCACATGTTACATATTTTTCTCATTTTATCCAAGTCTACATTGATATACGTTTTTTGTAATGAGCCTAATTACTATGCTAAATGTTTATATAATAATCAGAAAAACTTCTCTAAACATATCACTTTTGTCTTTTAATATGTCTTATAAATATCAAGTAAATTGAATTTGTCCCTACTAATTAAAATTATTCTGCACACTTGAACTGAAAATTCTCACCAAATTAGATGCTTGTAAAATTATTTTAGTTATCAATTTTATGATTTAGTTGTGATGTACATCATTAAGAAAGATGACATCAATAATACCAAAACTAAGGAAGATTTCATTTGGCTAAAATGGATTATTTTTCTTTGGATGGCTATCCCTTCTTATAAATATAAATACAGCACCTAGGATATCCATCATACCATGTTGTCAAATAATACATCAGAAATTTTTTTTTTTTCTCTCTCTCTCTCTCTGAAGAGCTCCTAAGAAACGGAATAGCCACCTGTGTCTGGGTTGGAAATCACACTGCAACAAACCAACCAGACCATGTGTTTAATTGTAGGGTGTTTCTGGCAAGTTTCTGGACACAAGATAATAACCTTGTAGTTGTCATTTCATTTTTAAAACACCATTTCTTTTTATACTAAAGGCTTGATGGTTGTTTTGCTAATTAAAATGGAAAAACACTAAGATTAATCTCTGAACACTAAAAAATTTAGCTTTCAAATTTTTTTTTTCAGAGATTGGCCCAAAATGGCATTTTGTCAGCTTTTTTTTTACTACTGTAACTGAAAGATATAACCAGAACAATTGTAGAGGAGGAAGAGTTTATTTGGGGCTCACAGTTTCAGAGGTCTAATTCCATAGGCAGTTAGCTCCATTCCTTGGGGCTCGAGGTGAGGCTGAGTATCATGGTGGAAGAGTGTGGCAGAGGGAAGCAGCTTCACATGTTGATCAGAAAGGGGGGGGGGGGAGAGAGAGAGAGAGAGAGAGAGAGAGAGACCGACCCTCCACTCTCTAGATACAAAATATATATTCCAAGGTACGTCCCCCATGATCCACCTCCTCCAGCCATACCTTGCCTTCAGTTACAATTTAGTTAATCTCATCAAGGGGTAAATGCACTAAGACTCTCATAACCCTGTCATTTATCCTCTAAACCTTCTTTTATTGTCTCATACATGAGCTTTTGGGGGACACTTCCCGTCCAAACCATAAAATGGCTATTCACTATGTTTGTAAGAATAAGATAGGAGTAAGAGAAGCTCGAAAATCATGAATCCAAGTATAATCTGCTCTGGAGCTTTCTGAACACTGGATTCTATGCTGCATTACTTTAAAGTGGAATGTTTTCTCCTTCTTCTTCACCCATTTAATAGTCAGGTAGTAATTCTAAAGCTGCTGTGTGTTGATCACAATTGTGTGGTTCCTCAAACTTACATGAATGTAAACTGAACCTTGATTTCCTAACGAATGAACCTATCTGTATATGGAAAAAAATGGATTAAACCTAAATTATTTTCTAGTCCCATGTTCTCAATGTAGGAAATTCATATATGTGTGTATATTCATTTATCTATTAATTTATCATTAAATAAATACTTTTCATGGTCCACTCTGTTCTAAGCATCAGGCTAGGTGTTAGGAATGTCAAAGTGAAAATCCTGGTTACCCACAGGGAAGGAGTTTTCAGTTTACCACAAACAACAGCCTGTCAATCAAACACAATTCTGGATGAGGAAGCACATTCTTCAGAGAGGAGGTCAACATCTGAGTAGAGTCTCAGGAGATCAGAGATCAATGAGAATCATCTAGATTGGTTGGATGGCAGAGGGTAGAGAGAGAAGCTTGTATAAATTTTTTAGAGCTGGAAAGCACGTTGAACTAGTATCACTTAGTGTCACTTGAAGAATCAATATATTTTAGACATGTGAGTTTGGTGCTTTCCATAGAAGCAAAAATCCATATTGTTATTCAATACATACTGGGTGCTAAATGCTGGGATTTCTGACACCCTGTTTATTGCTGAAAAATATAAATTTGTCATATGAAGTCTCCAAGATAATGCAATAGTAATAATTATGTTTAACAATACATTTAGGGATTATAAGAAAAAAAAATTCTTGTAGTATTAAACTAGCTTTCATTTTAGTTTATAATGGATAGACTTTCTGCACCCTAACCATAAAGGCTTTGCAGATTACAGGTATATTTTCGATTTGTTAATTAAAACAGAATGCTAATTAATACTACTAGGTCATAGGATTGAATATATAATTCATGCTGCTAGTTATAATACATTTGCAGAGAGCAATGAGATTAACTTCATCTTTATAGGGGAAAAATTCATCGTTGAGATGAAGAATATAGATTACATATTAAACTACAGGGAAAGCTCAAAGGAGTGACAATAGCCTTAAAACATATTCACTACTGCAGTTCAAATGATAGGGACATCGCTGCCTTGAAGGTGCTGTGAAAGTAGCATTCAATAACTTGTCTTTGAAAGTTTACATTGGTGAGGAGAGTGGTCTCTTAGAGAACAGATCTTTGCTTTCAGGTGGCTTCCAGTGTTCTGGAAATGACCTAAGCAACAGCAGCTACTCTCCTGGTAGCAATCACTGTGACTGAAGGAGTTTCTGGGGGAGTATTGATACTTGGGCTCTGCTGTTAATTAAAAATGTCATTCTATTTCAAGATGTGCTTTCAAGATGAGAAAAATCTCTGTTTTTCTTCTTGATGGTTCACAATAATAATTAACGTATAATGAGGAAACTTATCCTAGTTTGACAACATGCTCTTAGGAAGGAACTTGAAAAAGGACTTCAAAATAGTCATCTGAAAACATTATGCAGCCACATTATAGATGCAGAAATTAGATTGGATGTATTAGGAATGAAAATATACCTAATAGTGTGTTGTTCTCTGAAAAGGTAAGGATTCTTACATTAATAAAAATAAAATCTAGCTGTAATAGATGATGTATATTACATAATACATCAGAAATATAATATATAAGGAAAATATTGTTATGGTTCAGACATGAGGTGTACCCCAATAATTCACATGTAAAACAGTACAAGAAGGTTTAGCAGTGAAACCATTGGGTAATGAAAGCCTTTACCCAATCAGTGCATTAATCCCCTGTGAGGGACTAACTGGGTGGTATCTCTTGGCAGAAAGGGTGTAGCTGGAGGAGGTGGGTCAACTTTGGCCTTTATATTTTGTCCTTGGTGAGAAAAGTCTCTTATCTGCTTTCTGGTGCTATGTCCCATGTCCTGAGTTGCTTTCCTTACTTCCCTCTTCTGCACTGATATTCTTCCCTGCCTCAGGGGAATGGAGTTAGCCATCTATGAAGGGAGACCTCTCAAACCATGAGTCCCCAAATTCACTTTTCCTCCTCTGATTGTTCCTGTCAGGTCGTTTGGTCATGGCACTGAATAAGCTGACTGAAACAAATATCATATAGCGATATTAATAATAGGAAAAGAAAAAATTATGGTGAAGATATCAAATGAGACCAAGAGCTATATTCACCATAGTAACCATTATAATTTAACAAAGAGCTTATTTATAATTAGTCATTATTTGCAAAGCAACACAGCATCATAATATGTAAAGCAAAGACTGAGAATATGAGGAAAATGTAATAAATCCTATTGGAAAATTCAGAACATATTTCTCATAATCCCACAGATTCTATAGATTAAAAATGATTAATGGTAGAAAGAAACTAAAAAAGTACACCAGTTGATTATAAACACAAGGAAGTCACTGCACACAAAGTGGCAAAGAGATGAATAGTAGCAAGTTGTTACATATTATTCTACTTATATAACAATAAATAATCTCAAGGACATAGGTAATAGTGAAATATAGTGAAATAAATAAAGGTGATAATTTAAGAATTATTAAATTTGCTTATAATCTTATTTATTTAATTTTAACTTAATACAATTTTATTTTTAATAATGGCCATTTTTCTTCCTTTCTTGGTACTGGAGATTGAACCCAGGGGTGCTTTACCACTGAAATGTGTCCCTAGCCCTTCTTTTATTTTATTGAGTTAGGGTCTCCCTAAATTGCTTAGGCCCTTGCTAAATTGCTGAGGCTACCCTCGAACTTGTGATCCTCCTGCCTCAGCCTCCAGAGTCCTTGAGATAACAGGCATGAGCTACTGGTGATAATGGCTATGTTTAATGGTGGGCTTGCAAATGAGCCAGAACTGTAAAATCTGTTTTCTGAAGCCTGCTCCTCCTGGTACATTTCTGCCAGGGTGAAAAGTCTTTGGGACACTCAGTAAAGAGACAATTCAAGCTGATTTCCACCTTCTCCAACAGGATCAAAGAATTTAGGTCTCATAAGTGAGAGTTTCAAGGGATCAAAGCAAAGAGAGTTTCAGTTTATTAAATGGTGCAAGCAACAAAACTGTATAGCAGCGCAGGTCTTTTTTATCCATCTGTTTCAGAATCAGAACTGAGGGATGGAAAGTTTATCAAAGGGACATGTACTGTTGTTGCACTTATTTAAACAGAAGGATGACATCAGACATTTTCTGATGGAAACCTAAAAAGAATAAAGATGGTATGAATGTCAATTTCTCCCAAATCAGTTCAGTCAATGATAATAAAATTGTATTGTAAGGACAATTTTTAATAAACTTTGAGAAGATAGTTTTTTATATTTATCTGGATTAGAAAAAAAATTTGTTTCAGCTAAGAAAGTTTTGAATTGGAAGAACTATAATAGGGTCTAATAGAGTCATGAGAATCAAGTGGGTTGCTTCATATACAGTGCCGCACTACAGATGGCTTATTAAATATCAACTATTTTATACATAAATCAGGTACTAATTAAATGCAAGTAATGTTAATACAATATATGTAGGGCATAACATATCACTTTATCACATACTGTATAAATGAACATCCACATAAAAACAATAGGTCTAATAAAAATATCTTTTACCATTTATTTTGAAGTTGCCAATTGTGCCCTTGCTGAATCAACCCTTGTCTTCATCCTGCTCAGAGGTACCACTATCCTGAGGTTTATTTTTGTTATACTTTTGCTTTACTTTATGATTTTTCCACATACATTTGTATTCCATAGTATTGTATTAAGAATTTTTGATGATATCAAGGTTTATTTAAATGCGTTTATTCTTATGCATTATCTGCAACATAATTTTGTTTCCCTCCATGAGACTTTTCTGAGATTGAATCATATTGTATGTATTTTACTCATTTTTTTTACCATTGCTTATCATTCAAGGGTAACCCCCAAGTTTATTTATTCATTCTATTTTTCACATTCAATAGGATTGTCTCTGGTTTCTGCTTTTAATGCCATCACACCTATGAATATTTACATATATCCACTTGTATTCATATGCAAACATTTTGTTTTATCAACTTAAGAGCTGCTTCTGGACCATGTGGTATATTCATCTCCGTATATAAAATAAAACTAAGGTATTTTCCCAAATGTTTGCTTACATTTAATACTTCACCAGATGTGCATAAATGTTATTTTCTTTTTCTATCTCCACTTGTACATAGCAAAATATTTTTCATTTATCTTAAACTGTATTTATGTAATGGTATCTTGTTGTGTTCTTGGTTTAAATGATCTGATTACTAGTGAATCCGAGCCTCTTTTCATTTTTTTTAACATTTCAGTTTATTCTTCATTTAAGTGACAAATTTTTCCCAGTTCTTTCTTTTTTCTTTCTTTCTTTTTGACTGAAAATGTCTCTATTTTACCCTTGTACTTAAAGGATTTTTTTTTCTTAGCTATTGAAATCTTGTTTGACCATTATTTTCTTAGTCTACGGAAGGCATCTGGTTCCATTGTTGTTTTTAAGAAGTCAGCATCAGTCTAATTGTTGCTCCTCTTTTTCCTTTCAGGATGCTATTAGAGATCTTTTATTTGATGTTCTGCTGTACTTAGTTGTGAGTTGCTTTCCACTTAACGTTTTTAAGATTTGTTTGGCTTCTTAAATCTAAGTGTCTTTCATCATTTCTGGAAAAATTTCAGCCACTTGATTTTCAAACATAAACTTTCCTCTCTTCCAGAAACTTTGATTATACATGTGAGATCTTATCATTCCATCTTCTGTCTCTATCTTTCTTAACATCTAATATTTCTCTGTTTTATTTCCTCCCTGTATGGGATGCATTCTGGATAATTTCTACCAAATTATTTTCAAGTTCATTACTATTTTCTTTAATTAGATCTTAATCTGTTGTTAATCACATCCCAATTTTTTTATACTTAATAAATTGTGAAGTTATGTATTTCTTTGCTTTCCTGAAAGAAGCACAACTTGGTCATCATGAAATTTTATTTTTCTTGAATTTGACTTGCTACCATTTTGCTCTAAATTTCACATCTAGGTTCATAGTGAAATTGAATTACACTTTTTTCCTTCCTCCTCTCCTTAAAGATTTTTATATGAGTTTGCCAGCATCTCTGGCCTCTGCTCACTGAATGACATCAGTATCTCCCCTGATAATCATAGTTATGGTAACATAGAAATGTCTCCAGAAAAGCCAAATAGATCCATATCAGTTGCATTTTCAGAATGATCAAAATAGTTCAGAGTAAAAATTATCCTACAGTATTATGGTCCATACTCTTCAAAACCATCAAAGACAAGAAAGACAGGGATAGACTGTGAAACTGTGCTAGATTAAAAGAAACAAAACTGACATGATATGCATTTTCTTGGATGGAGTCCCAGAACAAAAAGGAAAGAAACATATGTTTGTGAAAGTTGTTTCAATTGGGGTCGAATATCTGGATTGGATGGTACTGCTAAATCAGTTTGATTTTCTGACTAGAAGATTATATGAGGGTTAAGAAGAATGTTCCTTTTGTTCATGTAAAGTTTACATGAAGATATTTTGGCAAGGAGGTGGTGATGCACTACATCTCTGGTCTGCTCTTACTTGGTTCAGGAAAAGATTGATAAAAATAACACCTACAAAATTGGAAGTCGGAAGAAAAAGAGAGAACAAATGAAGTGTAATATTTACAGTGAGGAATCTAGGTATAGTTGATAAAAATAGTTCTTTGTAATGCTTTTCAACTTTTCTGTAAGTTTAAATTATTTTCAAATAATTTATTTATAAATAATGTATGTTTCTCATTTCACAGTGTAGTAAGGAAGGGGATATAAAGTTTGGTAGCATTTACTGATATGCAAAAGAAAACGTGCTGGGGGTGCATGATAACATTCACTAGCCAATTGCAACAATAAATAGATTCTAGGTAAAGATCTTTAATTAAAGGTGTTGTGCATTTGGTGACGTCAGTTGACACTTATTAAGCTGGTCATTTCACATGTGATATTCCGTCTCTCTTCCTGATGTGATCAGCTACTCCTCAGGCTTCCTGAATTACCTGTTTACGTCCAGTGGAAAGGAATAGAAAAAGAAGTGATACAAGAGAATCTGAAAAGGTAGCCAGACTAAAGCTCAAAGGAAGAAAAACTTACAGGAAAATAAATATTTCCCTTCCCTAGTTACAGAACATGTTCCTGTTCACGAAGCATATTAGAAGTCAGACAAAAGAACAATTTAAAACAGGGCTGTACCTCAACATGACTACCAATACTTTCATTTATAGAAAAAAATAAAAGGCTGAAAGTGAATGGAAACTTACCCAAATTACAAATCAAATGAAAGTTCTTGAGTCATAAATAATGTATTTGTACAGAATATTTTTTTATCTGTCCTAAATTTAACCAATTAAAGTTATTTTTTTCATTATATTCAACCTTTTATACTATTAAAGTTATTATTTGATTTAAATAGAAACTGTATTTTTTATCATAAAACAGCATAATTTATATTATGGTTTTTATCTAAAATGTGCCCCAAAAGTCATGGCCTAAAATCTTGGTCACCAGGTTGTGATCTTATTGGGAGGTAGTGGAAACTTAAGAAGATAGGGCCTGGTTGAAGTAAATGGGTGACTGGGAGTGTGTCCTTGAAGGTTTATCTTGTCATTGGCTCCTTTATTTTTTCTCTCCTTTCTAGCCATGATGAGTTGGGCAACTTTCTCCAACATATGTTCTTGCACCATGATGATTTATCTCACAACAGACCCAACAAACGCAATGGATCTAGCTGACCATGCACTGCAACCTACAAAACTGTGAGCCAAAAATAAATCCTAAAGTTGATTTCCTCAGATATTTTGTCAAAGCAATGGAAACTGACCAATATTCTTGGCTTAGAAATTCTTCTTCAAAGCATTTTTTAAAAATCTAAACTTATGTAAGATCAGAGCTATGGTAATATGCATTAGGCATGAAATACTGATTATATAATGTATACACAGAAGAATCTAGGTAGTGATGAATTCATTCTTAGGTAACAAATGCCAGTTGATGAAAATTATTGAATCCTGGTTTTGATAATCCAGAGTTTAGTGATTTTAATCCCAAAGTCAAACTATTTGACCTATGCATAAAAAATTTCTGATGTAAAATCTCTGCCAGACTGCAAGTAGCAAATATAATGGTAATTGGCTCTGGCCTCTGACAAGCTTGAGTCCAGGGCATTGTTTTCACACTATTATCTGATAATTTGGGAGAGTTACATCATGTCTCTAGATCTCAGTTTATCTATCTGTAGACAGGATAAAAAGAGAACATATTTCATAGCCTATTGTAAAGACTAAGTAGGACAATAGGTGTAAAACATTCTTACTGCAAGATGATTCACTAATTGCATACAAATCTTAAAAATATTGTCTATTAGTTTATAAACATCTTTCATTAAAAAAGCTACTTCTCTAATAGTACTTTAATATTAGGCAAATGGAACTTTTATCTCCCAATTAAAAATGTAATATGTTGTTGGGCTGGGGATGTGGCTCAATTGGTAATGCGCTCACCTGGCATGCGCGGGGCGCTGGATTCGATCCTCAGCACCACATAAAAAAAAATAATAATAATGAAGACGGTGTGTCCACTGAAAACTGAAAAATAAATATTAAAAAAGAAATGTAATATATTGACTTCATACTGAGGTATAAATTAATTTTGTTGTGATATTTTTAAGGAGTGAGTTTTGATAAAGGGCAGGTGACTCCGGGCCTCCTACTAGTTGGGGAAATCTGGTCACTTGCCATTGCAAATGAAAAAAAATTCCAGTGTAGACTATTATCAGTCAAATGCAGAAATTCTCAAATCCCTTCAAATTTATTTTTGTGTTTATCATTACTCCATTGTGTCACCATTTTCAATTTTAGGCAGGCTGAAGTTCTTTCTGCATTTTGCACACTTGCTGTCTACCTCCCTTCACTCACTCATGCTTTCTGAATGATTTTTTTTTCTTTCTTCCAGTTATCTTCTTTTGAATCCCTATTCTTGTTCAAAGTGTAACTTTTGTTCACTTCTTAAGGCAGCCTTGCTTCTGCTAGGCAATTGGAACCAATCCTTCTCTGTCAAGCATGCTCCCAGAGTACATTTGGTCACACAGGATTCCAGTTCAGGAACGATGACTAAGCTTCTCAGTAAAAGTCATGTTTTAGCTCAGAAGTGAGCTGTGTTACCACTCTGTGGAAAGTTAAGGAGAGAGTAAGAGTTTTTATCATGGTGTGGCTGTGTATCATAGTTCATGGTAACAGTGCATGCTTCTCCTCTTGGAACATGGGCAGGAAATTGATCATCTACCTGGGACCACCATGGGGTGAAATGAGGAGTCCACAGGAAGGCATAATGAACTAAGTGAGTGAAGATCCAATCATGGACCTTCCCACTTGAACAATCTTTATCTAACGTTTGTCATGATGATTATGAAATAACTCTGTTGTGCATTTTGCTTCCTTAATACTTATACTTTATTTGTCCTGCTTTTTAGTGAGTGATTAAAATAACAGCAACAAAATCACACAAGAGGGCAAGTAATGGATGGTTTACAATATGTTGGACACTGACAGGCTCATCATGTACATTATGCTTATGTTAGTAAACTTCATGACAATCATATTAGGTAACTACTAGTGTCAACCCCCCTTTACCAATGAGGAAACTGTGTTAGAGATTGGTTAATTGTTGACCAAGGTCACTATTTAGTAATGATCCAAAACTGTGTATTTACTACATGCTTTCATTATTTTATATAGAACTGAATTAATAATATTATGAACATGAATACTGTGAAAAATATATTAGTATTGGTACTTTCTTGAAAAAGTGTTCTATTAAGGGTTGCTAAGTTTGTTGATGTTGCACAGATAACCATTTTCATGGTTAAGATTCCTTGGACCATACTTGATTCATGTGAAAAGTCATGGGTTATAACTATTCATTGTCAAAAGTATAAGAAAATTGATAAAAACTCAAATTTTGATTGATTGCATTTCTCCACAAATGAAAATAAGAAGACATGAAAAATCCATATCTGTCAATCACCAAGATGTTACCTTTTATGTCTCAGGTAAATTGAGAAAGCTGTTCTGATTGATTACATGTGGTTTTAAATTTAAAGCCCCAGAATATCACATTCTAAGTGAAATGGCAAATATATCAGAAAAAATAATTGTACAAATTGTTTTCTTTCTTCACACCATTAGAAGATCAACTAAATATAATATGATTGGAGAAGTTGCAAATGGAGAATACCTAGAATTTTAGCCTTACCTTATAGTTATATGTCTTTTTTTTAATTTTATTTTTTATTGGTTGTTCAAAACATTACAAAGCTCTTGACATATCATATTTCATACATTAGATTCAAGTGGGTTATGAACTCCCATTTTTACCCCAAATACAGATTGCAGAATCACATCGGTTACACATCCACATTTTTACATAATGCCATATTAGTAACTGTTGTATTCTGTTACCTTCCCTATCCTCTACTATCCCCCCTCCCCTCCCCTCCCATCTTCTCTCTCTACCCCATCTATGGTAACTCATTTCTCTCCTTTTTTTTCCCATTCCCCTCACAACCTCTTATATGTAATTTTGTATAACAACGAGGGTCTCCTTCCATTTCCATGTCTTTTTTGAGATTTTTTAAACCTTAAATATTACCAAATTCCTTTACCTAAATTGTTACTAAATGTGTACTTATAATCTTAAAATAGCACACACAAACCAGCACACACAAAAGGGCAAGTAATGGAGGTTTACTATATGTTGGACACTGACAGTTCATTATATACATTATGCATATGTAAGTAAACTTCATGACAACCATATTAGGTACCAATGAGGAAATATAGCCTACTTTTATGAGAAAAAATAGCCTACTTTTATTACTAAATTTATGAAAACTGGAAAGATGGCATAAAAGGATAATTCCTTTTCTTAAACTAATTATATCATTGTATAACATCATCATAATACTGTGATTATACAATTGAACAATAAGTATTTGATACTCAGCTCATGGAGGTCCATTACACTATTATCTGTTGATATTATCTAAGTATGTTACTGTGAAGCTTTTGAAACACTCATTATTTTATGGCCTATTAAAAGTCATAACAGAACAGTCAGTCATTTGGATATACATATTTTAAATTAAAAAAATAAAATATTGTAGAATTCTTTGGGCAAATTTTTTTTTCTCTGAATTAGATCATTTTTTTTCTAATAACTGTCTAAGGTAAGCTACTTCAAAGTTGTTTATGTATGGAATGAGTTTCAGTTAATTTCACAATCCAGTCAAATAATGGAATTTGCAAATTTTTTGCTATACTTAGATTCAAAGTGTTTATGCTTCTACGTAATAACTAATATGGAAACAATTTTAAAAGTAACATCTAGTACATAACAGAGCTTCTTTGTCACTGTATTGTAGTTGGAATGACAAAAAATAGCCTACTTTCACTCTTGAATATTTACAGATATTTCTCCTGCTGATATTTTGCAGGTTCAACTGAAACACATTTTGGTGATAATGCAGAGTGAAATTTATTAAAATAAAAATAAAATAATCTACTTTTATTACTAAATTTATGAATACTGGAAAAATTGTATAAAAGGATAATCCTTTTTTTAAACTAATTATATCATCTTTCTTTCTCGCCAGCTAATACTCTTTCCTTACTATGGGTAGGATTTATATCTGAAATTAGTTCTCTTGGGCAGCAATGATATCAAAATTAGGAAAAGCAAATGAGGAGACTTTAAAATTGCCTACTATCCCACCACTCTCTTCCTTCTCTGAGCTCTCAAATTCTCTGGCAGGAAAATTAGGGTCAATGGAATTTGATGTGCTCCCTATGAAAGGTTGTCTGTATAGGTAATAGTGGTCCAGGATATAAATATAAGTACAATTTATATCCATATTAGGTACCAATGAGGAATATTCGAACCACTTAAATAATCAAATTAAACTACATTTTCCTAACTCCAGTACACCATTATTGAAATAGAAATATTTATTATTTGTACAACATAGAAATATTTCTCTGAAATGGTAGTGCTGATATACCACTAATATACACATCTTACCCCTTATTACCATTAATTAAAAAAACCTACTTGATCAGTAAATACTTGGTAAATTAATATTTTTAAAGAAGAACTTTTCTTGTAGGGAGACACAGAGAACACTATTTTTTACCCCCAAATTTCAATAATTTTTTTCAGCAAAAGCAATTATAAAAACTTAGGTAATGCAATATCCTCTCTGCAAAGCTTGGAATAACTATCAATCTGTTCCAACTCATATTTGGCCTTGCAATTAGAAAAAGGGCCATTAATTGGCATCAAAACAATATTAGTCACCATACAAAGCAAAGATTTGCCACCATGAAATTTTTACTGAGCGCTCCATTGTTAAATAAGATTACCAAAATATTTTGAAAGGCTCTTCAAGATTTTAAGGTACAGATGCTGCAACCGCGTGAAGAACAAATCCTACTAACTCAATTCATATCTACAAATTCAGAGCTTGAGACTATTGCCTAAAACAAGTTTCACTGGGGATGGAGATGGGATGCACACAAAGGATGGTGTGGCTCTTCTACTTTTATTTTTTTTATTTTTTTTTTTTAAAGAGAGAGTGAGAGAGGAGAGGAGAGAGAGAGAGAGAGAGAATTTTTAATATTTATTTTTTAGTTCTCGGCGGACACAACATCTTTGTTGGTATGTGGTGCTGAGGATCGAACCCGGGCCGCACGCATGCCAGGCGAGCGCGCTACCGCTTGAGCCACATCCCCAGCCCTACTTTTATTTTTTAAAGGCAGTCTATCTAGAGTATTTATACATAATCATTATGCTACAAACAACTAAAAAATATATTCATAATAAGTGTATGAAAAATACAGAACAATTACAAAAACCAGAAGTCAATTCAAACTAGGGTTTTAGAAAAGATCTTTATGATAAAGACTACCCAGAATACTTTTTATTTTGCAAAACTGAAACTCTGTACCCATAGAAACAGTACTCCCCATTCTCTGTACCTCATCCCTTGGCAATTATATTCTACTTTTTGTTCTCTATGAATTCAATCCAGCTGGATACTTCAAATAAGTAGAATTCTGCATTATTTGATCTTTGGTGTCTGGATTCTTTCACTTGGCATTTATTTTCATGGTTCATTTATGTTGTAGCATGTACCAGAATTTCCTTCTTTTTAAAAGCTGATAATATTACATTGTAGGATAGACCACTTTTTGTTTATTTGTTTATCTATCAATGTATATTTTATTGCTTCCACCTTTTGCTTATGTGAATAATGTTGCACGAAAAAAGATGTCCATATATCTGTTCAAGCCCTTTCAATTTTTCTTTTTTCTTACTTTTTTTGTATTGAAACATTTAAATCATTTTACTTATAAATACTAATTGTATATCTTTAAGGGGTACAGAGTGATGTTTTGATACATTTATGAATTGTTTATTGATCAAGCCAAGATACCTAGTTTATCTACCATATCAAACATACTTTATTTATAATGAGAATATTCAAAAATCTGCTCTGCTAGGTGTGCGGAAGCTATACTGTGCTGGGTAGGTATTCTAAGTTTATTTAGGCCAATGTTAACCTTTAGTATTTCATATTTAACCTTTAATGCTTACTATTTAAGGATGATAGCATTTAATAAGATAAAAAAAAACACAGTGAAAAAACAAAACATGTATCAGAACCAGACTCAGACATGGCAGTTATTTTGGAATTATCAGATTGGAAATTTATAACAACTATCATAAAATACTAAAACCTTTGTAGGAAAACATGCAAAAATTGTTGAGTAATTGTGTCAGGCAATTTACTATTGTTGTGACAAATATGTGAAACGATCAATTTAAAAGAGAAGATTTATTTTGACTCTTGTTTTCGGAGGTTTCAAGCGACCGTTGCTTGACCAAGTTACTTTTGAGCAGGCAGGAAGCAGTAGATCTTAGTGGAAGCACGTGGCAGGGGGCACTCCTCCCTTCATGGCTGTTAGGAAGCAAAAGAGGGGAAGGGGCCAGGATTCTGTATCATCTTTGAAAGTATTTCCCTAACTTCCTTGCACTATGCTCTACCACCTAAAGGTTCTGCCACCTCCTAATAGTCCCACAGGCTGATAACCAAGCCTTTAGCATATGAACCTGTGAGGGACATTTAATATTCAAACCATATTTTCATTTGTATTAAAAATGGAAACTCTAATAGAGAATCAAAAGTAAAACCTGGAAATCAGAAATACCAACATATAGGAAGGACCTTACCTTTGCTGGGATCATCCGTAGAGTGAATGCAGCTGAGAAAAGGAGTTTGAAGGTAAGTGGATAGAAACCTCCAAAACCCAAATGTAAAGGGAAGAAAGAATGGAACAAAAGGCCCAAAATATTCAAATAATGGGAATATCAGAAAAATAATCAAGCAAGCAAGAGAAAAAAAATATTTGCAGTCATAACGGCTGAGAATTTTCTAGTTCATTATATACATTAGAGATTAGCACTCTATCTGATGTGCATGTGGTAAAAATTTGCTCCCATTCTATAAGCTCTCTATTCACTTTACTGATTGTTTCTTTTGCTGAGAAGAAGCTTTTTAGTTTGAATCCATCCCATCTATTGATTTTTGATTTAATTCTTATGCTATAGGAGTCTCATTAAGGAAGTCAGGGCCTAATCTGACATGATGAAGATTTGAGCCTACTTTATTTTCTATTAGGTTCAGGGGTTTAGTTTAATTCCCACGTCCTTAACCCACTTTGAGTTGAGTTTTGTGCATGGTGAGGAATAGGGGTTTAAATTCATTTTGTTGCATATAGATTTCCATTTTTCCCAGGACCAATTGTTGTAGATGCTATCTTTTCTCTAAAGAATCTTTTTGGCAACTTTGTCTAATATAAGATAACTGTAATTTTGTGGGTTAGTCTCTGTGTCCTCTATTGTGTACCATTGGTTTACAAGTCTATTTTGGTGCCAATTTCATTTCGTTTTTGTTACTGTTGCTCTGCAGTATAGTTTAAGGTCTGGTATAGTGATACCACCCGCTTCACTCTTCTTGCTAAGGATTGCTTTAGCTATTCTGGATCTCTTATTTTTCCAGATAAATTTCATGACTGCTTTTTCTATTTCTATGAGGAATTTCTTAGGGATTTTGATTGTAATTGCATTAAATCTGTATAATGCTTTTGGTAGTATGGTCCTTTTGACAATATGAATGTTGCTATCCAAGAACATGGGAGATCTTTTCATCTTCTAAGGTCTTCTTCAATTTTTTTCTTTATCACTCTATAGTTTTTATTGTAGAAGTCTTTCACCTCTTTTATTAACTCTATTCTCAAGTATTTTTTTAGGCTATTGTAAATGGGGTAGTTTTCCTAGACTTTCTTTCAGATAATTTGTCACTGATGTACAGAAATGCCCTTGATTTATGAGTGTTGATTTTATATCCTCCTACTTTGCTGAACTCATTTATTAGTTCTAGAAGTTTTCTGGTGAATTTTTTTGGATTTTCTAGCTATAGGGTTATATCATTGGCAAATAGTGATAATTTGAGTTATTCTTTTCCTATGCATATCCCTTTAATTTCTTCTGTACATCTAATTCCTCTTGCTAGAGTTTCTAGAACTATGTAAAATAGAAATGGCGAAGAATGGCATCCCTGTTTTGTTCCAGATTTTAGAGGAAATGCTTTCAAATCTTCTCCCTTTAGAATAATATTGGCCTGGGACTTAGCATAGATAGCGTTTCACAGTGTTGAGATATGTTCCTGTTATCCCCAGTTTTTCTAGTGTTTTGAACATGAAGGAGTGCTGTATTTTGTGGGGATTGATTTTTCTGCATCTATTGACATGATCATATGATTTTTATCTTTAAGGATATTGATGCGATGAACTACATTTATTGTTGTTCGTATGTCAAACCAACCTTGCATCCTTAAGATGAAAGAGCAGTTCCCGGGCAGTAATGTCACACCATGTCCTTTGGATCATGAACCCCACTTGATGGGGGTGCACCATCTTTTTGATATGTTCTTGTATTCGATTTGCCAGAATTTTATTGAGAATTTTTGTATCTATGTTTATTAGAGATATTGGTCTGAAGTTTTCTTTCTTTAATGTGTCTTTGAAGTTTTGGAATCAGAGTATTGTTTGTCTCACTGAATGAGTTTGGAAGATCTTAACACCAAAGAAAACAACCCAATCAATAAATGGGCCAAGGAACAGAACAGACACTTCTCAGAAGATGACATACAATCAATCAACAAATACATGAAAAAAAGTTCAGTATCTCTAGCAATTAGAGAAATGAAAATTAAAACCACTCTAACATTTCATCTCACTTCAGTCAGAATGGCAGCTATGAAGAATACAAACAATAATAAGTGTTGGTGAGGATGTGGGGAAAAAGGCACACTCCAACTTTGCTAGTGAGACAGAAAATTGATGCAACCAATATGGAAAGCAGTATGGAGATTCCTTGAAAAACAGGGAATGGAATCACCATTTTACCCAGCTATCCCACTCCTTGGTTTATACCCAAAGGGCTTAAAAACAGCATACTATAGTGGCACAGTCACATCAATGTTTATAGAAGCACAATTCACAATATCTAAATTGTGGAACCAACCTAGATGCCCTTTAGTAGGTGAATGGAAGAAACTGTGATATATATATATATATACACACACACACAATGGAACTTTACTCAACATTAAAAGAGAATAAAATCATGGCATTTTTAGGTAAATGGATGGAGTTAGAGAACATTATTCTAAGTGAAGTAAACCAATCCTGATCCATAATGGGGTGGGGGATCATGGGAAAAATGGAGGAACTTTAGATAGGGCAAAGAGGAGAGAGGGGAAGGTAGGGAACAGAGGGGTAGGAAAGACGGTAGAATGAGATGGACATCATTACCCTAAGTACACATATGAAGACACGAATGGTGTGACTCTACTTTTTCTACAACCGAAGACATAAAAAATTGTGCTCTATATGTGTACTATGAATTGAAATAAATTCTACTGTCATATATAACAAATTAGAATGAACAAATTAATTAAAAAATGGCTGAGAGTTTTCCAGAATTAATGACAGAACTCTAACCAAAATTAAAGAGAAATTCTTGAAAGAAGCCAGAGAAGAACAGGATTAAGAATTTTATCAGGTTATTTGACAGAAACCATGAAAGCAGGAAACTATAGTCAAATGTTAAAAGTGATGACAGTAGAAGTCTTCCAACCTAGAATTTTGTATTCATTGAAATTATCCTTCAAAGTGAAGAGACTTGTCCAGATAAACAAAAACTAATGGAATTTGGTGCCAGTAGTCCTGCCTTGAAAGAAATGCTAAATTAAGTTCTTAGAGAAGAAAAATGACATAAATCAGAAACCAGAATCTGTATCAAGGGAGAGAGAACATCAGAGGATGGATAAGTAAAGGTTAAAAGGAAAATATGCAAACATACAGATATACTTAATGATACTGAATTACTTAAGAATGGTTAAAATAGTAAATTTTGTTATTTTACCACAATTTTCTGCACTATGTCAAATTAGAAAGAAAATTAATAAATCTTTTTAAAACTTTAAAAAAAGTCTTATCTTATTTAAACTAATGAATAGCTCAAATAATGAAAGCAAACTCTACTGGATATTATAACATGGATAAGTGAAATGAATGGCAGCACTGTTGTAAGGTAGGGGCTGGAGAGGTTGAAACACTGTTAGAAAGTTTCTGTACTATCTGTGTAGTACATTAAAGCAAACCTAGATTTTCTAGGGAAAGTATTAAAGAAAATAAAAAAGAAATATAACTATATGCTAAGAGGAGGGAAAAAGAGAACCACACGCAATGCTCAATTGAAGTCCAAGAAGGCAGAAAATGGAACAGAGTTACCTTGTTAATACTTAATGAAAAGAAGGTTGGAGTAGCTATAATGACTTCTACTGAACCAATTTTGGAGCAAGGAAAATTATCTGTGATTCAGAGGGGAAATATTAAATAATGATAAAGGACTCATTCTCCAAGGAAACAATGTTTCTTAACATGTATGCCCCTAACAACACAGTGTCAAAATACATGAGGCAAACATTCACATAACTATGAGTAGAGATGGTTGAACCTGCTATTACATTTGGAAACTTCAATACCCCTTGATTAATGATTGACAGACCCAGTAGATAGAAAATCATTAGAACACAGCAGCATCTTTGGAATATTATAGATTCCAGGATCTCAGAGATTGAATTAGCTATATGAAGACAAAAGAGCAGTTCCTAGGCAGTAATATCACTCCACCTCTTTTGGAACAATCATCTGTTTCAGTAGGAATTAGGTGATCAGGGAGGCTACTTATAGAAGCAGGATTTATAATGTTCCATGTGTAATTATCTCCTGTGTTGGATACTGAGAACATGGCTCTGATAATGTAAGCATATATATTACTTTTTCTTAGTTTACCCCATCCATTAAGTAGACTGAATAGGAGGAAAATGAATTTGAATATTCCCCTCTTTTTTTGTACCTTTGCTCCTGTCTTGTTTATCATTAACATGGGTATACTAGAAACAGGCTAAATATACGTAAAAAACAGAAACAGCAATTTAAGAAAACTTGAGTAACGTATATAAACACTGGATTTACAATCAATAAGTTAGTCTATGCCAAATGCAATATACTACTAGACCCTTTATTTCATTTGGGAATTATTATTATTATTATTGTTATAACATATGTTTGCTCTAAATGATTACCACACAAGAATTGGCAAATCAGCAAGGCCTAAACACTTAATCAATGACTCTAATCTCATTCCTAGACAATCATTGTTATATGATGATTATTGGCCTGTAGTCTTATAGGAATAATCTGTTAGTAATTCTAATAGACACAATAAAATATATTATTTTAGTTAACTATTTAAGTTGTATGTCTGAAAAGACTATTGTGAAAAGCTTTTGTGGAAACAAAATTGACTGCTTGAACTCAAAAGCAAAAAGTAGGTATGGATTATTCACATTTGAGTCATTTGAAATTCAATCACATGGTCTGAATTCTTCAACTTAAAATTTCAAAAAATTGGAAAAGTGGTGTAATTACATATGATCATAAGCTACTATGTAAACCCACATACACACACACAATGCATAAAGAGTCCTGTCATTGACATTATACTTTTTAAATAGTGATAAACATAATGAGTGAAACTTTGGAATCATGGGTTTGTTATTTTAAAAAAAAGATAGACAAATTGTTCTTAGGCTGTTTAACAAAATATGATGATAGAGCCAGTGACCAATTGGTTGACACTGAGGATTGAGATCATATCCTCTCTATATTTTTCTAACCCGTTTCTCCACAATTTGCATAGTATTTTTCTGTCTAGTATTCTATACAGCATTGTCTCTCAATGCTAGGTATTTTCACTATCTGACCATCATAAATATTTGCTACTGGAGAAACAGTTGATTATTTGTGAATTGCCTTACCTACAATATTTATGAGTGTAGTATTATGCAGAGAAGGATTTCAGGCAGAATGACTGAAATATTTCAGCTGTTACCATAATCAATTCTAATTGCTAATATCAGGGAAATCACCAGGGACCTTGAACTTTGCTCACTAAAGAGAGTTAATTAACTGGTTTGGCTATACGATAAATCTGTTCACTTACATAAGGTTTGTAGGTGACAGTTGAGTTTGTCTCTTCTTTAACTTCTTACCCTAAAAATACTTTATATTTTGCTTAGAAATTCATAAAGCAGATAGTATGACTTGGGAATTTTGTAAAGCAGAAAACAACAAAATAAAACAAAACATAGACACTTTAAATTTCAGAATTCACACCTATATCTAGAAGCAGATTTCCCAGCACGTGCATTTGAGTTTTGCACTGGGTTCTCCTAGATCACAGGGCACCATTCAATTGTCCAGACTCCAGATTGGATGCTAGTTTCTGCAGGATCTTGGAGGGAGCCTAAGCAAACTTCAGTGGTACCAGGAAGTGAACAGACACACAGCTGGTGAGAGGTTTTCTAGATTGAAAGGTGTGCTGGGCAGTATTACTTAAAGGAGTAAACCCGATTTACATTGTGAATTGTGGGGTCTCTCTTGTAATGAGGAAATGAAGAACATGGACTACTAATAGCATAGGAATTTTTGTCAAAAGGATAGTGATTAAAGAACAAATATTCGGATGGTAGATGAGAAAAGAAGACATACAGCCTAGTAAAAATACAAGTCAGTTATATGAAATCTTATGAATAGGAAAATAAGTGATTCTTTATGTGTTTTTCTGTAAAATATCATTTAATAGAGTTTTTCAAATGCTTCACTGAAAGATCAAAATATGATCTTAGTTTTTGATGATCCAAGGCTTTACCTTGAAACTCAAAACATACTTTCTAAATTCTATTTTAAGTTCCCACATTTTATTTAGTACTTTGATTGCTAAATGTTTGCTATTTACATAATGTTATCTTGGTTAACTGCCAAATTGTGATTGATAAAATTATGGATAATTTTTTCATGACAGATCATAGGATTATCCAGATGTGACATCCATGAAGCTGGAAACAATAAGTTAAAAATATCAAATTGGAATTTTTTTACATTTATTTATTTAATGGTAGCTTCTCCTGTGTTTATCATACTGGGTTTTGAAATGGGAGAGACCTTTAAATAAATATACAATTTACTGAGTGATTTGGAACAAATTACTTCTGTTCTCTTAGCCTCAGGGTTTTTTTTTTCATGAATGCAACAAAGATTTAGTATTCTCTACTTGATTGATGGTGTGAATTAAAAATGAGATAAGGCAAGTAGTACTAGGAACATGGTACGGACACTCAGTGTGAGTTGGGCACAAAACTGACTAATAATTTTGAAACATCCCTGTGGGAAAACAAACAAATGATACATATGTATGTATGTGTGTGTGTGTGTGTGTGTGTGTGTATAGATATACACACACATATATATATAGTATTGAAATTGTAATAAAATCTTTGTATTCTTTTTAATTTTTTAAAAAATATATCCAGTATACAAAAATATGTAAACTTCAAAAGGTAAATTTAAAAAAAAAAGCAAAGAACCCATGCCCACAAGTTGCCTTAAAAAATAAACATTATCAATGTCAGAGAAACCTGCGGCACTTACCTAACTGAATATTCTGTCTTCAAACTCAAGGGCCAGTGCAACCCCAAATATTGGGCTATTATTCATTCTTTTAAGTTTCATACCAATCTTACTGTCCATTTATAAACTGTCTAAAAATGAAAGTTTAATTTTGCCTGTGTTTGAACTTAAAGATATGAAATCACATTTTTTCTCTGATTTATTTGTCGTAACCAATACAACAATACTACTTTTTAGAGATCCCATCACATAAATAAATATTGTTTCAGATCAACCACTGATTTTTATGCCCAAATCATAATTTTTATTCTATAGAGGGTTACATAGTAAGTATTTTAGGCTTTCTGGGTGTTTTAGGCTTTCTTTTAGTTTTTGTCACAATTATTTTACTCTGTGTTATTATCCAGGAAAGAAGACCTAGATAATACTTAAATGGAAAAACACAGACTTTTTTCAATATATTTTTATTTACAAATAACAGATGGTGGGCTTGATTTGAATTGAATCTTGTGTTGACCCCAGTTCTAGATCACTCATTCTTCATTGGTCTATAGATTTCTTTTTTATGTCTATACCACAGTTTACTTATCTTTCTCATTGTTTCTAATGTCATGGAATGCTATGTTTATATTTCACTGTAAATAGATTGCACTTTAATTTTTAAAAGAATAAATGCATTAGAACAGATAGTAAGAAATAGAATATTTGAATTACAAAGAACCATTTAAAGAGGAAATTATAATGTGTTATGGAATAATTTTAGAGAGATCCAAAGATGTTGAGAAGTATTCAAATACTTGGGTAGGAATACCAAATTTAATCAAAAGTGCATTCTCATTTTTTTTGGTGAAAGTTGATACACATATTTTAATTTTTATGAACTAGCAAAAGTTAAAAAGAGTGCTTGTGAAGAACTGGTGGAACCGATATGTCGTACCAGACATCTAACTAAGATGAAATAAGCAACCAGAGGTCCCATTTGTCTTTTTCAAGTGGTTTTTGATGATTAAAAACTTAAAAATCTTGTCAAGATTTAATTTACTGATATTTATTTAACATTACTATTCCTTTATGTGTTTTGATTTTTGCCTTGCTTTCCTAACATCTGGGCTGTAAAATATTATGTTTTCTTCTAGTACCTTTATACATTTATCTCTTGAATATAAGTCTGTTGTTCATTTAAATAGATTTTCATATGTGATGTTTAACAGAAATCAAGTTTCACTTTTCATTTTAGCAAGAAATTGTTGAGAATGCACTCCTCACATTAGAAAAAAAAGTCAAAAATGTTGATTATTTCTGTGTTCACTCTATTGATTTTTAATGTATTCATATACAATAGAACACTGCCTTGATTGCATTTGTATTGTGTTTCCTTCTTAAAAACTTGTGAAATAATTTATTTCTATGAGAAATGCAAATTCTTTTACTCATTGATTTAGTACCCCATGTATTAATTCTAATTATTTTCTTCTCAAATCTTTTCTCTTTATATGTAGGCAGTTTTATTGTATGGATGTAATAAGAATTTTGTTTAGTTGTTTTTCAAACTATACACGCTATCCACATGTATAGTTTAGAAGGTAACAGTTCTAGTAATATGAATAGATTCCATGGCATTGGGCTGCTCTTGATTTTGATTATGAAGATGTAGCTTTCAATCCTTCACCATAAGTATGGATATTTGCTAGAGATATCTTTTAACAGAATAAAGATACCTCTAGTTCCTATTTAGAGTTCACATCCATGAATGCTGAGGATGTCAGTAAAAGTAGTGAAATATTTAATGCCCAAAATTCCCTCCTCCACAAAAGCAATGAGAAAATTGGCAAAATTGACAAAATCAACTTTTTCAGAACTTTGGAAATTAATCGAAGTCTTGCAACCACCTGTTGTTTATTCAAGATAAATTGCTGAACATTGGTTTAAAAAAAGAGAAAATTCACAGAATTTATACTTATTCTAGTCCCATCTTTTAATCTTTAGGTCAGTGGTAACCTTAAAGATTTACAGTCCACATCCAAATTGAAACCTAGAATGTGACAGTCCTAGGACAGAAGCACACAGGGATAGAAACCTTTCAAGTCTTCATTCACAAATAATTATCATTTTACCTGTCTGGTAATTCCCTTAAAGACCTCTCCAGCAAAGCTGTCTGTATTTCACCTCACTCAAAGCTTTTTCTCAAGGGCTATATTTAGGAGACAATTACAGGCAAATCTTCAGCTTCATGACTTCTTGGATAACGGATAACAACTGGACCAAAATATACTAACCAAAAAGCTTGGATAGAAAAGTAGCGAAATTATACACACACCCCCACACCACACACACGTATGTTTATATGTTCATAAAAAAGCTCCAATGTATTTTTGAGTATATAGGAGACTCCACACATATGTAGGGTGTATGTTTAAGCCAGGAACATCCACTGAAAGGACAAGAGAAATTCCCTTGCTCTCTTCTCCATGGACTTTCTAAGCAAGCAGGTGAAGATTGTAAAGAATTGTCCACTCCTGGCTCAGTGTATTTTGAAAATGAAAAGTAAAATAACTATGAAATGAAAAATGCATATGGAAGTTCAGATGTAGATATGAATAGCAGGCAAATGAAAGAAACTGCAAATTTTAATTTAGGTCTATAAAAATATGGAAAATGAAATTAAAAACCTATAGAAATATAATCATTCCAAATGAAATGGAATGCTTAAGTATAAAACTAGCAAAACATATGCATGGTCTGTATGCTTAAATATACAAATCTTTTCCGTTCACTTGCATGTTTGTATTTGAATGAGTTTCTTACAGATAGCATATTGTTGAATACTTCCTTTACAAATCTACTTTGCCAATCTACATCATTTAATTGTTGTATGTAGACCATTACTTTCAAGGTTAATTATTGATATAATAGGGCTTAAATATGCCTGAGAATTATTGGCTTTCTGTTTCCTTTGCTTGATATATTTATTTATTCTGATTTGTTATATAGTACAGCAGAATGCATTTCGATTCATAGTACACATATAGAGCAAAATTTTTCATGTCTGGTTGTACACAAAACAGTCACACATCATTCATGTCTTCATACATGTAATTAGGGTAATAATGTCCATCTCATTCTATCATCTTTCCTACCTTCTGCTCCCTCCTTTCCCCTCCCTCCACTTTGCCCTCCCATGCTCCCCCCTACCCCATCCCCATTAAAATTAAGCTCCTATCTCTCAACATGCACAAAACTCAACTCAAAGTGGATCAATGACCTAGGAATTAAACCAGAGACCCTGTGCCAAATAGGAGAAAAAGTAGGTCCAATTATCCATCATGTTGGTTTAGGCTTTCTTAGTAAGGCTTCCATAATGCAACAAATAAAATCAAGAATCAATAAATGGACTGGATTCAAACTGAAAAGCTTTTTCTCAGCAAATGAATCAATCAGTGGTGCTAGGAGCCACAAGCAAATATACGATGTATGGCACCTTTGGTTGTAAAGTGACGCCAGCTAGCCACTGAGATGATTATGTTAAGATTTACATTCATATGGAAATTGGACTCCCACTGTTCACCTTGGCCTGCTACCGGACTCATGTTACGGACTCATGTTACCAGACTCTTGGAGAGTTCCCATTGGTTGGGGAAGGATAGTAGGAGGAAATTCCGGGGGAGGTCCGGGGGACCCCGGGTTCCAGGAGACGCGCGGTTCCGGTGGTCGCCCGCGTGGGAGGACCGGGTTTGGCTTGCCGGCGGCAGTTTTTTTCGAAATAAAGTTTTGTTCCTGCTTGAGTGGCTCGTGATTCTGTGCCCAGCCAAGACTGCGGCACAGTGGGGCGAACAGAGAGCCCACATCTTGGGAGCAAGTTTTTACCCCTCACACATCTGATAGAGCACTAATCTCTAAGGTATATAAAGAACTCAAAAATGTTAACATCAAAAAAAAAAAAAAAATAACCCAATCAATAAATGGGCCAAGGACCTGAACAGACACTTCTCAGAAGATGATATACAATCAACAAATAAATGAAAAAATATTCAGCATCTCTAGCAATTAGAGAAATGCAAATCAAAACCACTCTATGATTTCATCTCACTCAAGTCACAATGGCAGCTAACAAGAATACAAACAACAATAGTGTTGATGAGGATGTGGGGAAAAAGGCACATTCATACTTTGCTGATGGGACTGAAAATGGGTGCAGCCAATATGGAAAGCAGTATGGAGATTCCTTGGAAAATTTGGATGGAACCACCATTTGACCCAACTATCCTTCTCCTTAGTTTATACTCAAAGGACTTAAAAACAGCATACTAAAGGGACACAGCCACATCAATGTTTACAGCAGCACAATTCACAATAGCTAAATTGTGGGACCGTCCTTTGCTTGTTTTTCCTTCCTATTTCTTATTTCCTGCTTCATGTGGCTTGTTGATCATTTTTAGAATAAAATTTTGATTTGATTGTGATTTGGGACATATTGTCTTAAATAGTTTTATTAGTGGTTGCTATAAGTAGTATAATTCATGCATAGAACTTATTTTAATCAACTAAAATCAATATTCTGCCACTTCATGCAAAGTATGGAAAACTTACTTTATTTTAATTCCCTTATCCTTACTAATTTAAAAATATAGTTGTCTCAGCTATTTACTCTACATTGGATATAATGTTAAATGGTATTATGATTTTTGCTTCAATCACCAAATATGATTTAAGAAATTCGTGAGAAGAAAACTGTAATATACCCCTCCTATTTTTTTTCCTCAGTGTTGGGATTGAACCCAGTTCTGAGTATGCCAGGCAAACATTATTCCACTGAGTTGCACTCCCAGCCTTAGATTTCCCCCATTTTTAGTCATTCCCCTCTCCTCCTTTTTACAGTTCAGTACTTCTGTTATTCTTTTCTTAGAGAATTTCTTTTCACCTGGTTTAATGATAGGTTTATTAATAACTAATTTTCTTAGCTTTTCTTTGTTAAAGGATGTACCTTAATTTTCCCTTTCATTCTTTTTTTTTTTCTTGGGATGATTTTATTTTATTTATTTTTTTTAATTATTTTATTGTTGGTTGTTCATAACATTACATAGTTCTTAACATACCATATTTCACAGATTGATTCAAGTGGGTTATGAACTCCCATTTTTACCCCGTATACAGATTGCTGTGTCACATCAGTTACATTTCCATTGATTTACAAATTGCCTTTCTAGTGACTGATGTATTCTGCTGTCTATCCCATTCTCCACTGTCCCCTCACCCCTCCCCTCCCCTCCCCTCCCCTACTCTCTCTCCATCCCCTCTACTATAAATCGTTTCTTCCACTTATATAATTTTCCTCCTTTACTCCTCCTTTCCTCTTATATGTAATTGTGAACAGACACTTCTCAGAGGAGGACATACAATCAATCAACAAGTACATGAAAAAATGCTCAACATCGCTAGCAGTCACAGAAATGCAAATCAAAACCACCCTAAGATACCATCTCACTCCAGTAAGATTGGCAGCCATTAAAAAATCCAACAACAACAAGTGCTGGCGAGGATGTGGGGAAATGGGTACACTTGTTCATTGTTGGTGGGACTGCAAAATGGTGCAGCCAATTTGGAAAGCAGTATGGAGATTTCTTGGAAAGTTGGGAATGGAACCACCATTTGACCCAGCTATTCCCCTCCTCGGTCTATTCCCTAAAGACCTAACAAGAGCATGCTACAGGGACACTGCTATATCGATGTTCATAGCAGCACAATTCACGATAGCAAGACTGTGGAACCAACCTAGAAGCCCTTCAATAGATGAATGGATTAAAAAATGTGGCATTTATACACAATGGAGTATTACTCTGCAATAAGAAATGACAAAATCATAGAATTTGGAGGGAAATGGATGGCATTAGAGCAGATTATGCTAAGTGAAGCTAGCCAATCCTTAAAAAACAAATGTCAAATGTCTTCTTTGATATAAGGGGAGTAACCAAGGACAGGGTAGAGACGAAGAGCTTGAGGAAGATTAACATTAAACAGGGATGATAGGCGGGAGGGAAAGTGAGAGTTAAGGGAAATTGCATGGAACTGGAAGGTGAGCCTCAGGGTTATACACAATTCCCTTTCATTCTTGAAGGATAATTTCACCAGGTAGAGGTTTTGTATTTGAAGGTGTTTTTTTTTTTTTTTTTTTTTCAACACTTGAAATACACTGTGCCCTTCTGTGGAAACTTTGTTTCAGATGAAACAACCTACTATCATTCAAATTGGTGTTCTTTTATAGGTAATATCTTGTTTGTTTCTAGATTATTTCAATATTTTTACTGTCTTTACTCTTCAAAAATTTGCATATGATGTGTTCTGACACAGAGGCTGTGTATTTATGCTGTTTGGATTTATTTAACAACTCTTTTAATTTACAAGTTTATAACTTTCTCCAAATTTGGAAAATTTTCAGCTGTGATTTATTCATTTTTTTTTTATTTTAACAAAATGTTAGAAAAAATAAGATTAAATAAATAAAAAATAAAGGCAGGAATATTAAATGTTAATTCAATGTCCTACTTAGGCTTGGGATAGCAAAGGATGATTATTGATATATTTTCTGGAGGAATTGTCTTCTGATATAGGGTTTTTATTTACAGGGGTAGAAATTTTATAACATTGTCTACTTAATTTATTTTATCTCCGTGTCATATTAATTGACTTTTCTTTACATTTTCCACACTCCTATTATGAAAATATTGTACATGTTCTCAATTTCATTCAATTTCCCAAATGCAAATTTCAATTTTGTGAATTCTGTAATTGGCATTTTTGTTTATGTTTTCCTTATTTCTGTGTAAAAATTTTTCTTTTCTTTGGAATTGTTGTATCTTAACAGGGATGTTTACCACACTAATATCTAGCCTTCTCACTTTTCTAGTATAAGCTCTCATGTTTATATTAGAAAAGATTTATTTTTTTTCTGTAAAGTTATAAAATTGCTACTTTTTATAACATTGATTACATAATATGTTTGTTATAATTTAGTTCTAATTTTATTTTTGTTTTTCTATGGATTTTTTTCATGTTCCAGAAATTACTAAATAAGTGAGTGTTTAGATTTTTAAATTTTTTTAAAAAATAGATCTGTTATATAGGTTTAAGTCAGATAATTAATTGCATGATAATAAATATTTAGAATTAGCTGATTTCTCAATACTTGGCCAAGTTTTGTAGTGTTTACCATCTGCTTAAGAAGAATGTATTTTCTATTATTGTTTGGCATAGATTTTTACATAAATGCAATTAAGCCAAACTCGCTGTGTTATTTATATTTTCTACATTCTTTAAAAGTCTGCTGCTCCAATGACCAAGAGGGCTATGTCCATGTACCTATGAGGCTTAATTTGTCAATTCATCCATATGTTTTTTTTCAGGTTTTTGCTTCATAGTTTTCAAAGCTATGTGGATATGCACATGACTATCTTCCTGGGTGCTATGATTATCTTCATGGGCATATAACCTATAGTCATGCAGATCCCATGCTTAGAAAGGGCCATACTTAGTTTAATGCTCTGTGTTAGTCTCCTTGAAATTCTTATAAAAATTTGAATAATGTACTCCACATTTTTGTTATATATTAGGCCCTTAAAATTATGTTTCTACCTCTGTATGCATGTTCATAATGATTTGGTTCTGTTAAAATTTTTTTGCATTTATTTCAAAATAGAGAATATGTGTGTGTGTGTGTGTGTGTGTGTACATTTAAAATAGTTATGTCTTCATGGAGAATTGAATTTTTAATAATTAATTAATAATAGTCTTTAGATCATTTTATTTGTGTATGTTTTCTATCTCTTTTATATACATTTTTAGTCTTGGTCCTTAAAAGTCTTTTATACATAACATAAGGCTACATTTTACTTTAATTTTAAGTGAACCTGTAAATTCAGTCAAACTGATGAGTTTAGCTATGCTGTATGACTGTGCTTAGTAGCATCTCTCTCTCTCTCTCTCTCTCTCTCTCTCTCTCTCTCTCTCTCTCTCACACACACATAAACTTCCTTTCTTTTTGAAATATCTGCTTACCTCCTAGAAATATCACACTGACCTCCTAGAAAATGCTCTGGTGTCCTGAAAACATAAACTTTACATTGAATGATTACCTAGTGCTTTATCCATAGTAGATGTTTAATAAATGTTTCTTGAAAGATGGAAAAAAAACATTTTATTGATATCTTCTTGAACTCGATAGAAAGCCATCATCAAATAAGGACCACTTCAGTGCATCATCCATTCTGGGGCCAACTTAACTAAACTACATGGTGTTTTCATAAGATAAACCAGAGTTGGGGCTGCAAAGATATTTTGAGGTGACATTTAAAATATGAAGCATTATTTATATATTCAACTTAATACAGCATTTTTAAAGTATAGACAATTTCAAAGAAGAGACATGACTTTTTATTTCCTGCCAGACAGTTTTTATTGATTAACACATTAATAAAAGTAAGAACTTAAAATATTGAACCATTGTATGTAAGTAAAAATGACAAGGGATGCCTTCTCTGCTCCGCCTTTTCTTTTAATCCTGTTTGTCGTCCTCTCCATGTTAAGGCAACATTGCAATAAATCACCCTTTCAATCTTAAAGCAGGATATGGAACCTTCATTCACCAGCCAATGGTCTGGATCCACCAGCTGCCAGGCCAAGGGTAGGCTGCAAGTCTTTTATAGTCTAAAACCATATTAATCATAAGTGGCTGTTGCTATGATTCAAAACCATAAACAAATGTCATGAGATCTAAAATCCTAAGCAGAAGGGGTAGTGGGTCAAAATGTCTCTAGTTGAGTACAAGTTAAAGAATGGTCACTAACATCTAGACAATCAATCTCTGACAGGGTCCATTGTCCAAGAAAAATGGGAACCAAAGAGAGAACAATTATTACATTGTATAAATGGCCATTTTGTGTTTCCAAACATGCATTGCTAAACAACTCTTGATGGGTACAAAGGCAGGGCTTTCCCATGGGATAGCAATTTTTACATGATGAGGAGCCTCAGGGTAACATGGAGTCTGTTTGGTCATTGCCCATATTGCCTGGTCCATAACAACTAAAGGTAACCCCCATTGGGAATTTCCTGTTTAGAAAGCAAATTTGCATGCCTACTTATATGGATCTATTCGTATATTCTTTTATGCTTTTCCCCCAAGAGAATTGTATTCTATTTTCTTGTCTTTTGTTTTCCATACAAAATTAGTACCTTAGATATTTTCCATATCAGTATAACTCTACCTCATTATTTTTATGGATTCATAGTATCTCATTTCATGTATGTAACACAGTATAATTGATTTTTTAAAATCCTTTACTGATTGATTCTGTATGAAGCCATTTTTAAATGTTATTACAAAATTTGCTGTAGTAAATATCTTCAGGCAGATGTCCTGCCTGAAATACTTTTACCTGCATGTCCTTGGAATAAATTCCTTAAAATATGTTATGTAGATCAAAGTACACATGGATTTTTAAAAAATTTATTGTCAGAGCCAAACACTACAATATTTGATTTTAGATATAAGCTGAACAGTAGGCAATTTGTACAGCACTACAAATTTTTCTCACAAGTTCTTCGATAATTTTCTGTAGTTGTTATTCTGTCCAAATGGACAGGCATGCTATTTGTTTTTTCCCAACATACCTCATCAGTGTTATAAAACACTTTACTATGCTTGCAAAATGCATTTGTTTTCCTTGTGTAGTTTCATATCGCCTCTAGTTTATTGATAATTTGCTGCTTTGGTGATCTTCATTTACCTCTCCATCAGAACCTTGAGCCAAAAGTGTACAGAACCAGATGTTTCGTGCCCATATGCTGTTGTTCTGTGTCAGAAATGACTTATAATGCAGAGGACAAATTACTTCAGTAAAGAAAGGCAATATAAACAGATAAGGGACATAATGCTGTCTATGGACCTGTTAACTAACTACATATTGAATTTCTCAATCCCTTAAAACATCACAGTGGAATTTTATTTCACTTTATTTTATATTTTCATACAAAGTATATTAGATTTAGATAGATTTTTCCATTCTAATTAGGTATTATTCATCTATTTTATAATGCCCCTGCATATTCCACAATGTTTTGCAGAACTTTTTCTTGCTCATGCTTTTCCAATAAATTAGTGATTTAAAAGTAACTATTTGGAGTTCATCTAATCCTACCCCCACAAAAATACATTATGAATCAGTATCCTTAAATCAGAGAAAACATTTGGCATTTGTTTTTTGGGGGTTGGCTAACTTCACTTAGAGGAGAGGGATGGGAAGGGAGGGGGAGTTGGGGTAGGAAAAACAGTGGAATGAGATGGACATCATTACCCTAAGTACATGTATGAAGACATGAATAGCGTGACTTTACTTTGTGTACAACCAGAGAAATGAAAAATTTGTGCTCTGTATGTGTCATATGAATTGTAATGGATCTGCTGTCATATATATCAAATTAAAATAAAAAATGTAAAAAAGAAAAGAAGCTCAAAAAATTAATATAATAGTTTTCAATAAGACTTTATTATATGTGACTTATTATTTGCAAAAACTCAGAGTATTCTAATGTTTAAGGGTTTCTTGTCATCCTCCTCCTCCTCCTCCTTCTTTTTTGACTAAAATAGATGGGGATGATTTTTGAATTTTGGCACACAACTTTGATTAGTCTTAATAATGTATGTTGATTGTAATAGAAAACACACCAAACAAGTTAAGCATATATTTTTACTATACTTCTATATATTTTATGTACTTTTGTATACAAAAAAACAAAAAAAAAATACCCTACTTTCAGAACAGCCAGAGTTGTTACCTTATTTCATGAACTTTTCTTTCTTTCTTTCATCATATGTCTCATAATTCTGGTAATGCAAATATTATCTGTTCATAAAGAATGCTCCATGTTGTCTCTCTCAAAAGTATCAAGATGATTTTTATGTTTAACTTACTTGGAAAGGATGAAAGAGGAGAAGTTTTAGAATTTCTATTTCTAGCCCCCCTAATAACAAGAAAATTAAAAATCATATATCCTGGCAATCCACATTTTAGTTTCCTACTGTTGTATAGCAATTGTAACCATTCAAATGACTTAGAACAAACCACCACTTTCTTAACTTTTCACTTATATGGATTGACTGAACTCAGTTGGATGGTTCTTCTGCTTTAGATAGTCTGGGGGATCAACTGAGTTAAAAGGTCAAAAATGTCTCCTCTTAGGGTTTGCTGCTGGTACTGAATATTTAGCTGGATCTGTCAATAGAAACACTTAGGTTTTCCTCCTCATGACATTTCACCATGACTGAGGCATCTTGCAATTTCCAGACAGGTTTGCAAATTGTAAAAAATAGAAACTTCAAGTCCTATTAAGGCCTATTCTTGAAAGTTATAAGACCTTACTTTAACTTCATTCTACTTTTCAAAGCAAGTTTTGAGTCCAGCCTAGTATCAAGAGCAAAAGCAACAGACTGTGTCACTTAAGTCAGGAGTACTACATCAGAAGTATCATTTCTCACCATATGGGAACAAATTGATGGGAGCTATCCATAGAGGTTAGGTACCACAGCCTACATTTATTGAGCTCTTATGTAAGGAAGAAGGAGAGGGTGGGAAGAAAAAATTGACAAGTAATAAATTGGAAAATCCTTATGGTTATAGAACTTTGTGACCTTTCTGAAGTAACAAAATCATCTAAAAATAAATATAAATAATTCTGTTTGGAGGAAAATAGTTCTCTAGTGATGTTTTCCCACTAAAGACTTTCCTTTTGAAAGACTAAAGAATTAGTGTTTTGCTCTGAACCAACTCAATATTTAAAAACATTTCTGAGAAAAAGATATGTTTTGAGATTGTACTTGTTAAAAATATATGACTTCATGATTTCGGGTTTTAAACTTATGTAAATATTTCTTCTTTGTTTTATTATATAAAATTAAGATAATTTGGAAATTAGATTCCATATTTCTAATTTATTAATTTAAGTCTATAAGGAAACCAAAAATCTAAGTTAATCAAAATGAATATTTTGTTAAGAAATTATAGTAAATATCAACAAAAATAAATTATTTACTAGTGAGTATTTTAGTACAGAAGAGATGATACAACTATAGAAGGTATTTGACATTGTTTTAACCTTAATTTCACTTGAAATGCATAACAAGCATTGGCTCAATAGTATTCTGCGAAAGTGGACAAGACTTGCCTTATAAATCCAGAAAAAAAATAGTATACTGAACTAATATGAGCAAATATGTGGAAATAAAAATTTCAAAGTGCAAATTAATAAAATAGATTTTAAAAGGACAAAAGTTAAAGAAAATAAAAGCTAGTTCTTTAAGATTAATAAAGTTGACAAGTCTCTATTTCGACTTATTGGGAAGAAAAGAGATAAGAGAAAAATTATCACTATGGTAATAAGAAAGGTGACATCATTACAGATAATACAGATAATAAAGTTATACTAAAAGATTGTGTTTTCTGATTTGACAAGGAAGGAGCTTGGAAATTGTCATTCTATCTAAACTACAAACAAGAAGCTGAACAAACTGAAAAATCAATAGTTCTACTTAGATCTGTCAGAAAAGTGAAATTACAGGGGAAATCACTGCTTCCAAAATAGGTGAGACAGACAGGTGGATATAGAGAAGAGCAATTTACTAGAGCAGAAACTCATAAGCAAAAAAAAAAAAAAAAAGAAAGAAAAGAAAGAAAGAAACCAGGGCTGAGGTAGGAAAACCCAAGCTGAAAAATTGCTGGGGCCTCACTATGGAGAACTATGTGAGTTAAAAATTCTAGGGGACACTGTCGTAGGTAGGCGCACACACTTTTTGAGTTCTGCCTTTAGGAACTTCATCATGTCTTTATAGTGAATATTGGAAAAAAAAATCTTCTCATGTTTCTGATAGGGGCAGGGGAAAAAACATTTTGAAATAAACCAGATTGTTCTATTCTTACGGCCCGTCTTAGGGAAAACGCCTTTATAGTTGTTGGGATTGTAACTTGCTGGGGTTTTGAAAGAGCATAACTGGAGGAACAGAAATATACAACTCTCACCTCTTCCTGGCAAACCATATTACCTAATGTGTACATGGGAGAATACTGAGAAGTTCCACTGAACTTCACAATCTAGGGACACAGGCTCACCAAAAGACTGAGATCTAAACATGGGGCTACAAAGTGTTTCTCTTCTCTCCACCTCTTACCACTGCATTACTAGAGCAATGGTAATTTAGATAGAATGACAGTTTCCTTTTCCTGGTATATCATTATCGCCTTTCAACAAAAATTTGTAAGACATAATAAAAGGCAAAAATCATAGCTTGAAGGCAAAGAAAAAGCATTAAAATCAGAGACATATATTGGCAAAAATGTTGGAATTCTCAGACTACTATTTTTCCGTAAGGCTATGCTAAATAAACTAAGGGCTTTAATGGAAAATGTAGGGACTATGCAATAACCAACATATAATGTAAGCAGAGAAAATAAAATTCTATGAAACTATAAAAAAAGAAGTGCTAGAGATAAAGAAAAAATGCAAGAGCAGAAATGAAGACTGCTTTTGATGGGCTCCTGGTTAGGCTAGACATGGTGGAGGAAGGAATAACTGAACTGTTAAATATGGCAATAAAAAAATTCAAAACTGAGTAGCAAAAAGAAAAAGACTATACATGCCCCCCCCAAAAAAAAAAACACAAGAAAATTCAAGAATGTGGAGCAATGCCAGATCGTATATGCATATTTAGAATTCAAGAAGGAGAGAGAAACAGGAGCATTATCAAAAGCAATAATGACTGAGAATGTCCTAAAACTAAAATCCCCAAACTCAAGGAACAAATAGAGTAAATTCAAAAATTGAGAGAGAAGAAAAAGAAAGAGAGAGAGAAAGAAAGGAAGGAAGGAAGAGAGGGAGGGAGGAGAAGGAAGGAAGAGAGGGAGGGAGGAGAAGTAAGGAAGGAGGGAAGGAGGGAAGAAAGAAACATTAACTTGAAAGAAGACAGGGTAGTGATGTCTGTCTTATTCCACCATCTTTCATATCCACATGACGCTGCCCTCCACTCTTTACCTTTTGGTCATTCCAAAGTTCCTCCACTCATCTCATGTCCCCGCCTTATGGATTAGCATCTACTTATCAGAGAGAACACTCTGCCTTTGGTTTTTTGGGATTGGTTAACTTTACTTAGCATGATATTCTCCAATCCATCCATTTACCTACAAATGCCATAATTTTATTATCTTTTATTGCTGAATAATATTCTATTATGTATAAATATCATAGTCTCTTTATCCGTTTATCTGTTGAAGGTCATCTAGGTTGATTCCATAGTTTGGTTGTTGTGAATTTTGCTGCTATTAACATCGATGTGGCTGTGTCATTATAGCACACTGTTTTTAAGTTTTTGTGGTTTAGATCAAGAAATGGGATAGCAGGATCAAATGATTTCATCCCAACTTTTTAAGGAATCTCCATACTGCTTTCCAGATTGGCTGCACCAATTTGCATTCCCACCCTCAATGTGTGAGTGTACCTTTTCCCCAGAAATCCTCACCAACACTTATTGTGCTTGTATTTTTGATAACCGCCATTCTGACTGGAGTGAGATGAAATCTTAGAGTATTTTTAATTTGCATTTCTCTAATTACTAGAGATGAGTTCATTAAAACACTAGCCTTCCAGGAAATCTCAGGAAAGCAGCCATGACACCAAAACTTTAGCAATAGGCATGTCTGCAAAAGCCACATCTCTTGGATGAAGCCAAGCTCTGCCACCAGCACAAACAGCACCTGGGCCCACTTGAAACACGGCTATAACCGGCTGAATGTGACGAAACAAATCCTGGGTGGTCCTTGTTGAGTAGAGCTCCCCAAGACTCTTTTCTAAAATATTTCTGCCTGAGAAATTTGAAACTAATTTGCACTTTAAAATTGTTGAGCCTTCAAGTGGGAGCAGCAGCCTTGAAGATTTCTGAGATGCTCTTGAGGCATATTTCCTATGGTCCCCAATGTCTTCATGTAAAACACTTGGATTTTTGTTTGTAGGTTTTAGTGCTGGAGATCCAACCTGAGGCCTTTTGTATGCTAAACAGGTGTTCTACTCCTGCACTATATCCTCAGTTCCTGGTGCTAATCTCCAGCAACCAAATCCTCCTTTATCTGTATCTTTATATGCTTTTTCACTCCTTTGCGGGCCAGGCTGCAAATTTTCCAAAATCTTTCCACTCTATTCCTTTTGTATGTGATTCTCACTGTAAAACAGACTGAAAATGGGCACTAACATGCATACCACAGCCTAAATGCTTTGATGTATTGAAATATCCTCTGCCAAATAAACTAGTCTATCACCTATAAGTTCTGCCTTCCACGAAGTTCAGGGCATGGACACAATGCACATTTGCCATTATGAAACAAGCATGTTCTTTTCCATAATTCCCAATTGAATCCCCATTTCCATCTGAAACCTCATTATCTTTGCCTTTACTCTTCACATGTGTAACAGTATTCTGGGTTTCAGAAACTTCAGCAGAATGTCCTATAATGTTCTGATCACAGTATGCTAGTCTTCTCTAACTTTTCCAGAACTTCTCCTATAAATGAATTCTAAAGTCTTCTTCATATTTTCAGGTATAGTTGTAATAGTGACCCCAGTGCATGGTACCAATTTTATGTATTATTCAGCTTTGCATTACTACAGTGAAATAAGTGTAATTGACTTAGTTCATAGTTTCAGAGTTTCAAAATCCAGGATAAGGCAGCTTAATTTGTTTGATTTCTGACTAAAGCAGATAGTCAATACATTACAGTAGAAGAGAGTGTGAGAATGGTATGGTTTAGATCTAGAATGTTCCTCAAAGCTCATGTGCTCAGGGGTAGAAATTTGGCAGGTGATTAGATCATGAAGAGTCTGACCTCACCAGTTGATTAATCCCTTCGATAGGTGAATCCATTGATTGATGGATGGACTACTGAGACCTGGTAGGTTATCAGGGGTATGCCCTGGAAGAATTTCTCTTTCCCCTGTCCCCTTTCCTGCTCCACGCCTCTATCTCTCTTTCCTTCCCAGCTGCCCTGAGCTGTTCAGTACCATGATATTTCTTCATTGAAGTTGGAGAACCTTAAATGGAGACATCTGAAACCATAAATCAAAATAAATCTTTCCTCCTCTAAATTGTTGTTGTCAGGTATTTTAGTCACAGTGACAAAAAGATGACTAACACAAGGATCAATTGGTCACATATTGAACTAGAGCAGAGGAAGAGAGGACAGGTGTGATCCCAAGTCCTTTTGAGGGCATGTTCCTTGTGGCCTCAGATTCTCTCACCAGGCTCCATATCCTGAAGGTTCCACAACCTCCTAATAGTGCCACCCTAGGGACCAAACCCTTAATGAAGGGACCTTTGTTGAACACTTCCCGTGTTCAAATCTTCACACCTTTGTTCTGAGACCCACCTTTCTATAATGTTCTATCCTCATCCACTTCCTCAAGCACTTGCTCCAGTAATTATTATCCCCCTCCATCTTCATCTGTCAGTACAAGTGCAAACTGCAATTCCTGACATTAAGCAAAGTCTCTGATTCCATATCCCTATCTTGCTCTGAAATATATCTTCATTCATATACAGCAAATTGCCTTATAAGAATTGTTTGTACAGACAATTTCAATTTTCTCATCTACGATTCATCCTTGAATCTTATCTAGTCAGGCTTTTCTCTTCTAAACCCTCACAAAACACTTTTATCAAGGTCAACGATACTTTCATATTGGTAAATACATTGGTCAATGGACTCAATTGCAGGTTTCAAAGCCTACAGGTATTACTTTTATGTGAAAGTTAATGTAAGTAATTTTCTCTGAATGTGGACAAAATAGTATCCATAGGACTTAATGTTTAAAGTCAATATTCTGTTTAATCAATATTGTTGGAGGTATCTAGCTAGAAGTATTAATCTTCCATCTGCTGCTATAATAAAATGCCTGAGACTGAGGAATTTACCAGAAAAGGTTTATTTACCTCACAGTTCTGAAGGTCTAGGAATATGACACTGACATTATTTGGCTTTTGGTGCAGACCTCATACTGTGTCAAATTGGGGTGGAAAAGCATAACTGAAACTAGAACATACAAAAGAATACATGCAAAAGAGAGACAAGAGGATGATGACCTGCTTTATAATAACCAACTCTCATAATATCTAATCCAGTCCCTCAAGACCTAACTCACTCTTGAGAGAATTAATTCAGTCTTTTAAAGAAGATATTAATATATTCATAAGAGCAGTCTCCCTATAATCTAATCACACCCCAATAGACCTCACCACCTCTTAATGCAGACATATTGGGGAGCAATGTTCCAGTACATGGAACTTTGAGATTCAACTAATATCCAACCAATAGCAATATAGCTCATTTATATCACTATTGGATAATGTTTGATTATATGAATATATGCTATTTATTTTTACTTTCTCTTTAAATTTCTACTAAATTTCCTAAATGTTGCTGCTGGTATGTATATGCAATACTTTCTCTAAAAGGTACTTAATTAGTTTGATATGTGAATGTTCATCTTTATAAAGTAATAAGAAGTATTTTACAAAATGATTTCTTATAGTAATTTACAAGAATTCATTTATCCATATATCCTCCAACATCTCATAGCATCAGATTAATCAATTTTCAAAAAATGGACAATGGAAAAATATTACTCAGCCATAAAGAAGAATGAAGAGATGAAGTTATGGACCAGTAATGGATGGAACTGGAAAATATTATGCTAAGTGAAATAAGCCAATCCCAAAACATTAAAGGCCAACATGGTCTGATTTGTGGATGCTAAAACAAAACAAGAGAGATCCGGGAGAGAATAGTAGAAATCCTTTAGACTACACAAAGGGAAAGGAAGGGAAGGCAGTTGGGAGGGGAATAGAACAGACTATAGAATTAACTGGACAAAACTTTCCTAGCCTTGTATTTGAATACACAACTAGGGTAACTCCACATCATGCACAACCACCAGAGTTGGAACCTAAATAGAATAAGTTATACTTTATGCACATATATTCTACTAAAATACATTCTACTGTCATATATAAACAAAAATTTAAAAATAAAATTAAAAAATGAAGTGGCTGGGGTTGTAGCTCAGTGGTAGTGCATTCATCTGGCATGTGTGTGTCACTGGGTTCAATCCTCAGCACCACATAAAATAAATAAATAAATAAAGGTATTGTGTCCATCTATAATTAAAAAACATTTTAAAAAAAAAATTAAAAATGGAAAGGATAAGCTGGGTGTGATGGCACACACCTGTAATCCCAGTGACTTGGGAGGCTGAGGCAGGAGAAAATTGTGAGACTTCAAAGCCAGCCTCAACAAAAGTGAGGTCCTAAGCAACTCAGTGAGACTCTGTCTTTAAATAAAATACAAAATAGGGCTGGGGATGTGGCTCAGTGGGCGAGTGCCCCTGAGTTCAATCCCTGGTATCCAAAGAAAAAAGGAAAGGAAAGTATATAAAATAGTGTAACTTTACAATCTTTGGTTTGTGTTATGGTTTGGATCTGGAAGGTCCTCCAAAGACTCAGGTGTTAAAGCTTGGCTATCAGTGCTACAATTTCCAGAGGTGGAAATCTGGTGAAATTATTAAATCATGAGGGCTCTAGCCTCCTCCATAATTAATCCATTCTAAATTTAAGGATTCTGTGAAGTGAATCATTAGTGACAGGTGGCGGACACTCTATGAGGTGGAACCTATTTGGAGGGAGTACTGTGTGTTATCCCTAGCCCTCTCTCTCTCTACGTTCTTGCCACCATAAGAGGAACATCTCTGTAGTGCCAGGTCCTTCAACTAAGATGTTATGCCTTCCCTCAGGTCCAGAGAAACAGAGCCAGCTGACCAAGAGCTGAAACTGCTGAAACATGAGCTGAAATATATCTTTCTCTTTGAAGTTGTTTTCTCAAGATGACAAACACAATGTTAATTTCTCTAATTTCAAGTGTGATACAGCATCTCTCCATGTCTTTACTAGCCAATTGCTCTTTATTTTCTGTGGCAGGTGTATGCATATCTTGTGCCCGTTTTTCAAGTGAGCCTATGTTTTTTTGGTTCTATAAACTGAAGACTTTCTATATTTTTGACTTAATATTCCATCAAAGATATAAATTGCAAATATATCCATTTGTAAATTGTATTTTATTTCCCTTAAGATGTTATGCTGAGTCGTTCAGGATTTTTGAAGATCAAAAATATAGGCAACAGCTGGGCACAGTGGTGCACACCTGTAGCGTCTTGGGAGTTCAAAGCCAATTTCAGCAACTTCAAGGCACTAAACAACTCAGAAAGTCCCTGTCTCTAAACAAAATACAAAATAGGCCTGAGGAAGTAGCTCATTGTTTGAGTTTTTGAGTGCCCCTGATTCAATCCCTGGTACAAAAAAAAATTCCATATATGTAGATATGGAACATAATCTTTAACATCACTCAATAAGACTGCACAATGATTATCTAGGCAAATATACTTAGCAATAGACACAATTCAAAAGTTATTTGTTTTGAGTAGTTTCATGTTCATGTGTTCATGTTGGTCTTGTATAGATAAAAATCATTTTAACCTGGGTAACATTATAACTATAAAGGTTATAGTTTATTTCCTTGGTGCAGAAAAACAGCTTTATACCCAATTCTTCAATTTTGTCCTAACATGTACTTATTAAGGTACACTTCATATTGGGCAGTTTCAACCAGAAAAGAACTGTTTTTAATGTTTGCAAGCAGTTTCGATCTCTATGAACATGGGCTTACGTTTGCTGCCCATGGTCAGGCAGACAGGGAGAGGTGATTAGGAGAGCATGAAATGCCAGATACTTGAGCTGAAATTTGTTATCCACAGGTGGCAGTCAGAAAGGACCCAATAGGAAGGAAAAGTAATTGCAGATGTAAATGTTCTTTGAGGCTGTGAGTTTGAGAAAGGTCTGTGTCCTCTTCTAAATTATTTCAGACTGGTTATGAGATTCACCCAGGTTAATCTCTTTTAATAAGCTTTTAATTAAATCTTATCTGACATACAGAACTTCACGTCTGAAAAATTATTTTATTTCTTCTGTAAATGGGTTTTATAGATAATTATTTGGTGACTTTGGTTTGAGAGATTATGAATGTATATTGCTTAGAATGAGAGATGATAGAGAATTCCAGTTAGTCATTTTGTCAAAATCTGATTCCACTAGATTTGCTGTTGATTGGATAACTGAGAGCTTTGTTTGCTAGAAAATGATTACTATTGCTTTTGGTCCCTCCATTCTCTCAAGGGGCTATACTCTGTACTCCATACAAACAAACATACTATGAAGGGAGTTCTGGGAACTGGAATTTATTCTAATCAATTGATAGTTTGAAACATAATTATATACCTATAGATAAAATTTGAACATAGATATAAAGATATATAAGCATCCATGTGCATGTATACATGCATACAAATAGAAATGTACACAAATAAATGCTAAGCTTCTTAAATGTTTTTGATTAGTTTTAACATAACACTTCCTTAATTACTTAATAAGTATAAATTTTGAATTGTGTTCATCTTATATTTGCACAAGAAGTCATGATTTTATCATTTGAAAAATTATACTTTGCTGATTTTTGGAACTTCACTGAGACACCCAAGTCAATTCACTTGATGTAACCAAGTAAACTTTCTTTCCAAAGTACATATATATTAAACACATAGAGCATTTTATCACTACCTACAGTGAACCTTAAGCAGTATAAAACTCTTTATTTGTATTCTCAGTTTTATTTGTTTTATAATGTATCTTGTGTTTTATTTATACTTTGGTTTCACACAGGCAATAAATTATTCCCAATTTATAGTAACTATAATTAAAGATTTGGTATTATTACTTAGTGAATTCTATTTGGAAGATGATTGAATCTATATTCCTTGGAGTAAGAGAGTACAGAGAATCTAGTTAGTGAGCATGGTTGTTTGTATGTCAATTTATCATATCAAATCAATGAAAAACTTATGTTCACTAGGAACAACTGCTTTTGAGATATAGACAGGAAAATTATTGAAAACTTATGTGTTCTTTTGATTGTTGACTAACATTGTAGAAATTAAGATACAAGTTTTTTTTATAGTAACAAAAGCAACATGATATTAGCACCAAAACAGATATAAAGACAAATGGTACAAAATAGAAGACACAGAGACAAACAAACACTAATATAGTTATCTCAAAGGTTCCATAAACATACATTGGAGATAAGATAGCTTTTTCAACAAATGATGCTGGGAAAAACTAAAAATCCACATGTAGCAAAATGGAATTATACCCCTATCTCTCACCCTACACAAAACTCAAAGTGGATCAAGGGCCTAGGCATTAGACCAGAGACCCTACACCTACTACAAGAAAAAGTAGGCCCAAATATCTCTCATGTCATCTTAGGAACCAAATTCCTCAACAAGACTTTGAAAGTGCATGAGGTAAAAACAATAATCAATATATCAGATTGTATCAAACTAAAGAGTTTCTCCAAAGCAAACAATCAAGAACATTAAGAGAGAGCCTACAGAATAGGAGAAAATCTTTGTCACCTGCACCTCAGATAGAGTATTAATCTCCAGGATATATAGAGACACTCAAAAAACTTAACACCAAACCAAACCAAACAAAACAAAAACAAATAACCCTATCAATAAAAGAGCTAAGGATCTGAACAAACACTTCACAGAAGAAATATTACCAGTCAACAAATACATGAAAAAATGTTCAACATCCCTAGCAATTATAGAAATTGAAATTAAAACTACACTGAGATTTTATCTAACTTTATTCAGAATGGCAATTATCAAAAAAACAAATAACAATAAATGTTAGCAAGGATGTGGGGAAAACAGTACACTCATAAAATGCTGGTGGGACTGCAAATTGGAGCAACCATTGTGGAAAACAGTGTGGAGATTCCTCAGAAAACTTGGAATGGAACCACCATTTGACCCAGCTATCCCACTCCTCAGTTTATACCTAGAGGTATTAAAAACAGCATACTAAAGTGACATAACCACATCAATGTTTATGGCAGCTCAATTCACAATAGCTCAGCTATGGAACCAACAAAGGTACCCTTCAACAGATGAATGGATAAAGAAAATATGGTATACATACACAATGGAATATTGCTTAACCAAAAAGAAGAATGAAACTATGGCATTTTCAAGCAAATAGATGGAACTGAAGATTATCATGCTAAGTGAAATAAGTCGGTCGCCAAAAAACAAAGTCTGAATGTTCTCTATGACACATGGATGCTAACCCACAATAAGTTGGGGACAGAGGGGAATAGAAGTTCACTGGGATGGACAAAGGATAATGAAAGGAAGGGGGGATGAGAATAGGAATGACAGTATAATGAATTGGATATAACTTTACTATATTAATATACGAATACACAACCAGCATAATTTCACATCGTATATAGCCACAGAATGGGAAGTTATACTCTACGTTTGTATAATATGTCAGAGTACATTGTACTGTCATGTATAAGTAAAAAGAACAAATAAAATATTTTTAAAAAGTAGAAAGATACAAGCACATTTTGAAATTTAGAAAAACATTTATACAGCATATGCAAATTGAGTGTAAAATGGTTTTCTACATCTGGAGGGTATTAATAAGAAATTATTTGTGACAGAAAGGAGCTCTCTGAAATTAGCTTCTAAAGATAAATAAGTATTTCTTTAAATCAAACTTATCAAAAATGCACGCAAAACACAGGATCTTATGGTTATCTTAAGTGATGTACAAGTGAGGGTCCTACAGAGAAACACAATCAATAGGAAATAGATAAATAGGAGAATATTTATTATGGGAACTGACTCACAATATTGTGGAGGCCACGAGGGTTCACCATCATCCACTCACTCTAAATAGAAGTAGGAAAGCTAGTTGTGTGATTTAGTATTAGTATTTTAAAATCCTGAGAACAAAGAGAATGTTATTGTAATGCCCAATCTGAAATCAAAGACCTCAGAGAGAAAGAGAGAGAGAGGCCCTCCCTCTGCATTATTGTTCTATTTGAGTCCTTAAAAAAATTGGATGATGCCCGTCCTCATTAGTAAGGATGAATCTTCTTTACTTAATCTTCCAATTTAAGTAAACCTATGGCTACAACTCTTTTCCTTGGGTAAAAGGAATAGTTTAAGATAGTGAAGTGTCAGCTTGTTCCAAAATATGGAAGAATTTACTGAAAAACAAAACCTTAGGAATATTTAGAAACAGGGAAATTTGGAAAATCTGAAAGAAAGGGAATTCTATATGTCTTAGTTTATATTTTCTGAGTTTGTAAAGAGGCTATAAAATGTTAAAAACTCAGCAAAATTCTCTCCTTATCAAGGGCTCACTTGGAAGATAATTTTAAGGGGAACTCATAAATCTATAATGTCACAAAATATAGTCATGCATAACTAGAATCCGGCATTTTCTTTGTTAAAAAATAAATTGCTTTTAAAGCTCTTAATGAGGGAAGTAAAAGGTTATTTTTTAACCTTCTACGTAATCTTCTCAGAGAGCAGAGATTCCATATTTCCCCAGCACAATCTTCGCTGTTTTATGTTGACCCTATTATGTACTTAGCCAATTAAAAATAAATAGTTCCTTACTTACGTAAGGGCTGAAGTTCCCTAGAATTTTATTTCCTTCTTCTGGGTTTTGTTTCAAAATTTACTCAAATTAGGTGTTAAGTATAGTGTTATTTATCTGACAATCATAAACTTGATCTAATCCAGTGACCATCAACTTTTATGACTCTAGACTTTGCAATTCCAATATTAGATCAAAAAATAAATAAAATTTTAGGATTTCTTTAATCCTCAAACAATTTTTGAGATTTATACAGCAGTCACAGAAAAAGATTGTAATGTTTTGTTAACAAAATAGGCGACATTAGAAATAACATTATTTATCTATTTCTTAATTAGCTTTATATTATTATATGAGCTACATGAAATGATTTCAAAACAAAACACATTTGAGACTTCCCTGGGTTAAGTCTGGACAATACATGGAAATGCTTTGGAGATTTGTGAAGGTTTATCATTCTCTGTTGTCTAAAATATGTCCTTGCCCCATGAAATATATTCATTAAACTATTATGAACTAGTATATATTGGACTTCCATTGCAATTTCACTATCTCCAACTCTAGCAACTATAAGAGATCAACTAACCTTTCCATGTTTTTATAAAATATATTAACTTCCCTCTGATATATGTCTGAAGGTTCTGCTGAAAATTGTGAGCTAGATGTGTCTAAAACCTCGTGGAATATATTATACCAGGTACTATGAACTATTGATGCCCCCAAAATAGACTTTTATGCAATCAATTATAAGGCAAGATTTCTTAGACAACTGCTAAACTAAACCAATAGAGTAAAAATTCCTAGGATTCTTTTTATTCCACATCAAATCTAATTCATAAATATATACTGTTGACTCTAAATTCAGTAGAACAAAAACTAATTACACAGACTAACCATACTGATAATGGAAGTTTTCTTGTGTTTATTTATTTGGAATGATGTTGATATTTAAAATTTTTAAATTTATTTTTATCTTTATTGACAGTTTTATTGAGGTAAAATTCATGTATAACAAACTGAATATATTTAAAGTAACAATTTAATAAACTTTCAACATATTTCTACATCCTGAAACTTTCATTAAACTATCCTTCATTAAACATCCTGATACTATCATTACAATCAAAATTATAAATATACCTATCACCTCCAAAAGTGTCCCTCTGAACATTTATAATTCCCCCTTCCTTCCCTACTCCAGCCTACCTCTTGCCCCAGGTAACCACCGACCTTTTATCACCATAGATTAGTTTGAATTTTCATAAAATTGAAATAAAACCATCTGTACTCTTTCTGGTCTCTTTTCTTTCACTCCTTACAATTATCTATAGATCCATCCATACTATTTTGTGCATCAACATTTAATTTCATTTTATTGCTGAGTAGTGTTCTATTTCAGGTTCATACCACATTTTGTTTATCCCTTCAATTATTGATAAATAATTTAGGTTATGTGCAATGTGGGGGTATTACAAAGAAAGTTAGTATGTACATTCATGTGCAAGTCACTTTATGGACATATGCTTCTCTTTTTGCTGGGTAAACATCTATGAGATGCAGAGTTACAAAGGTCATGTAATCATATAAACACAAAGGGTAATAATGTCTGACTCATTCTACTTTTTTAAGAAATAGACAAAATATTTTCTAAAGTGATTGCACCATTTTATATTATCACCAGATGCATAATAGACCTATAAAACTTTGATTGACCTATAAAACTTGGTATTATCACTCATTTGTATTTTAGCTATTTTAATAGATACATACTGGGATCTCATCATATTTTAATATGCATTTCCTTAATGGTTAACTATATATTTGTTATAAATTTTTCACATATTTATTTGCCATATAAATATCTTCTTTGAAGTATTTATCCAATTCTTAATTTGTAAAAAATATGGATTATTTTTATTATTGAGTGTTGAAATGTATACACATATCACAAATACATATTACAAATACATATGTTTGCTAATATTTTCTCCAAATCATGAACATTTCTTTTCATTACCTTAACATTAATTTCCAAAACCAAAAGTGTTATCTTTGACATGAGGCTTACAATTTTTTTTCTTTTATACACTCTGCCATTAGTTTCATAAACAAGAAATGCATGTCTAACTCAAAGTTACAAGTAAGTGTTTACCATTTTCTCTTTTATAAATTAAATTTTTTTAACAGTGCTTTTATTGAAAACGTGTTTTTTGTTTTAATACACATGCCTTAATCTATTTAACTCCAGAATACACCTTCCTGAAAGTGAGGACTTCCGTGTAAAATCTGAAGGACCCTCCACAAGGTGTGCACACCCCATGCGTTCGGAGCTGGGGGTGCTCAGACTCTCACTGGTTTTGTTCTCCCTTCTCCATAATTTGATTTTTCAAGAGTTTCCACAGAAACTTTTTAAAAGAAATTATAATACAAACTTATTTCAGTACCTCCATTGGTATTTTCCTTTAGCTTGCCCAGATTAGGCTTGGGGACTTGTTTTACACCCTTTAAAATTATTGGTAACACCAAAGAACTTTTGTTCAGGGAATTTATGTCCATCAATATTTAATTAGAAATGAAATTTAATTTGAAATGAAAACAGAATTTTAATATATCTGTATTTATAAATTCAAAAGTAATAGTAAACATGTAAACATTCTACCTATTAACATAAATAAGAATTTTTGGAAAAGAACTATTTTTCAAAACAAAAATAGTAGCAAAATGGTTAATATTCTTTTACATTTTTTAAGCTCTCTTATATCTTACTTAATTAACTTAAAAGAAAGCATCTGGATTCTCTTATCTGTGTCACTGTTCAACTTTCTGTGATATGTATCAGTTAAAGAATATAAAGAAGCTTTACAAATACATAGGGTTATAAAGTTATTTTAGTCGCCTTTTCAGATGATTGCAGATACTTTAATTGATACTGTACTCAAAAACCACTCTGATATTTTAAACCTACCACAATTTGGTCCACCCTTGCTTTTGCCACATCAGTGCAAATATCAGTAAGCAGAAATAAATAAATAAATAATGTTTCAGTTTTACTATGAAAGAGGATTTGTCTTCCCAGACCCCCAAGAAAGAAACTCAGGAATATCTAGAGGTCTCCAGATCATATTTTGAGAACCAAAAATGTAGAAGAACATTTTAAAACTGTGGCAAAAGTCCACAATGTATTGTCAAGTGATAAAGGGACAGAATTGTTATTAATGTTATAGTTTTAAAATTGGGAAAGAGAGAGAAAAGGGAAATTGCATGGAAATGAAGGGAGACCCTCATTGCTATACAAAATTACATATAAGAGGTTGTGAGGGGAATGGGAAAATAAACAAGGAGAGAAATGAATTACAGTAGATGGGGTAGAGAGAGAAGATGTGAGGGAAGGGGAGGGGGGATAGTAGGGGATAGGAAAGGTAGCAGAATACAACAATTACTAATAGGGCATCATGTAAAATTGTGGATTTGTAACCGACGTGATTCTGCAATCTGCATTTGGGGTAAAATTGGGAGTGCATAACCCACTTCAATCTAATGTATGAAATATGATATGTCAAGAGCTTTGTAATGTTGTGAACAACCAATAAAAAATAAATAAATAAAATAAAATTATATATTTTTAATTAAAACTATTATAATAAAAACTGGAAAAGTATCTATCAAAATGTTAAACTGGGTAGGAAAATCATTGTTTATTATTTTCTTATTACTTAATACATTTCTTATAGGAAAAAAGAAATTAAAAAATTTTTGGTTTACATTCATATCTAGGATCCATTTGGAGCATATTTTTACACTGTGCATGGTGGATAAAACAATTTTTTGCCCATGGATATTTAATTTTTCCAGCACCATTTGTTGAGCACTAACTTTTCACCACTGAATTGATTTTGCATGCTTTTAAAAATATAAATTGCCTTTTTTTTTCCTAAACAAATGTGGGTCTATTTCTGAACTGTTTATTCTGGTCCACTGATCTACGTGTCTTCATGCCAATGCCATAGTGTCATGAGAAGGCTTGAGTTGGGTAAAGTTTGTCCTTCTACTTTGCTCATCTTTTCAGAGGTGTTTTGCCTTTGCTAAGGCCTTTTCCCTCACATTTGAAGTTTAAAAACAGTTTGTTAGTTTGTACAAATAAAAGTAAACAAAAGCTGTTACAATGTAGATGGGTCTTTCTCCTATTTGGATTTATTTTGGAGTAACAGACATTTTAACAATATTGAGATTTTCACTTCATTTATTTAAGTCCTCTTTAACATTTTGTGACTTTTTTTAGATTTCAGTGTATAGAATAATGCAAGTGTTTTTTTCATAGTTATCTCTAAATACTTTATATTGTTTAATACTACGTAATTTTTTATATCAGTTTCCAATAGTTTGTGGCTAGCTTGCAAAAATATAATTGCATATTTTACTCTGATGCTACATTTACTCATTAGGTCTAGTAGCTTTTCTGTAGATTTTAGCAGATTTTCCACGAATGCTTTTCCATTTATGAATAAAGATGGTTTTATATCTTCCTATAAAATCTGGATGCATTTTATTATTTTATTATATTATTTTATTTTTTCACCTTTTTCTATTGGCTTCAGAAGAATATTAATAGGTGTTGACAGTGGACTTTGTTTTCTTTATGATTGAGAACAAAATATTCATTCTTTCACAGATAATGGAAACTGCAGGTTCTCCAGTGACATCTTACATCAGTTCTGGAACTTTATATTTAGCAAAACAATTTCCTCAGTGTTATACTAAGTCGTGTCTGATGTAGACTGTCAACATATGGACACAGAACAACCTTCTTAGTCAATTTGTGTTGCTATAACAGAACACACAGATTGGTAATTTATAAAGGGAAGACATTTTCTATGGCTCATGGTTGGGAAGTCTAAAACCATGGTGTTTATATCTGGCCAGGGACTTCATGCCATGGTGCAGGGTGAGAATGTGGGAAAGAGCAAGAGAGGATGAGAGATCAAACGGTAGCTGAACTTTTAGAACAAACCTACTCTTGAGATGCCAAAGTTAGGTTCAGAATAATGACATTAATCTGTTAATGAGGGCAAAGTCCTTATGACCCAAACATGTCTTATTAGGGTCCACCTCCCTATAATCTCTTGATGGTAATTGTTTCCAACTCATGACTTTAAGGAACACATTCAAACCAGAGTAACATCCAACTCTAAAATTTGTTGGTTCCTAGTTTGCCAATAGTTTTTGTCAGCTTTAATCCAATGATTTTATGTGTCAGTGAAAATATTATTATTTTTTCTTTTTTTACTCAGTTACTAAGTAAATTATGTTACTTTTTAAACATTAACCAAAACTGAGTTGGAGGGACAATTGTTACTGGATCATGAATGATGTTTTATCCTTCTAGTATTTTTCTGCATTTGATTTGAAGTTCATAAATTTCACATGTTTTATGAGGGATATTGAACTATGTTTTTAAATGTTGCAATTTTTGTTCTTGTTTCATATCAAGGTATTGCTGTCCTCATTAGTTAATAAGTATGACCATTTTCTTTTTTGAAAGAGATTTTGTAGAATTTGTATTATTTTCTCTTTATTTTGCAGAATTAACCAATTATGACATCTGAACTGACAGTTTGATTTTTAGGATGCTTTTTAGTTATATATTAATTTTTTTTAAATTGATGTAGAGTTAATCAGGTCGTGTTTTTCTTCTAGAGAGAAATTAAACTTGTTCCACACTTTGGCTATTGTCAATTGTGGTGCTATAAGCATTGATGTGGCTGTGTCCCTGTAGTATGCTGTTTTTAAGTCCTTTGGGCATAGACTGAGGAGAGGGATGGCTGGGTCAAAAAGGTGCTTCCATTCCCAGATTTTCAAGGAATTTCCATACTGCTTCCCATATTGGCTGCACCAATTTGCAGTCCCACCAGCAATGTATACCTTTTTCCCCACATAATCACCAACACTTATTGTTTTTTGTCTTCATAAAAGCTGCCATTCTGACTATAATGAGATGATATCTTAGTTTTGATTTGCATTTCTCTAATTGCAGAGATGCCCTTCAGTAAAGGAATAGATTAAAAAATGTGGCATATATACAGGATGGAATATTACTCAGCAATAAAAGAGAATAAAATCATGGAATTTGCAGGTGAATGGATGGAATTGGAGAAGATAATGCTAAGTGAAGTTAGCCAATACCAAAAAGACAAATGCTGAATGTTTTCTCTGATAGAAGGTCACTGACTCATAGTGGGGTAAGAAGGGGGAGCATGGGAGGAATGGACGAATTCTAGATAGTGCAGAGGGGTGGGAGGGGAAGAGAGGGTGCAGGTGGTTAACAATGATGGTGGAATGTGATTGACATCATTATCCAAAGTACATGTATGAATATATGAATTGGTGTGAACATACTTTATATACAGAGATATGAAAAATTGTGCTCTATATGTGTAATAAGAATTGTAATGCATTCTGCTGTCATGTATTTAAAAAATAAAATAAATTAAAAAATGAAATTAAACTTGTATATTTCTCAAAACTTGTTAATTTCATTTGCATTCCGATTTATTAGTTAAAAGTTGATAATGATTTACCATTATTATTTTCTTTTTAAAATTCAACAAAAATATTTTACTTACAAGGAGCAAGGCACATTTTGTGGATTAAAATAATAACCTTTCCTACTACTCATGCATTAAGATCACTGAATGTCCTTAGGGATAAACACATTTTTAAAAATTCAATTTCAATACGTTGTCTTCTTTTAGGGTAGACCTTATTTTCCAATATAGTTACCTATGCTGTGTATAACCTATAATTCTCATACATTCAATATATTCTATAAAAAAAATTAAGGAATAATGTTATCTAAGAAATTAAATGCTAGACTTATTCTCAGCCCACATCCATCTCCATTCCACTTCCCCAGTGTATGTCCCAATATTAATGGGAACTTCTTACCACTCTGACGATTAATATAATGTCTAAATATACTCTTTAAATAAAGTATGGCTCTTACATACAACCCAACATCTTTTAGTGCATTTTAGAGATTTCACCAGACATCAGACTTTGAATTAGGTAAGGAACCACACCACACCTTAAAAAATACCCAGAGCTGCAGGAGTTGAATCACAAAGTGAGTCAACATGTGAATGATTCTGCACTCCTTTCAAGTGCAGATTTAGCTCTTTTTAGGATTAAACTGCTTAATTCAATCCTCCAGTTTAGATTCTTGACCTCCTGGATATTAACCACTTTAGAGATGATTTATCATTTCTTCCCATCATCTCCTTCATTAGAAGAGATACTTATGCATTGTCTTTTCTGCCTGCCTCTTTGCTCTGAAGGTTTATTATCTTTACCTCTGACCTGCTCTGGTTCTTTTTCTTGAAAGGCTGCTTTTGCTATTGATTATTTATTCTACAGACAGTCTTTTGGGTGCCATCTTGTTTGATCTTTATCTGACACATAGACCCCTTAGGAATTGCCCTCCAGTACTTCTGACCAGAGGCACCATGAGGAGGGATGGTAGGGTTGTCTGTTTCAATGTTGCACATAAACAAGTTAAACAACAGAATAGTCTGTGGTGTACACCATGGGGTAGATCAAACTGCTAGTCAGTGCAAAGGAGCTAGTAGGAAACTATCAGAAGAGAATCATAATTCAGTGTGGTAACAGTGGGAGATGGGGTAGGAATTACTAATGCAAGGAAAAAACAGGAAAGATATGGTGGATGGGAAGGGGAAAAGTAAGTAGTATGGATAAATGTTGGAGACTATCATGCATAAATTCAAAGTGCCTGGAATATTCTGGACACCAGTGAGATGTGGCCTTATGAGGTTAATCTAGAAATGAAGTCAGGAGAAAGTTAATTAAAATATCTTTGAAAAAATGACTTTCAAAGTATACAGAGAGGGACATGATGTCCTGTCAGACTTTCAGAGTAGACTGTCATGCAGAGTATGAGCACATGAAGAAAAGGGGGTAAAACTGAGGATAAACATTTGACTTTCAAACAAATCAATAAAAGTCATGGGTTCAGATATTCTGAAAAACAACTCCTGTTAACCTGTGTAACAGAAAATTTGGACTGGGCTATCCCAGTTGACATTAACAGGTATTTGAGTTTTTTCTTTGACACATTTTTTTCCATTACTATTTTTTGCTTTTAATTTTATTAAACAAAAACTTTCATGATTCATCTCTGTTATAAAGGATTCAGATAATCATCTGGGATACAGAAGGAAGCAACCATTATTACTACGCTAACAACATTCAAATGTCCTTCTTTGCCTATAGGCAGTTAGAAAAGTATGTAGATAAAAATTTGATAAGGAGGGAAAATGGTACAATATAGGACTATACTATGAAGGCTAATTAGATGAGATTATTCAATTTATTTTAATATGCTTATAAAAATAATAAAAATCTGAAGTTGTAAATATTTTAGGAAATATTACCTGTAGATCTCTCTTACATTTATGAACTAATTATTGTAAAGACTAAAAGATTGGGATGACTTTGTTTTATGTTTTGGAACATGTATTTCTATTTTAGACATTCTTTGAAAGATATTTAATACTCTTACATATTCTTCTGTCACCACTCCTAAACATTGTAATTTTTAAAAGTTATATTTTAACTGTCCAATGGTGTAACATTTGTATTCTGCTTCTTAAACATAATCCCTTCCATTTTTTTTCTTTTTCTGTTTATTTTTGATTGGTTCCTTTTTAACGTTTAAATGATTTTACTATGTTTATTTATTTTTAAAAGAAAGTCCCATATATGGCAAATTCCTTGGAGATTAGTGTGTTTCAGAATGCCTGGATGGTTGCATAAATGGAATCAGGACTTGGCTGTTATATTAGTGTTCAGTTACAATTTTACTCCTTAATCCTTTGCAGATTTCAGCCTTTCTTCTACCAGTCAGTTCTGCTTATTTTTTTTCCTGGAAGCATAAAATTTTTAAAAAAATATTTATTTAAATAAAATGACACATGCATATAATTTTGAATAGTTGTACTATGAAAGCATACAATCAAACTTAAAAGTTATTTTGCCCCTTTAATTGATTTCTAATCCATTGAGGCCATACGTCAAACCCTTTTGGTGGTTTTCTCTGCTAATTGCCTACATATTTATAAATAACATTCTCATTATTTCTTCATATTCCTGTTTTAGATACTTAGCAACTTTCTATTATGAACAGTAATTATTTAACACTTTTTGAGATTCATAATTTTTCTGCCTTCGTGTTCCTAATGCTTACACAACACTCTTTCTAATTGAGTTAATTTTTAATAGTCATCAACTCTGGCAATCTGAATATTACTTACAGCTAAGGGAAGTATTGTGCTAGGATTGCAATGTCTTTTCTTGCACAATGTTTTATTTACTTTGGAATTAATGACTGCTTTGATTTTTTTATTGGCTCTATTTCCTACATAATTCATCAATCACCAAGTTCTTTGATATCACTGATACCCAGTTACTCTATCATTACCATTTTATTCTTGAAGACATCTCCCCTTGAGGCCCTTTTTCTTCTACTTCATTTCTGAACTCATTGCCCTCTCTGTCTTCTTTACAAATGTTTTCCTAGGATTTTCCTTCATGGTCCCGTCACTGTACTTTATGTAACCATTATATTGGATTCTGTATTATCTGTATCATGTGTCTCTGTCTTCCTTAGTTTAATTATTTTAACTGTATCAATCTTCTGGTTGCTTTTACAGGTAGTATATCATAGGGAAATTTTTTGAAACCTTACATATCAGAAAATGGTATTATTCATCCTTCACACTTGATTGACAGTCTGTGTAGAAAATCCTGATTTGGAATCATTTCCCCTCACAATTCCAAAGGCATTACTCCATTGATAGAGATTATACATTGTGACAAAAAGTCCTTTGGGATTCTATATCCTGATCTTTTCTTGGTTACCTTTTTTTCTCCTCTTTACTTTCTTACAGCTATTAAGATCTTCACTCTATTACAGGGTTTCTGAGCTTTTGTAAAACTGTCACCTAATAGTGAATCTTTTCCTGTTCATTCCGTTGGCTGTTTGGTAGAGGCTTCATTCTATAAATTCATATTTTTCAATCTAATAAAACGGCATGAATTATTTTCGTGACAATTTGTCCCTTTCCATTTTCTTTTCTGTAACTCACACTTTCAGTTTAAACACTCAGCTGATATTGTTTCATTTTAAAAATTTTCATCTCTTGTCTTTTTTGTTATTTCCAAGGGGATTTCCTCAATTTAATCCTCCCACCTTTTTGCTGAAGTTTTATTTCTGCCATAAAATGTTTGATTTTCTAAATCTTGTTCTTACTTTCTAAACACTGTTTTTTATTCTAGCCTCAAGTTTTGGATCATGGAGAAAATGTTTTACCTTGCCCTCTTTTTAAATTGTGGTGAAGTACAAACAGCATAATATTTTCTATTCTAAACATTTTTGAAGTGTATGATTTACTAGTGTTAAGTACAGTCAAATTGTTGTACACATTTTTTTCCCAAAACTTTTTCATCATGCAAAACTGAAATTCTGCACACTTTAAACCACAATTTCCTGTTTCTTTCTACCCTCATCCACTGGCAACTACATTATTCTGCTTTCTAGTTCTATGAATTTGACAACTCTGTTTATTATAGAAATAATCCATATAATTTCATCAGTATTTTTGTCTTTTTGTGACAAACTTCACTTAGCACACTGTTTTAGTAGAATGTTGCTGTATGTGTCAGAATTTTCTTCATTTCAAAGGCTGAATATTGCCTTGTGTGTTTATACTATACCTTGCCTGTCTGTCACTCCATTGATGGGGCAGTTGGGTTTTTCATATCTTAGTTACCATGAATAACTCTATGAACACGGGCATGCAATATCTCTTCAAGACCCTGCTTTCAACACGTTTGCCTATATAAACAAACGCAGAATTGTTGGATCATGTGATAAGTCTAGCCTTCATTCTATGAGGAAACACCTATTGCTTTCTATAGCAGCTAAACCATTTCACAATTCTATCAACAGTGAGCCAGTGTTCTGATTTCTCCACACATTCATCAGTACTTCTAGTTTTCTGTCTTTTTGTTATGATTGCCATCCTAACCATGTGAAGTTGGTATTTCATTCTGGTTTTTATGTGCCTCTTAGTGAGTAGTGGCATTGAGCATCTTTTAATATACTGCTTGATCATTTGTATATTATCTTTGGAGCGAGGTCTCTTCAAGTCCTTTACCCCCCTGCTATGTTTCTTTCGATTGCCTTTCTTTCTTCTGCTTTCATGATTGGAAACATGTCTCCAACATCTCTAAATTTTCAGTTCTCTGTTCACATCTAAGAGTGAATGTACATGCTTACTACAAACTCTGCATGAGGGATAAAGATTATTTGATGTGTAATTAATCAGGAAGTGGGTCATTAGGGGGCATCTTAAAATCTAATTTATTAGCATCATTTTAATTTTAATATTTTTCTTAACCCTGTAAATTTTCACTTTATTTTTGATATTTCACTTTATTAAATTTATTTATTTTTATTAAGTTCTATAGTTCCGTTCTATAGTACTGAATCTATAGTACTGTTGCTTCATAGGAATTTGGCTTCTGTTCTTTGTAACCTCTTTTCTCCCCTTCATTTTCAGATGTGTTCATTTCTGCTTTTCCTTTTTGCTTCTGTTTGCCAAGTTGGAATGCTGGTATTTTTTAACCTTGCTTTGACCCTACATGGAAAGTTTTGCCAGACTTCTTAAATATCAAGTTGATTTAATATAAGCAAATTGTTTTACTCTGCTGCTATTATCTAGATATGATTGTCGTTTCTCTAATAATGACTTCAGGACCACAATTTTGTCTTAGTGACTTTGCAGGGAAATGTATCCTAATTGTTTTCCTATTTCACTATTCTCTCTTTACAATTATTTCTACTTTCTCCAAGAGAGAAAAGAATATACCATCTGTTATTCTGACAAATTATAATATGACAATTACTAGGATTTTATTGATTTATCACTTCCATTGTGGAGGCTGAATGGGTTTAGGGTTCCCTGGGGCCTTGCCAAACACTCATGTTGATTGTGGTGCTCACCTCTTGAAGTTTATAACAAGAAGTTGTCCTGCTTATTTTGATTGAATTTGAAGTGCTTTCCCATCTGTTTTTTTTATTAATTTGAGAAGTTGGATGAAGAAGATCCTTTAATTGGCTTCATTTTATTATCTTTATCTAGCAGTCTGTTAGGATTTGAGCATGGTTTAATGAGAAAAAAATTATATTGTTTATGATAAATGCAAAATTCAGAATGCAACATATAGACACTGCAAACACTCCATTTCTGAATTGTTAAGCTGTTTCCAAGCAGCACTTCTACCTTCTCCCTCTATCATTATTCAAGGGAAAAGCAAGTTTGGATTTGAGTTGGTCAACTGCTAGTTGATTAGGTGTCTTTTTCATCTTTTTTGGATGTGATGTTTCTTAATCATGAATGAGGTAGTTGTATTGCCAATCTATAAGGTAGCTTTTACTTTTTAAATCATATAAATATGATTTTTTTGCTCACATTTAAAATTTGTATAGTTTATTGTTTTTCATAAGTTGAATTTAATTCTAGTCAATTAGTAAACATTGCTGACAATTTTATTAAAAATAAAAAGGTTATGAGCTTGAGTTTCTGGGAAGAGAGAATGAGAGGGATGTTTTAATAAGCAAATTGTAGAATAGAGTCTGATAAATATTGTCAGATACATGTTTACTAAGTGTATGTGGAGATTCAGAGAAGATAGAGATCGAAGCTTTAGTTGACAAAAGAGGTTCAATGCAGAAATGATGTTTAAGATAAAAACAATGAGGGCAAAATGGTGGCCAAAATGAAGAGAGTGTGACTGAGAAAAGGCAGAACTTGAGTAATGGATGTTTTGAGAACATTAACTCATCTCCTCTGTCTGAATTGAGGAATATTCTTGAGCATAGACCCTAGGTAAAACTGGAAGTCTTTGAGTCTTCTGAATGAAGTACTTTGAATTCAACTTCAGAAAGACTAATATGACAAAAATTTGAACACTGAGTTGGGAAAAGTGAAGTCACTCAAGTGGGGTGATCTTAGTCATGGAAAGAAATAAGAAAATATGCATAATGATTGGATCAGTAAAACTCAAAAGGAGAAGGGGAGAGAATAAATTGAAAAATAGCTCCCATGTTTGAACCCAGATCAGTAACTATAGGTATAATAAAAATAGAAATAAGAAAGCTAATTGGAGAAGTTAATTTTGGTGGACAATCATCATTTTAGTTTTCAATATATAGGATTTAGAGTACTATTAAATTTATAGTACCAAGGAAAATGTGACAGAAAGGCAATGGAAAGACAAGGTCTCATTTATATACAAGATTGCAGGGCTGCAAAGTAGATACTGGTTCTGTCCACATAAGATAAAGAAAGAAAACCTTCAAGAAAATAGCACAGGGAACAGAAGCCCCAAATAAAAAATGTCATTATGAAGCAGAATATGCAATGTTCAAATGTCTGATCTTGATAAAAAGGATGGAAGAAAGGAAAGAGGAGAAAGGAAGAGAGGAAATATTATGAGGAGCTTTTAATTTTATTGATAAATTTTAATGCATTGCGCTTTAATGTTGCTCACCTTAATCCATGTGTTATACCTGGATCCAGGTGTTGTATCCAGGTGTGTTATAACTAATTTTATTATAGAGCTATAAATTGAATTCTATGGACACTGGACTATTCATTACTTTATATTATATAGGTCCCAAAGGTTTATTGTTCCTTACTTATGCTGCTTGCTCAAGGATTCAAAGGAGGGGGCATGCAGATGGGAGGAAGTTTTGGCCATGACTAGGTTTCTTGGCAAATACCAGTAAAGCATATTAACATCATCACAAATAACAGAGAGTCCACAACACAGGAATCTCCAGAACAGCATGAGAGGAGGACAGCAGTACTATTTTCTAATTATTAGGAACCCCAAGTCATTGTTGTTTGTAAGCACTTAGCCAGTTGGTGAGTCTACCTCTTAAACATGGAGGCTTGGTGAAAAATATATTTGTCAGAAATAAATATTTTCTGAAGTATACATTTCAGATTATTATTGTTTTAAAATATTTTTAGTTGTAGATGGACATAATATCTTTATTTTGTTTATTTATATTTTTGTGTGTCATGCTGGGGATCGAACCCAGTGCCTCATATATGCTAGGCAACATTTCAGATTATTAACAAAAGATTTATAGCACCTTAATTTGTTTAATAATATTTCTAAGTATTTCTTCTTTTGTGAAAGTATCAAAGTTGTTTCCATTTCACATACATTACAAGTCTCTGATGGATTAAACATAATATTAGAAACTAAAAACAAGACACAAAAGAAAACAAAATGTGCAAGTATATTTAAATGGTTGATTTTTACTCTTAATATCTGTCAAGAATATCTCTAAGAGCATATAATATGATGGTTCACAGAATAGCATTTGGAATCATATATTTAGTTTTGAGTCAGACAGAGTTCAAACACTGATTATCATCAATGAAATCTCAGGCCAAATTAATAACTTTTCTAGGATTCTATTTCAGAAGAGTAATGGTTTTCTTATAGTGATGTTAAAAGATTGAGATAATCTACACAACATGATGAATACAGAAAGCAAAATGTATCATGTTCTCAAGAAACAATTGGAATTCTTATTTTCTGTGCTTAGAATTTTAATATAGTGAATAACAATGCACATAGGAATAAATAACTTATTTTCCATAAGTCAAAAGTAATTTTGGCTAATTTGATATTTTGAAATAAAATTACTTTAACATGTTCTAAATGTGTCTCCTAGGATCATAATTTTTGCTGTAAGCTGTAGCAGAGTTTGGGGTGGGAGGTCAATTTGGAGCTATTATTAAAGTCTTGAGACATAATGAGCTTCTGATTAAGGAAGTGTACTTAAGTTGTTAATTGTAAATGTTTTTAATTGGTTAATTTTAGATTTTGAAATATAATTCACTTTCAATGAAATAAACAGAAGCTGTTTAGAAGATGGATACCATTAAAAACTTTAAGAACTTCCATATGAAGTTGTTTATAAACTGTAATGTCAGCTTTACAGCAAAATGATTTTATTTTTTTAAATTGGGGATAATTTTTGTATCTCACAAATGTTTTGAACATTACATTATAATGAAATTTTCACTGTATTACATTAGAGTCAAAGAATGGAGGCTTTCAATGCTTAAGAATTCTTCCACATTTTAAGCAGATGACAATATAGCTAATTTTAGAGGTTTATCATTTGCTAATGACATGAAATTCAATGCAGATTTAACATACATTTACATTAAGCATATTTCTAAAGCCTCTTTTAAAATATATTTTTGTTCTTCGACATTTTTGTAGCTCAGATAATGAATATGTTTCTAGCACCACTAAAATTATCTTTCTGCACTATGAAAATTTCTATCCAAACAATTTTTTTAAATGCATAAAAAGGGAGAGAATTGAAGAGACAGTCCCAAAATTATTTGTGTATCAATGTAGATGGTTGTTTTTCACAGACTGGTTTATGTAATTAGTTTGAGTGAATAAAAATGTTTGTAATTTAAATAAAATATTTTTACATTTCATAAATGTTGCTTAACATGAATTCAATAGAAACTACACAATAGCATAAATCTATTTTTAAAATAATTTATGAAGCAATACATAAAGAAAAATTCAAGATTTGATGACTTCTTGATTAATAAACTTAGGTAAATGACATCTTGTAAATGATTATGAATTATGAAAAATTTCTTTAATTGATGTTTAAAAGTTTAAAAATCGATGTATTAAGATGCATTATTTTGTCACAAAGCCATTAGTCTTGAAGAATATCTCTAAAATTATTATTTTTTAATAATCATGAATAATGCTTCAATGTTACTTAGTCACTTAGCAGAGGAGTTGCAGAAAGGAACAGGAAACACCACCTGAATATTCACAGAATGTCTTTCAAAAGCCCTGTACAATGACGCAGCATTTTAAGTAATCTGTCATGTTACAAATATTTCAATCAAAATTGTTTTGAAATGAACTATCTTTCATCCAAATATATAATAATACATATTGTCTCTAAGGTGGTAGTATGCTTTATTAAGAATTATTGGTGGGGCTGGGAATGTGGCTCAAGCGGTAGCGCGCTCGCCTGGCATGTGTGCGTCCTGGGTTCGATCCTCAGCACCACATACCAACAAGGATGTTGTGTCTGCTGAAAACTAAAAAATAAATATTAAAAAAAATTCTCTCTCTCTCTCTCTTTCTCTCTCTCTTTTAAGAAAAAGAATTATTGGTGCATTATAGATGTACATAATGGTGTCATTGTTTTTACATATTTGTACATGCATACAATACAACAATATAATTTGGCCAATATAATTCTCTAATATTTGCTCTTTCCCTTCCCTATCCTTTTCCCCTGGTTCCTTTCCTACTGTACATATCTGTCTTCCATTTTCATGAGATCCCCCCTCCACTTTTCCTGCAAATGACATGATTTATTTGCAGTTGAGTAAAACTCCATTGTGTATATATACCACATTTTCTTTATCATCCCATATAATTTATATCTAATATCTCCATGAAACAAGTCAATTAATTTGGTTTTCCATTTGAGGGTTTAAAATAGGAAGCTGGTTCATCTTGATGGATATGGCAGGAAATCATACTTATGAGCATTTGAGAAACTGAATCTTTTTGACACTTGCTAGCATCTCTGTGGATCATTGGTCACTCCTGTTTTGAAGAATTTCCATCTAAAAATAATTTGGGCTACATTTTATGATATGAATGCTGGGAATTTAAGCCTACATTCATTCAGGTGTTGAAAAAGTCCAGAGTTTATTTCTAAAGAATATGCTATATTTGAGTGTATTCACCTGTGGAAGAAGCATTAATTCAATATTCTTTATCCCTTTCATTCCAATAAGAACCTCAATTTTTAAATGGGCATTTTGCTAGCACTGCTGAAAGAGTTTATTTCCCTGAATTCCTCACTGATGGATATCGTCAGTGACCAAGTTTTTGGTGAGGGAGGTGCAACTAGATTGTGTGCAACTTCTAAAATATCTATTTGAATTCCACTATAAAATGAAAAAATTGTGACTGGAAAATGAATGCTTAAGTTATAAGGCAGCATGCTAAAGATGGTAGGAAAGAAAAAGACAAGGAATCTGGGACTGTGGGAAGCATGAAACTGCCACACCAGAACAGGTCTTTTTGAAGTTTCTTTTAACCAAGAGAAAGAATAAATTACTTCCTTATTGTTGTTATATGCACATGAACTTAATGCTTATTATTCTATGCTCTTTCTGTTATAGAACTACTTTAAGGCAAGGTAAGAAAGATTGCAGAAACTAATCTTTATAGACCCACCTCAACAAAAATCTATAGATAACATGTAAATAGATATGTAGATATCTACATATCTGTATGATGAGAACAATGATAAAACATCATGAAAGATATAAAAATGTGAAAGAAGGCATATATAGATTTTTCTGTGAATGTTCTAATACATAGGTTTTATGCTGACTGCTTTATTCCTTCAGCTATCTTCTAATAGCAGAGTCTGTCCTAAACCCAGTTATATTTTTCAGGTTCATATTAAAGTACCATGTTAAATGCCCACTATGCACATGGTACATTCTGACTCTTTCATTACATATGTTCCCTACAATGCCCCTGTGGTGTTATTGTATTTTTACATTGACTAAGAGGCTCAGAAGGACTGTAGCATGTGTAAGATATCTGTTGATGAGAGCTGGAGTCTCTTGAATTGGCATGTGTTCTCTCTACAACACCCCACAAAAGGAATCATCCAGGTTTATTCTGTTAGCTTTCAGAGGTGTGGAAATGAACACCACATGGTGAAAACCATTTCATTCCTATCATTTTTAAAGGTTCTTATGTTTTATTCAAACAAACAAATTAATAACATCCAAACATGAGCTCATTTATTTTATTCTTGAGAGTCATGTAAAGCATTTACTTATCACTTCTGATTAAATTATTTCAAATAGATGAGGGTGACTACCACATCACCTTGTACCTCTTTTCCACCTGGGTGCAATATCTCTAGTCACTTCACCCTTCATCCTATGACATTGTTTGAATCCCTTACTCATCTTGATTGCGTGATATGGACAAAAATCACAGTTTCATTTCTGTTGACTGAATTGTATGTTTTCTTTTTAAAAAATTTTTTAAAAAAAATTTGCATAGATTTATTGAAGTAAAAGTGAATAAAATGCACATATTTGAAATATTCAATTTGGTCAGTTTGTATGTTTTCTTGACCTGTCAATATTTAACTTAAAAGTACTCTACTTTCACATAGTGGAAAATAAAATTAGATTTCACCTGACAGAATAGGGAAAAGAATGTATTTGACTCCTTTGTAAAAAGTGGTTTAATGATCAGTGTCATGTTAAAAATGACACTTGAGAAAACAGTGTGCCTGTAATTGGTTTTGCCTGAAATAATGAATCTACCATTCTGACGTGAGTATGATGGAAATCATTGATTAAATAAATTTATTAATTTTTCATAAGTAGATATTTAACAAAGAAAGGGACGCCAATATCATATTCTGCTGAGCAGCTGTGTCAGTCCAGCTCAGCCTCGTCATGTAGGGAACTATTCTCATGATTTCATTCCACTGGTCACCAATGTGCATCTTACTCACATGTGAATCCCAACTCAGGGCCATCTTCTCCTATGGGATCACTCTTCTTGCTATTCCAGTTTTTATGAAACCATTTTCAGCTCTCCATAGCCCCAGTAGTTAGAAGAACCTAGCAGTCTGTAGTTTATCATACTGTTTCTTCCATAATTACATGTGCCTTATATTATTAAGTTGTTAGGGTTACACATAGAGAGTTCTTCCAAACTCCTCCCTCTCCCTATATTCTGTCTCCTTGTTTCTCTTTCCCTAGTCAATCATTCGTTATGTCTTGTGAAGATTCTCCCTCTTTCTAGCATGTACCCACTTTGGTCACATCCTTCACTATTTCCCTAGAATACTTGCCTTTGTTCAACCCTCTCATTTTTTTTTTTTTGTTGTTGTTGTTCAGATCACCATCAACATTAGTTTTTTAGAATAAAAATCTGATTGCATGTCTTCTCTGCTTCAGTTTTTTAATAGGTGCTCCTGTCTATCATCACAAATGTCCAAATATGTGTGATCTTTCCTGAGCTCATTTCTTACACTACCCATACTATACTGAAACATCCAAAGTTTTCCATTGAGCTCACTTACTTCAGTACCTCCATGGGAACTGAAAGGAGTATTTGGACATTAGGAAAATAAGAGATGGTGCATCAAATATTTTAAATTTCTCTCATTAATTCTTTGATCAAATTCAAGAGGCAGGTATAATCATTATTGAATTTTAAAATAAAAATATAAAGTCATTGAGAAGGTACATAAGCTGCCCAATGTGGCAGAAAGAACAACAGGATGAGGATAGGATGAAATATTTTTTCTTCAAGGACTATCTTTTTATCCCCTGATGCCTTTGCATCTTTCCATAGACTTATCTTGTTGAGCAGAAGTTTTCTCCCATTTCTTATCTAGCTAAGAAATTGCAATTACTATTACTAACTCAGCTAAGATGCCTTTTGTTTTTGGTATAACTTCCACAGGAATCTCTTCTTTCTACATCAGCAACATTAAAACCTTACTGCTTTGACCCTAAAACATTTTACATTTACCTTTCTCTAAAATGTATCAAGTTGTGTTACAGTTGTGTATTTAGCTGTCTTGTCTTGCTCTTAAGATTCAGCAGATGATGTTGTGTTAGTCAGCTTTGTAGCACTGTGTCCAGAATATGGGAGGAGAACAACTTGAAGGAAGAAAACTTCATTTGGGCTTGTGATTCCAGATGTCTCAGTTCATGGGCAACAATTCCATTGCTCTGGGCCTTAGGTGATGCAGAGCATTAGGGCAGAAAGGTGTGGTGAAAGATGGCCTTTCAGCTCAGGGCAGCCAGAAAGCAGAGAAAGAGAGACAGAGGAAGGGACTGGGGCAAAGATAAACTTTTCCAGGGCATGCCTCGGGACCTATTTCTTCTAATTAGTCCCAACTCCCATTAGTCCATTCAGCTATTAATGGATTAATCTATTTAATGGATTAATCCACTGATGAGATCTGAGCCCTGTGACTTAATCATTGCTTAAAAGCCCCACCTCTGAACCTTGCTGTGCTGGGAACCATGTTTTTGAAACATGAAATTTGGGGGGACATTCCATACCCAAACGTTAACATTTCTTTATATTGTTTTTTTTCATCAAATTTTCATTGGTATATGAATGCAGAAAGTCTGTGGTTAATTGATTCACTAGTGTTATGTAATTTGACTAAATAAATGCCAAAGAATCTAGAAGTGATATGCATAAATCTTCTCTCAGATGGTGCTTTAACATTGTACATTACTATAAGCAGTGATATTCAACTGTGAAGTTAATCTTCTTTTTGGAGAAAACAAAAATATTAGAATATTAGTGACATATGCAGCTTGTATAATCTAATAATATAATATGTATTTGGGAGAAATATAATTTTCTGAATACTAAATTAGGGGATATAAAAGGAAAACACATGTTTCTAGGCTGGGAAAGATCCTGATATGTTTATGTGTAATATAGTTAGTTCTTAACATAAGTACATTATCTTTTAAACATATTGCAAGACATCTCAGTTATAAAAGAGAAAGAAATAGCAATATGAAGCTCCAGTCCATTTTGACAGCATATTCATATTAAGATTCCATAAAACAAGATTAATTTAAATATTACTAAGAATTCCACTGAATAATGTCACCAAAATTATAAGTTGTCCCAAAAATCAAATTAATTTGGCAATATGATATTTTATTCAAATTAAATAATTCCTACTTGACCTGACTTTTATTCTTACATGACCATCATGTATTTGGGGTTTATTATTCATTAAATATCCATAATCATGGATCTTAACAAAGCAGCTCAGAAAAACAATCTATTTTAGCAATTGGAAAAATAGGTAGCTCTTCCCTCCTACCACCAACAAAGACTTGAAATATGCAAACTAAATTGGAACACTCTTTTGCTAACTTATCAATCATACTCTTCTTTTGGTGTTTAGAATGCTTTCATACATCTTTTCTTACCATATTACTTTGCTGTACTATCAGAAGCCTGCTACCCTGTTCATTTATTTCCATGCCAACCAGAATATAAGCTCAATGTATGCTCTTTGCAGTTGACATCTTTTGATTTTATTTGTAGAAAACTAGTAAATTAAAATTTTTAAAAACTTCCTAAAGCCCAGAACTTCCTCACTATGCAAAGGTCACCCTTAGTCTGGGTTGAGATTTACTTTTATAACATTGGTTATTAGATTTCTTAGTATACTGGATTTTCTCCCTGGTTTTAAAAGGCACAGGATGAATATAATGAACCATAGGCCATAGGCATATGAGAACTCCTTTAGATAAAATACCACTCCAATTCCTTTTTTGAATTGGCTTTGCACAACATTCATTGCTTTATCATTTTGTTCTTATATATCTTGTCTTCTGGAGCATAATTCACAACATTTATGTACTGTCTTCCAACACCCATATACTTCACATTTATGTTTTCTTTAATCTCTCCTAAGGACCCTCATATTTATAGATAAGTCTTTTATAATGTAGTTTATATGATGAGGAGGAGGACATAAGGGACCCTGGTTTTCTTTTTCTTTTTCTTCTTCTTCTTCTTCTTTTTTTTTTTTTTTTTTTGTCCAGTCTCTACAAACTAGAATGCATCGATGGAGAAATATTCATTTCCTTTACAACTACTCAGACGAATGTCAGTGACAGGGCCAAAAGGAATTTCCATCTTTGTAAATCATAGCTTTTACCTAATTAATGACATCATATAACATGATAAATTATGAATTTAAAAAATCATTATTCGGTAAATGAACGCTTGTCAGCTGTGTTGACAGCAAATTAATCTTCAAGCATCAGAAGAAGGAACAGGCAGCAGAGCAACCATCATCGCTGCTCTACAGAGAACCTTTCTGTACAAGTTGGTGATTCTGCCCATCAAAGTGTTCTGTTTGCCATAATAGTGGAAGATATCCGGATTCTGTAGAAAACATCCTTCTTTAGAAGCTGTGGCTCCTCTTAAGGGAGTAGCAACTATTTATTTTGAAATCCCAAAGTCGCAGGTGCTAAGATTTATACATGGCATGGATATAATTAATTGGAGTAAGATATTAAGTTTCTGATTTTCTCCAGGTTATTCAGCATTTTAGAGTGTACCAGAAGCTCCTTAGATCAGAACCTCCTTAGATATGAACTCACTTAGGTGGGAGGGAGTGAATATTATCTATTCCTGGTGGAGAAGGTTTGTTATTGACTGTTTCTGTAACTGGTGACACTCAGCATCAGTCAACATCTGTGTCATCCAGTAGGCCTTTCTGGTTGAACAGCCCTCAGCATCCTATCCAGAGAGGCAATTTAACATGGCTATTAACAGGATTGGACTTGATCTAGAAGAATCCAATTTGAAAAAAGATACCCTCATACAATAACTCTGATCTCCCAAAAGTAGGAATTCAGTGAACTAAACAGAATAGAGCATTCCATAATTTACAGAATTCAAGATGGTTTGGCCAATTAGGAACAAAGAATGCAACTTTAGAAAGAAGTAGATACACAATTATAAAGAAAGAGACCTTGAGAACATCAGTGATTTCAGCAAATATTCTTGTCACCCTTGATTGAAAAATAAATGCCAGGCTACAGATTCTTGTTTAATGTACATTGTTTTAAATGTTATATCCAGAGTGTGCTTCTTTTCTCGCTCTCATATGTTACTTAGATATCTCTCTCTCTCTCTCTCTCTCTCTCTCTCTCTCTCTCTCTCTCTCTCTCTCTCTCTTTAAGAAATATCTTGACACACATTACTTTTGGGATCTGGGTCAGTTGAGGCAAAAATTCTGGGTCAGATCACCTGTGTAGACAAGGATGATCCATTAGCTTTTCCAAGCCAGTTTCCTCCTTTCAAAAGTGTCGCCTCATAGGAAGTGCTTTTGTGAAGATTAGAGATAACATGAATGACAACACGACTCTACTTCATAGAAGCAGTGACACATATAAGAAACAAAAACTTTCATAGGGGTAACTTGAAAGAAAATTTCTGATCTTAGAAAATGAGTGATCATAAGTTTTGCCTATATTATTCTCCTTTGAAATTTATGATCTGGTCACCTTTTCCCACATGTTCTTGTTTTTAAAGAGCTGTTGCTGCATAATAAACAACCATAAAAAACCTCAGTAGTATACACAATAAAGCCGTTCTTTCTCACTTATATATCTGCAGATTGGCTGCAATTCAGCAGATCAAGGTTTGGCTTGGCTTGGGACTATGGAATGAGTTCAGATCTGTTCCAAATGTCTCTCACTTTTCTGGGATTGGCGAGCTATCTGGAGCATGTTCTATTCACAGAGATGGCAAAAGTCCATGAAGATAAGCTCAATTTTGCAAGCTCATTTCAGTCTCAGTGGTATCTTATTAACTAACACAAGTCATGTAGCCTGGCTCTACCCAAAAAAGCAGGAGAGTACAGAGGCTGCGTGGTGCATGTTGGGTCATTTCCTAACTTTGTTCTAGTCTATTGCATTTTTATCCAGATGTACAGAATAATTTAAATGACATCTAATGTTTTATTTTAAAAGATGCATTTTATTTATATGTCATAGACATTGAACAATTAATGAAATGTTTTTGAACTCTAACTTGTGAATATCACTGAGGATAAAAGTGAATGGGGAAATCTTGAAGAAAAGAAATTTCAGTATATATAATAATTCTCAGTTCAAATTCTGTTTGGATCTTAAAATAATAGAGAGTATGATAAGACTATTCTCCATCTTTTTTTAGGACTCTGTATGTAATGATAGGTAACTTATTTTAGACATAGATGATAGTTTTATTATTTGATTATGGGATTCCAAATTAATTTCATAACTTCCTTTGTTTTGGTTATGTTACAATAAGCAAATTATATTGTTACAATATGAATATATTATAATATGCAGTATGTTATATGTATACATTGTGTATATAATATGCATTTTCTACTTTGAATCATAATGTTTGATATAATATAATTTAATGTACCAATGGAAAATTTTGATATTTAATATTTAATTGAAATTTATGACTCCTTTCCATCTTCCACCATTAATCATACTTTTTGTACCGGTTAAAAACATTTTTAGAGATTAATATTTCCAGGTAGAAAAAAAAATTATGTTGAGAATTAAAGACACTTTTATGACTTAAAACTTGGTAATAATCTTCATTGAAATTAATATTTTTCTACTACCTATCATTTTTTAAAAAATATACAAAGAGTCCTGGAAAAAACTGAAATTATAGCAAACAAAATAAAATGACTTATTTTTAGGACTCATTTTAAAATGAAAACAATAAGCATAGTAAAAGCAAATAATTCTAGCATGATTTATTTGTTTCAAATATCTTATTTTAAAATAAGAGAGGATATTCTTGTAGGAAAAAAAGAGCAGATGAAATTGTCTACATATTCAACTTTTTATGTATTATTTTGGAAGACTGAGGAAGGGAGTTAAGGTTTATAATGTTAATTGGAGATATTCTGAAAAGAATTCTTTATTTTATTCCTTTGAAAACCAGAATGCTACATTGAAATGTACTCTATCTATTCTTTTATGGAAATGAATACAATCTGTGTGAAATTCTAGTTGTGTTGGAGAAAGAAATGTTAAAAAAAAAAACTCTGAGGTTTCCATATAAGAGAAATCAGACTCTGAAAATCTTCAAAAGTTTTCTCTATTCATTAAAATGAAAAACCGTGACAAGGATCAAGCCTGAATCAGATAGGTTAAGAAATTGTAATTGCAATTCAGAAAACCATAAACACTTTATATTACTGGCCATTTGACTAAAGCTTCACAATAGATAAAGGAAAAATAGTGCTTCCAGAGATAAAAAGTAAATCAATCAAACATCGAATATTACTTATTTCACATTTTCTGCCTTTGTTGTGATTTATCTCTTCTAATTTATTTCAGCAAATGAAGTAAAAAGTATATCATGAACCTGGCTCTCTAAAAATTTTTGTTAGGAACTTACATGCATCAAGAGCAGGGTACTTGAAAATGAGTTATTGTTATGACACATTCTTGAAAGAAATTTTTCACAAAGATAAATAAAGAAGGCTAAAGAGTAGTCAGAGCAGTAGTGCTCTTACATGATGTTGTTCATGTTCACTATGAAATATTAATATATATTCATGCTCACATTTCTATGCATGTGTATGTATGCATATAACTTTAATTTATGTTATCAAAACAAAATTATTATAATAAAGCCATCCACTTGTATGAAGTGAATAGTACTTTAATATGGTACTGTTAAGATAAACACACAATATTCATGAGAACAGAGAGAGTGTAAGGACACTTTGGAAGTGACGTGCATATATTTATGACTTTTTGATGGTGATCCATTAATAGGTGTCCGATTACATACAAACACATGGAGTTGTATGAATTCAATATGTGCAGCTTTTACACATCAACAATATCTCCAGTATGGTGAAAAACCTAAAAATTTCAGTATCTTTTTTTTATTCTGTAAGGTTCCATCATCATTTAATTCAAATTTAATTTCCCTTTAAAAGTAGATGCCAGAAATTAGCCAAACCTCTTTGATGCAAGATTTTAGGAAAATTAAAAGATTCTTTTTTCCCCATATAGGGAGAATCTCTCTTTAAATTACAAGATAATGTCATGCAAAACACTCATATTCTACAATTAATTAATTATTTATTCATTTGCCCTTTTTCTTCACCCACTGTGTTCCTAGTCCTAATACATGGTAGATACTCAAGAAATATTTGTGGGGCTGAGATTGTGGCTAAGTGGCAAGGTGCTTGCCTAGCACGCATGAGGCACTAGGTTCAATCTTCAGCACCGCATACAAAAATAAATAAAGTTATTTTGTCCGTTTACAACTAAAAATATATTACTTGTTCAGAATAACTCTTTCTTAATAAGAGATGTCAGAAGCCATACAGGCAACTTGGCATTTTTACCTGACAGAATTGTGCACACATAACACTCATTTATATAGTGAACCCCAGAGCTTTTCTAGTCTATCTACTGTTTCTCGGAAAATTATCACCTTCCTTGCTGGGTGCGATGGCTCCTGCCTGTAATCTCAGGGGCTCAGGAGGCTGAGGCAGAAGGATCTTGAGTTCAAAGCCAGCCTCGTCAAAAAAAAAAAAAAAAAAAATCAAGATGCTAAGCAACTCACTGACACCCTGTCACTAAATAAAATACAAAATAGGACTGGGGATATGGCTCAGTGGTTGCGTGCCCCTGAGTCCAATCCCTGGTACCCACCTCCCCTCCATATTATCTCCTTCTTTCCCACTGAAGAATAAAAAGAGCACTGCTTCTTTTAAAAGTTTAATACACCAACATTTCTCTTTTTTCTCCCCAACCCCTGCGTGGGCTCCTTGATCAGTCTTTTTCCTTGCGTTTCCAATCTGTGCATGCCTATGACATGAGTCTTCCAGCATTTAGATGTTATTTTGACATAACCTTAGAAAAAGGCTTTTTGAGCCTGTGTTCTGCTCAGATTACTATTCGCCATTTTGCTTTCTACTCAGCATGAAATCCCTCCTCTTGTCTGCCCCTTTGGTTGGATTTATTGCCTCCATTTCTACACGGGCTCCAATCATTCTTTAACTTGTACGAATGTGGGTTTCTTCTCTTCACTTGTCTGAAATTGCTGTCTAAAGAATATTAAATTTTAAGACCTCTTAGTCCACATTTTCTTTAGACAGGACTTACAACTGGCCCTTCAATATTAGTTAAGAAAAGCTCACTATTGTGTCAAACAAGACTTACAATTTTTTTTTTAAAGAGAGAGTGAGAGAGGAGAGAGAGAGAGAGAGAGAGAGAGAGAGAATTTTTAATATTTATTTTTTTTAGTTCTCGGCGGACACAACATCCTTGTTGGTATGTGGTGCTGAGGATCGAACCCGGGCCGCACGCATCCCAGGCGAGCGCGCTACCGCTTGAGCCACATCCCCAGCCCTACAATTTTGCTGGAGATTAAACACTATGGAATTTTAATTTTCACTCATGGAATGGACCCACTGGGGATCCAGATTGGAATTTGAGACTGGAAATGATAAGTGTGATGGACTTTGAATTTTCAGTCTGGGGCTCAGGTTGAGAACAGCTCTGCCATATCCGATATATATTGTATTCAAAAAATGCTGAAATTGCTCTAAGAGTTATCATCCAGCTGAATAAACACAGAGAATCACAGGTGAGAGATTCATGGTCCAAGAGGGATGTGAGGAGTACCAGTTTGTTCACACTCCACACTGCAGTGAAGAAACACAGGCTTAGAGAGGTAACTGCAAAATTCTACCATATCTTTTTGAAAAAATCACTTTTCTCCTGACATCCATGAACTCTTCTTTCCTTTTTTACAATCTTTCTGTCTAGTATACCAGACGGTCCTAATTAGAACTTTACTTTTCCTACATTAGTGTTTAATGAGTTTAATTATACAGTTTCAAATAATATGTATGTGTTACATTTTGTCTTGAGCATGAATTTATTTTTTATGGTATAGAATCTTGTTTCTAATTGATGACTGCCTATCTTTATTATTGACAATCTTAGATTGTTGAAATCTAACACAATGAAATACATATCCACTACCTTTTCCTCCAATAGTTTGTTGCTATTTGAACTAGAGACTGGAATTGGTTTAGTAGCTGAGTATATTTGAAACCAAGGAGGTTGAATGAAAGGATATTCCATAGATGACATTCAAAGTTTTGAGCAGAAGATAAAAGTATTAGAGATGTATAATTTGGAATATTAGGGTGGTTATGATGTAAAAATGGAATCCAGCAAATAGAGAAAGGAGGAAGGAAAGGAAGTTATTGTAAAACCCTAGGGAAAAAGTGAATAATGACATCAGCATCAATTTACACATGAGCATGATGTCAGTCTTCCTGTGAAACTCAGGGGATTCAATTTCCACCTTCTGATAATGAGCTATTATTCTGGTATTAATGTCATGGTCTTCAAAATTAAAGACTACCATTTTTACACCATCCTTATAGTGAACCTTTTTATGAAAATCATAGCTTCATGAGAAAAGAAAAGGTATCATTCATTAGTAACCACATTAAAAAATCAATCCAGAGATAAAATAATAGCCTGATTAAATCATCAGTTGTATCTTGTAGCTGAACAAAAATTTTTAGTCCAATAAGTATAGCCCTGTGTTTATTTAAACCATAATCTGTTCATATATTTCCAATCAATGTAAATATAAATTAATTGTGATTTTCTTAAGTCTGGGTTTCTGTAATTTGTATGCATGAATTTTCTTATTATTTCAACCATTGGGTCTTTATAGTGATATGATGTTTTTCTGTGTTTGAATTACTTCAGTCTTCATTATTTTTATTGTATTACACACAGAAGTGATTTCAGAGTGGTGTTTAGAATGGCACTTTCGAGTGAGGGACAGGGGTTGAGAATCTATTGTCTGGAATAATATTCTCCATGGTGAAGAGAAGAGACTGGGGAAGAAAATGCTGCATCTCGGGATGTGCAGACACCTCAGTAACAGAGTCATCTCCAGTTGGTCTATTAGCTTCCGCGCAACGTTGATTGAGGTCGCCTCTTTACCCTTCTCTATTGTTGGGAACTTTCAGGTAGATGCTTGGATGTGGGAAGACAGAGCATTTTCAGTGCTGAGACAAACCTCAGAGAAGACAAATATAAGTCTGATCTACGTCTCTGCTCCTCTCTCAAAGGTGTCGTCCACATCTTTCTCTTCCTTTATTTCACAGGTCACTGTCCTGACCTCTCACATTGTCCGGCTCCCCACTCTGCCCACAACCCTGATAAATCTAGTAATTACTCCAGTTTGTGAACATTTGCTTTGAGCTAGGTCCTCTGCTAAGCTCTTTGAGGACATCGTTTTATTTAATCCTCAACACAATCCAGAGGGGTCGATATTATCTCTCCCTGAGGAAGCTGGAGTTTAGGAAGGCCAACTGCCTGCTCACAGTCACGCAGTCTTCAGGAGCCAAACTGGGATTCAAGTCCTTTCAGCTGGACCCAATCACTGAGCTATATTTAAAACTCAACTAGGATTTAAGAGTCAGAGACAGTGTTACGCAGAAATAAAGACTGAACACACGATTGTAAGAAAGAAAAATAGTTTGTGATCTTTCCTTAGGGCCATGTTCCGGGGACAAGTATCTTATTGGGGACAACTGTGAAGTTAGCCAAGCTTATCCTCAGCTTTTGTATCACTTTTCATTGTCTAATCTACTTAGGATCCTGTGACAGTTAGTGACCCATGCTGCCCTGTGCTTCTCGTGCCAAGACAAAAAAAGTATTATATAAACTCATTTTTTCCTGAAGGGTAAGAAACGTAAGGTTTTATTTCTCTCAGAGAAATTTGCACTTTTGAGATCTCAAAAACAATCACAGGGGTTACCTTGAATGAATTAATTTCAGACTGAGATATTGTTCTCACTCTTACTTTGACAGATGGGTAAAAGATGCAATTTAGGTCTGGGCCATGTCCCCTGTTTTTTCAAGTCACACCCTCTAGGTGATCAGACTTTGCACTGCATGACAGCTAGATTTCTCATTTCTCCCTTATGGAAACTGTGCTTCTTGGTCAATTTTATTTTGGTTTTCACTACCATTGTTATGATCTAATAATTGTACTTGTTTAAAGTTTCATAGGAGCCATCAAGGTATGTAGTGGGTGACTGTTCAATTAATAGAAAACTACTGAATTCGGTGTTTATTAGGAAATAACAAGCTACTGAAGATTTGTCAAAATAATAAAATACAAATATGCATTTGGCAGAAGTTTAATTTATTTAGAATTTATTGTCTACAGTATCTTGAGATTGGTGAATGGTATAATTTTTATAAAACTAAAATACTACACTCTGTTTATGTTTGTGTCTAGCTATATTTGATTCAAGGTACATAATTTCATTGTTGATGCCTTAAGAATCAGTGAGAGCAAGAATTTACTGAGATGCAAGCTGTACATGCTAAAACTAGGTATCAGTGAAATGAATGATACAAGCCATATTTTCCCGGTTAATGGATGCCTTGCTAGGTGAAAAGATTAATGTAACTTCAACTTTGTCATGGTGATAATCTAGTTGTGTCTATATTTACAAGTAGAAAGAGGAAATGAAAGGAAATCACTATCTTATATTTTAAAGATGTGTCAGTTATGTTTTGTGCTGATGAGAGGAAATGAATCCCCATCTGATTAAAAGAAGAACTTTTGATTCCTCAGAATAAGTTTTGAAAAGAGCCAATGTTATTTAAAAATATCAACACAAAACACAATCCATAAACTGCCTCTGTGGCTATATTTATGATTAAGTAAAGTACATACCAAATCACAGCTAAACCAGTGGAAATGTAGAAGTCTAATAGTAAAGGATCACTCCACTCAACGGATCAGATCAAATACCATGTCAGTCATTGTATAAAAAAGCAATGGGTGTAACTGACAATGTCACATGATCCATGAATCTGAATCTGCAAAGAAAAATCAAGGTTTGCTTTTAAGACTTACATAGAGGAAAAAAAAACACTTTTTTTTTTTTTTTGGCAGCAAATGTTAGACTCACTGGCAATGAATCTGATTCCTTCCTTGGTGGAAAGATAATTGGTTCAGGAAAAATGTGATTAGGTTTTGTCCCCCTAGAAATCACAGAGAATTGAACTTTTTCAATTCAGTCTTTAGAGGAGACTTATACAAATCTGAGAGACGCATGGCCACAGGCATGCAGTTCTAGCCCCAGGTGTGCCTGGCACAGAAGCTGTGGCCAGAATCTGAGCCTGTCAGACGCATGCTGCCATGTGAGAAGCTTCTGTGATTAGCAAGTAGCAGGTTGTTCAGGAGACGCCTAATGGCATCAGTGGGCTGGGCAAGAATACAGATCCACAGGAAGCTGGGCAAGGAGGGAAAACTGGATGCAGGACCTCAGTCTCAGCAGGGTAGTCTGTGGTTGGCAGGCTGAAGCTCCCTGACAAGATTAGCCTAACTGTTTTGGAGTTGACATATTGGACTTATACCCCCTAAGTTGATTTGTGTCCGAAATATTTTTCCAGAGCTAAAAGATTGCTAATTTTACAACTTGGGAGACGAGAGGGCATTCTCTGGGCTTTTTCCATTCTTCAGGGAGCACTTTCCTGGGGTGCATGGAGATTGTGCTTATGGCAATTTCTACCTGTTTATTCCATACACTCCGTTATGATCGATTGCCAGTGTTGCCTGACATTGAACTGTCCATTTGTCCTTTCTAGCTCTGCAGCTGCCTGCAAGAGATAAAGTGTAGATAGATGCTGGATTCAAAGATGGGGTGATAATGACCTCATTAATTCACACTGTGATATGATGAGACATTTAAACTTCAGTCTCTTTCAAAATGTGGATACCTTCCATGATATTCCTTAACTAATTCTGTCCTTTCTCACTGTATGTCTCCTTGTCTATATTGAAGAGACCATTGCTTATTTTCCATATGTTAATACTCAACCTTAACAAGATGAGGCCCACAGCCACTACACATGCTGTATTTCTTCCTGGTAATGGATTCTTGTACACCCTGACATCTTCCTTCCTTTACAGAGGTCTCATGTCTTGTCCACCTTTATGTGGGTCCTCTGTGAGCTACCTGAGTATAAAAGCAATAATAAACTGTTAGCATCAAAGCCTGAAACAAAAAAAAAAAGTGGGCTCTTAGTGTAGGAAAGCGAAGCTGCTCTTTTCTTGTAATAGTCACTTAATATTTTTACACTTAGACTCCAATTCCATTTACACTTCAATTCCTTAGGTTCAACCAGGCCCACCAGTCATTCTCAGATAATGAATTGTTTCTAAGTCATCTTAACCTTGGATCAATAATTATTATGTCGAAATATAATGTAGTCAATACTCAACTTCAGTCAAAATTCTTCTACTCCACTAATTTGGGTCATCCACCAGCGGCAGGGATTCTGCAGTAGAAAACAGCTATTCTTATTACTTGCTGTGGAATGATGTCTTGCAAATCTGGATCTTTGAAGCCTGTAGAAAGGAAAGGCTGAGGGCTATAAAGTTCCAACATAGACACCATAGGTTTTGCTTTGATTACTCTGACTTCAGTGGGTGTTTTAAGCCAACTCTTGCATGTAGGCACTTTTGTGGAATTTTCAGACACACCAGTCACTGGAGTTACTCAATTTCTGTTTTTAAGATCTAGTTATACCTTCCCCCTGATCCTGGGTTCTTGAAAGCCCACTTTCATTCACATTCTCAGGAGTCCCATTGGCATAAGAGAACAAGTGTCTTTTACAGGACAAATATGTACGCTTGGCCTGTTAGTGGAAGTGCCATTACTCTCCAAAGTTCAGCCCTTCATTCTGGTGCTACCAGTAATTACAGCCAAGCTCCTACTCTTTTCATTCCTCAAGTTATTAAATTTTAATAGTGTGTCATTTCAAATATGGCATCAAGTTCTAAGTGACATCCTTGAGTTTCCTTTCACTGGGCTGAAATAACAGGGAACATCAGGGACACGTTAAGTGATGAAGTGCTCTGGCAGAATATTGCAAAGTTGATCTACTTTCAGCCTCCAAGTTTTCTCTTTGCCTCATAAACTTACTTTGTTGGCTGGAGGTGGGTGGTCAAATAGAATGTATTGTAGTCTGTTTCCCCTGCTTTAACAAAATACCTGAGACTGGATGATTATAAAGAATAAAAATTTGTGTCTTATCTGGAAGCTGTAAATTCCAAGGTCAAGGCAACAGTAGATTCTATCTCAGGTGAGGGATGCTCTCATTCTCTAAGAAAGAAACTTCTTGCTGCATCTTTATATGATGAGAGTAGGGGAGAGGGTAAAATGCTGTATTCTCACCTGGCAGAAGAAACAAAAGGTGTAAAAGAGACCAACAGTTCTCCGAAGCCTCATTTATAAGGGCATTAATACCATTTGTAGGGACAGAACCCTCATGACCTAATCGCCTCTTAGAGGCCCCAGCTTTTAATACTATCACCTTCTGGTTTAAGTTTCATTATATAAATGTTGGAAGGATACATAGGTTCAAAACATAGCACCACATAAAATTGACTTTTGTCTCACTCTGTTGCACAGGTAGCCTGGCAATTTACTTGGGAAGTTGTTGAAATCTATGTAGGATTGAAGGCAATAAAATATTTGATGACAAAAGCAGCCAAAGTTAGTAAACAGAAAAAGGAATGTAGGCTAGAAAAGACACGTGATCCATTTGTTGAAATTGACTTGAAAAGGCTTCTGTGTTTCAGGGGTACTTTTCAATACCAGAACCACATTGCACCCGTGGCTTCCTTAGTCCCTGGTAAAGGGTGGCAGTGTAAAGCTATTTTCTCACCACCTGAAACAGACACACCCATGCTATTGCCTACGACTTTGCTCCCATTTTTATTGACTCAGGATTCAAAAGTCCTAAGTATCAAAGTTGCCTAAACGTCTGCTTCAGAGAAGGTCATTCTAAAGGGTTTGTCAAACAACATATCATATATGCATGTGAATGCATAGATGTGTCTGAATAAATATGTAAAATATATATCAGTACAGGTTATTAGGGAGAGGCTGCATATCCTTTTCCCTGATAGGGTGTTTTAGTCATAAGAAGAGAGGGAAGAAAAAAGGTCCCATGTCTCTGTGATGGAAAAAATTGGGGAAGGAGAGCAAGTCCTGTATATGGGGCTAAGGGAAGGAAGACAGAGTCCCAAGAAGGGAGGTTGGGGCCTTTGTTCATTCATTTATCATTTCTATATCAATGTTGACATTATACTTTCTCTATGTTAGATAGACTGTAGATATCTTTAGGAAAAAATATATGAAAAATTTTAAAGGTATCTTCCCTTCTCCTTTTGCAGTTGAGAAAGATTTAAAAAGTAAGCATTCCCTTGCTGCTAGATACTGTTATTCTTAACATGAGGTTCTCCTGGTGACTAAATATCAAGATCCAAATGAGTTAAAATTAATATATATATATATATATATATATATATATATATATATATATATATATATATATCTCGCATATTGGCTTCACACTCAGCTTGGTAGTGGGTTCTGTGTTTATTTCACTAAGTGCAGTGATTTCTATTTTTGTGTCTCTTCTCAAGGTAAAATAGCACATTTATACATTTAGAATGTGTTCATATTCTCTAGTTCCTTTTGCAGTTATGAGATTATCGATATAGAAGAACCCAGTGTTGCTCAGGCACTGAACCATCCATAGGTGTCAGAGGAATGTTCACTTCTTCATCCTGCATCTTAGAAGGCTCTACATGACCATGCAGTCTCGTTGGCTCCAGTGGTTCCTCTGCCTGTGAGCTTAGAGTCCAGAGAAAGGAGGAAGCATGAGACCAGGAACAGTCTGGTCATAAGGCCTGAATCTGTGTGCTCTATACTTTCAGCTAAACAGATAAGTCACTCCTTTCTTCCTGAGGGGAGCGAATGAGGGGATGGAAAATACCAAGAGTGCTCCCACCTGTAAATTTCTTTTCTGAGGACTGTAAAGGAAATAAATGCATTTTCCTCTGTGGAAATATGATAAGTTTAAATGAGTTTCCTCCACAATGGAAAGTGCACTCAATTCACTCGCAAAATTTGAACATGAACACAATTCAGCTACTTATTAGTTTTGTCTTGGGCAAATTATTTACATTTTAGGCTTTTATATTCTCATAAGAAAAATGAGAATAATTCTGACTTTCATAGAGTGACTGTAGAAATTATAATAGAGAAGCATTGGTGCAATGAAGGCACTCAATAAACGGCAGAAAATATTGTATTTACTTATCATAAGGATGATCTCTTTGAGCCTCAGTTTCTTATCAGTGAAGTTAGAATAGGAATAATGCACGTATTGCATGAAACTGTGGCAAATTATATAAGACAGCATGTCTGATATGAAAGTGCCTGACAATAAGATTTTATTTTTAATATCCTTGTTTATAGCCAAAGAAAGGCCAAAGGACAAAATCTGTTTTCTGAAATTCTAACCTCCCTTCTTGGGGCTCTGGTCTTCCTTTTCTTAGCCTCCAGTGTGAGATCTGTTGTCCTTCCTACCTTTTGCCCAGCCCAGAGACATATGATCTCTGTCCTTCATATGCACCTTGTTCCTGATAACATGTACTAATTGTGTGTGTGTATACACACATGGATCTATCTTGCTATATGTGGTGTTTTATAACTAATATTTCATATACATAATAACCTCTATGGTTTGGATTTTGAATGTCCTCCAAAGGCTCATGTGTTAAAGGCTCTGTCTTCAGCCAGTGGATCATTGGGAGGTGGGAGAACCTTGAAGAGATGGGTCCTGGTGGAAGAAAGTTAGGTAATTAGGAGATATACCCTTGAACAGGATATTGGGATCATGGCCCCCTTTCTCTTTCTTTGTTTCGTGGGTTGCCATGAGGTAAGTAGACCTCTCCCACCATATGTTCCCTACTGTAATAGACTCTGCTGCCACAGGCCCAAAGCAAGAGCATCAAGCAACCATGCCCTGACATCTTTAAAATTGTGAGCCACAATAAACCCTTTCCTTTACTAAGTTGATTATGTCAGGCATTATGGTTTGTATGTGAAGTGTTCTCCAAAAGCTCATGTGTGAGATAATGTAGGAGGTTTTAGAGGAGAAATGATTGGATTATGAGAGTCTTGACCCAATTAGTAATTAATCCCTTGTTGAGATTAACTGCGTTATAATTGAAAGCAGGTAGGGTGGGGCTGGAGGAGGTGGTTCCCTAGGGGCATGTCTTTGGGGTCTGTATTTTGTGTCAGGAGAGTAGAGTCTCTCCCTCCCCGCCCCCACCCCCTCTCTCTCTGCTTTCTGATCGTCATCTGAGCTGCTTCCCTCTGCCAGTCTTTGGTCATGATGTTCTGCCTCACCTGTGCCTTGATTAATGGAGCCAGCTGTTCATGAACTGAGACTGTGAGCCCAAATAAACTTTACCTCTTCTAAAAAAAATCTGTTTGTTGTCACAGTGACAGAAAGCTAATATGAATTTAAGTACATGCTTATTTCACATAATACTTTAGCTGTGGCCTCTTAAGTTACTGTTCCTTTTTTTAATGAAAAAATTCTGATTGGAAAATATGTGGAAGAAGTATTTAGAGGTCATTTAAAAACAAAATAGATCATAAAGTACATGTAGAATTATAAACCAATAAAGACTTCTACTTATAAAACAATACGTGGAAGAGATTTGAGAAATTCTGAGGTCATTTTTAGGTTCTCTAAAATTATATAATATGGACTAACATCTATGTCACTTACACATAAAGCCAATCCTATTGGCACCTGGGCTATTGAGGATGGTCTCTCCAGGGTTATTATTTATGCTCACTTACAGACTACTGGTACAGGGCCCTAAAGTCATTTTCAGTCTTGGGCAGAGCAAAGAAATTCCTGGGGTGAGGCCTGAGGAACTATAAATTAGGGCAGCTGGACTCCCTTCCTCTTTATAAAAGCAAGAGTGGAGTTGGCAGAAGTGTAAAAAGGCACATTGTCCACAGCTGTATATGGTACCAGAGGCATTTGATTTGAAATCTTTCGTGCAAGGCTATTTGTATTGTGTCTTCCTAAATCTCATTTAGCTGCATCTCAGCAAATGTGAAGACTAAACTCCAAGCAAGCTAATTGGCATCTCTGTTCGTCATCAAATTTTGGAGCGATATCTTGAAGCAGAAAAAGAGTCTTTTTGAAAGACTCAAAGAGTCCTCTTGAAAATGCTTGAAATGTTGTTGCAGTGCATCCAGGGTCAAGTTCCATTGTTTCAGGACTTGTTCTGTCCACTGTTCCCGAAAGGAGGGAAGACTGAATTCACGCATGTGCAAACTGACTTCTATTGTGCAAATTCTTGTCTCCAAGAATTTCTTTTTAATGTGAAGGTTTGTTAGAACAGCTCCATAGTGACTTCCTAGTGGAGGAGAGAGGCTTAAATTCCCACAGGCTAGGACATCAGATTTTACATGTAAATGCTGACTTCATTGTTGAGAAGTTAACAGAAAGGATAATAGAGGTCAAGCTCATCAGCAATTCTAAAATAGAAATGATATTATTAACTAAGTGCATATTTATTAAGTGCTTGGGAATGTTCAAACACTTGATCATGGATTTACTAATTTTGATCTTGTAACAAATTGATAAAGTTGATATGTCATATCCTGGACTCTATACAAATCTCCAACTTAACGTGAGTATACAACCTTGAATGATTTCAAAGACTGTTGGACATGAATCTACGTGCCCATTTCTACCTGCAGTTCTGCAAGAATTCTTCTCACTTCCATCCTGAATAAAGAAGAAGAAACAAGAGAAACTGTAGATATGCCCAAGGATTTTGAACACTTAGTGGATGTTTTAGTCAACTTTTTCTCTGCTATGACATAAAAGTCCCAACCAGAACAATTTTAAAGGAGGAAAAGTTTATTTGAGGGCTCAAGGTTTTAGAGGTCCTAGTCCATAGAAGGCTGGCTCCATTCCTCCGGGCTCCAGGTGAGGCAGAATATCACTGTAGGAGAGGGTGGCAGAGGGAAGCAGCACACATTGGTGATCAGGAAGCAGAGAAACTCCACTCCACAGATACAAATATATACCCAAAGCCACGCCCCAATTCCCACCTCCTCCAGCCACACCCTACCAACTTTAGTTAATTCCATTAGGGATTAACTCACTGATTAAGCTAAGGCTATAACCCAATCATTTCTCCTCCAAACCTTTTTGCATTATCTCACATGTGAGCTTTCAGGATATACCACATCTAAACCTGAACAGTGGATAGAAGGGAGCCATACAAAGTCTACAAGTCTCTCTCTTTTCCCTTTCTTGCCTTTTACTAAGACAGATTAATTCCATGTTGGTCTTGTCTTTTACGAAGTCCAAATTCCTTTCAGAAGACAAGCAGATTTTTCTGGTTTTCTTCATCTGCCTTCCCTCCCAAGCCTGACAACAAGTTGAGGTAATTAGAAATAGTTTCTGCTTTGGGGGAATTTTCTATTTTTCCTTAGAGTCCTACATGGCTAGTGTCCTTATCACCTAATTTTGGTCAATTTTAGTAAAGGTTTTCTGTGTATTATTCATTGCTCTCAATACCAGGGCATTATGGAGTTTAAAATAAAATTCCCAAATTCTCAAATGTTTTAGTTTATTTTGTTTTCTTCCCAGGGCTATCTTTCTGAAGCTAATGGTAAGAACCTGTGCCTTTCTTTCTAGGGGTGGGTGCTTCTGGAGAGCAGAGACCACCAGAAATGTTCATTCAGGAATGAGTTCACACACCTGACTTTCCATATCTGTTCCAACAGCTTATTTCCAGTACAGTTGGTGAAGAATATTTGAAGACAGATAGAATATTTGCCATGATGGTATTAAAATTATTTTGTTTCTTCTTCAGTCTTGAGAACTTCTGCAAATTGAGTATTTCTCTCCACTTACTATTAGCAACTTTAGTATCTAACATTAACTCATATTTGGCACAGAGAAAATGGAATTCTCATCCTCACTGAACTCCCTGCTCTCCACGGACACATCAAGTCTGTTGAATTTTTTCTTCCTTATCTTGTGAGACCAACATCTTGCATTTGGTTCAAAGAAAAACCAAGGAGTTACCTTGAGTGCTCCCATTGGATCATTTTCTGTGGTGGGTTTAGTATCTCAAGGTATAGCCCAAGTAACTGATTCTATTCCATAAAGGCAGAGTTTAACGAAATTCCCTGCTTTCTCATCTTTCCACTGAGAAGCACACAGTGCCCCCATGCTGCTGGCACCCACTTTTGGACAGTGATCCCCTGAGTCCTTCCATTAAGCATGAGAACAACTTCATTTGCAGTAAATAAGAGTCAAAGTTCAGACACCAGGCCAGGCACGATGGCGCACACCTGTAATCCTAGCGGTTCAGGAGGCTATGGCAGGAGGATCATGAGTTCAAAGCCAGCCTCAGCAAAAACAAGATGCTAAGCAACTCAGTGAAACCCTGTCTCTAAATAAAATACAAAATAGGGCTGAGGATGTGACTCAGTGGTAGAGTGCCCCTGAGTTCAATCTCTAGTACCCTGCCTCCCACAAAAAAGTTCAAATACCAAACTGGGTTCAGAGCCAGAACAAGGAGTTTTCTAAGAATTCTATCTGCATACAATTACTAATAGGGCATTATGTAAAATTGTGGATGTGTAACCGTCATGATTCTGCAGTCTGCATTTGGGGTAAAATTGGGGGTTCATAACCCACTTCTATCTAATGTATGAAATATGATATGTCAAGAGCTTTGTAATGTTGTGAACAACCAATAAATTTTTTTTTTTAAAAGAGAGAGAGTGGAAAGAGACAGAGAGAGAGAGAGAATTTTTTTAATATTTATTTTTTAGTTCTCGGTGGACACAACATCTTTGTTTGTATGTGGTGCTGAGGATCGAACCCGGGCCGCACGCATGCCAGGCGAGCGCGCTACCGCTTGAGCCACATCCCCAGCCCAATAAAAAAAATTTAAAAAAAAAATTCTATCTGCTACCAACTTTAACTTGTTGATTTTGGACTTCTGGAGAAGGCGCATTTGGGTGCAGCTCTTCCAACTACTAATGAATATCCCCCAATTTCAGGCTAGCTCGGAGGTAAGCAAACCTGAGTTTCAGTAGTAATAGTCTTCCCAGTCTCACCACTTTTCCCATGTAGGGGGCTTGCTCCACAAAAGTCCTTTTAGACTCTGTTTTCAAATTTTTCTTATTCTGTTTTCATCTTGTTGGAGGTCAGTTAGCAGAAGTTACCATCATCTTTTGCATTGACTCTAGCAATTGCTTTTCAGTTGGTGTCTCTGCTTTTACCTGGATACAATCCTCACAGCCTCATTAGTTTCCCTCTTTTTTTGCCCCACTCTAAGCCCATAATGCTTTCCCCATGGCAGTCAGTGTAAATTTTAAAAAATGAGATCAGAGCATGCCACTCCCTTATAGCACTGCAAGGACTTCCCAGTAAACTTAGAATAAAATTGCACAGTATAAAATCCTAGTGGTCTGGTTCCCATGCACTTCTATGATGCAGAATCTGTTTTGGTTCTTTACTATTAGACGTTAGTCAATCTTGTCTTTCCTCTGTCCTTTGAATATTCTAAGTTTACATTTTCAAAAATGGTGTTTGTGTTTGCTCTATTTCTATGTGCAATTATCCTTTTTGGCTATTTCTTGTCAGCTAAAATGTCATCAGTGGAGCAAAGCCCTCCTTGACCCTTCCAGTCACTCTTGTTGTAATAGTTATTATTCTCTAAATGATCATAATCATTTTTTCATTTATATGATTATTATTCACCTTTTACCTATGTTTAAATATATACTTATTTAAACCTGAACCATATTTTTTTGTTTATAAATGCAGTCTTTATTTTAAGGGCTCAATAAATACTCAAAGAATATTTGAGTAATATTTACAACAGGATGCTATCCTTTCTCCACTGCATGCTTTTAGCACCTTTGTCTAATATAAGGTAGTTGAATACATAGCTTTAAAATATCATGAGTTCATGATGGTTTAATACATAACCTAAATTTATTGATTTTCATTGATACTCCTCCTTTCAAGAGATGGGAGTGTGTATGGCTCTACTTTCTTGAATCTGGACTGTTATGTTACTTCCTAGATCTTATGAATCTAGCTATTTCCATTTCTTGTTTCTTGGGTTGCTTGCTTTTGAATGTCATCATGAGAAAAGCAAACTGGTACACATTTAGGATCACGTGGGATTTTTTTTTTTTTTTTTGGTACTAGAAATTGAGCCCAGAGGCACTTTACCAATGAGCCACAACCCCAGTAACACTCCCACCCTTTATTTTTAATTTTTTATTTTGAGACAGCATCTTACTAAGTTGCTTAGGGCCTTGTTAAATTCCTAAGGCTGGCTTTAACCGGTGATCTGCCTGCTGAGCCTCTGGATTAGCTGGGATTACAGACATGTGTACACCAGACTGATTTAGGATTTTTTTCTAAATCTAAGCTGAGATTCTAGTCTACAGCTAATGTCTACCACCTCACATGTGTGAGTGAACCTTTATATCAGAAGCATTTTCTTTTTTCCTTTAAAGAGAAAGAGAAAATATTTTCTTTGTAGACTACACAGTCATTGTTACCGCTCCTCAATTCTCCTGTTGTGCAGAAGTAACTATAATATAAACAACTGCTTGTATATAGTACATAATCAATTGAGTTAAGACTATGTTTCAATAAAACTTTGTTTACAAAAGTAGATTGTGTGGGCCAGGCCGGGCCTAAGGCATTTAGTTAGCAAACATGTACATTAGAAAATTCTAACCCCTGTCATTAAACTGCTTTCATTTTTGAGCTATACCAATCAATGACAGGGAGCATAGATGAATCAACCCACTAATTCTTGCCTAAATGGCAGACTTGTGAGGAAAATAAATGCTTTTAGTTGTGGTAACATATTGAATTTGAGGTGATTTTTCTATGTATCAATACATGACTGGCATAGTGTTAAAGTCAATCTTTTCCAAATATTATTTAATTTATCTATATTTAAAATATTTCTATATATCTATATTATATTGTCAGGTAAAGTCCATTGTTATCTTAGCATCATATAAATATGTCATATAATATATAATATGTCAATTTTAATAATGTTTTACAATATCAACCTGTATGATACATATTGAATATAACCTTATATAAGTTTGGATGACAGGGTACAGCCTTGACTACTTAACTTCAAAATAAAACATTCAAAGATATTCAAAGTAGAGTCTCAATAAGTCAGTTTAGGCTGTTGTAATGTTGCATGCATATTTTTCTCCAAAAAAATACCTGCATAATACCCTAGCCTATGGGAAAAGAAAAACAATCCACTCATTTATAGTCCAATGTAGAAAAATTGAAATAGTTCTCCAGAAGTTTCAGACCTCAGGCATAAATTTTGATGTAATATGCATTTGTATTAGGAAAGTACATATACCTTTTGTTAAGCTTAAGAATTGTCTGATGGAAAAAAAAAACTCTCCTCTCTCACTCTCTCTTTAAAAAAAAAAAAGAATTGTCTGATGTATTTTCACTATAGAGCACATGTAAAGAAAAGTACAATTTTGAGTCTTATATGAAAGTTTTTTCATAATTTTACTTTTATTTTTCCTATCATCAGAGATAATAATGTGGTTGTTTTAATTTCTTCAATGAATTAGGAATTAGTGGCACTATATTAAAATTCATTTTTGCCTATGCTTTTAAAATTCATTTTTGCCTATGACACAGAATTTGTGGGAATTCACTTTAGTGTAAACATCACTTGAGTTTCAACCAAATGTAATGTGGATTTTACATATTATTGGTTACATTTTAATACTTGAAAATACTCAAAAAAATTTGCTTTATAATTGCATTCCATAATATAGAAGAAGCCTCTGCTTGCACCTCACATGTCATCAATGAGGCAAATGTCTTGGTGTAAAGGTTCTAGCCACACATTATTTCTTCCAAAAAGGGACCAATATTAATATGTGACCTTTGGATCTTCTGCCTAAAAACATTAATGGCAAATGCTTTGGTTTATAAATTGTGAGTAATCAGAAAATAAGAAAAAAATTGCTCAGACAAAAATATCGTTATAAATGACAAGAAGCTTAAAGTTTTTTTTTCTTAAAAAAGTAGACATATTGAGAAGAGGAGTAAAATAAAAAAAGTGATGTTATTTGCAAATATACAGATTATTTTTTTCTTTTTTCTATTCTCTCTCTTTTTTGAGGGGGAATGGGCTAGGAAATTAGTAAGAAATAATATGTAGAATGCTAAACATTAAATATTTAATGCAACTTATGTTTATTAAATGCCTAAGCACCATACCCCAATTTTTTTTGCACCATCATAAAGAGATGCATGTTTCTCAAATTCTTCAATGAAAATTCAAGGAACAGGGGAAACTGTGTCAGGGTAACCTGATATTTTCCTTTTAGTGTGGGTCAAATAAGCATTAAACAGACAGTTTAAGCAAAACCTATTGAGATCTCACCTCTTTTAGTTTTCTTCAAGTGTCACCTTCATGGTTGTCGGGTATCCTGCTGGAGGTTTCTGTGTTTAAGAAGAAAGGTGCTAACGTGATATAGGATTTTCTCAAGTGCTTCCCCGGCCCTCTTTCTGCTGCTGGTGCCTTTGTTTCAGGGGAGTTGCCAGCTGCCTCTTAGTTCTGTGATAGCTTAGAAAAACCTGCTCTGTAAGCATGTTAATTTTCTTCCCTTAAGAAAAAGCTTGCTAATCTCATGAGGTATTGCAAACTTTAAATTGAAGTAAATAGAAAAATTGCTAAGTAGAAAAAAGAAATGTTCCATAGAGCTTCTGATGAGGGGAAGCACATCTGCCACACAATAGATATGACATCCTTCAGCTCATTGCTTCCTTAGGGTGTGAAAAAAAAAAAATGCTTGCTCTTTAGTAGGCATCTGTTTTGGAGCACCAGCAGGTAAAGGTGTAATTACTGATCTCTGTGTTACTTGACCTGTGGATTATGTAGAAGTGGTCTAGTCTCTCTCTCTCTCTCTCTCTTTCTCTCTCTCTCTCTCTCTCTCTCTCTCTCTCTCTCTCTCTTTCTCTCTCTCTCTCTCCTTTACTGTATTGAAATTACTCTTCCAAAAGACATCTTCAGACTAACAAGGCCTGGTCTCTTATTGTTTGCTTCTGTCTGAAGATTCATTGTTTTCCTTTAAGAGTCAAATTGACAATATGAAAGCATTCAAGATCAGACCTGGGATTTTTTTTTTTTTTTTTTTTTTTTTTTTTTTTGTACCAGAGATTGAATTCAGGGGCACTTGACCACTGAGCCACATCCCCACATCCCAGACTTTTTTTTTTTTTTTTTTTTTTTTTTTTTTTGCATTTTATTTAGAGACAGGGTCTCATTGAGTTGCTTAGTACCTTGCTTTTGCTGAAGCTGGCTTTGAACTCATGATCCTCCTGCCTCGGACTCCTGAGCCGCTGGGATTACAGGCATGCACCACCATGCCTGCCTGAGACCTGGGTTTTGAATGCTGTTCTTTTCACAATGATCATGCCAGTGAGGTTGACATAGGTGTGAAATTGTGCAAGTGAACTATGAGAATTAATAGAGAAGAATGCATTGTTTGGGCTCATTTGGAGTATTCCAAGCAGAATAAATCCTTCCTGACAAAAAAGATGTATTTTGAAAGGTGTGACAAAATATTATATTTGGAAGTTGTTGTTTTAAGCCCTTAAGTTTTGGGACAATTTGTATACAGCAATAGGTAACCCATAACATAATTTCTTTATCACAATCAGTAAATCATATCATAACATAACTGCCCTATGAAATAAAGTACAAAACAAAGGTGTTTCATTACTCATTCTGTGTTAAGGTCTTCTTTTTATTTCTTCACAACTTGAAAAACCACTCAGCACACTGGACATTCCACATACCCTACATGGGGTTTACTGTTTGACATCACTAAGATTGTAATACTGAATTGACTATATTGCAACATCATTTTGATATTTAATGCAGAATTCATGCAGATACAGACATGACAGTATATTATTTGATATATAATGAAAACATCCTCAAATCATTTCCATGTTTTAAGGTCACTTCACCAAAGGGTAGAATGGAAAGATGATGTGCTCGTAAATGCTTAACTTTGGGCATGGCAAACACATTTCATTTGCCCAAGAAAGTCACATAGTCAAATATCAATGATTTGAGACTGCTTGCCAACAAAGAAAAGCTAGGACCAGACCTGTTCTCAGCCAAGTTCCACCAGACCTTCAAAGATGAACTAAAACCAAACCTCCTTAAGTTATTCCATGAAATAGAAAAAGAGGGAAACCTTATAACTCATTCTATGAAAATATTATCATCCTGATTACAAAACCAAAGACACATCAAGGAAAGAAAACTTCAGGCCAACATCCTGATGTACATAGATGCAAAAATTTTTTAATAAAATACTGGAAAAACACAAAGACATATTAAAAGGTAGCACACTATGATCAAGTGGGGTTCATCCCAGGGAAACAAGGTTGATTCAACATATGAAAATTAATAAACTTATTTTATCACATCAATAGACTTAAAGGTAAGAAGTACATGATTATACTCTAGATGCAAACAAGGCACTTGACAAAATACAGCATCCACACATGTTTCAAAACACTAGAAAAACTAGGAATAGTAGGATATCCCTCAACATTGTAAAAGCTTAATATGGTAAGCCCAAGGCCAATATCATTCTAAATGGAAAATAACTGAAAACATTCTCTCTAATAACTGGAATAAGACAGGGATGTCCATGTTACCACTTATATTCAATATTTTCCTTGGAACTCTAGCCAGAGCAATTAGGCAAAAGAAAGAAATTAAAGGGATACAAATAGGAAAAGAAGAACTCAAACTATCGCTATTTGCTGATGACCTGATTCTATATTTAGAAGATCCAAAAATCTCCACCATAAAATGTCAAGAACTCATAAATAAATTCAGCAATGTAGCAGGATACAAAACACCCATAAATCAATTGCATTCCTATACTCCAATGATGAATCAACTGAAAGAGAAATTGGGAAAATCATCCCAGTCACAATAGCCTCAAAAAAAAAAAAAAAAAAAAAAACAACCAACTAAGAGATGAAGGATCTCTATAATAAAAACTGCAGAACACTAAAAAAAGAAATTGAAGAAGACCTTAGAAGATGGAAAGATCTCTCATTCTCTTAGATAGGAAGAATTAATACAGTCAAAATTGTCATAATACCAAAGGTGCTATACAGATTCAACGCAAACACCATCAAAATTCCAATGATGTTCATACAAATAGAAAAAGAAATCATGAAATTCATCTGGAAAAATAAGATGCCTAGAATAGCCAAAGCAATCCTTAGCAAGAAAAGGAAGAAAGTGAAGCAGGAGACATCACAATACTGGACTTTAAATTATACTACAGAGTTACACCAAATAGACATGAAGACCAATAGTACAGAATAGAAGACACAGAGACAAACCCATATAAATACAGTTATCTTGTACTAGACAAAGGCACTGTAAACATACATTGGAGTAAAAGATAGTCTCTTCAACAAGTGGTGCTGGGAAAACTGGAAATCCATATGTAGCTGAGTGAAATTTAACCCATATCTCTCACCCTGCACAAAAATTCAGCTCAAAGTGATCCAAGGACCTAGGCATTGGACCAGAAACCCTTATATCTACTAGGAGAAAGTGTAGGCCCAACTCTCCATATGTCAACTTAGAAAACAACTTTCTTAATAAGACTCCTAAAGCACAAGAAGTAAAATAAAAAATCAATAAATGGGATGGTATCAAACTAAATAGCTTCTTCACAGCAAAAGAAACAGTCAAGAATGAGAAGAGAGACTATAGAATAGGAGAAAAATCTTTGCCACCTGCACCTCAGATAGGGCGTTAATCTTCAGGATATGTGAAGAACTCAAAAAACTTAACACATAAACACACAGACAAAAACCAAATGACTCAGTCAATAAATCAGCAAAGACCTTCACAGAAGAATTTCACAGAACAAGAAATAAGAATGGTCAACAAATATATGAAATATATATGAAAAAATCTATCAGTCAGAGAAATGTAAATTTAAACTATACTGAGATTTCATCTCACTCCAATCAGAATGGCAACAATCAAGAATACGATCAACAATAAATGTTGGCCGGAATGTGGGGAAAAGGTTACACTCATACATTGTTGATGGGACTGCAAATTAGTGCAACCACTCTGGAAAGAAGCATGGAGAGTTTTCAAAAAATTAGGAAGAGAACCACAATTTGACCTGGTTGTACCACTCCTTGGTATAATCCAAAGGGATTAAAATCAGCATACCATAGTGACACAGGCACATCAATGTTTATAGCAGTTCAACTCACAATAGCTAAGCTATGGAACGAAACTAGGTGCCTTTCAATAGATGAACAAAGAAATATGGTATCTATACACAATGGAATATTAATCAGCCATAAAGAAGAATGAAATTATGGCATTTTCTGATAAACGGATGGAACTAGAGACTATCATGCCAAGTAAAATAAGCCAATGCCAAAAAAGCAAAGTTTGAGTGTTCTCCTTGATATGAGGATGCTAACACCTAACAAGGCAGGGTGGGGAATAGAAGTTAATTAGATTAGTCAAAGGAGAATGAAGGGGAAGGTAGGAATAGGGCATACAGTGGAATGAATCAGGTAACTTTCCTATGTTCATATATGAATCAAAATCAGTGAAACTCCACATCCTGTACTACCACAATAATGGGATCCTAATTAGAATAAGTTATACTCCATGTATGTATAACATGTCAAAATACACTCTACTCTCATGTATACCTTAAATAAACAAATTTTAAAAAAGGAAAAAAGTGAGACAGAATAGTTGAAGTATACTAATGTAGACAACCCCAATAACTAAGTTCACATTTTAAGTTTTTGTTTGAAAAAGGATAAAAATTCCCTCTTTTCTCATCACCTTGCTCAACATATTCTCTTTATTCATTCTTCTTTATCCCTCAGATTAATGCTTTTAATAACTGCCTTAAGTTATGCTTACCATTTCTCCTGTATAATCTGTTTGATATTAAATTATATTTCTCCTTTGATTTAAGAAGACTCAGTTATTCTGAATCATAAAATACATAAAACATTTTGTGTTTCTATATGGTATTAACTTCAACAGACATATATTAATATTTATCTTTTCTAATTTTTCTGCTGTTATTTCCCTTTCACTAACTGAAAATAAAAGGCAAGTAATTTTTTTTCCAATTTAACTCTCTCCCAATTTTGATTGGTATTAACACTAATTATTGACATAGCAGTCCCAATTACATGCTGATGTGGACTTAAGATTCTCTTTTATTTTTGTTATATAATTGGAATAATCTACAAATCACCTTTAGTTAGAAATTAAATTTACTTCTCTCAATAAAAGATGCTCCTAGCTGGGACGAAAAGCTTTCACATAGAGTTAGAAGAAGCATCAAAATTTATATATGCTGGAACATGAACTGAGGTCTTAGAGATTAAATAACTTGCCCACAGGCGAGAGACAAAGTGCAATTCAAACTCAGCAGTTTAGTTCCAGTACCATATAGTATAATACCTCCCTCTCTTCCTCCTTATCTATTTCTTTCTTATTTTATTCTTGTCTTCTTCTTCCTCCTCTCCTTTTATTTTTTAAACACGCATTGAGTACGGTAGAACCTTTGAAAAACAACAGATCTTTAAAAAATATTATGAGTTACATAATATCTCTCAATCTGTCACAATACATTAGCTTACCAGGGTTTGAATAGTCAGCTGGTTCTTTATATTATCTACTTCTGTAAGATCAGAGGAACAAAGATAATGTCAGATGGATCTAGAATAGGAATGACATGAGGTTCTGAAAGAGTAAGAATTTGCCAAATAAAAATGGCATGCACTTCCCAAATACTCATTCTATTGCCGCCTAAAGATTATTTTACCCACAATAGGGTGTTCTGAAAAAAATACTTTCGAAGGGGTTAAATATAGCCTTTTGCCAGTGAATGATTCCTGGGAATTTTAATAAGCCTCAGCTCCTGCAATTCAGCAGATAACAGTCACCAGGACTGCTGTGCATACAGAACTGCACAATGTCATGTTTTCACAGCGGCACAATTCTTGTAGAAACTGCTCTTGGAATGACCCAGCTTCAGAGGTGACAAATCCAGGAAGTGTTGGAGGAGCTATCACAATGCTGAAATTCTTGCAGGAGCCATAACCTTTGGATTTTGAAGCCAACTGAACTGGCAGGATGATAGTCGCTGACGGGAGACTGTTGTCAGTCCCCATTAGATGGTTATGTGGGGAGAGAAGAGTCCCAGTGAGATGGCAGTTGAACTGTCCTCCATCATTCCAGAACCGTCATTCCATTCAATGAACATATAAGTGGGGAGGGGATTTTCTTTAGCATAGCATGTGGAACAGAGTCACAGACAGGGTCCCTCCGGTGCTCAGAGAAACAATGCTCAGGGAAATTAACTCCGCATGCTGTGACTGATGGTGAATGAGCTCCAGCAAAGTGATGAGGTGTCCAGTCCTGAAGGCTATGGCTGCTTGACTTCTTTATTATAAACACTATGAAAAAGTAATAGTTTTTGCTACATGACGTTGCCCTGCTTCCACTCAGGAAATGAATTTTTATGTGTTGGATCTCTTATGAATTCGGTGTGATTTTTGTCCCAGGAGTGTAAGAAAACTGCTCTTTTTATACTGCTAAGTGATGCAATGTGTAGCCTAAACAGATGGAAACAGCTTGACTTTAGCATAAGTGTTAGAATATGCAATTTAAGTGTAGAAACGCACAAGGTACAACTAACAGAAAATCTTTATAATGGAAAAGACCTATCAAGTTTACATCACAAAGAGATTGGGGCATTGATGCATGAAGCTTTATTTATTTTTTTAATTTTTCAATGAAATTAATAGAAAATGTCAAATATCTGTGCCTCAAGAAAATAAAACACAAAAAGAATTTAAAATGGTGATTGGTAGAAAGTTAGTGTTTATTAAACATTAGCGGGTGTTTTTATGAATGTTAATTAAAATTTCCTTTATCCAGGCTAAAAAGACTATTGTACATTAAGTAGTCTGTCAGTAGACACCAGGGACTTTTTAGTACAATATATACTAATAAGCTATCTTTCTACAAAAATACGAATCTTAAAATACTTGCTGAGTGATCATTTCTAATCCTTGACATTATGTTCTATATAATGTTGTTATCTTTATTTTTATTTTAGAGACATTTCTTATCAAGGAATGTCTAGAAAAGGCAAAACTCATGATTTTTTACCTGCAGTTTTAGAATGCTCTTGTTGATTGTGTGTGTGTATATATATATATATATATATATATATATATATATATATATATATATATATATATATTTAAGAATAAAGCTCAGCTAATGGAAAATGTTTGGAGGATTAGCTAATGGAAAAAGTTCATAGTTCTGAGGTTGAACTGTGGTCCTACTGCCTTCTGACTCAGTGTCTCCCTCCATCTTTTATCTTCCCTGGTTTTCTTGAGAGGTGGAAGGGTGTGGGGAAGGGTTGTTAAAGGTTTTCCTTAATAATTCTCACACCAATCTCCTAAGGTTTAAGATTGCTGGGCTATTCTTAGTAGTTTATGTACACAAGAAGGTGTTTGATAAAATTTAACCAATTTTGAAATGTAATACACTGTCCTCTGTAGGATTATTCTTATTCCAAGGGTTATAAAATACTGGGGAAAAAAACAGGAAATATTTGACATAAAGGAGTGATTGACTCATTAATGGATCAATGTCCTTCCTATACTTTGCCTACCATAACCATTCAAATCAGAAACTATCTTACCTGTAGGTAAGAATGGCACTTGTATCAATGCTATTACTTTTAGTATTAAGTCAGTACATTTCAATGACGCATTTTATTTTTTAATTCTGTTCTTTAGGTTATAATTTTAAATGCAACTATTGGTTTGAGAGATTCAATATATCTTTGTAGGACCTCATCTTCTAGCCAGAAAACACTTTAAACCAATGAAACTCTATCTTGTTTCAGAACTTGATTATATTATTAGTTACACTTTTAACATCATGTGATTATTCTGATTCATAATTTAACATTTTTGATGGGGTCATAAAAATGGGTAGGTGTCTGTCAAAAAAGTGCAATTACTTTCTTCATTTATTTGAACATTTTATTTCATATAGATAATTGTTCACTCAAATTTAAGAACAATAAAATGTCAACATAGAAATTAAGCAAAAATGGTAATCCTCACAGAATTTTCCCCATGACTATTATTGATCACTTCAAAGATGAAACATAAGTGATAGAGTAGTATGGTAATAGAAAGGCAAACCTTGGTTGTGAGATTGACTTTAAACATATAAGATAAGATCTGAATCACGAATTGTTTCATTTCTCCTGCTTTGCATTTTGTGCCAATAATTTAGCCCAACACCACCAGTTATATATCTCATGATGTTAACCTACAAATATGGATTTTTTCATATTGGAATCAGTATAATCCAAATCGGGTCTACTACAACTCTAAGCATTTTCTCTCTCTTCTCCTACTATTCTTCAAGATCCACAGTCAGTGGATTATTTTGATCCAGGCTTTTTGTAAAGTTTCTTATGCTAATAGATGATCTTGAGAAGGAAGTAATAACCAATTAAATAATAACCTGTATATATGACCATAAGTTCTGATACTCAGACTTAGGCATACATGGGTGGTAGTATAATTAGACAAAGGCAAAATAATGAGTAGCTGTGTTTGGGATCCTACCCAACTCAACCCTGTAAGATAGGAGCATTCAGGTAAAATTCTAAAGAGGCAACAGAGGGATTCTGGGAAATGGTGAACTAAAGGAACCCACCCTATGGTAGCTGCTCTCTGAAACGGAATCAAACAGCAGTTCTGCTGTGGCATGCCGCTGTAGAAAGGCCATGAGAAAACGCTGGGAGGCAATTCAGAGCTGGCAACCAGATAAAAACCAGGCCTATCGGGTTTTGGAAGTGGTTTAGAATAGGAAGAGAATTAATAAAAGAATAGCTGCAGCAGCACCTGGTGCAGGGTGACTCAGTCTAGAGGGGAAGCTCCCCCAGTGGCAGGAAAGGAAGTCTCTCAGTGAGTTTAAGAAAAGCAGGCTCCATTGTCCAGGAACTTCACCAATGGAGCTGAAAAAAAACACGGATACTGTGAAGTGAACCAGTGTTGAAGAGTTCAGGCATTTTCCTGCAGAGTTAATGAAATTGAGGAAGCTGCATCAGAATAAAGACTGCTCAGACTTCCTGAGGATGAGATTAGAAATCCCTGGAGTTTTCACATTTTGTATTTGTTTTATATAAATATTTAGTTGCAGATGGACACAATACCCTTATTTTACTTATTTACATTTATGTCGTGCTGAGGATGGAACCCAGTGCCTCACTCATGCTAAGCAAGAGCTCTACTGCTGAGCCCCAGCCCTAGCTCTCCTCTCTATTTTTAATTCCTTTTTATATTGTTCTTGTTATGTTCTTTTTGAGTAGCTAGGACCCAATGGCCACTTGTGGTTTGTTTTTCAGTGAAGAAGTGGGCACCCAAGCCATGGCTCAATTTGAACATAGGAGTGACTCTGTGGCATGGATCCTGGGGAAGCTCCTTGTTATGGTTTAGATTTAGGTGTCCCCCAAAAGCTAGTGTGAGACCATGCAAGAAAGTTTAGAGGTGAAATGATTGGGTTATGAGAGATTTAACTTAATTAGTGCATAAGTCCCTTGATAGGGATTAACTAGATGGTTACTATAGGTAGGGAGGTTGTAGCTGGAGGTGGGTCCCTAGGGAGATGTCTTTGGGATACATATTTTATCCTTGTTGAGTAGATCTCACTGGCTCTCTTGCTTGCTCTCTCTCTCTCTCTCTCTCTCTCTCTCTCTCTCTCTCTCAGCTTCCTAATATCATGTCTCCACCCACATAACAAAACCATGCCCTTCTGCTATGACATTTTGCCTCATCTCATGCCCTGGGGAATGGAGTTCACCATCTATGGACTGAGACCTCTAAAACTGGTAGCCCCCCAATAAAATTTTCCTCCCCTTAAATTGTTCTTGTCAGGTTGTTTGGTCTCAGCAGTGAAAAAGCTAAGGACTATGGCTATCAATCTATGATCTGAAGAGTAGAGGAGGAGATAAAAGGGGCTTTCTTTTAAAACTCATGGTCTGAATTCTTGTATAAGGATTGACACCAACAGGTGGTGAAACTGGGATGGATCAGAATCGAAAGCAACAACCTGCAGCATCCTGCTCTGGGTCCCACCACTTGCCCTATGCCCTCCATACCCTAGGGTATGGAAGATCTGGGCTACGACCTGGTACTTCTTGTGTAGCTCCCCACAGTACACAGACCGAGGATCTCAGAACAAGGCTGTGGTTCAATATAGATCAGCCCAAGGGCTGCCTAGGTAAAAGGGATGGCCACTTGAACCTCCAGAGTTGTACTCTGATCTGCAGTTCCAATAGCACAGCCACATTGAAGGAGAGTTTGACTCTGAAATGGCCAGTCTTCTGCCCATACTTGCTGTGATCAAGGAGGGGGCAGAGTTCAGCATACAGACTACCCTAACAAGTTTGATTTGAGTCAGAACTTTAGAACTAACAAATAGTGTGATGACTGCATCACACAAGCAACTTCATAGCTGGGTATGCTAAAGTAAAGATCCTAGAAACAAAAGAATTCATTAAAAATATTCAGCAAGAAAGATACTGAATATTTTTATGATTGCTGTTGTATTACTTGTTCTATGCACAGTAGTTTCTAGTATCATCTCTCATTACATGTTTCTTTAGAGTTCTATCTAGTTGTAAGTGTTTTGTCAATTGGATTCTTTCTTGATACTGCTTTTCTTCTACCTCATCTTCACTCCATTTCTTTTTCATTCATCTTTCCTTCTCTCTTCATTTTATCTTTTATCTCTATTCCCTCACCCACCCTTTCTCCATTTTCCTTACTTTGTCACTTTACCCATTACAATTTAGTTTCACATATGCTATAATTAACACTTAACCTTTCTACATTATTTCTTACCCATTTTTCTCATTTACTAATAGAGTTGTAGAGCTCATCAGTAATACAGTTTTAAATATATGTTGATATATGTTTTGTTATTAAGTATTTATTGTTATTGAAAGTTACTTTGTCCTCGAAAAGTGGTATTTGTAATTGACATTGCCATCTTGATTACATCAATCGGATGTTTTAGAGCCAAAATATATTTGCAGATCAGGGCAGATTTTAGAGAGAGCTGCTCATTATATAGCTCTTACATAATAGAAAGTAGAAGATTGATCACAACAGATACATGCACAGCACAGAACTTCGATAAACATGAAGAAGACAGCCAACAAAACATCTCCATATGTTTTCCAACTCACAATAACTGAATCCAAAGATACTGAAATAGATGAAATCCCAAACAATTCAATAAGTTGATTGATAAAGTGATTGGTGAATTAAAAGAAAAGCTCTAGGGAATGAACTAGGGAGAAAACAAAGGATGTTAAAGAACATTTCAGTGAAGAGATTCTGAAAAAGAAACAAAAATATTGGAAATGAAAAGTTCAATGAATCAAATGAAAGTTTTATTTGAAATTCTCTCCAATAGATTAGAATAGGTACAAGACAATCTCGGAGCATGAAGACAAAAGAGCTATCCTTGAACATTCAGTCAGTATTAAAGAAAAAATAATACAACTTATGATCAGAATGTGCCCTTCAACAGATTAATGGATAAAGAAAATGTGGTATAAATATTTGATGGACTATTGCTCCGCTTTAAAGAAGAATAAAATTATGACATTTGCTGGTAAACGGATGGAGCTGGAGAAGATCATACTTAGTGAAATAAGCCAATCCCCAAATACCAAAGGCCAAATGTTTTCTCTGATATAAGGATGCTATTTCATAATAAGGGGCTGCAGGGCTAGGGAGGAATAGAATTACTGTAGATTCGATAGAGGGGAGTGAAGGGAGGGAGGGTGTATGGGAATTAGAATGAAACAGACAGTATTACCTTATGTACCTATATGACTGCATGACTGGTGTGATTCTACAACATGTACAACAGAAATATGAGAAATTATATTTTATTATTTATGATGTGTCAAAGTGCATAAATGCATTCTCCTGTCATGTGTAAATAATTAGACCAATAAAACAGAATATAAAGAACTGTGGGAAAACATTAAGAAAACAGACTTAAGACTTGGAAACTTCAAGGAAAGAGCAGAGATGTAGGCTAATGGCATTGATAACATTTTCATTGAATTAACAGCCTAAAATTTTTCAAACCTTGGGAATGAGATAGAAATCCAGATATTGGAGGTATTTAGAAACTCAAATAGATAAGACCAATAGAGAATCTTTCCATGACACATTATAATTAAAGTGCCAAAATTACAGACAAAAGAAAGCATTTTAAAGGCTATTAGTCACATTCAAAGGAAAACCAATAGGAATTCCTTAGATTTTTCTCAAAAGAAATCTTTAAGTGCAGGATGACTTAGGAAAAAAAAATGTGTTTCAAGCCCTAAAAGAAAAGAACACCAAACCAAGTTTGTTATACCCATTAAAGTTATCCTTCAGAATTTTAGAAGAAATAAAAGTCTCCAAGTAAGCATAAACTAAAGGAATTCTTGACTACAAAGCCAGCATTGCAGAAGATAATTAAACGACTCAAACACAAAAGTAGAAGAAAATAGCAATCAAGAGAGCTCAAGAAAGAATTGTATTACAAGCATAGGTAAGCACAGGAGAATTTGAATCATACTAAATATTTGAAATGAATCAAAATAGCAGGAAGAAATAAACCACTCTCTGTAATAACACTGCATGTTAATAACAGCAACTCTCCAATTAAAACAACGCAGCCCGCAGATTAGTTTATAATGCAAGACCCAACTCTATGTTGTCTGAAAACAAAACAAAACAACACACCTCATAGGTAAAGACACCAACATACTGAAAGTGAAAGGGTGGAAAAATATCTTTTTATAAAATTGTAACAAAAAAGTAAGAAGGGGCATGTCCTAACATACGTGATAAAGCAGATTTCAAATCAAAATTAGAGGAAGCAATGAAGTTCACTATAAACTGGTAAATGTAACAATCCAACCAGAAGTTAAGATTATTGCAATTATTTATGTCCCAAGTGTCTGAATATCTAATTACCTAAAGACCTCTTAACATGAAGGTTCAGATAAAACCCAGTACAATAATTCTGGGTGATTTCAATATACCTCTCTTAATAGAGATATATTGAATTGAATAGCAATAGATAAGTCATCTCAACATGAAATTAGTAAAGGCACTTTATACTAAAAACATACATTAACTCAAATCATTGTTTCTAACTGCATAATTTCTGACAGCAAAACCATGGAACCAGATGCCCTTCACAGATAAATGGATTTAAAAATGTGATATATATAAACAATGGATTATTACTCAGCCAAAAGGGACAATAAAATTATGGCTTTTGCTGGCAAATGAATGAAATCAGAGACTATTATGCTAAATGAAATAAACCAGACCCCAAAAGTCAAAAATTTTCTTTTATATGCAGAAATTACTCCAAAATAAGAGAAAGAGAGAGAGAGAGAGAGAGAGAGAGAGAAAGAGAGAGAGAGAGAGAGAGAGAGAGAGAAAGTGTGTGTGGATTCCATCAAAGGAGAAGGAAGATTAGTGGAGTAGATGAAGGGGATTGAAGGATGGGAGGAGGAATGGATAAGGGAAGAACAGTGGAATGAACCTGACCTAATTCTGCTATGTGTTTATATGAATATACCTAAGTGAATTTAACCATCAAGTATATCCACAAGACACTAATTTAAAAAGATACTATAGGTCAATAGGTAGATTTTTATAGGTAGAGTTCATTAGAGTAGAGGGAAGAGAATAGGGGGAGAGAAGAAGGAAAAAAAGGAGGAAATAGTGTGAGTTGAATTGTTATGCTTTTATAATTATGTCAAAATGAATCCTAATTTTATGTAAAACTAAAAAGAACCAATGAAAACTTGAGAAAAAAAATCAACACCAATAGAAGCTACAAAAACAAGATAAGCCCATGGAGATTCAACAGTAGATTTTTGAATGATGAGTAGGACATTGGAGAAATCCAAGCAGAAATTAAAAACATTTTAGAATCAAATGAGAATAGAAATACAGCATACCACAACCTGTGTCCACTACAAAGGCAGTTCTAACAGAAGGTTTATAGCTATGAGTGCCTACAGAATAAAATCAAGAAAATAATAACAAAGCAATTCCAAATTTAGTAGAAGGAAGAAAATAAAGATTAGTGATGAAACTAATGAAGTAGAAAATTGAATAACAATAAAACGGATCAATGAAACAAGAAGCTGGTTCTTTGAAAGTAAAAGCAACAGTGATAAAACTTTAGCCCAACTGAACAAAATAACTCAATAGAAAACACAGATCATTATAATTAGAGAAGAAAAAGGAGATATCAAAACAGACATCATTGATATCCAGAAAATCATCACAGATTATTTTGAAAACTTACATTGAAATAAATTGGAAAATTTAGAATGAATGGATAAAGTTTTAGACACATATGACCTACCAAAACTGAAGTAAGAATAAATAGAAAACCTAAACAGACCAATAGCAATAAGATTGTAGCATTAATAAAAAGTCTTCCAATAAGAAAAAGCTGAGGACAAGATGGATTCATGCCGCAGTCTTGGCTGGGCACAGAAGCACGAGCCACTCAAGCAGGAACAAAACTTTATTTTTGAAAAAGACGCCAATACTCCGTAGGCGCTGGCAAGCCAGAATCGGTCGTGTGTCTACCGGAACCGGCCCCCGCTCCCCCGGAATTCCCTCCTACTATCCTTCCCCAACCAATGGGAACTCTCCAGGAGTCCCGTAACATGAGTCCTGTAGCAGGCCAAGGTGAACAGCAGGAGTCCAATTTCCATATGAATGTAAATCTTAACATAATCATATCATCTCAGTGGCTAGCTGGCAAAGGTGCCTTGCATCATATTATTTGCTTGTGGCTCCTAGCAGATTCACATCTGAATTCCAACAGAGCTTTAAAGACAAACTAATGCCAATGTTCCTCAAATTCCTCCATTAAAAAGAAAGGGAAGGAATACTTCCCAACTCATTCCACAAAGTCAGTTTCGCTCTGATACCAAAACCAGATAAATACACAGCAAGGAAAGAAAACTACAGTCTAATATCCTTGATGAACATAGATGCAAATATCCTTACTAAAATATTAGCAGATTGAATCCAATAATGCATTATAAAGATTATACACCATGGTCAGGTTGTTTTCATTCCAGGGATACAAGGATGGTTCAACATACAAAAAATCCATAAACATGATATGTCACATAAATAGAACCATCAATAAAACTCACATGATCATTTCAAAAGATGCAGAAAAAGACTTCAATGAAATTTATTACCAATTCATAATAAAAATCCAGAAGAAATTAGGGATAGTGGAAATATACTTTGACATCATAAAAAGTATATGTGACAACCCAAGCCAACATCAGACTGAATGGGGAAAAACAGAAAGAATTTCTTTTTATATAATGAACAAACAACCATGTTCACTCTTGCCCTTCTATTTATTATAGTATTTGAAATTTTAGCCAGAGCTATTAATCAAGAGAAGGAAATAAAAGGGATACCAATAGGACAAGAAGATGTCAACTTATCACTACTTGCAGATATACTCCTATATTAGAAGATCCTAAAAATCTTCACCACCTTTCAAAGTTGATAAACAAATACAGCAAAGTAGCAGATTATAAAATTAACATGCAAAAGTCCATGGAATTTCTATACCCCAATAATGAATTTGCTAAGAGAGAAATCAGGAAAACAATTTTATTTTCAATACCTTCAAAAATTAAGTATCTAATAATAAAAATCTATAAAACTTAAATATGTAGAAATAACACGTCTACAAGGAATATTATGGAACACTGAAAAAGGAACCCGAAGAAGACACTAGAAGATAACAAGATGGAAAGAGCTCCCATATTCATGAATAAACAGAATTAATATTGTTAAAGTGGCCAAGTTACAAAAAGTGATTGATAGATTTATACTAAATCTGAAGTAAGAATAGAAAGAAAATCTAAACACACCAATAGCTATAAGATTGTAGCATTAATAATAAGTCTTCTAATAAGGAAAAGCTGAGGACAAGATGGATTCACTCATATCTGAATTCTAAAGGAGCTTTAAAGATAAACTAATGACAATGTTCCTCAAATTGCTCCATTAAAAAGAAATGGCAGGAATACTTCCCACCAAAATACCATGGCATTCTTCACAGAAATAAAAGTAACAATAAAAAAACCCACAAACAGTCCTAAAATTCATAGGAAAGAATAAATGACCTAGTAGAGCTAAAGCAATTCTGAGCAAAAAGAGCAATGCTGGAGGCATCATACTAAATTTCAAATTACACTGCAGAGCTATATTAACAAAATCAGAATGGTATTGGCATAAAAGCAGACATGAAGGTCAGTAGGCTAGAATAGAATACACAAGGAAAAACCCACACAGATCCAGACGTCTGAACTTTGACAAAAGTGTCAAAAATGTATGTTGGAGTGAAGGAAGTCTTTTTAACAAATAATGCTGGGAAAAGTTGATATCCATATGTAAATAAATAAAAACTATATTCTCATCTCTATCCTGCACAAAAATCAGATCAAAGAAGATCAAAGACATAGGAATAAGACCAGAAAGTTTGCAATTGCCAGCAGAAAATATGGAGGGAACCTCTTACGTGTAGATGCAGGCAATGACTTCTTCAATTGGAATCATATAACTCAGGAAATAATACCAAGCAAAAATTAATAATGGGATGACAACAAACTAGAAAGCTTTTGCACAGCAAAGGAAACAGTTAAGAACATGAACAAAAAGCCTGCAGAATGAGGGAAAATCTTTGCCAATTACTCTTCTGACAGAGTAATAATGCTCAGAATTTATTAAGTGCTCAAATAACTTACCACCAAAAAAAAAAAAACAACCAAAACCCACAAATAATCCAATTGATAAATGGGAAAATGATCTAAGTAGACATTTCTCAAAAGAGGAAGTACAAATGACCAACAAATGTATAAAAAAAAATTCAATGTCTTTACTAATCAGGGAAATGCAAATCAAAACTACACTAGATTTCCTCTCACTCCAGTTAGCAGCCTTTGAAAATGCAAATAACAATAATGCTGGTGAGGATGCAGCAAAGAAGGAATGGTTATACCCTCTTGATGGGAATATAGATTAGTGGAATCACTACGGAATTCAGTATGGAGGTTCCTCAAAAGACTAAGAATGGAACCACCATTCCAGCTATACTACTCCTCTATATTTACTGCAAAAGAATTAAAAATCAGCATTATATATATATATATATATATATATATATATATATATATATATATGCATATCACTGCCTATAGGAGCACAACTCACAATAGTCAAGTTATGGATCAGCCTAAGTGGACACAGATGAATGGATAAAGAAAATGTTGCAATACATATATACACACATATATGCTTATGTATGTGTGTGTGTGTATACATATATATCACAAGTATGTATGTGTGTGTTTGTATGTGTGCACAATGGAGTTTTCTTCGGCCATAAAAAAAGATAAAGTTATAAGAGTTGCAAGAAAATGGATGGTACTAGAGAGCATGATGTTAAGCAAAAGAAGCCAGATTCAGAAAGTCAAGGGTCATATGTTTTCTCTCAAAAATGGGAGGTAGAGAGAAAAAAAGGAGGGGAGGAAAAAAGAATCTCATTAATATAGAGGGAAGACCTGCAGTTTAGAGGAAGGGTACCATGGGTAGGGAAGAGAGGACAAGAGAAGATACTAAGGAATTAAATTAATAAAATTATGCTATGTGAACACACAAATATTTCACAAGGGATTCCACTATTATGTATAATTATTATGCACCAATAAAAATAGGCAATGAATTATTTTAACAGAAATTTTGGCTTTCTGCCTAAAACTGAGTGGGATTTTTCATTTTTCACTGAAATAATAAGTAGAACACTAATGATTTCTAAAATGTTTTTATTCATGTTTGAAAATTTTCTAAACATAATTTTTGAATTTTAGCAAACTTTTTTCTCTTTTTTTTGTCCTCATTAGTGGAAAAGTATCTGTATGCAAACTGTCAATTGAATCTTCAGCATCCCACACATTAGGACAGACTAACAAAATCAGCATGAAAATATTGTGTTTTTTTCCTTTGTCGGTGCATTCATATACAGAATAGCCTTTACAAAAATAAAAAAGTCAAAATCAAAGAAATTAGATTAGCATTTTCTATCACATTTCTATCCACCCTCAGAGTAGCAGGGTTAAGGCAGACACTTGAGCTATCTTGGATTTCTAAGCTGAACATGTTGATGTATTAAAATTCAGCATCTTCATGGTCTGGGTACGTGTGTATGGTAACATTATTTTTAACTTCCACTAACCTATTTCAGATAGTTTACAAAAATAGTTTTTTTTAATATGTCTATATAGTTTTGGTTACAAATTACATCAATTTCCTCTTTAATGACTGCCACCAGCAAAAGATTCAGAATGGGCTACTATATCAGCACCCTTCAAGGCAATTTCTTCTCCTAGGGTATTCTGAGGAAATGTGCTACCTACACTAACACATTACTTCTCATTGGCCAATATATTCTCTGTTATAGAGCTATATTTCATTGTACTGCTTTCCCTACAGAGCAAACCCAATCTTAGAAAGTTGTAGTATAATACAAAACTAATAGTATGATGTTTTTGCCAGATTCAAGGAAAGAAAATTGAGTAAGACCAGTATACTACCCAATATATATCACATATGACTTCTTACTAAATTTTTTTGGACTTCTCCTCAATGAATCACAATTATGAAGTTTTCATTAAATGTTTGCAAAATATGTGTGCATCCATATAAGATATAGTATAGATAACATAAATTTATGTTTACTTGAGAGATTGCAGTGTTCCATTGACATATTTATATGTTTTATCTTTCATTAAAGATTCATTTTGTTAATACAGATTCTAAACATCTTATTATTATCTAGCCAACCTCTTTTATTTTATAAAAATGCATTGATCTTAAAAGTGCCTAATAGAATCTAAGAAAATCTGGAGAAGTGTTAAAAAAATCATAGTTAGGGAAGTATTTCATTTTTGAGGAAGTAATTTGTAGAGTTTGCTTAAATGCACAAGAACTCAAGGTTTAAATCCAATCATATTTTGAATTTACATAAGAATTAATCACTGGACTATCATAGCTTGTCTTCAACATCTATTACAGACAATCATTAAACCTATACCCAGCATAAGCTGTAGTATCAATAGCTGGCCACAAATTCAGTTTCTTTTGCATTGAAAATAAAAATCTTAGGGGCTGGGGATGTGGCTCAAGCGGTAGCGTGCTCGCCTGGCATGCGTGTGGCCCGGGTTCGATCCTCAGCATCACATACAAACAAAGATGTTGTGTCCGCCGAGAACTAAAAAATAAATATTAAAAAAAAATTCTCTCCCTCTCTCTCTCTCAAAAAAAAAAAAAATAAAAATCTTAGCATGAACTTTTTCCCCATAAATACCTTTGCCTTGCCTTGGCATTTATGTAGCAGCAGGAGACCATTATCCAGTGACACATTCTATCCCACTGACATTATCACTCAAAGATGGTCGATTTCATTTTCAGGAAGGTCCCAGAGAGCCACAGACAAGTTACAATCAATCACACAACCTTAATTGCTAGTCGAGCACATTACTCTCACAAAAAAAAAAAGTAAGGAGATCACAAATGTACTAATGTATATTTAAATTTCACATTCAGTGCCTAAAGAACTGATGAATTAGAGCAGATCTTCACATTGACAATATCTTTATATTTAATCCATGCCCAGTATCCCCCCGATAACCACATACACCAAAGCAAAAATACTTTACCATATGGATGTAGAATTCAGTCAGGCCAGGAGCTCTGGAAAGATTGCAATGATTGTAAATGAAATACATGAGTAGAAATGAGTGGGGAGTTTTGAAATTAGTCAAGGGAAGCTAGATATGGATTAGACTAGGTTTAAGTAGTCAATGTCAATTCAATTCTTGGGGGAAGCCTTAAAATTACTTTTATTTCCCTCCAAACACTTGAGTTCCTGTGTTCGCAGTTGGCATTGTGTCTTGTGAGCTGATGTGGAATTCTGCTGGGCTCTTTGTGTGTGTCACGTGATGGTAAAGGTAAGTGATGGCTGTCCTTCTCATCACCTCTCACGATGGAGGAGATGGTTCAGAAATGTGTTAAATCTTCTAGTACTCCAGGTATATCATGCATTTCACCTGTAAGAAAAGATAGGCTTGGGGTAAAAAAAAAAGAAAGAAGCTTACTCCATGTCTGAGTTTATTCATAAATGAGTTGATCTTGTAGGCCGGTGTTCTTGATATTTAGACCAGTGACCTTTCCACCTTATCAAATGTTGTCTCTCTGTGTAGCCTTTTACTCAATCCAGGACAGAAGCCTGACTAATATTAAGGCACTTGACATAGATTTTATGGGATTCAATTATAAAAACATCTTCTAGAAAATAATTATCTTTCCCTTTCTAATACAAATAGAAGGCTATCAAACTTGTTTTTTTTTCTTGAATAAATTGAATTATCACAAAGTCCTCCAATTGCTACCCACATAATTGTGGAAAGAACTCAAAATATCAGACCATATTGTTATACTTCATACTGCATTTAAGGTTGAATGAGCTCTTTGAGTCTGTTAAGATGCATATTATTTCAATCTTCCTGTAAAGGGCCCTCAAAGAAACTAGCAGCACATTTTAGAGTTGTAATATTTACCAACAAACTAAGCACAATGGTATACCTATTTAAAATGGAAAACAATGAGATGGTAAACTTTACAAGGAAATTGTTTAAAATTTATGGTCAGTTTCTTAATATAAAAAAATATGGAAGGATAGTTGAAAATTGGAATACTAGTTAATGCAGATACAAGTATTAGGTTTCCTGGTATAAATACTGCCACCACCCCTTATTAGGTGTTTAAACACTTGGGTAACTTTTCTGTGCACTGATTTTTCTCTATGTAAAATGAGGCTAAATATGGATCTTAGCACATAGATGTGTCCTGAATTGAAGTGGTTCTATGTGGTTAAATATATACAAATATATTTAACCACTTAGAACAGTTATTGGCTTTATCAGATTTAGAGGCTACTATTATAGGTAACTATAATATAGATTCCAGATCCACAACTTGGTAATTCAATAAACACATCCTATAAGATGATTTTTCTCTGAAAAAATGAATTTTATAACTAGAAGTTATTAAGCCTACATTTTAAAATGAGAAGAAAACCAATTTAGTTATGATTTCTATGACTGGAAATTACATACTACTAACAATAAATGTATTTCCTTTAAATCAGTGATTGTCAACTGACTAGTATAACCTGATATCTGTGATGGATATTTGGTTCTTTTCCCTAATGTGGGCTTCCTATGACAAAGATGCTTGATGATAACAGACAGTATCCAAGTCTCCTTATGAAGGTGGTATTTGGAGATGATTCTGATAAACCAATACCAATCAAATGGGTATTACACCAACTCTAATTGAGAATCATGGCTCTGGATCTGTTTGCAAAAGTAAATGCAAGTAGAATACGTCCAAGCAATCTCATCAGTTAGTTAGTTTGATAAAAATTTTAAAAATATATAAAATACATGTGACACTTCTTTCATATTTTTACAATGAAAGCAGAGGGAAAAAGAATCATTGAAGTCACCAATCTGATATTCAATAGTGATGATGATTAATCACAACACTGTTAGAAATCTCCAGTCAGCTAGAGGATCACAGCTTAGCCTTTCACCAAACATGGGCATTCATCTCTTGTCTTTTTGCCTTATTTTTAATTTCATTATACAGGTGCTCTGAATTGCCTTGTAACCTAGCACCATACTGGATCCTGAGAAATACGGCATTTTACGGAATAACAGAAGAAAATGCTGTGAAGCTGTAAGAGAGAGATCAGACAAAAAAAAAAAAAAAGCAACATGTGAGGAGAACAGCATCTTAGCCCCAGAGGGGACAAAGCTTCTGTGTGTGTCAGAAAGGAGAAAGGAAAGTGTTTTCTCTCTGCTCTCACACCATGGTCAGCACAGAAACCTTGAGACCTTGGAAGGATGGGGATTTCTCTCCACCAGCAAGCAAGCAATGCTGCATCTGATACCACTTCAGTGTCCTCTAATTTAATTTAGTTCTGAAACTGTTGACCTGGAAGGAGTGTCAGATGCCACAGGTTTGTTCAGTACCCGAGACTGCCTTCCCACTTCAGATGCAGTTGGTAGTCAGGGCTTCTAGAACATCAGAAAAACTTGCTATAAATTGGAGTTTGCCTGACCTCCTCCAAGGGTGTGGCTGATTTGCCTGAGTAACTTGCAGAACTCAATGAGAAAGGATAGAGATTGAAGAGAAGCAGAGGATGAGATAAGAGGGAAGGGGCATGGGAGCTTTCAGAAGGTCCACTCCACTGGAAGGTCCAAGTGCCCAGCTCTCAGGAAACTTTGCAAACCCTGTCCTTTGGGGTTTGTGATGGTTTGCATATGAGGTGTCCCCCCAAAGCTCACATGTGAGACAATGCAAAATGATTGGATTGTGAAAGTCTTAACCCAATCAGTGAATTAATCCCAGCTGGGATTAATTGAGTGGTAACTAGGGGCAGGTAAAGAGTGGCTGGAGGAAGTGGTTAATTGGGGGCGTGGCTATAGGGCTATACTTTGTATCTGGAGCTCTAGTCTGTGTCTCTGTTTCCCTCTGCCAAGCTCTTCCGCTGTGATGTTCTGCCTCACCTCAGGCTCAGGGGAATGGAGCCAGCTTCTATGGACAAAGCTCTGAAATGGTGAGCTCTCAAATCATCTTTTCCTTCTTAAGGTTGTTCTGGTCACATCTTTTAGTCACAGGGTTTTATGAAGACTTCCTTGCATAGGCATGATTGCTAATGGACTGGGTGGGTAAACCCAGTAAGTTGTATTCAGATTCTTTTTGGCCTCTCTGTGTAGTAGTCATTCTTTCTCCCAGGGAATGGGGTAGAACCCCTCTGAAATGAGGAAGGTCTTCCATCAGACATGGCAGGTCAGATAATTAAAGGCAAGGTAATATTAGAGTTTCCATAACCTGCTTGGGGAGCAGATAAAAGCTGGAACTACAAAAAGTGACAGAAAAAATATGTATGTATATATTATAGCTTTGCTACTGAACCTTGAACATATGATTTAGAATCAAGATTATTGGTGGTCTTAGAAATGGCATCTTTAGTGAAATAGTGATAAGAAGTTAGATTCAAAATTTGAGGAGTGAATCAAAGAAAAGGAAGTAAAAAAACTGAATTTAGAGAAACTCTTGAAAATTTTGGCAAAGAAGAGAAAAAAATGTATATAAAGAGACTTGAACATGTTTAAATGCTTATTGCAAAAAAATTAAAGATTATAATGCTTATGATGCAGACGAAAGAAGGAATATTAATTATAATCAGGTCCTTACAGAGGAATGATAGAAGATTTTTCCCAGAGCAATTCACTTTAGGCATGAAAACAATTTTGATGAGAGTGAGGGATTCATGTTGAATCTACACACTGGTAAGTGAGGAGGTGAGGTGAGAGGAAGAAGTAGAGACCTTTTTTGTGTTTGTTTTGTCATTCAGTTTGTGTTATTTACTGTGAGGCAGCAGAAGTTGGTGGAGTAGGAGATTAAATGGAAGTGGAGATGGTTCAGAATAGGCGCCTTGGGGATATGAGAGTTTGAAAGAGATCAAAGGGTTGAAGGCACCTTGCAGGGTATTAGGGTCCCAGGATGAAGATGTACAGAAGGTCCAGTGTGAACTGGAAAACATACATTGGTGATGCTTCTAAATTTTGAGTTTGTATAACTTTTTTTAGGATTGTAATTGATCACTCATATATCCCATGAATAGCAGTTCAGAAATCATACTGTTTGAATTTTTAGGACTGGGGATTTTTCCCCACTAGAAGGAAAATAGAAAAACAAAAAATTAACAGACAAGAATGTTGTCAGGGAGTGATTGTTGGATAGCAAAACCCAGAGTCTTTAGGGAAGGAAAATTAGAACAGAGACTAGTTTTTAAGTACTAGATGTATTAGGGACAAAATCCAATTGTAGAAAGCTAATTTAATTTCTATTAAAAAATAGAAAGCTATAATGAGAAAATTATTGAATTTAAGATTTTTGGATTTGTGAATCCTGAATATATTGCTCAAAACAGAATTAGGAAATTGAATGTTCCTGTTTTGCAAGTGGTTATTAATGTGAAGTAAAATATCCTGAAAGTTTTTTTTTAATTATTAAACAATCTGCTTATATAGATTAGGAAAACAAACAATGCCTAGAATCTAAGTAAGGGGTCAGTACTTAACTATGACCTGATATTGAAAAAATGAGAAACTGTGAGGCCAAGCTAATCCTAGTAATCTAGTCTATCAATTCTAAAATCATTAGCATTTTTACTTTTAATGGTATTTACTCTATGCAAGAACTAAAAATATCAATTCCAAATTTAATACTTCAAGAGTCTAAGAATTTCTTTTCAGATGCACAAGTTGATAGTTTAAAAGAGAGAAAAAAAGAAACCACTGTAGCACTGTTCAAATTTATGAGAACTTGAGTTGATGAAGAAAGGACATTTGTCTAATAAAAATGTATGGGTACATAATGCCTCATCAGTCAAGGCATTCATTTGGGGAGTGTATTTAAAATGTGGTAGGTTGGAAAGACATATCCACAGGCATAAATCTTTAGAAGACTGACCAAAAGAAAAAAAGAGGGAAATGAAAAGTCAAATACAAATTTATTTTGGTGTCTATTCTCTATGTAACATAAAAATACAAACACACATTTTATAAAACTTGATTCATATTATATATTCTATTCTGAATCTTTTATATTTAATAAGCCAAAAAGATATTGAAGACTCTTTAGCTGTGAAAAAATTCTATAATGAGACTATATTTTGTTTATTTTTAAATTTATTTTTAGGTTTATTTATTTATTTATTTTTGAGTACTGGGGATTGAACTCAGGGACACTCAATCACTGAGCCACATCCCCAGACCTATTTTGTTTTTTTATTTAGAGACAGGGTGTTAGAGTTGTTTATTGCCTCACTTTTGCTAAGGCTGGCTTTGAACTGGCAATCTTCCTGCTTCAGCCTCCTGAGCTGTTGGAATTATAGGTGTGCACCACCATGCTCGGCTACTTGATGTATTCTTAAAAAGTACAATTATTGTAAGTTTTTATTCAATTTCCTATTAAATTATAGTAATTCCATTATTCAATTAGTATACATTTATAGGTATTTATACAAGATAATGATGATATTTTTAATCAGTGGGGAAACAAATGATAATATATATGTATTACTCAAATAACTGCATAGATATTTGTTAAAAGTAGTGAGATTTCCCTTTCATACTATGCATAACCACAAATTGTAAATGAATCAAATATTAGAAAGTAAAAAAGAAACTAAAAAATAGGTAACCTGATTTTTTTTTTTTTTTTTTAATCTTGAGATGAGGAAGTTGTTTTGAAGCAGGCTTAAAGTCTAAGACTCAGGAAAGAAAGATCACTTTCTGAACTTTATACACGTTACTACGTCTTTATAATGTTAATACATTCAAGACAAATTCTTCCATATTAGCTTTCATTTTTAAAAACTTCTTGGATGTTCTTCTAAATAAACTTTAGAATTATTTGGGTAATTTCTGCTTCTCACTACCCCTAAAAGAAGCTTGTTAGGCTTGAAAGTGGCAATACTTTAAGCTCAGAGTTTAGTTGGAATAGAGTAGTCACTTTTCAGGATTGAATCATCTAGCTTGTATATTGTCTTTGTCTTTGTTAGTAAATGTGTCTTCTTAATAATATTTTAAAAGAATTAATATACAAATGCATAAACCAGGGGTTAAATAATTAAAATATAGTTTATGTAGGTGAAATGCAAATGAGTTTTCAAGCCCTTGGGAATAACCATAAGATTAACATCCCACAGGTTGGAAATTTGTTTCTTGTTTGATGTTGTGCATTTTATCTGGGGAATATGAAAAAGATAAAATACAAAGTTCCTGGATATCTTTGTTTAGAGGCCAGTTTTAGTGGTCCATTTTCCACTACTATAACAAAATATCAGAGACTGGGGGATTTATAAGACAAGAGGTTTATGTAGCTCAAAATTTCTGACCCTAAAAGTCCAAAAAGCCTGGCATAGTCTGTTGGGAAGACCCTTCTGGCTGCGTCCCACCACCGCAAATAGCTTCATGGTAGAAGCCCCTGCAAGAGGGAGAGATCAAATGGTGAAAGACAGGAAGCCTGAAACAGAGGGACCAGGCTTGCTTTTTATAATAACTGTCTCTGGAGCACAAACCAGAGTTCGGGAGAATTAATTGCTTCTTTCAGCAGTGTGGGGATGAAGCTTCTAATATACAAGTATTGCAGGAGATAGTCAGATCATATCTAAACCACAACACCTGACCTTGAGGAGTTTCCCACCTTTAGGAAATGGTTTAATCCAGCTCAAGTCTGAGTTGAATTTGTATATAATGAATAGACTTAAAAATTCCTTTCTAAATCTAAGTATTAATTTTATATATATTTATTTCATATATTTAATTTTATATGTATTTGTTTCATCTGTCTGCAAAACATAAATGTCTATTCATTTATATTTATATTAGAAAACTTGGGAAAAAAATTCAACTACCACTTTCGCAATGACATTCTATTTTTTAGTTCAAATATTTTTTTAGTGAACAAAAGCACCTTTTTTCATAGCTGACACACAGTGCAGATAGAAAACAAAGCTGAGATATTTCCTTTGCAACCTGACTTCTTATGCAGAATGAAATGCTGTCATTATTAACGGATGCCAAATTATGGTTTCAGGTGGTAATATCCTCACTAATTTGTTTTCAGAACAAAATAATTTTCTAATCATTGTTACAGAGTTTTATGTTTGCCATAATTGTATTTTTTCCATGATCAGGAAGAAAGATTAATTCAAAACTTATTTTAACTGCTTTTCATTAAACCATAACAGAGTTTCATTGGGTTAAATTTGATAATTTTCCAATCTAAGTGTGTTTTAGACTTGTGCCAAGACTAATTCAATTGCTTCTCTTCTAGATTCATAGGTTTCATAAAAAAAGTTCATTTTATGTTAGCTTAGGGCTTTTCTGCCGAGTGAGGATTATAGCATTTGTCACAAGGGTGCCAAGATTTATTATAAAAAAAGATAATAATTTGTAAATTTTACATTTGAAATGATTATATTTAGAATGTTTAATAATGGCACCAAAGAGAAAACAGTGTTTGTACATTCTTATGCTAATTAGCCAATTTACTGTCACTTTTCTTAATTGTGTAAGGTGATTTTAGTGCAGAGTTCTGTGCTATGATTTATCAAACATTAGGACCTTAACTTTTATGGGGGATTTCCGTGGAAGTGGAACATTTTCTTCTGCACAAATGCTGTCACATCACAGAAGGCACAAAATTGATCATGCTTTTTATTTATTGGAGGGTAGCTTCCACAGAATAGATGCAGGAGATAATGGGACCTATACCTTTCCCAAAGTGTTTCCCTGTTTGCAAGGAAGCCTGACTATATTACTATTGTCATTCTGGTCACATCAAGGAGAGAGCCTGGAATTTTAATAACTTGCCCTATTCAGTGAATTATAGTCGTTTGATGTAGCAATTTGGCAGTTTTGTGATTAGCCAGCTAGGGCTACCCATCCCTTTGGTGTTCTAATAAGGCCACTCCATTCAGGCCTGTAGGCATCTTGGATGCTATACAAAGAGGTAACTGAAATGATGAAGTGCTGTATATTATTTATAGCCTCAATTTGCTGAACTAGCTTGTTTTGTGTTGGTTTTGAGTGAAAGGAAAGATCAGGCAACTCTAAATGATTTCCACTCGTGTCCTCTGGGTATGGTGCTCAGTTCACTGCACCCTCTAATTTAAAAGATGGCTTTACTTCTCAGATGAAAGAGATTGTGCCAGAACCTGGCCTGAGCCAGCTGCAGAACTAAATGAGGATTTGAAAAAGCCAGCACTTATCCTTGTGTACTACCGGCGAGTAACTTTGGCAAGGGGAGGGCCCACAATTTCATTCATCATTTCAACTTCAACAAAAACAACAGCTATTGTTATGACTCTAAAAGAATTAATAAAATTTGTCTTAAATCAGATTGCACTTGTGCTTTCTATTAGACTCTAGGCTAATGGGAGCACAATTGTTTTTTTTTTTTTTTCCAAAAACAAATTATTTCATTGGATGAGACAAGACAGTGGAGGTTTTCCTTCCTTCCATCTTTCCATCTACCCACATATCCTTTTATTCATCTCTCTAACTAAACAAGGCTAATCCAATGCTTATCAGTTGGAATTTTATCTATCTGTGCAATTTTTAATATTTACTAGGTGACAGGCAGTATGTTCAGTGCTGGTGATACAGGATGAATAAAACCCAATTTCAACTTGGAAAGCAGTGGCTGAGATTGAACTGCTAGTAGATATTGCCAAGTGAAAACAGAGGCGCTCTCTTCGAGAGGGAAAATATATTGGAATATATCGGCTGGCTTCTCCCAGAAGTTCATGTTTAACCAAGGTGATATGCTCCCTACATTAGGCCAGGCAGGACAGTGCTAGACACAGAATTGTAAAATTCTGGGTGAAAGCCAAGAATTAATAAACAATCTTACAATTTTAAAGTGTGTTTAAAAGATTTGGTGAGCAGACTCCACACATGTTTAAAATGGTAAAATGTTCCACATTTGCATGATATACGGTATGCCCTTTACCTTAGAGGATTAAGTTTAGTATTTCCTTCTCTGTCCCCTGGGTGTTCTTCACTCCATGAAACATGTTTCTTTGGAATCTTCTAGAGCTCTGGATCACAAGAAAGAAAACTTTTACTTTGGAAATAAAATTCATGGCCAAAATAGCAGTCTTCTCTATGCTACTCATGGTTAATGATTTGATGCTCATATCTAGAATAGTGGAATACTTTTTTATTAGTTTACTTTGTGACTCCCCCTCCCCAGAATGAATCCAATGAAATCAACTAAGTGTTATTTATTTATTTATTGGTGTATGCTAGAGTAATATGACTTACAGGTCAGACTTCATAATGGCAAAGCCACTACCACTGAATTCTCCCTCCAACAATAATAGCAGATAGGTGCTACTTAGTATAAAATGTAGCACTTCTTTGCTGAATATAATAAAGATTTTTATGCTTCTCTGTTCTCTAGCTATTTCAGCTTTTAGAAGAACACCAATACACCTACAGATGTGTAGCTTTTATTAAAGTATACCAAGGCTTAAATGATGTCATAAATTTTGTAGCTGCTTGCCTAAGGAAATCATGGCATGATCTTAGATATTACAAAAAGATGGCTTAGTGGACAAGATTTTACTTTTTCCATTATATTTCTTGTCTGTGTCTGCAGTTTCAAATAGATATATGACAAGCCTTTCAATCTATTTTCCAAATCTCTTAGCCTCCTCCATATTTTCCATTGCTTTGTTCCCTATGGCTTGATTTTCTATAATTTCTTTGGATCATTTTCCTATGCATTAATTTTCTCATCTGTATCTTACTTTCCAAATATCCGCTTAATTAACTTAATTATTATGTGTTTCTCCTGTAATATATTGTGTTTTCTTCTTATTCAGATCTTTTGGTCATTTTCCTTTTATCTAAGTATAATAAATGTATTTGTTTTACATTTTTTATCTTATGACTCCAGTATATGAAATCTTAAATCTTAGGCTGTTGTTTCCAGCTTGTGTTATTTTGTTCGTGTGTGTGTGTGTGTGTGTGTGTGTGTATGTGTGTTGATTGTGTGAACCCACACTTTGGCCTTTATTTCCTGCTGGAAGGGAAATGTGTGCAGTCAGGGACTCACAGGGAATATAGGAGATGCATAATATAGGAGATGCATAATTTTATTTTTTAAAGTACATTATAGATATTTTGCTGTTCACTTTACTAGAATATATTATACATCACTTTGGGAATTTTTAGAGAATTAAAGTAAACTTTTCTGTTGCTCTGATTACTTGTGGAATTCTTAATGGCTAGCAATGAACTCTTAGACTCAATAGGTGTTTTGCTATTCAGAAAATCATTCAATGGTTTCCACTGAAAACACTTATTCATACCACTAAGATTTATGGAGAGCTTCTTGAACAGAACGATGACTCTTGCTTCATTAGATAAACAAATTTAGTGATTATCCATGAGTTTGTTTGTTTGTTTGTTTGTTTTCTCATTGGAGTTCATTCAGGCAGCAATGAAATTGGAACAGAGACTTATTGAGGACTGGTGTGCATGAAAGGCTTGATTCTGAAATAAGTTTTCTAGGCTGATAGAGCAGAAGCGTATCTGTGATGATGGAAGGTTTCAGAAATAGGGTAGTTTAGATGCATTTTATAAAAATAAATTCTTTATGTCGTTATTGCTTCTGTTATTAATGAAACACATCTTTCTTGCAAAGCCTGTATAAGACATCACATTTATTTCTTTAAAAGCATGCACATTATTTCCTGGAGTTAGGAAAAGAATGGCTGTGAAGAAGTGAGTTGTGTGAGATAGAATGTTTGCTCCAGGGACCCAGAGTCTAGTGATAACAAGAAGTTACACTAGGAAGCAGTAATTAAGGCGGAATAAGGTGACATGAATTATATTTTAATATGTAAAAATACATACATACATTCAGACACATACATCTCTGTGAATTATATATTTAATTCTCTTTTAAGTAGGATCCAATTCTTAAGATTTTGTAATTAAAGTCAATTATTATAAAAATGATAGATTATTTCCTCCCAGTCAGAAACAGGGCGATGACCCAAATTTTTGGCATCCTGGCCTCATAGCTACTCTGTTATTCATGTTGCCTCATTTAGTAGGATGAACTCTAGGATCATTAAATAAAAGGTGCCAAGGCAATACACATTGCCTTAATATATTGGATAATATGCAAGATACTTGTGTGAACGTATCATACGTGGAATGCATTATATATTTTAATTCTTGGCTTTCCTGCTCCCAAATATATTGGATAGATGAGTAAATTCATTTTATAACAGCTCCTAAGTTCTCAAAGTTCCATTTACTGCTGTCATATCACAGTTCCAGATTTAACTACTTAACCCCAGATTCTGGGGTTTAAAAAGAACAGAGACTTCAAAGAGATCACAAGTGAATATAGATTACAGAAAAAATGACTGATGGACATGATCTGTTGGCTGCCACTGCTGGAGCCCATCTGTTGAGATGGCCTGGTGCCTGTTAGTGAGGCCCGCCCATGCACAGGAGAGGGGCCATATATGGAAGCCAGATAAACTTTGCCCAATTTTGTGCCCATAGTGTGAGGAATATTTATTATTAGATGCCTCTTCACAAAAAAACTAGTATAATTTATAACATATTGATAAATATTCATACTTAAAATTTCTATTTTAATTTATTATTTGTTCCAAATCAATATAAGGGTTTAGGAGTGGGGAAAGAATAAAATTAAGAAGGATCTTATTAAATAGTTTAGAGTCCAAGGGATATGACAAAGATAAAAGAATTTACAATATTTTGAGAGGAAAAGTTAAGATACCTCTGCTATGGGAATGCAGATTTTGGAGTCTGTCCCTGTCTGTGGATTTAGACAAGGCTTCACAGAGCAAGAGGTCATTGACATGATTTAGAAAGGTAAGATTTGAGGGATTTAAAAGTACTTTTATTAAAAGCGTCCATGTAGAGAGGGAAAAAAACACAAAATAAGGGATATTCAGGAATTTGGGGGAATTTAGGGTGGCTGGAATATTGTTATGGTTTGGATGTGAGGTGTCCCCCAAAAGCTTATGTGTGAGACAACTCAAGAAGGTTTAGAGGTGAAATGACTGGGTTGTGAGAGCCTTAATCAAATCAGTGAATTAATTCACTGATGGAATTAATTGAGTAGCAACTGAAGGCAGGTAAGGTGTGGCTGGAGGAGATGGGACATTGAGGCGTGCCTTTGGGGTATATATTTTGTATCTGGAGAGTGGAGTGTCTCTCTCCTTCCTAATCAACATGTGAGCTGCTTCCCTCTGCTACACTCTTCCAACATAATGTTCTGTCTCACCTTGAGCCCTGGACAATGGATCCAGCTGCCTCTGGACTGAGACTTCCGAAAATGTGAGCCCTCAAATAAACTTTTTCTCCTTTATGGTTGTTCTGGTTGGGTCTTTTAGTTACAGCCCCAAAACTGCCTAAACAAGTACCCAGGATACAGAGGCTGGACAGCAGGAAGGGAGTATGGACATAAAGGAGAAAGCAAAGCAGTGATCACTAATACAGCCCCGCTCCAGAGGTGTTCTCTAGCCTCTACCTCAAGACAACAGGAGATCAGGTAAACTGTGCCCATCACGTTGTGCTTCTTACAAAAAAGCAACTTAAAGACATTTGCCAAACCTCACCCTTCCAAAGGAATTCCTATTCTAACTCCTTTCTTTGTAGACATTCTGCAACTGCCTACAACAAAATAAACAAAACCAGAACACCACTTATAAAGTCAGTGTAGTTATCCAAAAAAAGGGGTGGGCATTAACATCGATGGGTGGCTGCTGATATGATAGTCACTTAAGGGCATCTGGAGTAGTTGAGCGGAAGGTGATAACTTGATGAGGGTAAGTAAAGCAGATGCTAGAACAACTTTAACGGTTAAAGAAATGTTTGGTTCTGAACGTGTTATTTGTGTTGGTGTACAGCAGGAAACATTCAATGGCGGTTTATAGATCATATTGTTTATAGAAACCAGTACACTTTGTGTTATTCTGTAAGTTCTATGATTCCTTTTCAAATGGTCCATTAAAGTTTTTTTTTTTATCCACCCTTTTATTATTAATGGGTAGGACAATATGCTTAGGAATAATTCATATATTTGTTGCTATGAAACAATATAAACATTTTAGCATACTCGATTGTTGACATCTTCTACAAGCATCCTGGATTAAGCCTCCAGTTTCACAGATTCCTAATAAAGCTTAAACCATCCCCTGTCTCTATTCCCCTTATAAATCTAACCAATAAAACAAGAAGGCCTGGTTTCAGAAGGAAAACGACTCTCAATTATTTTTATTTTTTGGTGATATTTCATTTTACTCAAATAGTTTGGATAATAATCAGATAAATTTGAAGTAAAATCAATTTTAGTCACATGAATTAAAAAATAATCAGCGATACATTATTCCACTGGCTGGAAGATTATAGGAAAAATCGACAAACACTTCCATATTTCTATTCATCTAGATAAATATTTGATCTACATCTGCTTTTTCACATTCATCTAGAAAAACATTGGTAAGATTTCTCTTTTTAAAGAAAAATGTTGTCACTCTGCAGACAAAGCTAGCATTGCCTAGAAGGTTTTTTATGCTATGCATTTCCCTAGCTGGCCTCTTGTCATCCTTTAGCTCAGTCACTTCCCCAGAGGTCTTCACTAGCCTCTCCATAAAATGTAGCTATTTTTTTTTCTCTCTCTCACATCACCCGCTCCTAGCACCGGTCACTATCTGACATCATCTTGTTATATGTTTAAACATTCACCATTTGTCCTTGGATATCAGCATCAAAGGCCTTGATCATCTATGCTCTCTGTCTGTAGGCCTCTGTCAGGAGGTGGGAGAAATAAGTGAATGTATGTGGAAAGGATAAAGAAATAAGTGAATAATGTAGACATCATTACAGAAAAGGAAGCACCCAGATATAGGAGTATTTTTCAGACTGGCCATTCAAGTCAGAGAACAAAATGTTCCCTCATTTATCAGCTATCTTTTAAGTGCCTATTTAAAAAAAGAAGAGAGGAGAAAGAAACCTACCAGTAGTTACCTAGAGACAAAGAAAATATGGATTTTCCTTGTTAGCATTAAATTAAAACTTTGTGACAGAGAGCCGCAGGAAATGCCTATCAGAAAAGAGATATTAGACCTATTAGGTAAGTGAAATTACTCTGTCACGTGGAAAGTACTGACAAATGGGGGTATAAATCATCCTTATAGCGTTCTTAACTGGGAAATGTAATATAAACCTTTGTTGGGAATCAGTAAAATTCCAGACACAAGGCCCAAATCTCCAGGGAACAATTAGCAGTTGAAATGAAATCACAGAAACTGTAGCATACCAAACCAATAACATGGCTTCTTAAAGCATGCACAGGGAAGGAAATAAAACTGACAATATATTCTAGCAAAGGGTTTTATCTTAGACTGTCTGGGAGCAGGAACTGCCACATCTTTGAGGGTCAATCAAACATTTGGTTTCTGGCCAGGCAGCAATCTCTCACTACCTAGTGCCTTCTAAGCAATTTTACACAGCTACAGTGAGAGTGGCCAGCTGGCTCCTCACAGCCCCATCCAGCAACCATGGTTGTCACTACTTATTTTCCCATTTTATTTCGTGTCTTTATAGGTTGTATTTTTTTTTTAATTCTTTACACATTCTATCAATGTGGAATATACCTTCATGTTATGGTTGTGTTGAGGCTGGCTTGTTCATTTCTAGTTTATTCCTCTGTCATCTGGAATATTGTTCAAATGCTTGTTTTCTGAACTGCTGATCTTCTTTCATTCCTGGGCTCTTACTCCAATCCACCACACAAATTAGTACCGTTGCTTTCTAAAATCCTTCAGGTCTCTGTTCTTTGGTATTAATAGATGACTCCCTCCTTAATCTCCTTTCAGTGGTTGACGTCTGTACAAATCTGGTGTGGATCTGCAGTCGTGGGTATGTTTCTTACCCAATTTCAAGGTGTTTACCACCAGTGTTGAATTTTTTACTTTGTTTTTCTTTTCAGGGGTAAATAAAGGGATTCCAAGTAATCAGTCAAAGAGCAAATTGACTCTGATCTTGCATATTCTGCAGACATAGTTTTGAACACTTAATTGCCAACTGAAATCACTGATGCATGTGATTTCTCACGACTATTCACCTTGCTAAATCAGGAGAGAAGTGATCACATAGTATAGAAAAACAATGTTTTGACTAATTATGGAAACATGTTTATGATCTGTCTAAATTATAAATATCATACCAAACATAGCTACGAGAGTTTTCTACATTAATTGTTATCAAAATGTTTGACTTACATGTGAAATAAATGTATTTTAGTGAAATTTTATAAAATTATAGAATTTTAGAAGATTAGTGGTCTGGTTTTAATAAAGTGGTGGGTATAAAAATGAGACATGGAGAGATCAAATCTCTTAACAAAGCCCAGACATTTTTCCTAGGTTCATTTTAAAGTTTACATTATGGGACTTTGTACATCCTATACTCATGACTCATGTTGTCCTGCAAAATGTGAGCATGAGCTGGGTGTTGCTAAATCCCGCATGTATGTCTCATTCAACTATGGTCAATTGTCTCTAGTTCTAATATAGACATGGGCAGGAACTGGAAGTTTGTGCTGTGATTCTTCCCACATTCCCTCCTCCGCATGGGTGTTGGAGGTCTGGGTAAGCTACATTATGTATTGTCTGCTGATTCCCATGTAGTTTTCCACGCCCACATACTAAGACAATGATGTAAGAGGTGGAAACAGAAGGACAGTGGATCAGGCTCCCCTTTCCTGCACGAGGAAATGTTGGATGTATTATTACAAGGACGTGGTTGGGTAAAGGAAATTTCTCCCTGTAGGTCTGCTCAGAAAAGCATCTTTGTGTTTGGACATTTTGTTGAAGTGTGTTTTCTCGCTTCTTTTTTTCCTTCCACAAGGGTTTATTGACCATTGTGAAACAAGCATTATGCTAGGGATTTTGGAAACGAAACAGAATAAAAAAATCCACATTATCTAACATCAAAAAACTTAGTCTGTAGTTGGGGGGGGGTCAGTAAATAGAATAACAATAGCCGAAAGTACTGTATATGTTGTGGGGAACACATAATGCAATGGAACAGGAAAGATGGGCATCTGATTCACAAAAGAAAGTAAAAAAAAACATCTTCCTGGAGCTACATTCCTGTGCCAAGTCTCTCAGGAATCTTTGGAATTATCTCCTTAAGAAAAGCTAAGAAGCATCTTAGAGAATCAGGTCATCACTCCATGTTTGTATAAATATATCAAAACATACTCTACTGTTATATTTAAAACTAAAAAGAACAAATAAAAAGAAAAAAGAGAAAATCAGGTCATCAGGAATCAGGTGGATCATGGCAATGATTTTAGATTTCATGGGCTGTGTGTCTAGGCTACTTCATAGCTAAGCTCATGGCTGCCTCATAGAGGCCATAACCTTATTGATCATCTAACCTGATTATGCAGATCTTCTATATAGATTACAAATTCCCATCCAAAACATATTTTTAACCATATCAAGTCCAAACAGGACAAAGCTCCTCCCCTAGTAACTAACCATTTCTCCCTGTGTCCTCCAACATTTCAGGAGTAGGAGAATAATGCTCAGGATTTACTTTCTGGGATGCTTCAAAGAGCATTCTTGGAATATATTTGCATCACCTTCTTCCATATATCCAAATGCAGTCATATATTCCCACTTGCTTACAAGGGAGGTGGGAAAGAGAAATTCAGTGGTGTCTTGAGGACAGGATGTTTAAAAACAGCTTACAGTTATGTCCTGTCCAGTAGTCATTCATATTAAATACTTCTTAATTTGCATTCTACCTTAAATATGATGAAATACAATTGCAAATGAAAAAAATAACCCAAAATAACTAAAAATTAATGCTTTTAAGAAATGGTGAACTTGAGAAAGCACTGTCCTTTGTGTTAATTAATAGAGAACTTAATTTTGTCTGTCTTAGAAAATCACTTGCCATACTAGTTTACTTGAAATCTTTGAGGTGATGGAGACAAATATTTTGTCTTTGGTCAGCATAAATAGTGGATTTCTGGATGCTAAGGTGCAAAGATCAGGAAGGCAAAGTCTCTGCTTGTGGATAATCCTGCCTGTTTTCTAAATGAATTGAATGCTTCTGAAGTACAAGTATGTGCAAATTATGACTTTAGTAATATCCGGGAAAGGAAGCTAAGGGAAGCACTGTCTCTGTCTATGAAATGCTTATGGCTTCTATGGAGACACTAAATATCCATGAAGAGCAACGTTGCACAATGGAGCAAATGTGCATCAGGGACCATTGTAAAAGAAGGACTAGGTGAGCACTGTGGAGAACCGAGGAAGTTTTGGAAGAAAATATGATAGTAGGAGAGTTGAATTTTGAAGGGTGAAGAGAGCTTTCAGTAGAAATAGGGATTAAAAGTATTCCAGGCTGTAGGTGGGGGATGCAGTATGACCAGTCATGGCTTTATATATCATAAATGTTTGTTGTGAGAGGTTTGGTAGTTTGTATGGCTGTAGCATCCCATGCTTGAAGGGTACAGGCTCAGACTGGAAAGAAGATATTAGAAACCTTTATTTTAGAGATGAAGTGGTTGAGACCAGGTATTACAATTTCCATGCAGGAACATTCTCTTGGACCTGTTTGCCATGATAGAATGAGCCTATTCAAGGGGAAGGGTGGGTTGGATTGTGCAAGACCAGTTTTTTCTCTTCTGCTGGTACCATGGTTGGGAAATTAATAAACTTAGGAAGCAAAACGTAGAGGCTAAAACAGGATGAGGAATAACAATTTTTTATTAGTTGCCATCAGATTACCTCCTAGAAGAGGCCATTTTTGGCTATTCCCTTAATGGCCACACAGTGGCCACACAGTGGGCACACAGTGGAAGTCCACTTGGCAAAGTTACCTGCTGGGTCTATTTCCTTCAATATAAAATGGATTCAATACAGTATCTACCTCAGAGACTACTAGAACAAGGTAGAGTTTGAATGCAAACAAATCACTTAGCATTAGTGCCAGGTATGTAAGTGTGAAGAGTGTTAGGTGTTATTAGTGTTTTGATATTACTTTTGGTCTAGCTAGAGTCTGGAAGAAGAGGTGAGAAAGAAAGAAGTAACACCAACAATAAAAGGTCCAAATTGTGAAAATATGAAGAGGGATACACAAGAAGAGGAAAACAAAAGTATGTGAAAGATACAAGAGAAACTCACAGTACAGAAAGTGTCTGGAAATGGCTGAGAAATTTTTAATAATGATTTTTAAAATTCTCTATAAATCTTACTTATTTTATACTATAACTTTCCAGGTGGAAATTAGATGCCTAGTCAAGGGAAACTGGAGTAAAGTTAGCCTAAGGAATCAGCAGCTATTCTTAGGAAAGGCTGAGGAGTCTGGGACCTGACTAAGGGTGCAGCATGGAGGGTAGATTTTCACCAGGGTCTTAGCCAGGGCTGCAGGACTAATATTTGCCTCATTAAAGAGTCTTGTTTTCTTAAGTTTTGTGTATTGAGATTTTCTATTGTTAATTTGTGCTTCAACAAAACAGAAGCAACTATATTAGTATCTGCTTCCATTTAAGTTTTATGGTATGCTGTTGGCATGCAACATGGCTGCCTGCTAGGTTCAAAGTGGATTATAAGCTCGTGAGAAATAGAGAAAAGAGCTGGATATAGTGGTGTATGACTGTAATACCAGCAACTCCGGAGGAGGTTGAGGCAGGAGGATTGCAAGTTCAAAGCCATAGCCACTCAACAAGGCCTGAAGCAACTCGGTGAGACCCTGTCTCAAAATAAAAAATAAAAAGAGCTGGGGGAGTGGCTCAGGGGTTAAGCACCACTGGGTTCAATTTTTGGTTAAATAGGGAAAACTGATTTTAAAAGTGCTTTGAGAGTTCAAAGTCACATGTTCCATGGCAGAGTGGCACAGCACAAAGGACACTGTGCTGAAAGGCAGGAGATATTGAATGAATTACAACAACCTCCTGAACTATAATTTTCATTTTTCTAGTACAAAGCTAATGGATGTTTCACAAAGTCATTAAAATAATATCTTTCTGTACCTACTACAGTGCCATGAATATAGTTGCATTCATATAAGCCTGTATGGATTCTTTCAACAAATATTTCTTGAATAGCTATCCCGTGTCAAATGCTATTGTCAATGTTGAGCACAAAGCAAAAAATAAGTTTTCTTTAGCAAAATATATATTAGATATGTATATGTACACACACAGACATATATATTTATTTCTAGTGGGGTGGTTGGTAAAAATACATGAGAATGTAAATAAAATAGTTACAAATAATTTAATGTATAACTTCATAGAGAAAACCAACAGACTTTGCGATAGAGATAGCAGGTGGCATATTTTAGATCAGCTTGTTGGTTCTCTCACTTGCTATTGAGAGGTCAATAGGAATTACATAGATTTAAGAGACTATTTTTTCCTAAGAATAATGAAAATAATGATATATATTTGCTTTTGTCTTGTTTTTCAATTCTGACATATTTGCTGTTTGACCTTGGATGATCTTTGTTGGCTTAAAAAATTCTAGTAACTCACAAAAAACGACTTAGTTTTATGCTAGTTGTGAACATTGCAACTTAGATCCACTCTGCCTCCTACTTTATCCAAATTAATTAGTTAATTTAACCTGAGAAGGCAAATTATTGAAGCGTTGGGGCAACAAGGAATTTGGTCACAGATTGCTGTGATTCATGCCCATCATTTTGTGATGAATCATGTGTCAAAGGAAATGTCTGCATTATATAAGTTACAGCCTTTCAAATACTGAAACTTGGCAAATGTCTGAATCTATGGACTAATTTGTTCATAGTGAAAGAATAAACCGTTGGTGACAAGTCATCTAAATAACAGTTTTGCTCCTCAAACTGTTCTCCTCTGCATTGTACAGCAGAGCTGCTGGATTTTTAGAGCTAATTTTAGCAAGATGATAATTTATATAGGGCTCATTAAGTGGAACACATAGTTCTAACTGTAGATGGTTTCTCTGAAGAAAAAAAAAAGAAGCCTAGGAGACTTTTGAAGTTAACCCCTCCTTGATCTCAGAACATGTATGAAATAATAAAGAGGGAATACTACGTAAATTTAAACTTCTGATGTTAATGGATCTGTAACTTATAAAACTGACCAGTTGATCACTTTTTTAAATCCTTGATACATATTTTTGGGTAAATCAGTGCATTTGCAATAACCAAGAAATGATCTAGGTGTCCATTAACAGATGAATGGATAAAGAAAATGTGAATAGAGGAATATATACACAATAGAGTTTTATTCAGTCATTAAAAAATGAAATTATGTCATTTACAGGAAAATTGGTAGAATTGAAGAACATCATGTTAAGGGAAATAAATCACTCTGGAAGTCAAGGGATGGATGTTTTCTCTCATATGTAACAACCAGAGGGTGTGAGGGGAGAGGGGGGAACTCATGAAAACAGAAAGAACTTTGGGAAAGGGATCAGGAAAGGATAGGAAGGGCAAGGAAGATTAGGGGAATGGAATTGATGAAATTATGTGCACACAAATATGTTGTTATATATGCCTAATTTAAATAAATTAATTCATTAAAGGAAGAATAATTTGGGGTGGGGCTTTATTTTGGATCATGATTTCAAAATGTTCAGTCCATAGTTCTCTGGCTTTGTTGCTCTGTACCCAAGATGAGGCAGGAAGTCATGGCAGGGAAAGTAGCTGCTTAGTGGAAATGGGGCGGGTGGGGTGTTGGTGAAGGGCCAGTGATATATAGTCCAAGGCTCTCTCTATAGTGGCTTACCTCCTACAGACATACCCCACCTGACTACGCACTCAGTAATCCATCCAAGTGTCAATGGATTCATAGCACAAATAGATTAAACCACTGCTGAGAGTACAGTCCTAATCATTGCCTAAAAGCCCCACCTCTGAAACTTGATGCTTTAGGGATCGCCTTCTAAAACATGCACTTTTGCAGGGACATTTCAGATCTGAATCATAACAGAGCTCATAAAATAGATTCACTTTTAGGTTCTATCTTAGTCATACTAAATCAAATCTTGCCAAGTTTGGGTGGGAAATCTGTATGTTTATCAAGCTGTCCATATAATGAGGAGCTAAAATTGGAAATTTCTTTTAAAGTGTAGTTGAGGGCACAGAGGCCTAATGTTGTAATGAGATTTTAAGATATGAAGAGTAAATGGAGGAGTTATTTAATCATTTATTCATATTTTTCAGTTGGCAGTTATTTTTCTATGTATGTTGGATTAAGTTAGAGACTGAAAATAGAAAAGTGAAAAAAAAAAAAAAAAAAAAAAAGGGTCCCCGACCTCAAGTAGGTATTTCTTTTGTTAGCATCAAAAAGGTCTTGATAACTGTGGATCCAGCCTAGGTGTCCGTGAATGGATAAATGGATAAAGAATATCTGTATATATAAGCAATGGAGTTTCTTTTCAGCCATAAAGAAAAAATGAAATATGTTATTGACAGGAAAATGGATAGAACTTGAGAATATGATGTTCAGCAAAATAAACCAAACTCGCAAGGTCAAGGACCATATGTTTCATGTGGAAAGTAGGGGAAAAAAACAATAAGAAAAAAAACCATTTTATGCGGGGGAGGAATCTTATAAATATTGAAATGAGATCAGTAGAGTTAAAGAAAGGGACTAGGAAGAGGAAAGAGGAGGGAAGGGGAAATACTGGGGAATGATATTGGTAAAATTATATTGTTACGTTGTGTACATGTATGAAAAGATAATAACAAATCCCACCATTATATATGATTATAATGCACCAATAAAACTATGGGGGCAGCCAAGCATGGTAGCACATGCCTGTAATCCCAGGGGCTCAGGAGGCTGAGGCTGGCAGATCTTGAGTTCAAACCAGCTTTAGCAAAAGTGAGGCACTAAGCAACTCAGTAAGACCCTGTCTAAATAAAATACAAAATAGGGCTGGCCATGTGGCTCAGTGTTCAAGTGTCCCTGAATTCAATCCCTGTCCCTGGTTGTTTAAAAACAACAGCAGCAACAACAACAACAAAACCTATTGGGGAAAAGGGTTTGATAATATAAATTGTGTGTGTGTGTGTGTGTGTGTGTGTGTGTGTGTGTGTGTGTGTTAGAGGATCAAAGAGTGCATGTATTTTACATTCTTTTTGAAAAACTATGAATTGTAAATACTGATATTCCTCTTTTCCTTTTTTTTTTTTTTTTTTTTTTTACTCTCCAGCACAAGTACAATACATATGTGTTTTAGGTAGCTTTTTCACCACTGCAACTAAAAGACTAAGCCAGAATAAATATAGAGAAGGAAAAGTTAATTTGGGGGCTCATACTTTCAGAGGGACTCAATGCATAAACTTCAGGCTCCATTCCTTGTGGCTCAAGGTGAGGCAGAACAACATAGTGGAAGAGTGTGGCAGATGTAAGCAGCTCATATGATGATCGGGAGGGAGGGAGGGGGAGAGAGAGTAAGACTGACTGACTGACTCTGACTCCGACTCCACTCTCCAGATACAAAACATATACTCAATAGCCACTTCCTCCAGTTATATCTCACCTGCCTCCATTCCCACTCAGTTAATCCCATCAGGGATCCATTCACGGATTAGGTTAAGGCTATAACCCAATAATTTCTCTTCTAAACCTTTTTGCTTTGTTTCACACGTGAGCTTTTGGGGAAACACCTCTCATCCAAACCATAACAATATGATTAACAGATTTTCCTCTGTAAGAACAAGAAGCTAAATATAAAAGAATAAAAGTTAATATTTATTACATACATATACAATTCTAGGCACAATATTAAGCACTTTATATATGTTCACATACAATATTTACAGTAACCTTATGAAAAAGAAACTAGCATTATTCTTGTTTTATAGCTGATGAATAAGGCATAGAAAACTAAAGTGACATGCCCAAGGTTATACAGCTTGTACGTAGTAGTGCCAAAAGTTATGCTTCAGAGTTGTTACGCTTACTCATAGTATAGTCTCTGGAATAAAGGAAAAGGAACAACAACACATTTTGGCTAAAAGACCAGTGATACATTGTTACTAGTAAAAAACAAGAGGATGATATTTTGACATTCAACAAGAGAGAAATCACTAGGGATAGCTAAGCAGTACAAATTCTTTGTTTGCATTCCCACAAAATTCCCACCACCATCCTGAACAAGAAAGATACTGAATATGGGGAAACATACACTCTGTAGACCCTGGGGAAAAATAAATCAGTGTGAGATTTTACAACAGTCAGTTTTTTTACTGGACACTAATCAAGCAGATAGAAAGAGGGTAATGGCATGTGATTTACTTAATTAAATCTTTGAGGGAGGAGAGTTAGTTCATGGAGCTGTATGCATTATACATTGACAAAAAACAGTAATGTCAACAGTGTGAAATGTGTATCATTTTAACAGTGACAAATGCAAATACATGGGATACTCTGTCTTCCTCTGTTAAATGTGACAGAGACTGCTTCGTGTAAGAAAAATCAAGAGACTCCTATCTGGAAGCCAGTAGCTGAGTCCTGTTGTTCACATTAACTTATCCTTGGATATGTAGCAATTCACTTCTCGGGAATTCTCTTGAGACTGTTCTGGCAACCTAAAACAACAGGCAGCTTTGCTTGAGATAAATGCATGAATGTGGTTAGATGAGCATTCTTATTAAGGAAAAAGACAAGTTGCTTCCTTACTCCTCAGAGTCGCCTGGTCATCTGGGACTTTAGGATAGTTTCAAATCTGTTATAAGCCTTCTTTAGTTCTACAGGGTCCCTTATACCTTCTCATGTGTTGATTGATTAAGGTTTGCATATATCAGTCAGGTTACTCTGGGTTATGCTACAATAACAACTTTCAAATCTCAAAGGCTAAACCCGGGAGCTAAGTGCAACCTTGAGGAGCAAGAGGAAGACATGGGCTTATTATCATTCTCTAGGGACTCAGAGAATGTCAAGATCCATCTTGACACACATATTTACAATAAACATGGGAGGAAAAGAGGGTATAAGAATTATATACTGGCTTGTACAACTTTTGTCTAGAAACAATAGATGTTACTTCAAATTACCTTTCCTATACCAAAGAAGGTTACATGAGTAATTATTTTAAGGGGACTGAAGAAGAGATGTGAGATAGAATATATATTGATGGTTCTAATAGACAAGGACAAAGTTGGATTCTTATAATGTTGGCAAATGTTGAGAATTTAGAATTTCCATAACTTGATAGCTTGCATTTCTACTCATTTGATGTATCAAAGACCTCTCTCTTAAGGATCTTCCTGTACCTCACCTAGGTTAGCCTTGATCAAGCAAGATATTCTCTTCTATGATTATTAAGGGAAGGATGGATTAGGATCAAAAAATATGGACCATGAACTTCCTGAGATGCCCACTTGATATTTTTAACATGGAAAATATAACGACTTTTTCTACGATGTAAACAAAAAACAAAACAAAACAGACAACTGTATATATTTCTTGCTTAAAGCTATTCCAGGCTCTCCAAAAATGTCTAAAGGTTTGCCAGGTAGAAGCATCCATGCTCATTCTTGTCTAGATGGGTAAAGTTTTCTTTTTCTTTTTTTTTTGTTATTTTTGTTAATATTTAAAGATTAATCACATACTGATGCAATTATTAGCAGGTATGGAATGGAACAGTGGCCAGGATCTTATTCTCCAATGGCTACCTGTAGAGCTGACTTCACCTGGAAGAGTTCACTCCTACTGGATACAGGGCCCCACAGAAATAGTGTCTGTTCTCATTCCATAGTGTTGTCCTTTTGCTGAAGTCACCATTTCTAATATCAAAGAAGGCGTAAGCAAATATCACACATTGCTATGTAGGACAAACCCAAGAGAAACATGTCACTAACATCTTTCTCTTTATTTAAACCATATTTCATAAGAGTGTGATGTTTATATACATATATATGTGTATATATATATAAATGTGATATATATGTGTGTATATATGTGTATGTATATATATATGTGTGTGTGTGTGTGTGTAAAAAAATGATATTTATGTCACCAGAATAATAATGTATTCTTAGAATAGTAAAAGAATAAAAAAGTTTTATTTTTGTATTTTTCAATTCTTTTGATAAGCTCAAGAAAAAGAATGTGCCAACATAGTCCAAATATGACTACTATTTCTTGAGCCCTCCAAAATATTTCCACCCCTTAGAAATATTGGACTTTGAAATCACTCATTTACCAGAGAACCACATAATAGGTCCTTGACTAATCCATCTGTGTGTCCTGTAGTCTCTACATTCAAATGTTGAATCTGCTCTTTTCCAACCACTTGCACAACTACTCTGGTCAAAGCCACCATCCTGTCTCATCCCAGTTATTAAAATACATTAGAGTGTAATCTCCAAGAACCTACTCTTGCTCTGCTTTCATTTATTTTTCATCTGACTGCCATAATCATTTCTTTCATAGTTAATCAAGTTACTTCCCATTCATAACCATTTTCACAATTTCATTTTAAAGATAGTGTGAGATCTGAATTCCCAATAGTGGAATGTAAAGCTCCATACAATGGAAGCTTCACCTTCTCACCTCAGTCTGTAAGGGACGAGCGAAACGTCGGAGGAAGAGACCACAAGAGACTGGCTTCATGCAATTGGCAGAAGGGGATTTATTGATTCAGCATGCTGAGGCTCCTGGCTCACTCAGGAAGATAGAGCAGCCCAGAGCCCCGGGCAAGGGTTGAGCAGTGCTTAAGTACACTTTTTGGGGAGGGCGGGGACTTTATACACATCATAGTCTCCTTCAACAAATCACCATACACCTCGGGAAAATCAAACAATAATTTAGACTTGATTAGTACATTCATTGGCGGGAACAGGCTGGGCAGGGGTGATTGGTCACTTCTAAGCGGGGTACACATTCAAACTGATTGGTTCTGGGGCCTGGATGCCTGCGTGCCGGGTTACACAGGGTCCTAAGTTATTGAACAACCAGAGGATCAGGAGGAATATTTACTGGGCAGTTCGGGTATTGTCCTAACAGCTACAGGAATTCCAGGTTTTGGGGGTAGCGGAGGAATTTAACAATACCTAGTCCTTCTCTTTTTAACTCAGGCCTTGCAGCTTGGAAACTTTACAGTGCCCGGTCATTTACACTTTAACTTCAATTTCTTTTACTCTTACAAGTCAACACCGATGTACTCTTCTTTGTCTCTGGCCCAGTTAAATAGGCCAACTTACTGTAACTTGACCACAACAAACATGCCTTTTGTACAATATTTCTTTTTTTCTCATAGCAGGATATTTTATTCCTGAAATATTCCCTTTGTTTAGTCCTTCAGTATCTGGTTAAGTTTCACCTCACCAAAGAACAATTTCTTGACTGTCATGTAAAAAGTATTTCCAAACTTGGTAGCATAAAAACACAAATACTTAACCATCTCACACAGTTTATATGGGCCAGGAATCTGGAAGCTACTTAGTTTGGTGATTCTCAGAGGTTCAATCTAGTTATTGTTTGGGAAAGTAGTCATCTGAAGACTTGACTGGAGCCAGGATAGCCCACTTCCAAGGTGATTTGGACATGGGTAAAGCTGGTGGTCTGTAGGAGACTTCACCTCACTATGTGGACGACTTCCAAGGATGGTCAAATGTCTTTAATCTGGTGGCTGACTTTTCCCAGAAGGAGTGGTTGAAGAAACTGGAAATCCCAGTGCTGTTTATAATTAATCCTAAAATTCAGCACATTTTTATTAGTATACTAAATCCAACCTCACCTTAAGGTGGGGGGAAGTAAATCAGGCTTCATCTCTTCACAGGAATATCAAAGTATTTGTGGACTTTTTTTAAAACCACCATAGCTGACACTGTGTCAGTCACATATCTGTTGTTGTGATCAAAATACCTGACAAGAACAACTGAGAGAAGGAAATGTTTATTTTAAGCTCATGGTTTCAGAGTCTGGCTCCATTGTTCTGGGTTCCAAGTGAGGCAGGACTTCAGAAGTGTGTGGCAGGGAAAAGCTTTCAGCTCATGGCAGCCAGGGAGCAGAGTGATAGCAAGGAACCAGAGACAAACATACAACACATGATGGTATATTCCCAGTGACCAATATCCTCCATCCACCCCCATCTGCCTACAGTTACCATCCAGTAATTCATTCAAATTATTAATCCAACAAATAGACTAACATACTGTGAGGGTACAGTTCTCATAACCATTTGACCCTTGAAAATGCCTGCAGTGCCTGTCAGAAGCTTTTTGGCAGATACCGCATATCCAAACCATAACAGAACCAGATACTGTATTTCCTACTATTCTTCCAGAACTAGTGATCACATTATCCTGCTTCTTTTATCTTTATGTCACTTTTTATTCTTGGTGATTCTTTAAAGAGGCAATCACATAAAGTTAAGAATGTGGACCCTCAGTCCAGACTGACCAAATTAAAAATCTCAAGTCTAAACTTGGAGAGAATAAAATCTCAGAAAAATAGCAGAAATTCTCAGTGCCTCCATTTCTGCATATGTGATAAATTTGGTTACCTGGAATACTTACCATAAAGAGTTGGGGTGAGGAATAAAATGAATAGATTGATGATAGGTACTGGGTAGATAAAGATAACAAATTATTTATCATAATAAAGTAAATACTATAGAAGTGTTACATATGTTTTACAGCTATTGATAATTCAAAAACTAGCATTTATTCACTTGTTCATTGCATTAGGGTGTGGAATTTGCCTATTCTTTGTGCTTAGGATAGGTTTTCAAAAATATGTGTTAACTGAATATATGCTTTAGAAGGCAAAAACTGTCATATGATTCAGGCTTGATGGCTAAAAATGTACCCAAATATATTCACTAATTTTTCCATCTTTTCTTCATTTAAAGTGTTTTTTGTTGAGTGTTTGCTGAAAGTATGATGGTAGCACCTCCTGAATATCATCATCCTTCCACACAGATACAAATTAATGTTAGATCAGAAAATATTAGAGCTGGGTAATTAGGGAAGAAGAACCACAGAGATTTGGGAAAAAAAAGAACAAATCATTAAAATAATCTGTATTATGCCTAAAGGCTTTATATTACCAGTTTATGTTTGTTTTTAACTATTCTCAGTGAGAAATGTGTAGGTTACGTGGCCTTCTACTTTTATCTGAAAAGTCATTAACTAATCTGAACCAACTGTAAGAGAAGTACCTGGATGAGAAATGAGAACCAGGGCACATAGAAGATATAATTTAGTAATGGTGTTAGTGTCTCCATCTCACTTCCCTCAGGCTAGTCTACAGTGTTAAGTTTAATTTAAGCCTGAGATAAATTTTTTTCCAACAAATTGATGATCCACAGAAAGAAAAGGTCCATCGCAAACTTTCTTTCAAAATTCAGAAGTTGAAAGTTTAAACAAACTTGAAACATAAAATTTCTATTTTAATTACACAGTATGTAAGGACTCTACAAAATTTTCCATTTTGCCTGAACCAGTGCAAACCCAGCAGAAAGTGACTAGCACAGCTGTCTACGCTGGCCATCAACCACAAACAGACTCATAGCCCAGGGCTCATTTGGAAGAGATCTGAAAATGTGTCACGCCTATATGTTATCACTACATTTACTCTTGCACCTGCAGTTTGCTTTCTGGAGTTTTTTAAGGGAAGCCTCAAGTCCCCTTAAACCAAATGTAATTGGCGAAAGGATGGCAATATTATATCGGAAGGGTATATATGTTAACAAGTTCTCCTCCACCCAACCACAGGCTTGGCCAGATACTCATGAGTGAAACTGCTTTGGACCAGGGGGAAAGATAGCACATTCCCCTTAATTGATGGCTTCTAGCAAGAAACCTGCTGATAAGGGAATAGACTTGGTCAAGTCTAGGCTGCATTGATCTTCCCAATTTAAAGAAGCCACTGCTGCTTTTCCTGATTATATTATGCTCATTTTGTTTATGCTGTGCATGTGAAGAAAGGTGTTGCATATTTTTGTTCAGCATAGGGAATTAAAATAGTTGCAAAATTTCACTCGGCTTTTAAGTAAGTAAATCTTCTAATTTTGTCTATTGTAAGGACAAACTAATACAGATCTTTTAAATGAGGTTACCTATGCAGGACAAATAACTTAAAATTTGAATTGTTTCATGGAGATATTACAAGATCACACAGCAAGTATATTACTAATTACAAAAATATGAGAATTTGAAATAATATATCACAATTACATTAGAAAAATAACAAAGAACATATCCTACTCTAATAAATAAATGCATATAATGCATATGTTAGACCTTTAATGTATTGAACATTGAGGATACAAGATAGATAAAACATAAGTGGTCTCTGAGCTCTGTTGCTTATATCAGCAAAGTACAGGGAATGAAAACATTAAATAAATCATCACATGAAATATGAAGGCAGGGATATGTCTGCCCAGTGCTTTGACAAAAAAGTATGTTGATTTTTTTTCATTCAAAACAATATTTATTGGGAACTTACTGTGTGTGCCTCTTCCCCTTTTGGGCATACAGTAGTCAACAAAATAAACAAACAAAAAAAATATTCTGGTTTTATTGAATAAAATAGGCAAAAATATCCACTAGTAGAATAGCAGTAAGCAAAATACCTAGGTAAATTCTGGAGAAAAAGTGTATCAAGTAGAGGTGAAATGAGTGACAGGAGCAGCTATGATTGGAAAGGTCCTGAGTTGGGTGAGGGATAGAAAAAGTGGGGACATCAAACACATTTCAAAGGCATTAGCTTTTATCCTGGTAAGATGAGAAACTGTGGGAGTGATGTAGTCTGACATATCTTAAAACACTCACTCTTGACTGTGAGGAGGGAAGGTAAGCAGGGAGACCAGTGAGAAGCCTAGTCCATATTCTGGGCACAAATTGGGGGTGGCTCAGATGACAGGCTATGAAATGTAGTCATATTCTGGATATAATTTCAAGGTTGTTTAAGTCAGCTTTTTTGTTGCTGTGACCAAAAGACCTGATGAGAACAATATAGAAGAAGAAAATTTATTTTTGCTCATGGCTTCAGAGGTTCAGTTCGTAGTCAGCCATCTCATAACCGTGGGCTGGAACTGAGGCGGACCTTCATGGCACAAGGGCATGGCAGAGGAAAGTAGCTCAACATGCCAATCAGAAAGCAGAGTGAGAGCTCTACTCAGCAGGGACAAAAATGTAAACATCAAAGGCACCCACACAGTGACCTACCTTTCCAACCACATCCTACTTGATTACAGCCCCCCCCCCCCAGTTAATCTATCAATGGATTAATCTACCAAATAGGTTGAAGCTCTCATAATCTAATCAATTCACCTCTGAAATTTCTTGCATTGCCTCACACATGAACTACTGGGGGACAGCACAAATCCAAACCATAACAGAGGTAGATCAGCCATCAGCTGAACTGACTGAGTAAGGATTAGAAAGAGGAGAGTTTGGGGGGACTGGGGGACTTTGGAAATAGTGAGGGATGTTAAGGAAATCTTCAAGAGAGTGATGACTGAACTAATATTTGAAGGAGTAATAGGAGTTAATCAGAAAAGAATAAGAAAGAACAGAACACAAAGGTTGAGAGTTTGGGTTCCTAGGACATTTTCTCCTAGGAAGATGAAAGGAAAAGGCTCTTGTTTACTTACTTGTTGGTTAACAAAAGATATTTAAATTTGAGTAGATTTATTTAAACTTTTAGTCAAGATATACTACTTGTAAACACACACATGTTACGAATGATATCAGGCACTGTATTAATCATAAATCCTTAAATTATACTTTTCATTGATTAGATTTATTGTACATGAATTTAAGACATTTTACTTCAAAATTACTACTACTGGAAGTTTTTTTCTTGACATTAGTCATCCCTGGTCAACCAAGAATACAAGCTCTACCTTTCAAAAATTACATGACAATGCACTTGTTCAATGATAGCATTTGGGAGTAGGCTGTGGTATGACTTGTGGCAATATAATGCTGATAGTTCTGGAGCCTTCTACCATAAATAAATTAGGAAACTTGTAGACTGCTTATAAAAATTCAAAGAACGAATTTAACCTGGATGTGAACTATATTAAATCTGGTCACATATTAAATAAATCTATGTAAATATGTACAGCATCAGCAAATAGGCATAATGTTCCCAAACATTTTCACTTTCTGTCAAATATTTACATCTTTAAATAGTTTAATGTTTATTTTATGTATTAAATAATTGTTCATCTCCTTTGTTTCTTAAACATGGTACTTGAGTACAAGAAATCATAAAACAATGGCAGTGCCACCTACCTTGTGTTTAATGTGTTTTTAATCATTGCACTTGTGCTTTGCAGACTTCACTTCAGTTTTTATGGTTTATATTTTCAGCTTCCAGAAGTACCCTTGAAAGAGTTATTTACCAAATTCAAAAAAAAAAAAAAAAAGAAAAAGAAAGAAATTAGGTTACTCAAACTGCCCAAAGCAATAATAAAAGACATCAAAGGCTTTGTCTTGTGCTATTTTTAAAGCCAGGGACCATCCAGTTTGGTTTGATGCTCTGAGAGAGGAAATCAGAGTATAAGGGCAGGATGTATAGAACTATGACAATGATGCTCTCCCAGCATGGAGCTGGCAGAATAAAGGAAACGCTGTCAGGAGCACATCTGGCCACAGGCTCTCATTCCAACATGAGGCATCGTGCCTTCTGGTTTGAAAATAGTGGTAAACCATCCCAGATGACATTCTCCAATTTTTAGAGACTCGAATATCCTTTGAAAGACAAAAATGGGTTCCATTTTTCTCTTACGGTTGAGTTACATTCAGGTGACTTGTATGATGATTCAACACAGTTCAGGGAAATCGGGCATTTAATATTTGATTTTAATTATGAATGAAATAATACAACTCTGGAAATGGTGACTGGCGTTCCAGAGAAGGAAAACTGTGTGTTTGTATGTATGTGTGTGTGTGTGTGTGTGTGTGTGTGTGTGTGTGACTCCCTCAATTAAAAAAAAAAAAAAGTCATCTTAAGGCTAAAGCCAGAATATTATCTAAGTGAATCTTAAAATTCTTAGACTTTGGGGGATTTTATTCAGGTAATTTTCTGCAGAGAGTCACATACCAGAAGAGATGAGAAACATGTAGCGGCTGTTTTCTGTCTAGGCCACAAAGTTTAGCTTTATACAACCACCTGGACAAAAACTTTGTCCTAATGCTACCAGGACATCTCTAAGTTCTATGAATGACAAACCTATGTTATCTTAATGATATATCACAGTCTAAAAATAAAATGATACAAAATTGTAAAACTGTAGTGTATAAAATGAATACAAGGCATTTCTAGCTCCAGTTTTATTAATTTTTTTTCATCCAGTCTGTATGGTGTTATTGGTATCTACCGTTCTCCTCATTCTCTTCTTCCATCTTCTGAGTATGGATAAATCTATTGCAAACTCTGTTATGTAAGAAGGTATTACTCATAGTCAACTAAGTGTTCACATGATCCTCCAGTTTTATACTTACCATCTAATGAGTCTCATACAAGAGTTCTCCGAAGAAGGAACAGTGTATTATTGCTATAGACCATAAGTTTATGTCTTCTCACAAATTCTCATGCTGAAACCTGATGTTCAGTGTGATGTACTAGAAAGTAGGGTTTCTGGGAGACAGATAGGTCCTAACGGTGAAGCCCTTATGAATTGTATTAGTGTCATTGTAAGTCTCCAGAGAACTAGCTAGCCCCTATGGTTGAGTTACATTATAAGAAGTAAGAAGATAACCATCTATGGATAAGGAAATGAGCCCTCACAGATACAGAATCTTCTGGGCCCTTAATCTTGAACTCCCCAGCCTCTAGAACTGAGAAATAAATTCCTATTGCTCATAAACCACCCAGTCCATGCTACTCTATAACAGCCTGAATTGACTTAAGACAATTATTCCCATTTTATTGATGAGAAAAACGGAAGTTGTAGAGATACTGAGTCTATATGCTGCAAGGACTTTGAGATCTTCTTGGTACCTATTTGTGATACTGACTGTTGTTACTGTCATTGCTATTGGGGCTCTTCACTGTAGCACAATCATACTGCATACTTTTGCTAAAGTAAAAGCATTTCCCTGTTGAAGTTTTCTGTGCAAAGTCTGTGTATAGTTGGTTTTCTTTCATCTCTTTGAAGCATGCTTGAGGAGCCCTCCAAGCAGGGATTGCTAATGGCCTTTATAATGGACTATCCGCCTTTGCATTCTTTACACATCATTGAGTTTTAAAGTGCTGGACTGTGGCAGCTTACTACATAACATGGTCTCACTAAATCTATCAATTGGAGACTTGGCGCAGCAGCCTTTCAAAAGTCTCAAACTGGCCCCAGGTGCATTTGAGGAAAATGTCCCTTCTCAGCGGGAACATGTGAAAATCTAAATGCAGTGTTGGACCTGGTTAGAAGAAAGGCCCAGGGACATCAAGGATTCCTGAATGCACAAATCCAAAAATCTGCCTTTGAACCCATTTTAACAGCTCCCATTCAACTCTGTCAGGAGTCGGAAGTCCCGCATGAAGGGCCAGTCTTTGGTGCTTGAGTTTTATGTTCTTAAATAATGCTGCTGACCTTCATTCAAGTGAGAGGTCAGCCAAGGGCGAGCCTTTAGATGGAAGATAACTCACTTGTAATAGCAAATTCAGGACTGAAGAGTTAGAACTTATTAGCAAATAGACTCAATTTAGGCATGGGCTGTTGTGCTAAAGCAAATACTACCTTGTCAGCTTGGGGTTAAAGTTCACCTTTGTATTCAAATTTCACATGGACAACCATTTCCCAGGGTCCCATCTCAGGATGGATAAACTGTTGCCTGTTTTTGTAAAGATACCCTAGCTCTTAGAACATACTGCCTGCCTGTCTGGATATCGACAACTAATGTCTCTCTCTTCTCCAGGAATAGACTCTTTATCTTCCTGCCTTGTACACAAGCCTAGGACATTTTATGTGGAGGCAGAATAGGTAGTTGACAGTTGCCTGATATAAGGGGGGGACATTAAAGGTGTACATTTCCAGACATTTCTCCCTTTCCCTGATGTCTTCCCTTTAAGTTACCACTTTTTGAAGGGGTCATTATAACCGGATCCATTAATTTTTGCTCAAATATTAGAATTCATTATCTAAACAATATAGATCAGTGAATTCCATTTTCTGCTTGCCAGTGTTAACAAAGAAAGACACACCAACAAAATTAAATTTTAAAAAAGAGATGAAAAGATTTGGGATATGCCATCCTCCTCAGAGAGGGCAAATTCAGGAAAAGGTATCTGTACACATAGAAAAAGAAAGAAAAAAAATTCCAGTTCTTCTATTTGCAAGTAATCTGTGCAACTGTCATCTTTCGAGGGTTTTTTACTGACCATCTGTCCTAGTCAAGACACAGTAGTATCAGGAGATAAAATTGGTAATTTAATTCATGACAACTATCCTCAGATATAGTGATGCATAAGAATATCCATGCATATACACTCATGCATATATCCATGTAGATATGTACGTGCAAAAATGTGTAATATGTAAAGAAATATACATGTAATTTTAGAAAAATATTGGCAGTTAAATCATTGAAATGTCAGTAAAGTTTTGTAATGAAGTTTTGTGAGTGAGTTGAGGAAATGGAGATCAATCTTTCATATGGATTGGGCCCAGAAGAGGGGAAACAGCATTTGTGCTCTGTCCTGAGCAGGCAATTGGGTAGTCAAAGGCAGGAAAAGGGAAGGAGTATTCCCCTGAGAAGAGATGACAGGAGAAAGTAGTTGAATGTAAAGAGTAATGTGGGAAATGACAAGGGATTTCTGTTTCCTGGGAAATGCAAGATCTTAAATGGATAAAAACAAGTGGGAAGTAGAATTTGGTTAAATTAGAAAAGTCATTAAAAGAAATTTGGAACGAATCATGTAGGTAATAGGAATTAATAAAAGGATCATAATCAGAGGAGCCATGTGTTCAAGTCTATGCTTTATGAATTCCAATGCATCTTTACTTGTCATCTGTCCTAAAATTTGAGGCAAAAGCAAAAAGGGACAGCAGAAAGGCTATTATAGTAGTTTACTCGAAAAAAGAATATGCAATGAAAACAGAAGCAATGAGGGCCTGACCAGGGCAATGGAATGGAAATACACAGAGAGAAAACTAGAATAGAGCACAAAAGAATTTTAGGATTTATTAGATGTGGGCATTGGAGCAACAGATGCCCCTGAGGAAAGCACAGAAAGGGGAGCTGCTGATTATATAGGAGAAGGAGCATTAAATGAAAAGTTTCTCATTATTCTTCGTGCCACTCCTAAGTAGCAATGATATTGATGACATGTGGGATATATGGGTGATTATATTTAATCCTCCCAACACCTGATACCTGGATATCATTGATATTTTATAGATGAGAAAACAAATGCAAGGAAGTTAAGTGTATTAGAAAACTTTAGAAAACTGATCAATCCCATCCCCCACCACTCCCCCCCGCCCCCCAAAAAATCAAATTGAAATGTATTCACTTCAAGTTTAGTCTTCTAAACAGTATCAGATTTGCCTCCTAAGCACATCTCTGGATTCGACAAACCCAATTAGATCCATGATCTGTCTGAAGGGCTCTTCTTGTTTTGTTTGTGACTTAGTATGTAAACATGAAGGTGATTTTTCTTTCTCTGTCAGGAGTAAGAAAAACAAAGACAAACAAATTGGCAAAGCAAAAGCACAAAAGGTTGAAATATTGGGGGTAAAATTTACAAGACTAAAGAAAGAAAAAGGCTCCTTTGTTCTGTTGATTAACAATGTGACTACTTCTTATGCCTGGCAAGGAGGGTACACAGTCTCTGTTATTTCTTTGAAATTAACACTTAGATTGTTACATTTCTGTAGCTATTATGGAATAAATTTTTCTTTCACATTTCATTATAAATTGTTATTTAATTTATATGAACATGTGTATGTGTATGTATATATATATATATATATACTTATATATATGCATATATATTTCTCCTTTTTAAGTAGAAAGACTGGTTCTTTTTATGTTTATGTTATAGGTAAGGAAATTAAGAATTTTCCTTGTAGCAATTAAATGACAAAATTAGAATCTGAACCTTAATCTTCTGACTCAAAGTCTGGGATTCTTTCCACGATCCCACATTACCTAAGACAAATATGATAAAATATCTGAAGGCAAGCAGTTTCTATCAGGAGGAAAGAGTCTGAGAGTTAATTTTTTAAACTGCCCTTCAGTCTCTGAAAGGTTTTAAAGAGGAAGCCGCAAGCTGGGAACGCTTCATTTATCTTATCTCCCTGACAAGGAATAAGAAGTAGTTTGGAATTCCCTAGAGCAAATGCTGTCTATTATGCACTGACAGAGCTTCCTGTAATTAAAGGCTATATTACATTTGGATGGAAGTGGCAAACTCCCTTCTGGAAGCATATAGCCATATGCATGTCTTTATTTAATAAAAAAAGAAATCAGAAATCAATCGCAAGTATGATATGTTAGGATTAAGATGTTAAATAAAGCTCTATTCGGGGCCGAGTTGACAAAAATCTTTCTCTCTGAGTGGGTACAAAGTGAAGATGCTTCTGCAATCATGCCGAGGATTTTATTTTAGAAGTGGGTGCAGAAGAGAGATAATTTGTTGATCGAATATGAAAGTCTACAGAAATTTTCAAAAGATTTGGTGAACAGATGCTTTTAAAAGCTCTTACCCGCTCAACCTTCACTGCTAGTAATTTCAGACAAAGCAGGAGGTCTCAGCATTAATGTTATTTTCCTTCCTTTGTCTGAAGTCCTCTTGGCTAAGCACTGATAGAGAACAGCCCGAGCAGTGTCCAGCAAGCCCCAATGGTGAAAACACATCAACATCAGCTTTAAACTGAGGCTTGTTTTCAACTTGAACTAATTTTTCAGTTTCTTTCCGACTTTATCTTTTCCTAACCACATTAAAAAGGAGATAATGTCCATGACCTGTCTCCAAAGATATGCTATTTTATTTGGGCAGTTATCATGAATTTGTCATTGTTTATGCATACTGAATAGTTTTCATGAATAATGAGACATAATATGAGGAATGAGTAGAGGTTCTTGCTGGAGGTACTATTTCCTTTTGTAGGAAATGCTGTGTTTGGCCGAGATCCCTGGAAATGGATCTTAAGCAGACAATTCCAAAGACACATTGAGGAAGTCCTTCCTGGAGACACTGCTATGGAGAGGCTGAAGGAAGACAAGGAAGTGGAAGAGGCTGGCTGTGATGGCCTCAATGTTGGTGCCCCCACCCCTAAATAAATAGATCATTTCTTGAAACTTAATCCCCAATGTGATGAGTTTTAGAGAGATGGGCCTCTGCGGGGTAATAGGATTATGAGCGGTCTACTTTCATGGATACCCTTATAAAAGAGGACCCTGGGAGTTCTCTTGCCCTTTTGGCCGTGAGAGGACAGAATGAGAAGGCATCAACTGAGAACCAGGAAGCAGATCTTCTCCTGATACCATTTCTGCTCTTCATTGATCTTAGGCTTCTCATCCTTCAGTACCATGAAAAATACAATTCTGTTGTTTACAAATTACTCAGTTTGTGGTATTTTATTATAATAGCACAAATTGACTAAGTGATTAAAAAAAATGCAATTTCCAGAAACATCCTACTATGAATAGTCTCAGTGCCATTTTTGTTAGGGGAAGTTTCCTTCCCTCAGGTCCGAGAGGCAAGTAGGTATCTCATTAGTCTCATTAGTTGACCAGATCATTACTTATTGACAAGGTTGCCCCTAGGGGGATGCCAACTCCCCAAAATACCTGATTGAGTGGCCTGAGGGCAGTCCTAGGGATAGTCTAATAGACAAGTTGGAACACATTTTTTGGAAAGCTCAGAGATAGTAAAATAAGCACCAGGAAATCCAGTAGGCAGATGACTTACTGTCAACACATCTGTTTGTTTAAAATAAAATAGAAAAAAAATTAAATATTTTTTATTTCTTCAGATCCCATAAAAATTATTAAAATTTATTATGAGACCTGATAATGATTAGACTTGGAGTACAAATGAGTCTCTCAACTTTTGTAAGTGAAGAGGATTGAGGACCTAAGGAGGACTGAGAGACGGGCACAATGGTTTGAGTCTTATCCTAAAAATCATTTTGGGGGGATAAGTTAATTCTACTTCTAACCAGGATATTTTGAAATACATGTTCCTATTTTCACCTAACCAACTATCATCAGAAAAAGAAAATCCAGAACACCAATTCCAATTTCTTTCAGGAGTGAGAGCTTATTCCCTTCCCACTGACTTTTTAAGGATGGATAGACTGTCTCAATTTGCTTTCCTGTATTTTCCTCTGTGATCTGCTTTGCCAACTCCAAATTGGAGAGTGTATTACTGAAGCATCAGAATTTGATGACAGCTCTGTATCTCCAATGAGCATCTCTTCTTGCTGCAGCTCTGCTCTGCTCCACTGCACCAGACAGATTCAGAGCATGGTTACAGGAAGGCAGGGTAGTAAGCAGCTGCTAAAATGGGCAGAGTAGAGAGTTTGCAAGTCAGGTGTTCAGATTTATATATAAAATGATCTGGTCAACTAATGAGACTTGACTTTTGGCAGTCAATTCTCTAGGTAGATGAACTCATTTAACTGTGCATAGGTCATGTCTGTAGATTACAGCAACCTTATAAATCTCAGAATTATTAAGAAGATTCTTGAAATATAAAATAATGTCTCAAAAATAATTATCATTGGTGCTAACAACTGCATAATGATTTCACAGTTAGGATTGCCAATTCCCTAAAGAAAGGCTTAAAAATGTGGAAAGCAGATGATTAAAGGTGGGATGGTGTCCAGGCTGAGCATTTGAGCTGCTTGCTTCTGTCTGCAGAGCAAATGCGTGCTTTGTGTTCATGCTGTGTGAGGATTATTCCCTGTCAGGTCCAAACCCCAATTCCCAGGTCCATTCTCTGTCCTCCACTGGAAATGTACCTATTGAGCCCTTGCCCTGGTTTTGGTTGAATTGGCTAATGGGAGTCATTGGGACAAGCCTGAAAGGTGGAAGAGAGTGAGATGGAGTATTTGTTCCTGGACTCCATCCTGGGTGATGGGCAGCAATCACTTTGTTGGGGATTGGGTAACTGTTCTGTCTCTTTGAATTTCAGACTGGTGGCTGCTGCTGATGTGTTCTCATTGCTCTTTTCCCTCAGCTTCTCACTCTTTTCCAATGATGCTGGCCCTAGGAGTACCTGCATACCTCTTGGTGACTTCCCTAAATCTTGTTCATACCTACAAGCTCAACTTTCTAATTTGAGAATGGTCTCTGTCCCTGGCCTGAAACAGGGAGGTAGAATTGCTTTAACCTGGAAAACCTGACTGTGCCTACATGTATCATTCTTGCATAGTGTCTTATCTCTTAATAGGAACTTGATTGCTTGCTAGCAGATCTGCACTAGAGCAGGCCCTGTTCCAGGACTCATGCTTTTAGGAAGCCTCACCAGAAACATTCACCAAAGTGAAAAATAAATAAATTCAGTTATAAAACACACTCAATGCCTCTGTCACTTGAAATGCAGCACATGGCACCAGTGTGGCACTATAGGAAATCCTAGACATCTTCTCCTAGGACCAGCAACATTAGGTACTAAGCAAATATTTGACCACATCATTACTTTGGTCCTCAAACCAAAAGCACTGTGTCCAAGTCTTTGAAGGTTTAGAGTCGTGCTTCTACTTGTACAGACCACAGAGGCTACTTTAGAATCAGGAAGGATTCAATTGATCGAAGTAGAGAAGTAAGAGGAAAGAATAACATCAACAATTTCCACTCCAATATGAATGTACTAACTTCTTGCATACTGAAGTATCATGTCCTAGTACTATAGAGTACCCATGTCCTTTTCTCTCTGTGCCCAAATTGTAGTTTGGGAATTAATCATGTAGAATGTGGTAGCTCCAACTGTTGCACAACATGATGGAAGAAATAATTCACAATTTTTAATTGATTTTTAAATTATTTTTATTTAGAACACATTTGCAAAGCTACAATACTCCATTTCTGCTAGTAGAAGACCATTATATTTTGTGAATGAATTTCAGTTATGGACTTATTATATCATTTTTACTGAGAATAGCATGATTCACAGGTACTGTATTGGCAGAAGTTGCAAGTTTCAGTACAGAAAATTCATTTTTATTTTCTTTTTTTTTAAATCATACACAGATAAAATATAATTTCTCATTTTTCTGAGTGTGTACATGCTGCAGAATGATATTGGTCATGTAGTCACATATATACATACAATAATGTGTCTGTTTCATTCTACTATCTTTCCTATCCTCACATCCCTTCCCCTCCCCCATCACTTCCCTCTACCTAATCCAAGATAATGCTGTTCTTCCCTAGTGCCCCCTGTCTTATTGTGAATTAACATCTGCATATTAGAGAAAACATCTGGCCTTTGGTTTTGTAGAATTGGCTTATCTTTCTTAGCATGATATTCTTTAACTCCAACCATATACTGGCAAATGCCATAATTTCTCTAAAGCTGAGTAATATTCCATTGAGTATATATACCACTTTTTTTTAAAACCATTCATCTATTGAGGGACACCTATGTTGGTTCCAAGTCTAGCTATTGTGAATTAAGCTGCTATAAACATTGATGAGGGTGTATCACTATAGTATGCTGACTTTAATATCTTTGGGGATAAGCTGAGGAGTGGGATAGCTGGATCAAATGGTGGTTCCATTCCCAGCTTTCTGAGCAATCTCCATACTGCTTTCCATAGTGGTTGCACCAATTTGTAGTCCCATCAGCAATGTACCTTTTTCACCACATTCTTGCCCTATTTATTGTTGCTTGTATCCTTGATGATTGCCATTTTGACAGGAGTTAGATGAAATCTTAAAGAGGTTTTGATTTGCATTTCTCTAATTGCTAGAGATGTTGAACACTTCTTTATATATTTGTTGATCAGTTCTATTTCTTCTTCTGTGAAGTGTCTTCCTTAACCTATTTATTGAAGGATTATTTATTTTTTGGGTTAAGTTTTTTTGAGTTCTTTTATACCCTAGAGATTAATGCTTTACGGGAGGTGCATGTGGTAAAGATTTTCTCCCAATCTGTAGGCTGTCTCCTCACGTTATTGTTTCCTTTGCTGAGACGAAACTGTTTAATTTGAATCTACCCCATTTATTGATTCTTGATTTTACTTTTTGTGCTTTAGGAGTCTTGTTAAGGAAGTCAGATTCTAGGCTGATGTTGTGAAGATTATGGCCTATTTTTTCTTCTATTAGGCACAGGGTCTCTGTTCTAGTGCCTAAGTCTTTGATCCACTTTGAGTTGATTTTTGTGCAGGGTGAGAAATAGATTTTTAATTTCCAGTTTTGCCAGCACCATTTGTTGAAGAGGCTATCTTTTCTCCAGTGAATGTTTTTTACACCCTTGTCTAGTATGAGATAACCATATTTATGTGGGTTAGTCTTTGTGTCCTCTATTCTGCACCATTGGTCTACAAGTCTATTTTGTTGCCAATACCACGCCATTTTTTTTTTGTTACTATAGCTCTGTAGTATAGTTTAAGGCCCGGTATGGTAATGCCTCCTGCTTTACTTTTCTTCCTAAGGATTGCTTTAGCTATTCTGGGTCTCTTATTTTTCCTAATGAATTTCATGATTGCTTTTTCTATTTCTATGAAGAATGTCATTGGGATTTTAATAGGAATTACATTAAATCTGTATACTGCTTTAGGTAGTATGGCCATTATGACAATATTAATTCTTCCTATCCAGGAGCATGGACCATCTTTCCATCTTCTGAGGTTTTCTTCAATTTCTTTCTTTAGTGTTCTATAGTTTTCATTGTAGAGGTCTTTCAACTTTTTTGTTAGATTGATTCCCAGGTATTTTATTTAGAGTCTATTGTGAATGGAGTAGTTTTCCTAATTTCTCTTCCAGTGGATTCACCACTGATGTATAAGAATGCATTGATTTAAGGGTGTTGATTTTATATTCTGCTACTTTGCTGAATTCATTTATTAGTACTAGAAGTTTTCTGGTGGAACTTATTTTGACCTTTTTTGATATAGAATCATGTCATCAGTAAATAGTGATAGTTTGAGTTCTTTACCTATTTTTATCTCTTTAATTTCTTTCTTTATTCTAATTGCTCTGGCTAGAGTTTTAAGGAAGATGTTGAATAGAAGTGGTGAAGAGATTTTTGTCTTGTTCTAGTTTTAAGTGGGAATCTTTAAAATTTTTCTCCATTTAGAATGATGCTGGCCTTGGGGTCAGCATATATAGCTTTTACAATGTTGAGGTATATTCCTACTACCCCTAGTTTTTCTAGTGTTTTGAACATGAAGGTGAGCTATATTTTGTCAAATGCTTTTTCTGCATCTATTGAGATGATAATATGATTCTTGTTTTTAAGCCTGTTAATATGAACTGCGTTTATTGATTTCCATATGTTGAACCAACCTACATCCCTGGGATGAATGCCACTTGATTATGGTGTACTACTTTTTAAATATGTTTTTGTATGTGATTTGTCAGAATTTTATTGAGATTTTTTTGCATCTATGTTCATCAGGACTATTGGTCTGAAGTTTTCTATCCTCCATGTGTCTTTGTCTAGTTTTGGTATCAGGGTGATATTAGCCTCAGAATGAGTTTGGAAGTATTCCCTCCTTTTGTGTTTCATGGAATACTTTATTAGTGTTAATTCTTCTTTGAAAGTCGTGTAGAACTTGGGTGAGAATCCATATGGTCCTGGTAGGCTTTTGATAGAATTTTCTATTTCATTACTTGAAAGAGATCTTTTTAAATTGTGAATGACCTCCTCATTCAGTTGGGTAAGTCATATGTCTCTAGAAATTTGTCAATGTCTTTGATATTTTCTATTTTATTAGAGTATAAATTTTCAAAATAGTTTCTAATTATCATCTGTATTTCAGACATGTCTGTTGTGATATTTCCTTCTTCATCTTGTATTTAGTAATTTGAGTTTTCTCTTCATTAGGAAGGCCAGAGGTTTATCTATTTTATTTAGTTTTTCAAAGAACCAGCTTTTTGTTTTGTCAATTTTTTCAATTGTTTCGATTTCATTAATTTCAGCTCTGACTTTAATTATTTCCTGTCTTTTACTGTTTTTGGTGTTGATTTGTTCTTTTTCTTCTATGGCTTTGAGATGTAGTGTTAGGTCATTTATTGTTGACTTTTTATTCTTTTAATGAATCCACTCAATGCAATAAACTTTCCTCTTAGTATTGTCTTCATAATGTCCCAGAGATTTTGATACGTTGTGTCCATGTTCTCATTTACCTTTAAGAATTTTTTTTACTTTATCCTTGATTTCTTCTACTATCTATTCACCATTCAATTGTGTATTATTTAGTTTTCATTTGTTACAGTAGCTTCTATTTTATCATTGATTTCATTGATATTTTATTTTATCATTAATTTCATTCCATTGTCGACTGATAGAATGCAGGGTATGATCTCTGTTTTTTTTTTTTTTTTTTTTTTTTGTATTAAGAGTTGCTTTGTGGTATAAGATATGGCCTATTTTAGAGAAGGAGTTATATGCTGCTGAAAAGAAAATATATTTGTTGATGGATGAAATATTCTATATATGTCTGTTGAGTCTAAATTATTGATTATATTATCTAGTTCTATAGTTTCCTTATTTAGTTTTTGTTTGGAAGATATTTTCAGTAGTGAGAGAGGTATGTTAAAATCTACCCAGTATTATTGTATTGTGGTCTCTTTGACTCTTGAAATTGAGAAAGGTTTGTTTGTTTGTACATAGATACTCCATTGCATTTTGGGGGGCATAAATATTTGTAATAGTTTCCAGAGATGATTGACATGTGGGTCAGAGCACTGAAGAGAGAAGACCTACCCTTAATATAACATGGGTACTATTGTATACTATGCTGGGAATCCAGATGGAACCCAAACCCAAATTCCTGGTGAACAAGCTTGATACTTTTTCAGTGGTGTTTCTCTTATTTTTTTCTTTCTTTTTTCTTCCTCTGCCATTGCTTGTGGACCTCAGACTCCAAATTCTGTATCTTTTGAAAGTGAACTCAAACAAGTGACTCTCCATGGAACACCTATACCTAACGGGGACATCATCTTTGGTTTCTCTTTTTCTGAGCTTCTTGGGCTGGTTTCCCTGACTCTGAAGCATGCAGATAGCCATTGTGGGATTATTCAGATTCCAATTGTTCCAGTCAACCTAATAAATCCTGTTTTAAAACTATACACATATTTTATTGGTTTTGTTCTTCTGAAGAGCCCGACTAATATACAAACCAAGAGTCATCACAAAAGTATGGAAGCTGCCCAGGATACTAGTGAAGGAGTTGAAAAGGTGGCTGAAGCAGTGTGAATTAGGGTAACATTTAGGGGAGAAATTAGCATTTATGCTACAATGAGTTAAGACAACTTAATGAATCCATTACCTTTGTCAACATTTTTTTACTCCTTTTTTTGTTTCTATTATTTATTCATTGCTTTCCATCCCTGAATTTCCACTGCTTAACCATACCATTGGAAAACTTCACAGTGTAGAAAAACAATAGAAATGCATTAGAAACAGATACTTTAAACAAGGTTTCTTTCTACAACAAGTCTTATATCCAAGGAGAGGTACAAATAGATTTTCCCATTCGTCACATAAATTTGGATACAATTAAGTATTCACTGATTTGAATGACTCCAAAATTTGCAACAATATTTGTAAATGACTGCACTGACATTGCCAATAGATTTTACCGTCAGCTCCTTGAAATCTATAATTGTGGTAACAGAGGAATAGGATCTGAGCAATGAAGGATAAGGTAGTATACACACCGGTTTCTATCTAACTGTGTGTTGATTAAGCTATTCAAAGCTTTAGTTGCAAATGCAAATGTTTGGCGGCATTTTAGGCAGCATAATCTCTATTAAAGGTATGATATTCCCATTCTGAACTGGGACTCAAGAAAATGCACTCAAATTGAATCATGCACCTGCTGTGTTCTGAGGATAGCAAAAATGCTGAGGCACAGAGATGACCATAGAGCCAGATGACACAGTTGCAGGTGGGGTGGAAGTGGGGAGAAAACATGGCTGTGTTTATTGGGAAAATGTATATATTGAAGTAGTATAGTTACTAGAATATACTTTATTGTCTTTTTCTGAGGTGATATAAGGACAAAATGAGATGAAATCCTGCAACGAGCAGACCATTTCCTGTGAAATGCATTTCTCTGACTCTTGTTTCAGATTTAATACTTTAGGGTCCCAGATAAAAATTTTGAAGTACTGAAATAAATTTATTCTTTGCTAAATTGAAAACCTATTGTCACTTTAAAGAATGGTATTTTATATCCAGATACAAGATGATAAAACTTCCTGTTTTTCATAATAGCATTACAGATATTTTTATTCAGTAAATCCATTTATTTGGCAATGATACAACATGATTTATAAAGAAGTCTTGTGTAAGGATTTTTTCAAAAGTTCATGAACTTAATGTCATTCTGGAAATGGCATTGAAAATTCAGATTGATTGACTTCTCTTTAAGCAGATAAGCAAACACACATGTGCACAGCATCCCTGAACATTTGGTGAAGAATATTAAAAGCATAATTGTCACACTGTAATTATTATTTATCATATGACTACTCAAATTTTTCTTTAAACCATTAATACATATTTTTCTCTATATATTTTCTTCAGTTCCTCTTACTGTATGAAATGAATAACTCAGTTTTTCAAAATTAGGGCAAAGAACATTTTTTAAGGGAAGGTAATTGAGATAATTGAATTTTCTTTAGGCTGGAAATCTCTTGTAACAGAGGCTACTTCTAATGGAAACTCTCTACCATGTATCATGATATTTCTTTCAAGTGTACTTCGAATGAATTTCAAAAATGTGATTTTTTTTTTTTTTTTTTTTTTTTTTTTTTTTTTTTTTTTTTTTTTTTTAGTGACTTGAGTTTCCTAGCTGGTAGAATTCTCCTTTTCCATTTATAACAACTGAAATTTTTTTTGGTGTTTTAGACACCAAAATATGCTTGTTTAGGCTGTATGGACATTTTTCAGATGCTTCTGAAAACATCATCACTTTTCAACTGGTTTGCTTAGGAAGGCTAGCCAACAGTGATGGGTACTAGTGAAATGCCTCTGCTTTTGCAGTAACCTGAACTCCAGGAAATATCACATTTTCTACCTATCAATTAATTTTATGGTACGTTTAAAAAATGCATTCTTTTTTTTTTTTTGCTTAAAATTCTAGGTGGCTTTGGGCTGAGAAATTATGAAGTATAGACACAGTTTTAGTTTTATATCCTTAAAACAATCTCATTTTTCTGTCTAATTGACGCTCATCCTTACTTGGCTTATTCCGTAATATATCATATTGTATCCTATTATTATACTCTGGCTTTTCTGGACAATACTGTAATAAATTGTGATGGCTGACAGAACATTAAGTGAATTTCAGTAAATTATGAAAGATTTAATTTTTTTGCCAGCTATGCAAAAAAACCTCTTGGCACCTTAATGAAAGGCAACAGGGGGAACTTTAAAAATAGGTCTCCAGAATCTGAATATTAGTCCCACTTTTGCCTATTCTGTGCCTGTTATATATAGGGAATAAAATTGAATATACATTTTCAAAATTCTATTTTGATAGTGTCACTCTTCTTATAAAATCCTTGCAAGTGGAGTTTATTCAAATTTTAAGATGTATGTTTTCCATTTAAAATTGTTTCACTCATTAAAAAAAATATTCAAAATTATTACACTGATCATTGCTAATAACTTGTCATCCGTATCAGGGGATTGGTTTCTGTTCAATAATAGATTATAATTTTTAAGGGTATGTTGAGGGCTTGTCTTTTATTATCATGTGAATTTTATGTGGCAATTGGGAGAGGGGTTTTAGATAGTTGTAGTGATCATATAATCAATCATCCAACCCATGAACTTTGAGAGTAAAAGTAGTTGCGGTTCAGATGCATTATCTGGGCTGCCAGTGAAAATCAGGCCAACCAAAAACAAACCGGCATGTCCAGTTGCCTGTGCAGTTTTTATGAAAACTCCTCCCCACTAAAAAATCCTGTAATAACACAAAGGTAAAATGAGCTAAGAAAGGCTTGAGAAAGAATAAAGCCTGTGACAGATGAAACATGACGTATTCAAAGAAACAAAAATGATGCACTTGTATGTGTGTCCTTGTGTGTGTGTGTGTCCTTGTGTGTGTGTGTTTAAATTATTTCTGTTGCTGAGTCATTGTTTCCAGTCAGAGTGTTAAGTCATTCCCCACCCAAACATTTGCAACATTTGCAATACACTCACTACTTGATATGCTATGTGGAAGAAGAACATTTTGTACATAATTGCTCTAATTTTAATAATTTTAATTAAAATCTTTCACTTGTTTAGTTTTTTTTTCTAGCTGTTTTGAATTAATCTTTTCTTTCCTTTGTAGTTCTCTTTTCTCCTTTTTTGTTCTTGCATATCTTTCCAGGGTGAATGGGTGGATTAGAGTGGAACAAATTTCTGTCAATTGAAGTTCTACACAAAGGTGGGAGGTGTGCTATCAGAGTATCCCAAGGGATATGGGCCTCTGCTTATGTAGTAGTGTTCTTGCTGGTTGGGATGAGAACGGAACCAAATCAACCAACTTTTCTCTATATAAAATTATAAACAATTGCTGCCCCCAGGATCTTTCTTGGGATAGCTACAGATTCAGTATTACTGGAGAATACAAGATAGAAGCCTCTTGGAGAAGAACAGATTCTCATCTCTATTGAAGGTTGTTGAAACTGAAAACTTCCTTTCACTGAATCCGTCATCTGTCAATCTTTCTAGACTTCAAAAGTTTTGGCATCTGCTGCTGTTTGCTATCCTAATCAATTAGAACTTACGAGTGTATATGTTTAAGATGCATTTATATTTGCTTTTTTAAAATTTTGGAAGAGAAACAAGATGAGTAATTCTGTATTTAATTCCCTTCAAACATAGTGTTTGTCATGATGATAATTTCCAAACTGAAATCTAATGATGTCACTTAGGATCATCATCAAATCATTTGATGAGCCTCTGATTACATCTTTATTTTATCTTGAACTTTGAATCCCCCCCCCCACACACACACACACACGGGCACACATACAGGCGCATCATTGAATATGTTATGCTTCGTCTGTCACAGGCTTTATTCTTTCTCAAGCCTTTCTTAGCTCATTCTACCTTTGTGTTATTACAGGATTTTTTTAGTGGGGAGGAGTTTTCATAAAAATGCTTGTTTTTAATTAAAAAATATTTTTTAATTAAATTGTTTTTGTTGTGCTAATAATAAATTTATGTGTAATTATAATAGAAATAATTCAGAGATCCCTTGTGTCTTTATCCACTTTTTCAAAATTGTTAACATTCTGAAAACCAAAGAACAGCATCACACCTATGTTACTAATACAGACAAATCCACCTATCTTATGAACCTTTCCCCAAGTTTACTTGTACTCATGTTGTATTTGTGTGTTTAGTTTTACACAATTGTGATACATTTGTAGGTTCATATATCCATAAACACAGTAAGATAACTGAATATTTCTGTGATGACAAATTTGCTTTTTGTTGCTTTTCATAACAGTCAATTTCCTTCCATCTCCTTGCAACCACAAAAATCTGGGGTTTTTTTTCACCATATTTTAAATTTATACATGACAGCAGAATGCAATACAATTCTTATTACACAAATAGAGCACAATTTTTCATATCTCTGGTTGTATACAAAGTATATTCACACAAATTCATGTCTTCAAACATGTTCTTTGGATAATAATGATCATCACATTCCACCATCATTTATAACACCTCCCTTCCCCTCTGCCCTATCTAGAGTTCCTCTATTCCTTCCATGCTACCTCTCCCTATCTCATTATAAATCAGCCTCCTTATATCAGAGAAAACATTCGGCATTTTTTTTTTTTTTTTGGATTGGCTAACTTCACTTAGCATTATCTTCTCCAATACCATCCATTTACCTGCAAATGCCCTGATTTTATTCTCTTTTAATTCTGAGTAATATTCCATTGTGTATATATGCCACATTTTTTTATCCACTTATCTATTGAAGGGCATCTAGGTTGGTTCCACAGTTTAGCTATTGTGAATTGTGCTGCTATGAACATTGATGTGGTACTGTGTCCCTATAGTATGCTGTTTTTAAGTCCCTTGGGTATAGTCTAAGGAAAAGGATAGGGGGGTCAAATGGTGGTTTCATTCCCAATTTTCCAAGAAATCTCCATACTGCTTTCCATATTGGCTGCAACAATTTGCAGTCCCACCAGCAGTGTATGAGTGTACCTTTTCCCCCACATCCTCGCCAATACTTGTTGTTTGTCTTCATAATAGCTGCCATTCTAACTGGAGTGAGATGAAATCTTAGAGTGGTTTTGATTTGCATTTCTCGAATTGCTAGTGATGATAGACATTTTTTCATATATTTGTTGATTGATTGTATATCGTCTTCTGAGAAGTGTCCTTTCAAGTCCTTGGCCCATTTATTGATTGGATTATTTTTTGAGGGTGGGGGCTTAGCATTTTGAGTTCTTTATATATCCTAGAGATTAGTGCTCTATCTGATGTGTGAAGGGTTAAGTTTTGCTCCCAAGATTTACAGTCACAAGTTGTTTCTTTTGCTGAGAAGAAACATTTTAATTTGAGTCCATCCCATTTATGGACTATTGATCTTAATTCTTGTGCCACAGGAGTCTTATTAAGGAAGTTGGGGCCTAATCCCATATGGAGAGTAGGGCCTACTTTTTCTTCTATTAGATGCAGGGTCTCTGGGTTTTATTCCTAAGTCCTTGATGCATTTTGAGTTGAGTTTTGTGCGTGGTGAGAGATAAGGATTTAATTTCATTTTGTTGCATATGGATTTCCAGTTTTCCCAGCACCATTTGTTGAAGAGGCTATCTTTTCTCCAATTCATGTTTTTGGCACCTTTATCTAATATAAGATAATTGTAATTTGTGTGTTAGTCTTTGTGTCCTCTATTCTGTACCATTGGTATGCCAGTTTGTTTTGGTGCCAATACCATGCTGTTTTTGGAACTCAATAATACAACAATAACTTAGACTTAACTGACATATATAGAATATTTCATCCTTCAAAGAGAGCTTATACTTTCTTCTCAGTAGCACATGGATATTTCTCTAAAATAGACCATATATTATGCCACAAAGCAACTCTTAGCAAATATAAAACAGTAGAGATATTACCCTGCATTCTATCAGATCATAATGTAATGAAATTGGAAATTAATGATAAAATAAGAAATAAAATCCACTCCAACACCTGGAGACTACATAATATGCTACTGACTGAACAATGGGTTGCAGAAGAATCAAGGAGATGATTTAAAATTTTTAGAGGTGAATGAGAACACAGATACAACATATCAAAATCTCTAGAACACTGTGAAAGCAGTTCTAAGATGAAAGTTCATTCCTTGAAAGAAGAAAAAGCCAACAAATTAATGACTTAACATTACATCTGAAAGCCCTAGAAAAACACCAAAAGCTGCAGAAGACAGGAAATAATTAAAACCAGAGCTGAAATCAATGAAATTGGAACAACAACAAACAACAACAACAACAAAACAATTGAAAAAATTGACAGAACGAAAAGTTGGTTCTTTGAAAAAATAAATAAAATTAACAGACCCTTAGCCATGCTAACGTAGAGAAAAAACTCAAATCACTAACATACGTGATGAAAAAGGAAATATCACAACAGACACTACAGAAATACAGAAGATAATTAGAAAAAACTTGTACTCCAATAAAATAGAAAATATCAAAGGCATTGACAAATTTTTAGAATCATAATCTGTCCAAATTGAATCAGGATGATGTACACAATTTAAGCAGATCAATTTTAAGTGACAAAATAGCAGATGCCATTAAAAGTCTACCAACCAAGAAAAGCCCAGGTCTGGATCGATACACAGCCAAGTTCTACAAGACCTTTAAGGAAGAACTAATACCAATATTTTTCAATTTATTTCAGGAAATAAAAAAAGAGGCAGCATTCCCAAACTCATTCTATGAGGCCAATATCACTCTAATTCCAAAACCAGGCAAAGACACATCAAAAAAAGAAAACTTTAGACCAATATCTCTAATGAACATAGATGCAAAAATTCTCAATAAAATTCTGGCAAATCAAATACAAAAACATATAAAACAATCATGCACCACAATCAAGTGGGATTTATCCCAGGGATGCAAGGTTGGTTCAACATAGGGAAATCAATAAATGTAATTCATCACATCAATAGACTTAAAGAATCATATGATAATCTCAATAGATGCAGAAAATGCATTTGACAAAATACAGTACCCCTTTATGTTCAAAACACTAGAAAAACTAGGGATAATAGGAACATACATCAACATCATAAAGACTATTTATGCTAATCCCCAGGCCAACATCTTTCTAAATGGAGAAAAATTAAAGGCATTCCCTCTAAAAACTGGAACAAGACAGGGATGCCCTCTTTCATCATTTCTATTTAACATAGTTCTTGAAACACTGGCCAGAGCAATTCGACAGATGAAAGAAATTAAAGGGATACACATAGGACAAGAAGAACTCACTATTTTCTGATGATATGATTTTATACCTAAAATACCCTAAAAGTTTCACCAGAAAACTTCTAGAACTAGTAAATGAATTCAACAAAATAGGATATTAAATAAACACCCATAAATCAAAGACATTTCTATATATCAGTGACAAATCCTCAGAAAGGGAAATGAGAAAAACTACCCCATTTACAATTGCCTCAAAAATAATAAAATACTTGGATATCAACTTAACGAAAGTGGTGAAAGATCTATATAATGAAAATTACAGAACCTTAAAGAAAGAAGTAAAAGAATACCATAGAAGATGGAAAGATCTACCTTGCTCTTGGATAGGCAGGATTAATATTATCAAAATGACCATACTACCAAAAGCACTATACAGATTTAATACAATTCCGATCAAAATTCCAATGACATTCCTCATAAAAATAGAAAAATAAGAGACCTAAAATAGCAAAAGCAATTCTTAGCAGGAAGAGTAAGCAGGTGGCATCACTATACCAGACCTTAAACTATACTACAGAGCAATAGTAAAAAAACTCTCAATTTCTATAGTTTTTTCATTTGAAAAATATTCTAAAAATGGAATCTTATATTGAGCAAACTTTGGGGAGTTCTTTACTGAGTATGATTTCCTTGTAATTTTACCCAAGCTGCAGTATGCATCAAATAGTGTGGCCCTCTTTATTGCTGAGTAGTACTGATTGCTGAATGGTATGCAAGACAGACACATGGACTATGGTAGTTTTTGGCTTTTCCAAATAAAGCTGTTGTAAAGAAGAAATACATATGGCCAACGACATTAAGAAACAATATTCCCAGAAATCGGGGAAATGCAAATGAGAACAACACTGAGATTTCATCTCATTCCAGTTAGAATCACAATTATTAGGAACATAAAACTAATAAATTCAGCTGAAGATGTTGGGGGAAAAATGTGTGCAATGCATGTTGGTGGGACTGAAAATTAGTACAACCACTTTGGAAAGCAGCATCGAGATTCCTCAAAGAAAAGGATTAGACATGTGATCCAGCTATCTCACTCCTTAGTATTTAACTAGAAGAACAAAAATCAGCATACTATAATGATACAGGCACATCAATTCACAATAGCCAAGTTATAAAAGATGCCCATCAATCAATATATGGACAAAGAAAGTATGATATAGATACACAATGATGTTCTACTCAACCATAAGGAAGAAAAAAATTATAGTGTTTGGTGGGAAATGGATGGAAATGGAGATTATTATGCTAAGTGAAATTAGCCAGACTCGGAAAGTCAAGGGTCCAATATTTTTTCTCCTATGTGATGCTACAGCAAAGTCTGGGGAGAAAAGAGGGAGTGTATAATCTTAGAAGTACAGAGGGGAGATCAGTGGAGTAGAAGGAGATGAGGGAGAGGGAGGAGGGTTGGGAAAGGTGGGAAAATTTGGAATGAATTTGACAAAATTAGGCCATGTAAATGCATATACGTATCACAGTGAATTCCATGTGTATGTGTGTGTGTGTATATATATATAATCATCAATAAAAATAACAAGTAAGTAAAATATCACATATATATTTATGTAGCACCAACAAAAAATAAGTAAATAAAATACCACTATAGTGAGAAAGTAAAATAGTGAGAGGGATGACAGGAGGGAAAGAAGAGACACTGGGGACTGAAATGGGGCAAATTAAATTATCTAGTGTCTAATATAATACCTTGCTCTGGACTTCTCCCCACCTCCAAAATCATATGTCAAATTCTAATCCCTAGTGTGGTGATATTTGAAAGTGAAGGCCTCAGTTTTCAGGGTAGAGAGCTCATGATTGGAATTCATACCCTTGTAAGAAGAGGCACAAGAGGCTTTGCTTCCTATTTCTGCTCTCTTCCCTGTGAAGACCCAGAAATAACATGACTATCTTCAAACCAGGAAGAGGGCTTTCACCAGAACCCACCCATGTTGTTACTCTGATCTTACACGTCCCAATTTCCCAAAGTTAATTCTGTAGTTTTATGACAACTTGTCTATCTAAGCTTTTCTGATGTAACTACACCTACTGACTGAGACATGCCTGGCACATAGATATTCATAAAATGAATTGTGACTCAGTAAATCTACCACCCTGATATATAATTTATGAGCATTGCCTACTTCATCTGAGAGCATCTCTGAAATTTATCTGTAATTTATAAACTCCTAAGTATTATTTTACAGATGAACCAAATTAAGTAATTCATTTAAATCACTGTGCCAAAAAGTAAGACAAGGTAGAATTCCACTGCATATCTATTTGACATCAAAACACCTGATTTGTCTAATTAGCTAACCTTTTTCTTACAGTTATGAGATTAAGTCCACATTTCTACAATGGAGCAATTCAACTGCAATCATGGGGAAGCATCTGTGACAAAATACTATATTTAACTGATAACCTAATACAATGCTATGATGAAATGAATACCAACCCATCTGCCTATTGTTTTATGAGAGACCACATGAAGAAAAGTATACATAGCTGGTATGCAATTATAGTATGCAGGTGTGAGAATCTTTATTTTGTAAGACACAAATAAGCCTGGACATATTTGGTAATTACTGTGCTAATACAGAGTAATTGCATAGCTATTTCTTTCTTACAAATTATATGGTAGTTATACTTGGAATTACCATAAAAATGAAAAACTTCTAGTTGCCAGTAAATGATTGCTTTATAATTACAAAATAATTGCATAGTTATTTAGGCCTAGAAATATAAACCACAGTACAAAATTCATATACTTTGCTCTCGGAAAGACCAAGGTCCAAGGCTATCAGTCCTTTTAGGAATTTCCCTTAAGACTTTATAAAATTCTGGAAAACTTTAATTTCTTTGGTAAGAAAACAATATGTCACAAGGGAGATAGCCTCCATCATTAAACTAAAATTTTCAATGACCTTAAAGATATTGCACTGGGGCTGGGGATGTGGCTCAAGCGGTAGCCGCGCTCGCCTGGCTTGCGTGCGGCCCGGGTTCGATCCTCAGCACCACATACAAACAAAGATGTTGTTTCCTCCGAGAACTAAAAAATAAATATTTTAAAAAAATATATTGCACTGGAAAAATTAAATCAGTAATGGAAAGAACAATTCTTTCAGTATGAAATTTCAGTCCAAGGCATAATTGAGTAACTTGTATAAGACTTATTGCCACACTTACTACTCAAGAAGGTAGCTAAACTAGCAAATTATTTATGCATTTCCAATTGTTACCAGTTTAACTGGATTATGGTAATTGTGCAAATTATTAACTTATTCAACCTTTGTGGCACTTAAAATATTGACTTTGGCTGGTTTTCCTGGTGGCACTATATTTATTGTCTCACATTTTTTTCATTCTCTACTCTTAAATAATTTTATTATGTGAATATCAGAATATTATCTGTCCAAACAGATGATTATTTATTATGCCAATTATGGGGTTTTTTGTGTATCTGAGACAAGATTTTAAGGAAGTAAATGATAAAACAAAGGAGATGTATAATTTAAAGTTACTGTACTGAAAACTATGATAGAAAGTAGTTGCAATATCAAATTTCAGGATATTCAGTAAACGTCTTAAATTTCTACACTGGCACAATGCAATGCTTTAATCAGACAAAGAATGAAAATATTTTTAATTCAGATTTTTGAATCTAAATTTGTCTCCCAATAGAAGTAGGTAGTGCTAAACAACTAGGAAGATTCTTAATAAAACAATTCAGCATGGAATTTTAGTTCTACATAATCAAGTAGCTAGAAGATATTATCATACTGAAATTAGATTTTAAATTAAAAATATGTAACATTAATATAATTATATATGATAATATATAACATTTAATATGTTATACACTAAATATATAATTTTTATTTACATATAAGTGTGTAAAGTGTCCATTTTCAGTAATTGAAACAAGCATTACCTGCCCATGTTCTTGAGGAAGGAAAAAAAATTATGAAGCAAGATTCATTTAACCCTGAAATTCAGCCTAGGGCACTTTGTGTGCATTGACACATAGGAAAGAACCAAAATGCAGTGCAATAGTTTCCTTAGGCAAAAGACAAAGAGATCCAAAATCAGAGTTGTGGAGATGACTTGACTGTGCAAGATAGGATACTTAAAAAGAGAATATAGACTAGAGAAGAAAGTGATTGAGCTCAGAGGAACTCCACCACTGACCCATGTCCCCATCCCTATTTTATATTTTATATAGAGACAGAGTCTCACTGAATTGCTTAGTGCCTCGCCTTGCTGAGACTGGCTTTGAACTTGCAATCCTCCTGCCTCAGCCCCCCAAGCTGCTGTGATCAAGATGTTCACCACCATGCCTAGTTGTGATCCCCTTGTAACTGCTGGCCAAATACTTAAACTTTGCCTGTTAAGACAAAAACTCTAGGCATTGGCAGAGGACAGTTACTTGAGACTTGTGGACAGAAAGAAGACGTTATATATAAGTAGTAATAGGAGTCATTCAAGGTACAACCATTCCAAATCAGGAGACGAGGCTAAATAGTCTAGGCCTTTGGTTGAAGTTAGAGAAGCCACATCTAGCCAAGTAAAGGCCTTTTCTTAAATCCATTCTTTGATAGTCTAAAGTTAGTTCTCCATGGGATAAAATAGATATACCAGTAAATGTTAATGTTTGTCAGAAGAAAATACAACTTTTTTATAGGAAGTTGACAAAATTCTTATGTTTCACAAAGAAACATGCACAATGTTCTTGATTACATTAAAAATAAATAAATAGGGCTAGAGTTGTAGCTCAGTGGTATTGCACTTGCCTAGCGTGTGTGAGGCACTGGCTTCGATTCTCAGCACCACATAAATATAAATAAATAAAATAAAGGTATTAGAAGTGAATAAATATATGTAGAGTTAGAAAAATGTAACAATAACCAGGATAACAAGGGTAAAAAGACTGGTATTCGAAAACAAGGACTTCAAACGAGATAGATACATAAATGCCAATGTTTAAATAGTAGAACTGAGAATATAATTCCCCATACATAATGATAGTAAGCTGAGTAGTAGTGTTGATATAGAAAACAAATAGTAAGTCAACAAAGAGAGAAGTGAAAATAATTAAGACTGAAAGGCAGAGAAAAAAGGCAGGGAAAGCTTCAGTAAACTTTGAGACAACAGAAATTCTTACACACACTTGAGGAAATGAAGAGAATAATTTAGGAAGGAAAATAGCACACACTTGCATAGATATAATACCCCAATATTTTTCAAATTTGATTTAAAAATATCTTAAGAAATTTAACAAATTACAAGTAAGGGAACATAATATAACCACACCAAGGAATGCTATAATTGCTTAAAATGTAATAAAAATATAATAAAAATAATCATAGCTCAAACAAGAAAATCATAATGATCACTGATGACTATTCACCAGAAACAGTGCAACTCAAAAGACAATAGGCTCAGAGTTATAGAGTACTGATTGGTAAAACAAGTTGTAGTCAATCTAGAATTATCTATATGGCAAAATCATGCCTCAAAAAATGTTAATGAAATAAAAAACATTTCCAAATGAGCAAAATCTGGTCAGCAGGAGATCTAGACTACAATAAATATCAAAGTTCATTATCCTTAAGAAAATTATACTAGAAAGAAACTTTGAGACACAGAAAGCAATAAAGAACACCCAACATTGTAAATATAAGGATATTTCATTTTTTTATCTATTTAAAAGACTATGAACTATTAAAAACTAAAACTATCTTTTTATATAACATTATGCTATATACATATATAGGTTATAACTATTTTACATACTATTATTATATATTACAATTAAATTGTTTTATACTAATATATATATTTGATTTGAAATATATATTTAGAAATAATAATGGCACAAATTATAGAAGGGAATAAATGAAAATATTTCTACTATCAAATTCTGTTACATGTGCAGTGGTACAATATTACTTCCCTAACAGCAGTTATTAAAGATGACTATCATATTTCCTAGAGCTATTACCAAAAATGTAAAGACTTATAGGTAAAATTATACCATAATAATGTTGGGGAAAAAAGAAAGTCTAAAATTAAATTACAGAATGTGACATAGTACTTACAAAATATGTGTTTCATAAATGTCTAATATCCAGAATGTTGATAACTTTTACAACTCAATAACAAAAACAAGAAAATCAAATAGCCCAATTTTAAAATGGACAAATGGCATAAATAGGTATTTTTCTAAAGAATTTTACAAATATCAACAAACACATAAAAAATGTTCAGTATCATTGATCATAAAGAAATTGTCATCATTTTTTTTTTTTTTTTGTATCAAGAATGGAACCCAGGGGAACTTCACCACTAAACCACATTCCAAGCCCTTTTTATATTTTATTTAGACACAGGGCCTCACTAAGTTGCTAAGGCTAGCTCTGAACTCCCTATCCTCCTGCCTCAGCCTTCAGAGCCATTGAGATGACAGGTTTGTGCCACCATGCCCTGCTGGTCTTCATTTTTGAAGAAAATATTGCTTGCATAGAACTCTAGGTTAAGCATTCCACTTGTGACATTATAGGGTAAGGGGTCTCTCAGACCCAATCCTCTCAAAAATCATGAAAATTTATGTTTTTAAATAACCATTTAAAACTTTCAGGCATCATTTTAGAGACATAAAACAAACATTATGGCACAAATTATAGAAGGAAATAAATGAATAGGATAGCTGGGTCACATGTTGGTTCCATTAAAAAATTTTTAATCAAGAAAATGTACTACAACTTGGAAAGAACTACAACTCTGTGGAATAGGAGTCAAAAGACTTAATCTTCTCTCCATCACTTAACTCACTGAGATGCAAAGCCCACTTCTGATTGGTACAGTGAAAAACATAGGCCTCCCTCCCCTTCCAGCTTTTCCAGGATGGCTATGTTCCTGGAAATAGAGTGAATCAACAATTCTTATGCTCAGCAAACTGTGCTGAAAGTAAGATCTGAATGAACACATCTGAGAAGTGGAGGAGGCTCTCTTTTTCTTCAACATCTCTCTCTCTCCCCCTCTCTCTCTCTCTCTCTCTCTCTCTCGTGCTACATGCTTTACTGTAGGTGTGGCATTGCTGATAATCCTGAGGCTCTAATCACTGGTGTTTGTGTTCTATACTTAGAAATCCAAACCAAAAACTCTTGGTTTGGATTTCTAAGTATAGAATCCCTTGGGTGGGATAACTGGCTCACATGTTGGTTCCATTCCTCCTTTTTTTTTTTTTTTTTTGTGGAATCTCCATACTGCTTTCCAGAATGGCTATGATAATTTGCAATTCCATCAACAATGTATGAAATCCTAGAAATGAAAACTCCTCTCTGATATGAGAATAGTTAACTGCCATATCCCTACAAATATTTATTATTATTTGTATTCTTGATAACCGCCATTCTGACTGAAGTAAGATAAAATCTCAATTCCTTAACTTTATTTGTAAGGTGAATTACAAACCAATCTTGCATCATTGGGATGAAATCCACTTGATCATGGTACTCTATCTTCATAACATATTTGAAGGCAGTTTGCCAATATTTAAATGAGGATGTTTGCCTGTATGTTTATCTGGGATGTTTGTCTGAAGTATTCTTTTTCTTGATGTGTCTTTGTCTGATATCAGCGTGATACTGAATTCATAGAATGAGTTTGGCAGTGTATTCTCTTTTTATATTTCATGGAATTATTTGAGAATGATTGGCATTAGAACTCAGTTGAGAATCGATCTAATTCTTTTTTTTTCATTGATGCTTGGTATTTTTATTCTCAATTTTATTAATTTTGGCTCTGATTTTGACTATTTCCTGTCTTATACTTATTTTGATATTTATTCGTTACTTCAGGCATTGAGGTATAACATTAGATTATTTGCCTGGTATTTTTTTCTAATGTAGGGACTCAGTGCTATAAACTTTCCTCTTAGAATTGCCTTCATACTGTCTCAAGATTTTCTTATATTTCTATTTTTATTTGTTCCTAAGAAATGTTTTTATTTCTCTCTAGATTTCTTCTGCAATCCATTCCTCATTCAAAAGTATATTATTTAATCCCCAGGGATTAGAATATTTTCTGTTTTTTATATTGTTAATTTCTAATTTCATTCCATTTTGATTTGATAGAATTCAATAAATCATCTTTATTTTTTCTATTTGCTATGACTTGCTTTGTGGCCTAAAATATAATCTATTTTAGGGAAAGTTTCATGTACCACTGAGAAGAAAGTGAATTCAGTTTTTGATGTACAAAAAAAAAAATTCTAAAGATGTCAGTTTGATTAAAAGTCGTTTGGAGTTCTGAAGAGCCTTTACTTAGTTTATATCTGGATGACCTATTCAATGGTACAAATTTGACTGAAATCACCCACCATTATTTTATTGTGGTCTATTTGATTCTCTATATTGAGAAGGAGATTTTTTTTGTATGCATAGATGCACTGTTGTTTGGGGTATAAATATTTACAATCATTGTTTTTGAATGAATCCCTTAACCAGTATGAAGTGACATTCTTTTTCTCTTCTGATTTTTGCTTAAAGTCTACTTTGTCTGATATGAGAGTAGTTACCCCTGCTTGCTTTTTGTTTCATTTTATTTCAGTTTCATTCTGAAGGATAGTTTTGCTGAATATATTAATCTTGGTTGCACCCATTTTTTTCAAAGCTTAGTATATGTTACAATAAACCCTTCTGCTTTTAAGTTGGTGTTGAGAAATCAACAAAAAATCAAATTGGTTTACCTCTAAATGTGAGTTGCTGTTTTCATTTGTGGCTTTAAAAATTCTATCCTTGGCCTCATAGAATGAATTTGGCAGAGCTCCCTCTTTTTCTATTTCCTGAAATAACTTGAAAAGTATTGGTATTAATTCTTCTTTAAAGGTTTTGTAAAACTCTGCTGTATACCCATCCGGTCCTGGGCTTTTCTTGGTTGGAAGTCTTTTGATGGCTTCTTCTATTTCATCTATTGATATTGGTCTGTTTAAGTTGTGAGTTTCCTCCTGACTCAGTCTGGGCAAATCATATGACTTAAGGAATTTATCGATGTCTTCACTATCTTCTATTTTATTGGAATATAGGTTTTCAAAATAATTTCTAATTGTCTTCTGTATTTCTGAAGCGTCTGTTGTAATATTGCCTTTTTCATCCCGTATGTTAGTAATTTGAGTTCTCTCTCTTCTTCTCTTTGTTAGCATGGTTAGGGGTCTGTCGATCTTATTTATTTTTTCAAAGAACCAACTTTTTGTTTTGTTAATATTTTCAATAGTTTCTTTTGTTTCAATTTCATTGATTTCTGCTCTGATTTTAATTAATTCTTGCCTTCTGCTACATTTGCTGTTGTTTTGCTCTTCCTTTTCTAGGGCTTTGAGATGAAATGTGAGCTCATTTATTTGTTGGTTTTTCTTTTTTTAAGGAATGACCTCCAGGCGATGAATTTCCCTCTTAAAACTGCTTTCATTGTGTCCCATAGATTCCGATATGTTGTTTCTGTATTTTCATTTATCTCTAAGAATTTTTTGATTTCCTCCTTTATGTCTTCTGTAGCCCATTGATCATTCAGTAACATATTGTTCATTTTCCATGTGATATAGGATTTTTCCTTCCTTCTTTTATCATTGATTTCCAGTTTCATTCCATTATGATCTGATAAAGTGCATGGTATTATCTCTACCCCTTTATATTTACTGAGGGTTGCCCTATGGCATAATATATGATCTATTTTTGAGAAGGTTCCATGTGCTGCTGAGAAAAAAGTATATCCACTTGATGATGGTTGATATATTCTATATATGTCAGTTAAGTCTAGGTTAATGATTGTGATATTGAGGTCAATAGTTTCTTTATTCAACTTTTGTTTGGAGGATCTGTCCAATGGTGAGAGAGGTGTGTTGAAGTCACACATAATTATTGTGTTGTGGTCTATTTGATTCTTGAACTTGAGGAGAGTTTGTTTTATGAACGTTGCAGCGCCATTATTTGGTGCATAAATATTGATAATTGTTATGTCTTGTTGGTGAATAGTTCCTTTTAACAGTATATAATGTCCTTCCTTATCCCTTTTGATTAACTTAGTCTTGAAGTCGATTTTATTCGATATGAGAATGGCCACCCCTGCTTGCTTACGAGGACCGTGTGCGTGGTATATTTTTTCCCAACCTTTTACCTTGAGCCTGTGTATGTCTTTTCCAATCAGATGTGTCTCCTGGAGGCAGCATATTGTTGTATTTGTTTTTTTAATCCATGTTACCAGCCTATGGAGAGTTTAAGCCATTAACATTTAGAGTTACTATTGATATATGGTTTGTACTTCCTGCCATGTTTGATTATTTATCTCTTTTTTTTTTCTAATTTAGTTTGTTTCTCCATGATTAGCTTTCCACCTGTCCTCTGTCTTTACCGAGGCACTTCCTGCTGATGGTTTTGGCTATTGTTTTTCATTTCTTCCTCGTGTAGAGTTTTGCTCAAAACGCTTTGCAATGCTGGTTTTCTGGCTACACATTCTTTTAGCTTTTGTTTATCATGAAAGATTTTTATTTCGTTGTCATATCTGAAGCTTAATTTTGCTGGATACAGAATTCTTGGTTGGCATCCATTGTCTTTCAGTGTTTGAAATACGTTGTTCCAGGATCTTCTCGCTTTCAGCGTCTGTGATGAAAAATCTGTTGTTAACCTTATTGGTTCACCCCTAAATGTAATCTGCCTCTTTTGTAGCTTTTAATATTTTCTCTTTGTTCTGTATATTGGATATCTTCATAACAATGTGTCTTGGCGTTGGTCTACTGTGATTTTGTGTGCTCGGTGTCCTGTATGCATCTACAATTTGTATATCTGTTTCCTTTTTTATTTCTGGAAAGTTTTCTGTAATTATTTCATTCAGCAAGTTAGTCATTCCCTTGGCATGAATCTCTGTGCCTTCCTCTATCCCGATGACTCGTAAGTTAGGTTTTTTTAAGTTATCCCAAATCTCTTGGATGTTTTTCTCGTGATTTTTTACCAGCCTATCTGAGTTGGCTAGACTCTTTTCAAGGTGATATATTTTGTCTTCATTATCTGACGTTCTGGCTTCTACTTGGTCCACTCTGTTAGTGATACTCTCGATTGAGTTTTTTATTTGGTTTATCGTTTCCTTCATTTCTAGAATTATTGTTTGATTTTTTTTATAATCTGTATCTCCTGATAAAGATGCTTAACTTCTTCTTTTATCTGTTTATGTAATTCATTTTCAATGTGATCTGTAAGGTTCCTTTCCATCTGTCTAAGGTGTTCCTTGAGTTCTTTATATGGCCATTTTTCTGATGACTCCAGGTCCTCCTGAATATTTAGGCTGTCCTTCATTGTTTGTACTCCTTTTCTTCCTTGCTTTTTTATGCTCATGATACTTCTTGTTCTGTTTGACTGCTGAGTTACTGTTTACTCTTATAAATTTATTTGATGCTTGGGAGGAGAGGTATTAGAAGGGAAGGGAAGAAGTCACTAAAGAGAGTGAGTGTAGGCAGGTAGAATTCAAGAAAGGGGGAATAAGAAAATTGAAAAGAAATGAAAAGACAAAAGAAAAAAGTGAAAAGAAAGAAAGAAAAAACAAAAAAATAAAAATTTAAAACCAAAAAAAATTATAATGATAATAAACAAATGGAAATTAAAGTATAAAAATAATAGTAATAATAATAGAATACAAAGAATTAAAAAAATTTGAAACCATTAATAAGAAAGTTGAAGAGCAACAACATCAACAACAAAAAGTGAAAATAAAATTTAAAAAAAATACCAATAATAATCGTTAAAAATAATAATAATAATAATAATAATAATAATAATAATAATAATATTAAATGCAGTCATAGAGCTCAATTAACTTCTCTTCCAGTAGGTGGGAACTAACCAGACAAAGACACCTCAAAGAAAGAAAACTACAGACCAGTATCTCTGATGAACCTAGATGCAAAAATCCTCAATAAAATTCTGGCGAATCTGATACAAAGGCACATCAAAAAAATTGTGCACCATGATCAAGTAGGATTCATCCCTGGGATGCAAGGATGGTTCAATATACGGAAATCAATAAATGTTATTCACCACATCAATAGACTTAAAGATAAGAACCATATGATCATCTCGATAGACGCAGAAAAAGCATTTGACAAAGTACAGCATCCCTTTATGTTCAAAACATTAGAAAAACTAGGGATAACAGGAACTTACCTCGACATTGTAAAAGCTATCTATGCTAAGCCTCAGGCTAGCATCATTCTGAATGGAGAAAAATTGAAGGCATTCCCTCTAAAATATGGAACAAGACAGGGATGCCCCCTATCACCACTTCTATTCAATGTAGTTCTCGAAACACTGGCCAGAGCAATTAGACAGACGAAAGAAATTAAAGGCATAAAAATAGGAAAAGAAGAACTTAAATTATCACTATTTGCAGATGACATGATTCTATACCTAGAAGACCCAAAAGGGTCTACAAAAAAACTACTAGAACTAATAAATGAATTCAGCAAAGTGGCAGGATATAAAATCAACACACATAAATCAAAGGCATTTCTGTATATCAGCGACAAAACTTCTGAAACGGAAATGAGGAAAAACACTCCATTCACAATATCCTCAAAAAAAAAATAAAATACTTGGAAATCAACCTAACAAAAGAGGTGAAAGACCTATACAATGAAAACTACAAACCCTAAAGAGAGAAATAGAAGAGGATCTTAGTAGATGGAAAAATATACCTTGTTCATGTATAGGCAGAACTAACATCATCAAAATGGTGATATTACCAAAAGTTCTCTATAGGTTTAATGCAATGCCAATCAAAATCCCAATGGCATTTCTTGTAGAAATAGATAAAGCAATCGTGAAATTCATATGGAAAAATAAAAGACCCAGAATAGCAAAAACAATTCTAAGCAGGAAGTGTGAATCAGGTGGTATAGCGATACCAGATTTCAAACTATATTACAGAGCAATAGTAATAAAAACAGCATGGTACTGGTACCAGAACAGACGGGTGGACCAATGGTACAGAATAGAGGACGCAGAGACCAATCCACAAAGCTACAACTATCTTATATTTGATAAAGGAGCTAAAAACATGCAATGGAGAAAGGATAGCATCTTCAACAAATGGTGTTGGGAAAACTGGAAATCCATATGCAACAAAATGAAACTGAATCCCCTCCTCTCGCCATGCACAAAAGTCAACTAACTCAAAGTGGATCAAGGAGCTAGATATCAAATTAGAGACTCTCCGTCTGATAGAAGAAAAAGTAGGCTCCGATCTACAGATTGTGGGGTTGGGCTCAAAATTCCTTAATAGGACACCCATAGCACAAGAGTTAATAACAAGAATCAACAAATGGGACTTTCTTAAACTGAATAGTTTTTTCTTAGCAAGAGAAACAATAAGAGAGGTAAATAGGGAGCCTACATCCTGGGAACAAATTTTTACTCCTCACACTTCAGATAGAGCCCTAATATCCAGAGTATACAAAGAACTCAAAAAATTAGACAATAAGAAAACAAATAACCCAATCAACAAATGGGCCAAAGACCTGAACAGACACTTCTCAGAGGAGGACATACAATCAATCAACAAGTACATGAAAAAATGCTCACCATCTCTAGCAGTCAAGGAAATGCAAATCAAAACCACCCTAAGATACCACCTCACCCCAGTAAGATTGGCAGCCATGATGAAGTCAAACAACAATGAGTGCTGGCGAGGATGTGGGGAAAAGGGTACTCTTGTACACTGCTGGTGGGACTGCAAATGGGTGCGGCCAATTTGGAAAGCAGTATGGAGATTCCTGGGAAAGCTGGGAATGGAACCACCATTTGACCCAGCTATTGCCCTTCTCGGACTATTTCCTGAAGACCTTAAAAGAGCGTACTACAGGGATACTGCCACATCGATGTTCATAGCAGCACAATTCACAATTGCTAGACTGTGGAATCAACCCAGATGCCCTTCAATAGATGAATGGATAAAAAAATGTGGCATTTATACACCATGGAGTATTACGCAGCACTAAAAAATGACAAAATCACGGAATTTGCAGGGAAATGGATGGCACTAGAGCAGATTATGCTTAGTGAAGCTAGCCAATCCCTAAAAAACAAATACCAAATGTCTTCTTTCATATAATGAGAGCAACTAAGAACAGAACAGGGAGGAAGAGCAGGAAGAAAAGATTAACATTAAACAGAGTCATGAGGTGGGAGGGAAAGGGAGAAAAAAAGGGAAATCACATGGAAATGGAGGGAGCCCCTCATTGTTATACAAAATTACATATAAGAGGTTATGGGGGGAATGGGATAACAAACATGGAGGGAAATGAATTACAGTAGATGGGGTAGAGAGAGAAGATGGGAGGGGAGGGCAAGGGGGATAGTAGAGGTTAGGAAAGGTAGCAGAATACAACAGTCACTAATATGGCAGTATGTAAAAATGTGATGTGTAACCGATGTGATTCTGCAATCTGTATTTGGGGAAAAAATGGGAGTTCATAACCCACTTGATTCTAATGTATGAAATATGATATGTCAAGAGCTTTGTAATGTTGTGAACAACCAATAAAAAAAAATTCTATCCTTATTTTGTATATTAGGCATTTTCATTATAATATGTCTTGGAGAGGATTGTTTTTTATTCTTCGTATTTGGGATTTTATATGCTTCTTTTTTTTTTTTTTTTTAAAGAGAGAGTGAGAGAGGAGAGAGAGAGAGAGAGAGAGAGAGAGAGAGAGAGAGAGAGAATTTTTAATATTTATTTTTTAGTTCTCGGCAGACACAACATCTTTGTTGGTATGTGGTGCTGAGGATCGAACCCGGGCCGCACGCATGCCAGGCGAGCGCGCTATCGCTTGAGCCACATCCCCAGCCCCTTATATGCTTCTTATATTTGGATTTCCATCTGGCTCTTAAGATTTGGAAAATTTTCTAATATTTTATAATCGAAAAGATTGTACATTCCTTTAGTTTGTATTTCAAAGACATATATCCCAAATGATTCTTAATTTAGGTCTCTTAATGTTATGCTAGATTTCTTGAATATTTTGATCATGGTCTTTTAACACTTTTTCTTTACTGTTGACTTTATTTTCAAGATATACACTTTGTCTTCAAGACCTGAGAAACTATCTTCAAAATGACTTAATCTATTGGTGATGCTTTCCCCTGAATTTTTTATTCAATTTATCAAGTTTTTCATTTCTAGGATTTCAATTAGTTTCTTTTGAAGAATTTCTACCTTTTTATTGCAATTATCTTTCATTTCTTGTTATTTGTTTCCTCTAAGTTCCTTACATCTTCTTTTAGCTTGTTGGACATTTAACTATGAATTTTGCAAATTTTTTCTTTTTGTTTTCATTTTCATGGTATATATTTTCCCATTCTTTCACCTTCACTCTATGGATGTCTTTGTAAGGAGAGTAGCTCATAAACAGCATGTGGTTGGGTCTTTGCTTTTAATTCATCTGCCAATCTATGTCTTTTGATGGAAGAATTTTGACCTTTTCTAGTAAAAGTTATTATAGAGAAATTATTTTTATTTTCTGTCCTTTTGACTTATTTCTAATGCTTCATTTGTACTTGATTCTCCTCTAATTAAAGAGACACTTCTCAATGGTTGAAGTATTATGGCCTGCTTGGGATGGGTTATTCCCCTGACTTTTGCATACTGCTTTTATGACTACCCATCTGTTGGGATGAATATTGCTTTTTCTTTTATGCTCGGGACTATTTCATGATCTTCTTTCTCTTAAGGTCCCTGACAGGGCAAATATCCAGGTATCGATACGTTCACTCAATGTGTGTTGCTACTCTTTCCAGTACCAAAACCACTTTGAGAGAAGAGACTAATTTCCATTTACTACAACCACTGCAGAGCAAAGCCACATATTAATCAAACTTAGGAAAGACCAAAAATTGATGATAGTTTTCTCCAGTTTCTCTAATCCAGGTATAAACTTGAAGTAATATTCTGGAATAGGTTGAAAAATCAGTTATTAAACCTAATAAAATTACAATAACAGTATATAGGGGCTAAAAAGGGAAGAATGAAAAAATGGGCAAAAGTGAAAAAATGGAAAAGGTAGAAAATAGTAATACAAACAAAGTAAAAGAGGTAAAAGACGGATAGAGGAAATTTGAGTCAGCAGGTAACACAAGAGGAAAAAGGTCAAGAGGAGCAAGTGTTAATCTTATCAAGGAAAACAGGATAGAATAATTTTAACAAATGCTTTAAAACTTGAGAAGAAATACTATCAAATGGGTTGAAGGCATAATATTGAATATTAGGGTAAAAACTATTGAATCAAAATGAAGAGTAATATATGATCAAAGTTGATGTTCAACCTATTTATAGTGAACAATGTCAAGATGGAAAAAAAATTATTGAGTGTTCCTGGTTTGGAGTTCATCAAGATATGGGACCTTTCAAGAATGTCCATCACTTGTCAATGCTGGTTCATAGTAGCTACTCCCCTGGTTGCTATGGACCTCACACCAGCTGGTTCTCCTTTGTCAGCCCAGGGTGCTGAGGCTGTATGCACATAGGATGGTATGCTGCATTTTCTGACTCTATTTTGTGCAGAAGCATAGGATGCAGAACTCAGGGCTGTCACTCTGATGGCAGCAGGTCATTATGAACCCACTACCCTCCACAGAACCCTCTTCAAAGTGGCCCAGAACATAGGGACTATCTGTAAGCATAAGACCTGTGGTTATGTATTTGTTAAGGGTGATCTGTGGTGCAGAAGCATCCCACTGACTGTTGCAAATCACAGAGGCACTGTCCCTGTACCAGAAATAGACTCAGCCAGTCCACCTGAGTTTGAAATCCCACTGCCCAAAGTTGTGAACTGTGAGTGCTGTTCCACTTCACTGCTCAGAACTGAGACAATCCCCTGGAAGTTGTGTAGAGTGCTTGTAGGTTAGCACCTCCCAGGAGTGTCCAGCTCTCAGGTCTGCTCCATCTTACTCCCCTTGTCCATGGTGAGAGGAGGGTGTTTTAGCAACTTTCAGCTACTAGCTATTCCTCTACAAGTTCCTTTTAAATGGATTATTGAGACACCTTGCTGTTCAGGTACTCTTTGTTTGTATTTGTTGCTATCTGAAGGAGGGGAAATCCTGTATTAATTTAATTTCTTCCAGGGAGGTTGACCAGCTGTGCCTTTCACAGAATGGCTGCCATGCCCTGCACAGCTCTCAGTCTACAATTTGAGTTAATCTGCTTGATCCCCTTCACTGACTCCTCTGTTCCTGTTGTATTTTAATTTGGTCTGCTTTTCTCTTCAGCTATTGTTAAGGATGTGAGCTTATGTGCTCTTTCCCTCCCACCTCACCCTGGTCTGTGTTTGGGATAAGGAAACTCTGTCCTTATTTTCTGCTCCAGTAACCAAACTTCAAGTCTTTTCAAGACTCAGACTGTCGAATATTGGGTCTTAGAGCATTTATTCTGTCATCCACTTCTCCAATCAGCTGTTCTTTCACTGTCTCCTTTCTATACTAGAGAGGGACTGGGTTGTTGGTGGTGGGGTGTCTCTGCCTAGCTCTGCTCCACCATCCTCCTGAAATCCTTGAGCAGGTTTTCTTTTTAAGGGTTTTTTTTTTTTTTAGTCCATTTTTTTCTTCTGGTGTATACTTGAGATCAGCCAGAATACCAGAACTTTGCAGTGGAGGTGGACAGAAAAAAAGTTTAAAAAAAGCCTTCATCTTTTTGACAGAATTAAAAATCAGGAAGTGGGTTCTTTGCAGGACAAAGTGTCTTATAGAAATCTTCCTCATGCTTTTCATACTATATTCTGAATGTGTTATACTATCAAATGAAATCTATGAATTAATTAAAATATGTTTTTTTCTGAATGTGAATGGTCAACAATCACAGAATGATTAATGGAGCAATGATAATGATAATCCTTTTAGTAGATCATTGGACATTATACCATATTTCCTAAAAATATTTAATGACATGGAAAAATTATCATAATATTTTGCTAAATACAAAAGTAAGGCTAGAAAGCCATGGCTTGAAATTATATTATTAGTATTCTTAATTTTCTCTTTAAATATTACATATCTTATAAACAGTATAAAATTTATGAAATAACTTTCAGAAATTGAGGGTCAAATACCGTTTCCCAGTATCCCACTTTCTTCTCTCATTATTTCATCCTTTTGTTTAAATTGATACTTACTCCAAAAATTTCCGAGTACAGTTCAGTGAATTTAGAGAAATAATAACTGCTTTCCAAATTTTTAATTTTTTATTTAGTAATAAAGTGACTGATCCCAAGAAACTAAATATTTTAGGCACATGGAGGTAAGTGTCTAAAATGAAAAATTTATTGGCTAAAAGTCACTTTATTATGGAGTTTATTTAGGCCAATATCATGTGTAATATTCCCTTGAAATTAAATTTTAAACATTAATTTTCATTCTTTACAAAGAATACTTCTACTTGATGTCTCACTACTTTGCCTGCTAAATATTTTAGCTAGTATATAACAAAACAGTTTTAGGCATTTCCATATGAGTTTTCCAATTTTTTTTTGCTTCAGTTTTTGCAATCTTGAACCACCATGGTACAATAACAAATAACTTCATCAGTGTGGTTTTAAATCATCACATTCTATATGTTTTGTTAGGCATTAATGTTGGTATACCCAAAATTGTTTTCCAATCAACATAATTTTCTGAATTTTTAAACAAAGCAACAAGTAATTGTTTTGTTCTCCATCTTGTAAGCCAAAGCATTGTAACATTTATATCAGAGATTATATTCTTTTCACATAACTGAGAGAAAAAAATGGAGATCAGAAAATAAAATTAGAGCTATGTTTTCAAATTTTGATGCCTCAACTGAGACCCTAGACAATTACTTAGAAATTATTAGACATTATGGGGAAATCATTAGCTATCTTAAAACTATAACTGTTTGTCAGTTTATGATATTGGTAAACTGGTTTTCATTTCATAGTCATTGAATAACACTTTCTCCTCATTTAAACCCCAATTCCACCAGAAGCTCAGTTAAATTTGGTTTCTTCTGTATTAAGAAGAAAAGAAATAAAGATGTTTGTTAATTGATACCTGTAAACATATTTAGACTAGATGATAAAGTAGAATATTAATAAACACTCATCAATTTTTTCTGTTCTATGAACAGCTTCCCTTTGAAGCAGAATTCAGTAGCCCGGAATCAATCAATCTTATATGCAAATCAGTTGAAAATTCTCAGGTATGTCTGCACTCTAAAGCAAAGACAGTTTGTATTAGATAAATAGTTTTAAACCTAAAGATTTTCAATTATTAGGGTTTAACGGGGCAAGAGACATAGCTTGCCTCTGTAGCTGCAGCTTATTGTGATTTGTGGCCAATACTCTATAAGTTACAATCCAGCATTTTCCAAACAGAACCATAACCAGAATGACTTTAGATGAAGTTGGTTTTCTGAAATAAGTAGGGGAATGTTATGAGTGTGTATTTGGGGACAATTGCAGTGAGTGACTTGATATGAATATTTGAATTTCATTATCCCATAAGATTTTCATTGATGGTTAATTGTGGAAATTACAAGAAATTCTTTGCAACTTTATGTAAGTATCCTAAGGCAAACAGTTTGTGGAATTTTTTTATATCCTAATATTTAAACTGAATTTTTTATTCATTTAAAGTATCTGCTTCTTGTATTCCTTAGTAAATAATTCCCACAGAAATATTACTTTACCCAGTGATCTGATTAGAAGCTGTAAATAAGCACAGATACAATAAATGCTAGTCCTATAAAGGACTTAAATCAGAAAATTGGAATGTAGCTCGAGTGTGATGGGAGAAGGTTAGGAAAGTTTCACCCTCATTTTATGGATAGATTAACAATGAACTTAACTAAATATATTTTACTCCATTTGATCATGTGTGTCTGTGTTGAAACTAAAGATGAAAATTAAAGGAGATTGGACCAATCAATAATTTTATTTGTAATAGGGACTAAAAATTTAAAGACCAGCTTTTAGTGAATCTGATTTGAGGGATTGTTTTTTAAAAATGTATTTTCTTTGAGGTTCTTGTCTATTCCTTTATTATAGGCTAAAAACACAGAAAGGAGGACCTAGTTAAAACAAAAGGAATTTTTACAAATGCATTTCTCTTGATCGAGTATTATTAGTGACTGTTAGAAGCATTAATTTCAGTTCTGAATAATTTTATGAAGAAAATCTCTCCACCAGAGTAAATAGAATGGTAAAAATATCAAGTGCCCAGAAAATGAAGCATACTGATTTTTTTCTTTGAATTTGGTTTAGAATAAAAACTTTAATGTTTTTCAAAGCATATTTAATTTTTTTCTCATTTAATTAGTATAGCATGAATTCTGCAAATGTTAATGCTTATATTCAAGGAAACTACAATATGAGCTTTTGATTCTTTTTACTTCTATGAGCAAGGCAGAGCGTTTTCTACCAACTCTTTCACTCATAACACCCATAATACTTATTGATGTGTAGCTTGTGTGGCCTGTGGCATAAACTGACTTGTATTGCTTCCTATGGAAATGCTCAGCTTTTATCTGGTCCCTCTCCTTAATTTCAAGAACAAAGTCTTTTTTTCTTCTGGAAGCCTCATAGCACAGAAAGGTGTCTTGAGTGTTGTAGTTGATTCCATAACTTGCTCTTTTCACCTTTAATATTTCTTAGACTCAATATCATATATGGCAAAAATGGAGTCATATATAAGGCCAAAATTTCAAGCAGCATTTTTTCTTTGTTTTTTTTTAAACTCAGAAGATAAAATGTTCTATCTTATATGAAGCAGTACAGTGGAATATCTGTCCTTCTTTGCATAATACCTGCTTTTGACTCTGTGGCTAGGAGACTCACCCATTTACTATGTATGAACTGAATATAATTCATAAAAATTACACCCTCAGTTGAAAATGATCAAATGCTTCCAATAAAAAGAAGGCTGTAATTGCGTGTTATCCTGGCATGAAGATGGTCAGCTGACAGCATCATTTGTTTTATTTTAATGGGTAGCAATAATGCATTAAAAGCTATTTTATTAAAAGTTAATATTTATTTTTGAATAAGTGGGTCTAGGTAGGCATAAGAAAAAATCTTCATTTAGCTACTAAATCACATTTCTATTATGCAAAGCAAAGGCTTCACACTAAATGTATGTAAATCATTGACTTTCAGAGCACCAAAGGGGATGTACTTTACACTATAACTTAAATACTAATGAAATCAACTGAAAATGATAGTCATTAGTCAACTGCGCCTTAGTGGGGGTTCCCTGTAGACTTATATAAATTCGCCATTAGAAATGAATTTTCTCACAGTCCACAGTGAGTAATTTTTTTCTTCAAAGAAGATTTAAATTTCATATTTAATGCATGGTGGTTAGCTCTGTAAAAAAAATTAGGTGGCATCATTTTGTATCTGCAACTTGAGTTTAATCTTCAAATGCTATCAACTTATGTGAAATAGATATAATAGATAGTGGTAATCACCAGTGGAGGCATAGCAGTTATTAAAATGTTCAAACCAAATCCTTGTGGAAGCAAAATATATTCATACATACAATTTGAATTTTCATTTAGCAAGCAAATCTTTAGAAATTGGAGAAACAAATATGTGTAATGTTTTTATATCCCTATATGTTAAGGAATAATTAAAATTGTATTGTTATATTTGTTTTGATATTAAAAATGATTCCATAATTTATAAATTCATTGTAGAATAATCTTCTTCACCTCTGCCAAAGTATGCATGTATATAGATGTGTGTTGTTTTGGGACTGATATGTGGTACAAATTTCATCTATTCAAATATATTGGGAATCGTAAGGGGGTGAGGTAAGTTAAGAAAAACCTTCATTTTTCAAATTGTATATATACTTGCTATCACAGAAAAAAAAAGATGAATTTCAAAATTTAGTATAATAAGTATTGCTGTATAGCTACTGTAGAGATTTTGGAGGGAACACTCAATCTTTGATATTTCAGAAATTTTAGGTATTGGAATTTCAAGGGAAAACTTTCATTATGACTTTGTAGTGAAACCTACCCAAATGCCTTTGGATAAAATACCTTGAATTGATTGTATTTCCTACCAAAGATTCCATTGTGCATAAATATATAATTACTTTAATTATCTCGGTGTCCAAATTGCTTGCTAGAGATCTCTATAAGGTGTTTACCTCTGCCTGGCCAGCACAGTATTACTAAATATAATGATAGATGTTATTAATTAGCTTCTGTGAGTCTGTGGATTTAGAAAAGCTGTACCTTTTATACAAAATTAGCTGTTGAACTTCAGGGAAAAGTGTTGAAAGATTTTCTCTAATTTTTGCAATATTTTTCTTGGATCTACAAGTTTTTGCTAGGGTAAAGTATTCTGTGTAATTTTAACACCAAAGAGCAAAGTATTGTGAGGAATTTTCTCAAAGAAAAGATGGAAATAAATACAAATAGGCAACTAGATCAAAGAGATGAGCAAATAACTCATAGACAAAGAGATGCAAGTATATTAAGACAATTTATGAATTTTAGTTGTTAATATGAAATTAAGTGAGTGAAATCATAGTTACAACTGTTATTTCATGCATATTTTTAAGTTACTAGTATATCATTGCTGTGTTAATATATATCTAATTCTCAAACACATACACATATATACTTCTATATAGGGTTGATGATAAATTTGAGTATACTTATTTTGGAAAATTATTTTGCCCTTTAATTTCCACCCTTGAGACATTTTCCTGAAAAACAAACAAAACCAACTTATCTATGTGATTTGGTTTCTTATAACATTTTTAAAAGATTATTTCTTTTTTTAATTAAATCATTATATTGTAGTTCTTATATTGTTTTATAATATTATTTTAAATACAGGAGGGACAGGTAAAACGATAGCAAGGAAGTTATACATGTCAAACTCATGAGCATTTTTATCCAGGCATTCCATATAGATGCAGGACTACCTGCTTGCACCAAGTTACCCAGTTCTACATTCTTCCCCTCTTCAAACCACCTCAACCCCTTTGAGATCACTATGGTGAGAAACCACAGTATTGATGAAAGGGTGTGTTATTCCTTCTGTGTTCTGTAAGGGATGTTTGAAATGATAGAGTCAAATCACAGGTCAGAGAAAACCCTTTGTACAAGCAGACACCTTTGCCACCCCAAACAATGAGACTAGCATCAGAAAGGCAGAGGGGTATGCAGTGTACCTCTGTGCTCTTTTTCTTCCTCTTCTTCACCTCTCCATTTTCCTGCTTTCACTTCCCTGCTGAGAAACCTGTTGGACCTTAAAGGGTATGCATAGAAAAGAAACTGGGAAAAGGGTGATGAATGAATCAGAAGACAGAATAGTTTACTATGAGAGCATAAGACTAGAGAAGAGATACCTAGTTATCTTGCAATGGATTGTTGTAACATTTCTCAAATATTCATTTATCTCCTAGTCTATGAATTCTCTCTGTGCAGAATCTACATTAAACAACTGCAGAGAGTGGAAGGGCCCTTGAAGGCAGCTGTGTACGAGTAGGAGTGAAAGTAAAAATAATGCAAACAAAACCTCAGTGCTAGTAGAGTGTATTAGTAAAAACAATCACAAAAAATATGTTATTAAAAAATCAGAAGCTGCTCTGTCTGCTTGGGCACATTTCCTGTAGTGCCATCATAATAAGTGATTATTTCTCCCAGGGGTTGAAGTTGACTCTATTTCATATAGTAAGCCTTCTTTGAATCCACTGACCTCTGCCCCCAGAAAGCTGCCAGAAAAGGAGAGGGGAAAAAAAATCTGCCTTCTTGTCAGTTGCTCAGATGACAACATTTCATAACCAACACAGAATATTTCCTAAGGCCTTATTTTTTCTCCCTCTCTAATTTAGATTTTCACTGTAGGTGCTCCAGAAGGCAAGGGCAAAAAAAAAAAAAAAAAAAAAAAAAAAAAAAAAAAAATCTACTTATTATGTATCAGAGCCAAAATGTTTAAGGATGGGTCATGTAATATTGGATTGGTGTCTATATATTACTATTATAAAGTTGCCTGTGTATGAATGGGAAAATTTTTAATACATTAATTTTATAGAATTAAAAAATCTGGTAGCAATCAGAATAATTCAAGTATTCAAGATATTTATTGGCTTTATTTTTCTTCATCTTCTTTTTTTTTTTTTTTTGCCTTGCAGAATGTGAGCATAATAGAGAAATATTATAGTGAACAAAATTTTTCTGTACTGGGGTTTGAACTCCAGGGTTCTTCTTTACCATTGAGTTATATCCCATCCGTTTTTAATTTTTTTTTATTTTGAGACAAAGTCTCACTAAGTTGCTGAGGCTGGCTTTGAGCTTGTTTGTGATCCTACTGCCTCAGCCTCTGAATATCTGGGAATTGTAATCCAAAATTGCTGGGATTATAGGCATGGGCCACCATGCCTGGCATAAACCAAAATATTCTGTTGTCAGTAATTCCCACTTTGAGTTGGTTTATCTACAAACGTTGTGATATGACTTTGTGATACCACCTGAAGAACTACCTGTGGTTTGGGGCTCCGAAGAGAAGTGGGAAAGGATGTCAAACTAATTTTGAGCCTCCACTGATAGCAGGCCCTGAGCATCAATCATTGTACCTGCTTACCTCACAATTTTCTTGACACAAAGCAGGGTGGTATGCAGTGGGCTTTTTCATCCCCACGTCACGTTTGCACAGTTGATAACAATTACTTGACTGTTTATGTCAGTGAGCTAAGAGGATGTGACGTGGAATGACCCAGCTAAGCAGATGTGTTAGTATCAAAGCAACAGCTGCATTTTCTCATGCGCATCACGACAGAGAAATCTGCCTCCCTAAATCTCACCACATCTGGCTGTGAATATTCTGATTGTTGTTGTTGTTGTTGTTGTTGTTGTTTAGTTCAGTATCTTTCTGGTGTTGTTCATGTGAAGGTATACTTTATTCTGCTCTAAAAATCAATTAATTCACACACCTTTTCCTAATATGACAGCAGTTGCTAAATTTAACTGTTCTGAAATATTTTTTATTTTTCCCCCTTTAAAATACTTTCATTTACTTTTGTGGGTCGACCTATGACATGTGAACCTTTGGAGAAGCAAATAAAGTCAAGAAACTTTGCCCGATGTTGCTTGGGACAATTCTACTGGGATATGTACAGTGGAATAGAACACAAGAAAAAAACTATCCTGTGAATGTATTTATGACAGATAAGGTAGACCAGAGAGGGATGGGGGGAGGGAGAGAGAGGAGCAGACACTGAGTCCTGCAAAGATGCATCCTATACTTTTCACAGACTTGCCCAGACATCCGACTGCATTACTTCCCCAGCACTGTAACCACTAAAGCACACTCCGTGAGCCTCAAATCATAATGAAATAGAAAATGGGGAGTTCTGAGTTACAATAGGCAGATTTGATGAACTTCATGAATTCTCTGAACAGGTCACAGCCCTACACTAGTCCCGACTTTGCATTTTCTTTTGTGGCAAATTGCCTTGCACTGCAGTGAGAAAGCGTGTCATATTTTATTACTAAACCTGGGAACTCAAATCAAGGATCAATGAGACTTCAAAAGTATACTTATTAAGAGTTGGCAGCAGCATGCAAGGCCACAGTGCTTCAAAAGCTTTACCTGGCTGCTTTTGTTTTTCTCAACATTTTTTTTTTTTTTGTTTTTCATTTCAGACTGTCTCTCCACAAGTTTTCACAAATATTACAAGAAGCAGTTACTAAACACAGGTACTATTATCAAGTGAACACAAAATGCTCCTAAATACAGATTTTTTTTTAAAGGACTTTGGAAGAACTCAAGTCACAATATCCTCATTTTATTCAAATAAAGTAGCAATAAGTATTTCCAAATAATTGCCACATTTACTTAGACTATTTAAAAATATTTGCATAGCTATCACTCAAATACTTTTTTTTTTTTTTTTAAAGATAGAGTGAGAGAGGGAGAGAGAGAGAGAGAGAGAATTTTTAATATTTATTTTTTAGTTCTCGGTGGACACAACATCTTTGTTGGTATGTGGTGCTGAGAATCGAACCCGGGCCGCACGCATGCCAGGCGAGCGCGCTACCGCTTGAGCCACATCCCCAGCCCTCAAATACTTTTAAAGAATTTCCACAAGTGATTAATGATTTTCCTAATCAACTTGGTGATTTTTCTCCCTGACTTTGAGTTTTTATTATATTATGCCTTTACCAATATAGAGTGAAAGTGTAATACAATTCTTTCTGTTGGGGTTCTAAAGTTGTTTTTGTTCAGTAATCTAGTAGTGTTCAAAATACTAAGAATACAGCTGAATGTTGTTCATACAATATGCTAGTAAACTATGCAAAACAGAAACTTTCCTTATTTTGTCTGATCTGAATGCACCAGTTTTGCCCTTTGGTTTATATGCACACATACAAGTCTACATGGTGCCTGGAGAATGTGTGTGTGCCAGTGTTTATTAATATATACCCTGGGACAAAAATAAAGCCCTGATTTTCATACTTACAGCTTGCTTTACACCGGAGGAGTGTCAAATACTATAAGTTAAATTAGCAAGGACATTTTCAGGGAAATTGATTTCAGGAGTCTGAAATCCCCGAAATCACTCAAAGTCCTTGTTGCCTTTCAGGTGCCCCATTAATCTTTATAGGGCTCTATTGACATGGCGGCAGTTGCTTTCCCACGTGGTGCTTAGAGCAGATGTGAGCAGAACACCATGGCCCAGGGATTCAGGTCTAATTCAACAGAACTCACATTAGGCCTTTAAACTAAACAGAAAATGATATAGAAGGGATTTGTAAAGACAGGAGTGTAAATTATAACAATGGTGCTGAACTATTCCCTGATGAAGATGGTTTCAGGGAAGAGCTTGTATCTTGAATTGCTTCCCTTGCCATTTTATGTGGCATGAAATTTAATAAGCACATGTCCCAAAGCTGAGGAAGGGTTTCTCATCCGAATACTGTGTCCTCTGGTGAGTTTTTAGGAGCTGGGAAAACAAGGCTGGAACTGTTAGGAGAGGAAAAGAGGGAAGTAGATTCCAATCCACAGATCCTAACTGCAATAAAGTTATCAATTGAAGCTTAAAGTAATAAGTAAGGTAAAATCATGGGAAAAAAAAAAGATAACTATACTGTGACAATGCTTTATTCCCAAACCTCAGTGGAACTTTAGTGAGTTGTCTGAGGTATAATTTGGTGAGAGTTCTATAAAAAAATAAAATCATTTTCCCTGAAAGAAAGACAGAGATAAAAAGTTTTCCTGGATTTTCAGAATTTTACCCAGAGCTGCAGTTCTCTTACAGGTAAGAAGAATAAAAGCCAAAAATACTTAGGGAGAAGTAAGATTGAAAATTTTTGGAGTTATTTCTGGAAAAAACAAGACTGTGGTTAGTTTCTTCTCGACCTCATCACATGCAAACTCAATCAACATTGCAGCCTCTTACATTTAATTCTCAAAGTAAAGCAACTAGCCAATCTATTTGTGAATGTAGGACACTCCAACCGACTATTTCTGTCCACACTTTCTAATTTGTGCATGCAATCTAGATGGTGTGGTTCAGAAACATTGGCAATTTACTGAAAATATGAGCGATTCTATAGCAAACATTTAAAAATAACTGAGGCAGGAGTAATGACTCGGGTGGTGAACAATAAAAGTCCATAGTTATCGCAGCAATGACATTATCCCACTGCTGGGAGAATCAGAGTAAGTATGTTAAACCTTGAGATACAATCCTTCTTTCCAAAGCAGCATCTTCTTTCATGTGAAAATGAGAGAAATTAAATATAGACAGACAGATAAAGAGGATTTACACCATTTTTAAGGTAATTTATTTTCAGTGCTTACTTTCTCAGCTTTATTTTCTGTATTAAACTCTATAAAAGCTCCCTTGATTAAGTTCCCTCAAGCATCTCTGAGTGAAGCAGTCCAAAACATACATGGATTTGGCCATAAAGTGCATTTTATTCCTCTTGTCAAAACAACAACAACAAAAAAGTCAGGAGGATATCTGGAATCACATAAAACAGACTTGAGAGAGGGAGAGATGCATTAAAATCTTCTAATATCTGACACTTGGAGAATAGCTGCATGAGGAGGATTCAGACACTTATGCTGGAGATTAACCTGAAGAGAATATTCAATTTCTGTTTTAATTTGCATACGGACAAGCTTTACTTATCATTCTTCCTCTGGGTGTACTGATAACATCGACTGAACAAAAGAATAGGATATTCAAGTTGATGCACCATTTCACTAAAAAAAGATGTGGATGTTTATGTGAATTACACAGCACTGCTGCTTCAAATAAACATTGGATAAAACACTACTTGGATGCAAACTCCCACTGAAAATTTTAAATATGGAGTTGCCTTTTATACATAGGAAGGAGGTTTTTTTTTTTTTTTTAAACAACTTAAATGATGATCCTTATAAACCTCCATCAGGGGGACCCATGATTTTGTTAGACTATGACCTGGCAGGCAGAGTACAGCCCTGATTGCATGCAGCTCCGTTACAGGCTGAAAGTTCTTCTGTGCACAAGAACCATGGCCCACACTCATATCTACTATGGACTGACTGACTGTGTCTGCATAAATTCATATGCTGAAGCTTAAGCTCTCAATGTGCTGGTGTATAGAAGTAGGGTCTTTTGGATTATGTTAGATCTCTAGGGCATAGCCCCTGAGTGGCATTAGTGCCCTATTAAGGGGATGAAGAGATCAGAGCACTGTCTCAGCCTTTTGAAGATACTCTGAGAAGATGTTCCTCTCTAAACCAGATAGAGGGCCCTCATCAAGAACCTGACTGCAGTGGCACCCTGATCTCTGTTTATCAGCTTCCACAACTGTGAGAAATAAATGTTTATTGTTTAAGCCACCCCACCCAGTCAGTTTTTTTTTGTTGTTGTTGTTGTTGTTGTTATTGCAGCCCAAACTGACTATGATAGAACTTAGATGGATAAAGACATTTTTGCATGTGCTTTCCAATACGCAAAATAAATGCCTTTGATTTCATTTAATCCTTATAACAGCTCAAGGGTCAGGATACATGGGTGGTAGTATTTATGTTAACATGGATGTGGTAACATAAAATGAGGTTTGGGGATGTTGTATGACATACATAAAATCACAGGTCTGATAAAGGACTTAGCTGGGAGTAGACAACCATTCCTCATGGTACTAGCTTAATATTTTTCCATTCCCTGACTTTTTCTTCAACCTTCTCCCCACTCCTACTTTTCTTTTTGCCTTTTGTTGTATGGCATTTTTACTTTTTAAAATTTATTTTTTACATACATAACAATAGTGGAATGTATTACACTCATTATTACCCATTTACAGCACAAATTTTCGTAATTCTGTATATAAAGTATGTTCATGCCAAAATATGCCATTATACACATTCTCTTTTTTTTGCATTACAATTCTTAATACACATATATACCACAATTTTTCATCTCTATTTTTGTGTATAAGGTATGTTGACACCAACTTCAAATCTTCTTACATATATTTTGTATAATGATGACCATCACATTCCCCCATCCTTGCTATTCCCCTTCACCCTCCCTTTCCCTCCCACTCCTCTTCCCGATCTAGAAATAATCATCCTCCCATGCTTTCCCTCCCGATCCCACTTTGAGTCTCCCCCTTATATCAGAGAAAACATTTGGCATTTTTTTTTCTTGGGGGGGGGGATTGGCTAACTTCATTTAGCATAATCTTTTCTACCACCATCCATTTACCTGCAAATGCCATGATTTAGTTCTTTAATGCCACATTTTTTTTTATCCATTCATCCACTGAAGGACATCTAGGTTGGCTCCACAGTTTAGCTATTGTGAATTGTGCTCTTATAAACATTGTTGTGGCTGTGTCCCTATAGGTCCTTTAGGTCCTTTGGGAAGATCCTTTGGGAAGAGTATACCCACTAAATGAAGCACACTTACTTGATAATACCCTCTTGGTAGCCTCAGTACAGTAGCTACAGAACTTCCCTGGAAGTCTTGAATGTGAATGAAATAGCATGGGTGATGAACTCCTTCCTTTCTCAGAGCACCCTGTGACTCACTGTGCCACACTTATCCCACTTGTCCCTGAAAACAAACCTCAGGACCCATCAGTCCTTCATACACCAGTGCCAATTTGACAGCTTTCCTTCTGCTCATGAAGCCTGGGCTAGTTTTTGGTGAAGCAGAGGGACATGGAACATTTCAGAACAGCTACTCACCTAACCACAGCCTTCTGGAAGCAAGCAGGAGAATGAGGGGATTACATACTTCACAATTTTTCCCCCAGCACTGACCTTGCTTTGAATAAAAAACAGCAATGAGACAATGGTTTTAACTTAATGACTAAAATAAGTGGTTTACTACAGGTCATATGGATTATTTTTAGCTTTCATAATGAGCAAATCAGATCATTGCCTGATTCATATGTTCAAATGATGTACAGTCAACTATAAAAATATCTGGACATGACAGATAATTTGAACTGTGCCCAGTTAGCAACTACATGATTTGTGGTAATTTCATGAAAGCATCTAACCTAGACCCATGCTGAGAAAATTCTCTACGTATGGTAAAGATGCAGCAGGCTCAGTAGCCACCAACATCATTCAAAAATTGTAGCTTGTTCCATGAAGAATATTGCATTAAATGCAAATGGACTATCTTACATTCACAGAAGATATATCGGTTGCATGTTTACTTTATAGTTTGTGCATTTTTTTAGCACCTTCAATAATTTTTATTTCATAGCATTTAAACTCTTCAGCATATCCTCTCTTTACTAACAGAATTTTGGTTAAATCTTTGTTGTCTCTTCTAAGAACACCTGGTTAGCCACACCAGAATACTTGGAGTTCCCTTCATCTTTTATATTTTCATTCCCTTCATCTAGTTCTTTATGTTTCAGCTTCTCTCAATAGATCTTTCTTTCCTTCCTTTAACCTGTTTCTACACTTATCAACTAATGAGTTCATACATATACGCACGTATGTATGTATGGGATAATCCAGGGGCATTTTACCACTGAGCTCCATCTACAGTTTTTTTTTTTTTTTTTAAATATTTTACTTGACACGGGATTTCACTAAGTTTCTGATGCTGGCTTGGGAATCCTCACCCTCCTGAGTCACTCAGATTACAAACGTGTACCACCTCACCTGACCAACTCAATGAATTTCTGTTTTATATTGAGAATCTTCTTTTTAAAGTCTTTCATGATCTCTCACCTTTCTCCCATTCCAAGCAGAACTAGGTTCTCTTTTATCCTGTGGCATATTTTTGATAGAATGATAGAGTATCGTTGCTACCATCTTCCAAATTTCATTAGTATCCATGTACTGTCCCTTCTCCCATCCCAAAGTTCAGACAAAAAGAACCACAGGATGTTGGTATGAAAATCCTGGGGGTTTCGCTCAAAACCTGTTGCTATGCTATGTATGAATCCAGAATGGTCACCAACAGCTCAATTTTTAGGCAATATAGCCATCCAGAGGTTAAAAATTATGAGAGCTATAATCTCTCATTTGTTCTCAGTGAATTATTCTATTTGATGGAATAATAATTAAATGTTCTATTGGGAGGTAACTGTTGGCAAGTGGAGCATGGTTGGAGAAAGTAAGTTTCTGGGGGGGTGTCCTTGAGGACAATATATTGTCCCTGACTCCTTGCACCCTGTTTCCTGGGTAGCATCATCTGAGTAGCTTTTCTTTGCCACCCCCTTCCTCAATGATATTTTGCTTCATCTTGAGCTCTAAGCAATGGAGTAGGCCGACCATGAACTCAAAATAATGAAACAAAATAAACTTTCCTTTCTCTTAAGTTGTTCTTTTCAGACACTTTGCTAATAGCAAACAAACAAACAAACAAAAACTTACTAAACCCCTTGGCACAAAGCAAGTGTTGAATAACTATTTGCTGAATGACTGTCTAGATTCTATAGTAGCAGAGCCTGAAACTGCAATTCTTCCGTGGTGATTTATTGAGGGAGTGCTCTTTGGAGAAGCCCACAAGGAAATAGGATAGCAGGATCAGAAAAAGAGAAAGAAAACAAGCAAGTAAGTTGGTAGCACTGGGGTTTGAGAGATGTTCCAGAGTTGTTCTCTCCTGAAGCCTGACAGCTAACCTCTGCATCCTCATATCCTTCAGGACTTAGCTGTGGACCATCTTGGAAAGGGGGAGCATAAAAATCCTAGACAAGCAAGACAGTACCTGTCTGGAAAGGAGTACAATTGGGAGAAGTTCACCACCACCACCACAGTGCTTGCGGGGTGATTGCATTGGCCCAAGAGAGGGACCTGGGTAGCAACAGATGCACTGCAAAGACAATGGGTGAAAACACTTGTGATAAAATGCTTCCTCATACACCTAGAACAACACATTGCCCATGAAAATCCAACTGATAGGATTTTCCAAACTCAGAAAATACAAATTTCTGTTTCTACTCTTTATTTGTTCTCTTTTCCAAATAAACCCAGGAACTGAAAATAGATAGGAAATGACAGTGCAGATCTTTATGTGTCCAGTCGACATCTATTTTTCAAACTCTTGTGAGTAATGATTCATATGGAATAGAGCTAAGAATGTGGAATACCAGAAAGAGCTTATTCCTAAGATGTGACCTTGGGTTCAAATCCCAGTGTTGACTTATATACCCTGGGACAGGTCATTGCATCCCTCCCTGGTCTCAGTTTTCTTCTTTGAAAAATGATGATGATAAGATTTACTTCCTGTGAGTGTGATATCGATTAGACAAAATATATATACGTATAATAAAACTTATAAAGTGCTTTGTATAGTGTTTCTGTGTTATCACATATCAATTCGACTTACTTATTTGCTATGCTTCCAAAAGGAAAAAAAAAGCAAGTCAGAACCTTCTATGATGCTCTTTGGCAATGAAGTGTAGTATTAGCATAGTAGGGAAGGAGTGAGGCTTTTTCCCACGTCTAGCTTAAAGACCATATCTAATCACTTCAGATAAAATTTCCCTTTCTCCATTAGTCTTCATCATTGCTCTAATCTGTTTTCTTCAGGGCACAAATCACTATGCAACATTTTCTAAATGTATCACTCCTTTTTATTTTATTGTCTACTTCCCTCCCAAAGTAAAAACTACTTTCTTTAAGGGTAACTACTTTCTTTCTAATTGTTCAACACAGCATCCTGGGCATAAAATCCTGCATGGCACATTGTTGATGGTAAATAAATAATATAAAGGACTGTCTTACAGCTATTTAAAATTATCTCATCAAAATCTCATACACATTTTAATTGACAGACAGGCTTAAATGTATTTCCCCTTACAAGAGATCAAAGGCCACACCTGTTATAGCTGTTCTGTGACCTGTGTGAACACACTTATTCTCAAAGAAACAGGCATGACACCAGTATTAATATTCACTTAGCTTTCAATTATGACAACTCTTGGCAGAGTCATATTTCAGATTCCCAGTACAAGCGAAATTTCAGAAGTTTTATGCACTTTAAAATAAGACTACTATTAATAAATATAATCAACAGGACACAGAGTTGTCATATATTTCTTGAATGAGCATGATAACCAAAAATTGACATGCTATTTCTATGTTCATACTTCCTTCTTCTCCTCCTCCTCTTGTTCAAAATTTGCGCTAAATTTGCCTGCTTTTTTTTTTCCTGGTGTAGTCTCTAGGAGTATCTAACTAGTAATTTATGTTTTTCTAAAGTATGACATCTTGGGGCTGGGGTTGTAGCTCAGCCGTAAAGCGCTTGCCTAGCATGTGCGAGGTGCTGAGTTTGATCCTCGGCACCATATGAAAATACATAAATAAAAATAAAGGTATTGTGTCCAACTACAACTAAAAAAAATTATTTTTAAGTAATAAAGTATGACATCTTAAAGATGTTTTGTTTTCTGAATTTGCTTGTTTGTTATTGTATTTAGGTGTGCATAGCACTCCTTCTATTTTTCTCCTTTATGATGTGACACAATGTATTTGAATTTGGAACCTTGGAAGACTAAAGTATGAGTTATTAGTAACATCAAATTTCATGAAAAGAACAAAGAAGAGAGTTGGATAGGGTTGAAGTTTAATTACATAAATGCATGCATGGATGTCTGCAGGCTTTTGATGTTGTCTGACATAGTCATTGATGAGTTAAATATCTGCATGTTGGCAGATTCTCATTATGTTTTACTCCTTCCTTTACCTATCAATAAACCTACAAGAAATTATTCGACTCTTTAGTAGAAGCCTAAGGAAATCAAAGAATACAGAACAATTACCAAAGAAATATTGATTTTTTCCTTTGGTTTTTAAGGTGTTAACATATGTATTTGTAGTCACTCAATGCTCAGTGGTATATTCTCTCTATGCATTTTAATTATCTTTTTTGATACATATGGAAAAAATCTAGCATAATTCAAACATGCTGCAGACCAGAACAATGTGATATCATGAATTACCAGAAAGATCACAAAATATTTGTTATGAAAACAAAATATATTCAATCATTTGATTAGATATAGAATTAACTTGTTTTCAGTTTTAGATCTAAATTTGAAACATGCAGACTACAATACTATACTCTAGCTCATTTAAAACCTAGAATGGCTGTTCATTACAAGGTGATAGATGAAATAAGTGAAACAGTAACTGATTCCATAACTTCTGAGTTAGAAAATTGTTTCTCCTCATTTACTAAATTACTCAATGACAATTTAATGGATAAATGGAAAAAAGAAACACTATAAAGGAAAATGAAAACCTGGGTTCTCAGAATGAATAAGATGGGAATTTTCAGGTAAATCTTTCAGACTTTCAGTGAAAAAGCACCTGATTAAAAAAAATATGAATGTTTAATATTGGAAAGAAATTAAAGCCTCCAGATCCCTTCTGAAAATTTCATTGCCTTTCCAAATTAAACAACTCTTTCAGGGACTGCTCAATGTGTCAGTCACCCTTAATAACTGAATTTGCTCAGAGAAATAAGCAAATAAAGAGCTTATGATTTTCATTCTGTCTTCATCATGTTGGAAAGCGTCAAAACTTGAAATATGATTTGATTGTTTCTTAAACTCACTTCTTGTATTATGGGCTGAAAATAGCTGCTAAGTTTATCTTGATGTTGACTTTTTCCAATTACAATGCCACAGACCAAACTACAAAGCTGAAAGATTTTAAAATTATGTAACAGTGGACTTTGGCGGCCATTTGTATTATTCAGAGATTTGACTGCTTCTGGATTTGTAAATATCTCTTTTTATATCATTGCTTTGAAGTTCCTTGTGCTTTGTATTAGCTTTCTAAGTGTACTTGCATCACAGAAAACAGCAAGGTACATAAGATAAAGCATGTTTATAAACATTCTGGGATGATATTTGTGGAATCCTTTAAATATAAATTTCTCCCATCTAAGAAAAAATATGTAGAGAGATTTTATTAAAAAATTTCAAAACAAGTAATTGGGGAGCGTCAGAGGCAGTGTTTAAATTTGTTGTTCTTGGTCAAATTGTGCAAGTTTGGTGTAGTTAAACTGAAATTAGTTTGACCTAAATCTATCTTTGTACTTGAGTGATAAAACTTGACCCAGAGCAGCCTCCATAGATAGCACTCAGGAGTCTAGCTTGATGTGTAAACAGATTGTAACCTAAAATGAATATACACTTATCACCAAGCCACTGCGTCCCAGCTAGTCACAGCCAATGAGCTCCAGTGATCACAGGCTGCCCACTGAATAGAACCTGTAAGTAAATGCTACTGCAGTCAATCTCTGCCTGGTATGGCACTTCATTATAGCTCAGTTAGCTATAGATATAACATGTGTGAAGGGGATAATTCAAACCATTTCAGGTCTGGAATGTTACTTGTTTGGAGAAACATTTTCTTCCTCAAATTAATCTTGTTTACATAAAACTGGTCTCAGTTTTTTTGGGGGGATGGGGTGGGGGGTAGGAGGGTGTGCCAGGAATTGAACTTGGGGTCACTAGAACCACTGAGCCACATCCCCAGCCCTATTTTGTATTTTATTTAGAGACAGGGTCTCACTGAGTTCTTAGCTCCTTGCTTTTGCTAAGGCTGGCTTTGAACTCATGAGCTTCCTGCCCTGCCTTCGAAGTTGCTGTGATTACAGGTGTGCACCACGGCTCCAGGCTGGTCTCAGTTTTTAATGGCTCCATGTTAGTCTCTCGCTATATGTGTATATATACATACACACACAGCTTCTCATTATTTTACAGTTTAAGAATTTTGTAGTAAAGCAAAGGTTTAATGCAGATTATTAATTCAGTTTATTTTATTTAACTGATATAAATACTACTTTAATTTATCAAATGAAATACAGAAAATAACAAAAACATAGAAATTTAAAAAAAAATCACCCGTATTATTCCAAGGGACACTGGCCACAGTCACCTGAAGGTTTTCCTCTCACTGAGAGCTAACCCTATCACATTTCCAACTCATTTCACTTTCCTACAATCTTTATCAGTCCTCCATTGGATTTAAAGTAGTTCTCTCCTGTATGAAGCAAATTTGCCTAATACTCAGACTATTTTAAGAAATAAATGTGATATATATATACATATATATACACACACATACACACACATATATATACACACATACACACATACACATACATATATATTCTCATTTATAAATGATCTGCAAAATATATCTATATAAATGCAATATGTATATACATATATATATATATTTACTAAATTCAGACAAAATAGAACAAAAAAGGAAAAATGTACTGTCATGACTCATCACTACAAAAAAACACTATTCCTATTATTGTATAACTTTCTCTTATATATACACATAATTTATGAAAACTATCTGATGTGATGTTCTACTACCTACCATTGTCACTTGATGATCTATTATGAAGCTGTTCCTACTTCAATGTAATTCACTTGTGGTTGGTGCTCAAGATCACAATTTATCACCATCCTGTTTGTGACTGGACCACCCCTGATGGAAGCCTGTGGGTTCTTCTTTCATCAACCTCTAGAATCTTTCAATGTTGTCTTTTACTTCTTTGTGCCTGGTCCATCTTGTGCTTCTTTACGACCTTATCTGCCCAGGAGTTTTTGTTTGTTTTGTTTTTGTTTTTTCTCCTATTCTTTGGTGACTATTAGTTTGTTGCCATTTGTTCTGATTCTTCTTCTGGAATATAGACCATCTGGGGTATCTGATCTCTTTTGTCACTTCATTATCACTTTCTCTTTTCTCCTCTATCATTTTTGTGAACCTTTACTCTACATCCTGGAAAACTTTTAAAATATTCTTCTTTCATCAGATATTTTCTAATCATATTTCTTCTTTCATTACTATTTCTAATCTATTTTAAAATTCTGTTATGGTAATTTTTATTTATTTCTTAAAATTTTCCAACTCATTTTTATTGTCATATCAAAGCATTTTAATCACTTCATAGAAAACATGTGTTCCTATGTTTCCTTAAAAAGAGAAGAAAATACTGATTTCATCTGTTTTTTACTTTTGTTACTGATTTAGCATATTTTTATAAACCATGGTCTTTATTGACTCTTTAAGTTTTGTTATCTTTCTTTTTTATATTGTAGAATGGTTTTAATAAGTCCCTTGTTCCTTTTATTTTCAAATGAATGGTCAGTACCTCTAGCCTTATATTTATTTTCCTAAATGTTGTGAATGCACAATCTTTTTATCTACTCCTTGTATTATCACCTTATGCTCAGATATGGAGCCTTATGTTAAATGGAAGTCTAGGGAAAGAGAGATTAAATATTGTACCACAAGGGCAAAATCTTTCTCTGTAATTTCTTCTCTATGTTCATGGAAATTATTGTCAGACACTAAGTATCATCTAGGGCTAGGGATATATCTCAGTTGGTAGAATGTTTGCCTCACATGAAGAAGGCCATGGGTTCAATCCTCAGCAGCAAAAAAAGTATCAGCTAAATTTATATATACCAACCTGATCATAAGATGTGATGGACTTTCTTCAACTTGCTCTTGTCAGTGTTATAGGAGGAGGCCTTACCATTTGAGAGAAGACCCTGAATGTCATGTGAGGTCCCACCAAGTCAGCATTCCATCATGGACAGCCTTTTAAAGAGAAACATCTTATGTGGGATATCTGTATGGTTCTCCAATGGGAGAAGCTTCTAGGTACTGTTGGATCTCTATAGTAAAACAAGATTCAAGTGGCTATTGGTAACAACATGGCACAAGTCTTGAGAAACAAGAAGTCTATATTTCATGTTTACAATATCATAGTGGCATTTTGGAAGAATATAAATGAACAATGAAAGGAGAATGTTAAATATATTTTTTATATTTTATACTGAAATTATTCCACAATCTGTATTTTATTCCTCTTTATATATAAACATATAGACAGGTTAATATACATGTATTATATATATATATATATAAATGTTTAACCTATAAGCTCATTTATGATAAAGCCTTTAAAATGCTTTATTTGCTAAATTTTCCAAGAAATGTAAAAATATTGGTTTAAAGATTATTGAATGACAGTTCTAGGGTATTTGGCTCCAGGAAAAATTATTCTGAGCTTACTTTTGGAATTAATGTGAATATAGAAGTAAAAATACAAAAAATAGAATATTTTGAAGAAAACAATCTAATAATGTGTTCATTGGGTAGATACTATATCGATATCTATTTACTTCTTTATATTTTCTTTTTAATATTATTATACTAAATCCTCAAAACCATTCTGTGAATATGAACTCGTACCATCATTTTACAATTAAAGACATTGAAATTCAGGAAACCCAAATGAGAGGATTCAGGGAAAAGTCTATTTATATTAATTCTCAACTGTATTATTTTAAAACAATTATGGTCTATATTTTTTAAATACAGAGGAATATATGAGAGTTGTTGGAGACTTACCCCAATATTTTATTATTTGTCCATATTCTTTGTTCACCTAATACATTTGAAACAAGAACAATGTTTGAGGAATTAGGTCAATATCAGACTTCTGAAAAATGTGATTCAAATTTTCACTTTTATATAAAATATGCTACTTAAACAGTATAGAATTCATGTAATTATTGTATTGAAAGTTTGCTTTTGTTTCTGCTATTAGTCAATACAGAGAACTGTAGGTTGAATGCACCTTAGTAAATACTGGGGGATTAATTCTTGCTGGTAGTCTGCAGAAATTCTGCAAATATTATGAGATATTTTGAGGGATCATATGCAGATGTTTTATTTTTTTATTTTGTTCTTTGATATCATTCTCTGATATTTAATATGTTCACCGAGGAAATTATTTTAACCTTTTTCAATGTAAAGAATATGTAAAGAATGCTCTGCAAACTTCACAATATTAGCCCAAATTTACTTTTAATGGAAAACCTCTATTTCTCTCTTTTTCCTTTAGCTAAAGTTATATAAAATAATGCCCCCCCCCCCACAACATTAGTACAGTTTATGAGAGAGCACAATGAAGCAACACTCCTTTACCCTATAGGATCTGTACTTTGTTCCCCAGCACCCTAATCCAAGGACAAAAGGAAATATTAAGACACATGTAATTTGTCTCAACTGGAGAAAAATAAAGGGCTATCAAGAAAATAGAGTGCTGAGTGAGGGTAGGAAAGATGGTGGTATGACTCGGTGTACAACCAGAGACATGAAAAATTGTGCTGCATAATGTGTACTATGAATTGAAATGCATCCTGCCATGAATAACAAATTAGAATAAATAAATTTAAACATTAAGCAAAAAAAGTAACTAGAGTGTTGTGTGTGACTTCAAAGATATTCAAGAATATGCTGGATGTGGTAAAAATTGTTCAAACTTTCTTGTTATTTTGTCCTACAGAGCTGCTGGTAAATGGATTCTATTATGCTGGAGAACAGGGCTAATAGAAAAAGAAAAGTAAGAGAGAGGAAGAAAAGAGAACTAGTCATCTTGTGAACAGTGCCAATGACCATGGGTAAAATCAGATAGAAATTTTAGTTTTCTTAGCTTCAGATCAATGTTAGGTAAGAGTCTACAGACTCTTTAATTTTGTTATGTGTACCTTTTCTGAATGAACATAACATATTAAATCAACATAGGGTAACAAAATAAAGGGATTTCAACCACCCACCCATCTCCTCACTTTCTTTTTCCTCATTAAATCTGTGAATGACTTGAGTTAGTCTTTGAGGTAGTTTTAAAATAAATTATGAATTTAGTGCACTTCATTTTTTCTCAGATTTACTTTCTAATGAAAATGATGAAACGTGACAAGGAAAAATTCTTTAATTATGTAAAAGTATAGAGAGTCAGTTTTACTCAGCTCTCTAGATGTACATTTGGATTTTCCATTTTTTAATCTATTTTATCCATTTGCATTACTATCTCCACAAATATGGTGTAAGTCCTAGAAAGCAGGGATCCGATATTCCCAGCCCAGAATTGTTAGTGCCTAATATATGTTTGTGGAATAAATAGAAAAAGCACACAAATTTGAAGTAATTTTAAATATTTCATTTTTTTCCTGAGGAGAAAACTATGTAAGTTGTATGATAAGAATGTATCAGTTCTAGCAAAAGAGAGCATAAGTATTCTGAATTAGAGTTCACTTTTGTAGAAACTTGCAAAAACTAGGTCTCTTTTTTACTTTTTTAAAAAAGTTCTACATAAAAGTAACCATTCTGATTAAGCTTGAGAGGTGACTGAGAAATTTTGTAATTCATTTAGAATCTGAATGCAATTTTTAAACATCTTTTAAAACGTTGAAGTGTTCTTTAAAACTTCTAAATAGAATGTCAAGTAGATACAGAGAAGCTATTCCACTGAGATGGCTGTACAGATTTCCAAAGTGCTGAAATGCTTCTGTATCACATGGAGGTGGTCCATATCTACTTTGTTTCTATAGTTAGGTCTGAATTGACTGACCCAGAATACAAGTTTTACAAGCCTAGGGGCTCAGGTGGGTTCACTGTTATATTCTGAAGACCTGGAACAGTATTATCTACAAAGGAGATGCACAATATTAAATGACTATGGAATAAATGCATAAGTGAATGATATGTAAGGAAAGGATGATGGAGTACAAAATTTCTCTCAGAATTTATCAATTCTTTTCTAAATATTACAGAAATATGCCCGATACAATGTCCTTTCTCAATATTATTTTCCATTATTCAAAAATAACATTTTCTATTTTAGCATTAAAATCATCCTCAATTTTACATGTGCAGATAGATGCATAACGGAATTCTAAAAAGAAGTGATAGCCAACCACTTGTGATATTGCACTACATTAATAAAATAATTTGAGCCTGAAATATAGGCATGCATATATATTTGAAAATCATGTATATGTTCTTGTAATATTATTATAAGCATAAAGCCCCTCTGAATTAGACAAGTTAAAATATAAGATATTATGGTTTGGATGTGAAGTGTCCCCCAAAAGCACACATGTGAGACAATGCAAGAAGGTTCAAAAGGAAAATGATTGGGTTGTAACCCAATCAGTGATTTAATTCCCTAATATGGATTAACCAAATGGTAACTGAAGTGGTAGGGTGTGGCTGGAAGGGGTGGGAATTAGAGTGTGGCTTTGGTGTATATAATTGCATCTGGAAGGTGGAGTCTCTCTCTCTCTGTTTCCTGATCACTTCCTTCCACCCTCTCCCACCATGATGTTCAGCCTTACCTTGAGCCCTGTGCAATGGAACTGACTATCTATGGACTAAGACCTCTGAGCCCTCAAATAAACTCTTCCTCCTCTACAATTGTGCTGGTTGGGTCTTTAAGTTATAGCAGCGAGAAAGCTAACTAAACCATGAAATAAAGATGAATTAAGAAACATTCAATGACACAATTGGTTTCTATATGTTACAGTCAATATTTTTATACAAAGAATATATTTAATAAAATTAATAATGGCCAATTAGGTGCTATTAAAATTATTTGATTTACTTTATTTTATATAAAATGTTGCTCTAAAACTTTGGTTGAAATTCAGCTTGTAAATTTCTATCTTTTCTATATCATTTTTTTTCAAAATATTTAGAAGGGGTCAACTGGTTATATATTTTAGTAAGTGGGTGTAAAGATCCATAGAAAACCCTCAGAATTATTAAAGCAGATTTTAAAATCTGATTTTTAGTGGTTTCATATTACACATGCACAGGTGATATTCAGGTAAATTTTGGAAAGTAATAACTAAGCAACTAATAACTAAGAGCCATGAAAATCATATAACTGTGTCCCAAGTACTCTGTCTATAGCATGGGTAACTTTTTTAAAAAGTCCATTAGTTTCTCATAATTTGAAAGCACTACTCTTACCTTGAAGTGGTAGATTGTGTTAATTTTTCTCTAAAATGTCTGCTACCCAGATACCCTGCTAATGACCACAACTGAATTTGAAATATACCTTGCATAACTTTATATAATTATTTTTTTTCTTATTTCTAAGCATTGGTGATACCAATATTTGGGTTACTAGTATCATAAATTCTGATTAGTTGGCGCTACAATTTGGACCTGGATTAACCCCCAAAGGTCCATGGGGTTAATAGCTTGGTCCCAGCTTGACATAATATGGAGGTGGTGAACACTTTAGGAGGTGGGCTCAGTGAGAGGGCTTTAGGTCTTTGGAACATGACCTTGAAGGGGATACAGGAACCCAGACCCTTCTTCTTCCTCTCTTTTGCTTTCCTGCCATAAGTTAAGCAAAGCTGCTCAACTCCTTCCCCAACCACAGGCCCAAAGCAATGCAGGCCAACAGATCATGGACTGAAACCTCTAAAACTGCGAGCCAAAATAAACCTTTTTTCTTCCTAAGTTGATTACCTCAGATATTTGTTGTAATGACACAAAGTTGACTAACTCTGTGGCATTTCTAAAATGCATTATGCCCAGTGACACTGGGGGAGAATGATGGAACATGGTGGGCACTACCAGTATGAAACTGGGGAATAGAGGAAGCGAATTTCTGACACATAAACTCAGTAGGAGCATCAAGGTCAATATACTAATTAAACTCAAATAGCAAATTCCTTCTTTAAGATAATATAGTAATGCAACTTCTAATATTTACTTCTCATTTCTTATAGCAATAATTTGCTCTCACTCTTGTACATTCTACTTCAGAGAAAGCCATCTGGGGTCTAAAGGATGTAATCACTATTAATATTTGAGTTATTGAACATTATATTTAAAAAAAATTCTCTACTCTTTGGAAAATAAATTCATTTGAAATTAAAGATCTGGTTTTTAAAAAAGAATGTTATCAAGACAATTATTATTAATGCAAGCAAAGAAGCATTCATGTTTTCAATTCTCTTTTTCTGCTATTATTACTTATTACTAGTTATTTATAATCTACATATAGATTACAGCTTATATTAGCTTCTCATAAGTGTAATACTTATCTGAGAAAAACAACTTAGGAAAATATATATCTACACACACACATATATATGTGTTTTATGGTTTTAGAGGTTTTAGAGGCTACAGTCCATAGATGGATGGTTCCATTACTTTGGGTCTGAGGTGAGGAAGAAGATGATGATGGCAAGTCATGGTAGAGGAAAGCTGTTCCCTTAGGTCTGATAAAGGAGGCGGTGAGACAAGATATAGTCCTCAAGGAGTCCCTTCAACTACTTTCCACCTCCTACACTTTCTACCATCTCCTAATAGTTCATGCAAACTATGAATCCCTCAATGTAGTAATCCATCATGATTCAATTAACTTTCAAGAGCCTCACATCTGAATAGTGCTATATTTGGGACCAAGCTTTCAGCATAGGAGTCTTTAGAGCACAATCCAGATCCAAATCTTAATACCACTATTTCTTTTGTTATATGTGACTTCAGATAACAAAGTTTTCAAATCAATTTGCTATTTTCATTTTTTAAGAGACTCAAGTTACCTTTTGAATTCATATATTTTATCCATCATAAATATCATGATAAATATTTCAAGTTTTAACTTGGAAAGATGCTTCCATCTCCTCTTCCAAAGCTTCTGAGGAAATGAGAAGAGGAAGCTATATAATTGACAGTTGGTTGTAAGATTTTAAATTGTTAGAATAATTTGAAAACAGATTAGTTTTCAGTTTGTTCATAAACATACTCACAAACGGACCATGGCAAGGGGCTTCGTTTCTTGAAAGCCTCTGCATAAATTGAATCTTCCTGTGAGAACACTTTTCTGTAAAATTGGGGTTGGGAAGTAGCTCAGGGAGATATCACATAAAACATGTTCCACAGTTAAAAGTGGCGCTATGGGTCCTTAATGTGAGATTGTTAGCAAGTGAGGTTGATCTAAAATGTTTTCTGAAGAACTCAAACTCCCTTTTTTCCTTAAATATTTACCTAAAACATGCCTATGAGAAATAAAGATCTCTTGGAAGAAAATTTTCTCTTGAAGTTATTATTTCAGAGAAAAAAATTTAAAAAATCATTTCAATTAGTTTATCAACCCATATGCATACATTCATGTGTGCATGCTTTTGTGACAGAGGTGTTCATGTATTTAGTGAATAACTTACTTTTCTTCTGTGCCTTATACAACCTAAGCAAAGCAAAACAAAACATGTGGTTAGCAAATAAATCTACCAAGGAAAAGAATGTACCAAAAGAAAAGCAGTAGGTTACACTTTGGCTTGTTATCAGTTGTTTTTGTTTTCACTATTTTTAGAATACTAGTTTATCTATGCACAATCCACCATTTGTATTGGATTTTTATCCTGGACATTTGAGTGCAAATGACCATTCCAAATTGTTTGCTTGAAGTATAGTGACAAGCCAGAAAAACCGGGTGTTTTTCAAATCTCTGCCTAGTATATGGTAGCTTTAATAAAATTTTGCCTTAACATTTGAACTCAAAATGTTAAGAAACTTAACAGCTATGAACCTAAAAGCAGGTAAATCCTTGAAGAATATATCATGGTGCTCATATTTCATGCTTAAGCCTTGATAGATTCCAAACTCACTTCAAACTTGTCTACTTATCAAGCACATGATTAGATTTTCATTTTCAACTTTCTTTCTTATATTTACTTGACCTGGCCATCACCACAAAACCAACTGCAGACATCGCCTAGGGAGGTAACAGCACTAGTGTAACAGTGGAAAATTGGAACTCTCATTCCTGCATAGGGTTTAAGCTTTACCTGGAATTGAAACCTAGAAGGGAGCTCAGGTATGTGGGGAATGTTTGAGTCATGGTCAGTAGGCAGACTGCAATGGGATTAAGAGACTGCAGACATTTTGATTCAGCCCAGGGGAGTAAGACAGAGGTCAGAATCCTGGGATCTATCCATTGCTATGACTTCTTTTTTTTTTTTTTAATTAGTTGTTCAAAACATTACAAAACTCTTGACATATCATATTTCATACATTAGATTCAAGTGGGTTATGAACTCCCATTTTTATCCCGTATACAGATTGCAGAATCACATTGGTTACACATCCACATTTTTACATAATGCCATATTAGTAACTGTTGTATTCTGCTACCTTTCCTATCCTCTACTATCCCCCTTCCCCTCCCCCCCATCTTCTCTCTCTACCCCATCTACTGTAATTCATTTCTCTCCTTGTCTTTTTTTTTTCCCATTCCCCTTATATAACAATGAGGGTCTCCTTCCATTTCCATGCAATTTTCCTTTTCTCTCCCTTTCCCTCCCACCTCAAGTCTCTGCTATGACTTCTTGTAGGTGATAAGGCAGAGAACTTGAAAAGAATCCATAGAATGTTGCTGAATGATAAAATTGGGCAGAAACCAATTTTGGAAACTTGACTTTGCACTGCTGATTTTTTTTTTCCCTTTGTCCTATGCCCAGCCCAGTCCTAGAGATTCAGATTAGGACCTTTTAAGGACTGAGATGGGTTTATATGTGCCAGCTAAAGTCTTGTTATAATTAACTACATAAACTTCATTAAGTTGTTTAAATTCTCTGCTCCTTGGTTTGGGTTCCTGCCTTCAAAATAGAGTGCTAATTGCTTTTAGATCATAGGCATACACATCTGAAAATAAAATATGATAAAAGATAGAGCAGAACTTTAGATATAGACTTGCTGTGTTTAGTAATTTAAACTTCCAAGAACCTTCACATTTCAGGGAAAATATAGAAGCAGAAATAAAATCTTTATCTTCCTAAATAATTCTAAAATGTCTGTGCTTGAAATGAAGCTCATTAGTTCTCAGGTTTAAAATAAATAAGTTTCTTACTGAGTCTTTTTAAATGTGGACATACTAAATTTTATAAAGTTCTCAGCATATTAGAAAAAAAAACCCTTTGAAATATGGGAAAAGAGTTTTTAGAAGTGAATTCAATGACAGAAGCAATAGTTCATCAAAAGAAAGGACATTAGAAACTGGAAAATAAACACAGAAAAGTATTTCAAACAAATAGCAATTTTTGAGACAAGAAGAATCACCGAAAAAAAAAAAAAAAAGGAATTAAAAGTTTTACTTGGCACACATCTTTTGAAAAGGACTATAAATGTATGTTCTAAAAGCTTAGATTTTTCACTAATAATACTTAGAATTTTTAAATGGCATTCATATCTTTGATTACTTCTTATCATCTGAAATATTCAGGTATGTAGGTCTCCATTATTGGTGATTATAAAGTAATGATGTTACCAGATTGTTCAAATGTTCAATTATCCACATCAATCTTAGGCATGTGGATTACCTATGACAAGTTCTTAATTGCTTTATACTAACATCCAAAATTGTTATCACTTCCTCTTCCCTTTATGCAAATAAAATGTGCCCAGGAATGTAAATTTACCTTAATAATAATCAGAGAATTATATTTAAAGAAAGTTGTCCGCCTATGCAAATATAGGTGACTTATTACTCTCTTTAGGTAACTGAAAACTGGCTTTAACAATAATAAAAGCTTCCTCCCACAAATGTGTGGTCCTGAGGGCCTGTTATTTCTTAACTAGCCAACACGTAGCTTCAGAACATTAGTCTTAAATCATCCTTATGGTCAGTTCATTCTTTTCTGCCTGAAGTCATTGATATACTAAAGGGAGCTTCAGAACAGGACCTTCCTCTAGGACTCGGCCATAATGATGATTTCTCTAATCTATCTAAGGGATAGACAGCCTCCCAGTTTTCTGTTCTTCAACCCAGGAAGCTGAGTAGCAGTCATAGTTTGAGCTTCACATATTCATTGATCCAAGTAGTCTAATAGTAGCTTGAGGTCATGAATATAGATCTAACGAGGTGTTGCCTACATCAAAGCCTATATTCTTTCTATTATCTGCTTAACAGACTTCTTACTGGTGGGACTGTAGAACAGTCTGTGTGCTCAATGCACAAGAGAAGACTCAACCCAACCATAACATTTTTTTGTATAAATATTTCAGTGAGGTCAAGGTGGGCAGGAAAATGCTCTAAATAAAACAGCAATATTATGACTCAAGTCTATAACACAAATGTGACCACAAAGAATTCTAACGAGGGGGTAAAGGATAAATTACCAGAACATAAGATTATGGGTATAGTGAAGTGTTCAAAAAGTAGTTGCTAGATGATTGGATAAAAGTCTGAATGGTGGTATTAAACATTAAAATATAAAATTTTATACAGAGGAATACAATAATGCTTATAATACCGGTAAAAGTTACAAATCATTAGTGTTTGAACTGCTTATCACATATTTAATTTTATTTGCTCAATACAAGGGCCCTGTGAGGACAACATTTGTATTCTCATTCCATTTTATTAATGAAAAAATGAAGTTCAGTATTATTACTTTGTCCAAGTTAATGAAATATTGTTTTGAGAATCTGAACTTGAGGTTCTCTGACTGGATGTCCAATCTTCATCTTAGTTGGGCTTGGGAATCAGTCACACTCAATTTATCACTTTTCCCTTCTGATCTGGTCTAAACATATATATTTTAGAAGGAAAGATTCTCCCCCCCCCCCTCATTAGAATTCTATGTGGTCACGTTTGTATTATAGACTGAGTCATAATATTGCTGCTTTGTGAGTCCTTCTCTGCTGCACAGAAGCCCAAAGCTATTCTGGGACTATGTTCATGCCCTATATATAAACCATTCCTTTGAAAATTAGATGAGTAGTAACCTTATTAATATTTCATGTGCTCAATCCTACTTGAATTGATAATGTAGCAGTAATTTTAGGGTGAAATAATGTAACATAATATGCATCAAGAATAAGTCGTCCTGTAAAAGAATTAATAAAACTTAGCTGGAAGAGGAAAAAGTTCTCACTCTTTAACCCCCGTTCATGAACATTTAGACTTTTTTCTGTTCATGTTCAAGCTGCCATACTACTAAATAAAGCATCTTCATGTGCTCAAGTGTAGAGAAATGCTAAGGTCACCATTCTCCATGGCTGTATATAGAAGTGTTGTGCCCTATGTAGCCCCGTGGAAGTGCACTGGGATCTATAAACCAATACAGAGCTAGCAGGATGCAAGATGAGTCTGTATCAGCAGGATGACCTGCTGCCCCTGCAAGCTAGGTGACTACGCTGAAGGGCAAGGGAATGATCACACACATTACTTCAGATATATGCCAATGCCCTTGGTTCTGTAGGTTATTAAGGTGTCAGTTTCCAGTGAATAGAGGAACAGTGCCCTCTTCCAAAAGGCATATAGTATGCAAGCTTGGTTTGAAGTATCTCAGTGCTATGTCCTATTCTTGTGAGCTAATAGAAGTCAGGAGAGAGGTGACTCCCAAGTTTCCATCTCTCATCTTTGTGACTTTCCTGGTTCCTGTTCCTTCAGTGGATACCAATGTCTGACTTTACTGCATTCTTCGATTAACACTTCGCATATCGTATATGGCATATTGACCTTGAGCTTCTTGTCTCTGTACAGCCCACCAATTTTTGTGTTACTTTTTCAATCTTTGGTAAGAAGAGGTCCCTCTGCCAAGCCCGTACATTCAATACTACACCTCCTGCAGGGTTAACTCCTGACTTTCCCACAGGAGTAGAGGGCAACCTCCTTCAATTAGGAAGCAAAATGAAACTTTTGGAAGATTAAAATAGTATGCCTTTAAAAAAGTTGCAAGTCCTCAGAAAGTGTGGAGATAGTTAACATTTATAGGTATTTCATTACTTCTACAGAACTCTCATTGATAGTAGTAAATATTTATTTTCCCCCTATTAACTCTTTTTTTTTGGGGGGGGCAAGTACCAGGGATTGAAATCTGGGGCACTTGAACACTGAGCCACATCCCCAGCCCTACTTTTGTATTTCGTTGAGAAACAGGGTCTCACTGAGTTGCTTAGCACCTCACTTTTGCTGAGGCTGGTGGATCCTGCTGTTTTAGCCTTTCCTAGCTGTTGGAATTACAGATATGCACCACCACGCCACTGGCTCTCCCTGTTAACAATTAAGCCTCAAAGATTAAAAACAACAACAAAAAATTGACAAACTTAAAGGAGACTTACTATCAAAGTGTAGATAACGGCAAACATAGGAGTAGTCAGAAAGTGAAAAACACTTGTCATTGTTCCTCCAGCCATGGACATTTGTAGACATTAATTTTACACAGCAGTTTCAGAATCTGTTCAGAGATTTACCCATTAGTTCAAAACATCTTAATACAGCTCCAAGTGTACATTTAGCTTGCTCAACTCTTGGTGCTGTTTCCTGGTTTGAAATAAATGACAGTCATTAAAATGAGTTTTGAATCATTCTAGATCAAATAATTTATTTTGCTTTGAGCAAGTTCTGATATCAGTAGTAGTTGTTTTTTTTTTTCCCCTCCTTTGGACTTTTACTTTTTTTTGTTAATTCTTTAGTTTAGATATTCACTCATATGCATAAGTTTCACCCTATGTTTCTCAGGGTGATGTCAATCGTGTCCAGTTTTAAGCCATCATACATGCTACTAAATGTAGACATTTTTTACGTTGCATCATACTTTATGTATTTCTCTGTTTAACTACCTTTGGGCTTTCATGATGTTTGCAGTTTGAAAGCAGAAGAGAGGAGAGTGAGAAGAGGAAAGAATAATCTCTATAAACTGTTTTACACAGAAAACTAGACAGCAGCTGTGAGCCAGAATGAAGTACAAAGGGAAAGACTGAATTGCTATTGATATGCAGGGCTCTCCAAGCTGACAGTGCCTAACTATAGGATTCTTCAATAGAACAAGGATATTCGACCAAAAAGGTTCCAGATGCCCTCTGTAAACTATCCCATTGGAGGCATAATTTCTTCAATGATTTTAAGGATTTGATTTCAGTAGTTTTTAACTGAGTAGAGTCTGATTTTTATTCTCTAATTTCTGTCAAGGTCTCCTGACTATTTGGGCTTTTCTGATGCTACTACAGTTTGGATCTTGAATGTCACCCGAAAGGTGGATCACCAGCCTGTGGCACTATGGGGAGGTGATAGGACCTGTAGGAGTGGGTCCTAATGGAAGGAAGTTAGATCATTGCAGGAGAAAGAGATATTAGGATCCCTGCCTTTCCTTTCTCTCTTTCTGCTTCCTAACGGACAAAGAGTACCTTTCGTCTCCATGATATATTGTCTTGCTGCAGGTCCAAATCACAACTGATCATGGACTAAAGGCTCTGAAACTGAGAGCCAAAATAACCTTTTGTATTTTTAAGTTCATCATCTCAAATATTTTGTTAGAGTCATGGAAAGTTGAGTAACACAGAGGCTCAACATACAATTCATCATAAAGATGTCGAAAAAAAAAAAGGTGCACTAAAATCCTGAAAGAATTATTTTCCCCAGGTTTCTCCTTTCAACAAGGAACAACTTAAACATCCACGTGAGTAAAGGACAAGCAGATTATCATAGAAAGGTATAGGTAACATTTCATTTGTTAAACAGCATAATGTCATTCAGTGTGAGTTTAATCAGCTAGTAAAAAGTAAACTATAACCCTTTACTTTTTGTAATCAGAACTTCATTATCCAGATCATTTTTTTAAGCACTGATCCAATGAAATTCTTCTTGCTAAAGGCTTTGATGTCCACCTGGGAGTTATTGGCACAGTTTTCCAAATAGTTCAAGTTTCCCTCCTTTAAGGCATATTCTGAGACTGCATTCCTGGCATTACTATGGGTGATGAACTCTGTGCCTATTTCTGGTCCATGAGTTTTGCCAGAGCATTCCATTGCTAATATGAAACTCTCCAAATCTATTTTTTTTTTTCTGCCATGCCCAATTAAGTTTCAGTCAGTGAATCTTTCATCAGTCGGTGTTCTTGGCTGAGAGCAAACTGGGTAGAGATTCTCCTAGTAAATTCATGATGGTCATGTGTCATAAGAGAAAAACAGAACTGTATTAAGACTGTAGGAATCAGGTGGTAGCCACTGCAGCAAACCTCGTCTGCCCTAATTTATGTGGAATGCTACTTGAACATTACAATACTTTTTAAAGATTGAAATTTATCCTTTAAAATATTTTAATAGAGTAACATTGCTCATGTCCTAATATCTGAATTCTACGAGGACTGTTTCAATTGTTAAATGTTTTACTCTTTGTGGATAAAAGTCTATGAGTTTTAATGATCTGTAGAGTTTATCCTGAGCTTTGAAAAGACATGAAGACATTAAACATCAATCACATGGTAATTTGCAGTATCATTGGGCTGTTATTGTGTCTATATTAAAGGTAAAAACTTCAAATACATGCAAGAAATCCTTTTTTTGCATTCTAATAATACTGTGCTTATATGCTCAAAAGTAAACTTGGGAGTTGATAAATTCTACTGGGAAATAGTCATTAAAATACATGAGCACATGCTGCTGGTACAGGATTTTGACACAAGTTCATTCGCTTTTCTATGTAACATTATGTTTCTAGGCATGCTAAATTTAGTTTAATGCCATGTATAAGACCCAGAGAACATGAACATTTTGGTCAGGCAACTACAGATGGATCTGTGATTTCACCTCAGCATTTGTTTCCACTGATGATAAAAATTAGTTTTAAGGTCTCATTTTCTTTCTGTGTAGGTGAAGAAGAAAGTCTCATAATTGCCATTTCTCCCTTATGTCTGAAAGCTCCCCATTGATGTCCTTGTTTGTAAATTTAATCCACCTCATCTTCAAACTTCTGTGGCTTTGGTTGAAGAAAATATATCAGAATGATTTCCATCTTTCTTTAAAGACATAAAGTGTAAACTTAAACTTTATTACTTTGAAAGACATGGTCCACTGTGAATATCATTTCTTTCCAGAACCTGTAAGTAGCTATACTCTGCTATCCATGCCCACTTTCAAGAATCAAGTGGTGTCCAAATATCTTCCTTTCCTCACCTACTTGAAGATTTCTTATACAAGCTGAAATTCAGGTGAAGGGGATAGGGAGCAAGGATTGGAGAACAAAGCATCGTATCTATTTGATGATCGATAATAGTGAAGCACTTATTTTCAAAGGGCAAAGGATAGTCACATACTGAAATGCAGAGAGAGAAGCCTGTTGGTTCAATAATATTTAAAAATCCAACACATAAATGGTTTAGTACAGTGGTTCTGAAGATTGTTCTTATTTCATTATCTGAATATTAATTTTATGAGTTCTTCTGGGGAATGAAAACGGTGCTGAATACAATGAGGCCTTTCAAGGTGCTGACTCATACAGGTCAAACTGTACATTGTTAAGATTAATATTCCTTAAGAGAAAAAAAAAATAAGTCTCTGATATTGCTTATTCCGTGTGAGAGAAAGAAGAGTATATATTATCCTCATTTCTTATAGATTTATAAAAGTCAGGTTCTGATTTGTGATAGGAGTGCACTGTGATTGGAAAGGCAGATTTTGGGTATATGAAAAGAAAGAGAACACATTGATTTGTATGGAACTGACCAACATAAATGTGATATTTGAAATTTTCCTTTTATGCAAAAGCAAAATCCTGGTAAGCCTTGTTTCCGTGGCTACAGAACACTGCTCTGTAACTCACAGAGGTTGCTATCACCATAGTAAAAGCCGACTTCTTTATGGAAAATCAAGTAGAGTGGAGCTCATTATGAAAGATGTGGCAGAGCATGATGCAGATAGCAGGGTTGAACTCACAAGGATCCACTAGGCAATTTTATAATGAAAGTCCGTAGGATCCATGGATATAACATATTTTTTGAAGCCTCTGTAGCCAGTAGCAGAAGGGTGCCTGGCATACTGATTTTTTTCCACTTCTTCAAAATGATGTCCCCAATGTGACCTAGGAGACACAATAAGTGAATCCTGAGCTACTTAATGGATTTGGGCCTGCAAAATGTGATAATTATACTGCCTACCATAATTAGGGATCTCCTCACTCTATGTGCTAAGACCTATGGAAAACTATGTCTTCCTGTTCTGTTGAACTCAGGCAAAGCCATACTATTTGGGTCAGTCAATGGATCATGAATGTTAACCAAATGAACCATTTTCAGTACCTTGAATTGAAGAAAAAAATGAATCAGATCATCAGCTAACCAAAGGTGCACAAAAAATAAGTGTACATTTTTATTGTAAAATGTTGAGATTTGGGGCTCATTTGTAACTGTACTGTAAATCTACTTATCCTTAAAAATGCAGAACACAATAATAGAAATGGGATGCTGCAACAACAAACATAAAAAATCTATATTATGTGGCACTGGCTTTAGAAATTGGGCTTTGGGCAGTGAAAAACATGTTATCTGATGCTAGGGAAATGGTTATTAACATTACACTATGGAAAAGATTTTGGTAGAAAAGTATTATTTGCAATAAAGTGAAAGATAATGTCCCTAATGAGCTTATTATGTTAGGTTAAAAATGAGTTGGAAAAGAGACTGCTTGTAACATGTTAGTTTTCTATTGGATGCTTTTATAAAAAAGCTATGCAACCAAGAAATGACCTAAGAAATAAAAAAAAAATGTTCTGTTTACAAACAGGAATAAATGAACATTTTGAGAGTTAAGAAATTCTGGGACTTGCAGAATTGAACTGTGCTGTTGATCTTCATCTAATCAGTACAAGAAAACTGATGGGCCCTTTGAGTGAGAACCTCAGACAAAGAAAAAATCAAGAGTTTTCCCACCATACCCTTAGCTAAAACCCATGAGTGGCTTATAATGAATCCAAGAGAAACTTGCAGGTGGTTCAGAAACCACTGGCTCGGAAAAAAGAGGTTGGGCTTCACTTTCCATTAGGAAAGAAACTTTCAGACTCAAAGGACCCACAATTAGAAAGGGATATGTGAATGATGACAAATGGAAGAAATTGCAAGACTCCAATATCCAATTATATTGGTTATTATTGTATTTTGTGTCCTAGGCATCATTCAGGGGTCTTGTTCTTTGAACTAATAGCAAGAACTGGATGGGATTATTGCAATGTTCAGCTGCCTCTGGGGAAGAAAAATATTTGTGATTCTATGCTGACTCCAGGAGCTTGCTATTCACTCACACTTAATAACCTTCCCTTTAATTCAACAGGATGATTTTGTATATTTCTAGCAGTTAATTAAAGTGATTTGCTTCCTTGGATATTTCTTTAGAATCCATTTTACCTTTCTGAGTGCTGCCCCTCACACCTCTTAGATGCTGTCTGAGGACAACACCTGAAATTGCAATTGGGGGTACCACCCACCGCTCCTGAAAAACACTGGCCTCACCAGCTTAGAGAGCTCAAGGTACCTCTCCTGAAGCCTGAACTAATGCAGGTGGGGTGAAAGAATGTGACTACCCATCATCCTCCAATCCAGTGAGAGGAGTAACCTGTGCATCAGAGTTCCCTTGTGGTGTGGGGCTGAGGCCTAATCTCCCTGCCCTTCTTCCTCAGAGCTGTCATGCCTGATCTTATTCCCTTTCTGTGTCCTCCTTCCTTTACTAGCAATAGGCTTCCAGCCAATTCTTAATTAACCGCTTGCATAGGAATCCTTATCTCAAGAGTGTGCTTTGGGGAACCCAATCTAAGATACATCCCCATCCTACAGAGCTCATGTGTGACTGTGGGATTGCCCTGGTTCCAGATATGACAGTTAACGTAATACAAGTCATTCTTGGCAGAAGCTTTAAGGCAAGCATGCATTGTATAATGCTGTTCATCCTGTGTCAAACTGGCAACATGCTACCTAGAAGCTGGGACAGTGGCCTCCATCCTAGGCAGAAGATAACACAGATCAGAGCCATGACATCCACTGATAGACTTGTAATAGGCCCTGTCTTTCCTGTCTTTATTGTTATAAAACCCTGAGAGATGAGGGTTCCTTGTTTCTGTATCATTATGTAGCCTATTTTGGCTCATAGAAAAAATTTCCACTAATAAAGCAAACTCAAGTGTAGATTATAACTTAACTATCCTGTTAATAAAGACAAGTTAATTAATTTATTTATTTTTGGTACTGGGGCTTAAATTCATTTTACTACCGTGTGGCAGCCCCTACCCTTTCCATTTTTTTTTTTTTTTTTGAGAGAGGGCTTTGCTAAATTGCTGAGGCTGGCCTCCAATTGATGATCCTCCTGCCTCAGTCCCTGGAGTGTTTGGGATTATAGGCCTGTGCCACTATGCCAGGCTCAGGAGTTAATGGAGAAGAATATATCTAGTGCTTGTAATTTACTTACCATGGCAAGTGTGTGGAGGTATATAACACTGTTTCTACCTGAAAGTATTATTTAATTAAGAAGATGAAGTTAATTTTGAGAAATTTTTTTTCATATAGCTTTTTAAATAATTTATCATACTTTAGCTATTCCTGAGGACATATTATCTGGATCAGTGTGTAGTCTCCTCCCACATTTTTGCATCTAGGTAACGTTTAGTTCCATTTCACTTGTGTGAGAATGTGGCTGATTTACTAATTAAAGATTCATTTGTCGTTTCCCAATTCCAACCCTGATTATCTTTGTCACAGAGAGCAAAGATCAAGTATCAGGAATAATAAAAGCCTTAAGAATGAGATTTCTTAATTTCTAAACTGATGGCATATTGTTACACAAAAGTCCTGAGAGCACTAAGAGAATTTCTTCTTTTCTGACACATCACTGATGTAGGGTTGGACTTTTAAAGTAACTATATATATGCAGAATGTGCATTTCTGGGGTCGTTCTGAAGTGGATTTTGTTTTTGCCTTCCCTAAAACTTGGAAAACTGAAAAGCTCAATTCTCATGAAGTTATTTGAGGATGGTAAAAGCACGATATTTGCTAACAAAGAATCAGCAGGAAAGGAAGAGATCAACAGTTTCAAACTGGCTCCTGGGGAATCTGGACTGTAAAAAAAACTGATTAAGAATCCTCTGGAAATGGAAGAAAACCTTCATTTGAAAAGACCATGTGCTACAACCTGAGGCAGGTGAGGGTGTAATGGGAGAAGCATACTGTGGGGCTGCCCTTTGATGAGAGACAAAAGTTTATGTTGACCTCTAGAGAAAGATTATACATTTGCTACTATAGGGTAACATTATTCTTGCAGAATTCCAGATGGGAAGGGAGTCCTGTACCAGAGTCACAAATATATCTATTAGGACAATTATAATAATGTTATAGTGGGGAAAAATAAGATCGAGTGTCGCTTAACCTCATTAGTTCAACAGTTGTCTAATCAGAGAGTTATTTTTTTAATTCCTTGAAAAATATTCATATATGCTGATTTATAGGTCCAAGGAATTAGAGCCAGGGGATGTATCAGTGACATAGAAGGAAATGTGTCTTGCCTTTCTAGACTGTGCCATTGGGGATGCCCTAATTCCAAACATGCAAAGAGGATTATTAGTGTGTGCAGGTAAGGGGAGGAGGGGTAGAGATAGCCTGAGAGCAGGAAATAAAGGTTACAAAAAGAGTGAATGAGACCTGTGATATGGCAGACATTCTGTGATCACCTAGGAACATGCTATGTTTCATTTACAATTTATGGATTGGAATGCTAAAGCACAGAGAGATTAATTAACTTTGCTCAGGTTCACGAACTAAGAGTTCTTAATCTGGGACTTAATTCTATGTCAGATTTCAAATATCCTTGCTTTTAGCTACAGTAAAACTTGATATTCCTACTTTATCCCTTGTTCCTTTCTATTTTTCTTTCTCTCTCTCTTTTTTTTTTTTTTTTTTTTTTTTTGTGGTGCTGGGGATTGGACAAAGGGCCTTGTGCATGCAAGGCAAGCAATCTACCAACTGAGCTATATCCCCAGCCCTCTTTCCCTATCTTTATTTCTTGTTTCTTACCTGTTTCAAGAAGCAGAGCCAAAATATTTCCGAATTATTATCATGTACCACTTATAGTTTCAATCTTTAAAAAGATACTAGGTAACTCCTAATTATAAATTTTATTATTTTATTCTTTCTCTGGTGTTCTAGAATTTTGTCATGAAATAGGACATATAACTAGTGAATGACTATCCTGGTAGGATCTTAACACACCCACATAGATAGAACACTATATTTTATAGCTTTGTTTAATATTAACAGCTATTAAAATAATTTTTAATTTGCCATTTAGATGCATAACAATTTTTTTTTTTTAGATTACTCACTGAAGTCAAGTGGTTAATAAAAAAATTGAAGAGGAACTGAAGTTGAGAATTTCTAAGTGGTACATCATTTCTCTTCCTTAGTGTCTACTACACTCCCTACTCATATTTTCCTGTGATATTTGTTTTCCCTCACCCTTTACACTGTAAGGCAACACAGAATTGTTACTGTAAAATGTGGGGAGAACTCTGAAGCTTCTAAGTGCTCTTTTATTTTGTCTTATTTTTTTCCCCTGAATTCTTTCATACTCAACCTTCTGGGTGTCTCATTCTCTACCTCCAAAGAGTTTATCTGATCTTTATCATATTGTATTTTATCTTCAGTTCCCCAAATCTTTTATGAAGGCTAAAATTTAAGCATTTACATGGAGATCACAGGCCTGGAGATCCAATGGCCCAGGACTGCTGAGAGACTATATTAATCTTGATAAAATTATTATAAAGATAGTTGGCTTATTATAGCAGTTATTAAACATTAACTTCAGAAGCCATTCCATTAAGATATTTAAAAGAGACCAAACTTTGATTTTTCTATTCCATCTATTATTAATCATTTGTCCCCTAAACCCCAATAACAACATTTAAACTGTTGGATGATCTCCTATATTTTGTCTTTTCATGCTACATAACTGATTTTGATCACTCTGCAAATAGATTAATTTGATGTCTTCTAACTCACAGTCACTGGAACATAATTTTAAATATTTTATTAAAGCCGTCTACAGGCATTTATTGCAGGAGAAAGAGGCTGGTACAGAAGAGCATCTATTCATTTCCCTTAGATTGTCTAAGAATATTCATATAACCTTGCCTACACAACAGTATCTAGGCTATAGTACCCACTTAATTATACATTTACATCAGTTACCAGATAATTTCTTATGATAATCTATTTTATTTCCTATGTAAACAATGATGATTAGTCTAGATATTCATAATTATTCAACTTCCTAGGTAGAATTATTATAGAGGTTGCAGACAATATATTTGTATTTCAATTAATTTATTATTTGAGTTTTAAACAGTGCAGTTTTAGAATACTGAAGATGCCATTAGCTGATTCGCTATATTTTGGGTAGAACATGTGGTTTTTCTAATTTCCCTGATTCAGTTGTCAACTCTCAGCATGGCCAAAAGATATCACTCCTATTCATTAGCTCAAACCATTGATTCAATAATATTCTAAGGATGGAATTTCAAAGACTGGGAAAAATAAAATTGTTTAAATTCTAGTAATTTAAAGAAATGCTATAGATTGGATATTTGTCTGACTTAAAGTAAAACCAAGAAATAAAATGCATAGATATATAGATTTAGATTTTTCATTCTAGCTCTCCTTAAGGCATGTTAAAAATAATGCTGAGTAACTGACAGCTCTGCAGAAAATAAAGTTATGGCGCCTATGGGAAGGCATAAACTCTGTACTGTAATATCTGCAAATCAAATCAATTTTCTACTAGAAACACTTGTGTTTTAGGAAGTATGTATTTAGGCCCAAATGTTAGCAAAAGTGACACGTAAATTCCTGCAAAAGACACAGAAAACGTAGTTGTATCAAGAGTGCAACATTTTGTGTAAATTCTTGGACTCTTAGGCCAGACAGGCTGGTTCTGAATTCCAGTTATGCCACATATTAACAGTTTATCCTTAAAATAATGAATCTACTTTTTATGCCAGTTTTCTATTCTGTGAAATGAAAGTAAAACTAGTTCTCACTTCATGAGATTTTTGTGATGATTAAATAAGTTAATGTGCATAAGGTGCTTGAGAGAGCAACTAACATAAAAAAAATACTATTTGGGCATTAACTATTATGAAACCAGCAGGAATGATGTGACACTGACTTAGTTCAATTTAAGTCAGTTGTGTGGAAAACAATTTAGCCAAACAATCATTCTCTGTTATAGACTGAATTTCTCTTTTATAAAAATTTTGATGGGGATTCTGAATATAATATGTTGATAAAACTGCAAACATATGCTTTTGGATTAGCATTGCACTGGCTAATAGTTCATAATTTATATTCTTTCAATTGTTTCTCAAGATTCATAACAAAGAAAAACTCCTAATCTCATAAAAATTAGATTTGATAGATGTGCTATTGCCAAAACCTGCCAAGAATTTCCCACATTACAAAATCAATGGTGCTGAAAGAGAAATTACAGTCATGATTTCTAATGACATATGTTTTGGTATTTTAGGGAGGACAAGCCCACTCACCCAAAGGACAATAGGAGAAACTTCATTCCTTTCCTCACAGGCTGACATCTGATGCAGAAATCTTGGCTCCACATGAAACAGAAAATGGAGAGGTCTTTTATTATGTTTTGAAAAACAAGCAAAACCAAAAACCTTGAATTTTTTATTGTGTAATTATTCTCCTACACCAAAGCATAGACTTAATGTTTAAAAATTCAATCACAAACATTCCTTTAAAATAGTTGGAGGGAATGTAACCCTTTACAATAATCTATGTGAGGGAATAAGACAGATTGGACTGTGAGAACAGCACAGGAATTAGAAGCAAATTTGGCAATTGATTTGATGTAGATGTTGCAAGACAGTGACACATCAAGAATGATTCTCCTTTTTCTGACAGAAGCTATTAAGTACCATTTGATGTGATTTTTCAAATTGGGGTGGGCAGCAGAGCTTGGAGGAAAAAGATCATAGCTTAGGTCCATGGACATTCTACACTGAGGTATGTAGGAAATATGCAGATTAAGTTTCAAGTGAGAATATTAAGGATCTAGGCTCCAGGGTAGGAGAAAACATTTGAGGAACTCCATTGAGAATGGTAAGTAATGCTAAGCTAAGTCCATGGAATTGGAAGAAAGTACAGAATAAGAAGAAAAGAAGCTAAGAACTGAGTCTTGAAGAGTCATCATTTAATAGGTGAGTGGTCAAAGAGGAAGTAGCCAAGGAGACCACAAAGGAAGAACTACAAAGGAGCTGTGAATTACTGAAGGAAAAACAAGAGTTCAAAAAATAAAAAAGAGCAAATGTTTAATAGTTAAGCCCACCCAGGAATATTTTGTCTACTGTCTGGATCAATTCATACACGTCATAAAATAGCTTTGCAGGATTACACTAGTTATAGTCAAAATAAAGTGGTTACATGTTCTCTGCATAACAGAGCAGTAGCATGAATGAATTTTGAAATCTTATTGCATATATCTGATTTTTAAATTGTGTAAAAATGACTTAAGTAGTAGATATTCTTATTTGGTAACCAAATTGTTCTATTCATTTTATAAGATCAAGAACTATAAGAGCTATCATTCATTGGACACCTGCTATTCACTGTATTAAATTATAATGTTCAAATACATATAAATATTATTACAATCAATTATAGTTGAGTAAAGTGAGGCTCAGACAGTTTTAGAAACTTGATTCAAGGTCAGAAAGCTAATTCATGCTAGGCAAGAATCTAACAGAATTGGAATTCTTTGTTCAAGAATTCAAAATATTTCATTATACTATGGTGTTAATATGTTTTCATGAGGACAAAAACAGGAAAAAAATTGATTCAGGTAAAAATAAAAGGAGAAAAATCTTCAATCATTGATTATAAATTGAGAAATATGAAGTTATTCAGTCCAAAGAAGTGTTTTCTGAATTCCCCAGAAATATTTTTCAATATTTTCCAGCTATCTTCTATTACTTTAAAGAAAAGGTGTATGGAACGTTTACATATCTTTTTAAAGAAGGATACAAATCAAGGTATTAAAGGAAGTTAGGATACAAATAAATAATAACTACCCATGTAATATAGTGATGGCCGGATTCTAGTAGACATGCTGCATATGTCTCAGGATGTCTAAGTAGGCATTGAGTATATAAGCTATGTTTTGTTACAAGTTTATCCAATGTAAGGGCCAATATTTCATGGAGAGAGGAAGAATACATATTTTTCGTCATGCTAGTTCCAGTAGTAGAAATGAACCTGATTTTTATTTAAGGATAAAAAGAAAAGATCAATGTAACATAAATTAAACTAGAATATTTATGGAATTAAAGGGTAATGAAAGTAAAGTATCTTCTATAGTTCAGAGATGTGTGCAATCAACTACAAGTAATGTTTTGGATCATAAAGTGTGAATTCACAGAGCATTGAAAACAAAATTAAAAAGGGAAATATTCATTGAGAGCTGGGCTAATTTTAAAACTTTCAACAAATTTGGTGTAGAAGAAATATACCTCAACCTAATAAAGGTCATATATGACAAACCCACAGCTAAAATCATACTGAATGGAGAAAAAGTTGAAAGCTTTCCCTCCAAGATCCAGAACAAGACAGGAATGTCTATTTTCTATATTCTGATGACATGACGTTATACATAGAAATTCTAAAGATTCCACCAAAAACTATTAGAACTAATAAATAAATTTGGTAAAGATGTAGGTTACAAAATCAACATACAGAAATCAAATGACATTTCTACATATCCCTAGCAAACTTTCTGATAAATCAAGAGAGCAATCCTATTTACAATAGCTACAACAAAATACATAGGAATAAATTTAACCAAGAGGTGAAAGATCTGTACAATAATACTGCAAAGTCTTGAGGAAAGAATTTGAAAAGAACATAAAGCAATGAAAAAATATCCAATATTCATATGCTGGAAGAATTAGAATAATTAAAATGTGCATTCTACACAAAGGAATCTACATGTTCAATGAAGTCCCTTCAATGACATTCTTCACAGAACTAGGAAAACTAATCATAAAATTCATATGGAAGTACTACTGACCTCCAATAGCCAAAGAAATCTTTAGAAATAGTAGCAAAGCTGGAGACATAATACCTCCTGATTTCAAAATATACCACAAAGCTATCATAGTCAAAATAGCAGAGCTTTGGCATAAAAACAGACACACCTGTGAATGGAACAGAATAAAAACCTCAGAAACAAATCAAGACATTTACAGCAAACTGATTTTTGATAAAGGGGACAAGAACATGCTTTATGGAAAGAATGGTGCTGGAAAATTGAATATTTACATGCAGGAGCATGAAAATAGATCTCAATCTTTCACTAGTTAAAAAAAAGAACTCAAACTGGATTAAAAACTTAAATGTGAGACTTGACACTATGCAACCACTAGTAGAACACATAGAGAAATGCTTGAGGACATTGGACTAGGCAAGAGTTTTTGTAAAGGACCCCCAAAGCACAGTCTACAAATTTTAAAAAATAGATAAATAAGATTTTATCAAACAAAAAAGCCTCTGCACAGCAGATGAAACAATCAAAGAGTAAAGAAATAACCTGTGGTATGTGAGAAAATATGTGCAAACTATACATCTGATAATGGGCCAATATCTAGAATATATGAGGAACCCAAAACAACTTAGTTAGGACTTAATAATAATAATTCAATCCAAAATAGGTAAAACCGTGAAGAGCTAATTCACAAGCAAAAAATAAAAATGGCCAGCAAGTACATGAAAAAATTCTCAACATTACTAACAGGGAATTGCAAATCAAAATTACAATGTCATATCATTTCACTCCAGTTGTAATGGCAATTATCTAAAAGACAAAAGTTAAAAAAAATGTTGGCAAGAATGTAAAGAAAGAAGAATTCTTACACACATTTGGTAGGAATGTAAATTTGTACAGACATTATGGAAAATAGTATAGAACTTTCTCAAAAATTAAAAATAGAACTACCTTGCGATCCCACAACCCCACTACTGGGTATACACTCAAAGTAAATGAAATCGGTATGTTGAAGAAAGATCTGTACTTTCCTATTTATTGCATCATATTTCACAATAGTCAATAAATAAAATCAACTTAAGTGCCCATCAATCAATGAATGGCTGAAGAAAATGTTTTAAGTGTATACAAGATGGAATACGGTTCAGTCACACAAAGATGAAGTCTCACCATTTGTGACATTGATGGACCTGAAGGATCTTAAGTGAAATAAGGCAGACACAGAAAGACAATACTGAATCATCTCAGCGTAGGTAGAATCTAAAATAGTCAATCTCATAGAGATAGAGTAGAACAGCAGTTACCAGAGACTGGGGAGGATACAGGGGAGAAGATGGTAAATGTGTACAAAGTTACATTTAGAAAACAGGGAAAAGTTCACTCTGTTCTATTGCATAGAAGATTAATTATAAGGTATAATGATATATGTTTTATTTCAAATAGCTAGAAAAGAAGATTTTGAATTTTTACCACAAAGAAATGATAAATATTTGTGGTATTTGATGGGCTAATCTTTTTTTTAATGAGAGAGAGAGAGAATTTTTGTTAATATTTATTTTTCAGTTTTTGGCAGACACAACATCTTTGTATGCGGTGCTGAGGATCAAACCCGGGCCGCACACATACCAGGCGAGCGCGCTACTGCTTGAGCCACATCCCCAGCCCCTGATGGGCTAATCTTTTAGATTTGATTGTTACAAAATGTATACACATATCCCATAGATATATTCAACTGTTGTATATCAATTAAAAATGAAATAAAACTTTTAAAAAAGCTATCATAAGTGGACAGATGGAATGAGAGCATGTAGTAAAATATAATAAAGGAAAAGAAGATCCATATAGCCATGAATAATGAACCAGAATAATGAATTCCAGAGCTCAATCTAGAGCCCCCTGATTGCACATGACTCACTAGATACTCAGAAGCAGGTCTTTCCTGGAAGTTAATTCAGGCAAAAACTTTTCTAGTAGAAATAAGAAGACAAGAGGCACATAGAGACTTCCATCCTCAGGTGTGGCAACAGGACCAAATGAATGTACATCTCAGAGCATTCATTCAGGCTCATTGAATTCTCCAGCTGCTTCCACACCATCCCAGAGATAGAATTGGTAAGTTCCAGTAAGAGCAGTTATTCATTTTTCTTTAAAAAGTTGCTTGAAGTTATTCTGAGTGCATGGAAGTCATGCTTTGCAACAAAAGCACAGAAATTGGCCTGAGTTGATCTTTTATTTTAATTGTAAAAGATGTATTAACCAATTTAGTGAGGGTACTGATAAAAAGAGAAAATGCAGAGATGGGCTTTATAAAGGGAGATTAAGACATTTGTAAATGCATACATAAAAGATAGGTCCATTGGGCTGATGTTCACTTACTCTAGAGATATGTAATTACTCCAATATTATTGGTTGAAAATTTTCTCTTTTTGATTGACTTAATCTTATACTTTGGTCAAGAATCAGTTTGGAATACTTGTATAGTTAGATTTCCCTATCTAATTTTTGTTCCATTGACCATGTATTTACAATTCAGCTAATAAAACAATTGTTTTGATAACTATAGTTACACAATGGCCCTTGAATGCAGTAAATCTACTCCTTCTTTAATCTGCTTAAATTTTCACTATTTACTTACATTTGCATTTTCATTAAAATTTTAAAATAATCTATCTGAATCTATGGAGTATCTTGTTAGGATTTTGAGAGGATTGCAATAAGCCCAAATACATATTTGGAAAGCATTTACATCATTACTATGTTGAATCTTCTAAGCAATAGACCCATTGTGTGTCTCTATTTGTTTGGATCAAGTTTCCCTTCTTTTATAAGTATTTTGTAAATGTTTAGCAAACAAATCCCATATATGTTTTAGATTTATACTTAATAATTTCTTTCTTTATTTTTCCCTCAGTGGTTTTAATTGACATGGTATTCTTTTTATTTTAGTGACACTATTTTATTACAGATAAAAATAAATGCCTTTTTTGTTTTACTGCAATGGATAAAACTTACAGCACTCTGTCAAATGAAAGCAGTAAATATGGACATCCCCACACTATTTTTAATCCTGGAGGAAAATATAGTCATTTTTTCATGGTTACGTCTATAGGTATTTCATAGATTTTCTTTGTCAAGTTGAGGACCTTCCCTTTTACTACTATATTTTTGAGAGATTTTAACCTAAATAATGGATACTGGGATTTCTCAGATGGTTTTTCTGAACTCATATAGTAACAGCATGTCCCTTCTTAGGAATGTTAATATGGAGCATTACAATGATTAATTTTTTGAATATTGAATGGATCTTGCATCCCTGGCATAAAATTTACTTGGTCATGAATATAATCTTTTTCAATATTTCTGAATTCTATATGCTAATATTTTGTTAAGGATTTTTATATGATATTCATGAAAGACAGCAGTTGTCATCCCTTTCTTCTCAGCTTTTATTCATACTTCCATTTATTAGTTGTGGTTTCAGGTTACCATTATACAATGAATTTCTAAGTGCTCTTTTCTCTTCCATTTTTTGAGAGAAATTGTATAAAGTTGGTGTCAATTTTTCTGTAAACAGTAGGTAAAATTCTCCAGGGAAACTATACTAAACTAGAGCTTTCTTATTTGAGAGTTTTAAAATTATGAATTCAATTTCCTTTATAATTATTGGAGCATACTAACAAAGTATTTTATATTTTTGGAGTTATAATTGTTGCTACAGTTTGAAGAATGGATCTATTTCATCTAAGGTTTTTGAATTTTGGGGATAGAGTTTTTCATCAAGATGACTTTTTGTCATCTTGATATCTGCAGGGTCTATACTGATATGTCTTGTTTCACTTCTTAGATCAATAGCTTATCTCTTCTTAATTTTTTTTATTTTCCTAGTTTGCTAGTTCAGTTGATCTCTGTAAATTTTTCCTCATTGATTTTTCACTATTGATTTTATTGACATCTACTCTTATTAAGATTATTTATCCCTTCTGCATGTTTTGATTTACTTTGTTTTTTTCCCAAGTTCATACAGAACTTGAATTATTGATTTGAGAATTTCCTTCCTTTCCCATGCATTTTAGTGCTATAAATTTTTCTCTCAGCACTGCTTTAGCTGAATCCACAAATTTGATATGTATACTTTTATTTTTATTTGGCTACATGTACTTTTTATATCCCTTGATACTTTATATGATCTGTGATATTTTAGAAGAATTTTCTTAGTATTACTGTTTGGATATTTTATGATTACCCTTTTGTTATTGATTTTTAGACTGATTTTTATTTTAATCAGATAATATTCTTTGTATGAGTTTAAATTCTATAAATTTGCTGAGATTTGCTCTGGCAAAATATAAAATATGGCTTACCTTGGCATTTGTTTTTTTGGGCTCTTAGCAAGAATGTCATTATGTTGTTGAGTAGTCTATACATGTCAATTCTGTTGGTGATGATATCATTGACTTTCTTCTATATCCTTGTTAATTTTTTGCCTAATTAGTCTATGTATTAAAAGGTGTGTGCAAGTCACCAACAATATTTGTGATTATATACTACAAATCATACAAATATACTTTATCTCTCTTTTTAGATCTATCATATTTGGCTTCATATATTTTGCTGCTCTTTTCTTTTGTGTGTGCATATATATTTAAGATTGCTTTGTTTTCTTAGTTGATTTTTTCCACTTACCATTATAATGTACTTTTCTGTTCTGGAAATTTTGTATGGTTTAAAATCTCATTTGTCTGGTAATTGTTAACTCTCCTGCTCTCTTTTCATTAATATTTGAAAGATACATATTTTTCCTCCCCTTCATTTGAAAACTACCTATATTATTATATTTGAAATGAGTTTCTGTATTATATTTAGTTGGGTCTTAATTATTAATCTATTCTCCTAATCTCTGCTTTTTAATTAATATGTTTAGACATTCATATTTAATGTAATATTTTACTTATTATGGTTTAAATCTTTCTTATATTTTTGTTTATTTAAATTTCCTGCCTCACAGGATTTATATAAACACATATCAGAAGCACATTTGATTTTTCTAAAGGATACTTTTTAGTGCATTGCTTTTAAAACTGTCTAAGTAGTTGCTTTCAGTATTGAATTATATATACACATCAATAATAATGATACCCTTGTGGCACAATTTTACCAGTTTAAATGAAGTGTAGAAACCTCTTTCGTATATTTCCCTTATCTCTGAAGAGTATTTTCATGGAACATAATAAGTATTCTTAGTTTAAAATTCCCTTTTTATACTTGAAAATGTTATGTTCCTTTGGATCTTAATTTTTTTCCTGATAAGAAATCCTCTTTCATTGAGAAAACTCCCCCTCTCTAGGTGATTTCATTTGTTTTTATTACTTTCAAAAATTTTTCTTTGTCTTTATATTTCAGAATTTTGGCTATGTTTCTTTGTATAAATTTCTATAGACTTCATTACGTTTGAGGCTTCTTACATCTGTAGTCTTTTATCTGTTGCAATATGAGGAATTTTTCAGTTATTATTTCTTTGCATTTTTGGAATTATTTTGTAGATGGACACAATACCTTTATTTTGTTTATTTATTTTTATGTGGTGCTGAGGATCAAACCCAATGCCTCACACATACGAGGCAAGTGCTCTACTGTTCACCAACAAACCCAGTCCCTCTTTGCATACTTTTCAGCTATACTTTCTTTCCTTACTTTTTCCGTAACTCTGCAATGTATTTTTAGGGTAATGAGGTAAGTTTTATCAGAGGAAATTTTATCATTAATATTTTAACAAGAAACTAACCATCTCACAACTTAATGCTTTTTTTTTTTTAGAGCAATTGTTTAGCTCACAACTTGGTAGATTGACAATTTTGTCTGTCCTCAATAAGGAAGTATTTTTCTTGGTCTCCACGGGTCTTACTCTGTATCTTTGTTTAGCTGATAAGAGTGGGTGCAGACTGATTGGACTAAGAGATCTGCACAGAGATGAATTGTTTATATTACATATGTTCCCCTACCTTTCAGCAGACTAAACTGAACTTTCTCATATGGTAGTGAAAGTTTTATAAGAACTCTAAGAAGCCATAATCAATGTTGTAAGAACCTTTAAAGATTCTGTTGTCAGGCTTATCCATGTTCCTTAGCTAAAATAAGTCACATGAGCAGCCCAAATTCAAGTGTTGAAAAAATAGATTCCACTTTTTTTTTTTAATTGCGATGAAGGACCTTTGCAATCTACCCTGGCACTTTTATGAATACATTTATCCTTTTAAAAAATTATTTGATACTATAAGGGATATTAATTTCAGGAAGCAAGAGTTGAAACTGAAAGACCAGTTTCAATGAAATGAGAAAGATAATTGTATATTTAAAATATACTTACAGGTTAGCATGAACATGTGATTGTTCATGCATGAATAGGGAAGGCAGGACAGCTATTTGGAAAAATGTGTGTAGCTACTAGCTATCTTTATTAAGCATGTGGGTGAATACTAGCGAAGTTGAATTGAGAACCCTTAAGGTGGCCATGTAAAGCTAGGGTAACAAATTCAGTTTTTAGGTAAGTTTTATTTGAGGTACTAAAAGACATCCAAGTTGAAATATTGACTACATAGTTCATAGAGTCAAAATCATAGAAAGTAGTTCTGACCTGAAGTAAAAGAATTGTGAGTCATCAACTTATTGACCATACCTTTCACTCTAGGAATGGTTCCTTTAAATCTTAATGTCCATGTTAGTTGTGTGGTTCTGAAAAGTAAACAGATAGGACCAATGCAGAATTCCATAGAGTTTAACATTCTTTGAAGCAGTCAGAAAGATACTGCATGTTTTACTATTTTATCAAATATTTTATTTTATTAAACCAAATATTTTAACATTATTTTAAAAATATACATATATTTAAAATATATATTTATAATACAAAATATATTTAAAATATAATGTGAATGTTCATTATATATATTCAAGGAACAAACAAATACGAAATCTAAACTTAGTTGTCATCCTTGGTAATAGGTACAGACTTTTTGAGTAGATAGAGAGAGGATAGGTGATATGTGCATTTATAAAAAGGAGTCAGGACTATATGACTCATGGTTTTATGTAACACTTTACGCAACAGCTTCAAATAGAGCTTGTTCTATCTAATCAGGGTTACCAGTAAGAATCCACTCAAAACAGTGATGGAAAGACAATACTCCAAAATATTTGAGATAACATCTGGCTTAATTTTAAGAAATAAGAAATGAGCTACCTTTCTGAAGTGTGGAAACCAAGACCAGCCAAAATTCTTGGCCATATGTAGCCTTTCCATATGTGCATACTTTTCAGTGTGTATGCAACTTTAAACTCTAGAAGGAGGAAGGTAAAATAATATGCACATGCATTTGAAGAGAAATAGGTTATTTCTTATCTTGGGATGGAATCTAGACATCACTTTTTTGTAAATATGAAATTTAATAGTATTTGACATATTTGAATGGCAGCCTTATAAATACAATTTAAAATATGTTGTTGAGTGATTGATTTAGAACTATGATTTGTTAAAAATCTTGCTAAGTTTATTTACACATATTATGGATATTTATCCAAATTCAAATTGTACCATGTTAAAAGTTAATTTCTTGGATTTAAAAAAAAATCTTAATACTTGAGAAAGCTTTTCATCAGAACGCCAAAATTCTTAAAAAAGAATCTAAACTTTATTTTATTCATGGTTTTCTTTTAAATGCTTGAATTGTTTAGCTATCTTTGTATATGTGACTAAGTAGTATTCTAAGTCCTTTTAAAGACCATTGTGTTTCTAGCTTTTTAGGCTGAATATTATAAGTTCCATAGAATTTGCAAGGTACCTTTCAGTATCTGACAAGGTAGGGTTTTGAATTTCTAACTTCAGTGAGTTGAATTAAAATAGTATAAAACACTAAAAGTCTTTCTTACATAAAAAAAAATACTGTGAGCTCAATGATATAAGGAATTCAGTTAGAAGTCTGATGTAAAGAATGAAGACATCAGTTACTAGAGGTACAAGAAAAAGAAGAGAGACATTGGCGGCTTAGTGCCATGAGACACAAAATAAATAGGAAATTGTGACCAGTGTGGAGTGCTGGGATCCTTGGAAGGAATAGCCCAAGGCTGTCTAATGGTTTGTTGAGGTTAATGTTAAATGCAATGTCTAAGAATAAAACCAAAACTGACAGCTAACAAGCAGAAAAGGAGGAGTTGATCCCCCTCAGCCTCTCACTGGACCACCTGGAGCCCATTTTGTTGAGCAAAACACTCCTGCTCAGTTCCTTCACTCCATCCAACTTCAGTCTTGCATAATGATGGTGAGAGGAGCTGTAGAAGAGTCTGACCATATTGGTTGGGGCAGCCTGAAGGGCTAGGAGCTACAGAGCAAACCATGAGCTTATAAGAGCTAACTGATTTTACCAATGTAGGGAAGGCTCACGGTTCTTTGTCTTTAAAAACATTCTGTTTTCTCTGTGCTTCATAATCTTTTAGTCATACATGATCCACATTCCTCTGAGATTCAACTACAGATAACTTTCCCTTCCCTTTGTTCTTACCCCCTGACATTTTAATCACTCTTTCTATATTCATCAAAAAGCAAAACAATTCATATCTTCATAAATGTACTTTGGACAGTAATGATACTATGTATACAACCAGAGATACGAAAAATTGTGCTCTATATATGTAATAAGACTTGTAATGCTGTCATAGATGAATAAAAAAATTACATTCAAACAAACAAAAACATCTAGCTGGAACTCTTCCCCTTTGAGTCTTCCTTTTTTCTGGGCAACTGCTATGTATACAATTCCTTGCAATACAATGTCTAATTCTTTGACAGTCTCATCTATAATGATTATTTTTTCCCATTCAAATAAATCAAGATTTTTCCTCCCATGGCCTCACCTTAATCTTATTTCTTGAAGATATCTGATTCTGATATCACAGAGGCAGGATTACAAAAAAGTTCAATGCCCTACTTATTATTACAGCTAGGTTACGGGAAAATTGAGGCTAGTAAAGCTGAGATGGCTTGCTGAAGGTTTATGATGTCTCCACTGGGTGAAGCCATGCTCTGCATTCAGGCGATTAGGTGCCAGACAGACCCTAAGAACCAGCCTCATATTCTAGCAACAGAGTAACCCCCGTATAAGATATGAAGAGTAGAGTTTCATTTGTGAAACAGTGTGCTTTCAAAATGCCAGCACTTGATGTGTAAATAAGATCCTATTTACTCTCTCTCTGGCTAGTTTCTTTTTGGAATTCTACTTATTTATAATCACCTGACTAGCTCATGCTACCTGTGGTACTGAGCATCGTTATATATTTTTAATTTGCACTGACATTCATGGTAAAGAGATTTATGATGATTGATCATGGGGATGAAAATGGAAAGCACTGTTTGCCACTCTTTTCATCTACTAAAAAGTAACCCAAGCTCTTGAGAAAAATACATTTGTTTAATGAGGAAATATCATACAGCTTGCCATGGCAACACAATGAAGCATACTGCCAAGAGCTTGTTTAAGAACTGTGGTTTGGATAGGCTCAAATCTTCATTAAGTGCCCTTTCCTCTGAATTCCCTGAAGGAGAGTCCATTTCACTAATAGCTACAAATACAGCTGGCACGGAAATGACTTTTTGCACTAAAACGTCACACATGACAACGGAGCACACACAATAGCCTGGCGTGATGATATTGATTCTCTACACTCTGTGTTATTAAGCTAGGCTTTCACAAAGCTGGGAAACAAACTCTTGTGGGGGAGGTTGACATTGAGTGTAACTGGGGTGTGTGGGATGGGGTGAAGCACTAGGATGAAGAGGAGAATAGTGGGTACTGAATGCATTTCCCATTTTAGGACAAAGCAGGTGTATTTGTACACTTTATTTTATTGTTCTTTCCTGCATTTCTCTCATTCATTCATTTGTTCATTCATTCAGGTATACATTCTTTTAAGCTGTGTGTTAGGAATTCAGGCCTATGAATCTAGGGGAATACATTTTTTTCTTAACTAAAGAAAAGATAAAACCCCTTTCCAGAATGGCTTCAACACAATGCACACTACAAAGTTAGAAAATATCCTCTTACCACAATCTGTTTATTTAAAAACAGTAAGAAAAGGAAATAAGATATGTGAATTCACCAGGTGTATTGGTGCATCCCTGTAATCCCAGCAGCTCAGGAGGCTGAGGCAGGAGGATCATGAGTTCAAAGCCAGCCTCAGCAACAGTGAGGCACTAAGCAACTCAGGGAGACCCTGTCTCTAAATAAAATACAAAAAGGGCTGGGGATGTGGTTCAGTGATTGAGTGCCCCTGAATTCAATCCCTGATATCCCCTCCCAAACAAAACAAAACAAAATTTTAAAAAAAGATATATGAATAATTTTCATCCATCATTTTAAAAAATATTTGTATTATTTACACGTTTTCAAACATAAAATTCAATTAAAACTTATTATTAAAAGCATTAAGTTTAAAAAATTTAGAATAAACCACATCTTATTTTTGCTACTTACTATTTGAATGAATTTTTATGCATTTCTTATTTTCTGGAGCCTAAATTTGTTGTCTTAGAAAGAAAATAAGGACAATTTGCTTCTCCTATTTCATGAAGATTGTGAATAAAATTTAAGAAGGCACTTTGTAGACTCTAAAGGATTATGAACATGTTTGTAATTACAATGGTGTGTTGTCTGTTATTTTTTCAGTTAAGCCTAGTAGCACTTGCAGTTATTAATTCAGTGTTCATGTAGATCATATCACTCAGAAGACTCCAGAGATCTCTTAATGAGATTATATAAAAACAAATATTTTATCCAGTATTGAAATGCATCACCTTTGAAAGTTAATGGATCAATTGCCTAATAAGAACAATAACGATAATGGTTTACAACAGAAATATCTCTTTCAACTGACATTCTAAAGGGAGTTAGGTGGGAGGGAAACAATTATTCAAAGTGGATAACAGTACTCAGAATTGCAAAAAGTGCCCTGGAATCTTAAACAAGTTTAAGCAGACAGCTTTTTAATTGCATATACCAAGGCTAAAAGAAATGGTTTTTCTATTGTTTAATTAAAAATAATCTAAATTAAAAAAAAATAAAAATTAAGAAATCTAAATAGACTTTCTACTTCTTTCAGAGTAATTTGGGTAGAACTGACATTTAGCATTTTTGAATTTAAGTCATTTATACCTGTTTTCTAATCTGTTAATGAAACCTTTTCATGGAAACCAAATCTATATAATTTAAGCTGTTATTTTATTTTTAAAGTAGTACCTCCTGAGGCTTATCCCAAGGAGCACAATTCCTAAAAGAGAAGTCTTGAAAAGAATTATATATATATATTATTTCAATTCTGCAATCAAACTGTCTGGGAAACACTAATTATCATGCACATTTCTTGAGATTCAATAGGGCAATTCAGTGTGTTAAAAATTCTCCATTCCCTATTGCAAAGAAACATATTTAAATGTGTTTTTCAAGTTTCTTTGACTACTCTGGGTCAGTAGTTCCTAGTGGTTTAGTGCATAGCCTCTGCCTGTGTTCTATCCCAGTTCCTATCATTGGACTCTCTGTGCCCAGACTTCTTCACTAATACAATGTTGGTCATAGTAGTACATGGGTCCCCAATTAAGGATTATGTGCACCATCCTTTGTGAAGTTGCTAGACTATGGCTGGCATGTAGTTACACAATGCTTATTTAAAAACTAATACAGAATTTTGTTTCTTGCCCCATTTTTTTTCAGTACCCTGCTACTTGAGGGACTACCTAAATGGGAGAAAAAGATTTTATTTTGATAACTCCCAGAACTGTAGGCTCAGAGAAGTTGCATAATTTGCCCACATCACAGAGGTAGGGGAGAATTTAAACCCAGACAGTTTGGGGTCCTATTCTTATTCTTCTCCATTGCACTAACTGAATCTCGAGGGAAAATAGCAGATCATGGTTTTGTGTACATTCTCTCCTAGAAATATTTATTGCAAGTAAGTGTTCATTTTCTAAATCTCTCTCTCTCTCTCTCTCTCTCTCTCTCTCTCTTTCTCTCTCCCCCTCCCTCCCTCCCTCCCTCCCTCCCTTCCTCCCTTCCTCCCTATAGATTCTAGTCAAAGAGGACCAGAGTTTTTCTAATCCTTTGAAAACTAGGTCAATTGCTCAACAATCTTGGCTTCCTTTTTTCACTTAAATAAAAGGTGAGAATCAAAAAGGTGAGATGCAATTGAGTATAAAATTTTTGACCAAAATCTTCCTAAATACTAAACCCAAATAAGAATAACTAGAGAGGGTTATATACATTGATGTGGAACTAGGTGGTGACAGGAAGAAATGATATTATATTAAAATAATTTTATGCTGTATTAGCAAGCAAGCAAGAATTAGTATAAACATATCTATTTTTCTTTTCTTGTTGTTTGGGTATTTTCTATATGATTGTAGATCCATATTTACCATTTGAAATCATCCCCCACTATGGCTTTTTCTACTTAATTTTCTGTGATAGCTATTATTTTTTACCTTCCTGTTTTAAAGATACTTTTAAAATAAGGAACTAAGAAAATCTTATGACACTATTAAAAAGTAAAATGCCTGGAATTAACATTATTAAAATGATACTGTCTGTCTTCTTAGGACATTCCCTGGTTAGCCTGTACAATGTGTGCTCTCTGTTTTGTACCTAGCATTGGGCTACAGTGATAAATAGAAATATATTTCTTCAATTGTGTTCCAGTGATTTTTACAAATGTTTAGGGGATCTTATGTGTATTAGTCATATTTCCCTACAGGAAAATAACCAATGCAGGTATGATTATAAAAAGAGATTTATTACATTGGCTTACACAACCAGAACCTGGATAGTCTACAATGGCTGTCTGCAGGCTGGACAGCTGGACAAGCCAGTAGCTGCTCAGTACAAGTTGCTGAACCCTCAGAACAAGAGGAATCAACAATGCTACCTCAGTCAGAGACTGAGAGTGAGGCTTCTGGAAACTCCCTGGAGAATTACTGGCAGAGTTTGCTTTGAAAAACAGTGAAGGAGTGAGTCTGATATCCTCAGGTGATCACAGCAGCAATCAAAAACACATTCAACAAGAATGAAGCTTGCATCTGCTGAAGCTTCCTTGTTCTTCCAACCTGTATTCCATCCAAGTCTCCATCTTATTGGATGGTGCTGCCCATATCTAGGGAGGGTCTCCACTAAGTGCTATTCCATGTGCCAATTATTCCTAGACACACTGTCATTGACACAACCAGAAATCTTTTAATCTTTGGTATCTCTTAATCCTGCAGTGGGGCTTCCTTTATCTGGTAGAAGGATGAATTAATTTGACTTAGATTTCACATACAAATGAGATCAGACAGTGTTTTGCTTCTGTGTCTGGGGTATTTCACTTAACATAATGCCTTCTATGTTCATCCCTGTGTTTCAAAGACCAGGATTGCTACTTTTATGGCTTAATAATATTCCACTGAATATTTGTATAAAATTTTCTTTATCCAGTCATCTTACAATAGACTCTTTCAATATTCTCATGTACAAATTAATTCTTCAAAAGATGACACTTGTAGAATTGACTAATTTTTTTTATTTGGGAATATATTTTATCACAAATATTGTTATAGGACTAGGTGCTTAAAGGAAATAACTTTAAGAAATGGCTACAAAATGGGTTCCAACGGGTCTTCCAATAGCAAATTTTTACAAATTAAAAAAGTTCTTTAATTGTATTATTCAACAGTTAAAAGTGCTTCTAAAGAGTATTCTGAATATATTAACTGCTGGGCAGTGAGCTGGCTTATAGTCTTAAAGGAAAGGATGAATAATTTTTTATAAATTTAATCCAGAAATTGACATTTCAGATATATGTTTGTCTTCTTGAACTTTGCATATGCCAAGTAAATAATGTTTATCATATTGGACGTACAAATTTGGAAAATAATTCTCTTACTATTTTATGGTAACTGACTATCCTTTACAATTTTAGAGATCAACAATTTTAGGGGTAAAATTGATAAATAAAAATATGGTTTATTTTGCCAGTATGTTTGATTCTGTATAGCTTTTTGTTTTTTGAGAAAAAAAATTAATTCTCCTTTTTCAGAGGTTTTTTTTCTGATAAACAGAGAGAGTGCTACAGAGTAGTATGAATACTCTTTGGAGAGAGAAGATATGATTTTATTTTATTCTAGTTTTTCTCCTGACTTGTGACCATAAGCAAAATTTTGATAGAGCTGCAACATAGTAGACAGGTGTAAAGCATAAATATTGGAGATCTATGGCTTGAGTTGGATATAATACTCTATCTGTAAGACCTTTGATAAGTTATTTAAAACCTTTGCTTCTAATTTTTTTGTTAAAAGAATATGATAATAGCACTAACATTGTATAAAAATGACTAGCATAAAATAAGCAGTATTTGGTCTGCTATAATTATGAATTCATAATTAATTATGAGCTTAAGTATCTTCAAGTAATAGAGTTGGGCTAATTATCTTTAAAGTATTTTGCTATATATATACAGAATTTTGCAAATTAGGTCACCAACAAAGAAATTGAGGCACGTATGCCCTTATGTGCATGAAGAAACTATATAAAATCATATTGAATTATACATAAAATTCAATTATATAAAATTGTAAGAATATGCTACAATGTCATCCAAGCAGCATGGGATGAGAGACAGAAGGCATATTCTCTTCTCCAACTTTGGAAGGATAGAGTTGTTTCTCCTTTAATACTCCACTTACCCCCCAACTCCCTGCTAAAAAAGAATACCAAGTACAGAATTATTAGGCTATTTGGAAAATAAAGGTCTATTTATACAGCAGAGAAGTCCAGTGTTAAATCAATCCATTTCAATCATTAAAGTTGCTATTCATAAATTATTCCACCCCAAAGAAAAAGAAAACATATGGCTTTTCTTGGAACTTAATATCTAATTAGAGATGGAGTTTGTTGGAACATTCCAGGCTATATAAAAACCCAATACTTGCTTTTCAGTGCATCTTGAGTTGTGCCTGGAGAGATGAATAGTATTCCAAGGAGTAGAGGTGACAGGGAGGGGAGGAAAGGGCACTGCAGGATGAAGTCCTGAAAAAGAACTAAAAGAAAGAATGTGTAAAATTTTCCCCAGGCACCACATATCAGTTAGTTTAAAGCAACATTTCTTAAAAAGTCAGTACTACTGACATTTGAGGCTTGCTAATCCCTTGTAGTGAGAGAATCTCCTGTGCACTGAAGGAAGGTTAGCAGCATTCTGGGCTCTACCAACCAGATGCCAGAAGTTACCTACATAGAAATGGGGAACCAAATAGAGAGCATGGCAATACCATTATTCCTACTATTATTAAATTTAAAGTAAGGTGAAACTGATCTTCTGCTACCAAGAGAAAACTCTACTAAATTCTTAAGATTGTTGAAAGAAAAATCATAACACCAATGTTTTACAACCACTAGGGGAGAAATATTGAAAATTTGGTTTCTTTTTTGTACAAGATTAGTTATGATTTGTGGCACTGGTGCAATTTATTCATAGACTTAGCCTCTCCAGCATCTCTCCTACTCCTGATCCCTGAGAGATGAAAGAGAAGGAACCCAGTTGTACATCCAGCTCTTGTAGCCAGCAGATTTCTGTGAGGGGCATTCCCAGTTCAGTCAGTGGAAAAGAGGGAGGGCATGAACATTAATTTTGGCAAGAAGTGAGAGGTCAGTATATTTTGTTGAACCTTTCAGTGAGGTCTTCAGCCAGTATCAAGTAATCAAAAAACAGTTGCAGGTTAACCTTTGATCTGAGAACAAAAAACAGTGTTGGTCAGAAAGCCTTTGATGCTGTAAATAAGAAATGGGTAAAGTTGTTATAAGACAAATGCATATTGTTTAATTTTTCTTTTTCTTTTTTTCAAAGCAAGATGGAAGAGAAAGATGACTTGTGCTATACATGAGAATTGTGTAAAGAAAGGATATTCATTTCCAGTTTTATGAAAATCTATCATAGTATTATTAATTTCTAGTTTTGGAAAAATCTAATGCAGAATCTGAAGAGAAATCTACTTCACTAGATAGAAAATAGGATTTTAAATTGTATGCTAAAACCAGAAAAATCATACCTCTCAAATAAAATTGTGTGTGTGTGCACGCGTGCACACACACACACACACACACACACAATTAGACAACTGAGGGAATTATGATATTCCTGACAGGGACTGCCAATGTGCATGATTTTAAATAATGTTCATGGCTCCTATTCAGGTCACTATCTATAATTCAGACTTATTCAAAAAACACTCCACTTTGTCAGTTTTCGGTGTGCTATTTTTAGTGATAAAGAGTTGCCATTAGGGAGAAAGAAATATGGTTCTTTCTCTTTTGTTAAAAGATACCTATTCTGCAGCAGAAATACATTATTTTTCACTTGTTCTCTAGCATTTACTTATACTTTGACATGGAAAGCTCGAGGTCTTTTATGGCACATTATTCCTTTCTTACCTTTCTTGTTGTTAAGGAGACTAGATGCTGTTATGAAATGCAAGTATGTCTTAAAATTCCTAGCTATTTTAGGAAGATCATTCAAATATTCTGAAAGACATTAGTTTACCATTTCCAGGGATGCTAAGTTTATTGAATCTTTCAAATACTCTCTGCTTAGCTTGGCTGTCATCACACCATCAGTTGTGAGGTATATAAATAACTTCACTTTAACATGTGAGAAATAATAAAAAAAAGACTCCTTCTGGATGTTAGGATATGAAATTAAACTCCAGGTGCTTCTCAGAGTTATTTGGGACATTTTCCAGTTGTCAGTATGGAAATCCTGTCACTCAGGGCATGGAATCTGTTGCCATGGGAAAGAAAAAGCTGCATCATTTGACAAGTTGGCAGTTATTACGTTGGTAGAAAAAGAAAAACTTGAAGACAGGTGTTAGAAGAAGGCTGGTCACCAGGAATTGGTGAATTGGCTTGGAAATATTTTAATTATTTTTCTTTTCCTTTTGTAAACATTTGTATATGCATAGAGATTGCTGACTTTTTCCTATTGATTCTAAGATTTAAAAACATCCATGTCTCCCCTCCACCCCGGAGAAATTGAATCCAGAGGTACTGAACCACTGAGCCACATCCTCAGCCCTTTTTTTGATTGTATTTAGAGACAGGTTCTCACTGAGTCTCAAAGTTGCTGAGGCTGGCTTTGAACTCACTGTCCTCTGGAGAATAAGACATCTGCTCTCTCTTTAATACAAAACCCTACAATAGTCCAGATTTGCCTTAAATCTGGTAGGATTCAAACCATGCCAAACATTTTAACATTTGAAATTGCTAGAATGTATGGTTTTGTCCATTTTCTTCTGTGTAATATGACTGCCTGATTCCTAAAGAGTATTAAAAAGTAACTATTTTTTCCTGTAAACAAAATTGTCTTTAATTCTAAATGAGAGTACTTGGACTTTCAAATTATATTTTCAACACAGGCTACTGTGGTAAGCAACATATATAGCCCATTGGAAGCCGTATTAAAAAAAGTGGTTTCTGTCTATGTATGCTGAGCGAGCTTTTGTTAAAATGATTCATATGAAAGAGGAGGCCATACGGCCACTCTTTTTTTCCTTACAGAGTGAAACAGTGTGAGAATGCTTCTTGTGGCAGAGGTTTGTTCAAATTTCATTTTTATTCTTGCATCAAAACAAAGTTTCTCATGCACAGAGAAGTCTTCCAATAATATTCAAGCAAATATGTTCTAAGGAAGGCACAGTACACTGGAGACATTTAAGAGAAATCAGGGAAGATGAAGTAGCTGTTGAAATTTTAGATGGTCAAGTTCTATCTATGACCTAAAGAACTACTGGATAGATTACATTGTAAATGGAAAAATACACTTGGCATGCCCTAAAAATTATAGTTTGCTTCTTAGATTAGTTCTAGAAAATTGAAAGGTAGGCCTAGTATTTTTAGATGTTTAATATTAAATATATTAATATATACCTACAAAAGTGGTAGATAATTTATTTAGAATAAGGTGGCAAAATAAAAATCTACATAATAGAACACTTACAACACATGTAAAAGAAATGTGGGGGTTCAGGGAGAGAACTGATTTTCCTTTAAGAGCACAGAGTGTGCTAAATGTGTTATGCTATGTATATTTCTCAGATTCACTATGATCACTGGTGATTAAAAGAGATCTGTCAGATTTTAAAAATCTAAATATTACATTGTTCATTATGGCTTTCCAGTGAGATAGACTTCAAGAATATCGTATTCTTGCTCTCCTTGTAGTGGTTATATTCTCAAACTTAATTTTTGACACTTCCATTTATTCATCTCTTCAAGTCTGTCTATCCACCCAATTGCATTGCTTACTGTTTTTTCTTACCTATTCCTTGCCATCTGCTCTCTGCATTATCCACACTGAGGATTTTCCTACTAGCAGATGTCAAATTTCCCTGAGCTGTTCAGCTTCAATATGCTTCACCTCTGACAAAGACTTTCTCTTGACTAAACCGAAGTCAGGTACCTTTGATCCTTTTTCTCAATTAGGTTTTGACCTTGGACTTCCACGTTAGCCCTTGTATCACCCTGTCAACAAAGTTCATAAGTCAAGTTATAGAAAATCCTCCACCTTATATATCTGATTTCTTTTGAAATATGATCAAATTCCTCAACCCACACCATGCCCAAATGATATCTGACCTTCTTAGTCTTCCTTCAGCAGGAATCCTGTTAGGTAGATTTAGCTAGAAATCCCTCTACTAATGATGGTGCCTGTTAGTAAACTTTTATCCATCAGCCAACCTTCCTGCTCTTTGGCTGTAAATCCTGACTTGTCCTTGCTGCATTAGGAATGAAACTTAGTTGTCCACTGAGGTCTCTTTCCTCTCATTGAAATGTTTCCTGAATAAAATATGTCTTTACTGCTATAATTCACATCTGACTTTTGTTTTCTTCAACATTTCTTCTAAACAAGTGTGTAGGGGTAAGAATTCTGGAGATGTGCCATGTAGAAAACCAAATAGTCATACTGATTCCTTCATCTTACAAAAGTTTGTATTATAAAAATATATTTTACATATATTTTCTCAAGATTAGACATCAAGGGGTCTGGGGTTATAGCTCAGTGGTAGAGCACTTGCCTTGCATGGGTGAGACACTGGGTTTAATCTTCAGCACCACATAAAAATACATAAATTAAATAAAGGTATTGTGTCCATCTACAACTAAAAAGATATATAAAAAGATTAGACATAAAATACTAGAACTCTGTATTTTAACACATTATCTTTTCTTTCTCTTCCTTTCTCTTGATACATACACACACACACATGGTCTGGCTATCGGAAACCCGAAGAAAAATAAATAAAATTAGAATTCTCCAATATGACCTGTTGGATAAAAGCATTCTTTCTTCCTTGGAAAACCTTTAACTGAAAAGTGTGGTAACATTTTCTAAGGTTCCTCTAATTATGGGTTTATTATTTCATTTCAGTGGTTTTAAGTGTTATAGAACAGGGATTTTTTTTTGGGGGGGGGGAGTTGGATAACTTTGTAGTATTTATGCCTTCAAGGATTTATCTGAAAATCCATAACATTGCTCTGCATGAGGTACTTCTCCTTATCTTCTTTATTTTCTAACAATAGTCTTAAAATTTGCATGGGATTTGCATTCTAGTCTACCTGTAATACAGACTTATGTTCTCTGCTACTGGCAGTAATGCAACTTGCCCTGTTTGTACTCTGCTGTTGTTAAAAGGAACATCACTTTATCTTTCAGAGTCCTTAGTAGAGGACAAAATTCTGGTACACTGGTTACTGTAAAGTGAAAGGTCTATGTTACAAAGTAGTGAAAAACTTTGGGACTGCCATGTGAGAAAGATTTTGTTTTAGTCTTGGTCCTTCAATGTAATAGCTGTGCTACTCAAGCCTCATGAACTTTTGCTATCTCAATTGTCAAATGGGGATGAAAGTATCTACTTCTCTATGTTGCTGCAAGAGTAGCTGAGGTCAGATTTGTTAATAGCTAGCATTATGGATGGCATGCATAAGAAATGCTTTTTAATGGGGCCACTCTTCTTCATATTATGTGGATCTTTCTTTGGTCATTCTTATGAGATTGTTCAATGCAGTATAACATTTTAAGCATTTGTTTTTATGATAAAATTATGATTCAGTTAAATAATGGTGCTAGGGCAGAATTTTATACAGTTTTCTGTTGTACAACTTTCTTATTTTTAAATTGTATCTTATACTCAATGACAATGGGAAAGGAGGAAGTAAATAGAGGGGCGGGCCACGGGAGGGGAGGAAAAATTGAATTGACTATGGAAATAAGAGATAACATAATATATTTTCTGTATTTGGAATATAATATCTAAGAGGGTACAGGTTAATTATGTTACTTAATGAAGAAAGAGGAAGAGTTCTGCAAACTATCTTAAGACAAATATCTTCTCAGTATAACTAGTGACGGTATAGTATGAAGAATGGTTGGGAAATGAGGGCAGGCTTATTGGAACCTTCAACAGCTATTGAGTCCACTTGGAATTCAATACATTTTTTAAGTGACAATTGCATGCTACGCACATAGACCTTTAAGATATGCCATTGGTATGTTCTACCAAATAAAGAGTTGGCCTACCTCCAGATCTGACGTCTCTATCCATCATTAACCCGTAAGTCCTCTGCTAACCCACTCAACTTACCTTGAGCTTTTTCTAATATCTTCTTACCTGTGAGGGTTTTCCATGTCTCCTGTCTTATCAGTAGAATCTCTCTTTTTGCCTTTCTGTTTTGTCTCACACTTACCTACACATGGGTATATTCCCTAAGAAAATGTTCTAGGTGTTCTTTCAATGTAGTTTGAGCTTCAACATATTTATCCAAGTGAGCTTCTCCAAGCTCTGGCTCCATAGTTATAACGGGCATTTCTTTGCCATTATCTATGATCCAAACCCCTAAATTTACTGCATTTTAAAAATGGTAACACTGTATTCCTAGTCACCTTATCTGGAAAACTGAAGTCTTAGCAAACTTTTCCCTTTCAAAACAATCACCAAATCCTGTCCAATTGATCGCTGTCTGTCTCATACTCATTTTCTTCCTTTTCAATTCTCCTGCTGAAATTGCCCTTTCAACATCTCCCAACTCAGACAAGGATCCTTGCTTCTTAGCTGTCTTTCCTGAGTCTTTGCTTTAGACTCTTACACATAATGCTGCCAAACTTAACATATGTATTGAACCTACTCTCATTCTAAATGAGTGTTACTAATCCCAAGCCTGTGGAATACATTTCCAACTCTCAAGCTCTCTCTCTCATTCCCTCTGCATCTTGATGTTCTACTACTTCCATTCAGTGTAGCTTTTCCTCCTCCCTACCATTTCCACTATTGCCTGACAGTGTTCCTGTTTTTGCATCTGCCTGAAAGAAATGCTCCTTTCCTTCTTGCAGTCTAAAGCCTGCCTGTCAATTAAACTTCAACTCAAATGCTATGAAAGTCTATAATGCTTTCTTAAAATTTGCTAGGAGCCACAACCAAATAAGATGATGATGCATGGCACTTTTGGTTGTAAGGTGACACCAGCTAGCCATTGAGATGATATGATTATGTTAAGGTTTACATTCATATGGAAATTGGACTCCTGCTGTTCACCGTGGCCTGCTACTGGACTCACTCACGTTATGGGACTCCTGGAGAGTTCCCATTGGTTGGGGAAGGATAGTAGGAGGGAATTCCGGGGGAGGTCCTGGTATCCGGTTCTGGTAGACTGGGATCGCGTGGGTGGACCGGCTTGCTTGCCGGACATGTACGTGGTATTTGCGGCATTTTCAAAACTAAAGTTTTGTTCCTGCTTGAGTGGCTCGTGATTCTGTGTCCAGCCAGACTGCAGCAAAATTTATCTTGTGAAATTTAACAGATTCTATTTTACACAACATTTTAATATTCACCTGTGCTTTTTTTTATCTCTTCTATTGTCAGTGCCTTAGGGATGGAGTCATCTTATTCAATTTCATAGCAAATATCACCATTCTACTAAGATTCCTTGTTTTTTATAACAAAATGTGGGGGGGGGAGTAGATTAACTTTTAGAAAATAACTAGTATATAATAAGTACTATGCTGTGTATTTTCAACATAATGACTCTGAGAATAAGTTTATTTTATTCTCTTTATTGGTGAGAACCTAGTCTCATAACAGTTAAGTAACTAGCACAGAGTTGCATACTCTCAGTGGAACAGCCCATTGGTCTAATTCCTAAACTCATACTCAGTTCCTCTATTCCATGCTACCACTTTTTTGGTCCTTCCCAGATTGACTGCAACGATTTAATTATATGCCTGTCTTCTTTAATTGATGTTGAGTTTCAGAACAGAATGCTAACATGTAGTAGGTACATAATACATGCTTGGGAAATGGCAAGTGATAAGTGAAATCTGCACCACATTGAAAATGGACATTCTTGTGTTACAGGGATCTCTCAGTAGTTTTTGTTTCTGCTTTTGTTAAAGGCCTATACTGCTATATAACTGTAATATTTAGTGTTAAGAGATAAACTGAGGCCCAAAGGATATTAGAGTTTATTTGTGCTGGTAAGGATTCATAAATCAGGCAACTAAGACTGATATTCAGCAAGGGCTTGCTACCCAACTCACATAGAAGCAATGGTAGCATTTTTTTTGCAAAACAAACAAAAACCTTTATTGCCAGTCAACCCTCAAGGAAGAAAGGAGCTGAAAAATGAGCTCTAGTCTGTCTCACTGAAAGGCTTATAGCAAAAGATTTTATAAAATATTGCTTCTTGATCAGGTGGCAAGAAGTGGGTAGTTTTAGGGATTTTTGCTCAGGGTAGACAGTCACCATGCCTCTTCATAGATCACATGCTTCTTTTCTGGTGCACTTATGTTTATGTGGGTGGTTGACAGTGGGGGATTTTGAGTTCATAACATCCAAAAGTCATTGACTGGACATGCCCTTCTTCTATGCACCACCACACTGGGCTCTTTTGAGTCCATTCTTGAAAAGCTGGTTTCAAGTCATCATTGAATGCATTCTGGAGGCTTTTCCTAAAAAACAGCATAAGTACTTTGTAATTTAAACGATATATGTCCCAATGTGTCCAGGCCTTGGCTGATTTCAAGAGTGCAGGCAGTTTTGTGGCCTTCTTAGGGCATGGGGGAAGACTTACATAGGGTGAATGCAGGAGTAAGGTGAAGAAAATATGATTGGTTAAAGTGGAGCAGTAGTCTTCTTTGGATGACTCCCGTAGAAAGTCGCTCATTAGAAGTTAGTTCACAGTTTTTGATTAAGTTAAACTTAAGTTTGATTTTACTTTTTCCACTGGGTGGAATTTCATTTCCCATATACAGGAACCCATGGCTCCATGTGTCCTTCCAATTAATAATTTTAACAGAACATTTGAAATTTCTGGTCAGTGAAAATAACAAATGTTCCATTTACTATTTTTGTCTTGTGTTGGGCGAGCCTAAAACTTTGCCATATAAAGTGTTGTCCTTAAACCAACAGCATGGGCACCACCTGGGAGCTTTTTAGAAATGCAGACTCTTGGGTCCCATCCAAGACATGCAGAATCAAAATCATCATTTTGTAAGAACCCCAGGCAATTCATATGTACATTCCAGTTTACAAAGCACTACCTAAGACTGCAGGCTTTCTGAAGGTTCAAGCTGTATAAAACAAAAATGCTATGAACTTGGCTTTGCTTAGTCAATTCCTATGATGAAGTAGCAGTTTGTGAGCAAATGCAGAAGCAGCCAATCACCCTTTTCAATATAATCAGAATTAACAGGCAGCACAGTCTACAATTACTGTCAAGAGACCTTATTGCTCTCCTTTTCCTTGCCCCTGCCCAAGTGATTCCATTAACGGAGCCCTGGGAAACATTTCAATGACAAGTGCAGTAAATGGTTTGATTTCCCTTTCAGTTTACATTTGCAAGCGAAAAAGAAAGGAGGAGGGATAAAGAAAGAACATTAAAAACAGCATAATGCAAATGAGGCTGCATTAAACAGCAAGCAATCAGCATAGGTACATGCCTTATGCTGTAGTCCCAAATGCAATCATTAGACTGCCTTCCCACTAGGGAAAGGGAAGACTTTGAGTGCTATTGAACATTGCCAATTTTTATAGTGGATCAGCTTGAAAATATTTAGCACAGATGTTTCTGTAATTGTGACACACTGGGAAAATTCACATGTTCAATAGCCCTCTAACTCTCTCTTCCATCTGTGCAGCGTGATGGTCCACAGTTACTGCACAAGGCCATTATATGAAACAGAGAGAAATGGGGTCTGGCTCAAGACCTATAGAAAGGTTCTCTTGTGCCATCTGTGCACCTCAATTTGCTTGCAGGTATATATATGTTTTCACTTATTTATGGTTATTGCTCTCTTATACCTAAGAAGGCCACATGTATTTCCTGCACTCCAGGAAGATCACAGCTTTGCCCTCAACCAGGACTTGGAGAAAGAGGCAATTGGAACCCGGAAACCCTTTTTTTTCTTTCCTTGGCTCCAGCCTTGATTCTAATCAAGGTCAGTAATAGCTAAAAGTTTTGTTATTGTTGTTATTTGGTTTTTTGGTTTTGTTTTGTTTTTATGAGCTGCTGGTTGTTTGGTGTATGCAAAGTAAGCTACCTGACTCACTTGGGTTCCCAGTGAACAGTTGCCCAAGTCACAAGCCATTGACTTCATGGTTTTTATCTGAGCAAAGAGATCTCCTAGCAGAGTGTTCTTTCAGATATTCCAGTCCACAATATTCTGTCTGTGCTTTCAAATCCATTATTCTTGATCAGCTTCTGTGCCACTCTGTTAGCTCCCCATCATAACCTGTCCTTTCTTGGGTATTGTTTGTCCTAGACTGGTTCTGTCCATTATTACCTAGATTATAAATTCTCCAGAAATAGAGGCTCATCCTTATTAAACATCCTGACTCTTGGCTTACCAAATTCTCGATTTGTGACTCTCTGAAGATGCAATTAAAACAAACACAGTTAATAGTATGGTCTACTTGCATAGAGGTACTTTTGAAATTATAGTTAAAACTACTTTAGGGATATGAAAATTAGACTGTTCTCTCTTTTATGCTATGCTCCATTTTCCTCTAGCCTTTGGCCTGTAATCGTGTTGACACCAAAAACCACTTGCAAAAACTGTTTATCTCACTTATTTTCTCCTGCAGCAAATGATAAGGACAACAGATTTTTAAAACCACTCAATCATTTTTAATGTGACCCCAAAAAACATTTCAATACAGTATTTTCAACTAGAGGTATAAACATTTCATACATTTTGCAAGTAATTTGCAGGTTGAGTAACCTATCCTGCCTAGATTGCTCATAAATTGAGGTATGCCTCATTATCATCACAGCCACCTTAGAAGAGCTACTAAGCCAAATTAGGAAGCTAATTTTATCTTTAAACAATGTTTACCAATTATAAAGCTTTAGAAAATAATATACTTGGGTTCTGACCTAAGGAGATAAGGAACATTTCTAATTCGATATTCTATCTCAATGATTATTTCACTCCTTGTGTATCCTGAAATCACATATTGAAATTACTAAAATTAGGTGCATATTTTTTTTGTGTGTGTAGGAATGCTAAAATCTGCATAGAAAGTAATTTTATTTAAATACTTTAGCAATTTAAGTGAAATGACTATATTCACTCAGCTATACACATTGTGAGAATATAAGAACAAATATGGTGGATCTGTTGTTTATTTTTTCAATTATTTATTCAATTTTCATTCAATGCATGTTGATTGGGATATCTGTTATGGGTTGATATAGTGATAGGCAGAAAATAGAACAGATATGGCACCTTTTTTCTTAAATCTAAAAACCCTTCAGGGAGCTAAGAATAAAAGTGGGCAATTAAAATATAATATGGTGAGCTGAGTCTGCACATGGATAATACAGGTGTCATGGAAGACATCTATATATTACAGCTCCTCTAAGATATCATATCTTACAGACATATGAATTATAAATAGCACTTTCCAGGAGAATTAGCAAAAGTATGTTGCTTCATAGGATTAGGATCCATGAAGCTCTAGGGTCAAGATACATTGAATAGATAACTTTTATTTTAAAATTAGTCATGCATAACTTTATCCAATGGACCCATTTTCCAGATAGAGGAGATAGAACCTGGAAGATATATTCATATCCATATGCGTATCTTTATCTATATCTAATCTGATCTTCTGGTTATAGAAACAGAAAAACATACATTTCTTAAACCATATTTTGCAAAATTCTGCAATAATACCTTAAAATTTTATGAAAAAATTGATTTGGACATAAATTCAAAAACTTCACCAGTAATACACACAAAAAGATAGGAATTTAATAAAAAGTTTGGTGCAGTTTTGCATGTGTTAAAAGGTTAAGAAATACATAAACACTCAATGAATATGTCACTTTACCTTGAAAAAGATCTCAAGTTTGTTTTGAAGGAGGATATTAGAGTGGTGACAGACAGTGAGTTGTTATAAAATGCTATAAGGAGAAGTTATCTGAAATCAGATGGTAAATAGTCCCACCAAATGTGGAAGGGTGTATAGGAAGACACTCCTAACCCCCCAATTTAAAATCTGAAGTACTTCAAAATCCAAAACCTTTTAAATGCAGACCTGACAACCACTAATTGAAAATTCCACACCTGACCTCATATGAGAGGTTGCTATAAAAATAAAGACATATTAAAAATATTTCATAAAGTTTTCTTCAATCTATATAAGATATATATGAAACATGTGAATTTCATGCTTAGCTTTGGTCACATTCTAAAAAACATTTCACTATGTATATGCAAATATTTTCAAAATAAAAAATAATCTGTAACAGTTCTGGTCCTAATTATTTTTGATAAGAATTACAAGAATTACTCAATCTGGATTACCTTTTTACTGGAACAAATTATCACAGATTTGGCAGTTTCCATGAGTCCGAGGTCTGGGCACAGTGTGGTTCAGCTGGTTCTCTGATCTTTTGAAGTATCTTAGTCATCTGGGGTGTTTCTTTTATGGAGACACTGGGAAACAATCAATCCATTTGGAAACTCTTCCATTTGTTGCTGAATTCAGTTCTTTGGGCATCCAGGTTGAGGTACCTATTTCCTTACTGGCTGTTAGAGGAAGACACGCTTAGCTCCTATAGGCCTTTCAAGTCCTTGTGCCTGGTCTCTGCCTCTCAGAACCAGTAACTTGCATCAAACCTTCCAAAACCTGGAATCTCTCCAACCTCTGCTCTGTTCTGTGTCTCTGACTCTGGCTAGACAAAGTTCTCTGATTTTAAGGGCTCATGTGATTAGATTTGGTGCATTTACATGATTCAGGATAAATCTTCCTTACTTAGGTCAGTATTTAATCATCTCAATTACATTTACCAAATCCTTTCACCATGTATCATGATGTTTTAGTAATTGAAAAAAATATCGTTGAGGAGTTTTCTACTGACTAACACAATGAGCGTGGTTCATCAGACACATAATAGACTGAGGTAGCTGGTTATGTTTAAGTTGTATGCATTTCGTGTATTCCTATTTGGCTGGGCTCAGCTCTGTGCTGATTTCTATGCCAGCTAGTACTTCTCAAGGGTGAAATCATGCATAAGCAAATGTGAACTTTGTGTTTTGCCCAAATTATTCCTAAAATGTCAGTTTTGTTCTAGCACATTTGTTTTCTTTATTTTTTTTATGTTTATCTTTTTCAAATTTGCGTTTTCAAAACAATCACTCTAACAAAATGATGGCATATTTTTATGAAGGGAATTAAAGTTTTAAAGTTGGCATTACTAATGCTTGTATGGTGGCAGATTCAAACATACAGTGGGTGCAGAAATATATCTTACCTCTGATCTATTGATTATAGAAATCTTGGTTTATTATCACATTTTCTGTAGATACTAATTTCCTTATAAAATAAGGGCTTTGACCAAATACTCTCATATGACCCTTGCAGATGGAAAATAAATCCATAATGAATCTAAATTCTAAATAAATGTATAGCTTATTAAGATTTGAAGAAGGAAGGACTTTTCACATTTGTGCATGAGTATATCTGCTGAAAAGCTATAAGTTTGTTATCCAATGAAATGACATTTTTATATTTATGAAATCAGAGAAAAAATATATCTTTGAATGTATTTTGAATTAATATATTCTCAACCCCAGGAATGTGAATGGAAAAAATTATAAGTCCTTAGGGTAAGGGAGCATGACAGGATCTAAATACTAGCTGGAGGTGAAATATATACATTTTTCTTTTCAGAAAATAAAAATTATATAGAAAGGTTTTCAACTGATATAATGCTACGGACACTTTACTTCAAATTCTCTGATTTAGGCATGATTTTAGGCATTGCCAAATATATCAGAAAATAGGCCAGGGAGCCAGTCACCCCGGTGACAATATGACCCCTTTCTTTCTTGGAGTGAGCTCACTTGTGTGCCCCTAAACTGTCAATTAAGGAACAGAGAGACACCTGTGCTCAATCACTCAGCAAACAGTGTCTGTTTGGTCAAAGGTAAAAAATATTCTTCCCAGCAATGGTGTTTTAACTTAACAAAGTTACTGAACATCTTGTCCCTTTTGAGTTTTCTTGCTAGGTTATATAAGAACTGAAAACACATACACACACACACACACACACACACACACACACACACACACAATCTAAGGCTCCATCATGAAACTCACAGATACCATAGTGCAGATTTTTCTCATTGTGCTGTAACATCACTGAGTCTTGAGTCTGTCTTTCCCTGTCTTTCCTTCTCACCCTCTTCCTTTATTTCCCTTCTTCCTTTAGGAGCAGAAGAAACTGTTTATTTCCTTTCTGGTTTCTCCCAGCTTGCCTATTTGGCTCACCTACTAGACTGTGGATTTTAGACCATATCCATGACTCTTGGTGTCCTCAGCATTTGCAACACTGACTAAATTACAGAAAAGGCCCCCAAATATGTACATTGAATCAATAATGTCAAGGATGGCAACACCATTGATTATCAGTTTGAACCCTCTCAGTAGACCAGGCTTCAAGAAATCAACTTTCCAAACTGAACATCACTCTTCACGATCTGAGGCTTGCAGTTTTAAATTCTTTCAGATCGTGGTGAAATGATTTCATTTGAGTTGATACAAATGAGAAGGGAATTTATGTATTCAACACCTGTGTGGCCAGTTGGCTTCCTCAAATTTCCTCAATATATCATGGTGTTTATGTAAAAAATCATCCTATGGGAGAATGAAAAACGTACGAAAACTTACCACAACCAATAACCAGCCCCCCAAAATATTACTAATTATATTTTAATGTTAATCATATGTTAATCAGTGCTATTATCAAATGTAAAGGTCAGAATATTTCACTCATCCTTGAAATGGAAGAATATGGGAATATATAAAAACTTGAAATAGTCTAGGATTCCGTTTTGTTTTGTTTTAAGATAAAAATAAGAACACATTTGTGTTTCTGTATCCAGAAAGATATCTTGTTTATAGGTTAGAAAACATGAAGAAAAGAAAAAAGTCAGTTAAATCTGCTTCCTTATTCTATGGCTCTGATTAAATACAGAGATGATCAGAGTAAAAATCAACAACAGCAGCAGCAAAAAAAAAAAATCAGTCTGGTCTCTAGGAGCATATGAAAATTTACATAATGATAGGCTTTGGATCTCAAACTGATGGTGTCACAAGCTAAACTGATCTATTTATTTTTTTAAGAATCAGTGTATGCGGAAGGCAGTTTGGTTACAAGAAAATATACAAGATAGAAGTCATTAAATCTTTAATATAACATGATTTTTTTGAAGTTTCCATATTATCTTAACCCTTTATTAGTTAGCACATGTGGATTTTAGTCCCAATTCTGCTGTTGAAGATTTACTTAAATTTTCAAGTATCACATTTTTTGTACTTTTGTGAAAAATGAAGGAGCCAACAAAATGAATCTTAAGCTCCTTTCCGCGGCTTCCCTCTCTTTTTTTTATACACAATATTTAAACTTAATTGAAAGGACTGGAGCTGAATCTCATTTTCAACTTCCACTTTAGCTCCCCTTCCTGAATAACAAAAGAGGTTGGCTGCTTTCCATCTCTGTGTCTATCTGTCTGTCATCTCTCTCTTACACACACACACACACACACACACACACACACACACATACACATAAGTGGGGAAAAGAAAAGCATCCATCAGGAACCTGGGGTTTCGGCCAGGGTTTGAGGAGAGGCCACTGTTGTAGCAGACTGTGTTTTGCAATGGACTTGAGTTCCAAGGGCACACCTTCAAGAGTTGAGAGACAGCACAAATGCAAAGTGGATCTAGATAGGGCATTGGTGAAAAAAAAATAATGTGTGCTGAATAAGACAATTGGTGATCAAATAGGTTTATATTTTAGGAGACACCTGAGGATGCAGTAGAGCTGTAGGACATGAAAAGAATTGACTATTTTCGTGTAATCCTTGAAAGCATGCTTTGGGACCTCGGCAAACATCAGCAAGATGCTGTTTAATGGCGAGAGAACATGGGATAGTTACTAGCCAGAAATTGGGTAATTAATAATTCATTAGGAGAATTTAATTATATACATAAACAGCATAGTGCCCGTCATATTTTATCTTATTACAAAAGTTTCTGAAAATAAATCTTACGATGGCACTCAGAGTAGGCCAGTGCCTTGCGGTTTTTTCACTTGCGAAAGGAAATGTCTTGGGGGACATTATCCTTTGTGGAAATAAAATTTGATGGTTTTCAATTCAGTGTAGCTGAATGCCCCTAGCAATAGTCTTTCTGCCAGATATCCCACCTGTTTTCATATCACTTCTCAGTTTGGGCCTCATTCTAATACATATGTAAATGAGGCTGACTGCTTGAGAAAGAGGTGGATCACTCAATCATTCATTTACTCAGTAGGTAGTTATTGAGTGACTAACATGTGCTGGGTGTCCTGTTGTGTGTGAAGACACAATGGTGATTAAAAACAGACATTTTCTCTGTTCTCATGGAGCTTAGAATCTAAAGGTGAAGAAAGATAATCAAATTGTCCCATATGTTAAATTGATTTTTTTTTTTGGAAGTTTTGTCAAGAAAAGGTACATTGGGTACTTGGAGAATCCAGAATTACATATCACCCTCAGGAAGTCAGGGAGGAATTCCTTCAGACTGGAGACAGGATCCAGTCTGTTGAAAAAAGGGCAGGGGGTTACCAAGCATCCACTGATAATTTGAAAGTTAGAGTAACAGAGTTTGAAAGAGAAGGAGAGAAGTAGAGGTAAGAATAAGAACCATTTCATTCTGACAACATTAGAAAACTGACCCTGCATTAATATTAGAAGTGCAGGATTATGTTATCTGGCTTCTATGTGCTTAATGGAATGAAGAGATGCCCAGGTGGATGAGAGCAGGCTAATCAGAAGGCGATGTTAGAGCAGAGACTGAGTTGATGAACAGGTGGAGGTGAGATGGAGATGGAAGTGGTACTAGTCACAGGAATGAGGATACCTCCTGAAAAGCTGGCTTCAGAGTAAAAATAGAGATCAGTCTCCTTGGGGAGATGCAAAAATAGCTTTTACAGAAACAACTGAACATACAAAGTCAGACCTCACACATAAAGGACTGGTATTGGTAATCAGAATAAAAAAATGTGAGGCATCTGCATGTCAGTGGTGACCCACGTCACTTGCATGAATGAGGATGGGTGGAGAGGAGACTAGATAGAGTAAAACAAGGAGAATGGTTAAGGCAGTCATGAGACTCTCTCACATTTACAGGTAAGAAAGAGAGGGGATAGAGGCAGACATGGACACAGGGAATGGGAAAAGAAGTAGGAGGGGAACCAGGACAATTTCATGAACTTCAATGTCGAATAATCATCTGACAGCATTAATGGTCAAGTTTGTCGTAATGATTACAAAACCAACTAAGATGAAAATGGCAGGTTAACTGCAGAAAGTTTATCTACAGAAACAATTTATTGTTTACGTTGGCTTTTCATTTACAGTACTACTATATAGCAAACTTGACTCAGGATAAGGAGGTCCAACTGAGTCTTTTTTATACAACTAGAAACCTTGAAAATGAAGGCAAGATTTCATTAGCAAAACCAGATTTACTTTAATCAATTCATTGCTTATTACTATCTTTGTGTTTTCCTGAAGTACTGTAAAATGTGTTTCTTTTTATGCATGCTATTTGCTTATCCTTTAGTGTGTCAGGCATAGCTGTTGATCTATGTAAAATGTTTAAACCTGCATTTCATGACTAACTTAAATCTTATAGTCTTGGGTGTGAATGTGACAGAGAAATGCATTTCTTACCAACGAATGGGCTAACTTTGCTAGCAGAAATTCATGGGGTGATTCTTTGAGATTATCTAGATAGGCTGCTCAATTTCAAATCCATCCATCCCCCTTAATTTGGTAACTATTAATAATTTTGTATCAATTAATATTTAGTATAATATAGCTGCAAAATGGTGATTTTTCTGATCCATTTTATTTCTGTATCTTAATTGGCATTCCGTTCTGAGAAAGTGGTTGTAACCCAATATTATCTTTACTTCTTTTAAAGTATCTTTACTTCTTTTGAAGTAGATTTACCCAGATTTAGCCTCCTTAAGCTAGTTCCTGTGTTCTTTTGCCTTTCCTTTGTATATAAATTTTAACATAAATTATTATTTTCTGACCTATATACCTTCCCTGTATGTTTGTCATAAAATCAATCAATTTACTACCAAACCAGGGCTATTTTGTTCACTGTGGGATATGCCAATCTCAAAGACAAGTTTTGCAAAAAAGAAAAAGTGGTCACACTTGGAGGCAGAGACCCACTTCTCAAATACACATCTCTTAGGGCAGAGTTTAGTGATATTTATGTGATAAAAAAGTAGAGTGATTTAAGGTGTGTGTGTGTGTGTGTGTGTGTGTGTGTGTGTGTGTAGGGGGGCAGGATATTGAAGGTGAATTAGCTAGTGGTCTCTGCATGCATGATCAACTTTATGGCTCTTCATGGGATGCATGTTCAGAAAAGAGCAGTATTAGCATGATTCTAGGTTGGAGTTTTCAGTCTCCTGACACAAAGATCTCCTGTTGGACACTTGTGCAGGCCCAAGTTAAAAGTCAAAGGCTTCAACAACAGTGGCCTTCAAATCCCTGCAAGTAAACCCAGGCAACCAATATGATTATGACCCAAACATTAGAGTTGTTATCTACAGCAAAGCCAGTGGGAGACCAACAATAAATTGTGCATCTGTGGAACTTACAAAATGAATGATTTTTAAAGTCCACTGTAAGCAAGTAACTAAAAGCAAATGAAGCTAGAGACTTTATTTGGATTTTCTCTTGTTTCAATTTATTTAAGAATTTCTGATTCCTTTCAGTGAGGAATGGAAATTAGATACCAAAATGTAGGTGCTAGGTATGTTCAGAAGGGCAAATCTTTTTATAATAAAATCAGAATGACTTTCTTTGCTTTAACCTCTGGAAAATAGATGAATCAGCCAATCAGGAAACATAAATGCCAATTGTTAAATTGAACTTATATAATGTAGTAGAATATAGGTGAATCTTTGTAACATTGTTTGCAAATGTTATAGGACTTCTATTATCATAGTAAAGTACATCAAAAATTTATCAGGCTTGATTCAGGGTGGGGGCACAAGTGTGTAATCTCCGCAAACAGAGAAGCTGAGGCAGGAGGTTGACCAGTTTGAAAGAAGCCTCAGCAACTTAGTGAAACCCTCAGCAACTTAGTGAGATTCTATCTCAAAATAAAAAATGAAAAGGACTGGGGGATGTGGGTCAAAGGTAAAGTGCCTCCAGGTTCAATACCTAGTCCCCAAACAAAACAAAACAAACAAACAAACAAAACAACAACAACAAAACAAATTATCAGGCTTGGTTTAATTCTTGTAAGAATTCAATGCAGCCAGGGGTAGTGATGCAGGCCTGTAATCTCAGAGGGCCAGGAAGTAGAGGTAGGAGGATCCCTAGTTCAAAGTCAGCCTCAGGAGTTTAGAAAGTCCCTAAACAACTTAGACTTTGTCTCTAAAACAAATATTGAAAAAAAGGACTAGGGATGTGGCTTAGTGGTTAGATGCCCTGGATTCAATCCCTGGCATCAATCAATCAATCAATAAACTTCAGAATGATTAATTAGGATTTTAAGACTTGGAACATTGCATTCCCCCATATCTTAACTAAATTACCAGAAAGCTGGATGAATTTAAGTTTTTGTTAAATTTTATAAAATACCATTTTTAAAAAAATTCCAAATTTCTTCCCATAGCATGAAGTAATTGAATTGCATTATTTTAAATTAATAACTTGCTCATAGACATCTTTTTCATAATGAAACATTTGAGTGAGTATAAAATGTAGACTTATTTTTACTACAGCCTACACGGTTTTAGATTTAAGCTAGTCTTGTACTAAGAAGGGAATGTAGCTCAGGTTCAAGAGTATTAAGTTAACTGAATGATAAGTCAGTTTATGATTACATGTGAAGTTAAAAATTTATCTACTAAAGAGGATATACATTATGATAAGCTCTGACACTATGTCACATAATCTACCCCACTAACTAATTGCTGGTGGTTGTTGCTTCTAGCACTTATCAGACCTGCTGTTGTTCAGTGATTTTGTTCATTTGTTTGTTGTCTTCTCCTTCCATTAAATTATGTGTTCCAGGAGGGCTGGAGCTGTTAGTTCTTAGCATCTGAATAGTACCTGACATGTAGCAGCCACCAAATTCATGGTGGTTGATTTAATAAATAAATCAGACACAATAGAAAGAATGAAAACACAGAGTGGATTGCTACTTTCTGCTGGGAAGACTTGTTAGGATAAATTTTATTCTGGGCAATTTGGGAAACCAAAAAGAGGTTGGGAGTTGGTTGGCATGGGAGTGTATCGAGAAATGGGTCAAGATATGAAACTCAGGACAAATAGGTCAGAAATATACAAAGAAAAATAATGGCCAGATTTCCCATTCTTACCATATCCTCAAGTTAGGTGTTCATCAAAATGGAAAAGAAAAGGTTTTTGCTTTGGGGTTAGATTACTTTTTATCTAAAATAAGTAAAATTTTAATTATAATTTAAAATGTACTGAAATTAATAGGTAAGCATGAAACCATTAAATAGTTAGGGGAATTCTGGATCACAAATAAAGGGAAAATAAAAAAAATAGTTAAAACATCATGATGCTGTGTTAGCAGTATATGGTCTTCTATGTGTTCAAATGAAATAAAAATAATATGGCATGGTGTATTTCATTTTAGCCTCATGACTACATTCATTCGATTGGAATTATTATTATTATTGTTGTTATTATTATTATAAAATAATTTGTCCATACACACTTCTGGTTACCATGTCTAATTTTAAGGCAGCCATAATTACAGTTTTTCGCTCATAATTATGTTTTGATGCTTGAGTGTGAACATGATGCTTCCTGAAACTGGAAATGCTTCCTCCAAAATCTCCAAATCTGGTGTGTTCTAAGGAGTATGTGCACTAATCAGAGAGGCTCAATATCTTGCAGAGTTTTCAAATCAGAAATAATGGCAGATGTTCAACCAAGTAAATCATTATACATGGAAAGAGAAGATAGGTCTTGGTACAAAGCCAATGCTTAGAGGCCAGGGAAAGCACATAAAGGAACAATTTCAAAGGAATCTGTTCAAAGTAACAGTTCTGGAATTTTTAGGTTGCATTTGACCTAAAAAGAAGAACTAAAAAAGAGCAAAGCTAACAGTAGCTTAGCATGGACCAGACCACCAAATTTAATCCAGAGAAGGGAGCAGAGTCATCCTACCTCTGGATCTGAGCATTCCTGCTTGGTGGGCAGGCAAAATCAAGGAACAAGAGCTCAGTCAATATAGTGCTCTGGCTAAAGTTGCCCAGGTGGGATTAAAGCTTCAAAATCCCAGGACTAGGAGTACAGCTCAGTACTGGAGCACTTACCAAGCATCTATGAAACCCTGGGTTCAATCCCCAGGACCACAAAGGCAAGCAAGCAAAACTCTCCAGAATGCTGAGTGCTGGAAAGGAGAGATATGGATCTTTTGAATGCACCTGAAATCTTTATTAATAAGACAAACAGCTCCTCCCTCATAAAAAAGCCACATCATTTCAGAGGTAATTCTGGAGGTGGGAAACTGACAAGACTATTTGTAATGACATCTCTTTTTCTTTCATACTGCTGCCAGTCCTTAAATGCCACCCATGCCTTGATCATGACATTTATCTTATTGCACTGCAGTTATAGATTTATATGTCTTTTTCTGTGAGATAGGAATGACCTTGCCTTCTTACCTTGCCACCTTCTTTTTTTTTTTTTCAAATTCAAGATTTAGCAGAGTGACTGGTACATAGAAAGCATTGAATGTGCTTTTGCTGAATCATTGAATTCTCTGTTTGCAGATTAAAAGATGTGGCAATTGTGCAAGAGGAAAGGTCACTTTTAGAGATGATGTTGTTTGAATGCTATGAAAATGAAGCCCAGAAACTGCCATTGTCCTTTAGAACATTTGGCATCGGGAAACCCTGATGAAATATAAGAGAGGGAATGCCAGAAATCACTTTATATTGACAGGATTCAGGGAAAGGTGCTCATGAATATTTTTGTGTTTGCTCCAAAGTTCATTAATGTTTTGAACCTAAGAAGAAAGTTTCTTTGTAATGCTCACTGGAAGAGAGAGCTTCTACATATTTCTTTCTCCAAAGTACTATTTGAAAGTTATTGAAGTTTTTGCCAAGTTCATGGAGAACAACATGTTTCCTCTGAAAATATGCAAACACTGGACTGAGATTGCTGGAAGCTCTCCCATGAACTTAGAAAGAAATATCCTTCTGTCACTGTAAAGGGTGGCATAAAAGATGGTAAGTAGAAAAAAAATCAAAAAGCACTTTCTGAGATTTGATGTCATGAGGCAGGCATTCTGATTTTAGAAAGCTTTATCAACACATTCTTTAAGTAGCATGATAATATTTATGACACAGGGCATTAATTTTTTTCCTGGAACATAGATTTCTTTTTTCTTAACAGTGGAAGAGTGTCCAAAGTGACCTGTGCTTAGAGACATAGCTTTTAGCTTCCTTCATTATGAACAAAATTGCAAGACTTACACAGTCTTCAATTTAAATACAGAGTGCCTTTCTCTGCATCCCCAGGATACAGAAACGTGTCTCGACCAGGCATCCATTCACCAGGTCACTTCAAGTGTGTACTCTTAATGAGGCCTGGCAGCAGGCCTTTTGCATCTGTGGGTTCCACATCCTCAAATTTAACCGACTGTGGACTTCAAATACTGTAATATGAAAAAGGAAAAAAAAAAACCATCTCTACTGAGCATGGATTGACTTTTCCTTGACATTATTGTACAAACAATACAGTATAAGAACACAATGTTATAATTGCAATTATATTAATTAATAGAATCACATCGTATTAGGAATTAAAAGTAATCAAGAGACGATTTAAAGTTTATGAGAGGATGTATGTAGGTTAGATGCAAAAACTACTCCATCTTACAGATTTGAGTGTCCATGGATTTGGTATGCCTGAAGTCCTAGGCTCACTGAGATACCTAGATACCAAGAGAAGACTGTACAGGAGGAGATGAACAATGAGCAAGAAAACTGTGTTCTCAGCTTTTATGGCTGGCAGGGAAGAAAGGACTCCAAAACACAACTGATGACAGGAAATGAGAAATATAAGGTGCTGCCGAAGCATAATGTGGAGACAATCTCATCTGGAATTCTGGAAGGTTTGAGAAGTCTTCTTTATGAAAATATGTGGAAACTGAGACTCACACAAGTAGAAGAGGTGGTCAAGAGATCCTGTTTTAATCAGCTTTTTCATTGATAAGACTAAAAATACCTGACCAGAGCAATTAAAGGAAGAAAAGTTTATTTGAAGGCTCATGGTTTCAGAAGTATCAGTCCATAGACAGATGGTTGTATTCTTTAGGGCTTGAGGTGAAGCTGAACATCATGGCAGAACAGTGTGGTGGAGGGAAGCAACTCAAAAGAGAGAGATAAAGAGAGGGGGAGGGAGAGATATCACTTGCCAGGAACAAAATATGTATCCCAAAGATACGTCCCCAGACCAACCTCTTCTAGCCACACTCTACTGGCCTTCAGTTACTACTTAGTTAACCCTATTAGGGGATTAATCCACAAGGCTTTCATAACCCAATCATTTTACCTCTAAACCTTTATTCATTGTCTTATACATGAACTTCTAGGGGACACTTCATATCCAAGTGATAACAGACCCCATTCTCTGCCCCATCATCTCAAAGAGAATCTATACATTTATATTGACAATGTATTTCTGGACAATAAAACCTTTCTCCAAAACTTTAGCTACCTTTAGGTAGTTTTCTTTTTTTGTATTAGGGATTGAACCCAGGAATGTTCTACTACCCAGCTATATCTTCAGCTCCCTTTTAAATTTATTTTTGATTTTGAGACAGGGCCTCACTAAGTTGCTGAGACCAGCCTTGAATTTACAATCCCCCTGTCTCAGCCTCCCAAGTTACTGGGATTACAGGTGTTCACCACCACACTCAGTTTATGTAAAATTTATATTTTGTGAGATATTCACTCATAAGGAAGGGTTTTTAAAATAGCTAGATAATTTGTTTTTCTTGCCTCTAATTTGGTTGTGTTGTAGACTGAATGTATCCCCTTGGAAATCATGTGTTAAAACCCAAATCCTAAAATGGAGTTAGGAGAAAAAGGACTTCTGGGAGGTGATTATGACATGAGGGCTGAGTTCTCATGAATAGGGTTAGTGCCCACATAAAACTAGCCCCAGAAAACCCCTTTCCCATTCCACCAACTAAGAACACAGTGAAGGCAGCCATCTATGGGCCAGGAAGTGAATTCTCATCTGGCAGGAAATCTGCAGGTTCTTTGATCTAGGACTTTCTAGTCTCCAACACGGAGAAATAATTTCTGTTTATAAGTTATCCAGCCTATGGTATTCTGTAATGGCAGCCTAAACAGATGAAGACAGCCAGTACAAATCCAATCAGTAAAAATCATTTAATATTACTAATAAATGAAAACTGAGTCATTTTGTGTATGATTCAGCAAAGCTGTATAAAAGTCACCTTACCCACTAAATAAAAAGTTTTCCAAATATAAGTTCTCAATAAAAACAAGTTAAAAATATAATGGTAATAATTGGGTGGGCACAAAGTAAGTCAACTTTATTTTACTTTCCACTCCTGTTTCTTTGATATTTGGGACTAAATACTCTTGTAAAGAAATTCATATGATGGACTGGGGTTTTAGTTCAATTGTAGAGTGTTTGCCTAGCACATGTGAGGCACTGGGTTCAATTCTCAGCACTGTGTAAAAATAAACAAACAAAATAAAGGTATTGTGTTCAGGTACAACTAAAATTTTTTTAAAAATTCCATAAGTGAAATAACAGAAATGATATTGATTGTTCCTCTTCCCATTTCTTCCTCTTTAACTTCATTGGTATAGGACAAACCCATGTTGCACCGGGACAGTCTGCTGTAGCCTATTTTTCTCACATCACATTCTTAGCAAGAAGAGGAGCACAGTTTTAACAATAAAATGTGGTAAGGTATCAACTAGTATTTAAGGCACCATAGTTTGAAAACTTACCATAATGATTTCATAACAGTACCAGGACATAAATAAACCAACACAAGTGGCCAAGACCAGCACTGAACTGCTCCCAACAGACTGTTCCCATGTTGAACATTGTAAAGTGTTGAGATTTTAGTTTCTTTCCTTTTTCCTAGAGATTTAATTTAATTTTTCTTCCAACTTAGAAAGTTCACAATTCTTGTGTTGTTTGTAAGCATAAGTGAAAAAAAAAATGTACAATGGAAAAAAAATAATTATTTTGCTACTAAGTAGGGATATTCAATGTTTGGAGGGGTTGCAAAGGTCGTCTAATCTAGGCTCCCTTTGAATTCCTGAGTTATTTCTACAATATACCTGCCAAGTGGACATCAAGCCAGTTTGGATGCCCTCAGTGACAGAGTATATCAGCCCATCACCTGCTGTCAGCCCTGGCTTAGACATTTATTTTTGTTTTGAGCTCAAATATAGTTTTAGTAATTTCTACCACTTTTATTGTTATACCTCTTAATTCAGGACCATGTCGAATATATCTGACTCTATGCTATTGAAGGTGTCCCCAAATATTCATGTGTTGCACACTTGGTACCCAGAGTGGTAGTGTTGGAAGTTGGCGGGGCTTTAAGAGACAGAGCCTGGTACAAGGTAACTGATCTTAAGGATACTGTCTTTCAAAGAATTTGAATGTAGTTTTCCTGGATCCCTTGGATCTTTCCTGGATATTTTAAGAGAGTTGTTACAAAAAAGCAAGACTGGCTTCTTCCCACTCTCTGTGTTTCTGGTTCACCTTGTGATCTTTCCCTTTGGAAAGCATTCCCATCATGATGCCATCTTCCATGATGTGATACAGTCAATGGAGGTATCAACAGAGACCAATTGGGGGCCACTGAATCTTCACTTGTCAACTTTCAAAACTATGAAGGAAAAAATAAAACCTTTTATTTATATATTATAAATAAAATTTATAAATATCATAATATCAGTTGCTTTGTTATAGCAAAATATAACTAAAACATCACCTGACTTAAACTCCATTATACAGCCCCTCAGGTATTTAGCTGTAGCTCTTGTTCTCTTGTGAAGGTGGCATTCCTGAGAGCTAGGATTTATCAGGAGGCTATGGTTTGTGAGGTGTGAGAATTTGGGTGTGGGGTGCTTTAGAAAAGTGCCTTTGAGAAGTGAGAAGGAAGCATAAGGGCACTAGCCACTTAGAGAAGTTACTATGGGGATGAATGAAAGGGAACACAGTCTACTTGAATAAATTTATAGTTTGCCTAAGAGTGTGTATGAAATTTTTCATGTTCAAGTATTATTTCACTTGAAACTCTAAATTATTATGTCTCAATAAGAAAACTCAAGGGCTCAAAGTATAATCAAATATAATTAAACATGGTTGCCCAAACCAGTGCATCATGAAGAAAATGTAATGATTAGGAAAACTATCTCAATTCAAATTCAAAGCCTACTGCTCAGGCTGTTTGATCTGTGAGTCTTAGTCTCCTCATTTATAACCAGAAGATAGTGATAATATCCTACTTGTTCCAGTCATTGTGAAGGTTCTATGAGTTAATTCATTGATTCATTATTCATTGATTCATTATTCATTGATTCATTATTCATTGATTTCAACATTATGTTATGTTTTCAATGAGGCGGGTATCCTACTAGGTACCAAACCATTTGAGAGAAGCAGGAACTTGATTTTGTTTAGTAGATCAAATGGTATACCACTGTATTTCTCTTTTTGTTAGTTCATATTTTCAATAATTTTGTGTTAATCTACAGATTTGGGAAATGAAGTTAACTGGTTCCAGAATTCTTGATGGATCAATGTAGTCAAAAGATTGCTCATGGCTGTACCAAAATCTCACTGCATTTTAGTTAGGAAGAGAACATGGAAAACTCTTTTGTCACTGAATTTTATGTCATCTTTTTAGGTACTAGGCTATCTTTGCTTGAAAAATAGATTCCTGAAAAAAAAACCTTGCTTTTAATGTCACATATTTTATATAAGAAGGAATGTCAAATATTTTTCAAGAAAAACTCCAGCGCTGAACTTAAACTGATTGAAATATATAACGTAAATGAACAATTTTTACCTTGTCATACTAAGATCATTTATTTCAATTGCAACAAGGTTCTCTGTTGTAAACAATCGTTGTAGATTTTGAATGACCTCTATGAAAATAAAGAAGAAGAAGAAAAGCCTTACAAACTCAGTTTTTATCCTTAGCTGCTTGAGTGCAGACAATGTTTCATGAATAGATCAGCATTTATGCCTGTTAGTTTGTTAGCTTAATAAAGAAGTCAAGGGCAAAATACTCACTTATTGACTTTTTATTGTACTAAACTGAACAACTGTAATATCTGTGACTTAGAATATCACTAAATGTTTTAAAATTTTCAATGTCAATAAACTCTTCTGATTGTTGTATCTAAAAAAATACTTGGTTTGGAGGCTGTGTTTTCAAGTATTTTGAATAATTAGTTACTTACTAAGGATTTAAAGATATGTAAAAATGATAAAAGGGGATCAAAAAAGTTGTGTACTCCCATATTTATGAGCAACTTCAATTTTTTTTGAATTGGGATTGAATGCAAGACCTTGGACTTGGAGGGGTAAATTCTCTTCCATTGAGGTATACCCCAGTTCTTATAGTGATATTAAATTTGAGGAAGAATCAGTTTCCACGTCAGTACCAAAGAAAATGCCAATAGTCTTTATCCTAATACTCAACCAAGACCCAGAAAATGATAGTAAATTATTTCTCCTGCTGTTTCCATTTGTGAAAGAATTCAAGAACATACAATATGGAAGAGAATGTTATTTTTGACCACAAATTCTACGTAACAATTCAGTTCCATATTACTGTGTTTTAAAATGACAGAGCAATTATAATTTTGCAGAAATTTATCAAGTGATTGTGGATCTTGTCATTGCAATTATACTTATTGCATGTAGAAGGGCATTGGTGAAAATCTCTATTTAGGGGTTTCTCAAATATCTTTGTTCCTTATTATCAGTGTCTGTGGTCTCTTTTCCATGCAGAACTGTACCATTCAACCTAAGATATTGTGAACATAACACTTTGGTGGAATTAGAAGAAGTTTTTTGAAATCCTCTGTTTCAACCACATTTATAGAAGAGTTTGCATGTGCAGCCTCATGTTTAGATGTAAGAGTAAATTGTGGTTGCTAACCTTCACTCTGAATGCTCAGGTCTTTGACTTTGACAAAGTTAGTTTTATAATTCTCAGGCTTTACTTCCTTTACTGATGTAATAATCCCCCAAATAGTGTTGCTTTTATAGGTTGTGAGAATTAAATAAGAAAAAGCCTGCATGAAAGGGCGGTGTGCTCAAGGGAATCATCAAGCTGATTTAATCTAATTCCACACTCACCATATGTTGGGGTCTTCTCTTCATAGACTCACCCATCTGGATCTGTATGCCCTAAAATATTAATGGAGAGTAACTCCTATGGAATTGGCATAATAGAGATCTGAACAATTTTCAGGTCCCCCAATATGACAATCCTATTTGATAATGCAGACAATTGGTTGGTCTTTGACAACACATTGTCTCTCAGTAGGTAGCAGGGATATTGATAGCTTCTTACTATGTGGGTTTGCTAGTGACTTATAAAAAGCTCCTTTGTGCTGGTGAAAGATAATAGTTCTGTGACGCTTGAAGTTTTTCAATCATGTGATTCTCCTCTTTTCTATTCCTCATTTCTGGAAATCTTTTTATCTATTCCAAAAGTTTGCACATGCGCATACTCTCTCTCTCTCTTTCTCTCTCTCTCTCTCTCTCTCTCTCTCTCTCTCTCTCTCTCTCTCTCACACACACACACACACACACACACTCATATGCACTGTGGGAACCCAAATTATTTTTTTTTCCTGTCTCATAATTTGGCTTTAAAGCTAAAACTCAAGTTTTCTATTTGCATTTTTAATTTCTATAATATACCATGCTGTATTAATTTCTTATTCAATATTCATTGTATACTTCTTTATTATAATAAAAGTTCAGTGAAATTCAGGGTATCCATTTTCTTAATTAAAATCTATTATTTGTATGGATTCTCTTGTGCCTAGAACTGGCTTATGTTTCAAATATGACCAATAAGATATAAGTGTAAATCAGATCAATGCCATTTGAATGTAACCTATTATTTTCCTGATTTTTTTTAAAAAAGGCCAACTTGGCATCCCTATGGTGTCTTCTCCTCTTCCTAATTTGTGTGCAAATATGAGCTTATGTGTGAGGTGTCCATTGTCTGACCATAAAGATGGACAATACAAGGGTGGTACTCTTGATCTTTGTATTTTGTGAGCAATATTTTGAATAATATCCTGAGACTGCATAGTTCAAGATTTCTCTTCCCATGATGAGATCAATACTTAATCATCTCATTTGGGGGTAGGTGGAAAAAGGGAATATTTTTGGACATTCCAAAGTATAACTAAATGCTTAATGATTGGAATGATATTATTACAAATGAATGCTTTTAAATGTCCTCCTGTACATATGTAAATTGCTTAGAACTATGCCTATTACATAATAATGATTTTATAAATTGGGGTTAGCTGATTAATTTTAGTAGCTAGGTAAGGACTAGAAAACACATTGTGTGTCCTTATTATAATTCCAATGTTCTTTTCATGGTGTCAGTATGTGGATCATCAACCCAAGGAGCAGTGACAGCCTAAAACCAGTAATTCACTATATGAATGTTATTTCCTTCTCTTGGGCAAGACTAGAAGAAAATAGTACATAGCTATTAGACTGGACTTATTAGAACTTTACTTTTCTACTTCAAAGAAATCCTATTTTTTTCTAGACACAAACTTCTGTGTGTGATGAAGCTAATGGATTCTTCCTAGACTAAGTTTTCAAAGGGTACAAAATAGCATGCATATAATTTCCTTAAAACAAAAAAGCTAAATGGTTATATAAATATCTGATCAAGAGGTTTATGAATTTGTCTTCGGAGAGTTATAAGACTAATGGCTGGAAGTTTTGGACAAGGTATTTTTATTAATAATGAGTTATTGCTGTTGTGACAATGAGGCTGTTTTAAAAAGAAACAAATATCTGCTATTAATCTGAAGGATATTCCTCCATTCACCCATCCTGTGATGAAAGGCTAAAACAATTTTATGGCCACCAACACACACATACATACAGTACACACAAATAAAATAACTTTATCTATGAAGCTGATACCAAAGTCGTTATTAGTCTAATAGTCTTCAAAAGTAGCAGACTGATGGAAGACTGCAAAATTAAAAATGATGAAGAGTAGGGTCTCATGAATTGTCGGAGGGAATCAGTGTTTCAAAAAATAAAATAAAATTAATAGGCATTAGATGTGAGTAGGGAAAGAGAAGTCATCAACTATAGGAGAGAAGGAATAATAGCAAATCATTTGGATATATATTTACAAGCATTCCAATTTGTACTAGTTGCAAATAAAGGCCTTTCCAAGAATTGGAATTATCATCAGATAAAATATAACTTGAATAAAGTATTAAGTCTCTAGTTACTTATAAAATGACAAAACTATTTCAAAATTTAAATAGCTTTGCCATTTTATCATTTCCCTTAATATCAATATTACTTGGTTAATTTATGGAATGTATGTAATTCTCAATCACTTAAAGAAAAACACATACTTTTCCTGTGTAATGTATGTAATTATCACTCAATAATAGATTGTATAGTTATCACCTGTTGTGTTGAATTTCTTATTGGTTCCTTTATGCTTTTTTGACAGTGAAAAAAAAAATAAAACATAGATTAAAACATATCATGTTATCCTCAAAAATTTTATTTTCCACTCCACTCCCCCCTCTTTACTATAAGTGTCACTTAAACCATGCTTGGACTAGTTCCACTCAATTTATCTGAGTACTTTATATTTCAAGCTTTCTGTGTATCAGCAGATGAAAACCTATAAGGAATCATTTGCACATGATTTCTTTACAGCAGCGATAAGATTTGGTAATATCCTTTTGATCCAAGGACTAATGAATGGATTGTGTAATTATTCAACCTGGTCAGACTTGGAGTCTGGGGAAACACCACACTCTACCTTGAACTGGCTGCAATTTTAATTCCAGCTGGGAACTGACCCCATTTCCCCATTTGGTTTTATTTTTCTTTCTTTCTTTTTTTTTTTTTTTGTATGATTCCCAGAATCTAGTCACAAAAGCCAATACTGGGTAGTTACTATCAGAGCCTATTCTTATTTATTTATTTTTTTATATTTGGTGGTGTTTTGGCAAAACTTTAAACTTGTACAATCTTCAGAAACCTGTGCAGCCAAACAAGACATGAGTCAGTGGAAATCAGAAAATAGCAGTGTTCAGAACTATCCTGTCAGTGGTTTCTAAGTCTAAATTTGTGGAAACATATGTCTATGTCAGTGGAAGGGGCTTTGATCTTGATTGTGCCTCATGACGTAAGAACATTGTACAATTGTGAGAGAATGTCTGACTATGTTCCTCTGAGATTTTTATGCCACACATTTGATAATTTTGAGGTTTTAAGAGGATACAAGATTGTATTATGATCATTAGGTAATTTCATAAAATAATTTAGTAGGCTAAATTTTTATGGCATGTACTACATCTTTTAAAACATTAGGGAAATTTCTTTAGTGCAAAATTGGACCCATCTGAATTTCTGGTTCTATATTATCATACTCTTTATAGTTTCTTTATATGACTTATAAGCTTAGTGGTCAGTGCTCAAAGTAGAAATATTTTTTTAATCTATGAAATAGCAGATACATTCAAATTAAAGAGAATAAAATAAACTTGGTAGTGAAATACAGAATATTGCATACTATTATTGAGCCAAAGTATAAATGGCATTAATGACAAAAACTAGTTTTCCCACAGAAGGATATCATTGTTTACTTTAAATGTGAGTTAAAATAAATATAGTATTTTTTTTCAAAAGGCATTCCCAATATAGTCATAATATTTACAAGTTTGCTCCCAATATTTTAAACAAACTTAAATTCAAAGCCTTTTGCTTACATTTTGACGCTATCAAAAACGCTGATGTTCAGTTTTGATTAACACTTCAAATTCAAAAGACATTATGCATATCATTGCTAACATTTCCACAAAATATGTTTACATTACCAAATTAGTACAAAAACTGTATGAAGACAGGCATTTGAAAGCAGAATGGCCAAGAATTTTTAGATGTTATATGTTAAAAAGAATCAACAATATTATATTCCTTCTAAAAATTATTCAACAGATATGATTGAGCAATAACCCCTTACCAGGGCTGGGGATGTGGCTCAGCGGTAGCGCGCTCGCCTGGCATGCGTGCAGCCGGGTTTCGATCCTCAGCACCACATACCAACAAAGATGTTGTGTCCGCCGAGAACTAAAAATAAATAAATAAATAAATATTTAAAAAAAAAAAAATAACCCCTTACCAGACTTTTTGATAGATTAACAAGATATGATCTCTACCTTCAATGTGTCCATAACCTGGTGGATAAAAATATTTAAAGAAGCAATTGAAAATAATATAAGTTTTATAATGGAAATTTTATGGGCTCTACAAGTAGGAGCACTAAAGAGAATAGACTGAAGATAGGCGTGAGAGAGAAAATGAAGGAAGAAAACTGTATTGAGAAAAGCTAAACATACAATTCATGAGGTAAGTTTCCCCTAGAGACTGGAAGAGCAGTTGAATTAGAAAGAGCTAAAACTGCATCCGCCATTTCATAGAAGTGACGTTAGAAATAGGAGGCAATCCTTTGAAATTTCTCATCTGTAAATTGAAGTTGAATCTCATATTTTAAGCAACAAACAACATGATTAACATAAAGCCCCCCGCCTAAATTTAGAAAAAAGTACTAACTAAATGATTTTTTAATTCCTTTCCTCTTCCACTGAACATGTGAGTGAATGGGTTTCCAGATGACTAGTGGAGCCAAACATGGAATCTTCCAAATGAGACCCCAGACACAGTAGAATAAAGACAAATCATCCCAAATTGACTGAGTCCAAATTTCTGACTCTCAGAGTTCATGAGCATAATAGGTGTTTATTTTATTCTATAAGTTTTAGGTGAGTTGTTTTTCCCAGTATTAGGTAACAGTAGATAACCAGAACATCCAGCCAAATTGTTAAGATTTAACCTGGATTTATCAGCATAAACTAATGATGTATACCATTATTTGCTATGAATGTAATCTTGTATGTATAGTATTAGAGCTGTACTGGGAAGATTGGGGTAACTAATAGAAAATGTTTAAATATTCTCTTAGTCTTAGATTAAAACAAAGGGCATACGGCCAAGACTTGGAGAAAACTTATTATCTTGGAAAGGAAAATTGTGGTCACTGCAATGAAACTGAAACACTAAAAGAACTAGGATTGTAAGTGTGTTGTAAAAGAATGAGATATTAAATAATTAATAATTATTTAATAATAATTATTAAATAATTAATAATTAAATAAAGAATAGATATTAAAGACTCAGTGGTGAAACCCTTTTACTTAGTAGAAAGTTTACTTTGTAAGACACTATGAAGTTGACTCCCTTAGAGTTTATAAGGAGTTTTGAATACATTAGAAAAACACTAATAAAGAAAAGAATATTATTAACAATATAGATTTTGCTATAGCATTTATTATTGCTTGCAGTGATAATAATAATGAGAACAATGATAAGTAATAACAATATATCAACATTAACCCTTTGCCATAGTCAAAAGTGTTCAGCAGAATAATTTTATTATTATATTGTTCCTTCCTTATTGTTCAAAAGTAACTAAGATGAAAGATAGGAACAAGACCACTGACATCGGTCTCCTATCATGATAATCATCTACAACGTACTGAGGAGTAAACCAAAGGCATTTTCTTAAAATGATCATTTTTGCCATCTACTTTTAGTGTGGGAAAAACACTATAAAAATAGCTACTATTTGCAATGTGACCTGAGCAAGATATTTAACAACCTGTAAAATGAGTGCCAATTAATGTTCAGATAGTGCATTATGGAAAAAAAAAACAGAAATTTCCACAAAATATACCATATCATAGCTAAAGTTACTTTTTTTTTCCCCCAACATCAATCAACATCCAATCCTTGAAGGGAAAAAAATCCAGCAACAATACAAAGACACTAGTTATAGAGACATCTGAATCCAGTGGTCTGGGTTTGTGAGTAGATAGGAACTGGTAGGTGATTTAAGAAAAGAAAGAAAGGAAAACAGAAAGAAAGAAAGAAGGGAGGAAGGAAGAAAGAAAACTGGGGCAAAGAAATGGTATTGACAATGTGAATAAGATGGTCCCTTGTGAAGAATGGAGGATTGAGTAAAAAGTTCATGGTGAAGATTTTGTCTTGGAGAAGAGTCCATTTTTCCCATGTGTCCATGAACAAAAGAAATCCTAGGAGTGAATTTAGAATACTGAGTTGGAAAAGTTGACAGAGGAAATCATAAATTCTGTCCTCAGTCATCACAAGAAGAATGTCACTCAACTGAAAAAGCACGGCCTCCTGTGTTAAAATTGTGGAAGAGGATCTATGTGATCAATAAGACAGTCCTCTAAACCCCCCAAAGGTTACATTCAAACTGAGGCAGGTTTCATAGACACATTTCTAAGGTAACTGGAGCAAATAAAAGGTGTATATTGTCAGGGGTAGCAGGCACAACTAGCAAATTATTTCAGAGGATAATATATCAAAAGTGATTTAATTGTTTATGACAAAGAAGAGTTTGTGGAACTCCAAGTAATGGCCACATTCTCAGATTTGTTCTCAGAAGACTGTTCAAAAGTGGTCTTTTCTATTCAATTTGAAGCTCTGGGACACGGACATCTTAAAGATCAGGACCTTGACTACAAGTAACATTGATCAGCTGAACTTGCAGAAATCCACTGACTTATGAGATCTGTCCAATAGGGCATATGCCACATCAAATGATGACTGATTGAATCAACTTTTCTCAAACAATTTTACACAATATGACATTAAAACATAAGGAAGAATAATGATATGTAGTTGTAGAAACAAAGTGTATAGCCATTCAGAGAAGAAAAAAGAATTATAAGAGAGAAAAAAAGAGAAATCCAATGATAGACGGAACCATAAAACAGCAGTCACTAGAATAATAAGTCACCCATTTGGGGCAATTTTTTTTCCATTTTTCTTTTTTTGTTGGTACCAGGGATTGAACTCAGGGGCATATAACCACAAAGCCACTTCAACAAACTTTTTAAAAAATATATTTTATATTTTATTTAAATTGCTTAGGGCTTCTAAGTTGCCTGAGGCTGGGTTTGAGCATGTGATCCTTCTGCCTCAGCCTCCTGAGCCTCTGGGCACTTCTGAAGTCACTCACTTTTAAGCAAAAGTCCTAATGTCCATCCACTTGCATGGCTGCTAGAGTATTAGGGCTGTCATTATTTTCAAAATGACAATCTATGCCATGTAATATAAAAAGGCTGCCAATATAATTTTATAAAATCTGATCAATTTTTCTTCTCTGAACCATCAGCTGCTGATCGTTTTTCCCCTTTTGTTCTTCTTTCTTTGTTTCATTTTTGTTCATTTGTGTGCCAAACACTGGCCTCTGCACTGTTCTTTGATCCCATGAGGCAAACTCTGACATTAAGGCCCCTTTGCGATGTTCTCTCTGCCTAGAATTGTCTTTAGTCGGATATCTGCATGACTGAACCCCTGTCTCCTAGTTTTGCTTAAATTTTACTTTCTCCATGAGGCCTTTAATGATAACTAGTTTTTAAATTATAATTAGCTTCCACTGAACCCTCTGCACTCCTGAGTCACATTACCCTGCATCACTGCACCCTTTTACTGTGGATTTTAATACATTTTAGTGTTCAAAATAATTTGATTGTTTATTATGCTTAAATATACTGTTCATTTCTATTTTCTAGAATATAGATTTCTGAATGCAGTTATATTTGTATGTTTTTATCCCCAATATATCTCAAGTTTATTAGAGCAACTAATATATGGTAAGTCACTCAGGAAACAGTTGAAGAATGAAAGGTGATTGGATAAATGTATGTTTTCTTGATGCTATAAAAATGTACTAAAAACCAGAAGACAGGAAATTTTCCAACCATATATTTACAGCTTTTAAACCAGTGTATTATCACTTAATATTGGAGGTTCCCCCAGATATCTTGGGAATTTCATTCCAATTTTGTTTTTTTCTGTACTGATATTAAACCAAGGGGAATTTCATCATTGATATATATCATGGGTCCTATTTATTTATTTATTTATTTTTATTTTGAGACAGAGTCTTGGTGTTAAGTTCCCAAGGCTGGCCTCAACTTCTTGATCCTCATGTCTTAGCCTCCCAAGTTGCTGGGATTACATGCATTGATCACCATGCCTGGATTTACATTTTGATTTTTTTGAAGAATTGATTATTGTGGCATGACATGAAGTATAAGTCTCCAAAAGAATTTAGTTAGGAGTCAACTTTGGTATCATAAATTTGCAAATGGTTACAACTACAGCATTCTTGTTTTAGAATTGTGTGATTCAAGTGGCCAGTAAGGAATACTTAATTTCCCCCAAATAAACCAATGTTGAGTGACACAGGTGGATTCAAATAATTAAAGAAGCTTTTAGTAACAACAGGATACATAGAAAGTTTATTTTTGAATGAAAGTTTATTTGGAAGTAAACATAAGAAAACATACATCTAATAGATGAATTAAGTAAGTGTGGTGGGTTGAAAGTCCTGGTGAAGGATTAAATCACATTAGTGCACAGGAGAGGTTAGTAGAGGAGTATGAAAACATATTATGATGTGAAAGACACAGCTCTAATTTGCAGTTTTTAAAATAATAGTACCATATCATTCACTGTTTTAGAAGAAAGTGATAATTCATTAAGGCTTGGTGACCTCAAAGGGTGAAATTATTCAGGAGTGAAGTGAACCTTCTTCAATAGCATTGTTGCAATTTTGAGTAGAGGGGAAAATTTTTACGTTGAAGTAATTTCAAAGATTGAAACTGATGATCTGGAATGGCAGAGGTATGTGAAAGTAATGACTAGAACAGAAATCTAGACTCCAATGGCCTGGAATTTGAACAGAGAGAAACAAGTAAATGAATAGAAAGTTGTCTATAGAACCAGAAGTACTGAAGGTCTTCTCTTTTTCTTCAGTTACAAAGAGCCAAAATCAAAAGAATTTTATGAAATAAAATATATTTTGTTGCATCCCATAATTTTCTGGGAGGGTGGGGTAACTGGGCAATGAACACAGGGGAACTTAATCACTGAGCCACATCCCTATCTCGTGTGTGTGTGTGTGTGTGTGTGTGTGTGTGTGTGTGTGTGTTTTATTTACAGATATTGTGTAGCTGAGTTCCTTAGGACCTGGTTAAATTTCTGAGGATGGTTTTGAACTTGCAATCCTCCTACCTTAGTCTCCAGAGTTGTTGGGATTATAGATGGGTGCCACCACACCTGGTCTCATCCCATAACTTTAATAAATACAATAATATGAAGGTATCATCACAATAATTTTTGCTTTGATCATTTGATTAGGTTCCCGGTGCAATTTGATCTTTAACAAATGATACCTGCTGTTTGATTAATTAGTAATTAAGCTACTTAAAATAAGTGATTAAAGGTTTTGCCTGTGTCTCTCATGTTGTACTATGATGTCCTTCCATGAGTATAAAAGATACTCAGTATTTTTGAATGTACTAATAAATGAGTGAGGGGATGCATGAATAGATGAGTGCTTCCCAGAACATAGGCAAAATAGACTGTAGGAGATATATTAATCACAGATTGATATAAAGGCAACTTATAAACCCATTCTTCAGATTTTAATCTTGGTCTTTTCCCTTTCTGACTTTCAAAACTTTGGACAAAAGAACAAGAACTCTTCCCTCTAGCAGATGTATGAATGCTTTTTCTAGATATAGTCTTTCTGCTTAGGAAGGGAAACTTTAACCCTTTTCAGAGGAGGGGATTCTAGACAAAGGGATTTATATAAAGTCTTGGGGACATCGTGACTCTTTATAACTAAGAATATGGAGAATATAAAGTTAAATAATACTTAATTATTATACTAGAATCATCTAGAGATGAGAAGTTTGAGGGCACAAGTTCTAAATCATATCAAACCTTCATAGCAAAGATTTTATCATGGTAGTTTTAGGTAGTTAACTGGATAACAATTACTGATTTTGCATTATGTTCAATAGCTATGAAATACTTCACAGCATTATTTAATCTATTTTCTAATAATAACCAAACCTTATTATAATCACTATTTTGTAACTATGCAAACTAAAACTTGTTCAAAGTCAAGGAGTCCAGGGCTACGCAACTAGCAATGCTGAGCAAAGGTCTAAACTCAGGTTTCTGACACCAGACATGAGGTCCTAGCTAGTATGCTGCACTGATTTTCTTCTTCTTTTTTTTTTTTAAGAGAGAGGGGGGGGAGAGAGAGAGAGAGAGAGAGAGAGAGAGAGAGAGAGAGAATTTTTAATATTTATTTTTTAGTTCTCGGCGGACACAACATCCTTGTTTGGTATGTGGTGCTGAGGATCGAACCCGGGCCGCACGCATGCCAGGCAAGTGCACTACTGCTTGAGCCACATCCCCAGCCCTGCACTGATTTTCTAACGCTACAAAACATATATGTAAAAATGCTTCTTTCTTTTTCTTTCTTTTCTTCTTTTTGGTACCAGGGATTAAAACTACGGGCACTCAACCCCCATCTCCATCCCTTTTTAAAATATTTTATTTAGAGGCAGGATCTCACTGAGTTGCATAGGGCCTCACTAAGTTGCTGAAGCTGGCTTTGAACTTGCAATCCTCCTGCCTCAGACTCCCCAGCCATTGGGATTACAGGCATGCTCCATCACACTCAGCTAAAATACTTCTTTTTAACATATATGCCCATGAAAGCAATATTCCATTTGCTAGAGATATTTATTTGTGATACAAACATCCAATTTTTATACTGAAACCATTTCCATTTCCTATATCTCTGATATCTACCTATGTAGACACATTCTATTTATCAAATTTACATCAAATAAAGCCTCTATAAATCTGTCTGTACTCATAAAAACTGAAAATAATGTTATGTCTTTGAATGATTGATCTTTGACAGTGCTTTAAAAAATAAAACTCTCTAATGAAGATGGCACCTCCCTTGGCTAACAGTTTTTGTGACATATAACTATCATTTACAATGAGGATGCCTTTAGATCAGGAACAAAGTCCCCAGAATCTTTTTCATCCTATGGAGCCTTGCTTCCAGCGGTAGGTACCCAAGAAATGCCTGCAACGATGAATTCCTTTGAAAGAGACGAAGTGCTGAACACATGAAAGATCATAATTGTCATGTGATTATTGATGAGTCAAATACTAAGACTACCAACTTATAATTGAAGGATCAGGACATGTAAATTCCATTGCTCCATATCCTTGTTTAGAGTCAATTAACAAAATCTGCAACTCCTGGAAAAAAAATATAACAAAGGTATCCCGTCTGCTGAAGCTAGGAAAATTGTCTTCACAGCTGGCTGATTGGTTCATTTGATATGAAATCGGTCACCTTTCAAAGACCAGAAAAAATGGATTTCACACAGTGCCAAGATCATAAGTTGCTGAGACAACTGGGAGTTAAAGTCCCTAGGCAAATTAGGGGTAGTTTGGAAAAAATAAGAAACAGGTCAAATTTTCCTTGACCCTCTCAAACTAAACCAATGCTATGTCTAACATTTGGAATGAATTCATCAACATTTCTTGTCTAAATTTCCATTCTTATTGAAATAAACATGGAGTCTTGAAATTGTCATGAGCCCTTATGGTCCATATTCTCTTTTGTCATCTGTTTCTGATTTTCTTCCTAGGTTCTGACAAGCTAGCTCGACTTTCTCAGCATTACAGGTTTCCTTGTTTCCCTCAAGGGAAGGGAATGCTTGATGTTTGCCTAGAATATTATGACTACAATGTAGAATGTGCCTCCTACCATTTGGTGTGCGACAGAACATGTCAGTCATCTCCTTCCCTGTCTTCCTGGAAAGTGGAGAGGAAGTTTTGCCATTGATAGTGTTTAATATATTTCCTGTAAATGTGTAGGAAATGTCTGCTTGAAGATCTGAAGCAAACTACCTTGATGTTCAGAGGGATGAGACAAACTACTTGATGAAAGAAATCATATTCAAAAAAGATCGCTAGGAGAGGAAGGCAGCCTATTTATTTACATGAAGATCAAAGAAACCTCACATGAATTGAGACTATTTTTTTTTCCTGAGTGATTTGCAAAGAATAATCCACATGGCTGAAAGAGAAAAGTGGTAAGACTTTACTGACTTTATTTTGCTTTTGTGTAATAAAAAAAAAAAAAAAATACTCGGCCGGTGAAAATAATATGCTTACAAAAAAAGTTTTGGGGGAAATATTTTAGATTTTCCATAATGATAAATATCCAATTGAATGAAATAAAATTATATCTCATTAATATTTTGACTTTTCTGCTCTTTAAGATATAACCCACAATTTGGCTTATGTTAACACAGTGAAAGCCACACTTAACAAATAACTGCGATCAATGATTAAAGGCCTTTATAATCAAAGCTAGTAGAGTATTGTACAGATGCCAGGATAATTTAATACAACAAACAGAATTCCCCTAAATACCCAAGACCATAATGATTTGCTGCCTAATACAATATTCTCTCTATGAAAGAATGAATGTTGCCCCCAAATGGGAAAGTTAAAGAGTGATGTTTCTTGTGAGGGAAAACCACACATTCTTAAATCATTAGCTTTCTCTTTCTTTTATGTATTCTACCTCTTTTTTCTCTTACTAAGGTTGGCTGAGCTTTAAAGAATAGGAAGGGAGGCAAAAACGCAATCAACTTCAAAAATCACTTTGGCACAGCAGAGCAAACTGCATCCAATTAAAACATTAAACAGTATGCTAATAATTATGTTTCCTATAGTGCCTTTTCATCAAGGATTTCAAAGTCAAATTTACAATTCCTCAATTATGCTGTGGACATTTTTAATTCTGATTGCTGGCAAGTCTTCCTGCTTTCCTCCTACCTAACTCACGCTTCAGAATTCTAACTGAATTTGATGAAGGACAATCATTCTGTTTTCCAAATCTGAAAGCCTGGAGTCCTCCATCCTCTTTGGCCTTTGCTCAGCTAGCTAAGTGGCCGATTCTGTGTAATTTGAAAGCAGATGTGGCCAATTTTAAAATGTTAAAAATTTGAATTACAGACTTTTAAGAATGAATGAATTTTTATGACTTTCAGTCCTAAGTGCTTAACTTGAAGTGCACCACCAAAATTCTGCTTCCCTAAGCAAAGGTGCCTAAATTGAGCATGCAAGTTAGTGCTATTAAGACTCTTATCAATAATGGCGTCAATAAATAGATTACATGTGAATATGTTGCCACTGTCTTGACAGCCTGAGTTCTTCTTTAATATATATATTTATATATATATATGAGTTCTTCTTTAATATATATTTATATTTATATATATATATGAGTTCTTCTTTAATATTTATATTTATATATATATATTTAGGCTCAATATCAATTAGATTTTCAAAAATTGTAATTAGCTGAGTCTAAACAAAACAATTTTACTGAAAAATAGTCCCTTCTTCTACAACTATACTATGTAGAATCTTTAAGTTTTTAATAGATTTTTCCTGAACTTCTATTTTGAAATTCATGTTTCTATTTTAAAAGATTATAGCTGCCTTAATATATTTGTACACATACACACATACTTATTTCTTTTTATATTTTCTTCCTTTAGAGCAAGAATGTTTATTTACTTGTTTTGTTCTGCCACTTTTTCTTTTGAGCTGATACTTTAAGCTAATAATACTTCTTTTCATGAAATTTCTTTACATCACTTGAATCACTTAAAAATACCACCCCTAAACTAGAGTTTAAAAAGTACTAAGTACTAAATTCTAACCACATTTAGAATCTAATTCAAAACTTGTCATTAACTATCCATGTTATTATTTAGCAATCTAGATGAATGCCTTGGTTTTTGGCATCCTTATTTTTAAAACAAAATGCATGATCAAAATATGTCTTTATATTAAAAAATCATATATTTTAAATTTAAAGCTTGTTACTATGTGCAAGTTCTTGAAACATCACTACCCTCAAACAATAATACACCATATTGTACTGGAGGCCCACTATAGAAAAAGTGATTTTTCAAGTGCTTCATTCATCCTTACATTTGTATCATATTCCACTATCTATTTCCAGATATGTTTTCTAGTTTGATGCTCATAACAATTTATGAGATAGAAGAATAAGCTATTATTAGCCCTATTCAGAAAATAAAAACAAGTAGTTTCAAAGAGCTCTAGAATTTTTGGAAAATTACAGAATTAATGAGAGAGGCAGAACGAAAGCTATGTAAGTTGTTGTTATTGTTACATATTGATTAGTGTGTATTGCTTTGGATGACATTCTCTAGGCCTATCTTCCAGAACCACATAATACTGTCCCACTGTGAAACAGGCATTAGAATTTTGTACTTACTTCTAATGTTTCTCAAAGGGAATCTTGTTTAATGATATAGCATTTGTAAATCTCTGTGAATAAAGGAATCATTTAAATGCAAAGTATTCCTGAACATTATCCCCTTTACTCTCCCACTGGGTACATAAAAGTCAAACAGGGCTGACTGTGATCTTTTAGGAGCATAAAAGTGTCATAAATTGACTCTTTGCACCTTCCTACACCACCCCCCAGAGAAACTGAGCACCTCATGCAGATCTCTAAGTGAGGTTATGATGCCCAGGCCAGAAGCCCTCCATAAAGCATAGCAGGGAGAAATTGGTAAGAAGAAAACCTTTCCTAAACTTGCACTTATTCTCAAATCAGCAGGCAATGGGAATTAGTTTCTCACACAGTTCCAGTAAATGCATAGACAGAGATCAAGATTTCACAGGAGGAGAAATCAGGGCTCTTGGAATAAAAAATAATGCTGCATGACTGAAACAATTCTGTACGATTTTGTGGCTCTGCCGCTACTGGCCACTGTATACATTTGCTCTTCTGTTCCTCTTAATACTCCATTAGTGCCCAAGAAGACACATTTGTATGCCGTGCCTACTTTTCCTCACTGTTTTCTACTGCCATGTCCAAGAGAAGTTTTAACATGTCCTTCAAGTATTCTGGTATAACTATTCTGACTTGCTGCTAGAATTTCTTAACAAGATAAATTAATCTTCATTTATTGGTCCTTGCCGAGGAGGGTCTCAACTCTGTCCAATATAATCCTCACACTTGAGTTCATGATTTCCAAAATTTCCATCAGCAATGCCTGATTTTCCAGTTTTACTCAGGCTGATTATTAATATTTCTATTAATAATACTTCTTTTTCATGAAATTTCTTTTACATTACTTGAATCACTTAAAAATACCACCCCTAAACTAGAGTTTACCCTATTTATATGTCATCTTTACCTATGATAATAATCCTAATCTCTTACAAAGTCCTTGTTATTCTTTGGATCTATCCTGTACCCCAAAAACTCATGTGTTGAAAAGAGTCTCCAATAAAAGCAAGGTTGAGAGGTGGGACTTTCAGGCAATGACTGGATCATGAGGTCTCTGACCTCATCTAGATGAGATGAATCCATGGATAGCTGATCTGATCACTGGGGTTGTACCCCAGAAGGTTTTAATCTCATGCTTTCTGCCCCTGTCTCTTTCTTCCTTTGCTTCCTGGATGCCATGTGCAGATTTCCCTCTGCTATGCCCTTCTGCTGTCTCTTCTCAGCCCCAGAGAAGTAGAGCTGGCCAATCAGGCACAGAATCCCCTGAAACTGTAAGCCATGATAACCCTTTCCTCCTCTAAGTCATTCTTGTCAGATATTTCTGGTCACACAAATGAAATGCTAACACATCCTGCTTAGATACATTTTTTTCAAAAAATTATAAATGTTTGAATTATTAATGCAGAATTCACATGCAGTAAAATATGACGATCCTAAACAAAAACTTGGTGGTATTTATTTTTCTGAGATATATATATTTTTAAAAAATATTTCCTAATTTCTCTATTATTTCACAAAACCTAAATTGCTAACTCTTACTTTCATCTCGGACTATTTTTGGAAAGCAACTTTAAAGATAAACTAAATTAAGTACTGAAGCACGTGTATGTGTGACGTGTATGTGTGTGTTAATGTATGTATGATAAATACCATTAATTAAGTATAAGGTAAAATAATTTATAGCACAGAATACCTTTTGAATTTCAATATCAATAGTTGCTCACATCTTGATGTACAGACCAGATCCAAGCCAGTCATAGATAGGTAGAAAATAGATATAGATATTGGTTTATTCTTTCACATTCAAAAAGAGAATCTAACTTTATAGGATTTTACTGATTGCTAAAGTATGGTATATTATATAATCAAAGGGTTTCACCCCAAACTACAATAAAATAATAAGCTATGTAACGACTAAAGCACATGAATAACCTGAAGAACACAATTGTGTCCTGCCCTTTAATACAGAAAAACAATGATCTCTAACATCATTTGCTTCCATTTTCATGGAAAGAATACACAGTGACTTAGTAGAAACATTAATTTAAGCAACCTACTCTCTGATAGATTTCAGGGATTTTTTTTTCTTCATATTCTTTATATTTTTTTAATTTGTTCTAATTCATTATACATGGCAGTGAAATGCACTTTGACACATCATACATAAATGGAGTATAACTTCTCATTCTTCTGGTTGTACATGAAGTAGAATCACATGGGTCGTGTAGTCACATATGCACAGAGGGCAATAATGTTCGATTCATTCTACTTATTGTTTCTTTTTAGTTATATATAACAATAAACTCATTTGGATATAATTATAAAAGCATGGAATATAATTTGGTCTGTTTCAGTCCTCACCCTCTGGTCCCTTCCCTCTACTCTACTGATCTTTCTGCTATTTACTCACAGTGTTGTTTTTGTTTGTTTGTTTGTTTTTTCCATTAGTGTCTTTTGGTGAAATTCACTGTGATATGTTCATATATGTACACAGAAAATTTAGGTCAGATTCATTCCACTGTCTTTCCCAGTCCCATAGCTCCTACCTTTTTTCTCATTCCTATTTGTATACTCCACTGATCTATCTTTCTTTTTTATCCCACCCCTCCATGTTTTGGATTGGTTTCTGCATGTGGGAGAAAACATTCAACCTTGGAGTTTTGGTATATGGCTTATTCCACTCCCCATGATGGTCTTCACTTCCCTCCTCTCACTGGCAAATGCCATAAAGTCATTCTTTTTGGCTAAGTAATAAAATTATGATTTTTTTTGGATTATTAGTGTGAAATTTACATACAGTAAAAGATGGAGAGCCTAAAAAAAAACCTTGATGGGTTTTGACAGATGTGTACATTCTGAAACAACCACTGCAAACCCAGTACACAACATTTCTCAATCTAAAAAGTTCGAATCCAATGACTCCTCATAATACCCTGAATTATTACTATTTTGATTTTTATTACCACAGATAATTTTTTCTGGTCAACAATTTATGAAAATGAAACCATGCAGAATGAATTATTTTGTATCTGTCTTCATTGTAATTTTGTAAAAATCATATATAAGATTTACTGGATTGAGGAAGTTTTTTTTTTCAGTTTTGGCATTACAGTTGCTTTCATTATGACTGTATTTTGAATTTTGTCAAATGCTTTTTCTGAATCTATTGAAATGTTCACATGGCTTTCCTCCTTTATTCTGTTAACATCTTTAGTCAGATTTCTATGAAACCAACTTTACATTTTGAGATAAACTCAAATATATAACACAGCATTATCTTTTTACTATATTGTTGGATTTCACTATATTTTTAAAAATTTTAGGATGGGCTGGGGATGTGGCTCAAGCGGTAGCGCACTCACCTGGCATGCGTGCGGCCCGGGTTCAATCCTCAGCACCACATACAAACAAAGATGTTGTGTCCGCCAAGAACTAAAAAATAAATATTAAAAAAAAATTCTCTCTCTCTCTCTCTCTCTTTAAAAAAAATTTAGGATGAAGATTCATAAGAGGACTGTAATTTTCTTATTCTGTATTTCTTGATTTGGTTTCATCATAATTCCTGCTTCATGAAGCCAGCTAGGAAGTGTTCCTTCCTCCTTTAGTTATTGAAGAGACTGTATATAACTGATATTATTTCCCCCTTAAATGTTTTATAGAAATCATGATTGCCATCATCTTGGTTTGGAGCTTCATTCATAGGAAGACTTATAATTACCACTTTTTTTATGTATGTAAGGCAATTCAAACTTTTGGTTATAATTAGGTTAGTTTTGATAATTTTTGATTTTTAGAACTTTAACATTGAAACAAAGTCGGTGACTTTGTTGGCAAAAGGTTGTTCATTGTATTTTATGTTTTCATTTCATTGACACTAGAAGCTGAAGCAATGTTTGTTTTTTGTTTTGATATTGGTAATATTTGTATTTGATATATTAGTCTTGTCAGATATATGATTTGCAAATGTTTTCTCCCTTTGTATGTTTTCTCATGCTGTCTGAATAAGAGCTGAAGCCATGTTTGTCTTTTGTTCGGTATGTTTTACCCGCCGTGCTATTAATCAATCTAGGTGAAGGGTAATCCTTCATAATGTTTTCTTTGAAACAGCCATATTTGGTTTTCCTTGTGGTTCTACATATTCTATTTCACTGATTTACACTCTTAATTTCCTGGGTTGTGTTGTTTTTTTTTTGTTTTGAGACCACTTGCTATGTTGCCCAGGCTGTCCTCAAATTCATGATCCTCCTGCCTCTATTTCCTGAGTAGCTAGATCACAGATATGTCCAGTTTGATTGATACTCTTTTCAATATTATTTCCTTGTATTCAAATTTTGAATTAAATTGTCTTTTAGCTTCCTAACTGGAAGGTTAAATGGTTGAGTTTGAATTTTTCTTCATTTTTAATATAAAATTTGTTATAATTTTCTCTTTAAAATCTATTTCAACTATAATTTCCAATTGTATATTTATTAGTCCCCCTTTATCAAGTGTTTCACTTTGAGTGGTTTTAATTACCGAAATTATTAAATGGAAAAATTTCAGATAATAAACAATCCATGTTTTAAAATGCATACTGTTCTGAGTGGCAAGATAAAATTCTGAACCATCCAGCTTTGTCTCACACAGGACATAAATCCTCCTTTTGTCTAGCATATCCACCATATCTATGCTGTATATGCTACCCATGCATCACTCACTTAGTAGCCCTCTAAGTTATCAAAAGAACTGTCATGACTTTGGCACCTTTCTCTAATATAATAATTTCTCTAAATGTAATTATGTGGTTAGTCTCTGTGTCCTCTATTCTGTACCATAGGTCTACCAGTCTATTTTGGTGCCAATACCATGATATCTTTGTTACTATTGCTCTATAGTATAGTTTAAGGTTTGGTATAGTTATGACACCTGCTTCACTCTTCTTGTTAAGGATTGCTTTGGCTATTATTTTTTGGCTATTATTGCTTTGGCTCTTATTTTTCCAGATGAATTTCATGACAGGTTTTTCTGTTTCTATGAAGAATGTCATTGGGATTTTGATTGGAATTGCATTAAATCTGTATAATGCTTTTGGTAGTATGGTCATTTTGACAATATTAATTCTGCCTATCTAAGAAAAAGATCTTTCCGTCCTCTAAGGTCTTCTTTAATTTAGTTTTTTAGTATTCTGTAGTTTTCATTAAAAAGGACTTTCATTTCTTCTGTTAGATTGGTTCCCAAGTATTTTATTTTTATTTTTTGAGCTATTGTAAATGGGGTAGTTTTCCCCATTTCCCTTTCAGAGGATTTGTCACAGATATACAGAAATGTGTTTGATTTATGGGTGTTGATTTTGTATCCAGCTACTTTGCTGAATTCATTTACTAATACTTGAAGTTTTCTGGTGGAATTTTTTGGGTCTTCTAGGTATATGGTGCTGAGAAAACTGGAAATCCATATGCAGCAAAATGAAATTAAACCTCTATTTCTAACCATGCACAGAACTCGACTCAAAGTGGATCAAGGACCTAGGAATTAAACCAGAGACCCTGTGTCTAATAGAAGAACAAGTAGACCCAAATTTCCACCATATCAGATTATGCCCCTACTTCCTTAATAATACTTCTATAGTACAAGAATTAAAATCAAATATTAATAAATGAAATAGATTCAAGCTAAAAAGCTTCTTCTCAGCAAAGGAAACAATCAGTGAGATGAATAGAGAGCCTACAGCTTGGGAACAAATTTTTACCACTTGTACATCAGATAGAGCACTAATCTCTAGGGTATATAAAGAACTCAAAAAGCTAAACACCAAAAAAACAAATAACCCAATCAATAAATGGGCCAAGGAACTGAACAAACACTTCTCAGAAGGTGATATACAATCAATCAACAAATATATGGAAAAAATGTTCAACATCTGTAGCTATTAAAGAAATGAAAATCAAAACTACTCTAAGATTTCATCTCACTCCAGTCAGAATGGCAACTATTAAGAATACAAACAACAATAAGTGTTGGCAAGGATGTAGGGAAAAGGCTAATAGCTAAACTACAGAACCAACATAGATGCCTATCAGTAGATGAATGGATTAAAAAATGTGGTATATATACATAACGGAATATTACTCAGTAATAAAAGAGAATAAAATCATGATATTTGTAGGTAAATAAATGGAGTTGGAGAATATAAGGCTAAGTGAAGTTAGCCAATCTCCAAAAACCAAATGGCAAATGTTTTCTCTGATATAAGAAGGATGATTCATAGTTGGGTTGGGAGGGGGAACATGAGAAGATTACATGAACTCTAGATAGGGCAAAGGGGATGGAAGGGAAGGGAGGAAACAAGGGGTGTAAAAACGATGGTGGAATGAGATGGACATCATTACCCTAAGTACATGTATGAAGACACAAATGGTGTGAATATACTTTGTATACAACCAGAGATATGAAAAATTATGCTCTATAGGTGTAATAAGAATTGTAATGCATTCTGCTGTATATATAACCAATTAGAATAAAAAATTATAAAAAATATTTTCTTAACAAAACAACAAAAAAGAACTATCACCATTGTATTGCAATTCTTGTGTTCAAGTAACTCTTGCTGAAACACAGGAGTAGTGAAGCATAGGTGACTTGGGGGCATAAAACATGGACAGGCGGAATAACTCTGGTACTCTGAGGCAGTGCTGCATGTTGTATAGAAAAAAGCATGGTTGACGTACTATTTACATGAAGTTAAAAATATATCAGAATTCTTGTGATTTTTTTTCTTAAAACTTAGATGATTTATCAGTATTTTTGATAGGGTTATTACTCTATAAGTCACCTATGATATTGTTCCCCCATTTAAAATTTACAAGTCAATCATTTTTACTATATTCATAGAGTTGTATATCCATCACCAAGATCAATTTTAGAATATTTTCTTTATTCCAAAGTAAAACTTCACCTTCCTTAGCTGTTATCCCTCAATTCTCATGTCCACACTCATTACTAGGCAACCACTGATAGATATTTTGTGTCTGTAGATTTGCCTATTTTGAACATTAATAGAAATGGAATTATGTAATAAACATGAGGCCCTTACCACTGACTTCTTTCTTTAGATGCAATATTTTCAAGGCTCATCCATGTATAAGCATGGATAGGTGTGATTACTTTCTTTTTATTGTCAAGTGATATTCATTTGTATGGATATAGTACATTTTGTTTTATCTTTTTGTCTATTGATGGACATTGCTTTGTTTTTACTTTTTGGCTATTATGAATATTACAAAGATGTACATTTCTGTACATGTTTTTGTCTGTGTATGTATTAATTTCTCTTGGGTTAATAGTTAAAACTGGAATTGCCAGATCATATGGTAATATTATGTTTAAGCAACTGACTGTTTCCCCAAAGAAATGTATCATTTTATATTTCCATCAGCAATGTATACAGTTTTGAGTTTTTCCATTGCCTTGTCAAAACTCATTGTTTTTTGTCTTTTTGAATCTAGCCATCTTAGTGGGTATGAAGTAATATCATTGTGGTTTGAATATGCATTTCTCAGTGAATAATGATATTGATCATTTTATATGTTTATTGGCTTTTTATATACCATTTTTAGAGAAATCTTGGTTAAGAATTATTATTCATTTTGAATTGGGTTTTCTTGTTATTAGTGAATTAAAGGTTTTAATTTATATTCTCTATATTAGTCTTCTAAGATATATGATTTACTAAGTTTTCTCCCTTTGTAGTTTTTTTTATAGTGCCTTTTGATGCACAGATTTTATTATTTATTGATGTTCAGTTAACTGTTTTCTTTTGTTGCTTATGATTTTGATGTCATTTTAAAAAATCTGTTAAATCCAAAATCATGAAAATGTATACCCATGTTTTCTTGTTTGTGTTTTATTGTTTTGTCTTATATTTAGTTTTTAAATTTGCTTTAAATTAATTGTTGTACAGCATAGTAGGTAAGGGTCCAAATTCATCCTTTCCCATGTGGATATATAGTTTTCCCAGCACCACGTGTTGAAATGACTGTCCTTTCTCGTCGAATGGTCCTGGCATTTGTCTAAAATCACTGGACCACAGACATGAGGGTTTAGTTCCAGGCAATTTGCTTTATTCTATTGGTTTATGTGTCTGTCTTTATGCCAGGCCCATAGTATTTTGATTACTGTAGATTTGTAGTAAGTTCTGACATTAGGTAGTATTCAAATTTGTTTATTTTAAAGATTGTTTTACCTCTCCTAGGTCCCTTGATTTTCTTTGTGAATCTTAGAATTTGTTTGTTAATTTCTGCAAAGAATTAAGCAAGGATTTTGACAAGGATTGCACTAAATTTATTGATTACTTTAGGAGGTATTGCTATTTTAACAAAATATGTCTTTCGATTCACACACAAAGTTTTTCTTTTCATTTATTTAATTCTTCCTTTATCTCTTTCAACAATATTTTGTGGTCTTCAGATTATAAATTTTGCATTTATTTTGTTAAATTTATTCATAGTATTAACTCTTGATGTAAGTACAATAGTTTTTTTTTTAACTTCACTTTTGGTTGATAAGTAAATTTCTGGACATATGATTACTTGTGCTTTGCCAAATATTTTTGCTGTTGACTTCTAATATAATTCCATTTTTGCTTCATTGTGGTTTTGTTTGTTTTGTGTGTGTGTGTGTGTGTGTGAGAGAGAGAGAGAGAGAGAATGTGTGTGGTGTTGGTGATCAAGCCTAGGGTCTTGTATGTGTTAGGCAAGTGCCTAAATAATTATCTTTTCTAAAACATAAAAATTAGTTTACTGTATTTATATATGTTTACCCATTCTTGTGCTCTTTATTCCTTTACATAGATTACATATATTCTATAGTAGATTGTATTATTCGAAAACTATCAAATAGGGCAATGTGAATAATAAGAGATGGTTGTTAAAATATCCAATACTGATGGTGAATTGTGATATTCTTTATTATACTTTTATCAGTTATTTTTAAAATAAATTTTAAATCTCTATCATTAGGAACATAAGTATTTTGAATTGTGATATCATTTTCCTGAATAGATTCTTTTATTGTTACAAATTGATTCTCTGTATTTCTGGTTATATTTCTTTTCACAAATCTCCCTTGTCTGATATTATCATAAATATGCTAGTGTAATGGTTAATTTTATGTGTAAAATAGGCTGTGACATGGAGTGTCCCTCTGTTATGTGAGGTGGCCCCCAAAAGCTCATGTGTGAGATAATGCAAGAAGGTTTTAGAGAAGAAATGATTGGGTTACAAGAGCCTTAACCTAATCAGTGAATTAATTGCCTGATGGGATTAATTGAGTGGTAACTGCCAGCAGGTGGGGTATGGCTGGTGGAAGTGATTCATTAGTTGGAGTGACTATGGGGTATATATTTTGTATCTGAAGAGTGGAGTCTCTCTCTCTCTCTCTCTCTCTCTCTCTCTCTCTCTCTCTCTCTCTCTCTCTCTCTCCCCCCCCCCTCTCCCTCTCCCTCTCTCTCTCTCTACCCCCTCTCTCCCCACTGCTTCTGATCATCATATGATCTGCCTCCCTCTGCCACACTCTTCTGCCATGATGTTCAGTCTCACTTCAAGTCCCAAGGAATGGACCTGGCCTTCTGTGGACTAAAACTTAAAACTGTGAGCCCTCAAATAAACCTTTCCTCCTTTAAAATTGTCTGGTTGGGTGTTTTAGTCACAGCAACAGAAAAGCTGAGTAAACACCATCTATTTGGTCAAATCATTCTGGGTGTTTCTGTGAGGGTGTTTTGGATGACACTGACATTTTAATTGTTGGAATTTGAGTAAAAACAGGAGATAGATCCCCAGTCTTTTTTGTGTTCTGAAACTTTGCACCCAAACTGGGACCTTGTCTCCCCCTTCTCCAGTTTGACTGCTCACTCTAGAGAGTTTGGACTTGCTGATTTCCATAACCATGTAAGCCACTTCCTTAAAATAAATCTCTCTTCCCTTTCCCACAGTCTGTTTCTACACACACACACACAGCTTTCTAAGGCTTTTCTAATGCAGGTTTAAAATTTTTTTCCACATAGTAATTCCATGTACAATCACCCATGACTGCAGTAATATTTTTCAGCAATTTGGGCTTCATCTCTTTTCATCATTCTCTTTTTTACACCCTGGCCCAGAAAATTTTAGAGACTTCAGCAGTTCTGATCACTAATCTCTTCATCATCCTTAATAAGACCACCACACAAAAGTACATTTAAAATAGCAAATTGTTAATAAACCCTTACTAATTTGCATCACATGTAGAAACAGAGAACATGGATGCACAAGTAAGAAGAGAATAAATTCTTGATCCCCCACCAAAAGAACAAACTATTTCTAGGAGCTTGTTTTTTTCATTCATATAACATATATTAAAATGTGTCATCCTATAAGCTGATATATGAGTATGAATAAAACTCAGAATCTAGAAGTAAGAATATGTACAGACATCAGAAGGATCTTTTTCATTAATAAAGTACTAACTTTTATGAGAGAGCAAGACTCTGACTCAGAAAAAGTTTGAGAATTTGACATTTAGAATACAGGAAGAAGTAACAAAGTTTAAAACAGAGAGTAGATGCTATATAAGAATTACCTAAGCCAGGTGCACTGGCACATATATATTAAAAGGGGGGGTTGCTGGGATGTGGCCATAGAGATAGGAGAATATGCAGTATTTAGAACATAAATTTTTAGACAATTTTTTAAAGGTCCTGAGAATAACTAATTTAAATGTTGTTGGTCATATTATGTCTATTGTAATTACTCAACTCTGTTGCTATAACATGAAAGTGGCTGTAGACAATTAAAAAATGACAGGGATTAGTTTTTTTTTGCAACAAAATCTTATTTATTGGTGTGGCTGGATTTGTCCTGTGGACCATTTGTTGATGTCCTCTGATTTAAGTTATGTCAAGTAATCCATTTCACAGCATTCTGGAATATATGCTAGGTAATACCTGGAGAAGATATAGGAATAGAATGAGCCTCGACAGATAACATTCAGCAGATGAACCACAAAGTCCAAAAGATAAAATTATTTAGAGAGAACAGAGATTTGAAATGGAACAAAAGCACATCAACAGTTTAATATGCAAGAAAAAGCTGTATGAATAAATTAACAAAATCAATGGTGTCTAAGAAAAATAGACATTGAAATGAACTATTACTCTTTTTCTATTTAGATTTTCAAGAAGTATAAAGTAATTACTAGTGAAGTTTGTCATACAGGAAACCAGGTTCCTTGGGGTACTGATGGTCAATTATGGGTTTTTATAATCATTTGGTGGAACATCTCACAATTTTTATTCAGTTCTACTATGTGTCTACCCTATAACTCAGCAGTTCCACTCTGATTTTACTCAAAAGGAATCCTTACATAATAGTTACGGGACAAGTATGGGAGATTGATCAAACTGTCACTTATCAAAGAGGGGAGCTCGATACAAACTAAACACAAACAAGGAAATGTAGATTATGGTAAGTATATAGCATATGTGATAGATATGTTATTGTCAAAATAGTCACTGTGGCCAGGCATGGTGGTACTTGCCTGTAATTCCAGCTGTTCAGGAGGATGAGGCAAGATTGCAGGTTCAAAGCCAACCTTGGCTATTCAGTGAGACTTTGTTTGAAAATTGAAAGAAATAAAAAGGGCTGGGGATGTAGCTCAGTGGTAAAACATCCCTGAGTTCGATCCCTAGTACAAAAAAAAAATTCATTGTATTTCTTATAAAATATTCTTCACTGGGTCCATTCTGTGAAAGCATTGTAATTGCCACACAATTCACGTTACTCTTGGAAATGGAACCTAACTTGACTATTGACATATGAATGAAAATGACATGTACCCTTTCAAAAAAGGAGCAGCTTTAAACATAGCAAAGTTCCTGTGCTTCTCTTTCTTTCATCACAAGAATGGTTTTATTGTATGTTGACAAGAGTTTCTTCCTTAAACTTAGATCCCAGTGTGAATTGGTGATAGAACAGAGACACAGTGTATAATTCAAATAACACATTTGTGTTTTTAAGTCACTGTAATTCAGGTGATGTTATTATTCATTGCACAATGTCACTAAAATGGGTAGATTCTCTGTGGAATAACATAGTAGTTAGAAGAAACTAAGTGTATTCAAAGCAATGTGTTTGGATCTTTAATACCTAGTAAAGAGTGAAAACAGGAAATAAAACACAAGCTCTCTAATGCAGTATAGTTAAGTAAATTAAAAGCAAAAATGAGAATAGCTACATATATTACACCAATTCAAAGAAACATGAAATACGTTAGAACATTTGCCTATAGAAGTTGCCAAGAATGAGAATAGGAATAAGGGATAAAAATAAACAAAACAATACAAATTAATAAATGAGTTAACCTCCATGTGAGGATGTGCATGTGATATAATAGGCATAATATTAAAAGAAAAAAATATTAAGCATGTGGAACATAATTGGGAGTATATTTTTGGTCTTCTTCTTCTGATCAAAAAGAAAAATACAAGAGAGAGAATGAGAGGAAAGAAAGAAATTTTTATGGACAGTTATAGAGGAGGATGTTTCACTGAGTAGGCAGAAATTTAGCAGAATCAAAATGTCATGAAAGGGCAAAGAAGATAAGAATTGACAAGTGATTATTTGTTTTGCCATTACAAAGTCCCTCATGCAATCCTGAGTTTCTCTAATTGTAGGTATTATGAAGGCATGGGGCTGATTTAGAAGAGAGATTTGGAAGAAGTTGGTCAGGGAACTGTGTAATTGCATCTATCCCTCCCTCCTAACCTTTTGCAGGAGAGAAGAGTATCTGACAGCATTACTTATGTGTCTTAGCTGAAAAAAACACTCTTTTCACTGTTTTTGCGGTGACTGCACCTTTGGACGTGTTGGCCAGTGCATACGGTGTTGTGGAGAGTCCCTGTGGTATTCAACAGAAATTGTCAGATCACTTTCAGTCTAGTGTTTGAGAGATTATGGTTGTCTCATTTCAGAACACACATAATAGTTACCTTTAGATAAGCTTTTATTTCCTTGCTGTGTGATTTCTCTTTTCTAAGCCTATAGGAATTGTCTTTGTTAGCTCAATACAGGAGTGGGTGGCTCACAGGTATGGGCTGGCTTTAGTTCCAGTGCAATCTCCAGGTGCACTCTGTGTCCTTGGCAGAATCCTGGAGGACAGAAGCCTTTGTATAGCAGTACATGTGGTTTTTCTCTCCTCCTGCTTTCATGTTTGCCTAAAAGAATTAAATTCATGGCAAAATAAAGTACCGTTATGTGGTTATGTGGTTAATCTTTAGTTCACCGTGATTCAAATTTTTATTGGCTAGGTTATTCCACAATTTTTATGACCCGAGAGCTTCCTGATATGAATATATAGTCCCCCCCCCAGTCTCTCTTTCTCATGCTTATTTTATGGAAAAGAAGTTGAAGAGTTTGTGATAAGAAAGAATGTTAATTTCTCAAAGCACTTTTAGTTCTATATTCCTTATAGGAGAAAAAATGAATGAGAGAAAGGAAAGATAAGAAAATCATATAGGAATTATAGAAGATCATTATTTTTAAGGCAGAATTAAAACTAGAAAAAAGTATAAAATTCTCAACAATGAAAGTTGATTATTGAATGTGAGTCAGTGGAGAGCTTATGGGTTTGTAATTCTTACCCCCCATTTACTTCCATTTCTTAGAAGATTCTCCTGAGGTAGATTATGTTTTATTAGAATTAGTTTGGGTTAGTGATAAAGCAAAATTTTCCTAAAGTTGATCCAAAGAACAATAATACTAAGAGATATTCTTGAAATACAAAGGGAAAATTCTGCTTACTATATTATCTTGGAGACTCTCAATGCACATTAATATATTAATGAAGCTCTGAGAAGTAACTTAAAGGAACTTGTTTAACTCGATTTAATACAATTTCTCCAAACTTATTTAGGCAGAGAAAGTGTTCTTCTTTCTTTAATAGTTGTCAATAAACCTTGGAGTTAAAACATTTGGGAGCATGCTGTGGTAAATATACCAAAGGTATTTGCATGTTAAAAATATAAAACTTGATGAATAGAGCACGTGTCAGATAATAGTCACTCGATAAAGTTTTTATAATTTCAGGCCACTAGATTTTTTTTTCCATTTGATTATCTAAACAGTACTTTGGGATAATCAAGATAGGTGCTATAACCTCTGAACAGAAGAAATGAAACAGTAGGATAAGCAAATTCTCAAGGTCACACATCTAGTTAGTTGAGGGTATTGGGTATTAGTTAAGAAATACTTTTTTTTCAGTTAGTGTTTTTCCCCTACTGGTCTCACTTTACTGGATAAATGCCTAATTTATTTGGTGATATGGATGAGGACACTGTATATTCCAAACCCCCAAAGAATTACTAAAACTAAATGTGATGCTATCACAGTGTATCATTGATCAAACCAACAGGCTAATAATGAAAATTTTGGTCAAGTTTCTAGTATTAGAAAGACCTTGAGAGACAAGATAAAGATGACATTTTAAGGAAGAGGCAAAATAAAGTTTGACCAATGTGGCCTTTTTAACTTAGACTTTTAACAGAAGCCAAACGCTGGGATCATGGCATTCAAATTTTGGTATGAGACATAATGAGGCCAGAAGATACTATTTTGCATGGAGCCGTGAAAATGGCACTTTGAATTCTTCTTTCAAATATGAATACATATCATAATATATTCTAAAATTCCCACTAGCATAAAATGACCTATAAATTGACATAAATTTCTTAACATTCCACAGTCTTTCAGGGCAATACACCCTGCAGCGACCGCACTCATGAAAATGAGAACTAACCCATAAGATTAGCAAATAGGTAGTGAAAAGCAGCAGGAACCATCTGCTCAGACACGCACGCGTACAGTGACCGTGCTTCAGGAGGCACAGCCCACCCCTTGCTGAAAGGCACATACTTGTCCATTGTTTTAGGAATACTCCATCAGTATAGACCTCTTACATACATTATATATCTATCTGTATCTGCATTCTGTATCTGCATTCATCCATCCCAGAAGACTTCAATATTCCAATAAGCTTTCACCACCCATTAGGATCTTCAGTTCATTGGGCAGAAGAATCAACATTAGTTTAATATTATTCATAGGATATGTCTGAGTTTTTCACTTCATGACTTTTTAATATTAGATTAAAATTGGGGTAAAACATAGCATTGATTTGTTAATATTAAAACTGGAATTCTTGTCAAACAGAACAGGGTCTATAACCCTTTATTACTTTAACATTTTATGTACTTGGAAGAATACAATATCATGCACACATCTGGTAGGCATTTAATAACTACATTTCCATTGATTCATGAATGTGGCAGGAAGCTAGATGCTGTCTGCCATACTTGTTCCTTTTTTTAATCATAAGGGCTACATTCACATTGGCAAATGCCATCCCCAAGTCTGAATTACCTCCTTCCTGTAGTGGGTGTGTGAGGACAGAAAACTCTGCCTAGGATGGGGAAGAAAGGTAATCCTGTCTTTTCCATCCCCAGATTAGGAAGGAGGAAGGAGAGAGGAAGACAAAGAAACACATCCATTTTAAAGATAAATTGCAATGGCAGAGTGGCAAGGGCTTTTTTCAAAGTATAAAGTGGATCACTGTTAAATTTCCTCACTGTCGATTTCTGTTTTCCATTTTGATGACATCTCTAAGGAACTTCCTGCTGAGAGAGGGCGAAGTTGAGGGAAATGACCCTCAAGTCCTTGTTCTCCATTAGTATCCTGTGGACATTTTATAATCCTTTGAAAATGAACTTGTTACTTAACAGTATGAAGCTGGTATTACTCTCTCAGAGGCAAATAGTCTGTATTATCAACAGGTAAATAAATAGGATGAACAAATGAGATAATTTAGCTTGATCTTTAATAGATTTTGTTTTATTTCCATTTTGTTATTTGGTCTTGATTTGTGGATAAGTCACTCACTGACTTACTTTAAGATTCTTTAAGTAAATATTCTCTCTGGCATATGGAGTTCAGTTTTAAGCTATGGGCAGAGGATAAAAAGATCGCTGTTGTAAAATTTATTGTGATTATATTGAATGTTAATAGTTCGCTTAACTCCACATAATTTGTTTCTTAGATTACTAGATAATGGTTTTGAGGATGAGGCAATATTTTATTCTCATTTGTATCCCATCATTTGCATATTGCCTGGTAAGTGAAAGACTGAAAAAGCAAATGAATGGATCGAAACACAATATGTCATTAAAATACTCTTGCCTGTTATTATGTGCTGTTTTAAAATATGAATGTGGGGGCTGGGGTATCTCAGTGGTAGAGTGCTTGCCTTGCATGTGAGGCCCTGGGCTCCATCCTCAGCACCACATAAAAATAAATAAATAAAAATAAAGATATTTTATGTCCATCTACAACTACAAAAAATATTTAAAAAATTAAATAAAATCTGAATGTGTACTAGAGCCTACTCTTCCTTACCCTATACTTTTCTGGGAATTTTTGAGATGGAGAGCCTATTTTGCTACTTATGAAACAGTCTGAGATCTACTGTAACCTTGTAATAGTTCAAAGTTAGAGACCTACCGTCTATCTCTGGATTATGGCATAAAATCTCCTTTGTGCATGGATGTATATATTGCGTACCCTTTGCAATAATAATTGCATATTGGGGCTGGGGTTGTGGCTCAGTGGTAGAGCACTCACCTAGCATGTACGGGGCACTGGATTCAATCCTCCGCACCACATAAAAATAAAATAAAGGTATTGTGTCCAACTACAACTAAAAAAAAATATTTAAAAAGTTGTACATTAACATGGACTTTGAGATGGAGAATTGTTTATACAGTCTAATTGTACAAGGGACAGGATATCTCAAAATCTTGCTTTACTTCTATTATTTACAAAGAAAGGTCAAAGAAAAACAAATAGAACCACTTTCTAAAAAAAATAAGACAATTCAAAATAACTTCAAGAATATTGATTGCTTTTATAAACTACTCTTTTAACTTCAGTTGGCAATCTGAGATATACCAGAATTCCTATTTTTCCTAACATTTTCTAAAATTGACTTTATTTAACTACATTTTAGTTAAAAGGTAGAAAAGGAAGGCTGTTTTTAAATCTCTGAAAGCCAAATAAGTTATTTTAAGATTATTTCTGAAAATAATTAAAATATAAATGTGTTTTAGCCAGATAGTATACGAGTGTAATCCCAGCAGCTAGGGAGGCTGAGGCAGGAGGATTGCAAAATCAAAGCCAGCCACAGCAATTTAGAGAGGACCTACGCAACTTTGTGAGACCCAGTTTAAAAATAAAAAAAATAAAAACAGGCTGTGGATGTGGCTCAATCTCAGCTGCCAACCAACCAACCAACCAACCAACCAATCAAAAATACATTTTTCCCAACTGGTTGGATACAAGAAACAATGAGGAGTGTGAGTCTATTCAGAAGCTGTCTCATCCTGTCCTGTAAATAAGGTAGAATCATATGGAGTAAACAACCTTAAATGATTTCTCCTGGTCTGAAGGATATATCAGATAAGCAAAGGAGAGCACTAAACAGTACCATATTTTAGAAGAAATATCAGTAATATGGCAAGACTAGAATAAGTTTCCTGAGTTTAGAGACCCTTTGAAGTTTCAATTTAAGGACTATGTTTCAAAAGATATTTTAAATCATCTAACTGCCCAAGTTTACCTGAAAGTTTGTGTTCTTTGCTAAATTTGAAGAAGAATTTTCTACTTCGAACCTAAAAAGTATAATGATTAGAAAAACCTTTACAACTTATTGGAATGACCTCAGCATCAATTTTTTTTTCTTAAGTGTCCACTTTTGAAAAATCTTTTTCCCCCGATAAAGGTTCATGAATCCATTCAATTATGGTCTTGATCAATGCTTATTTGACAGTAAAATGCTTTGTTTAGATAATACATTTATAATGACCGGAGAGCATTTGTGGATGAATCTTGATATTTAAAATTACATTCTGCTTAGGGTAAATGCATTCTTGCCATGTCAGTGTGATTAATATTATTTCTCTCTTTTAATTATCTCACTTGAAGGAAATCCAGCAGAATGATCCAGGCTGACAAAATCAGGTCTCCCTCTTCCTTTCTAGTGACAATGTGCACATTACATTCACTCTTCCCAGGAGGAATTAGGAAGTTTCCCATGGAGGGCTGACCTTGTAAATTCAAGGATGAAATAGTAAGCAAATGTCACAAAGTATTAAACAAAAACATACCCCGAATATCTAAATTCCCCCCTTGTATTGTCATTCAAAATATGTCAACTATTATTACTATTACAGAATGTGATAATGATTCTTAATAGCAGTACAAATGTTTATAAGAACTTGATAAGAATATTATCAGCATGGTCTTCCATTACATAGATAAATGACCCAGTGTCATTGGGCCCCAGGGTATGTCTGCTAAGCTGTGTGTGTAGAAAAGTTTTGGGAGTTATATAGTGATAAGATCTTCTATTTTCTCCATCATTTTTGATTCTGTGTTTATATTCCATATCCTGTGTTTGGTATACATATGAGAGAAGGAACTCCCAGATACATTTTTGTGTTTTTCCAGATAAATTGTTCTGATGGACTGTATTTTATCAGCTTGCTCTGGTCTTAGTTACTATTTACATTTTACAGATTATCTAGTCATGTAACCAGACTAATATGGCTACATCCAGTCAATCGATTTAGTTTCCACAGAAAGTTTTTACCAGATAGGAGGACATTTCATATGCTTCAACAACTGTTATAAAAAAATGCTTGCCATCTAAGTAAAAGACCTCTCATTTAGGAAAAAGTAAACCTCAACTCTCTCTTGTCAACCACTGACCATGCACTATAATTTTTAAATGATGTTTTAGCAGAGCGTTTCCTTTGTGCTCAATGACTGGTTTAAAATGCCACTCATCCTGTGGACCAAGGACTCCTGATTAGCTGTGTTAGATGACTTCTCTTAGAAACACTGCACAGTTGCACTTCAATGCTTCCATTTTGACACATCCTGCTAAGTCACAAAGTCATCTGAAGAGGTTGGTGATGAAGGAGGATAAAGGAAAGGAGAGGAAAAGGTTTTGCAAGAAGCTGGAGATTATAAGAAAGAAATGGGAGTTTAATCAGGCTGATTTGATCTTTCTGAATAGGGGCAAGGATCATGAAATGAGACAGCGTTTTCATCAGTTTGGTTATTTCTTTTAATGTACTAAGATATCGATTTTGGCTATTTAAATGGCAGAGTGGTAGATGTTGCTTATGTGTGTCCATTAGAAGGTGGGAAATACAAGTCAAATTCACATAGTATTCTTGTATTATATTTGTAGGCCAAGAGGTTTTTCTTTGAAGATAAAATGAAATTAGAGGATTAATTGTACGGAAGAATCACAGGTTTGAAATCATCCTTCGGTATCCTGATCATTACATGGAAAGTCTGCACTGTAATAATATTATAAGGAAATCTTCATTTGTTTTTTCTGGCTATTCTCAAGAAGATCTCATTCCATAAGTTCTGTTTCCCTTTTCAGTTGAATTGTATTAGCTTTGTAAACCTATCTTGATTTTCTTTCTTTGTTTTGCTTCTTGTCCCCCCTCCCTATATCTCTTTCCCTTCCTCCCACTCTCTTATCTTTACTTCATATGCCCTTTTTTGTCCCTTGTCTTTCTTCCTGTTTATAAAATTAAAATCAAAGGATGACAGGGATTCTTTTTTGTTACTTTATTAGTCTGGTTTCTGTGACTATAGAACTGAAATAATTTGGTTATTTGAATAATTCTTCTTAGGTATTTCTAATTATATAAACACAAAACTAAAATGCTATACTGCAGTGTTCTTTGAATTGTAGACATATCTATTTATTATTAGAAGAATAAAAGTCATGGACTGCGTTGGGCTCTGTGTGTGTGTGTGTGTGTGTGTGTGTGTGTGTGTGTGAGAGAGAGAGAGAGAGAGAGAGAGAGAGAGAGAGAGAGAGAGAGAGAGAAACAGTTGATGATCCACTACTTTGTCCAGGCCTTACCAAAAGTCTTGAAAAATTTCTCAGCATCTAAGCATAAATACTACACTAATGACTGGTCATTAAGAAGCCCTTGATTATTTGGTGCCTGCTATCTTTTGATGGCATTTACTCCTCATACACCCTTGTTTAGAATCAAACTGCTGTTGTCCCTTGGTATCCACGAAGGATTGATTCCAGGACCCTTTGTGGATACCCAAATCTGTGGATGCTCAAGTGCCTTAAATAAAATCCTGGAATACTTGCATGTAACCTATGAAAAACCTCTTGTATACTTTAAATCACCTCAGGATTGTTTATAATACCAACATAGGTGCTATATAAATTGCATGTATTCTGTATTGTTTAGTGAATAATGAAAATAATGCCTGTACAACACAGATGCAATTTTTAGAAAAATAGTTTCAGCCTATGGTTGGTTGAATCCTTGAATTTGGAACCTGCATACAGAGAGGGGAATCTCTACTCAATCTTCAGGTCATAAACAAAACATTTTTTTCTAGGAGAACAAGCCAGTTTTTACATTGATAGTCTCTCCTAGCCACTTTTCTGTCTGGGAAACTTCTATTGATTTTTAGGACTCGGTTAAAAGGGAAACTTTCTTCCTTATCTGAGAAGAATAACTGTTCTCTTTCCCCTGCAGTCCCTAGTATTTGCCTGCCTTCTCGCTACTGTTACTATAAGGCTCATGTGTCCTAAACACATAGAAGGCACATATTTGTCTTATGTTTTTCTATTCTCCTGGTTTGAGTTTTATAATGCCTTGCATGTGGAATGGGATTGATGCATTGCATGTTTGTTAAGTGACTAACAACAATAAATGATAATGATTATTGTAATAACAAAATATTATATAGGCCTTAACTATATGGCAGGAACTGCTCAAAGTACTTTAGATATTTTAACACAATAAATGTAATCCCCACAATAGCCATATATATTTTTCTTATTTTACAGATGAAAAATCTGATTTGTAAAGATGCTAAATAATTCCTTAAGATCACACTGATATTGGGACAGATTCAGTATTTGAGTTTAGAAAGGTTGTTCCTAGACCTCAGATACGAAATCTTCACCAATTCACTTGAAAAACTTTTTCCCATCTTTTTCAAGATTAATTACACTCTTAAAATAACAACAACAACAACAATTCCATTCATTTTATGTCTCCTACATATTTTCAGATATGTATCTTACACCTCCTAAAAGCTGCTAATATGCAATGTTTTATCAAGCCAGTGTGTGTGTGTGTGTGTGTGTGTGTGTGTGTGTGTGTGTGTGTGTGTGCTTTTTTCTTTCCGCTTGGAAAGGTACCCACTTTAACCCCTGAATTTATCTGCCTGGGAGAAGCAAAGACATTGTGTGAGAATGTTCAACCATTAATATTTCTTTGAAGACCTCAAAGTCCTCAATACCAAAGTATAGAAAGAAATGTAGGTTAGACAGAGGAAAATTGGAAGAGCCACTGTTAATCGTTGTTATATAAACAGTTGAAAGTATTAGGGCCAGAATTTAGAGAGACAAAGCAGGTACTGAGACATAATAAACCAAAAGAACAAAATAGATACTTGTTTTGAACAAAATCACAAGGTCCAATTGATCTTCTTTGTTGCTTTTTTAGCTTAATTTATTGGCAATACAAATTTTTATAATAGGAATAGCAATAAAGATCAAGTTGTTTGGTTTGATATGGTTTCCTATGGAGATAGAGTATAAGATTTATGTATCTGCCTATGGTTTATGCATTACTAACTATAGGTCCACAGAAATGAAATGTCATGAGCTGCAATGTGTGCTTTTTTACTTAATTTGTGACCTATCTTTGGATGGGACAGGGAATCAATGTCCTGCTATTAGTTTCCATATTTTGTTTTATGAATCCCATCCCTGAACAATCTGGCCATTGATGACTCTCTCTTGTTAAATAGCTGGTAATCTAATGGAAAAAAATCTTGGCACAGGGGTTTGAAAACTGTTGTTAATGTGAGGGTAACTTAAAGTAACATGCAGATATTCCACAGTCCACAGAAAAGAAAGGAAACTGCACAATCACTACCAATGACATGGAAATGGACAAATAAAACCAACCAAAATGAAACAAAGTAAGAATAGAGAGTAAGAGATAAATCAACTAGAAATAGCTACATTCAGCCATGTGCATCTTCATTTTGGCTTTTTTAAAAATTTTCTCCCTTATGATTTCCTGACAACTAAGGATTAAAATCTTATAATTTCTAGGCAACTGAAAAACACTACTAGATAAGGAGAAGGGGAAGAATTTTGCTGGTGGTGAATGAATAGGGACCATTTCTGGTGCCAGTTAGGGTCAAGGCAGGAACTATTCAAGTTCTCTCTTAGTCTCTATGGGATTCAACGTGAAATGTCTCAAATGACAAGGGAAATAGGTGCCACAGTAGTGCCATTGCCCACACCCTACTCTCCATATTAGAGTACATTTGATGTGGAGATATGGTACAGGACAATCAAAAAGAGTATAAATTTTGGAGTTAAACCTCAGTTTAGATTCTGAAACACTACTTAGTTTAATGAACATCAGCAAGTTATGTAATTTCTTTGAACAATGACTTTATTATCAATAAAGTATGAAATAAAAATGCATTACTTTGAAGCTTAAACAAAAATGAACTAATACTATTTATGTCTATAAATACTGGTACAAACAAAAAAGCAGAATACCTTTTTATAAACCAAGGAGATTTATAAACTTTCTTGCATCATGAAGTCAGTAAGTGACACTACACAATTTAAAACAAATTGCTCAAAATACAAACTTAAAATGAGTAGAATTATGGGAAGAAAGAATATTTCCTTAAAAAATAACACAGTAAAACTGTTATTCCAGGGAAAGTTTTTATTGTAATAAAGGATTTTTAGTATACTCAAATCACTACAGATTTAAGAATTTTGCATTCTTAATGTGAATCAAAAAATACTTTAAATACTGATGCTATTCTGTTTTATTTTGTTGTATATCAGGATAGTGAATTAGCCAACTAATTTTAAAACTTTGGCTTTCTCTATAATTTTGTAGCTTGGTAATCTCTCTCTCCTCCATCCCCAACTTTATATAACCCTATTTCTCATTCATTTGACATTTTGACTTTCAACAGCTATTGATTTAATAGGGTTCTGGAATGCTGTCCTTTTAATTTATATTATAAGACAGCGATGGGACAGCCAAGGAGGACTTTATTAGTAGTTATGGTTAGTTGAGCAAAGGTCAATATTAGAAGAGACTAGGCTGAGAGGTTGGATTATTAAAACAAAAGTAGGTGTCCTGATGTTGATATGGATGCAGCAGACCAGAAAACCAAGCTCTACATATGTTTCTCAAAACAAATCATAGAATCCCAGTGGTCGTATTGGCTTCCTTGCAAAGGTGATTGTTGGATATTTAAGGTCAATGTCTGTATCTTCTAAGTGTACTGACTGTAGACAAATGTAATCCTCTGTGACTGTGGTTTAATATTTATAGTGGCAGTGATACAGAGGCAATTCAAACTCAACCTACGGGGGATGCTTTGTCATTAACTAAATTTTCTCCAGGCTCTTTTGGATGTAATGACTTTGACGTAACACCAAAAGTGGATTCAGTAGCTACCTCTGAACTCTGAATTCCATTTGGATTCTTCTTGTGCCTCACTATAAAAATATTTCTATCTAACCAAAGTACCTGGGTGTCTCATTTTAAATAACAAAGACTAGAGGTATATTTTGGGGGAATAACATCATGTTAAATGAGGAACTATGAATTAATCTTCAATTTAAAGCAAAAGAGGAAAAATCAACCAAGGGCTCATATCAGTATCATCCAGCAGCAAAACATAATGAGAAAAGCATTCACCTACTAATTTAAAAAACATGGACTAACAACATATATACTTGCCTATATGTCACAATTATTTGAAATATTTTATGACTTAAAAAGAGAGATGTAGAAAAAGAAAATCCTTTGAAGTAAAATGACAACTTTTTACAAATAAAGGTCTTGCAGTCTTGCTAATCTCTCTCTCTATATATATCTATATATGTATATATTTTTAAAGAAACAAAAATCAATGACTATGTGTCTTTTGTTTAGACTAGCATGACTTCTGAGAAATAGGGTTTCTTTAATACAAAAGAATGTCATTAGAAAGTCCAAGTAGGTTTAATTCACAGTCCGAATGCATCAATGGGAAAAAGAGATAAAAAACAAGTGTGAGGGACTCATTAATTTTTGACAACCTGATAGATATAAAATGAAATTGCATTATACATTTAATATATAATTCCCTGACTAGTACTTTGAGCATGTTTAATAGGTTTATTGGCAATTTGGGTTATTTTTCCATGACTATCCTTTTCACCGTTCCTCTTTCTCTTGAGTAGTTTGTCTCTTTTGCTTGTTGATGTAAAATTTATTCTGGATACTAATTTCTTACGTGTTATATGAGCACCCTAATAAACATGTATAAGGCCTCCAATTTAGGATAAAAATTGGTCTTGAAAAGGAAAAAGGGAATGGATTGAGAGAGGATATAAAATAGCAAGCATTTAATATTTTATTTATTAAAAAATGTTTGGTGGTCAACGCCTGTAATCCCAGCATCTTGGGAGGCTGAGACAAGAGTATGGCAAGTTCAAAGCCATTCTCAGCAAAATCGAGGTGCTAAGAAACTCAGTGAGACCCTGTCTCTAAATAAAATATAAAGCAGGGCTGGGGATATAGAGTGCCCCCCGAGTTCAATTCTGGGTGCCAAAAAAAAACCTTAAGTTAATATGGCAAAATGATAAGACTTTTTTTAAAACCACCTGAGAATGAAATCTGTTTTCAAGGTTCAGACCCCTTAACATTAAAGGCTTTTGTGGCACACTAGATTGGCATACGTTCTAATCAAGGGTGTGAAGAATCTGAAATAGCATGTCTCCAAACTAGAAACCAGAAGCACTAACGGCACCCATAGTTTATCATACTTCCTTCTTTGAAATTTTTCCAAGTCAAACAACCAATCAAAATCCTGGAAGAGATGCTCCCAGATGGAGTGGACATACTAGGAAGCTTGTGGATTGAAGCATCTTGACAGTTGGCAGGTCCTTGATGCTGTGGCTTACCATACAAATCCCCTGACTGCTGGGGAGGTTGATTCTTGCAACTCAGGGGTGCATGTCATTGTGGAAGTTGTTCTAAGCAGAAGAAGCTTCCACCTAAGGTTAGACTCTGCCCCAGTAAAGTTGGCAGCCAGTGACTGGACAATACTGTAGTAACACCTGAGGCCCTTGCCAGGATTTGAGTTTCTCTGAAAGGCTTCTGGAGGTGAAGAGCTCCCTGTGTGAAAACTGAAGCCATTATTTCCACTGTGACTCATTTAACCTCACCTTATGACTAGTTTTGCTTCACTTGCTTCCTCTAAATTATTATTATTGAGAGTATACCTCCACCAGCCCCATCCCAGCCTCAGACCCTGTTCTTTAGAAGGCTTAGCTATGACAGGGTTTTTCCTTTAAAAAGATAAATATAGGGGAAAATTATCTTTAGTTTACATTTAAGTTGTCAGTCTAATTCAATAGTAAGGGAAAGAGATGAGAGTTCTGGGTAGACTCTTTTCACAAATAAGTCAGAGCTTCTGAATGTAGTAAGCTCGTACTTAACTTCTGAGAAACCTGGACAAACTTGGACAAAGAAAGGTTCAGATGCCTTGAGGTTGAGCTTTGCTCATGAAACTTATGAAGGAGGATTGATCCATTTTTATACAGTCAGATATTAAAGCAATATACCAGTCCTTTTTTTATTTGTTCATTTATTCAACATCTATGAAACTGTTCTTATATGACAGTTAACTGTGCTAAGCACTGAAAATTCAAATAAGATGTAGTTCCCCAATGCAAGGAACTTACAAGCTAGTAAAAATATAGACAATAAACTAACTCTGACAGAGTAATGGATGCTATAATAGCCATGTACACAGGATCCTATGTTAGTGGATGGAAAAATAAATAGATGTTATGGGGCAGAGGGCAGTGGAAGACTTCCTGGAGCAAGTGGAGTTTGAGTTGACCTTTGAAGGACAAATAGAAATTATCCAGAAATAGGATTTGAAAACATATTTTCTAGAGATAAAAACTTGTTCCAAGACATTGAGGTAGTAAGTTAGATAGAGTTTAGAATAATTAATATGGAAAAGATGGGAAAATAACTCTAGAGAGCTAGGTAGTAGTTGATTATGACTATTTCAAAGTATAAAGGAAATAGGTTTAAATTTAGTCTGGGAATGTGTTTAAATTTTGTCTTGCCAGAATTACGCTGAGTACTCTGAAGGAGTTAAAATAGGAGAATTTAAAAAATCAGATTTATTCTTTACACCGATTACTTTGAATACAGGCTACTATACTTCTATCCTTCATTTGAAGGTCAAAAATGTAATCTCACAGGGTCCTTAGATAACTACCCAATGGCATATAGAGTCATCCTTTTCTTAATGATTCAGATCTGTCAGTCAGGTGCCCAATGTTGTGGGCAGTGTTTAAAGAATGGCAAAGCAACCTGAAGCTGCAATAGGGAGAACCCACCATGACAACTGGGATTGAATGGTTAATGAAATCCAGTTTTGCACTATTGCAACTGAGGCATTAGATGAAGTTAAATTAAATTTTAAATTACATTAAAATTAAATTTTGTTGCAAGTAGTGTGTGGCAATCATGAAAAAAATACCATGAAGTACACTATCCTACAGGAACCTCTTATTGGTTAAACTTGAGGGGAAGCCAGAATTCAGTGGAGACCAGGTGGTACTCACTATATGTTGCACCACAACTCCAGGCTTCCATAGAGGTTCCTTTAGGGCAAAGAGCAGATGGAGAAGGTTGAGCAGTATATGCAGATAGAGGTAGACATTACTCAGCAAATGTTCTTATACAACTGGACAAGATGAAGGATAGGGTCTCCTTCTGTTCTCCTTGTTCCTATCTCTCTTTTTTCTTTGAAACAGTAAAACCCAGCAAATAATTTCAGGAGTGAATTTATCAATCCCTTCTCCCGTATTATTAAACTCTTCCTCAATTTTTGGAACACATGAATTATAAATTATTTAAAATCTCTGCTATTTATAGTCATGAGTCGTAACAATGTTTTGGTCAACGATGGACCGCATACATAATGATGGTCTATTAGATTATATCACCCAGTGACATCACAGTCATATTAGTTTGAGTAAAAACACTCTGTAATATTAACCCAATGAGGAAATTGCTAATAATCAATATCTTAGAATGTTTCCATGTGGCTTTGCAAAATGTGCCTGGATCATATGTTGTCTTTGGTTTCCTATTATGAACTGTGTTCACTTTTTATACTATATGAGACCTTGTGCTTAGAAGAATCTTAGAGGGTTCAGATGATGTTGTCTTCTAATCCAGAGGATAGCTCCCTTTTGTGATTAGGCAATAGCATGGCTGAGGCTTGGGTCTAGTCAGGGATTGTACTGGCTAGGCTCTGGATGTTAGTTTTAGTAAAACTCAGTCTATCTCTGTCTTGAAGCCCTTCCAGGATATATGTCTCCTAAACCCTAAAATGATACTAGGAGATTATTTGCAGCATCAAAGGTTATAAGCTCCACTCTCTAGCCTCTTGTCCTAAACAGCTTGAAAATTTGAGAAATGTTTTATGGGTATTTCTGATTGCATTTTGGAAAGACACACTCCCTCCTTTTATTGTTCCTTGGTCATTGAATAATTGAAGGAATTCACTCTAACTTTAAGAGTTCAGTGGAGCTCTTCAGGCTCCCATACTTTCCTGAGAAAGACTGTTTTCTGTTTTTTCTCTTTCCTTTTGGCTGAGAAAGCCCCATTGTCCCCAGGCTAAGGCTGAACCTAAGGCCAAATTCAGTATCAGCAAATTGCCACAGAGCTAACCCACCTTTTAATCCTCAGCTCACTTGGAGTAATTCTAGCTTCTCAGTAATTGTAAGTCACCTAGTCATCCTTGATTTCACAGTTCTTTTATGCCTTTAAAAATCTGATTTCATTCAGTAGCTTTATGGCTTTTTAAAAAGTGTTGCAGTAGAAGCATTTGACCTTCCTGACCCCCTTGAATACCGAATTTAAATATCCAAAAATTTCCAGACAAATATTACTCCCAGCATAATAATTTCACTCTATTTACTGATTTTTTTAAAATGTGTAATGAAGAAACTTATCATGCATTTATTAATGCTATGAAGCAAATTTGAATTTTACAAATCATAAAAGAATTTACAAGCTTTCAAAAAATAATACCACACATGGGTTATATTATATTTTCAGACCTAATGTAAAATAGCGTGGTATGTAGATAAGCAGAGCACTTTCAAGGTCACAATTTATAGATGGACAACCATGGAATTAGATATTTCATCCAAACATACAAAATCAATAGCCTGGCAAGAATGAGATTCTTCCAATTCTAAATCAGACTCAAATCCTAAAACTTTCTTGCTTAAATGTGAGTTTGTGAACAAATTAAATATCAGTATGTGGCTTTTGTGAAAAAGTTTTCTGTTTGGGATATTTTGGTTCAGCAGTCTACTTTATCTAAGCTAGTTTATGTGATATTAACCACTACATGGCATTATCATTACTGCTATGAAATCTACAATTGAAAGAATGGAATTAATGCAATGGGAATATTCTGGAGATAACAATTTGTGTTTGTTTTAGCCAATTCAGCAAGAATTGTGCATCCTTCGCTGAAAGAATTTCTGTTGTTAGGCTAAAATACAAGCTGTTTTCAGAAAATCTGTTTTCTAGGCTTTAGTTTTTGACTGCCTGACTCCTGAATGAGATAAATGGTCAAGGAACTCAGGTTTAGAGTATGGTAAATGGGAACAGGAGGAGATAGGACTTAGAAGGCCTTTGCTTATGGGTGAATTCTGTTGTCTTCAAGGTCTGCTAGAGGACTGGCTTCTAGAAAAGCACCATCATTGATGGTGGTGTGCCTTGCAGTGATCCGCATAGTTCTTCCATATCTGGACTAGTTTCCTCAATGATTTTGTGACCCTGAGGACAGGAAAGCAATAACCAAAGGAAAGTAGATTGAATTTCTTGTTGGGTCAATTGGCTAGGATTTTATAAAAATTGACAATATTTGCTTTTCCAGTTTTGCCATTTCAAATTCATACATTTAAAGATGATATAAAGTGCCAAAATAGACTAAATTAGCAAAAGTATTTGTTAGTGACAATAAGGAATTGAATACATCAACACCGTGTAAATATTGGATTCCATCAAAAATGTATCATCTCCCAATGAAATTTGCAAAAAAAAAAAAAAAAAAAGGAAAAGGCCAAATTCTGAACTATACAATTATCCCACCCAAACTGAAACTTTTGAGTATCCTTTGTATGCCCACACAGTTAATGAGTCCTTACTAAATTCTTTCATTACCATGAAAGGAAAACTATAGGCATTATTTTTATTTTTATTATTACTACTACCAGAGATTGAACCCAGGGGCACTTAACCACTGAGCCACATCTATAGTCCTTTTTATTTAATTAAATTTATTATTTATTTATTTATTTATTTATTTATTTATTTTCGAGACAGGGTCTTTCTAAGTTGATTAGGGCTTCTCTAAATTGCTGAGACTGGCTTTGAACTTGTAATCCTCCTGCCTCAGCCTCTTGAGCAGCTGGGATTATAGGCATGCACCACCATGTCTGGCTATAGGAATTTAATTAAAGAGGGTGAGAGGAAGATAGTAAAAGTTTGGTTATAGAATGAATATCTTATTGAAGCAATGGCCATGGAAAATACAAGCCTTCAAGTGCGGTTTTGGACCTGATCCCTCTCCCTGCACTGGAACTCTTTCTAGCAAGGGCTCCATCCTTCTTCAGGCCTGAAATTTACTGGGTAAAATGACAGTACCTGAAGAGTTAATATTTCAAAGGGGAAAAAATTGAATTTTCCAAAATTATTGATAAAAATAAGTCCCACTGTAAATATAAGGATTAATGTATTAATCAGAGCCTTCTGAATGCTCACATTAAGAGGCTTTGTTATGCTAATTCACTTGTAAATGAAGAATGCAATGATTCTCCTATTATTCAATATCATTGTTAAGGGTCTGATTTTTTAAAAAAAAATAAAGATGTTCTTTATGCTTGCAAATGATTTTAAGTTATGGATCAACAGTCTATTTTAGAGAAAAGTCACCTTATTTTTTTAAGTTGCTGTATATCCATAAAGCTTTATACTTACTTTAATTTATGAAATTTATCTGCACAGGAAAAAAACAACAGAAGAAAACTTATTTTCTCACAATTACCAGTTAAAAGCCCAATGCATCATAATTAAAAAAAAAAAAAAAAAGTATCTGTACCAGAAGTCAAGACTGCTCACTTGGAGTTCTCAAGTCATAGAGATGTATCATTTATCCTACAGTGTTTTGTTTTCATTTTCAAAAATTTGAATTATTTTAAAATTCAGAAGTTACATACCAAAAATCCCAACTTCTGAGTTTTTGTAGAAAATTTTTAAAAATGTGTCAATACTAGCCTTATACTTGGCAATACTCAGGGGGTGCCGAATAGCAGATGTTTTACTAAAGTGGTGTTTTGCCAGGTCTTTTCAAATGTCAGCTGCAGTGTGCCATTATGGTTTGTGCTATTGTTTCTTTTTCAACAGAAGTACAAGGAGATTAATATATTTGTATGATATCTGTTAAAAGTGGGATGATTAGGATAAGTGGAAAGAGTTGCCATCTCCAAGAAAAAATAACAAAGAGGTCCAGGGACATAGCTCAGTGGTGGAGTACTTGCCTATCCTGTGCAGGGCCTTGGGTAGAATCCAAGGCAATAGCAACAACCAAAATAAGCAACCAAAATGCAAGGTGATTCACTAATGAAAATTTCAGTGAACTAATAGAAAGCTAAATTTCATCAGGGTTTGTTTTTGCATTTTATTGATTTTTTTTTTCTTTTTGGTACTGGAAATTGAATTCATGGCTTCACACTTGCCAGGCAATTGCTCTACCACTGAGCTACATCTCCAGTCCTGCTTTGTTGATTTTTTTAAACCTTTTTTTTGTAAAGCTAATATTGTTATAAGTTTAGTTATTTATTATAAAAATACTGTCAAAATATTTTGCTTCAGAGCTGGGGTTGTGGCTCAGTAATAGAGTGCTTGCCTAGCAAGTGTGAGGTACTGGATTCGATTCTCAGCACCACATATAAATAAATAAAGTAAAGGTCCATTGACAACTAAAAGGAAAAACGTTAAAAGAAAAATTATTTGCTTCCTTTAACTATATAAATTAAGGTCTACTGAATATAACACAAAGTAAATGTAGCAAACATTAGCAGTTATGCATCTCTAAAAATACTGTAGCTCAACTTATTGACAATATAACTATGGATTGATGCAACAATGTATGGTTAAAAACAAAATCCTGCTGCTGAGTTAATTAGAAATTAGACATTAAGAAGGCCACTAATACCACTCATTTCTTCTGTTGTAGTGACAGTCTGAACATTTTAGGCATGGAGATTCTAAGAAGTATAAAATCAAGAAATGACATGTATTTTAGCTATTGAGAAATATTCACTCATGAATCGGTTAAATTGAGTAAGCAAGAATACAGAAAATTTTCTCACAGTCAATTATGACATTTGATACGAAAATTAAAACCAATGTTTCAGTATTTTTTATTCTAATTTTTTATACATGATGGCAGAATGCAATTCATTTCCTATTATACATGTAGAGCACAATTTTTCAAGTCACTGATTGTACACAAAGTATTTTTATACCATTTGTGTCTTCATATGTAAACTTAGGGTGATGACGTTTAGTTCATTCCATTATCATTCCTACCCCTTTGCCCCCTCCTTTCCCCTCCCTCCCCTTGCCCTATCTAAAGTTCCTCTATTCCTCTCATGCTCCTCCACCATTGGCTTGCTTCACTTAGCATTATCTTCTCCAACTTTATGCTTTTACCTGCAAATGCCATGATTTTACTCTCTCTTAATGATGAGTAATATTTCATTGTGTATATATATCACATTTTCTTTATCCATTCATCTAATGACAGGCATCTAGATTGGTTCCACAGTTTAGCTATTGTGAATTGTGCTGTTATAAACATGGATGTGGCTGTGTCCCTGTAGTATGCTGTTTTTAAGTCCTTTGGGTATAAACCGAGAAGTAGGATAAATGGGTCAAATGGTGATTCCATTACAAGTTTTCCAAGGAATTTCCATACTGCTTCACAAATTAGCAGTCCCACCAGCAATGTATAAATGCGCATTTTCCCATACATCCTTGCCAACACTTATTGTTATTTGTATTCTTAATAGCTGCCATTCTGTCTGGAGTGAGATGAAATCTTAGAGTAGTTTTGATTCATATTTTTCTAATTGCTAGAGATGTTGAATATTTTTTCACATTTGTTGATTGATTGTATATCCTCTTCTAATAAGTGTTTATTCAGTTCCTTGGCCCATTTATTGATTGGGTTATTTATTTTTTTTTGGTGTTAAGGTTTTTGTATTCTTTATAAATCCTAGAGATTAGTGCTATATCTGATGTGCTTGTGGTAAAGATTTGCTCCCATTCTTTAGGTTCTCGATTCACCTAATTGTTTCTTTGAATGAGAAGAAGCCTTTTAGTTTGAATCCATCCCATTTATTGATACTTGGTTTTAATTCTTGAGCTACTGGAGTTTTATTAAGAAAGTTGGGGCCTAATCCCACATGATGGGCATCTGTGCTTACTTTTTCTTCCATTAGGCACAAGGTCGCTGGTTTAATTCCTAGGTCCTTGATCCACTTTGATTTGAGTTTTGTTCATGGTGAGAAATAGAGGTTTAATTCCATTTTTTTTTTACATGTGGATTTCCAGTTTTCCCAGCACTATTTATTGAAAAAGCTATCTTTTCTCCAATGTACATTTTTGGTGCCTTTGTCTTATATAAGATAACTGAAGTTATGTGGATTATACTCTGTGTTCTTCATTCTGTATCATTGGTCTTCAGGTCTATTTTGGTGCCAATACCATGCTGTTTTTATTACTATTTCTCTGTAGTATAGTTTTAGATCTGGAATAGTAATGCCACCAGCTTCACTCTTCTTGCCAAGGATTGCTTTGGCTATTTGGGGTCATTTTTCCAGATGAATTTCATGATTGCTTTTTCTATTTCTATAAGGAATGCCATTAGGATTTTGGTTGGGATTGCATTAAATCTGTATACTGCTTTTGGTAGTAGGGTCATTTTGACAACAATAATTCTGCCTATCCAAGAATGAGGTAGATCTTTCCATCTTCTAAGCTCTTCTTTTATTTATTTCTTTAGTGTGTTAGTTTTTGTTGTAGAGGTCTTTCATCTCTTTTGTTAAATTTATTCCCAAATGTTTTATTTTTATTGAGGCTATTGTAAATGGGGTGGTTTTACTAGTTTCACTTTCAGTGGATTTGTCACTGATGTACAGAAATGCCTTTGATTTATGGGTGTTGATTTTTATATCTAGCTACTTTGCTCAATTCATTTATTAGTTCTAGGAGATTTCTGGTGGAATATTTTGGGTCTTTAATGTATAGAATCAAATCATCTGCAAATCATGATAATATGAGTTCTTCTTTTCCTATCCACATCCCTTTAATTTCTTTCATCTGTCTGATTCTCTGGCTAGAGTTTCAAGAACTATGTTAAATAGAAGTGGTGATAGAGGGCATTGTCTTGTTCCAGGTTTTAGAGGGAATGCTTTTAGTTTTTCTCCATTTAGAATGATGTTGGCCTGGGGCTTAGCATAGATATCCTTTACAATGTTGAGGTATGTTCCTGTTATCCTTAGGTTTTCTAGCATTTTGAACATGAAGGAATGCTGTATTTTATCAAATACATTCTCAGCATCTATTGAGATGATCATATGATGTTTATCTTTGAATTTATTAATGTGATAAATTGCATTTATTGACTTCCATATGCTGAACCAACCTTGCATTCCTTGAATGAACCCTACTTAATCATGGTGCACTATCTTTTTGACATGTTTTTGTATTTGATGTTCCAGAATTTTATTGAGAATTTTTGCATCTATATTTATTAGAGATATTGGTCTGAAAATTCTTTGATGTGTCTTTGTCTGGTTTTGGAATCAGGGTGATATTGGCCTCATAGAATGTGCTTGGAAGTGCTCCCTCTTTTTCTATTTCATGAAATAGTTTGAGAAGTATTGGTGTTAGTTCTTCTTTAAAGGTCTTGTAGAACTCAGTTGTGTATTCATCCAGTCCTGGGCTTTTCTTGGTTGGTAGGCTTCTGATGGTGTCCTCTATTTCCTTGTTTGAAATTGATCTGTTTAAATTGTGTATATCATCATGATTTAGTTTAGGCATATCATATGCCTCTAGAAATTTGCTGAAATCATATCTCCATAATAACCATAAATGTTAATGGCTTAAACTCACCAATCAAAAGACATAGGTTGGTAGATTGGATTAAAAAATGACCCAACAATATGCTGCCTTCAAGAGGCTCATCTCATAGGAAAAGATGCCCACAGACTAAAGGTGAAAGGTTGGGATGAAATATACCATTTACATGGTCTACAGAAGCAAGTAGGGGTTTCCATCCTCATATCAAATAAAGTAGACTTCAAGCCAAAGTGAATCAAAAAGGAAAAAGATGGGCATTTTATACTGCTTAAGGGAACCATACCTCAACAAGACATAACAGTTATAAATATATATATATATATATATATATATATATATATATATATATATATCCCAAATAATGGAGCATCTATGTTCATTAATCAAACTCAAGTTCAAGAGTCAGATAGATCACAACACCACAACACTATAATTCTGAGTGACTTTAACAAACCTCTTTCACCAATAGATAGATCTACCAAATAAAAGCTAAACAAAGAAACTATAGAATTCAATAATATAATCAATAACTTAGACTTAACTGACACATATAGAGTATATTATCCATTAATGAGCAAATATACTTTCTTTTGAGCAGCACACGTATCTGTCTCTAAAATAGGCCATATGTTATGCCACAAAGCAAATCTTAGTAAATACAAAAAAGTAGAGATTCTACCCTGCATTCTATCTGACCATAATGGAATGAAATTAGAAATCAGTGATAAAATAAAAAATAAAAGCTACTCTAACATGTATAGACTAAACAATATATTATTGAATGAACATGTGTTGTAAAAGATATCAAGGAGGAGACTAAAAATTTCTTAGAGGTAAATGAGAACACCAATACAACACATCAAAATCTCTGAGACATTATGAAGGCAGTGCTAAAAGAAAAGTTCATTGCATGGATTTCATTCCTTCAAAGAAGAAAAAGTGAACAAATAAATGACCTAACATTACATCTCAAAGCTCTAGAAAAAGAATCAACCCCCAAAGCAGAAGGAGACTGGAAATAATTAAAATCAGAGCTGAAAACAATGAAATTGAAACAAAAGAAACAATTGAAAAAATAAAAAGTTGGCTCTTTGAAAAAATAAATAAAATTGATAAACCATTACCCATGCTAACAAAGAGAAAGAGAGAGAAAACTCAAATTACTAACTTCTGTGATAAAAAAGGAAATATAAACATGGACACCAGAGAAATACAGAAGATAATTAGAAATTATTTTGACAATTTGTACTCTAATATTTTGAGATTATGATACTCAAATCCTATTATTGTTTTCAGGTATTCCCTTAAGATAAAATGTTATAATGGAATATATTAAGGCTTGACAATTATTAATATAAGCTGAACACTCAACAAACCATCTTCACTTCTCTTGATTAATCAATGCACAAGAAAGTTTAGATAGCCAACTGGAGTATAGGTAACTGAGTCCTGACCCAATTAAGGAAATTGACTTGCTCATGTATTCAAAGAGAAAATCTACACCTATTCATCAAATTCTGGCTTAAATATTTAGATATTTTGGTAAATATATAAGTCTGATTTTAATAAATCTTGTATTACCCAATTAGTTATACAACTATATGCTAAGAAATTATTGAGCATCATCAATTATATGACTCTTGCTTAAGTTATGTCTTTAAGAGTCTCATTAGAAACAATAATAAAGATCATTTTGTTTTGCTGAAATCAGTTTTCAGAAGCAACAGTGATGGCATGACTATATTCGATTACTATGGACCACAAAATTAAAACCTAGTATAGATTTTTTTTAATAACTGACTATGCGAAAATTAATGTATGTTTAATTTATAATCAATACTGATAGTTGATCATGAAAACAAATAAGAAATTGAATTTATGAATATGCAGTGTAGTGATATTTAAGAATCAAATATGACAATATTAAGATGATAGAGTTTCACAAATATCTCTGCATTGGTCACCCTAAATACATGTACATATACATGTACATGTGCACACACACACTTAAACATATTTGAACATTTATATTTGTGAAAAGCTGTTTTCCATCACAAAACTATTATTCCACATGAAAAATACAAGAGTGAATTATTCAAGCTTGCCAGACAAATAAGTGGGAAACACCAGTTACACCTTTGTATAAAAGAAAAGTTGCTAGGTCTCTAGTTCCAAATGAAAAATAAATCATAAAAGATAATAAATAATTGATCAACTATATATTTTTCCATTTTGAATTTTAGATATAAAATTCCAAAGCATACATGCTTTGTCTTATTAATACATCACACTTAAGGAGGAATAAAGATGATATTTCTAGCATTAGCATTTTTTTTGCTATTGAATTTTCAAATACTGGAAATATAGATTATTTATAATATCTCTTCATCCTTATAGGTATTTGAATTTGCAACTCACATCCACATTAAAGAACCTATTTATGATTATTGTATTATCTCTCTCTTAATTCAATTTGATTCATTGTAATTAATACATTAATTAATTCAATCGCTATTTAATAAAATTTTCTTTCTCTAAACTACCAACTTGTATCAGTTTTGTGGATAATTAACCATCCTAAAACTTTGTGTCATACTAAAATAACATTTTTCTCCTGTATGACTACAGGTTTCAACTTATTTTGCTGGGTTAAAAAAATAGCAAAATGTCTTTAATATATAAAATTTCAATTTATTATTTACTTAACATCTCCCAGAAAAGTGAAAGGAATGTTCATAAGCAATTGTGAGCACTAACTTACAGTGTTTTCTTCAATTTTTAAGTCACATTCTCAGTTTAATGGCACTGGAAACACCCAGCTTCCTCAAATGGTTCCTGACCACCTGCAGGCTAATATCAGCTGGGTGAGTATTCCTATTTCTTATCTGTAAGCATACAGGTTATTTTGTGCCTTGAGATAAATTCACCTGGACAATGGGAATTGAGCCTAACTACCTCCATGTTCCATGCTGATGTAAGGAAGCATACTTGCAGAATTTCTTGAGCATCATTCTGGGGTGGATGCAGAAGGTGCTTAAACTTTTGTCATGTCCCTGATACCATGTGCCTGAGCTGGTTGCATCTGCCCAGTTTCATGCAAAGATGGTCATGTGAATGTATCTCTGGGTGCTACAGTGTTGAGACAAAGTTACAAACTCAATGGCACGACTGGGCTGTGCTATCTTCAAGATAAATGACAATTTGATTTAAAAAAAAATCCACCATTTAAAGGCTGTCAGTTGGAATGCTGCTACTAAAAGTACTGGCTCTGGAGACCCAGGGAATAGGAGTAAAGAATGGACTGAATCATGATGAGGAACTAGAGCAAATTCTGGGGAGAAAGTGATGTCTATAATCAGGACTGTTGTTAAATATTAAAGAAATGAAAATCTAAGATGGAACATAACAGAATAAACAGAAAAGGAATTCAATAACCTAAAAGAAATAGGCACGTCATTGTTGGTTCAACCACCAGAACATGTTGGTACCCTCTGACTCTGCTCAGAATACTTCAAACGATTCCTTCAAGGATGCTGCAACATCTTATGTGCCTGATCTGACTGCATCATGCCCAGTCAGATGATCATGTGGATGCATCTCTGGGTGCTATAGTGTTGAGACAATGTGACAAACTCAATGGCACCTTGGTCTTCCTGGGGGATTAGAGGATTGTGCTGATGGATTACTTCAAAGGAGATTTTGAACATAGATATGGGATCCAGGCCACAGATTTTCCATTGATTCATTCCACTGATACCCAGTTCAATTTTTGACACACATGGTCCTTCCCTATTTCAGAATTACCTATGCTAGGACCAAGAGCTCCAATAATCTTCAGATCTCTAGAGATTTTTACTTCCAAAGTATACCAAATGCCATTTGGAACCCTACATTAAAATCCTTACAAAAAAATCTTTGGAGTATCTACTTGGAAAGAGAAATGTTGAAAATATTTCTCATCACAATATGGTCTCCAGTAATATTTGAACATTTAATCTCCAAAAGTCCAATTTGGTCAAAGCTGCAAGAATAAATATTAAGGTAATATAGAGTCTTTTGTAGAAGTTCATTCCTCAAGCATCTCATAGTGCTTAGTTTCTTTTCATGAATATACATGATCTTTCTCCAGATAATACCAAAAATTAATAGAAATCTTTAAGTCATCTCCCTCATGTAAGGCCCTTGGGTGGGGGGACCACCAGTAGACAACATGTGTCTGGATCCTGTATTTGGAATAATGCTCTCCAACAAGTCAATAGCATTGAACAAATATATACCCATGGATTCCAAAGGTCTCTTCCCCTGGGTTACTGGTAATGTGTCCCTCTGAAATCCCTAAGACCAGGGACATACACATTAATCTTGTCAGTGGACTTCAGGTATCTGCTTTGAAGCAAAAGTGTGCCCCTGCAGTTAAGAAAATCTTACTTGCTTTACAGTCATGAGTAGTTTGGACAGGTTCAGCACATCTTCTATTGGCTATATAGTTAAAACATTGATTCTTTGGAAAACACAATTTTTGGATGTTCCTTCACACCTTGGTTTGTGAACCTGTACCATTCTCCCAAAAATAATCACATCCACTAGAGCATCTGGAGAAGGAGATTCAGGGACATGGGCAGAGACTCTTTAAGTGCTTGTAGGTCTTCTTCCTCCAAGCATGTGTCAACCCTATATAGAAAGAACACAGGGAATTGAGAACCTCAATGTACTTATGTAAAGAAAGTTGGGGATCAATTCAGCAGATTTATTCACCTAATAAATGCAGCTATAAGCTGAAGGAAAATGATTTCTTTGCTACTGGAAATTACAAGCCCAAAGTTTTCCTCAAAAATCAACCTGACAAAGTCAATTAAAGACAACATTGAAAGTTGATCTATTTAAGCATAGACTCATAGTCTATAGGAGACAGGTCTGGATATTCTCTCAATGTGTAAGAAGACAGGTAAGGGGAACAAGAATCATTCCTGTAGTAAGTCAACTGGAAGGCCACACTGTTAAACTAAAATGCACATCATCCTATTCTTCATTCTGCTGTATGAACTCAAGGTGTGCTATCATATTCTAAAAGGGCTTTGACCAGAACCATCTATACCCACAGCTGTCTTGAGGTAGCTAATCATAACTAGGGTTGGTCATCTTCATGTGTTTATGGGATGGTTATTATGTGTTTTTCACTATTCTCGTAGGCCCAGTTGGTAACCCAGCTATGCTACTTTAGCAATAGCAGAAACCAAAGAGAGTAAGTCAATGCAAAAACCAATGTCCAACCTCTGCTTTTCTTATGTCATAATATTCCACTGGCCAAAGCAAGTCACATGATGGAGTACCAAGTTGAAAGATGGTGCAGTTCAGCCTACTCATATGGAAGAGGGCTACAAAGTTATGTAGCAATGAGGGTGGACTCATGGATAGGTGATGAATTGGGTCATACTAAAAAGCTATCACATTCATTTTAGATGCCTATAAAAATGATGAGAAATAAATTATGGTTAAAAAATAGAAAAGAATATGTTTCAAGGGAAGAAGGACAAACAAAATTTTCCAAAGGCCCTTATTGATTTGGTTAGATAAGGACAAAAACACTATGCATTAAATAGAACAAATGAAAAGCATTAATGACCATGGAAAGTATGGCAGAATACTGGAAATAAAAGCATGCAGTGTGTGAGAACTGAATTAGGGCTTCTGTTTCTGGAAATAAGTTGAAATAGATATCTTAAAATAGTCTCCCTGAAAATCAACAAGAAATGACACACTATATTCAAATCCTTTCAAATGGATAATTAAATTTGCAAAAGTATAGGTAAATCATCAGGATCCAAATGTGAAAAAAAAAAGAGGTTGAAAAAGAGTCATAAGTATGCACTGATTTGGTGGGGACTTCCTTTGGATATTTTATAAAATTATTATTTTTTAATTCTAAGAGACTGAAATATGTCCATTGTACCTAGTCAAAGTAAAATGTTGTTACTGAAGACCCTTTGTGATGCCTGGACCCTCAAATACCTCCAGGTTCTGTAGCAATGCATTAGAGAACATGGTTTTTGACAGAAGCAGCCTCTTACCTTGAAAAAATTCCACAAATAGATCCAGATGTAGTATCACACACCTGTAGTCCTAGCCACTTGGGAAGCTGAAGCAGGAAGATTGCAATTTCAAAGCCAGCCTTAGCAGTTTAGTAAGGCTTTAAGCAAATTGGCAAGACCCTGCCTCAAAATTAAAATAAAAAGTGGCTGGGGATATGACTCAGTGGGTAAACACTCCTGGGTTCTATACCCAGTGTCAAAAGAAGAAAAAAAAATCCACAAATATAACCTTCTGAATACAAATATGCAAAATAAAAATTTTTAGAAAATATTATATTAAAAATAATAAGAAAAATTTTCTGAATAAGAAAAATCAGAAAAAACTATCAAAATATTATTTCTCAGTAATTAAAGTCTCAGTAATATTAATACAATCCTGAGGTGTAAATTTGTCAAAACTATAAAGAATGAAACAAAGGAAAATCATGATACAGGAGTACGAAATTTATCAACTTGATTTTTAAATAATGAATTAGAAATTTAAAAGTAAATTATATAAAATTGTTGAAATTTGGGAAACATGTGAACAGGTTAAACACATTGACCACTGAATTAATGAATAGAAATAGAGCTTGAAGGACCACTGTGTGTTTGCAACAACTTAACAGAAGTCAATGATTCATCTAAGTCACTTTCTAAAAAGCATAAAGCCTTAATGTGTATTGCTTCCTTCTCTATATCTTACAAAAGTTTTAGTGAAACACTTCTTTTAATTTTTACAACTTTGTTTCAGGCTACTTTCTAGATTGAAATGATGTATGTGGTATAGGGAAGTCATGTGAAAAACAATGATATCTGATTTTCAATTTAGACTATATTACAGCCACTTAAATTTGCCTGAAGGAGGTAGAAAAAGAATTATAGAATAGCTAACTTTGAGATAAAACATGAAATATGAGTGAAATGTGTCAAACTGCTAAGGGACTTTAAGACAACCTGCATAAAAAGCAGATGAGAGTCTGGAGAAACAGCCTCCACCTTCAACAGAAAATATCTGAAAAACATTTAAAGACTGTGCCATGTTAATGGTAACTAAGCATTAACCTGCATCAAATTCAAATCAGCTTCTGACTAGATTGATTGATTCCTTCCACATCCATGCCTAATAGGAAAATGGGACATTTCCAAACATATGATTTGTCTATCTCAATTGCTATTAAGCAATACCACTTATGTAGTTTTCAATAAAAATTTGTGATGCATATAAGAAAAAAAGAAAAACATTGAAACAGTTAAGAAACAAACCAATTGACAGAGTGAGACTTAAATATGTTACAGAGGTTGGAACTATCTGATAAGAAACAAAAAATGACTGATTAATATATTAAATGTGTTCATGAAAAAGGTAGACACCATGTAAAAGCAGATAGGTGATTTTAGCCAAGTGATAAAAATCATTAGAATTGAAAGAAGTGCTAAAAGTAATCACACAGGCACACACACATTCACCCTATGTAACTGAGAGGCAAGCTCTCAGCCGGCTTAACACAGCCAAGCAAAGTATCAGTAAACTTGATAGAGAAATACAAGATTATAATTGGAGAGTTCAACACTCTTTTCTCAGCAATTAATAAACAAAGTAGTAACAAAGTCAATAGGAATAAAAAGACTTGAAAAAAACTATGAACAGACTTTATCTAAATACAGAATACACAGTTTTGAATGCACATAGAACATTCTCCAAGATGAACTATACAATCCATGATAAAGCAAAATCTAAACTTTGTTGTTCTATGTATAGAAAAGCAAGGTAAATATAGTAGAAAGTAATGCATTACATATCTCAAAATAAAAGAGACACTAGACCAGTGTTTAAGCACAGAGAAGTGTTGGTTATAAAGGGGATAAATACAGTTGCACATTTAAACACTGAGTACCTATTCCTAACACATGCTATGCAAAATGTCAACTTATGCTCTTTAGAAAGTTAAAATAAAATGCCAAAGTGGATAAATTAAACAAAGTTTAAATTTTAAAAAAATAGAACCGATTAATTTAAAAGGGAATGATAAAATTTTCAAGTGTTAGATGTGCTAATTTCCCTGAGTGATTATTAACCTATATTAGTGAATTGAACCATCATATTATACCTCCTGAATGTTTGCAAATGTTAGGTATCAATCAAAAAATAAATAAGTTTAAAAACTTAAAACAATAGAAACCATAAGAGAGTGCCCTAGAATAATAACAATCAAAAAATAATAACAACACAAAGAGATGGAAATTCCAAAATGTTTTAAAATTAAACAATACATTTCTTAGTAATGCATAAATCAAAGAAAAGATATGGGGAGATTATTAAAAAACTGAATGAAAATGAAAATATAATCATATCAAAAATTTTGATATGTAGACAAAATAGTGATTACAGGGGTATTTATAGCAATAAATGTTCATATTATAAAAGAAGAGTCTCAAATAGGAATTCTAATCTCAAACAGTCTGATTGAAGAAAATAAAAGCATAAATCAAAGGCACAGAAAACAGTAAAACAATACAGTACATCAATGTAACCAAAGTTGTTCTCTTGAAAAAAATCAATAGGTAATCCTTTAGCCATGCTGACTACTAAATAAGAGAGAAGACATAAACTATCAACAAAAATGAAAGGAAGGACATCATTATAACCCAGTAGACCTCAAAAGGATGACACAAGAATATTATGAAAATCTCAATACCATTAACATGACAACTTAAATGGACCTTACATCTATTCTATTCCTTTAATGACACAACCAGCTAAAACTCACTCAGAAAGAAACTAATGAATTGAATCATTCTACTCTTGTGGGAGAAATTTAAGTAGTGTTTTAAAACTTTTTAATAAAGAAATTACCATGCAGATGATTCATTGGTGAATTATAATATTTATGGAAGAAAACTGTGTGTAAGGTATTCAGGGACTATCTTACTATTTGACTACTATTATGTAATTCCAAAACAGTGTTAAAAAATAAAAAGAAGAAATAAGATATTTCTAAAAAGGACCCATTGGATTTTGTAACTGGAAGCATATTGATGACCTAAGCCATTGAAATTTCAACAACATTTGAGTCTTTCAATTTTAATTTTCTTCTTCAGAATTTTCTTCCAAGGATAATTGTAGCTTTAAAAAACTACTTATAAATGTATAGTGATTAAGAGAATGAGAAATCATCACTGAAATAGACAAATAGATCCGTAGAGCAGAGAAGAATAGAGCCACACTTCTGTTTATTATTTTTCCCTCAAATCTGACAGCTTAATTCATTGGAGAAAAGTAAGAGCTTTTCCAATAACATTACTGTAACAATTGGATATCTGAATGAAAAAGTAAGGCTTCTGAATCTAAACTTACACCATATGCAAATATTAAATCAAATTGAAATAGTCCTCAAGTGAAAACTAAAATAATATGACTTTATAAAATGACAGATTTTCTTCAGTGCTTTTGGATCAGGAAAGATATCATAAATAAGTTAGCAAGGCCACCAAGCAAACACAATAAGGAAAGAAAAGTCTCTTTACTTAATGATTGCGGAAGTCATATTCACATAGGAAATGGAGTGTTAACATGATATCCACTATATTTCCATAGAAATACCTAGGGAATTACTTAGTAAATAAGAGTGCTATATTTATCTTAAAAATAATAAAACTGTACTTTAATTGAAAAAATGAGATGTTATAAAATATAACATTGTGAAGAACTATGAAACATTGGTGAGAGAAGTTCAAGAAGATGCATATAAATGGGTAGACATCCCATGTTCATGAATAAATAGAATTAATACTATTAAAATGTTCACACTGAAGTGCTGTGCAAGTTCAACACAATTTCTATCAAAATTCCATTCATTTTTCATAGAAAAAAAAAGATTCTAAAATTTATATGGAACCACAAAAGATCCTGAATGGCTAAAACAATCTTGAAATTGAAAAAATTTGAAGGTAAAATGCTCTCCACCTGCAGATTAAACTCTCAACTGCAGTAATTAAAACAGTATGGTACTGACATGGAAACAAATGCAGTGACCAATTGAATAAAATATAAAACTTAGAAATCAATTCAACCAATGACATCAACTAAATTTTGACAAGATTGCCAGGAAAACACAATGGGGAAGGAAGAATTTCTTCAAAAAATGGTTGAATAAATGATATCTACATTCAGAAGAATCAAACCAGACACTTGTCCTATGATATCCACAAGAAAACAACTCAAAATGAAATTGATAACTTAATCATAACACCTGAGATCATATAATAAAGCATAAAGGAAAGCTTCCTTGATATTGACTTTAGTAGTTTTTTTTTTTTTCTAACACACCAAAAGTTTAGGCAACAAAAGCAAAAGCAGAGAAGTGGGGCTACATCAAACCAAAAAGCTTCTGCACAGAAAAAAAAATCAAAGAATGAAAAGGCAGTCTGTGAATTGGTAGGAGACATGTGCAAACTATGTATTCAATAAGGCATTAATATACAAAATATAAGAGAATTATATAGTATTTTAATAGCAGAAAAGCAAATATCCCAGTTAAAAACCTTGCACAGGACCTTCATAAGCTCTTTGTCAAAGGAGATATATAAATGGCCAAAAGTATACAAAAAGATGCTCAATATTATAAATCATCAAGGGAAGGCAAATCAGCACCACAATAAGCTACCACCTCAGATCTCTTTAGATAGTCATTACTCAAAAGATAAGATAACAAGTATTGGTGAGGGCATAGAGAAAAGGGAATCCTTGTATACTGTTGGTGAAAGTATAAATTGGCTCAGATACTATGGAAAACAATATGGTGGTTCTTCTAATAATTCACAATAGAACTATTATATGATCCAGATTATATAATCCCATTTCTGGATACACACCTAGAAGAAATAAAAACGGTATGTCATAGATATATGTGAGCTCCCATGTCCACTGTAGCCTCATTCACAGTAACTGAGATGTGGAAATATCCTAAGTTGGTGGATAATTTTTTGAAGAAATTGTGGTAATATATAAATGGAATATTATTCCTCCCTAAAAAGAAAGCAAAACTACAGTTTATGGCAACATAGATGAACTTATAGGACATTATGGTAACTGAAATAAACCAAAGGGAGGGGAAAACATTACATGATCTCACTTATATGTGGGAAAACAACAAAAGAAATTGAATATATAGAAATAGTAGAATAATCATTACAGAAGAGGGAGGAAATGGGGGAGAAGTAGGTCAAAGGGTACAAACTTGTGGTTGTGCAGGATGAAGAAGTCTAGAGAGCTATTGTATGGGCTGGAGCTAATAACATATTATAGTATACTGAAAATTTGCTGAGAGAGTAGAATTTAAATGCTCTTACCACACACAAAATTAGATAAACATAGAATGTATAGATAGGTTTATTTCTTTAGCTTCGTATTAATTCACTAAGTATATGTGTTTCAAAACAGCAGGTTGTATAGCCTTAAATAAATAAATTTGTAAAAGAAAGTTAAAGTCAAGCCAGATTATGGAAAATATTCTTTATAAATTCAGTTATCACACTTGTGTCAATAATAGAAAAAGAAATCATTGGCCTAAAAGAGAAATAATAAAATAATCCCATCTAAAATGAGTGTAGTCTTGAAAATAAATTCTGTATAAGAAAATATACAAGTGACCAAGAAGTACATTGAAACACTCTTTAAATCATTAGTCATCAAGCAAATTCAAATTAAAGCTACAATGAGACACGACTACATGGAAAACACTAGATGATGATGGCCATGTGAAGCAACTCATAATTTTCTATAAAGGTTTACAACGGTAGAGTCACTTCTGAAAATGACTTGTGAACTAATATTAAACAGAGACATGCATCTTCCCCTATACTTCAGAAATTCCATTTCTTTCAATACTGAAACTCCTGAGATGAATAAAAAAAATTTAAAAAAGAAAAACTTATAATGGTATTTTCACAGCATTTGAAAACACCTCTAATGTGTAGCAACAAAACAGTGAATGATTGAATATGACATGTCAAAAAGCAGAATGCTACATAGGAATGGTAAAGGCTAAAGCTAGATTCATTGGGTTGAGAAATGAATGAAAACACATGCAAACATTGTATAAACTTTATCTTTCACAAAATTCAGTGTCAGTGGGTCGTTGTTGTTTCCTAGGGGGCACTTTGGAAGTATTTCTGCATGGGTGATTTTACAATAGTTGTAAGTACTTCTGATATTTAGTAGAGAGGTGAGTAAGGGAAGCTAGATCTGAGGACAGTACTCCATAACAAAGATGTGTTCCTACATCATGGCCATCTTCTGAAATATCCACTGGATAATCATATATTTTAAAAAAAAAAATGAAAAGTAGGTTTAGGAGTGTTGTTTTTTGTTTGTTTGTTTGTTTTGGTCTTACACCAACACCATCAATGTATAATAAAAATCTCTTTACATGGTTTTATATATATCACTATAATTTTTGGGAAAGCAAACTTCATGAAAATCAACAAAAGATTTACTTTGTTTGCCAAGAGGTATTTGCTATTTCAGAAAACTACACCAATAGCAAAACTGGTGTTAGGACCACCAGTGCAGCACATGTGTATCAGCTTGCTTTTATAGCTAGTTCATGAAAGAGTCTTCTAGATACAACCCGAAGTACCTTATCATTTCTTTGTGTTTTCTATATAGTTCCACCCAAGCATTTTCAAACTGAAATGTCTATTATTTAATTAAATCTCTTATTTATATTACATTTAGGGCTTTCTGTTGATTTTTAAAGATATATTTTAGGTAGTTTATTGTCTATGCATTTCACATTTCATTTTCAGAGAGAAATTCGAGTGTTAAAATACTTGTAATAAAAGGAAAGTGTGAAGTCTGCTCCTTTCTACTATCACTGTTTTAGAAACTTGTGAAAAAGAACGTGATAGTAATTAAAGGTAAATTTTTAAATAATCTTAATTTAATGTTCAAACTGGAAAGTTGAGACAATCTCAAATATATTTCTAGAGATAGGAAAAGGTAGCCATAGAAAAGAGGGAAAGGTACAGATGGACAATGTGAGCAGCTCTAACACCATGGGATTAAACCAGATGTTAGAAATATGGTTAATCCTGCATATCTATCAGATATGCCTGATAATGCTCACATTAGTGATCATCTACGTCAGAGCCTTAGCATATATTTCTGAGCAATTTGCTGCCAATTTATATTACAACTTTTTCCCCATTTGAATCTAAGCTCCCTAAAGAAACATGGGCTTTAATCACATACCTTGCCAATCACTCTTTACATTATTGACACCTGTTATATACTTTTATATTTTACTATCTCTTTGAATATAGAGACTTATAGGTGATGAATGCAGAATGGTGTTGGAACAGAGAAAGGCCCGAAGGGGATAGAAATCACAGCAACCTTCCTGGCCGTGCAGCTGTCTTCTCTTTATTTCTATCCCTGACTTTGAAACTTCAGACCATGAGACAATGGATGAGAGTCAGAACCCAGCAGAACATAATGGATGACTTGACTTCTTTGAGAAAATGTCAGGCATTAAGGAACAGTTGTGCCTTGTGGGATAAATTGCTTTGGCAGTAGAGGGCAAGTACTCATGTGCCTGATCAGCTTAGTTACCACGCCTTGTGATACGGTCTTAGCATGCCTTGATTCTTCTGTATACCAAGGCTTTAGAGTTCATCACACTTGTATCCTAATGGTAACAGCAGAAAGCTCTTCTTATCTCTGGTTTTCAGGTGAGGAAACCAAGTGGGAAGTTATGTGACTTGGGTCAGATCAGTCCATAAATCAACAGGTAGAAAACAAACATTGGATCACCAAAGTTTTAATCATACAGCCCAAAAGACACATCACCAAATTATGCAGAAATATAATAATTGAAGCGAAATATCCCTGAATTTATTGTTCTAGATGTGTTCACTTGAAGTCAGGTTAAATGAATAGCAGACACTATAGAAACTTATATCTTGAATATTTATATCATAATATTAAAGAAATGGAGTGCAATATTTCGTAAGCACCTTCTCAATTTTGTGCAAGTTATTCTTGATGTACTACTGAAATTTTTAAGAAAATGTGAATTCCATTTCTAAATCTAACACTAAATCATCTGATGTCACTTTAATCATTTTAATTATTTAGCTTTCATCGGTGAATGGACATATGTAGAGAGATACAGTGAATATATATATATACATACATATATGTGCCAATGCATTTTAAACATTTTTTAGAGTGTATTTTACAAGAATTACTCACCAGTAGTTATGAATCACCTATTATCACCATGATTTTTAAAGGTAGAACAAAAGACAAGGCAGTTAAACATTACCAGAAAAATAAACCACAACTTTCTATGACAAGATGATGTTCAGTATTTTACTGAGTCTATTAGATATCCATTCATATTGTAAGACTTAAAAGTTTTAAACTATGGGAATTGTCATTAACTCCATTTATTGTTAGGGTGGCACATGCCTGTAACCCCAGCAGGCAGAGGTAGGAGGGTTGCAAGATCCAAGCCAGCCTCAGTAACTTAACAAGACCCTAGGCATATTAGTGAGACCCTGTCTCAAAATAAAAAATAGAAGGGATTTAGGATGTGGCATATTGGTAAAGCATTCCAGGGTTCAATCCTCAGTACCAAAAAAAAAGTTGTCATTCCTTCTCATCAGCAATATTATTATTATTACTACTATTATTCTTTATTGGTTTTATTTTTATAATACACAACAGCAGAATGCATCACAATTCTTATCACACATGTAGAACAATTTTTCATATTTCTGTATATAAAGTATGTTCACACAAATTCATGTCTTCATACATGTACTTTGGATAATGATGTCCATTACATTCTTCCATCATTGCTAACTCCCAACAATATTATTATTATTATTGTTCCCTGGCATTTTTTTTCATTTCTTTCTGTTTTTAAAGGAATATCGTGCTCCCAACATTCTTTATTTTATTTGTTCTTTTATGGGTGCTGAGGATCGGACCCAATGCCTCACACGTGCTAGGCAAGCACTCTACCACTGAGCTACATTGCCAACCTTTTTCTTTCTTTCTTTCTTTTTATTTTTTTACCTATAGTTTATGTCTCAGTCTAATCTTTGTATTCTAGAATTGCAAGCTCCATGAAAAAAGAGTTTTTTTCCCTTTACTTTTTTTCCCTTTTGTGTTCCCCCAAAAGTGGTCTGCACATAGTGTGTACTTAATAACTATTGAATGTATAAAAATAATATAGGAAATTATGAGAAAGAGATTAGTTTAATGAAGACTTTTCTGGGCTCATATATTCGAGAGAAGTTATAAGCCAACTATGTATTGAGATGCATATTGAATATTTACACTGGGCTTAGAAACTATTTCTGCCAAATCAGTCACTGAAAAAGATATGGTGTGATATTCACTCTGTTCTCAAGGAGATACAATTCTGTATACAAAACAAATAAACCATTGAAGCAGTCTGATTGTCAAAATTTGTCAGCCAGACAGTAAGCATACTGGTTGAGGAATGAATGGGTCTTTTATTGGAGTAAGAATCAACTTCCAAGGAATAGAAAAAAAAGAGGAATAGAAGAAAACAAGGAAAAATTCTGCCATGCAAAGTTTTGGAGCTAATCTATTTAGACCTTTATCCTAATTTAGTGTTTTAACAACTAGCTATTGATAAATACATTATTGTATGGACACAATCTATCCAATACAGAAAATATCATTTAAAATAATTCTAGCAAGTATTGAACCAAAATGGCAATACATTTTTAAATAAATTCTATTAAGCAATTTCCCCCCAAAATCCAAGATAAGGTTATCAGTCCTAGAATTGAATGCAATTCCTCTCTTATGTTCTTAGGACCATATGCTATGTAGAAGCACAGCATATTATTATTAGGTGTACAATAAGACCTTCCTACATAAATAAATTAGAAGAACCAGAAAAAAAACTTAGGGATTTTCCCCCAGTTACTATACACAAATATCATTATATTATTGTATTTAGTTTTTACTGCTAACATATTTGCATTATTTCAATCCATATGTTGTTATTATAAGCATCAATTACACTCAATATATTACCTAAAAAAATTAAACCCTGACATTCATCTATTTAGCCAATGTATGAGGACCTATGGCTACATGGCATTACCTCTGCCTTCAAAAAGCTTTTAGAGAAAAAATAGCACTTTAATATAGGCAATTATTTCTCTTATAACAAGATAAATAAAGATGCTGTAGATACTCAACCGCTTCTTTGGGAGTTAGAGTATGATTCAACATAGACTCTACTTAAGCTATACATAAAACAACCTCCAACTCCCAAGGCTTACCTATAACATTATGTTTCTCATGCAAGGTGCCCTGTAGTTTTTTGTAGGTGCTTCGTTCCATATGGTCATTCAGACATTCAGATATCCATTCTGTGAGGTACTGCCCACCTGCTGTTCTACATAGGAAGAAGATAGAGGCTGGAGAATTAACTCAAGTTCTTTTACTACCTCAGTTTCCATGTTTCATATATCATGCACTTCACATTCCACTGTCAAGAAATATACAGATGCTGAGAAGTATATTTTCTCATATACTCATGAAAGAAAAAAAGAGAGTTGGATGACTTTCAACATAGTAAACTTTCCTGGTTAAGACATGTCAGAGGTGAGTGCTGAAAATTGAGCTATTAGTTCAAGTCAATTATGGCCAATCCATTCCAGGTAGTTATCTGTTCTTTCCCAAGGTGTTAACACAGATTTCAATATATGAATCTATATTTCTATATTGCCTGAAACAGGCACTTTATGAATGTTGTGATTCCCCAGAATTTATAAATTGAAACATGATCACCAGTGTAATAATATTAGGAGATAGAATATTTGAGAGGTGAATAGGTCATGATCATGGAACTCTCCCTAATGGGATTAGTTTTTTACAAAAGAGGTTCCAGAGAGCTGTGTAGCTCCTTCCTCCAACTTAAGATACTTAAAAAATACCATCCTTGAATCAGAGAAAGAGTCCTCTCCAGACATAAAATGGCAGATACATTGTTCTTGGTCTTCTCAGTCCCCAGAACTATCATAAATAAATTTCTGTTGCTTATAAATTTCCCATTTTATGGTATTTTGTTTAAGCAGCCCAAACAGGCTAAGATAGGCATTAATCCTTGGAGGAAAAATGTTGACATTTGAGTTGACTAAATACCTTAGCCATATGTTGAAAGTTAACTAATGAGTGTTAATGGATTAGCTCACCAAAGAAAGCTAAGACTAAGCCAGCAGGCCAGAAACCATTAGGAAGCAAATTGGTCTCCACAGAAGAATCTGAAAAAGCCTCAAGAATTTTGACTTTGAATCCATACTCTGCTGCATAAATCAAGAATTAGGAATATGGAGGACTTCTGAATTCGAGTTATTAAGTAAATCTGTAAACAGGTTTGGTTGAAAGACTTTATAATGGATTATTTAGAAAGGCCAGACTTTTCTTCACCTACTTAGCCATGAAATTTTATTCCTAGGAGTAGTTGAAGCAAAGTGTCTCTGAACACTAGATCACCAGAGCCAGGAGGTGTACTGAAAAATGGAAACTAAGTATAAATTCATGTAAGGAATCCTGAATGCTCTCTTTTTTCATAGCCTCCTTTCTTTGTGTCTTAGAATCCTGGTATTCCATTTCAGCCAGGAGATTTGGAAGATTCTCTTTGGGAAAGAAAAATTTATATTCATCACATTTTGAAGTTTCTCAATGAAATTTTAGAGTAGGATTATGTCAATGCAAAATATTACAGTGGCCTGATAATACATATGAACTAACATTTAAGGGTCAGTATATAACATAGGAAAATATCCAAATGAAAGAAAAATATGAATAAAATAATAAATGTCCTTTGTAAGAAGCAGGAAAAAGAGTTGATACAGAGACAAGTTAATCCACTATTATAAGAGGAAGAAAGGAAGAGAGGAAGGAAATGAGGGAGAACAGTTAGATAATTTCTTTGGAATGAAAAACACTAGAGCTGATTGGAGGGATTTCCAATACTGGTTAAGATGCAGAAATAAAGAACAAATTAATCCTCCTGCTTCGACCTTCCAAAACAAGGACAAAATATATGGAAAAAAATAGATGACAAGACAATGTAATCAGGCAACTAAAGACAATGATCCCCAAATTGCCAAATGAGAGGAACCCCATCATAAACCTGGCTACTGCCTTGAGGGGATTCTGTGGCACATGGAAAATGAACTGAGGTAGACCCCAGACGACTCCCTGAGTGTGAGAAAGGAACTGAGGGTCTGGGGAGAACAATCCAGAGAAATTCAAGAGGAGGGTATCTACAAGGGTGTACCTCAAATGTTCATCCAAGTACTGATTGACACATAAGCCTGCAGTAGCAATCTGAAGCCAGGAAAGAATCACCTGAAAGAGTTAGATGTAACAGTACTGGGCATGGTGCCTGTTCCCACCTTTGGGAAAAGTTCAAGTTTGGTCATGGACTCAGTACTCAGAAGCAACATGCCTAAGTAGTGAGTGGTAGTAGTTAGTCCCATACTTAGTTCTGGTCTAATTAACAACCCCTTAAAAACAAGAAACGGAATGATTAATTAAACTAGAGAGGGTTTGGGAGTGTAGCTCAGTGCTTGGTTAGGATGATCGGGCCTGAATTTGGTCCCTGATACCTCAAAATAAGTAAATAAATACATAAATAGTGACTAAACCACATCCCAGAACAAAGACTAAGACTACTTACAGCAATGAAAACAACCAGCATTCTACCAGGTAACATTCACACAGGATGTAACCAATAAAAAATTAACAGACATGAAAAAAAGAATACAACAGACACTAGTATGGCAATATGTAAATCAATGGAAGTGTAACTGATGTGATTCTGCAATCCGTATACTGGGTAAAAATGGGAGTTCATAACCCACTTGAATCAAAGTGTGAAATATGATATATCAAGAACTATGTAGTGTTTTGAACAACCAACAATAAAAAAAAGAAAGGAAAAAAAGACTCATAATGCAAAGAAAAATAAATCAAAATGGACCCAAAACTAACTTGCACATTAGAACTAACAGGCAAGAGTATTACGGTTTTTATTATAAATGTATTCCACATGTTTGAAAAGTTAAGGACACACAGATAGATATGGAAAAGTTCCAGAACAAATTCCCCAAAATGAAAACTAAAATATCTGAGATGAAAAATGCACTTGATGAAATTAACAGATTATATATGGCAGAAGCAGAGATCAGTAAATCCAAAATCCAAAGATAGACCAATAGAAACTATCTAAAATTAAGCACAGAAGAAAAAATGAAAAAAAAAATATTGTATAAGGAATAAGAGACAGGACAACTTATAGTGACCCAAAACTCATCTAATTAGAATTTTTGAAAGGAGCAAGGAAGAACACGTATATTTGAAGAAGTAGTAGATGAACATTTTCCAAGTTTTATACATACTAAAAACTCACAAATCCACAAATCTCAATAAACCCTAAGCCATAGACGTATTTTTTTTTTAAATTAAGTATCCCATCCAAATCAAACATCTCAAAAACAATGATAATTAAAAAAAAATGACCTGGGCCAGGTATGGTGGCACAGGCTTGTACTCCCAGTGGTTTGGAAGGCTGAAGCAAAAGGATTTTGATTTCAAAGCCAGCCTCAGCAATTTAAGAAGGCCCTAAGCAACTCAGTGTGTGTGTGTGTGTGTGTGTGTGTGTGTGTGTGTGTATGTGTGTGTGTACATACATACATATGTATATCTCTGTTATACACAAAACAACAAAGATAATGATGGTAACATATTTATTGTCAAATGTAATTCAGGCAAGAAGATATTAGAGGAACATCTTTAAAATACTTAAAAACAAAAATCCTGTCATACTAATTGTTTTCAGAGAGAAATTAATTTATCATATATTAACACCTGGTACGAAGCAAAGCTTGTATTTCTGACTTCAACATCTGAAGTTAGAAGGCATGAAATTTTGTTCTCAATGTCCAGACAGAAATTATTTCTACCTTAAATCCTTTAACTGTAATTACCCATCACTTTGGGGAGTTAGAGAAAAGGTATTTTCAGCCAGGCAATGTCTCAGAATATTGACCGTCTATGCTTCTATTCCGGAGAGCTTACTGGTGTCTTCATTGTACTATAGTTCAAATATATAATTTCCCCTCAAAAAGGAGATGGGGAAGGTACCCAGGAAACATATGATTTAATGTGGGAAGAAGAAGAGAATACCAATGTTAGTAGGAAGTTTAGAGATATGTAGAACAAATCTAGAGAACTATAAATTGAGAGCCCAAATAGGGGAAAAAAATATATATATATACACACACACATACTGATTAACTTCTAAGTTAAGAAAAATTATATTGTAGATTTGAGAATTAAGAGAAAATCAAGCAAAAAAGGTAGTTATTAACTCCAGTGAAAACAGTTATAAAAGCATGGTTATTATTATATGCCTAATATAGTACCTTGCTTAGCTGTAAGATTTTAGAGTCATGATCTGGAGACTAATTATTAATTTATGAAAATAATTATATAATTATACTGGAAAGATGTAAGTGATTATGTATGTGCATTCATATTGTCATTGTGTGATATAAAATGAATGTTAAGATTCATGCTAAAGATTTAAATTTTAGGGCTGGGGATATGGCTCAAGCGGTAGCATGCTCGCCAGGCATTCGTGAGGCACTGGGTTAGATCCTCAACACCACATAAAAATAAATAAGTGAAATAAAGCTATTATATTCAACTACAACTAAAAAATATTTTTAAAAAAGATTTAAATTTTAATTTTTCTAGACATAAATAGCATTAAATTACAAATAAAATAACACCAGAAGAAAGCAGGGAGAAAAGAAAAACTTTTCATATTTTAATACCAATAACAACATTTTTCCTGCTCGTTTTTTTTTCCTTTTTTTTTTTTTTTTTTTGAAAATGGGTATCCTATTTTCATTTTGCACTTTGCTCAGAGGATCAAGATTTGAGGGGACCTAGGAGTGTGAAAAGCAGAAATTTTTGTTTCTAACACAATCTCATTTGAATTTTAGAATGAGAAATACATGTTGTTTTGCTAGAAACAAAGCATTTATATTAAGATAATTGCATTAAAATGTCCATTAAACCAGAAGAAGGAAGAGCTTCCTTAGTAAAAGAGTCATAAGTGAAAATGATGTGAGGTGATGGATATGGTGAATCTTGAAGAATAAATAGGGAACAGTAGATAATATATCTTGAAGATTCTTGAACTTGGGCTTTATTCCTCAAGCAATGGGGAGATATTGAAGAGTGGTCAACAGATCAGGTTTTACCTTGGGCAGATTTAATTAGGATGACCAAGACACTACAGGACAGGTACACTTTTTGATATTAGCCCTTACGTCTAATTTTGATTCATGACAATGACTAAAATATGAGATATTTAGATGTACCATAGACATAAATTGCAAATAACTGAATTAGAATTTATTTTAAAGTGATATGGGGGAATATATAAAAATGAGCAGATTTTACCGCAATGAAAACATTGTGGATCATAACAGAACATTATTTCTTTTAAAAGAAATGCTTAAAGGAATGCATTTTTTAAAGGTGATTATTTTTATTTTCCCCACATAACATATTATTTTATTCTAGGCAAAGAAAAGCATTCAGATCATTCTCGCATGTCATACCTGGATTAAGTTCACCGACAGATAAGGATTTTATTTGAAGAGTGTCAGCGTCTTAGGATCTTAAACAGGTCCTCGCCTAAATGTCATATCTTTGCTTGTGGGAGTGTGGTGGGGGGAGCTGAGCAGAAGTTATTTAACTATATTGAGTAAGTCATCCAGAATTAGATACCAAATTTCTAGAACTGATTAATAGCTATATGGGCAAAGAAAAATCTGAATTTCCTTTAGGGGAACAGGAGCTGATGGTGAAAATTATCAACAAGCTGCTAAATAACAGAAGGAAAAAAACCTCAGATGTCCCTAATGCTCTATCAATAATGTGCTAAAAAATGTACTTAAAATGTTAAACCATTGTTACAATTTGAAAGCATGAAAATTGTATAAGCTGCAAACAGAAAATGGAAGAGATAACATAGAATCACAAATTTGTGGATTCTCCCTCTTTTAATAACTGACAAAAACTCTTTGATCAAGTGGATTCTGTTGACAGAGACTTTTTTTTGCAGCAGATGGAAGCTCTTATCTGCAAGCTATGAAACAGAAAAACTGTTCATAAAGATTGCTTTGAATGTTAGTTTCCCTGTATTATGCAAGTTTAGGGATTTGAAACCCACAAAACTATGTGAGATAAAAGATACAATGCAATATGCACACTAGCATATGGTGATTTATTACCATTATTACCATTAAATAGCACATTCTTGTAAAACATTGCTCCCCGTTCAGAAGTGATGCCAACTGGTTTGATGCTTTTCTTTTTCCTAATAACAATAATTTTGTACAACATGAATTTCTCTTAAAACAACACATATAACTAGTTTAACCTGAGACTTTTCCCTGTTAATTCAGCCAGAGTTCTTGAAACACACATACATACATACATTCCTTTTAATACCAGTAGACTGGCTAAAAAAAAACAAAAAAAGAAAAAAAAAACCTTTATGGTTAAAAAAAATGTCTAAATGCAAAACTGTCAGTGGCTTGTTAAAATTCATGCATGTTTAGGAAAACCTAATTATATCAGATTTTAACCATTTTTGAAGCGGGGGTTCTCTCTTTGCATTCATTAACTTAATGGACACAGGAAAAAGTTTATGTGGCCTTTTACCTTTGGATATAGGGTTGCAGTTTTAGCCATAGACTATTAATAATAGTAAAATAATGTAATAGAATTTCAAAATTTCCAAGTTCTTTAAGAAAGAAAATTCAGAGTATTTGTGTAAAAGGAGTCTTTATAGTTAGGCCAAATTTCCCCTTACAAAGTTCTCCAATGAATGCCTGAAACCATGGAGAGTAACAAATCTTTTTTTATTTGTTTGTTTATTTTTGCATTCTTATATATACTTTGCCTTTTTTCTATGGATTCATCCCTATGATAAAGTTTAATTTATAAATTAGGCATAGTAAGATATTAACAATAATTAATAAAATTGAACATCTATAACAACATGATAAAAGTTATGTGAACGTAGTACTATTATCTCAAAATGTTTGATTGTGCTATCCTAAACTTTTTTTTATTGGTTGTTCAAAACATTACAATGCTCTTGACATGTCATATTTCATACATTTGATTCAAGTGGGTTATGAACTCCCATTTTTACCATATATACAGATTGCAGATTCACATTGGTTACACATCCACGTTTATATATACTGCCATACTAGTGTCTGTTGTATTTTGCTGCCTTTCCTATCCCCTTCCTATTCCCCCTCTCCCTCCCCTCCCCTCCCATCTTCTCTCTCTACCCCATCTACTGTAATTCATTTCTCTCTCTTGTATTTTTTTTCCCTTTCCCCTCACATCCTTGAAAGGAGACCCTCATTGTTATCCTAAACTTTTGTGCTGTCCTGATGTGAAATGGACTATGTATGTGAAGAATTGAAGTGTGATGAATGACAAAGGAATTGTGACCTAGCCTTAGGCAACTTCATAAGGTTTATAGAACACAAGCACCCTGGTGCTGGGATCTTTGATCTGATCACCGATATTTGGGAAGTATACACAGGTTGGAATAGCTGGGATGATTTATGTCTTAGGTGAGTTGGAGTGCGATGGAACAAGATTCTATCCAGATAGTCAGAATGTCACACAATTTAAAACTTATAAATTGTTTATTTCTGAAATTTTCCACTTAATATTTTCAGACTGTAGTTGACCATGCTTAATGGACAACACAAAGCAATTGCAAAAAAAAAAAAAGGAGGATTATTGTGATAAATATTTTACAATCAACCATTTTATAGCAGAAAGTCTAGTTAGGAGTCAGTAGCCACAGTAATTTTGGAGTGTAAATTCCTTAATAATCCCATAGTGGAATTACTTTATTTTCTGTCATATGCAGCACAGGTCTTAATATCTTGCTGTGAAAGTAAGGTGCAGGGGTGATATGAATTGAGACCGACTTTTGTGCTCAATGTTAACATTTAAGTGTTTGCTCAGAAAAATCCTAATTAAAATGAACAGCAACACACTATATAAGATATCTAGACATGATTATTAGAATTATATGCATTATTTATAAAGGGCATTGAGTTGTTTAATTATTTTTTTAAACTTTTTATAAAACATAATAAATCCTCAGAGAAATAAAGGAAACTACTCAAAGAGATTGTAAAGCCCTGCAGTTTTCATGGCTCTGCTAGGGGCAGAGGTAGCAGGAGACTGAGATGTTGAAGCGCTTGTGTAAGTATTTAGTTGGCTTTTTATCTGGTAATTCTCAAATGATTATGGAATATCTTGGGATCTCTCATCTTTTTATTTCCTTCTATGATTTCATGGATCTTTCCTTCTTTCACTCAAGGATTTAGTTGTATGGACACTGATGTTTAAGAAAAGGTGTTTTCTGTGCATCATGGATATACCATCCTCTGGGGAACCATTAATTAAAGTAGTAGGTAAGTGCTACAAATGACTTGACAGTGGGGAGGAAATACTGATGGATTGCTTGGTGACTATATCTTACTGGGGAAAACCTAGGGTTGCAGAATCATTCAGAATCCACTTCTGCACATCTCTCCTTCTCTCCAGCTATGGCTTCATGTCTTGTCTTTAAATCTTGTCTTTAAAGCTTCCATTTCACTTTGGTTTATGATTAAATCTCTTAGGAAAGTCATTTATTTTACTTCCAGTGATAGATGGCTTGTGGAAAGAAACTGGACCACATTAATACCTCTACTCTTTCATGTACTAAGAGAATCTTGTAATCTACAGCAAAATGTCACAAGTATCCAAGGGACATTATAATATCAGCTGCAAAAACACTTCTATAACTAAAGTTTACTATAAGAAAATACATTAAAACATTAATATTTCATCTTATTGACAAGCACACAGAAACATGAAATATACGTTGATGTGTATTGTTATATGTTTTTGGCAACTTAAGTAAGTACAGTGCTAAAATTTTACTGGTGACAATCACATTTTGTTGAGGCATGGAGCCTGTCATCAAGAATATGCTGACCACATAAAGAATTATATGTAGGTTTCCATGCTGTTATGAGATCTAAAGAGAGAAATATTTGCCCCTGTTTTTCCACATCATTAGTGTTGCATATTAGGTTATTTTGTTTTGTTTTGATTTTTGTGTCTTTTAAACACAGATGACTTCCATTTATTTCAGGAAAGCATTATCTTTCATTGTAACTAAAATTTGTCATTTGTAACCTGGTGCTTTTAAGAATTGAAAACTCCTAGGATGTTCAATAATAAGAGTTAACATTAATCTATAGCAAGAACTTCCCCTATATCAACTCATTTCAACTTCACATTATCCTGGAAGCACTATTGTTATTCCTATTACCTAGATGAGAAACTGCAGCAAAAAGAACTTTGCTAAATGTTCTGAGGTGGGAGCTAGGATCCAAACCAGATCCCACTTCAGGTCTGAGTCTGAAGCTTCTGTTCTCAGCCTCCTTGGCAGCCTCTACCTTTCCATCTGGTACTGGAGCTACATCTCCTGATGTCTCACTCTGTTCCTGGTCTTGTATTAACAGGGAGGGCTTACTTGAATATTTTTTGCTCACTGTTTATTTAAAGAGGGTCTTTTGAGACAGTTGGTTTTGTTTTTCTGTCAGTCCTACTGGGTATTCTGGTGGTGGGGATATATGACAGGTGGGAGGAATGGACATTCACAGTTTCTCAAATTGTATCTTCTCTATCACTTGAATATAGTAGTGATTTAGATATATTTTATTAGTTGATGTGAGAATATGGGAAAATAATTTTGAAAGATGTGTTTAAGAGAACAAAGAGATCTTAATTTATACAGAGAACAAAGAGATCTTAATTTATACATAGACTTTCAAAGAGAATGTTGAAGCAAGAACTTTGCTAGAATAATATCCAGATGAAATCAAGGGATGCTAAACATTTAATCAGGCAGAACCATCTTGTGATTATTATTTTTCATGACCAGAAATTTGATTTCTGCAGATTCTAAAACATACCAGGAACTACTGTATAAATTAAGAAGCTAACAAACTAACTTACAATAAGAATTTTAGTTAAACAGATGGACTGAATCTCTCATATTTAGTGCTCAGTGCAGTGTTTCCCTGTTTACCAATTTATGTTTGAAGACAAATTGAAGATCGAAAAAAGAGTCAGGAGATTTGGAACACATCCCCAAGCCGATGTAATTATGTTATCAAACTACTTTGACTACCTCAGGGCTTATTGCTGAAAAGGGAGAATTCAGTTATAATGAATAATTTTCCTTGTTATCTTTCTTCTTCACCTTGTAATATTTAGTGATTGAGGGGTCACAAACTTGTGGATGAAAAGATTTTTATTTTTTAACTAAGTAATCTATACTTTAATAAATCTCATGAATATTTGAGAAGCCATGAATATGCATACATATATAGGTATATTTCAGGAAATATTATTCATATCTGTTTTGCTGTGCTTAAGTCCTTCAGAGGACATGAAAACTTCTCCAATGAATTTGTGAGAAAATTCTTTCTATATATGGGAAATGTTCCATTCTATTTTATTGTCAGGCTAGACAATAAAAGGGATATGGATTGAAAGGAGTTTACCGAACTCCTTTTTATTTTTTAATTTTTTCCATTTTTCCTTACTATTTCAATGTTGCTAAAATTGTCATTCAATGACTATTAGAAAATTATGAAAGACTTCAAAATGTTCCTAGATTTAGAGCTCATGTGATTTCAAAAATTCAACTGACAATTTCTCTGAAGTTTCATTACTCTTCCAATTCACAGATAATAACATTTGTTCCCACCTTTCGAGACCCAGTTACCCATCATCAGTCACCTGGGTCTATCAAAACAGTCAATCTGAGTAATGGGAAAATGTAAAAATCCTGGTGCCAGATAAGAGCTCTTTCTACTTGAAATCTATGGAATATTTTGTTAACAAATCATAGCAACTTCAACTGTGCATTCAGCATACACTGGAGAAATGTATTTTGTGCTTGACCTTGTTTCCCAAATTAGGTGAAAAATAGAGTTTTTGAGGTTAAGCTATCTTTAGCACAAACTTTCTAGGAAAAAAAAAAGCTAATGCTTTCCTAATGCTTTTTCTATTGTTGTTTTTTGAGATGAAGCCTTGTTGTATCACCCCAGATTACCTTCACGCTTAAAAATTTGTGCTAGGAATATGGACACATGCCACATTTCTAGATTCTACCCTCTCATTTGTTTATTTATTTTTTTATACTATATTCTGTTTTGTTTACTGGGGATTGAACTCAGGAGTGCTTTAGTACTGAGCTATATCCCCAGTCCTTTTAATTTTGAGACACAGTCTTGCTAAATTGCTAAGGCTGGCCTGGAACTGATGATTCTCTTGCCTCAGTTTCCCATTATCTGGGATTGTATGTGTGTAGCACTGTACCAGGCTGACCATCTCACTCTTTAATCTGCAACAATTGCATTTTAAAAATCTATTCTTGAAAAGGGGTAGAGTAAAATGTTATAATCTTATCCTACAACTATCTGTTATATTTTGCATCTTAAATGTCCCTCAAAGATCCTTGTGCTAGAGATTTTGTTGACACCATGTGGCATTTTGATAGGTGATGAAACCTTCAGGAAGTGGAGTCTAGTGGAAGGAATTTAGGTCATTGTAAGTGGGAAAATGGAAACCCTTTTTCACTGGGCTTTCTTGTCACTATGATGTGAGCAGCTGTCTCTGCCATGGTCCCTCACCTTGTAGTAGTATCCACCACAGGTCCAAACGCAACAGGGTTAAGCATCCATCCAATGAAACCTCAGAAGCCATGAACCAAAATAATCTTTTCATTCTTTTAAGTTAATTATGTCAGCTATCTTTTCACATTTGTGGATACCTGACTAACCCAGTATGTGTCCTGTAAATTAGTATTTAGGAAATAGAAAACAATTCTTTTCTAATTCATCCATGCTTGTCAATTGTTACCAAAACATAGGATTAGATGATCTTCTGAAGCACCCTTGTGTATTTGTTCTAGAATTGATTCCTGATAAGTAAGGTAAATTTTAAAGTAAACAAATTTTCTGTGAATATAAAGAGGAAAGAACTGAAGAGAGAAAAGATTCAAACTAACTGAATTTTAGATTTTAAAGACCAAAATAAAAAATTAGGAAAAATAAATTCAATTAAAACCAATAGCTATTGTTGCACTTGACAAAACAGGGCTCATAAGTGCTCTGAAAGAATTTATATATATTGGCTCACAGCTAGTAATTATTAAATAGGTAAGATTTTCAATTACTCTCAGTTTTTTTATGACAAACAAGTCTCTAGTTTTGAAACTAATTTGGATTCATTTACAATTTCCATATAACTTCTTGTGGAGTCTTGACATTTACAAAAAAAAAAAAAAAAGAAAACACAAAATCAGTGAGGGAAGTCAAACCTAAAACCAATTGAAACAATATAACTATAAGAAGAAGAATTTCATAGATGTAGAGATCATTTAATAAAATGTCTACCAAGGGCTAAAAGAATAACTGAGGAATAGATCTCACGAAGAGGATGTTTTTAAATAACTTAAGTAAGATTTATTTTGAAAGCAAAAAGAAAGTAGTTGGTGCGAGAACTTCATGATGATGAGGTTCTCAGCAATGACAGAGAACAAAGAGAACTGAGCAGAGTTTTAAGGAGTTCAGTCCCCATGTACAAGTTTTGAAGAGATTTTTAATTATTTAATATGTCTTTTTAATGATAATTTAAAACAGGACCCATGTTGAGAGTGTAAGAAATGTGCTATGTGACTCATCAAACACAAAGAATGTGGCTTCCAGTGTTAAGCAGCATAGAGTTTAAGGCCCTGTTCCCAGTGCCAACTCCTCTACTTCTCAGAGGTCCTGGGAAACTGGAACGTTCTTCTCATGATAGAATTTGCTTTCTCCTTTTCAGTTTCCTCTTTTCTTTAAGTTAGCCATCTTTGAGGCTCATAGATTCTGTTCAGTATATTATTGATTGTACCCCAACTGGGTGCTAGTCACTGATGTCAAAAGATATGGAAACCACTATCCCTGTTATTGGAGAACTCACACATTGAACACATCACAAACAAAAGCAAGAAGCAACCCTCAGACCCTAATCACCGGTGACTTATGATATCAAGTACTTTTTCACATGCTCACTGGACATTTATGGTTCCTTTCATGAACTGGCCGTTCAAGAATTTTGACACATTTTACTGAGCATTTTGTCATTTTATTATTGACAACATATTGTGACCACAAATTCTGTGTCATTTATTTGTGTCACAAATATTTCTCCCTTCTTTGGATAATCAAGAATAGTTTAATATTTCTCTTGATATCCTTTATTGATATTTTAGTTATGTTCCTTTGTGTAACTGTTTTTTAACAGTTGCTCTACATCCAATTTTAACTATGTACTTTCAAAATGATTTCACCATTTTGTGAAAAATATGGGAAATTTATGCTATTGTATTTTTAATATTCCCATTGTATCCTCTATGTTCTTAATTATTGTACAGTACTCTTCAATATTATCAACTCAGAACATTATCATTTTTTATTAGTAATTTTTTAAAAAAAATGTTTAAACGCACACACATGCACAAACTTGTAAAATAACTTTTTGTAGGCCCCTATATAAAACAGCATATTCATGTTCTTTGACCCATCCTCTGGAATTGGGGTTCTATCTATTGTCACATGCCTTTAATCTTAAAATTTGCAACTTGTGCCATAGGGCTAATGTGGACTTTTTTTCAGTTTGCATATTTTTAATAATGGAATAATTTATGTATAATAAATTTCCTCCACTTTAGTGTAGGTATTTGAGCATTCCTCATTTTCTACTGGCCTTTAGTGTGAGTATTGAGTGAATGTAAGCAAGAGCTGAACTGAGTTCAGGTTTTCTTATTGCTTCTGTTACCCTCAGTTTAATCACTGTCTTCAAATAAATCCAGTTCTGTCTGTGTTGATGACAGGGCTGTTGTCAGGTGTATTTTTCTTTTTCGCCATTTTGGTCCCTCCCTTAGCTTGAAGTCTTCCCATTGCACCTGGGCCTCAGAAATTGACCTACCCACACTGTCTTCTCCACTATGGGACATGTGCAGAAGTGTAGGGAGGACTGGGTTGTTTTGTTGTTCTGTTGAAGTTTCAGTCTACAATCCGGGGTCTTGCAGATGAGGCTTTCTTAGGGTATAGGCCGGTTTGTTTTCCTTCTCTTCTCAGACATGCTGTTTTATTTTTCTCTTTCTCATCTCCAGCTGTGCATCTTCCCCTGGGCTCTAGGAGAAATGGTGTTTGCTGCTCTTTTACCAGAAGCTCAAGGCTTTTATTCTCTGAGGAGAAAGAAAAAAGGTGTGTTCCTTTTTTCATAGGAGCTGCTATTCCTTAGCCCAAGTCTGCAACACCAGGGACCTCACTGTTCTTATAAAGTAGCAACCATCTCATCTCTGCTGGTTTTATCACCTCAGGAACTTTCTATGAATTTATATTTTACTTTATGTATTTGTTTATCTATCAATCACTTTTTCTGGCTCATCCATAAGATAATGGATAGCCACATTAAAGAAGAGAATAAGTCTGGTTTTTAACTTTCATATCTACATGCTCAGTAAAGGATCTAAATCATAGTTACAATTTAGAAAATATACTCAAATGAAACAATTATTGTCTATTTTTGAGGGGGATGCATTTTATGTTTTCTGTAACTTTTTTAAATTTCAAATTTACTGAAAAGTTGAAATAATACTATAAGAAGAACACATGTACCCATTTAAAAAAAAATGAATCAATTAATTGTACATTGCCTTAGGCTTTACTGTTTCTTTCTCTCTCTGTGTGTGTACTTGTGGTGTGTGTCTCTGTGCTATAAACATTTATCTATTTTATCCTATTCAATCCTTAACTATACGACTACATAATAAAAAGGGGTTTTTAATTGCACAGTTCTGGCAGAATTATCAAAATGAGGGAATTTAAAACTTTAAATTGACGATTCAAATTGTTTTAAATTTCATTTAAAACTATTATCTATTCTGTAGCTCATATTCAAATTTTGTCAAGTTCTCTCTACAGTCCTTGATAGATTTCCTCTTTCCTGGTTTAGCATTCAATTAAAGATCAAGCATTGTCTTTATTCATCATTTAGTTTCAGTTTCCTCTTAAACTGTATGAGATCTTCAACTTTTCTTTATCTTAAGTAACTGTTATTTTGAAAGGGCACTCCCATTTATTTATAAAATATACTCAGATTGAGTTGTACAATGCTTCGGCAAGATTAGATTTATATCATGAATTTTAGCATGCAGAAGTGGTGTTGAATCCTTCTCAGTGCATCATATCAAACAAAATAAAATGCCTATTCATGGCAATAAGTATTCTGAGTTGGTCTTTCTTTCAAGGCACTTGCAAATTCTTATATCAAAAAGGGCCAAATGAAAAGAGATTGGAAATCTGTGTTCAGCTGTTGTATACCATATGGGAGGTATTAACATTAGAGTTCAAGACCTACCAAGGGAAAGTGGATGAAGTAAATTTCCCAAACTCACTTGGAGTCCTGGAATGTAGATATTCACTACAAAGAATGAGACTTATGAAGTCTGAAACCAAGGGTTCAGTCACCTTAATTCTCTTCCACTGTCACTACATCAAGAAAGGGAATTTCATTATAAAACTGGAGTAAAAAAAAGCAAAAAAATCTTATCTGAAAAATATGACATATATTTTCATGTTATATATGTAAAATTGAATATGAAATAAAATAATAAAGCAATTGAATAATCTACTAAATGACAAGAGGAGAAAAAAATTTAAAAAAGTAATAAGATCTCAAAACTAAATACAAATAAACAATAGTAACAAAACACACAAGGACTAAAAACTATAGTTAAAAGTTGAAGACTAACAAGAATAAAATTAAACCAGAAATATATTATGACATAATTTAAAAAGCAAAGAGATTATCGGAAAAGGAATGAGAATGAAAGTTATGCCATGAAAACACTTGTTAAAGAAAGCTGGCATATTTAAACAAACACTAGACTAATTGTAAAATATACATAAAGGCAAAATATTTAAAAGAAATAAGTAGTAATATCTATAATAATAAAATAATGATTAAAACAGGAAACTATAATCATTAAAAATTTATATTCAACTAATAACACATTGTGAAATATATAAAGCACAAATGGAAGAGATAAAAGAGAAAATAACAAATCTACAATATGGGAGACATTAATACAATTCTGTCATTTTCTGGATTAAATAAAACACCAATAGATGAATGATGAAATCAAAAGTTTTCACATAATTTATATGTATAAATTTTACATGCAACATTTACAAAATACATATTATGTATAAGTATAGAAGAACTTTTTATCAAAATCGTTAGTATGCTTCACTAAGCAAGTCATAGTATCAAAGAATTAAAATCAGATATGTGTTCTTATTAGAGTGAAATTAAGTATTAATCAATACATAAAATAAACATTCTAAATATTTATTGATTAATAAATATATTTATGCCTAAGCTATAAACCAAGAAAGAAATCACAATGAATTTTTTAAATATATTAAAGTGAATGATGATAAAAATGTTATATGTCAAAGTGTGTGAGATGCAGGGAAAGCAGAGTTTGGTAGAGTTGTATAACAATAGATGTGGATGTTAGAAACCAGGAAGATTGGAAATCTATGATGTGCACATTAAGAAGTTATTTTTAATCATTATAATGTATCACAAATCTTTGAAATTCAAAACATAATATAAAATGCAGGAAATCGACAGAGTCAAACGATGACTCATTGACATGCCTAATAAAAATTGATGAACACCTTGAAAATAAGACAAAGAAAGAAGAAAAAATATTAGCAAATATTACCAAACAGGAAATGACAAAAGAGAGACCATTAAAAACATGAAAGACATAAAAATATATAACATGCCATAGATTTGACAATTCAGGCATTAGTGGACAAATTCTTAGAACAAAAGTTATCCAAGATTGCTTGTAAAGACAGAAATTTAAAAAATTTTGTTTTAACTATTAAAGACATTGAATCTGTAATTGAAAAATATCCCCCAACAAAATCTTAGGCCTAGATGATAGCTGAGGGAACGTTTTACAAGAATTTATGGAATATATAAAACAATATTATACAAACATGTCCAGAGAATGAAAAAAGATGAAGTATTACCCACCTTATATTTCAAGGCTACCTATTTTTAATATTGAATGAGAATTTTCATGAACAGAAAGGATAATCCTAATATCAAATTCTTAGGAAATAACATTCAGCAATATATATGAAAATCAGAAATCAGACTGAGGTGAAATTATATTAAGAAGGTAGGGAATTTTAATAATTAAAAAATTAGTTTAATTCGCCACAAATTTGGAACAAAGAGAAAATTCATTTAAATATATCCCTAGATACAGAACAAAATTTTGATAATTATCCAACATGATTTGTACTTTAAAATTACCTGACACTTGCTGGTGGTCTCTTAACTTATAAAGAAAGCATTTAAGAATAACAAATAATAACAAATACACGCATTATAATAAATAATAAATTTAAATGTACATAAGATAAAAAATTACACATAATTATAATAAACTTGGAGTATGTTCAAAAAATTAACTCATGAAATTTAATGATGCAACTCTGAAAACTTTCTACTTGATATTTTTGTAACCACTCAAAATACTTCTGTTTGCTCAAGGCCATAGCTGAAAAAATAATGCCAATAAATAAAGAGGTAGAGAAATATATATTAAATGAATAGAAATGAAATTTTATTTTATGTGTATGGTGACTTTCTCCCAAAGAGTACAGTATGGAAAGCAGGAACATAGAGTATAACTTTATCATGCAAAAATTTGGCAAGCACAACCTCAGCCAGATAATCAAGGTCAATATCAATACTCATAAATCGTATGTTCTCTATGTACTATTGATTTAATGTGATAAAAAATGGGACGTATCTTCTGTGGTCTTTTAACAGATGTATCCTCTGCAAAAATTTTATCTTTGTTTTGATCATGAAGAAATTATCAAATTCCAGTGGAGAGGCATTCTACAAAAATTCCCCCAAATTGTTAGCTTATTTAAAACAAGGAAAATCAGAAAAAAGTGATGCAGCCCAGTCTAAGGGACCCCAGAACAAATTTTATAAAATTATGTCAAAAATAAAGAAATCCTGATAAACTATGGATTTACATTAGTAATAGTGTATCAATATTAGTTCATTAATTGAGACAAGTGTACCCTGGTAAAGTAAGATATCAATAGAAGGATTGACGCAGAATATATATGAACCCTGTGTGCTATCTTTACATGTTTTACTGTATATCTAAAATTGTTCTAAAATAAAAAAAATTGCAATATATGTGAACCTCATTATGTATATGTAAATATATATACCTATGTACATATATTTATATGATTGTACACACACAAAAATGTCACAAAACAGTTTTATTCTCAAAGGAAACTCTGTTTCTTCCAGAATAAGTACATTCCAAATCCAGCAGATCCAGATGTAAGTATATGATGTAAAACATTCTGAAGACTCCTACCACAAACCCCAAAGGTGTATGTTAGACTTGGTAAATATATATGACACATCATGAAAAAAATATTGTTTTTCAGGAGAAAGCAAAATTAATTTTTCATCACAAGCTGGAGAGTAACAAGTGGAATGCAGTCTTTAGTTAGAAACAAAACCGTTTTATATCATATTCATAAGGTTGGTTTTTAAATGGGTTGCAGTAACAGATTTCATTGTTCCTCCTTTGGGAGTCTATTTATAACATTATTTATATGTCAACTTGATGGTGCTCTTTCATCATAAAGCCTACTTAATTTAAAGTTAATTGGGTCATAAAACAAAAATACAAACCAAAGGGAAAAGCTTAGGGGTGAAGTTATTTCTAGCAAGTGTTGGTAGAGAAAACTGTTGGCTGTAGAAAGTTCAAGCACAAATTGAAACAAGACCTTTTTTTGACATTTATAAAACATAAATGTTACATAGATTGCAATGAAATTTTAATGAAGATATGTAGAAGTGCTTCAAAGATTAACAAACTTATATTACTTTGAATAATGAATAATACTTATGTACTTAGCCATTGTAGTGTGTTTTGCTCTGTATTCTAAATTTTTAATTTTTATTCTTTCTAACTATAAATCAAAAGGTGAAACATGCATAGAGCTGTCCAATATTAATATATAACCATTACCAAAAATACACTTTTTCCTAAATAAAATCATAGGACATTATATTTATGAATACTTTAAGACCAAAAAAATTATCTGTATGGTATGTTAGGAAAGAAAACCCCATGACCCCTTATCATGTTCCTGAAGTTTCTGATTTTCCCTCCACACGTGAGAAATTTTCAAGGGAGCATTCTGGGTCCCTTCATTTCTCTCAAATGAGAAGTGCAACATCATTAATTCAAGTTTATTAGCTGCAAAGCATGCTTATTGACATTCTTGGCATTCAATTCCACTTTCTCTTGTAAAAATAAAAAATAAAACTTGCATTTTCCTATCTTGATGTTTAGATGGGAATCACCTAATTTCAAAGGTGGACCACTATTAAATCTCACTTTCCCAGTATTTAGCCAAAGGTTGGAGATGAAAATCAGATCTAAACAATAGTTTCCTCATAACCACAGTAATTAATTTAGTGATGGGTATGGAAATTTGTTCTCTGAGAATAATATGGCATTGTGAGATATATCCTGTTGTGTGATCTCTTCATCTGTATGCAAATCTTTTTCTGCCATCTCTCTATTCCTTTTATACTCTCTGACTATAGATAAGAACTCAACTAACTCAGAGTTTTGTTGGCTATGTTGCTACTACAAAAGAAGATAGCTATAAGAAAAAGAAACCCATAAAATCTGAATGTAGATAAGGAAATTGGTTACATTCTTGTGACATGAAAATCTTATGGAGGTATAACTCCAGAGCCCACCTGACTACTGACTTCGTAGGCCCCTTATTAGGGGACTTAGAGGAGGTGGTTGATGTCATGTATGGTATTAATAATAGACATTTCTAGAGACACATCAGTTTGTGGAGCACATTGAGCTTTTACTCATGCGTATCATGCTGTATTTCTCTTACCCTATCTTGGCTCAGGCTGAATAGGTTCGATTCTGTCTCTGCATTTATGTGGTGACATTTCATGGGCAAGGTCTATTAGGTGAGAAAGGATATTTACCATTTCGCTCCTTCTCTCTATAATTTTTTAACAAATGGACTTACAGTGAGCTTGGTGTATAAAAGTCTGTACTGTGCACACAACTCTACACACAGATGTATGCACAATTTTTTAAAATTTATTTTTAATTGACAAAAATGTGTGTATTTATGGAGTACAATGTGATTTTTGATGCTTGACTACATAACGGAATGATTAAGTCAAGATAATAAATACATCCATCAACTCACATATTTCTTTTTCATGCAGAGAATATTTTAAATTCTATTTTCTAAGTAATTTTTAAGTTGTTGTTGTTGTTGTTGTTATTATTATTATTATTATTATTATTATTATTATTATTATCTCACCATAGCAAACAATAGATTTTTGAATTTTTTTTTCCCTGCTCAACTGAAACTTTTTATCCTTTGGATATATATCCAGTATGGGATTACTGAGTCACAAGGTAGTTTCTTAATTTTAATATTTTGAGAAATTTTGAAAGCATTTTCAATAATGACTACAGTAATGTATAAGCATTCCCCTTTCTCCACATGATTTCCAACATTTTCTTTCTTTCATCTTCTTGTTAAAAGACATTCTAATAGGTGTGAGTGGATATCTCATGGACAAATATCAATTTAGGTAGAAAGTAGGAGACTCTCATTTTAGCTTCAGTTCCCACCCACAATCTTGGATCCAACATTTATCAGACCTTCCTCTACTTTGAGGTTTATAATTTCCTCCCTTTTGCAGCATTAATGTGTTCCACAATCCTCATTTGGTGAAACAATCCCTTTGGTATACTTTCTACAATTTAAGCTTTAAGAGGGAAGGGGTTTCCTTTCCCATTCCTACATGGTATTTTTTTTTTTCAGATTATCTACAATGTAAGTTCAAACAATCAATAAATAGATGAATGCATGATGTATTATCTGTGGGTTTTGGTGTTGTCATGGAACTGATGTGAGTGGCTAACTAGACTTGCGGTTGCATTGCTGCAATTCATCTTCCACTGTATGGGTGGTGGAAAATAGATGAGTGATCATGCCTTGTTTTGTAACAATTTAACATACCAAGTGTCAACTGTTAGAAAGACACAGTGCTCCAGACTGTGAATATTGCCATGTCCTAATGACTATTCCAGATCGATTCAAAGAGGTTTAACAACAATGGGGATTTGTCATAGCTGGCTTTCCAGAACAAGCCTGGGTTTCTGTATTACTTGGAACAACCACAAGAAAGACATAAGTGATATTTTAGTGCCTGATGACTGGTCCTTGTTCCCCAAATATTATCAATGAAACTCTTGAAAATCTTTCACCTTCTTAAATTTCCCACCACAGTTGCCCTGGTTGTAACTCTCCTCATTTCTTCCCTAAATTGCCATCAGAGTTTCCTCAAAATTTTCATGGCTGTAGGTTCCAATTTCACCACCATCTACCTACTGCTTGTGTGACTTGGAGCACAGTTTAAAACATTTATGAGTACTATTCCCACAAATGTAAATCATATATCATACATCCAACATAGAATAAGGGCCAGAAGTAAATGTGTCAGAACATGTGGAAATGCTAATGAAAACAATTGGCACTCAACAAATGCTATTTTAACATTTTTTTCCCTTCTTTATACAAAAATTCTAATGTCTGATGAAAGCTTATCTTACCCAGGATACACTAGTGAATATATGTAACCTATCAAATAAAGCACAAACTCTTAGGCTGACACTCATAATTCACCATTAACTCAACCTTTTAAAACTTTGTTTCCCACACCAAAACCCCTCATCACACCCAGCACTTGCAGGTGTGCCTAGATCTGACTGAAATTCTGTTGTCCACTTCCTGTCAAAATATTACTTACTTGTTAAAGTTTACCTTATGTTTTCCTTTTCTGTAAAGCTTACTTTAATCTCTAGATTGTTATTGCAATTCCTAGATCCCCATTAAACCTGGATTTGGGGAAAACCTTCATTTTTTATTTAGACTCTGCCCACACTTCTAGAATATAATGCCACATCTCTTCCTTACAATGTACCTAATAGTTTCTTAACTAAAATTTGCTGAATTTAGTCATGGAAAATAAGCTTCAAAGAGTATGAAAATTATCTGAATAAATTTCAGCAGTCATAATTAGATAGGAATCAGATATTGGGAAAAACAAATCCCAGGTGTAGATTGAGGTGTAGGGTGTTGGGGAACTCAACTGAGATCTCAGGTTAAAATATGATATTCATTTGTCATTAGTCAGATGTATGCAGATCTCCTCTCACACAAAAATATCTGGAAGAGGATTTAAATACTTTTAAGTGCTTGAGACTTTGGGAAAGTCTTTTGTACATTTGTGGAACAGTTGAGTACACCATGTTTAGAGCCACAGAGAAGTAGAGGCCACATTTACCTGACATCAGCCTTTTCTGAGAATTAGTTGTTTAGGCACATGGAACAGTCTATTTATTCATGAAAATTATAAGTATAAACACTCTGCTGTACCTACTTGAAAGATTGAAAACTCTGATGCATATTCCTCTACTGTACCTGCATTTTAGTAAGTAGACAGCTGCCCTATGATTCTTTTTTCTTTCTTGATGAGGAATGAGCAGTACTGCCAGGGACAGGAGAGAAAGAAAGTGACCCAGTTAACCCCCTTGTCAACAGACACTTAAGTAAATGGTTAAATGATATATTCTCCAAGGAAGAGACCTGATCCATAAATGCTGTTAGGAGTATATTCTTAGTTAAAAGATTAATTAGTTTCAGAAACTGTAGAGCACAGATTTCTGTAGAAGGTTGGGTAAGCCATATAACTCTCTAGATTATAAAAATGGATTATTTTCATAATTTAGTGATCTGCTATTTGAGGAAAGCACACAAAAATTATTTAGACACCTCATTTATTATTCTGATCCAGAGGTGCATATCCAATGCAAGAAAAATATTTTGTGAAACATTTTAAGATATCTTCTGAAGTAGTCTGCCATACTATTGGAAATGAAAATCTCGATATTTGTATTTCATCAAAGAAGTATGGTAATGAGTTGATATGTAAATTGCACAAGTAGAAGTTAGTTATGCATTTTTAAAGTGGCTAATACTGACTAGTTACAGGAGTAAACCAAGGGTTAGGGCAGGGTTACTGAATCGGTCTGAAAATGACATTTAGGACCATTTCCACAAAATTTTATTTTTATATTACACATTCATCTATTTTTTTGGTCAGAGCATTCAAAAAGTCCATTTTCATGCCACAAGTACTCTTTGAGCCTTTCTATGTTTTGCTGTTTAATTTAGAAAAAGTATATACTGCCAATATTACCTTCTTCTAAATGAAACTTATGATCTTGTTAATGTTTCTTTATCTGGCTAATGTTTCTTTCTCCTTATACAATGTTTCCAGATTTTCTTACTAAGAATTCTAGGGGAAATTTCTATATAATAGTGGAAATATAATTTTCCTCAAAAATATAATTAACTATCATGAATAGCACATATAAGAGTTAGAAGTATAGATAATAACTTTCCACTAATTTAGTTGAAGTATTTCATGCAGATCATCACATCCTAATGAGGACACCCACTTATAGTAAAAAAAAAAATTGGTGCTTTCATCAAAGATATATATCAACCCACTTGAATTAGACATCTTTTATATAATTCAAGAGTTTCTTAAATACTTAATCTGAACTGGCCTGGGAGAACAATTAACTCAATATTTATGTTGAAACTAGAAAAATAAAAGACTACTTTCTACCAAATAGAAAATGAGAGCAGATGAAGCAGTGAAATCATATATTTTGCATCTACATAGATATTTTTTATTTGAAAAAGAGAACTTCACGTAATTGTAGGAATTTAAGCTCTGAAATGCACTCTCAATATTGGATCTTGTGAAAAGGAAAGCATGGTTTAGGTTGATTTGAAAACAGACATAAAAAATACACTGTGACTTCTGCTTTAGGCCAAGGTATAGAAACACAGGATATATCTGCACACCAGAGCAACTAAGAAAATGGCACACAATATGTAAAATAATGTTTATTTAGACACTCAACATGAGACCCTGAATGGTGATCCTTGAGAGATTGGATCCAGCCAAGTTGAGCCCTCTAATTGGAGTTCTCTGATTGTCACAGCTGATTGTCCTAAATTTCTGGGAAATATGCAAGGAGAGTTTAGCCGAGCAGAGTCTAGTGGGCTCTCTGAGTTAAGGAGACAAAGCTGTGAGTCAGAAGATCAAAGAGACTAGAGTTTGCAAGAGAGAGTACTGGAGAATTGAAAGTTTCAGGGAGAAAACTCCAGAGACCTGTGGAGGATCTGCCTTCAGTACATAGCTATGTACTGATCAGTGTATATGTGTAAGACAACTACCAGACACTAGGGAAAGAATCACTTAAAATGCTTAGAGGGAATAGCATCTGTTTCTTTGAGAGCTGGGGAAAATGAGTATTGCCACCAGCCAGATTGAAAAACCTCATAACTTATTGGTCACTGGGGATAGTCCTCAGAAGTGTTTGGCTTCAATAGTGGGACATAAACAGCAACAGAACAAATGTTACTTCTGGTCTTAATTAACTATATGCCATTAAATTTCATACATACAGATGCAGAACATTTAACAAAATATTAGCCAATCTAATCCAGCAATATTTGAAAAGGTAATATATTTTGACTACTATACATTGGGTCTCAACAGACCCCCCCCCCCCCCCAAAAAAAAAGCTCATGAATTAAAGGTTTGGTTGCCTTACTGGAAGGTGGTGGAACTTTGAGGAGGTGGAGTCTACTGGATGGACATTGGGTCATTGGAGGTATGCTCTAAGCAGATATTGGGATCACTCTGCCGCTCAGTCTCTGCCATGTTTTTCTGCCTCACTACAGGCCTAAAAACAATAGAGCCAATTGATTATGGACTGAAACCTCCAAAGCCATAAGCAAATAAACCTTTCTTCCTTTAAGTTTTTTTTTTTTTTTTTTTAGGTATTTTGTCATAGCACCAGAAAACTGGTCAATGGTGATCAAATAGAATTAACTTAAGTAGGACTGGCTCAACATTCAAATGTAAATTCAACCTATCAACTGACAGAAGAAGGTGAAAATTAAAAAAAACTACAGATATTATCACGATAGATAAAGACAAATTATTGATAAAATCCAATGCATATTACTGAATAAAATTCTTAGTAAACTGGAGATAGATGTAAACTTCCTCAACTGAAAAAATTACATCTACAAAAACTCTATATCTGGCACTACATTTAATAGTGACAAGATAATCTGTTACTCTAAGATGAGCAACAAGGCAAGATTATTTGTTCTTACTATTCCTATTGAATTTCACCCTGAGTCCTAGTCAATATGATGTTGTAAGACAAAGAATTAAAGTGGTAAATAGATCTGAATGGAAGAAATATGGTTGTCATTATCCACATATGACATGCATGTTCACATGGAAAATCCACGGAATCTATAAAAACAATCTATCAGAACTCATAGGTGAGTCGAACATAGTTGCAAGATGTCAATAGTAAATAAAAATTTATTATATTTCTACATGCTAGTTGTGAACAATTAAAATACAAAAATTAAGTACATGTGCACAAAAGAATAAATCCAACAATCTTGAGAATTATCCTTGGAAAAGTCTGCTTGCAAATTTGGCCTTTATTTAAATTTTGGAGAGCTGAATTTCAGGAAGGTTCCCCTCAGTCTTTGATAAAAATGGGTCAAAGAGCCAAAACTCTTCATGAAAACAATATGATTTGTGGTGAATACCTGCAGAACTTTGGTACACGCTAGGCAGAGTGCCTACAAGACCCACTCCCAATAAAAGCCTTAGGTATTTGATCTCTACTAAGTTTTCCTGAAAGAACATTTCATACCTGGTCTCACAACTTCTTGGTGGAGGGATTAAGCATATTCTGCGTGATTCCATCGGGAGAAGACTTTTCAAAAACGTATACCTGGTTTTCTTTAGATTTACCCCATGTGCCTTTTTCTTGACTGCATCTTAGTAAGCTTTCTGTCATTATGAACAAAATACCTGACAAGAACAACTTAGAAGAGTAAAAGTTTATCTTGGGATCACTGTTTCTGAGGTTCAGTGCAAGGTCAACTGACCCCATTGCTCTGGGCCCAAGGTGAGACAGTACCTCATGGTAGAGGACATAGAGGAAGAAAACTACTTAAATCATGGAATCCAGGAAGGAGGGAGGGAGGGAAGGAGGGACGAAAGGAAGAAGAGAAGAGAAGAGAAGAGAAGAGAAGAGAAGAGAAGAGAAGAGAAGAGAAGAGAAGAGAAAGGAGCCAGAGATAAGATTCAAAATCCACAAAGACATATCCTCAGTGACCTATGGTGACTACTCAGTACAGTAGTGCTTTCAAATTAGCAATCCATCAAATGGATAGGTCCACTGATTAGGTTACTGCTCTCAAAATCTAATGATTTTATTCCTGAATATTCCTACAATGTCTAATATGAGCTTTTAGGGGACACCTCATATTTAAACCATTACATGTTGATTTTCTTTATATTTTTTTGTTGTAATAAATCTTAGTCATGAGTACAACTATATGTTCTGTCCTGTGAAACTTCTTTACCAATCATTGAACCTGGGGATGACCTTGGAGATCTCTTCCTCCTTAGTGTTATTTACAATAGAACCAAAAATTATAAGATACTTAGAGATAAGTCTAACAAAATAGGTGTAAAAGTTTCTTTTGATGACATATATAAAGTAATGATGTGAGAAATGAAACAATACATAAATAGAGATACATACTGCAGACATGAGTGGAAGGATTCAATATTTTTTAGATGTCAATTCTCCCTCAATTGAATGTTGCAAAACCAATAAAAAAATTGAACAGTATTTTTTGGTAGAAATCAACAACCTAATTATTAAATTCCGTAGAATTTAGAATCACTGAAGTGATTTTTGAAATGAAAAACAGAAATAGAATCATGTATAATATAGTAGAAAAGGAAGAGCCATATAAGTGAAAGAGATCATAGTTTAGAACTAGATCCATATACGTATTATAAATTGCTTTTCAAAAAATGCTAAGGTGATACATGAGGGAATAGAAAATCAGAAAAGCAGGCTATTCATAAGGGGAAACAGGAATTTCATATCTTGTTTCTTATCATACAGAAGAACTGACTCTACATTAGCCTTAATTCTAAGCAGGACATCTAAAATATAAAACTCTTTGAGAAAATAATAGAAAGAAAAATATAGATTATCTTGGAATACACAAAAATACTTAGATCTGATAATAAAAGCATGATTCATGAGAAAACAGAAATTTGACTTTTCAAGATTAAAAAACAAAATCCCCTTCATCAGAGATTCTCAAAATGAAAACAGGAGTTTTGTAGAGAAAATATTTTATATATGAAAAAGGACTTGTATGTAGTATATTTAAGGAATTCTGACAATTCAAAGATAAAAAGAAAAAGTTCCTCTTCAAAAAATGTGGGCAAATGAGTTTAACAGGTTTTTCACAAAAGAATATATGAAAATGGCCAATAGGCATATGCAAAGATATGCAGTGTCATTAATCTTCAGGAAAATGCAAATTAAAACCAAATTAAATGCTGCTATCTACCTATTAGAATGACTCAAGTTAAAATAGCTTACATTAGCACGTAAGGCTAAGATCTGAAATGACTGGATTGCATATGCTGCTGGTAGCAATGTAAAATGATATAACCACTTTGGGATACTATTTGACTGTTTTTTTAAAATGCATTTGCTTATGGTATGATTCAACTTGCCCTTCCTTAATACTACCAAAAAGAAATGAGAATATGTAAAAGTCACAAGGACTTTTATAGCATTTTATTCAGTATAGTACAAAACTGAATATTTTTAAAATGCCAATAGTTGATATAATTGATTAACAAAAAAATGGTGTATCTATGCATAAAATGAGTACATGTTATTTGATTTTGTTGATACATGTTGCACACCAATCCATAGTGACCATTTGCAGAATGGTGACTGTGTTCTGATGTGTAAGGAGGTTTGCATTTCAAAGGGGTATGAAGAATCCTTCTGGAGTGTGGAAATGTTCTATATCTTGTTTATGGTGATGATTTTAGAACTGTACACAGTTTACAAGCCTGATGAAGTTGTGTCATTAATTTAATTTTTTTTTATTAATTTTTTCTTGGCATATTATAATTATTCACTATCGTGGGATTCATTGTTACACATTCATACACGTACATAACAAAATTCAGTCAATTTAATTCCCCAGAACCTCTTTTTCTGCCCTCCTCCCTTCCTCTGTCTCCTTCCTCTACTCATCTCCCAATAGTTTCATTCAAATTATTCCTAGTGAGATAAACAGAGAATATGACTGAATGCATGCTATCACAGGAAGAAGCATGAAGAATGTAGAATTCTTTATTCAGGTGTAGGTATAAAGGAAGGCTGAAGAAATAGCACACACACCAAAATGTAGAAACACTGAGCTCCTTCCTTTTTTATTTCATTTTTGTCCCAAAGACAGTCCTCTGAAGGATAAAATAAGCAACTTTAAGAGAAAATAGAATATTTAAGTATATGAAATAATAAGATAACATTTAAAAGTTTAAAATAATTTCATCTTCAGTCTCAGATACAATAGATCAAGATAGACTTGAAATAATTTAAAAATACAACTGGAAATTTTACATTCTTAATCCTGGAGACTATTTTGGGGAAAGGAAGTAGGAGAAGATAAAAAAACAATTTTTAAAAATTGACAACCTGAAGCTATTAACTAAAAGAAGTAACTAAGATTCTGGAACTAGGGGGAGAAGGTGATCTCTGCGAAAGGCTGACCAATTAGAGAATAAAGTACATTGAAGTGATTATTTGTAAATGGTTTTAGAAAAACAGGTACAGGGATCTTTGTCAGTATGCTTCCACCCAGAGCAAGTTGTTTAATACTAACTTCACTTTTTAAAAACAGCTAGTTATTATTAAATATAATTTAATATATTATTCAATATATTATTATTATTATTATTAAATATATTTGTTCACACACAGATAATTAGGTATCTGAGGTTATACATTTCAATAATATCACAATTCTTGAATACAGAAAATTGATATGGATATAATAAATAGTGTTATTTTAGAAATATTAATGACACCAGTACTATAGGTCAATTCAGCTTCCCATTTTGTTATATTGTTTGGTTGTTCTCAAGGTAAGATTAAAAAAAAACATTGAAAAAGATCTGTATGATATAATGGCTATATGGTGAATAGTCATGGTTTTTGAGGTTTTATCTATGTAGTTTCTAATATACTCTATTTACAAGCACCTTGCTGAAAATAATTTCCATTTGATTTTATACCACCTTCCTAATTTCTAAAGAAAATGATATTAGAATTTGTAATAGGTGAATAATTTTTTTTTAATGTTTATTTTTTAGTTTTCAGCGGATACAACATCTTTGTTGGTTTGTGGTGCTGAGGATCGAACCCAGGCCGCACACATGCCAGGCGAGCGCGCTACCGCTTGAGCCACGTCCCCAGCCCCATAGGTGAATAATTTTGATATATATTCTTTTATAGTAGGTTAATGTGAATCCTGAAATATTTAATTTCTTAATTATTATAATAACATTTTTATACCATTTGAAATTATTCTATGTTTTAAAATTCAGAGTATCATCTTTGGGCTTCCCTGATGTAATAAGATGATAAGAAGAATATTAAAATAGTAATATACACTATTATATACAGAGTTTACTATGATTACTTTTTATAATAAAGAATCATTTTATAGTAAAATCATATTTTACTATAATAATTATTATTAATTTTTTAAATTAAATTGTGCTTGAAAAACTTAAATTAAGAAGACGAAATAATTTGATATTATTGAAAATATAAATTTTATAGCATTTTTTATTAAGAATAAAAATACAAAACTTAGAGTACATGTCATTAAGAATAAAAATGCAAAAATCCAGGGCTGGGATTGTGGCTCAGCAGTAGAGCGCTTGCCTAGCATGGGCAGGACCCAGGTTCGATCCTCAGCACTACATAAAAATAAAGACATTGTGTTGTGTCCATCTACACCTAAAATAAATAAATAAATAAATATTTTTAAAAAATTGTAGTTGAACACAATACTTTAAAAAAATGCAAAAGTCCCAGCAAATATTATAATGATAACAACCTAAAGTGATGTCTTTTTTTATATAATAGCTTTTGCTTATTCTTAAATTTGAAAATGAAAAGCAAAGTGAGAACCTTACTCTATCTTTTGTAGAAAGTACAACATATTTAAATAAATTCTAATTCCATTATAGGGGTTCAATATGGGCATCATCAAATTTTGCTAGTGTTTCTGAAAGACACTGGTACTGAAATCAATGAAAACAACCAAAATAGAATATGGAAATAATAGCCATAAACATCCAAGTTATTCTTTACAGAACACGAGTGCTCTGATGAGTATTTTCTGTCCTGATGAGACTGCAGGTCTACTGGTGATACGGTTCCTGCTTTGATCTTTAATTATGACTACAATATCATTTCTCATATGTATCTTTCTATGGTTATAAAAAATAAGATATATGAGAGGCCATTTATCTATAGCATGACTCTGATAACATTCTTGCCTGTTGCCACAGAAACCCAGATCATGGTCATATGTTTCTGTGACATTAAGACTTTCAGCTCCATTATTTAATTCTTGTTCTGTTTGGACACAAAGTCCGACCTTCACTTGATTTGACTGCCTTATTTGCATCGCATCTCAGGTAGTACATCTTGATTCTTGTTTTGCTCCATAAAATGGGTGTCTTGGCAATTCGCGCATCAATAAATGGCACTGAGCAGAGCAAATGAGTTTAACAAATGTGTTGAATTTTCTTTTAAATATGTATGCTGGCCATATTCTTGTAATTCTAATGGCCATATCATTATGTTGTAAAAATTATGCTGACTCTGTCTCTGATATATTAACTGCATAATTATTCAAAGCTATCAGCCTAGCAGTTATTTTTTTTTTCTAAAAAGAACTCTTCATTGAAAATACCTTCAAATAGATTAAACTCATTTTTATTCCTCCTAGCAATGGTATGTTATGTAGGTCACAATAACTGGATAACCTTTTCTGATTCATTTTAATGTATCTCACATAAGCAAAAAGGAAAAAAAAAAGAAAAAAGAAAAATGAGGTCCGTGTTCTGCTTTGCCTAGTATTTTAAAGAAGTTTGTATTCGTCAGCAAGTCTTGTTACTACTGTCTATTGTTTGAAGGCTAAGGCAGAAGTCTTTCAACAGAAATAAAATTTGTTTACATGAATACTTTCATTTGCTTTGTTTCTAGTGATATATTAGCTTCTACAAATTAGCAATTAAGAAGCTACAAAACAGTAGATTTATACCATATCATTATTTCTTTTGATTATACTGAAAAAAATAATTCATCCTGCAGTTTGACTTAAGAAACTGTGTGACCTAAAACTAAAATTGAACTAAATTATACTGAATTTTTTCATGTGCCTGAGTTTTCCCGTAAGAAAAAATAGAATTTGTTTATATTTTTTGTTTATTTCTTATAATCTTATTCACCTACTTTGCTACAAACTGCTCTGGTTATCTTTTCATCTGTATAGATTTTTTAAATTGTCATACAATTACATATAATAAAATACACACATATTAAGTGTATAGTATAAATTTTGACAAAAGTATTTAACCAAAATGCAATCATAATATTGAACTTTGTTACACACTTAAAATTCCTTTCTTCCCCTTTACAGTTCTCATCCACATTCCTTCCATAGACTCAGCCATTATTCTGATTTCTTCCTTCAAAGATTAGTTTTGCCTGTTCTATAATTCCAATAAATGGAATTATGTAACATGTATTGTTTTGTGTCCTCTTTCATTAGCTCAATATGTTTTTGAGATTTTCACATATATCATATGGTATCTCCCATGTTGTATAGCATAACTTGAGTAAGTATATCACATTATGTTACTCAATCCTATGTTAATATAAATTTGTATTGTTTCTCCCCCTCTGTCTCTCTCTTTCTCTCTCTCTCTCTCTTCCCCCTTGTTCCTCCCACTACAAATACTACATCCTTGTGAAATATTTTTTACAATGAATATAAGTCTGGTTTGGAAATTAAATAACTGGAGATGTGAGCTCCCTATTGATTTATAACATCTCTAGTTCCAAATCACAAATGTGACCTGCTCTGTCAAAATAGATCTGGGTCATTTAGATGTTTTCTTTATCAATTGACACCATTTTAAACTTTGTCAATAGAGGGCGCCAGAGACATATTGCAGGAGACTGGGGGTCGCTTGCAGGTTGCTGCATGCCTCTCCACAGGCTTGTACAAGGTGGACCTCGTTAGCCTCTCTGGCTTCAGCAACACTTGAAACTTCTTCAACCCATGAGTTCTGCCTGGCATGGCAAACAGCAGCACCAGTCACTACCATCTTTCCTTGGTAGCCCCACTTACCTGGGAAGTTTTGTGAGACAGTGTCTTTGATAAGAGCATCTTTCCAAGAACCACTTTCTCCAACACTCTGGTTCCCTATCTCCACCCAAAGGGTAGTAGCTGCATCTTATATGTGCTGTTCATTTATCTGTTAGAGTTCACTTGACTTTTAAATCTCTAAATTCTTGCTGTACTTAATTATGTTTATATTAAACTTCACCTGTCCAAATTTGCTCACTGTTTCTCAGCTCTGATTGAACCAGAGCTGGTAACAGAGTTGGATTGCTGGATTTTATGGCCAGTGCAAGTATAATTTTGTTAGAAATTGCCAAGCAGTTTCCCAAACTGGTTGTATCATTTAACACTCTCACAAAAAATAATAGGCATTTTCTAGACACCCCATATCATCTCAAGCATTAGACACCACATAGTTTTTAAAAATGTAGTCATGTTTACTGTTTATGGTAGTTGTGGTGGCTTTGATTTGCAGTTGCTGAAACCAATAATATTAAAACATCTTTTTACGTGTTTGTTGATTATTTATATGATGCAGTCTGTGAAGTGCCTTCTCAAATCTGTCACCCAATTAAAAAAATGGTTATCTTAAATTATCAGTTTACAGGAATCTATCCTTATATAGGTCCACTGTCAGATAAATGTATTGCAAGTATTCTTTCCTACTCTGTGTCTAATTTTTCAATTTCTTTACTTTCTTTTGAGGAACCAACCTTTTTCGATATTAATGATTTCCAATTTTAAAATATTTAAATTTTAGTATTACCTATAATTAAATTAATTAATCCACCTCAAATTACTGTTTGTATATAGACTAAGTAATGGTCAAAGTTAGTTTTTCCCCAACATTGCTTTCTAATCGACCCAGAACTCTATAATGAAAATATTTCCCTTCTCCACTGAGTTGCATTGGGTCATTTTAATTCATTTTCTTCCCTTATTATCATTGGCTATAAGAGGCCATACAGTGTTGAAAAGCAGTCATGGAACCAGATGTGCTTCTCTGACCCCAATCTTATTGTAAATGTTTTCCATATTTGACCAATAAGTGTTTTCTTTTTATAGCTTTAGTTAATGGTATACATTAAAGTACACACAATAAAATGTACAACTGATAAATTTTGACATGTGTACATGTGTAAAGTCCTCACCCCAATCAAACTAGTAAACATATCCATCTCCCTCAAACATTCTTCCTAGCCCTCCTGCCGTTTATTTCCAAGCACCAACCACTGCAGATTAGTTTGTTTACCACCCTCCCTGGAATTTAACATAAATAGAATAATCCTACATGTGTTCTTTATTATCTGGCTTCTGCCACTCAACATAATAATTCGTAGAACATTTCACACATTGCATGAATTAATAGTTCAAACTGTTTTGTGGCTGAGTGATATTCCATTGTTTAGTTTTATAACTTTTTTCATTTATTAACTTACATTTTGATGGCTATATGAGTGATTTCCAGTTTCTGATTATAATAAAACTGCTATGAATATTCATGTGTAGGTTTTGTGTGTATTTTTGCTTTCATTTCTCTTAAACAAATGTCTGGTAGTTAAATGGTTAAGCCATAAATTAGTTATTTATTGAACTTGTTAAAAAGTCCCCAAATATTTTTCCAAAGTGGTTACACATTTTATTTCCCATTTGCAATGTATAAGAATTCCATTTGCTTCACATCTTGCCAGCATCCTAAGATCACTGCAAATCTCTGGTTTTAATAGATGTGCACCAGTGGTACATAGGGTTATGAATTCATGTTTCTTTAATGACTAGTATTGTCAAACTTTTCATATGCTAATTTTCACTCACATGTTGTCTTTGGTAAATTGTAAGATCTTTTGCCCATTTTTAAAAACAATGTTAATTTCCCTACTATTGCTTTTTCTGAACTCCTCCATGTCTTTAACCACATGTGTAATTTGCAAACATGTTCCCCATTTTGTGGCTTGTATATTTAACTATTTCAACAGTCTCTTTTGAAGAGCAGAAGTTCTTAATGAATTACAACTCATCTTGTTGCTTTGCATATTGCATATTGTTTTTCTTGATGTCATATCAAAGATATCTATATTTAGTCAGCTTTTCTGTTGCTGTGACCAAAAAACCCTGAGGAGAACAGCATAGAAAATGAAGAGTTTATTTTGGCTCATGATTTCAAAAGTTTAGCCCATGGATGGCAGATTTCATAGCTCTGGGCCTAAGGTGAGGGGGGACCTCACAGAGGAAAGGTGTGGCAGAGGAAAATAGCTCAGGACTTGACAGGCAGGAAGCAGAAAGAACTCTACTCACTGGGGACAAAATATAAACCTCAAAGGCATGAGATGTGATATTGCAGCTGACCTGCCTTCTCCAGCCACACCCTACCTGCCTATGGTTACCACTTAGTGAATAATACACTGAGTAGGTTATATCTCTCATGATCTAATCATTTCACCTCTGAAAATTCTTGCATTTTCTCACACATGAGGGACAATTCATATCTAAACCATAACAAAATCTTTACTCCAATAAACAATGATATAATTATATGTATTATTTGGAGTAAGATTTGCATTAGTCAATTTTTCTAAATATTGGGGAATCTGGATTTTCAATTTTTCCAGCAGCATTTGTTGAAAAGTCTACCTTGCTGGCCACAGTAGTGCACGCCTATAATCCAAGTGGCTCAGGAAGCTGAGGCAGGAAGACTGTAAGTTTAAAGCTAGCCTCAGCAACTTCAAGAGGCCCTAAGCAACTTAATGAAACCCTGTCCCTAAATAAAATATAAAATTGAGATGGAGGTATAAATAATATAAAAAAAATGTGTTCAATGGTTAGGTACCCCTGGGTTCAATCCTCAATACAAGGAAGGAAGGAAGGAAGGAAAAAAAAAACTACCTTGTCTTATTAGAATACCTTTGCTTCTTTATCAAAAATCTCTGGACCATTTATGTGGGGCTTTATTTATAGATCCTAAATCATCTCAAGAGATGCAAAAACTGTCATTCAAAAGAAATTAATATTCCATTATGATTTTAAAAGATCAGCAAATATGAGTAGAAAAAAATCTCACCTAATTTGATCAAGGAAATTCACGAAAGTCTATAATATAAATTATGTATAATGGTGAAATTTAAAAAATCATATTATTGAAAAATACATGAAAAATAGATATCTAATCAGCACAGTAAAACTAGAAAAATTTACATGGATTATAAAGGGAAAAAAATCTCAGTTTTCAGAGGATGTAAGAAGAGGATGTATGAATGCTCTCCCCACACACAAAAAAAAATGTAAAATATGTTTAACTGGAAAGGTAAAAATTAAACACTACAAAATAGAATTTCATCATCAGATTGGCAAGAATAAAATAAACTGGTGAGAAATATAAAATATTGTTGAGAATGGGAAGCAACAAAAACCCTGCTGGTAGGAAAATAAATTAATACAATCACTTTGAAAAATATGCTAACACCATCTAGCAAAGGTGAAGCTGTATCTGTGCTATGGTCCAGTAACTGATCCCAGGCCTTTGCTCTGGAAAAACCTTCTACATGTGCACCAGAGGACCTGTGTGAGAAGATTCATGGCAGCTTTGACTGTCAAAAGAAAATAGAACAAAAGAGAAACCTTGAAAAATATGTCATCAACAGGGGATAGATAAATACATTTTACAGTAAATCTATAATAAATGTTACACTGTAATGAAAATAAGTGACAGATATATATAGATGTCAAGATGGGTGACTCCCAGGAATATAATGCATAGCAAAATCCTTAGCACATTTAGCTAGTACCATTTACATAAATCTCAAAGAAGTAGAAAATGAAATACATTACTGAATAAAAGGACATGAAAATTCCACAAAGTAAAAATAAGAGGAATGAAAATCATAAAAGTCAGTACGGCTTTTTCCTTGAGTGGGAAGGAAAGAAGTTAATCACATACAAATTTCATTTTTTTGGCTGTGGAATATATCAATGTTCACTCCACTGTATTCCTTTCACTCTAAACATTCCTTATAAATCTCCTTGAGTATATAATGTATATTGATTGTGTGTGTGTATATATATATACATATATATATATACACACACAGATATATAATATATAAGATATATACAGTCTATAATATATATATATATATATATATATATATATATATATATATATACATATATATTATATAAAACTTTGAAACCTAGATTTAATATATTTCAGGAATAATTAAAATGAAGAAAGTGGATTAATACTTTCAACTTTTCAAGGAAAATTAAATATATGTTGCTCTTATTACCTACACAAAGCTTCAAGTAAATATGAGTGAAATAAATATTCTTTGAATGAAAAGGCTTTAGAAATTTAGTCATAAATATTTTGTTTTTGAAATTAGCAATGTTAAACTATTTCAGCAGGAAGACATGACCAACATAGGGAAGGCTGAGGTGCAGGAATGAAGAGTATATATTGGATGATTTTTCCATTGTCATAACAGAATACCTGAGTGCATGTAGATTGTACCATTGTTAATTTCTAGGATTTGATATTGTACCACCATTATGTAGGATGCTAGCACTGGCCACCCAAGGACTGCCCTATACATTTCTTTAATTTCTTTGAAACTTCTTTTTGTTTATAATTACTTTAAATTAAAAATTAAAAGAAAATAACTGCCCCTTCCCCAAATTTAAGACAATAGAATTCTAACCATAGTAACATCTCTTAAGAAAAACAGGGTTTGAAGAAAACATTTTTAAACAAATTGGTAATAGTTATCAAAATATAAAACTATAACAAAAATCATATCAACTTTGAAATTTTAAAGTTGGTTATTATTGATGTTCTTTGGATATCTTTGATTATCTATCATCTCTTTGCCTACCATAGTATCTTGCCAATTGAGTGGTACATATTTTTTAAGGAATGATAGAAATGTATGTAAGGAACTCATGTAACTCAAGAGGGGAAAATTTAGCAAAGCACCTAAAAAAATGAGCGAAGGATCTGAGCAGGCATTTTTTCCAAAGAGAACTATGCGAGGGTGTTCAGCATCACTAATCATCAAGAAAATGCAAATCAACACAATTACATCATGTAACACCTATTAGGATGACTACTGACAAAATGTCAGTAGACAATAGGTGTGGGCAAGTATACACAGGAAAGGCAAACCTTATAGTGGGAATGTAATGAATTGGCACCACCATTGTGGAGAGCAGTAGGAGGTTCCTCAAAAATTCAGAAAAACTAGGAGCTGCAGTTGTGGCTCAGTGGTAGAGCGCTTGCCTTTCACATTGCGAGGCACTGGGTTCCATCCTCAGCAACAAATAAACAAATAAAGCTACTGTGTCCACCTACAACAACAACAAAAATTTAAATTTAAAAAACCTTTTATTGTATTATCTAGCAATTCTATATTTAGGTAGACATCAAAGGAAATAAAACCACTATATTGAAAAGATATTTGCACTCCCATATTCATTGCAGCATTATTTATAATAGCCAAGATATAGAAATAATCTTTAGTGTCTGCTAAAAGACAAATGGATAAAGTAAATGTGTATATGTATATATGTGTGAGTATGTTTATATATAAATATATATGTGTATATATATACACATATATATATTTAAAAAGAAGGAAACCCTGCCTTTTATAACAAAATAATAAAACTGGAGGATATCATGATAAATTAAATTAGCCAGACACAAGAAGAAATATACTGCATAATATCATTTATTTGTGGTATCTAAAAATGTCAGACTGACACAAAGAATAGAAGAGTGGTTACCAGGGTATATGTGTGCTAGGGGGAGATAAAGCAATGTTGGTCAAAGGATAAAAATTTGTAGCTGAGAAATGAATACATTCTGAAGGCCTAATGTACTAACATGGGCTACTGTGGTTAATAATGTATTGTATATTTGAGATTTGCTAGGAGCACAGATTGTGTGTTTATGCCACAAAAAAAGATAAATATGTAATGTGGCTATGTTAATTGGCTTGGTTGTGGCAATCATTTCACAACATATATGTTTATCAAGACATTACAATGTACACCATAAATATATACAATTGTCATTTGTTAATTATACTTTACTAAAACTTAAAAAAAAATGTATGGATATATAAAGATACTACATAATCATCTTGAGGCTTCCAGACTCTAGATTTAGTGGTCATCTTCATTCTCCAAGCAGGAGACACACAGAAGGAAAAAAGCACTTTCATTCAAATGAGATCTGCAGTTCACCCACTGGAGGTGCTGTTTTGACCTTGAGGCCCACTATCCCCTGTGGTATTCCTCTCTGCAGTGAGGTTATAAGTCATCAGGGTTTTGCGGGGAGAAGTTTGCAATTCACAGATGGCTATATTTTGAACATCCATCCCTGAATAGAAGTAACAGAAGTAGCCATCATCCATTCCGCATGGTTCAGTCCAGTGTGCTCTGTGAGGACAGACACATGTCATCAATCCAGGAGGCACTTTTTCAGGGCTACATGGCAGCACAGGAACAATGTATCCTCCATAGGTCTGCACTCAGAAGGGCTCCGGTCTTGCAGTGCTATTACCATATTCTTTATAATCTCATCCTTGAATTTGTTTTTTGAAAGTGAGGTTCACTAAGACAATGAAGCTTGAGCAAGGACCTTGGAGACTCATCTCTCCTGATTTTTCACCTCCTGCCACCTCCCTGGGAAAGATTTTCTGTGATGGACTGTCTTGCTCTTGTGTCCACCTGATCTAATCTACTCTTCCCTGCTCCTCTCTTTCCCAGACAAGAATTAGGGGTATGCTCACCTGCCATCAAAGCCCTCCACTCCTGGGGGAAGCCCAGGGACAGGTGTGTCAAGAGTAAAAAAGGTAATGAAGCTCTCTGCCTTTGGACTCTTGGAGATAGGGCCAGAAGGCGACCCTCCAAACCAGCCTGGCAGCCTCACAGGAGATATGGCTCTTACTCTGCAAATTCCCAGGATACTATATCCCCACAGCAGAGGTTGCAATCTACTGGGGGCCACCAGTGGGAAGGGAGATTGATTTCTCTGCCCCTGGTGGGGTCTTGAACTTTTATTTTGAATTGAATCCTACAAAGTATGTAACACAGATGGACTATCATGTCCTCCCAGACATATATTAGATGGAGGAGGAGGAAATCCTGCAAACTCTGTGGGGAGGAGATGGGATATCCAGAGATGCCCTCTCTACAGGTGAGGAGGCTAGTGACCTGGAGTTCCATTAGATGAGCTACCATCTGTGGATCACAAGCTTTACCAGGCACCTTTTCGAACCAGGGCATAGGAATTTCTTAAAGGAAGTACAATTATCCTCATTTTGTTCATGACCAAATAGAAAGGTTAAATAATTCTTCAAGATCATTCAGCTAGTAAATGGCAATTTCTTAGAAAAAGCTTTCTAGGGAAGGAAATGTTGGAGCTGAGCATTTTTTTTGATGAGACACACAGGGAGGACAAGTATGATAAAAGGTAAAGAATGTGACATTGGTGTGCCCCATGGCAGGACCTGTGGGTATTTTCTCTCAATGAATGTGATTTGAGCTCAGGTGCTGATTTTGAAAGAGAATGTAGAGAGAACAGAAAGATAACAGAGAGAACATTGGTCAGGCCAGGTGAAGAGAATTGTCTGGAATTTAGTGGGTGGTTTTAGCTGAGGACTAAGATGAACAGACTTTTATTTTAATAAAAATCACTCCTTGGGGTGGAAAAGGTCTTGCTAAAGAACTACTTAATAGCCAAAGAAATACAAAATGTAAAGACTTAGATGGATGCAGAAGTGGTTTTGTGACAGAAAGCAAGAGGATGTTACAAAGGTCAAGGGTGTACAGCAAGACAAAGAGGGGTCCCTAGGGCCAAGGTTGGGGAGAAAAGGACAGAAGGTGCCCACTAGCACCCAGTGTCTCAGAATAGACTAAAAAGCAATAGGAGGTTATGGTGAACTTTCCAACTTTAGTTTCATTAGGGTAGTTGATGTATAAGTTTCATTTTGTGATTAGGGTAGCTATAGGATTTGAATAGTGGCCACAGTAAATAGAATGAATGAACTTTAATCTGAAAGTAAGAGACAGAGGAAAGTGACATTGAAGACAAAAGAAGTTGAATGCAAGAACTTTTGTTGTTCTTTTTTAAGACAGAATTTCCTGCCTCATATTCCTAAACCACATTTCTAGAAAGTCTCTGCTGAGGCATTTACTGCTTTTGCTATATTAATGGTAAATACAAGTACTTAGCTATGACTGTAACCTCAACGAAATGAAGAGCCACTGGAAGTCAAGGATTCCATTTTACTCATTATTTTATTTCCATTGCATGTCATTTCTAAATGCATAAGTAAAGCACTTTAATAAAATTTTATTCCTCAGTATGTAGCTTTTCATCTTTCAAGTGATTCTCAAACATTTTGTCCTGAACATTGAATCTTGTCAGCAATAAAACGTAAAATCTCCCCAGTTTATCTCTCTGTTGAGAGACAGCATAGTACAAAGCACAGAGCAGAGGTGCTCAGTGTGGTCCCCAAATCAGCAGTATCCACATCCTGGGGGACATTGCTGAAATGCAAATCCTTTGGCCTCACCCAGGCCCACTGAAGACCAACTTTGGACCTGGGGCTCAGTAGCCTGTGTATTTATAAGCCCTAGAAGGAATTCTGATTCATCCTGACATTTGAGAAACACTGATACAAAGAAATAAGAAGAGCCTTGAATTTAACTATATATGTTTTCACATTTTGCTTTTGTCAAGTATAATTCAAAGGCAGTCAGTATGTTACTAATAACTCCAGAATGCAGCTTCCTGAGGCAAGGGAGAGGGGAAGACCAGGAGGAATTAGTATGAGAACAGAGTGATACAGTAGGTAAAAGCATTTAACTCACTTCCTGAATTAATGTCACTATTAAACAAAGGCTAAATTCCTACTTCACATTCAATGTGTTACTCTTATGGAATTATGGTCTCATGGAGAAACCTAGAAACAGCTGAGTAAAATACGTGGGTGATGGGAATCTTCATGGGCTGAGCCTTTATTTTCACTTGGCTGTGGTCCTGAGTATTGTCATCTAGTGTCATCAAAATTTTAAAGAAGCCTGCATCACTTCAAAGTCTGTTTTATTTTTAGCACCTCTCCAGTTACCTTTGTGCCAAGAATGAGTTCATTAATTGCAAAAACAAAACAAAAGATTTCTATAAAGACTTCCAGCTTTTCGCTTCACCACCCTAAATCCTTTTTTCATTTTTAAATGAGAGGGAGAATAAAACAACCATACTGTGGTGAATGCTTTAATAGCAAAATTCTAAAAAAAAAAAAAAAGGAAGATTTCTCATATTAGGGGAAAATAAAGGCAGGATGCTTGTTTGCCCTGTAAATGCTTTTTATCATCTGGCAGGAACGGAGAGATAAAAGGATCAATCACAGGCAAAGGCATGCATTTTTCAGAGCTTTGTCTCTTCCTATTGTTCAGCTTTAGCAAAGGTATTAAAACAGCTTCCTATAAACAGTACTTATTCACACTGCTCACACTTTCATATAGCTTTACCCCCATCCTCTTTCTTTAAATGCAAGGTCAGCTCTGCTCTGTTATGAAGGAAACTGTTTTGAAATCACACCTCTCCTTTCTGTTCTGCCTCAAATATATATCTCTGAGCTCTGTTCTTCAATTGACATGCATTTAAAAACAATTCTATCTTGGATTGATCAGCTGATCCAGTGACAGGGACTACAGCTTGCTCTTGCCATTGTTTTTCTTTGTTGCTACTGGGCTTTTGTTTGAGTCTTGCAACATCAGGTCTGACTGCAATAATTGATTGAGCTATGCCACAGGGCCCAAAATAACAAAGGAAGAAAAATATGAACAGTTAGTGAAAGAAGCCCCAGGAAAAGACATAAATAAATGTAGTAGACCCGAATACTGCAGTGCTGGTGGAGCCTAACCAGAGCAAGATCAACCAGGTCACTATATCTTTTTTTTTTTTTTTGAATGTTCCAGAGGTGAATTCAAGGAGAGACACTGTGTTCTAAGAAGGATGTTAGCCTTCAAATGATCATTTTCTAAACTCAGGGGACAAACACATCCAGATATAATTCTGTACCTAAATGGCCTTCACACTTTGAGCTGTTTAGATAATATGGTAATGAATATTTTAGAGAAATCTATGTAGATAATAGTCATCAAGCCAATAAATACAGACTGGCTACATTTCTGCTAATATTTGCATATAAATCCATTGGAATGAAATGTTCAGACCTCAGCATTTAACCATTGCCATGAATTTGAATAGGGTCTAATAAAATACTTACGCTTTTTTTTTTTTTTTTTTTTTTGCAAGGTTTGTATATACATGAGGAAATCTCAGCCTTTTAAAATCTCAGGATTGGAAAGAACATTAGAGGTCAGATAATCCAGCTATGCCCTAATGAGCTACTGGGGAAAGCACCATTATAAAGATCAGTTTGTTTCGAACTCACATGCAATTGGTACTTTGGCCAGAAGTTGGGCATGTGAGCACTTTGATGACAATTCATGTAGCAAGTTCCTGACAAAATTATTCAATCAGTGAAAAAGATCATTTGGAGCTAGGTGCCTTTTGCAAGAGGGAATATTATTTATGTTGTATTAAATGAACATATTTCCTTAAAATGTCCTAGTTGACATTTAAGTGGACTGACTTTGTTCTCTTTTCTTCCTCCTTCCTTACCTTCTCTCCTTCCTGTTAAAAGAAATAAATCAGTTAAAAGTAATTACAGAATGCATTTCAGGAATTGTTAACAACATACCTACCAAAGCTGTTTACTGAAGAATGAGGCTGAAGCCAGGGGGGTTGGGGGGCTAGACTGTTTTGTGTGAAGAAATTAGCATAATTTGTATGTAGGTACAGTAAGCCCTGAGGTAGGAAAGAGGATCTGAATACTGCTCTGAAATATCTACCCTGGAAGAATTCTCAGAAGATAGAATGAGTTACAGACTTTTACAATCAGTCATATTTCAGTTTTTAAAAATGTTTACTGGGCATTACTATAAAGTAATGCTCTCTGGTTTCCTCGGGTCTGTAGAGTATGCTTACATTAAATTTCATGTTAAGTGGGGTAAATGAAAATAAAACAAGACACCTGTGATTCAACTCTGGATTGACAGAGTAGTTTAAAAAAAAAAGATAAATAAAAATGTTTAAGATAAAGATTTCAGCAGAAACAGAAATTAGTAGCTAACATTCACTGAAAAAGAAGGGAAAAAAGTGGTTATGGGTTTTTTTCCCCTATACTCTACAGAGAGGAATGATTGTTTTCCTCATGTTCTAAAATGAGGAAATGGAAGCACAAAGAAGTTAAGTCACTGCCCTCAAGGTATAACATGAAAATAATAAGTAATATAAATGAGCTACAAAGTCAGAAAGTGAGACATAAAACACAGAAAATAGTTAGAAAATAGATAGATGGATCAATAGATGACTTGTAAATATTTTACCATATAAAATGACTGACTTTTTATGCCTTTGAAACTATCATTAATATGTGCTATAGATACATAATGTGTCTTTTTGTATTTATTTATTTTTATTTACTTGTAGTGGGGCTCAAACCCAAGGTCTTACCTATGCCAGGCAAAATCTCTACAATAAGCCCCACTGGCAGCTCCCTAGAATGTGTTTTGGTACAGAGCTGTGGAGGGAGCTCCTCTGTAATGTAACAATTCTTATACTACTCACATTTGGAGTGGTGGTTTCATGATCGACAATCTTTACTGTTCTGACATGCTGAATAATTATTAATGCAGTGGAAGAAGTGCTAATGAACTGAAGACATTTCGTTCGTTGATATGAACTCAAAGTGATGCTAGTAGACTATGATGTTTCTTCAATCTCTAGTCTATGCAATTCCAAATACTTCCATCCTAATCATAGATGTGCCAAACTGCATTTGTCCTAGTGTTAAAGGAATACTATGTTTTTAATGTCAAATTTCTGATCATAGAGGGAATATGAAAACTACAAAGGTGTTCACTTACTGATCATAGTGGCTCTCAGAAGTGTCTCAGTCAACTAAAGCAAAAAGTTCATCCACTGACTTTTTCATAAGTTTGTTTTTGACATTTGTTTTTGTTTATTCCTAGGTACTATGCATACTGAAAGACTTACCTTAGTGCAATTTTTAGTCTATTTTCTAAAGTACTAGAAAGAGTTTATTTTTAAAATCGCAAAAAAGTCAACAAATATGATTTAGCTTTAAAGAAATTTTATAAAGATAAAAAGGATACAAACTGGCATAGTCAACATAGTTCCATCATTGAAAAAATAAATGCATTTTACTGCTACCTTAAGTTGAAATGGAATTATAGTTACTAGATTTCATCCTCTTAAAACAACTGAATGAGTGGGGGAAAAAATGAAACAACAATTGTCTCTTGTCATTGGACATCAGGCAATGAAGGATGGTAATGTCTTGACAAGCAGGACACGATGTCATGCTTATGATTTCCCCAGCATGATGCCTATGTGTGTGTGTGGGGGGGGGGCAGAGGGTGGGGAGATAACTGGACACTGTCTCTCTGAAGTGAAAAGAATAAATAGAGAGCTCAAGGAAGCCATGGAGGCTAGACTTCAAAGGACAGACTGTGGGAGAGAGAAAGTTGATCAGAAGAAATCTGGAGACTTTCAGAGGATTTCCTCAGGTGTTCAGTTGAGCACTGATGAGCTTCTGCATGCCAGGAAACAACTGAAATAGAAAAGAGCCACATAGAAGGAATGTGGAACCCTGACAAAGATCATACTAAGCTGAGAAGAGTGCCAATTCCAAAACCAGATGGAGACCTGTAAATCCCTGGTTACCCGCCTTCCCCCCAAATAAGTATTTTGTCTTCTGGGAAGTTATTAGGGTCTAATAAGAACCAAGAGGATCAGACTATTTTAAAATTAACTGCATACTAGAGCAATGCTCAAAAAAAATTTTGAGCAATAAAAAAAAAACCATCAGGGTAAAATTTGCATTGGTTGGTAGTCATTTAAAAAATTACCAGACATGCAAAAAAATGGCATTTAAAGAATAGTTTATGTGTACACTATATTGAAAAATCTAGAGGATATATTAGACATGTGAAATGAAGACATGGAAATAGAAGTGTCCCAAGTCAAATGTTTAGAAGTGAAAGTATAAGATGATAAAATTCACTGGGTGAGATTAATGGCAGAACATAAATTTCAGAACAAAAATTGGCAACTTGAAGAAAGTGACAGAAACAATCAACAATGAAATATACTCAAGAATTAAACAACAAAAAATAAAAAGAATCTGTGAACTGTGACAAATATGTGTGTCATTGAGTCCGGATGTAAAAAAAAAATGATAAGTAGAAAAAAATATTTAAAGATATAATAGTTCACAATTTTCCAATATTAATGGAAAACTATACATTGTTGTACTATAAAGTTAAATGAACCCTAACTACAGGAAACATGAAGAATAACATATTAGTCATGTCATCATCAAATGGCTTCAGACTAGTTATAAAGAAGAAATCTTTGGAACACGTGGAAAAATAAAAGAACACATATAGGAACAGAGATAAGAATGTGAGAAGATTAAAATAAAAAAAACTGTAGGAGTTCTGTGTTTGAGATTGGGTCTCTGATAAACTTCGTGATTGTGGCATGCTTGGTGGCTAGGAAGTTTCTGTGCAAAGGTGCAGAATGTGTGTTAAAGACATAGAATGTCTGGCCATTGCGGCAATGCTCTTCATGAGGGTTTGGACCTTGATCTTAGGCACATAGCTCCTAGGAATAGAAGAATTTGTTTGATAGATAATTACAATGTTTCATAAAGCTCCCCTTGCTCCTGGAGCTGCCACCTAATAGTAACTTCAGACAATGGACTTTCTTGAGAACTGCACAAAGCTCCTAACATTGCATTTTGTAACTGTGAAATGTGACTTGCAGCATAAGCAACTTTACTGATACTCTAAACAATAATGTGGTTATGGTACTAATGACCTAATGTAACCTATTGGTATAAATAAACGTGACCCCTTGGACAAAGAGCCACCCGGCCACCTTCCCTGCCTTTGCACCTTGTTTCTGTGAATCCTTTCTTGGAGATTCTTTACAAAAAAACAATTCAAGCAAGATGTAGAGCACAATCCTTACTGAGACACAAAACAAAATCAATGTAGAATACTTTATCCATCAAAATATCTTTCAAAGCTGAAAGTTATTTTAGAAATTAAAAAAAAAATAAACGAATTCATCCCAAGCATATTTGCAAGAAATATTAAGTTTTTTAAACATAAGAAAAATGATAGTGAATTAAAACCAAGATTTATAAAATGAAAGGTGAGAAGTAGAAATAGTAATTTGCATTGGTAAATAGATTTTTTTTTCTTCTTTAAGTTTCTTGAAAACATTGCTGGATGTTTTAAACAATAGTAATTGCAAACTGTTGTTGAGATTAAAACACATGTGGAAGTAAAATAATGACACAACAATGACACAAAAGCTGGGAGTAGAAAAATGGAAACATGCTGTTCTCAAGTTACTATATCCATATGGCCTAACATCAGTGTAGGTCACATTCTGATAAGTTAGAGGTGAGCACATTGAATCTCATAATATCAACTAAACTACTGTGGTTCATGAGCCAACGATGGTGATAAAATTGAATCCTCAAAATTACAGAGTCCAATGGGAAGAAGGAAAGAGGGAGACAGAATAGATGGAATACATTTTTAATAGAAAAAGAAATGTTTCAGTTATGCAAGTTGAATTCATTCTAGAGGTCTAGTCCACAACATGGCACCTATAATTAATGATGCTGTATTCTGTACCTGAAATTTTTTGAGATTACATTTTCTTGTGTCCTTGCTTCTGGAACAGCAGGGAGAGGAGCACGAGGGAGCATTTGAAGATGAAGAACACCACATCTATTACCTTGATAGTGGTGATGGTCTCATGGGTGTATGCATGTATTCAAACTCATTGAATTGTATACATTGAATATCTGAAGCTTTCGTGTATCATTGATACATCAGTAAAACTTGAACTTGAGGTAGAATTGAAATGGGGAAAAAGTGGAGAGGGGAAATAAGAAGAAGAAATTTGTCTTAGCAGCTTACAACAGACTATCTGGTCAGAAAGAGGAAGGAATGATCTCCAGAATCAGGTCAGCAAGTTGGTACAGTCCTAGGTAGAGCAGAGGTGGCGTACCTGATTTCCTCCACCACCATGAACCCCTCAACTATGAGACCTTTCAGTGGTAAGGTTCCGGTGTTCAGGAAATAGACATTTCCTTTTCCATTTTGGGTATTTGGCCCTGAAATTTGAAGAATTGTTGGTTTTTATTTAGATGAGAAGGAATAATGTTCATGTTGGAGAGAAGGGAAACAGAAAGGAAACAGGGGGAACAAAGCCTTGTGATTAAAAGGACAAGATTTGTGATCTTGAAAATGCTTATCTTTATGTATCTAAAGTTCCATTTTGTTAAAGAGCAGCTGATAGTCCAGGACATAACTGTGAAGAGTAAATAATATACAGGTGAAATACTTAGTATAATGTCACATAGTAAATAGTACTTAAATAGTGAGTATTATTTTGAGGCTTCATAAAGGAGACTTCTTCAAATAAGAATATATTTTGCTTTGCTCTGGGTTCTCCAAATATGTCAGTCAAGTCTTATGACAGCTGGTATGACAACCTAACTGAACTGGATTTAATTAGAGTTGAAGAGTCAACTATTATGGTATTTTTTTTTTTTGTTTTTAAAACTCATGAAAAAATCTACCCAAGGATAAAACATGGATCTTCCATTAGGTATCACAAAATTATCAGAATGTGAAGCAAGGATGCTTGTCGATAATGTCTCTTTTATCTCTTGGAGCTCTGTGATAAAAGATTATCCATTCAGAATGTGCTTTTTCTCAGACTAAGACAAATTTAGGTGAAAAAAAAAAAACTGGCTTCTCTTTTATGGTATTTATACTGTATATTTACATCAATTGTGAAGTAAAAAGTTGCTTCAAAAGCTAATATGAGAAAAGAAATAAAATTGATTTTAAATTAAAACAATTAAAAAATGGTAGATTTTAGCCCAGTTATATAAAAATATTAATAAATTACATTATTCTGAATGTCCATTTAATGTTTTGTATTGGATAGAAATGAAAGACCTATGCCTCTATCTGCAAATTACAATGAACTCTGTTCAAACATGAAAACACAAATAGGTGAAAATTAAAAGGAACATAAAACATGTGCCATGCTAAACCTAGTGAAAAAATGGTTGGATGTCTGTGAATCTAACAAGATAAATTTAAGAATAAGAATATTCCAGAACTACAAGAAAATCATTTCATAAGAGGACATAAGGATCCTTTGTTTATGCCTCAAGTAAGAGAACTTCAAAGTATAAAATGAAAATTGATATAATGGCAGAAAAAATATTCAAATTTGCAAACGCTGTCAAAGTTTTAATAGCCAAATAATAAGAGCAATAAAAGATACTAAATAAAAAGACTATGTAACACTGTAAACCAACTTGTCCTAGTGAATATTATAGAACATTCTACCCAAGAAGAGAATATGCATCATTTGAAATACCTGTATAATTCCTAATTCTACCAAAGTAGGCCAAGTTCAGGGCCATAAAATTGATGTCAATAGGTTTTTAAAAATTCTAATCATACTAAAATTCCCTAACCATACTAGAATTAAATTATAAACCAACAGAAGAAGATCTCTAGGAAATTGTCAAATATTTGGAAATTCAGTAACACTTTTCTTTAAAATGCATGATGAGTTAAATAACAACTAAAAGAGAATGTAAAAGTTATTTTGACAGTTAAATTAAAAATATAGCACAAAAAATCTGTGTTATTCAGTTAAAGCCTCTCTTAAGGGAAAATGTATAGCTAAGCACCTACTAAACACCTACTTGCAAAAACAAAGGTTTAAAATTAATGGTCTCAGCTTCTACCTTGTAGACAAGAAAAAGAAGAGTAAACTAAACCCATGTATCCATTTGAAAAAAAAAATTAACAAAGCTACGATAAAATATAATGAAATTAAAACACCAAGGTGCATGCATGCGCGCCACCCACACACCCACACACCCACACACACACACACTTACTTTGCATACAAATACACATACACATACCGACATATATAGAGATAGGGAAAATTAAAACCTGGTTCTTTGAGAGAATCAATATAAATCAGTAACTTTTTGGACATTGTATCTATAAAGACCTTTTGAAAAAAAAAAGCAAAAAACAAAGGAAAAAAGTCTTGGTCCAGATTATTATAAAGTTGAATTTCACTAAAAAAATGGCAGGTCTAAATATATTTTCTGAAAAATATTGAAGATGAAGAAACTCAATAATATTCATTGTATGTGGACTCTATTTCTCTGATAACAAAATCATGTGGATACATTTGAAGAAAGGGAATATGTAGATCAATAATCTTCATCAACATGCAACAAAAAAGTTTTAATAAAATGTTAGTTAATAATATTGAACAGTATATAAAATATATTAAGACCAAATGGAGTTTATAGTAATGAAACAAATTTGGTTTATCATTAGAAATAAATCAATGTGATTTACTATGTTCACAAATTAAATTTAAAAAGACATAAACACATGATAATCTCAACCCAGGCAGAAAAATCATTTTACAGAAACAAAAATTACATTTAATTAAAATATAGGAAAATATTTCATGATAAGAAAATTAATAATTTGAGAATAACCATTTTTCAATTTGATAAAGGTTGTCTCCAAGCAAACAAGCAAGAATAAAAACATGCACCACCAACAGACAAACAAATGATAAAAATACCTACAGCCAACCACACACCTAATGAGGAAACACTAACTGCTTTCCTTCTAGAATTAGAAATAAGGTATGTTCACTTTTTCACATGTTTTCAACTGAAGCAACTGAAGTTTTACTGAAGCTTCTATTTGAGAAAGTAAAGCAAAAAAGAAAGAAAGGAAGGAAGGAAGGAAAGAAAGAAGGAAGAAAGGAAGGAAGGAAGGAAGGAAGGAAGGAAGGAAGGGTATTTGCATAAGAAAGAAAGAACTCAAATTACTTTTATTTGCCCAGAAGATTGTTACTTATGGAGAAAAATTACATGGATTGCACAAATATACTTCAAGAATGAATAAGTTAGTTTACTATGATTGCAGGATACAAGATAAATATACAATAAAATTGCATTTAAGTTAGGCACAATTAGACACTGAAATAAAACAAAATAGCATACATAATAGTAAGTTATATATGGTTACAAATATACAAAAAGTCAATAATGAACAATTACCAACAAAAGGCATTTAACTTACCTTTTACAGAAACAAATGCCATTGAAGTGTGTTAAGTAATGCTCAATATTTTTGTCATTTGGGAAATTTAAATATTAAAAGCACAAGATTACAGACATTCCCATTAGAATTTCAAATAGTTAAAAATTAACAAAATGTGATAAAATGCAATCATTAACTTTTTATGAGTTGGCAAGGAGAAAGGGAAGGGAGTAAATTTAAGGTATGTTAGGAAGCTTTTAGGTGTGATGGACTTGATTTTCATCTTGACCGTATATATGGTTTCATGGATATATCTATATGTTAATACTTAAGTTGACTACTAAACATATCCAGAGTGAATTAGTAGATATTTTCTAGCTAACCCTGATTTAGTATGCTCATTACAACGTTTACAGTGAGAGACCAAGAACATATCTTATTACCTCAAGAAGAATGATAAATTTATAAATCAGGAAAATCATACCTGAACATATATATGATATATTTATGTTTGGATATATGTTTGAGTATAACCATTGGTTGCAAATAACACCCCTATTTTAGCTCTCTTCCCCCTGCCATTTGAAAGATGCTCTCATGGGTGTGTACATATGTCAAAATTTATCCACTGTACACTATAATCATGTCTATATATATGGAAATTCTCTTTTCTACTTATGCACAATTAATGAATTTTTGTGTGTGTCACATTTCATCAGTTTCTTTAAAGTTTGGAATTCTAATAGGTATGTAATGGTATCTTAATTTGTGTTTCCCAATTTGCAAAGGATGTTGAGACTTACTTCACACACTTCGAGTGTGTGTGTGTGTGTGTGTGTGTGTGTGTGTGTGTGTGTGGTTTTGTATATGTATTTTATATAGGTTTATGTATAAGTATATATATGAATCAGGTTCAAAAATTGAACATTAAAATTAAATAGTAAATTGCTTCCCTGGTAAAGGTAGAAAATACACACAAACATACATATTCATGTGACATAATTTTATAATTTTCAAAATGGGTCAAAACATAAACACACATATTTATATGACACAAATTTATTGTTTTCAAAGTGTTTTGAAACATGACACCTATTTAACAAAGTTGTTTTGAAAATTAAATGAGTTAACGCAATTAAGATATTTAGAATATTATCTAGCCCAAGGTAATTATTTAAATGCTATATATTCCACCTGCTCACAATTGGTAGCTCTATGTAACCATAATAATTTTTAAAATGCTATCAATAAATGTTGTAAAGAAATTTTAATCTTCCCCTGTTAATTGAATAATGTCAATTGGGTAAGTATTACTCTTAAAATCTGCCTCTCTAGATTAATATTTTAATGTTCTAAATGTACCTAAATAGTGCAAAGAATATATATTTTACATTTTCCTTCAATGATAAGTTCTTTTGTATATCTATTCAATTCTTTTGTGATTTGTCTATCTACTCTATTGACTTTCCACTATGTAAGTTTAAATTATAAACAATTTTGACATAAATGAAATTGACCTTAGATCCTCTCATGGTAGCAGATCGAGATCCATCTGGCTAAAGTTTTTTTTTCCTTGTGACACATCTGATCTATTCACAGTGGAGCAAAAGAGGAAAAATTGATCTAGAAAAAATATACCTTTTCAAAATGCTATTTGATTATTTTAAATTTGTTTTAATGTTTTTATTATCTAATATTGGAAGAGGTCATGTATAAGTAAAACAAAATTTACTTACAATATATAAACAATAGGGAGGCAGAAGAATAAACATCTATAGCTGTAAATCACAGTGTGACAATTTAAATATTTATGTTGCCATGATGACAGCCTTAGTGCCTATTTAGAATCGTGATGGACATCTTAAAGAAATAAATATTTCTATCTTATTCAATGGGCACAGACTCTCTCTCTCTCTGTATAATATACATGTACATATATGTACATGTAGTGTGTACTGGCATGCAAGTTTTGTATATGCATTTCTATAGAAAATCATAAGTAGTCATAACTATGAATATTTTGTATATGTATGTAATATTTTACACTGTATTTATATACAATGTCTGATAATTAGCATATGTATGTTCAGGAATACATCTACATATACATATATATGCTTACACACATCATAGCTTTATTAATATTGTGCGTAAACACAACTAGTAAAACACTATGAATTTACTGTGCATAGGCATGTAAAGTATATGTGAATGTTCTTTCACAATGTGCAAATTATAGATATTAAAATTGGTTAGGCAGGATTAAAGAAGTAAACGAGAATTGTTAAATGAGGATTTGGTCAATGCAAATTTTGTGAGCTGTACATAAATTTTGTAGACCTAATGATTTTTGAAAACCATTTCCAAGGTTGTTTATGGCTCATATGGAAATCTAAATGGAATCTTACAGGAACTGGATTAAGGAATTTAGCTCTTGTCAAATATTGCTGGTCTCTGCTTTTTAATTTTTCTTGCCCTCAGAGTTCTCTTGCCTTTAATACATGTTTATACTTTGTAGGCCAGAAGTAGAACTCTCTAGCTAATATTTTTTCTTCCTATTGTGCAAAGAAATCTTCTTTAATGCTTACATGGTTATTTGAGTTTTGCAGTAGAATGCTGTGCACTGCAGTTTTGCTTTGAAATGAATGATCCTCTTTTTTTGTTTGTTTCAAGGTAAACGATTTTCTGCAGTTTTGTTGTGCATCCTTAGGAGTCATCCCATTGCTTAGATGTAGAAGGGGATTTTTTTAAATCACTGCTGTGAACAACTAACTACTTGATCATCAATGTTCCTCTTTTTCTTCTCCTTCCCTTTGTAGTGGTCTTAGTCCGGGCCTGTCCTCCATGGCACATCAGATTTGACAAACTGGTGCTGCTCACAGTGGAAGCAATTTATTCTTTGTTAGAAAAGTGCCCTCTTTCTCAGAAGTCACATAAACATCTTAGGAAGAATGGTTGATTAAATTGGTTCTTCTAGGAGTTATACTTATCTGAACACATACTTTCTTTGTGTAGGATTTGGAAATTCTACCCAAACCCCACATCCTTTCTCTATAGAAGGCAAAATTAGTCTTGATTTCTTTCTGTATGTGCAAGCTTTGTTCTTTGTGCAGTTTCCATAGAAAGAGTGATTTTCAGTATTCTGGTCTTATCTTTCAGTATGAAAACTTAGTTATTGTTCAGCATTTTTAAACTTCCAATTGGACCTTTGTCTTCTAGACAGTAAGTAGAAAGTTGTACTTCATAAATGGCATTTTACTTCATTGTATCCTTTCTTCCACTAAGCCATATGCTGTGCATACATTATAGTTAGGTGAAATATTTGGTTAGAGGATAGTAAGAATCAGCTGAAAAATGATGTGCTCACCTGCCAAGAGCCTATTCTAAGACACTTTACTTTTCCTGTAACATGACAGAAAAACGACACTTGGTCTTCTTTAGGACTAGATTTAAAGATGATCAAGGGGATTTTGGAAACCATAGGTTTCTCCAAATACAAGGCAGTGTCTGAACTAAAGGCATACAAAATAATTTTTTGATTGGGTGAATGAAGGGTCAAAATCAGGAAGAAAAATAACTTTTAGTTATTTTAAATACTATGAAAATAAATATATTTTAAGTTTACATGAATGTATAATTTGGAAATGATTATTCTCCTCTATTAACTATTAAGCTTTTTTTGTATTTACACCTATTTTGGAAATAATTTCATAGAGCATGAAAATTAGGTTTTGTATACATATTTAGAGATTGATTAACAAATTATAATGGATTTTTTAAAAATTATGCTTATTAACCCTGAAGGTCAATCATTGACATTTAAAAAAGACAATAGTATAAAAATTGTGAAAGGGACATTATTTGAAAGTGGAAGAAGGATTATAATTTTTCCAGGTTACCTTTTTTGGGTATAAATGGAATATGTAATATTTTGAGGATACTTTGAATTCTGAAATTTTATCATGTCCAGGTTAGAAATATGCAATGCAATACTATCCTGTAGGTAGAAGCAGCAAGCTATAACTCTCAGTCAACCACACAATCACAAGGGTAAATAAACTGTGGATGCCCTAGCTTACACTTTGTTCCAGCTTACACTATGTTCCTAAGCTATGGTGTTCATTAGATTGAGTATATTAAATGCATTTTTTCTTCAATAATTTAATTTCACAATGGGTTTATCAGGATGTAACCCCATCATAAGTCACGGAAATCTGTAGTTCTCTCCTCTGTGGTATATATATGAACACACACACACACACACACACACACACACGCACGTGCACAATTGCTGGGGATCAAACACAGAATCTCACACATGCCAGGCAAGTACTCCATCACTGAAATATGCTCTCTGGTCCCTTTTCTTGGTTTTTAATGTTCCATATGATAAATGTTCTTAGTTCATCATGCTTAGCCAGAAAGTAACTATAGCCATATTTTAGAGGACATTTGATTCAACACTGCCAAACTGATAATTTTGCCAAAGACAAAGTTTCCAGTGATAACAAAATAAATTCTGGTTGCAGCCAAATCATTTTTGTTTTGCATTGTGCAGACATCTATAATATATTTTTTGGATAAACGCTTTCTGTCAAATTGGCAATTTTGCTTTTCCTTTCTGAAAATTTCTTTGGAATACAAATGAAATTAGATTTGTTTTTTTGGGAGGAGGGGCACATGTGAGGAAAAATGTCTGTATTATCTATCACTTGGTATTCCCCACCAGTCCTTCATGTTGTATTAACTATGTTTTTGCACATTGGAAATAATTCCTTATAAATCTAGCTGTATTTCATGTCTCCATTATTGGTTTACAATTTGTTTCAGTTATATATAATCATGGAGCACTGAGCAGCCCCTTTTAGTCAATAAGATGTTGGTAATGTTTTGTTGCAAACTATAAGGATGCTATAGGTTTTATTAGTTACAAATAGCTATTGCTAAAAACTAGCAATAGCATATTTATAAAAAGCCCTGTAAAATAGCAATATCTTTTTCCCATATAGCAATACTCTGGCAAAAATTATATTTTCTGTCTGTAAATATTAGTAGATGAAACACTCAATAGCGATAGAGTGCCTGGGATCCCAAAAGCCAACGGTGTGACCCCGGAGATCCAGGCTGTCTGATACGCGCGGCCTGCCCCGAGGCTATAGAAGGCGTGGCGCCGCAGAGAAGGGGTTAACCAGTCAGCAGGGAATTAAGCGGCTGCGACACGGTGGTATCCCACCAGCCAAGCCCAAGCCCGCACTGACCCCCGGGCTGAGTTCGGGATTGCAGTCGGGGAAGGAAGCCGGTAAGGCCCCACCCCCCACAAGGGACACTCCGCTAAGGCAAACAGCGGCCACCATCTTAGAGGGCTGAAGTATCCACCGCCACTCTCCAACAGATTGCAGCAACAAAACAGGTGTGTGTGACCCAGCCCAGCCCCCAAACTTAGGGGGATTTCGCATAAAATCTCTCCTAGACTTTCAGGGGGAGGCAGTATCAGAGTGAGCCTGCATAAAGACTAAAGGGGAGCTAGAGGCACCTGACGCTCAACCCCCCCTCCCATCAGCGGACAAAACAAAACCTGCCTAGCCAGCGCTGGGGGAGGGGCAAGCAGAAAAAATCAAAACCATAGAGTGCCGGGGATCCCAAAAGCCAACGGTGTGACCCCGGAGATCCAGGCTGTCTGATACGCGCGGCCTGCCCCGAGGCTACAGAAGGCGTGGCGCCGCAGAGAAGGGGTTAACCAGTCAGCAGGGAATTAAGTGGCTGCGACACGGTGGTATCCCACCAGCCAAGCCCAAGCCCGCACTGACCCCCGGGCTGAGTTCGGGATTGCAGTCGGGGAAGGAAGACAGTAAGGCCCCGCCCCCCACAAGGGACACTCCGCTAAGGCAAACAGCGGCCACCATCTTAGAGGGCTGAAGTATCCACCGCCACTCTCCAACAGATTGCAGCAACAAAACAGGTGTGTGTGACCCAGCCCAGCCCCCAAACTTAGGGGGATTTCGCATAAAATCTCTCCTAGACTTTCAGGGGGAGGCAGTATCAGAGTGAGCCTGCATAAAGACTAAAGGGGAGCTAGAGGCACCTGACGCTCAACCCCCCCTCCCATCAGCGGACAAAACAAAATCTGCCTAGCCAGCGCTGGGGGAGGGGCAAGCAGAAAAAATCAAAACCATAGAGTGCCGGGGATCCCAAAAGCCAACGGTGTGACCCCGGAGATCCAGGCTGTCTGATACGCGCGGCCTGCCCCGAGGCTACAGAAGGCGTGGCGCCGCAGAGAAGGGGTTAACCAGTCAGCAGGGAATTAAGTGGCTGCGACACAGTGGTATCCCACCATCCAAGCCCAAGCCCGCACTGACCCCCGGGCTGAGTTCGGGATTGCAGTCGGGGAAGGAAGCCGGTAAGGCCCCGCCCCCCACAAGGGACACTCCGCTAAGGCAAACAGCGGCCACCATCTTAGAGAGCTGAAGTATCCACTGCCACTCTCCCACAGATTGCAACAAAACAGGCCCAGAGTACAGCTTGAACTGCCGAGAACCATCACTGAGGGGAAATCTGGTCTAGCAGGAGAACCCAAGCCTAGCAGGAGAGAACAGGAGACTAGAGGCAAGGCTCTCGTGACTGGGCAGCTGTAAACTGCAGGCCCGCCGGCGACAGTTCATCCACTGCCAGCGTAACTGGGCGGTAGGAGAACGCCCTCCCGCTGGCGATGGATCACCTGCCCACGGCCTGAGATACTGGGCGGCGGGAGTCTGCCCGCCTGCCACGACCGGGTGCTGAAACCAAACAGAGACAGTCCAGTCACACCCCCCCATTAGGGCACCCCGGCAAGGAGACTGGGGCACGGCATAGCAGAGTAGTGTCGTCACTGGAGCTCGGACGTCGGAATTCCTTCCCAGCAGAATCCACGTTAGCAGGCATAGTTCAACAACACAAAGGAGAGACATCAGAGTAATACAGAAACAAAACAAATCTATAGAAGAGAGCAGAAACACGACAATCAAAAAGAGCTGGAAAGTAACGTGGACAACATGAGAAAACAAGGGAAAAAAGGATTTCAAACAATGCAAGACAACTCAATTCTACAGGAGGACATAGAAACTTCAGAAACAGGGATATGGAAAGAACTCAAGGGATACCTAACTCGAATGGAAAGGAATATTAGAGAAGACATGAGACAGCAAGTCCAAGAAATAAAAGTATATTTTGAAAATGAATTAAACAAACAAATTCAAATGGCAAAGAACGAGATCTACCAGGAGATAGAGATCTTAAAAAAAAAATCAAACAATAATCCTAGAATTGCAGGAAACTATAAGCCAAATTAAAAACTCAAACGAGAATATTACAAATAGACTTGATCAAGTAGAAGTCAGAACATCAGATAATGAAGACAAGGTTTATCAACTTGAAAAGAATATAGTCAACACAGAAAAGATGCTTAAATCCCACGAACAATCTATTCAAGAGTTATGGGATGTCATAAAAAAACCAAATCTGAGAGTCATAGGGATAGAAGAAGGCACAGAGTTTCAAACCAAAGGAATGGACAGTATATTAAATGAAATAATTCTAGAAAACTTCCCAGAGATGAAAGATGGAATGGATTGCCAAATCCTGGAAGCCTACAGGACCCCAAACATTCAAAACCATAATAGACCAACCCCAAGACATATAATTATGAAGATAGCCAACGTACAGAACAAGGAGAGAATATTAAAAGCTACGAGAGAAAAGAGGCAGATTACTTTCAGGGGTAAACCAATTAGGTTATCGACCGATTTCTCATCACAAACTTTGAAAGCGAGAAGATCCTGGAATAATGTATTTCAAACGCTGAAAAATAATGGATTCCAACCAAGAATACTATATCCAGCAAAATTGAGCTTCAAATTTGACAATGAAATTAAAATCTTTCATGATAAACAAAAGCTAAAAGAATTTGCAGCAAGAAAACCAGCTCTGCAAAGCATTTTGAACAAAACACTACAAGAAGAGGATTTGATAAATAGTGCCCAAAACTAACAGCAGGAGGTATCTCAGTAAAGGGGGAGGAAAACAACCAAAAAGCAAAACTAGCCAAACTAAAATAAATAAATAAAGAAGCATGACTGGAAATACAAATCATATCTCAATTGTAACCTTAAATGTTAATGGCCTAAATTCACCAATCAAGAGACATAGGCTAGTAACCTGGATCAAAAAAACAAATCCAACAATATGCTGCCTTCAGGAGACTCATATGATAGGAAAAGACATACACAGGCTGAAGGTAAAAGGTTGGGAAAAATCATACCACTCATATGGCCCTCGGAAGCAAGCAGGAGTGGCCATACTCATATCGAATAAAATCAACTTCAAACCTAAGTTAATCAAGAAGGATAAAGAAGGTCACTATATACTGTTAAAAGGAACCATCCACCAACAAGACATAACAATCATCAATTTGTATGCACCAAACAATGGAGCTGCAACGTTCATAAAACAAACTCTCCTCAAGTTCAAGAGTCAAATAGACCACAACACAATAATTATGGGTGACTTCAACACACCGCTCTCGCCATTAGACAGATCCTCTAGACAAAAGCTGAATAAAGAAACTATAGAACTCAACAGCACAATCAATAACCTAGACTTAACCGACATATATAGAATATATCAACCATCATCAAGTGGATACACGTTCTGCTCAGCAGCACATGGATCCTACTCAAAGATAGACCATATATTATGCCATAAGGCAACTCTTAGTAATTATAAGGGCGTGGAGATAATACCATGCACCATATCTGACCATAATGGAATGAAATTGGAAATCAATGATAAAAGAAGGAAGGAAAAATCCTACATCACATGGAAAATGAACAATATGTTATTGAATGATCAATGGGTTGTAGAAGACATAAAGGAGGAGATGAAAAAATTCTTAGAGTCAAATGACAACACAGACACAACATACCAGAATCTATGGGACACAATGAAAGCAGTTTTAAGAGGGAAATTCATTTCTTGGAGTTCTTACCTCAAAAAAAGAAAAAACCAACAAATAAATGAACTCACACAACACCTCAAAAACCTAGAAAAGGAAGAGCAAAACAACAGCAAATGTAGTAGAAGACAAGAAATAATTAAAATTAGAGCAGAAATCAACGAAATTGAAACAAAAGAAACCATTGAAAAGATAGATAAAACTAAAAGCTGGTTCTTTGAAAAAATAAATAAGATAGACAAGCCCTTAGCCATGCTAACGAAAAGAAGAAGAGAGAGAACTCAAATTACTAACATACGGGATGAAAAAGGCAATATCACAACAGACACTACAGAAATACAGAAGATAATTAGAAAGTATTTTGAAACCCTATATTCCAATAAAATAGAAGATAATGAAGATATCGATAAATTTCTTAAGGCATATGATTTTCCCAGATTGAGACAGGAAGACACACACAATTTAAACAGACCAATGACAAAAGAAGAAATAGAAGAAGCCATCAAAAGACTACCAACTAAGAAAAGCCCTGGACCAGATGGCTATACAGCGGAGTTCTACAAAACCTTCAAAGAAGAATTAATACCAATACTTTTCAAGCTATTTCAAGAAATAGAAAAAGAAGGAGCTCTTCCAAATTCATTCTATGAGGCCAACATCACTTTGATCCCAAAACCAGACAAAGATACTTCAAAGAAAGAAAACTACAGACCAATATCTCTAATGAACTTGGATGCAAAAATTCTCAATAAAATTCTGGCGAATCGAATACAAAAACATATCAGAAAACTTGTGTACCATGATCAAGTAGGATTCATTCCTGGGATGCAAGGATGGTTCAATATACGGAAATCAATAAATGCTATTCACCACATCAATAGACTTAAAGACAAGAACCACATGATCATCTCGATAGATGCAGAAAAAGCATTTGACAAAGTACAGCATCCCTTTATGTTCAAAACACTAGAAAAACTAGGGATAACAGGAACTTACCTCAACATTGTAAAAGCTGTATATGCTAAACCTCAGGCTAGCATCATCCTAAACGGAGAAAAACTGAAGGCATTTCCTCTAAAATCTGGAACAAGACAGGGATGCCCTCTACCACCACTTCTATTCAATTTAGTTCTCGAAGTACTAGCCAGAGCAATTAGACAGACAAAAGAAATTAAAGGCATAAAAATAGGAAAAGAAGAAATTAAACTATCGCTATTTGCGGATGACATGATAATATACTTAACAGACCCAAAAGAGTCTACAAAGAAGCTACTAGAGTTAATAAATGAATTCAGCAAAGTGGCAGGGTATAAAATCAACACGCATAAATCAAAGGCATTCCTGTATATCAGCAACAAAACCTCTGAAATGGAAATAAGGAAAACCACTCCATTCACAATATCCTCAAAGAAAATAAGATACTTGGGAATCAACCTAACAAAAGAGGTGAAAGATTTATACAATGAAAACTACAGAACCATAAAGAGAGAGATAGAAGAAGATCTCAGAAGATGGAAAAATGTACCCTGTTCATGGATAGGCAGAACTAACATCGTCAAAATGGCGATATTACCCAAACTTCTCTACAGGTTTAATGCGATGCCAATCAAAATCCCAATGGCATTTCTTGTAGAAATAGACAAAGCAATCATGAAATTCATATGGAAAAACAAAAGACCCAGAATAGCAAAAGCAATTCTAAGCAGGAAGTGTGAATCTGGAGGCATAGCGATACCAGAGGTCAAACTGTACTACAAAGCAATAGTAACAAAAACAGCATGGTACTGGTACCAAAACAGGTGGGTAGACCAATGGTACAGAATAGAAGACACAGAGACTAATCCACAAAGTTACAACTATCTTATATTTGATAAAGGGGCTAAAAGCATGCAATGGAGGAAGGATAGCATTTTCAACAAATGGTGCTGGGAAAATTGGAAATCCATATGCAACAAAATGAAATTGAATCCCTTTCTCTCGCCATCCACAAAAATTAACTCAAAATGGATCAGGGAGCTAGGTATCAAATCAGAGACACTGCGTCTGATAGAAGAAAAAGTTGGCTACGATCTACAAATTGTGGGGTCAGGCTCCAAATTCCTTAATAGGACACCCATAGCCCAAGAGTTAACAACAAGAATAAACAAATGGGACTTACTTAAACTAAAAAGTTTTTTCTCAGCAAGAGAAACAATAAAAGAGGTAAATAGAGAGCCTACATCCTGGGAACAAATCTTTACCCCCCACACCTCCGATAGAGCCCTAATATCCAGAATGTACAAAGAACTCAAAAAATTAAACAATAAGATAACAAATAACCCAATTAACAAATGGGCCAAGGACCTCAACAGACACTTCTCAGAGGAGGACATACAATCAATCAACAAGTACATGAAAAAATGCTCACCATCTCTAGCAATCAGAGAAATGCAAATCAAAACCACCCTAAGATACCATCTCACTCCAGTAAGATTGGCAGCCATTATGAAGTCAAACAACAACAAGTGTTGGCGGGGATGTGGGGAAAAGGGTACACTTGTACACTGCTGGTGGGACTGCAAAATGGTGAGGCCAATTTGGAAAGCAGTATGGAGATTCCTGGGAAAGCTGGGAATGGAACCACCATTTGACCCAGCTATCGCACTTCTCGGACTATTCCCTGAGGACCTTAAAAGAGCGCACTATAGGGATACGGCTGCATCAATGATTATAGCGGCACAATTCACAATAGCTAGACTGTGGAACCAACCTAGATGCCCTTCAATTGATGAATGGATAAAAAAAATGTGGCATCTATACACAATGGAGTATTATGCAGCACTAAGAAATGACAAAATCATAGAATTTGCAGGGAAATGGATGGCATTAGAGCAGATTATGCTAAGCGAAGCTAGCCAAGCCCTAAAAAACAAATGCCAAATGTCTGCTTTGATATAAAGAGAAAAACTAAGAACAGAACAGGAAGAAAGAGCATGAGGAAAAGACTACAGTAAACAAAGACGAATGGGGGGAGAGAAACGGAGAGAGAAGGGAAAGCATATGGAAATGGTAGGAGACCTTCAAGGATACATAAAATTATAAGAGGTTATGAGGGGCAAGGGGGAGGGAAAAAAAAAAGGGAGAGAATTGAACAACAGCAGGGGAGGTAGAGAGGGAAGATGGGAGGGGAGGGGAGGGGAGGGGGGATAGTAGGGGATAGGAAATGTAGCAGAATACAACAGTCACTAATATGGCATTATGTAAAAATGCGAATATGTAACAGATGTGATTCTGCAATCTGTATTTGGGGTGAAAATGGGAGTTCAAAGCACAATTTGAGTCTAATGTATGAAAGATGATATATCATGAACTATGTAATGCGATAAATAATCAATAAAAAAAAAATTAAAAAAGAAAAAAAAAAAAGAAACACTCAATAGCTAACCTTGCTAAAATACTCTCTAGGAAATGAAAAAATAAATGTATTTTGAACCCTATAGAAGAAAGAGAAGCACAATGTACCTTCACTTTTCTAATTTTACCTTGTTCTACTAAATATCAAGTTTTTGCTTTGAATTTTGTCAACAGTATTTTAATAACTGCTGAAATTTCAGATACAATTCTGTGATTACCTCCTTATTTATGTATAAATAGCACATCATTGGTAAAACATATACATGGATGGTGATCATTTATATATATATATATAAATGTATTACAAGGAATTTCTTCTTGTAACCAAATTAGAAAAGTATATTCCTATGGTCTATGATATAAATGTAGCTTATTTCAGGACTAACTACCTCTAGTAATTAGATTGTGAACTTTAGGTAATTTATGAAAGTATATTTTCACTAATCTTAAGTTCCATGATAAATGGAGTCTGTATTTGAGAAAAATCAAGGCATTTTAATTTAATTTTGTTTTAGTTTTGCAGTACTGTGGATATAGTGCAAGGTCTCACATATTCTAGGCAAGTATGTACCACTGAGCAACATCCCTAGCCCAACACTTCCATTTATAATTTATATTCCTTAAAAGTCATGACTTTTCATTAAGCTACTTATTTTGAGATAATAGTAGTATACATTTGTTTTAGTCAGCTTTTTTGCTGCTGTGACCAAAATATCTGCCAAGAACAATTTTAGAGGAGGAAAAGTTTATTTGGCACTCAAGGTTTCAAAGATTTCAAATGGCCAACTTTATTGTTCTGGGTCAGATGTGAGTAAGAATACCATGGAAGAAGGTTATGGCAGAAGAAAGCAGTTCAGGACATCCAACCAGGAAGCAGAGTAAGAAAAAGTGTACTCATCAGGGACAAAATACATGTCCTAAAGGCATGCCCCAATGATCTACCTCCTCCAGTCATACCCCACCTGTATTTATTTACCACCCAGTTATTCCCTATTGGGGGATTAATTCACCAATTTGGTTAAGACTCTCATAATCCATTATTTCACCTCTAAACCTTGCATTGTCTTGCACATGAGCATTTTCAGGACTCCTCACATCTAACCAACAGCAATATTCAATTATAAAGCCAATGCATAATAGATCTTATCTATCCTTTACTCACTTACCACTATAGTAACATCTTGTCAGACTGTAGTACAATATCACAACCTGAATATTGACATTTGTTTTAATCAGTTTTTCCATACTGTAACCAAAAAATCCTGACAAGAACAAAGTGTATTTGGAGCTCATGGTTTTAAAACCCTAAATATAACTTCACCTTTAGAACTTTAGAGGTCTCGGTCCATAGAGAGCCATTTCTATTGCTCTGGGCCCAAGGTGAGGCAGAGCATCATGGCAGAAAAGTATGGTGGAGGAAAGCAGCTCAGGACATGGCCATCAGGAAGCAGAAAGCAGTTCCACTTTCTAGGGATAAAATATATTCCCCAAATGCCTCCCCACAATGACTCACTTGCTCCAGTCATACTCTACCTGCCTAGTTACCACCCAGTTAATGCATTCAGGTGGATTAATGCACTGATTAAGTTAAGGCTCTCATAACATAATCATTTCACCTTTAAAGTTTCTTGCATTATCTCACATGAGTTTTGGGGGACCACGTAATATCTAAACCACAACATGATGCAGTTAAGATACAGAATATTTCTCTAGTCACAGTGATCTCTCCTGTGGCTTTTACATAGCTATAACCATCCCCTCACCTTATCCATTGACAATCACTAATCTATTGTCCATCTCTATAAATCTGTCATTTCGAAAACATTATATAAATGGAACTCTACAGTATAGGATAACTTTTAGGATTATTTCTGTTTTTTTCCCTCAGCATAAATCTTTTGACATTTATTCAGATTCTTGAATGAGCATAAATTTTTATTTTTCTGGGATAAATAACCAGGATGCAATTGCTGAGTCATATGATATTTGCATGCTTAATTTTTAAGCAAATGCTAAATTCTTTTTCAAAGTAATTGTGCCATTTTATATCTCCATTAGATATGCATAAGTGGTACAGTTTGCATTCTCAACAGCATTTTGCATTGTCACTATTGATTATTTTAGTGATTCTGATTGGTGTATAGCCATATTTGATTTGTGGTATTAATTTGCATTTTCCATTTACTAATGATGTGAAACATCTTTTTATATGGTTGTTTGTAGGCTGTATAGCTTTTTCTATAAATTCTCTGTCCATATCTTTGTTTGTTATTGCTGTTGCTGTAGTTTTAAGCATTCTTTGTGTATTCTCAACCCTAGTACTAAGCTGAATTTGTGATTGGTAAACATTTTTCCAAGTCAGTAGCCTGTCCTTTCATCTTCTTTAAAGAATGTTTTTCTAAGTAAAATGTTTTAATTTCAATAAAGTCTAACTTACTATTTTTTTTTCTTTTCTGAATCATGGTTTTGGTGTCAAATCTAAGAACTCTGCCTAATCATAGTTGCAACAAATTTCCTCTAGTTCTCTCTAAATATTATATCATTATATCTGTTACATTTAGGCCTCTGATCTACTTTGAGGTGATTTTATATGAGATTTGAAGTTTATATTAAGGTCTTATTTTTGTTTAAGGAAGTATAAATATCACAACACCATTTATTGGGAAATTTAAATTTCTTCTATTGCTTTGATTTTTTAATTTGTCAAAAATAGAGTATATTGTAGTTTGTATTAGTTCCATGTTCTCTTTTCTGTTCTATTGTACTATGTGTGTTCTGCAAATAATAAAACAGTCTTGACTGTTGTAGAGATATAATAAATTTTGAAAGTGATTAGATTTCTTGTTTTATTCTTTTTCAAAATTATTTGCCTATCCTAGTTCTTTGGTTTATTCATAAACATTTTAGAATAATTCTGCCTGGGGGCTGGGGATGTGGCTGAAGTGGTAACGCACTCACCTGGCATGCACGGGGCGCTGAGTTCGACCCTCAGCACCACATAAAAATAAAATAAAGATGTTGTGTCCACCGAAAAGTAAATAAATAAATAAATAAATAAATATTAAAAAATTCTCTCTCTCACTCTCTCTCTTTAAAAAAAAAGAATAACTGTGCCTGTATTTATAGTATCTTGCTATGATTTTGATGAAATTTTATGAAACAAGTATATAAATTTGTAGGAAATTGCTATATTTCCTATCTTTTTTCCAATCCTTCTACATTGTATATTGTCTCCTTTATTTAGGTTTTCTTTGGTTTATCTCTGTTTCATCAATATTTTATTGATTCAACATATAAGTCCTGTCTATTGATTTTGATTTACAGTTTTATTCTGAGAGATTATTAATGGCCCTGTACCTTTAACCTTTATGTTTACATGTTTATTGCTAGTGTATAGATATAGAATTAACTTGTATATATTGGTCTTATATCCTGCAACATTGATGGTCTCAGTTACTAGATGTAGAAGTTTTTATCTCTTTGATTCATAGATAGTGAACTGAAAATAGTACAAATATTTTTCTGATCCATATTCCTACTATTTTCTTTCTTGCATTATCAAAAAATCTTTCAGAACTATGTCAAATAAGATTAGTGATAGAAGTCATCCTTATTGTATTTCTATCCTTAGGGATAAGGCATTTATTCTTTCTTCATTGAACATTTGGTAGTATTTTCCAGTAAACCATCTGGGCCTTGAGAGTTACAGATGTTTTCAAATTATGTATTTCATATTGGATGGACGTGGTTGTCCTTTAAAAAACACTGATCTATTTCATCCTGTTGTCCAATTTATGAATGTATGTTTCTTCATAGTACTGCTTTATTTTCCTTTAGGTATATTTTGAAATTCTATTGATATGTCATTTTCTTATATTGGTAATTACTTGAAATATTGCTTAGTTTGACTATTTTGGTTGTTGGTCATAGATTTTTTAATTAAAATTTGGATATGTGGGTATTATACAATTAGACTCCTGAGATTATTTAAATCTTAAATTTTATTTTGTTTTTCTCAGATTCTTCTCTCACAGAGGAAGGGGTTGTCCTATCTAATTATATGCAGGTTAGAGTAGACATGCATATTTCTCAATCTGAAATGGGAAGAATGCCTGGTTTTCCTCTGGGCCCCTTTGATACTACCAGTGATTAAGAAAAACAGGAGTGCCCTGTTATTGCTCCTCCACTACCACCAATGGGGGATGACTTCATTTCTACTGGAAAATAGTGAACAATCTGGCTCTCCATTGACTATTCAAGGACAGCACTTGTGAATACGAAGGAATTATGTAACATGAACAATAACTTATCAGAAAAAAAGCATGTTGAAACAACAACATAGTTTTCCAAATAAATGGTTATTGGAGAATTCCAATGCACACTACATGGGTTAGAAAATAAACTTAGGAAAATTTACAACAAGGAGGAAAATGATGAAATATAAAGCCTTGGACTCTCCTTTCCATGATACACAAACTGTTTCACTAGTGGTAACTAAATTGATGCCATTTGTGAGAAATCCACAAACTAGTCAGAATTTCCCTGCGTCCAGGTGAAAGCAAAATCAACCACATCAAAAGTAGTAGAGAGACTGGAGACACCCTGTGGTCCCCTTCCCTTGCATGGCACCATGTATCAGATAAAAACCTCAACTCCAGGTTTCTCTCTAAGGAGGAAAAGGTTTTGATTACACATCCAATATTGGAACTTTTCCTAGTGCTGCCTGAGAGATTGGCTTGGGCCTTTGACAGGATCCATCAGCAGGGAACAAAGGAGCATGGCACTCATCATAGCTCTTGTTCATAGCCCAATACAGAGCAAAGAGAGAACAAAGAATCAAAATGCTCCCTGAGAAGGAAAAGTGTTGAACCTAGCATAAAACACTCCAACTTCTCCAAGTCATACCTGAGGGATTGGATTTGGTATTATCTATTGTTGAACACTGATGACAACATGGCCTGCTCTAGATAACTAGGTGCCACTAAGAACAAAATCTATGGTTTTGACCAGCACAACCATTTGAGGGGTCCACAGAATCTCTGGCTGGTTTAATCGATGATGTATCTTCTCCTGTGAAAAACCAATCTATGAAGAATAGAAGAGGTAGCAACTTTTCTCTTGTGTGCATATGAACACAAAGAGTAAAAGACAATGAAGAAAGAGAAACATTATTGAAACAAGGAAGAAGGTAAAATCACAGAAACTGACCCAAATTAAGCAAATATATATGAATCTCCAAAACAAGAATTTAAAATAACTACCATTAAACTGTTCAATGACAACAGGAGAACAATAAATGAATAAAGTAAAATAGTGGCTGGAAACTTGTCTCAAATAGGGAAGGAAATGACATTTAAATCCAGGAATTCCAAAGGACTAGAAAGAAGGATAATTCAAAGAAGTCCAAAGTGAGATATATTATAATCATATCGCCAATGAGAATTTTAACAGCAGTAGTAGAACACCAAACCCCCACATATAAGGAGACTGTCCTGAGACTAAAAGCAGATTTTCAGCAAAAATCCTGCAAGATAAAAGAAGTGGGATGATTTATTCAAAGCACCTCAAGAAAAAAAAATAACATAGCAACCAAGATTACTATACTTAGCAATTGTCCTTCAAAAATAAAAGGAAAGACAAGGACATTTACAGATTCCCCCACAAAAATGCTGAGGACTTCTTCGGCATTATAAATAACGTTTGTGTTTTTGTTGTAAAAACAGAAAAAAAAATCTAACATTCCTAGGGAATCACAAAAATCCCAAATGACCAAAACAATCTTAAGAAGGAATAGCAATGCTGGAGGTATAGTACTTCATAACTTCAAAATATATTTAAAAGCTACAACAACCAAAGAGTATGTTAATAGCAGATGTACCAAAGGAAAAGAACAGAGAACAGAAATAAACCTATACTTACATGGTAAGTCTTCAGGAGGGATTCCAAGAATACACAATTGGAAAAGGATAGTCTCCAACAAATAATGTTGGGAAAACTGGATATCCACATACAAAGTGTGAAATTATACACTTATCTTATATTGTGTGGAAAAAAAATCTCACCATGAGTTGAAGATTTCAACCTACAATCAGAAACCAAAATCTCTGGAAAAAAATAATGGAGGAAAACCTTTATGACATGGGTCTTGGTATTGACTTCTTGGATATGGCACCAAAAGCACAGATTTTAAAAAAGCAAAAAAAAAAAAAAAAAAAAAAAAAAAAAACAGGCCAGTGGAACTACATCAAACTAAATCATTTCTGCAATGCAAAAGGAACAATAAATATAGCAAAAATACAAGCTATAGGATGGAAGAAAATGTTTGCAACCCATATGGTAGGCTATTAAAATCAAAATTATATAAAAAGATCTGACAACTTAATAGCAAAAAATAATAATTCAATTAAAAATGGTCTAAGAGCTGAATAAATATTTCTACAAAGAGAAATAAATTCCCAAGAAATATATGGAAAGATGTCCTTTTCACCAATTGTTATGAAATTGTAGAATAAGATATCTCTTCTCATTTGTTAGGTTAGCCATCTTATGGGGAAAAAAAGAAGATAGCAAATGTTGGTGAGGATATGAAGGACATGTAAACTGTGTATACTTTTGTACTGTGAATGTAAAATTATATGTATGCTATAAAAACAATATGTAGTTTTCTCAAAATAATAGAACACCATATCAACTACCAATGCCACTTCTGGGTTATCTAAAATATAACTTAAATCATGATCTTGAAGAAATATTGGCACTCCTATGTTCTTTGCAACACTATTCACAATGGTCAAGATGTGGAAACCATTTTACTCTCCATTGCCCAACAAAGTAAAAAGAACACAAATGAATGCAGCTGTAGAAGATAATGCTAAGTGAAGTTAGCCAGTCTCAAAAAACAAATGGCGAATGTTTTCTCTGCTATAAGGTGACTGACTCATAGTGGGGTAGGGAGAGGAAGCATGGGAGGAATAGACGAACCCTAGACAGGGCAGAGGGGTGGGAGGGAAAGGGAGGAGGCAGGGGGTTAGCAATGATGGTGGAATGTGATAGACATCATTATCCAAAGTACATGTATGAAGACATGAATTGGTGTGAACATACTTTATATACAAACAGAGATATGAAAAATTGTGTTCTATATGTGTAATAAGAATTGTGATACATTCCACTGCCATATATTTAAAAAATAAAAGCATTTTTTTTAAAAAAAAGAACATATGGTATATACATACATAGAATTTTTTCTACTTTAAAGAGAAGAAAATTCTATAATATATGATGAGATGGATAAACCTTGGTGATATTATGCTAAGTAAAATAATCCAGTCAAAGAAAGACAAATACTATATGATTCCTCTAAGTGAGTTTTTAAGAGTTATAGAAGTAGAGAGTATAATGATAATTACCAGGCGGTTGGAAAAAGGAGAAAATGGGGAATTGATAATTTAAGAGTATCCAGTCTCAGTTATGCAAAGTGAATAAGTTAGACAACTACTGAATAATGGTCATGTGCTGCACAATATCATTTTGATCAATAATGAATCACATATTCAATGGAGATCTCATAAAATTCTAATGGAGCTGAAATTTTTCTATTACCTTGTATTTTTACTGTATTTTTTCTGACATGTTTAGAAAAATAAACATGTATGTTTATGTAACTGTGTTACAATTGCTGATAATATTCAGTACAGTAATATGCTATGTAGTTTATAGCCTAGGAGCGATAGATTATTTCATATGGCCTAAGTGTGTAGAATGCTTTACCATGTAGGTTTGTGTAAGTACAGTCTGTGATGTATGCACAACAGTAAAAATCATCTAATAACACATTTTTATCATTATGTGACACCTGACGGTAGTGACTATAACTCAATTGGATTGTGTTCCTACTAAAAAAAAATACCACATGGTACTCTTAAACATCTTTAAAAAGGTAGATCTCATGTTAAGTGTTCTTATAATAAAAATAAAACTAAATCATATTAATGTGAAAAACAGACTTGAGACACAGATGAAGAGACAGCTGTGAATTTAATATTATTACCCAATGTAGGGTGATAGGTCAGGATATATGGAGAAAAAGTAGCAATCAACCAATAATAATTACCTCAATTAAAACCTTAAAGAATTTAAAGAAACCTGGGAAATTTAGAAAACGAAATTTAACAAAGAACTCAGGAAAACTCTTTTTTTTTAAGAGAGAGAGAGAATTTTAATATTTGTTTTTTAGTTTTTGGCAGACACAATATCTTTGTTTGTATGTGGTGCTGAGGATCGAACCCGGGCTGCAAGTATGCCAGGTAAGCGCGCTACCGCTTGAGCCACATCCCCAACTCCAGGAAGACTCTTTTAAAATATATCAGTTAAAGTTCTGACTTTTAAAATTCTCAAAAATACACATAGACAAGAAAAGTTAAGAAATGAAAGTTAAAAATAGAATTAAATTACCATTAATTATATACAATATGATTTTTCTACTTAGAACACCAAGAATACTTGAATTAATAAGAAAATTCCTTTAAATTTCTAGTTTCAAAATACTTTAAAGATTTAATATCATCCATAAAATGATAATGATCACATTTATTTGGCTCTTACTATGTGCTTACTTTGTACTTAATAAAGTGCTTTGCATAGATTATCTCAAAGGAATATTATGAGACATTTATGATGTTATTATTTTCATTTTACAGATAAGAAAATGGAGGCAAAGAGAAATCATGAAACCAGTCCAAGATTACAACACTGGTAAGTAACACATGAACAGTACACAAATATTTCTACTCTCATATAAAAAACAATATTTAATTTCTAGGAATTTGACTTACATGATCATAAAATTAAGCTTGATTGGAACATAGAAGGTAGGAATCAAGAAGAGATACAGGAGCTAGGAATCTTTAAGAATTGTGATACCTGGCCCCCTAGAGAAATCTTCAGATTATTTCAGGTTTTCCCTCGTGTGTCTTTACCTTCAAAGTTTGGAAGATAAAGTATCCCGGTGCAGCTTGGGGCAAGTGTCTGCTCCTGTGTTTTTCATTGGTATGAGAAAGTAGTAGAAGTTCATTGATTAGAAGCCTCACTACAAATACATGGATTGATTGGGCAAGCCGAATTAGGCAAGGAAAGGGGCTCAAAGAGAATTAAATTTGGTGTCCATTTAAGACCCTGATTCTTTAGAGGAGAAGAGCAGAGCTAGGTGGCAGCGGGCAGTGTAAATGTACAACCACAGTAATGAAAGGATTGATTTTGCTGCTGGAACCTGAACAAATTCTCTGCTTTCAAGATTATTCGAGGGTTCTCATGTGGGTAACAGTCTATCTCAGATTCATTCTAAGTGGCTCTTTCTCTTTCTATCTTGAATCAAATCAAAGACTCTGCATAGAAGTATACTCCAGAGAGTTTGAAGGATTCAAATATTGTTTTTTTGCTTGGTCAAACTGGTAACTTTTGAAAGTACCACTCTTATGGTACTGTCAGTCACTTCACAGAAGTTTAAATTTTATGAACAGAATAGAATGTGTAATTAAATTCCTGCTACTTTGGTGTCATCTATTTTATCGGTGTTAAGAGGTTTTTAATTTGGATCATGTTGTTATTTAACGTGTCCTAAGAAGGACTTTGACTAGACATATCGTTATAGATACTAGAGAAATGTAAAGATAAACCTCTTAAGTAAATGTTTTGTGAGAACAAAATTTCTCACCTTTGGCACTACTGAATTTTGGGGGCAGATAATTGTTTGCTTAATGTGTGGAGAGTGTCCTATGTAATTCTTGTAGAAAATTTACTTACATCTCTGGCTTCTACTTAAGAGATATCAGTAGCATCCTTAAAGATGTTGTAATAACAACAACAAAAATATCTCCAGTCATTGCTGAATAATCCCCAAGGGAAGAAATATTGCCAGTCGATCTTATTTATTTTTTCGAAGAACCAACTTTTAGTTTTGTTAATTTTTTCAATAGTTTCTTTTGTTTCAATTTCATTAATTTCCGCTCTGATTTTAATTATTTCTTGCCTTCTGCTACATTTGCTGTTGTTTTGCTCTTCCTTTTCTAGGGCTTTGAGTTGGAGTGTGAGCTCATTTATTTGTTGGTTTCTTCTTTTTTTGAGGAATGACCACCAGGCGATGAACTTTCCTCTTAAAACTGCTTTCATTGTGTCCCATAGATTCCGATATGTTGTGTCTGTATTTTCGTTTATCTCTAAGAATTTTTTGATTTCCTCCTTTATGTCTTCTGTAACCCATTGATCATTCAGTAACATATTGTTCATTTTCCATGTGATGTAGGATTTTTCCTTCCTTCTTTTATCCTTGATTTCCAGTTTCATTCCATTATGATCAGATAAAATGCATGGTATTATCCCCACCCCTTTATATTTACTGAGGTTTGCCCTATGGCATAATATATGGTCTATTTTTGAGAAGGATCCACGTGCTGCAAATTGGTGCGGCCAATTTGGAAAGCAGTTTGGAGATTCCTGGGAAAGCTGGGAATGGAACCACCATTTGACCCTGCTATTGCCCTTCTCGGACTATTCCCTGAAGACCTTAAAAGAGCATGCTACAGGGACACTGCCACATCGATGTTCATAGCAGCACAATTCACAATAGCTAGACTGTGGAACCAACCCAGATGCCCTTCAATAGACGAATGGATAAAAAAAATGTGGCATCTATACACAATGGAGTACTATGCAGCAATAAAAAATGACAAAATCATAGAATTTTCAGGGAAATGGATGGCATTAGAGCAGATTATGCTTAGTGAAGCTAGCCAAACCCTAAAAAACAGATACCAAATGTCTTCTTTGATATAATGAGAGCAAGTATGAACAGAGCAGGGAGGAAGAGTAGGAAGAAAAGAGTAACATTAAACAGAGACTTGAGATGGGAGGGAAAGGGAGAGAAAAGGGAAATTGCATGGAAATGAAGGGAGACACTCATTGCTAAACAAAATTACATATAAGAGGTTGTGAGGGGAATGGGAAAATAAACAAAGAGAGAAATGAATTACAGTAGATGGGGTAGAGAGAGAAGATGGGAGGGGAGGGGAGGGGGGATAGTAGGGGATAGGAAAGGTAGCAGAATACAACAGTCACTAATATGGCATTATGTAAAATTGTGGATGTGTAACTGACGTGATTCTGCAATCTGCATTTGGGGTAAAATTGGGAGTTCATAACCCATGTCAATCTAATGTATGAAATATAATATGTCAAGAGCTTTGTAATGTTGTGAACAACCAATAAAAAAAAAAATAAAAAAAAATTAAAAAAAAAAAAAAAAAAAAAGAAATATTGCCAGTACTCCATTATGCAAGATGAATAAGTTCTAGAGATCTGCTCTTTATATCTGCATGATGATGTTCTCCAGTCAATGATGGACCATGTATATCTTTATACCATGGTGTTCTCATAATCTTATAACAGAGCTGAAAATTTCTATCAGCTAGCAATTTTACTGTTACTTTTCTATGTTTAGACATATTTAGATACACAAATACTTAGCACTGGGTGGCAGGTGCCTTCAGTATTCTGTATGGTGACATGCTGAGCAGGTTTATTGACTAAGAGCAATAAGTGGTATCAGAGAGCCTGGGTGTGTAACAGGCAACATCACTTAGGTTTGTGTAAGCACACTCCATGGTGTTTGGATAATAACAAAATTGTCCAACAATGTTCCTGAGGCTTTATCCCACCATTAAGTGACAAGTGACTGTGGTGAAAGGCACTGAATGGACCTACCATGGTAGATAAAAGAGGGACTTCTTGACAATGGAATAGTAGAACACATTCCATTCACAGTGCTAGATAAGATTAAGAGGACACATTTCTACCAGTGTAAGAATTTTCAGTTTTGGTGTTCCTTAGGAAATTGGCATGCATACTCTTTACTTAGCAAGCCATGGTAGGAAGTGATTCTTAACTGTGGAGGCACAGTGATATTAAGACATTAGACTTTTAAAATAATACCGATTCTCAGGCCACATTCTTGATGAATTACATTAAAAATTCTGGTGGTTGCTATATTTTAGAACTGAAATGTTCCCCAAAGGTCCATGTGATAAAGTCTTGGTCTCTAGGCCATGGGAATCCTGGGTGCTGGTAGAGCCATAATGACAGGGGGTCTAGTTGAGGAAAGTTAGGTCAAGGGGTCATGAACTTGAAGGAGCAATTGGAAGCAAAGCTCCTTCCTCTCTTCTTTTTTTGCTTTCTAGCTTGGATGAGGTGAACAGGCCACATCTTCCATGAGCTCTGCCATGGCACACTGTGCCCCCATGAGCCTAAAGCAACTGGAGCAGTGGCCATGTACTAAAACTTCTGAAATCCTGAGTCAAGCTAAATCTTTTCTCCTTTCATCATTTCAGGTGTTTTATCATAGTGACAGAGAGTTGACTAATACAATGTTAGAAACAATTTTTTTTTTTAAAGTCCACTAAGGGATCCTAACATATAGCAATTTGATATACACTAATATGAAGTGACTCTCCTTGAAAATTCACCCAAATCAAGCCCAGGAATGTATGCAAGAGTATATAAAATTTATCACAACTGATTTCCTGCTTGACTACTTATAAGCTTGCAAGAATTGTATCATTTACAGAAGGCCCAGGGACAAAGTGCTCCAGTGGTTCAGTTACAACATCACGGCTCCATTGCACCACTGGTTGATAATAAACTTAGAAAAATAAACTTTGGAAAGAAAATTTACAGACTAGGGTACTTTCTGATAAGCTGATAATTTAAATATCTATGTAGTTCTATTTATCAATATTGGATATAACTGTGTATGGATTCTGACATTGTACAAATTAAAATAGAAAGCTAGGTATGGTATTTTTAGCATTATTCAGACTTGAACATCTGTGCTACACAAATGGCCCTGGATTTAACAGGAGAACTAATTCATTCTCAATCTGCTTTCGACTTGTAGATCTAACTTGGAAGCAATTCTTTTCATAAGAGAATTTAAAATAATCAAGTAAATATATAATACAGGAGTCCTTAATATCAGTCAAAGATATTCAGACTGGGTGTACTGGGTCAGAGTTATACAAACTCATTACAACTATTTGTTTCTTGGGGCCTATTCTTAGGAGAAAAGTAATAAAGAAAAGGATAGAAATGAAACAAGAATGTGGCTCCTGTAAGGAGCACTCTGTAGCCCAGATTACAAGGCAAATTTAGCCCCACTTTGAGGTAAGGTGGACCACATTTGTGGACTCCCTATCAGTAAGTCATCAGCTTATTTGGGGAGGAGGGAAACATCTCTGAGATTATGTTTGGTTGAGTGAAATTCTCTGGGTAAAAGGTATCTGGTTAGTTATCAGCTAACATGCAACAGCAGCTATGGAACCAGTGTGCCCATTGACAAGGAGGACATGGGCCAGTCACCACGAAAATTCATTGAAGTACATAACATACTCACCTCATTTCATTTAATATTTTCAGATGCAGCACTTTAAATATTGGATCAAGGAACTTGAACTGGACATATAACTTTAAGATATGTAAATTTTGGTACATTTAAATCATCTACAATCAAATCTCTATTATTTTCATGTGGACTTATGAGACATTATGAATCAGTGCTGATGGTATACTGCTCACGAAGATACCCACATACTTCCAAAATAAAATATGCACTTTTATGTGGCTAAGCCCCTTCCCCTTCTAAACTGAGAAACAGAAATCTCCAAAATAAACAAATATTTCATAGAGCTCATGCATTCATTTACCCAACAAATGTTTATTTATAATACCTTCTACATATTTAACAATGCTATGTAATATTTAGCTGAAAGTGCAAAAAGCAGATAATTTCTACAGGCAATTCTCCAAGTTGTGCAGGATGATAAATTTAAATCCCTCCTACTAGCTTAGGAGGAAATAAGTGCTATAGGGAAATATAAAGAAGGATAATGGGATGGGAAGTGGTAGGTGCTATTTGAGATCAGAGGGGTTAGAAAGGCCTTTCTAATAAGTTGATTGCTAAACAGAGAGCTGAGCATGTGAGGAGCAAGCATTACAGATACAACATTTCCTAGATAAAAAGTGTTTGTTGAAAACACATAACACAAAATGCTTTAGTGAATCTGGGGGTTCTTCATGAAGGCACAGACAACTCTTACAGTTAACATGACATAGCACCAGTGGATGCCCATCACGGTCTACATTAGTGACAAGTGGTCTCTGAGATATACCAAAGGAAAGAGGCAGCAACACAGACCTGATATCTTATTTAAGGACACATGCTCTAGAGTTTGATTTGAAAAAATAAAAGAGATTGCCTACTGTAGGTGCTAAGGAATTGTTTTAACTCTGATGCATGACCAATAAAACAAATCCTCATTATTTTCTCTATAACATTTAGGAATAATTTTATCATAATTTAGTGCTTATAAAATCTATTTTTTTCCTTCTAAAACATAGATGAATATAAAAAGGTTACTGATTCTAAGAAGTTTCACTTAGATGGACATAACTACTTCGATCTTAGAAAACAAAACAACATAACTACATTTTATGACTACAAAAGTGATGAAGAATGATGTTAAATGAAACTCTCCATGGGATCTCATAAAATGAATTAAGTAGCAATTTTAGACTAAATTGTAATCAAGGAACCAAATATTTACGTAATTTATTAACTATGTAGAAACTAAAATTTTAAAAAAGTTGTGGCACATTATTGACAGAGTTCTTACAACATCCTAATGGAAAAAGATGTAAAAAACTTTTTTCTATACATTTTCGATAAAAATACCTTTCAACTGCTTAAAGCAGCTTTTAAAAAAATCACTGGTGTTTTATTTAAATATAAGAAAGAGTTTTGTTTACTTAATCATATTATACCCGTTACACTCAAATTTTAAAATGTGACATATGCAATATAATAAATTGCATATAGAAATATTAAAAGGTTGTTGGAAACATTGGCTGTTTACCAAAGCACATAGTTAGGCTTTATGTTTAAAATGACATTCAAATAGCCTAAATCATTAATGGAAAATCAAGCCAAGTTACTACAATAATGTCCTTTGTTAGAATTTGAGGCGATTTTTTATTCTTATTGTCAGATTTCTGAGTGAAATAATTGTTGTTGGGAATAAATGGAAATATTTAATTTCGAATAGTATCATCTATGTGAGTCAATTACTTAGAGTGTTATGGGCAGATGGTTTAATCAGAGAATTGAAGCAAGAGGAGTCTTTCTAGCTCTTTATCACTAACAATACATGGCTTTACAGATCTAAAAAGATTCCCTGAATTTTGACTTATGAACCAAAACTTATATCTGCTGAAATTTATATTTGGAAAAGCCCAGATTGTGTGTGTTACTGATGGTGTATATACCTCTCTTCAGGTTTTATTTCAATCATATCTATGTTAAAACAGGTTAAAGTTTTAACATAAATTATTTTCAGAATCTAAAATATTCCTCTAGTCTTGAGCAAAACTCAGTTATCCAAAGCTATTCTAAATAATGATTCCAGAAAAGATATTTTCACATTCAATGTTAATCATGAATGTTATAGAAGTACATTTATTTTAAATTATTGGGAGAAATAACATTAAGACATTGGTTAAAAAAACTCCATTTCATATTCACATTTTTAAGTGAAATATATGAATCTTCAAATAAAGACCTCTAAGTAAGAGATTAGTAAGGATACTATTCTACTCACTAGAAAAATAAGTCTATGCAACAACTGAAACTATTTGAAAATTCCACTATCAATTGTTTGACACTAGAAATAAGCAATTAAGACATACTTACTGACCTAAAAATATTCTTGAAAATAATGGCAATTGATTCATCAATTGATAATTCCAAATATGCATTTTCTATTTTTTAAATACATTCCATTATTTTCATCAGGATGTTGTTTTTGTAACATGAATTAAATCCATGACATCTGCATGACTGTGATCATGCTAATGTAGCATTTGTATACTAAGATTCAGGTCAAAAAACATAATATAATATGAAGTCAAACTAAGAATAGTGTTTAGGTTATTTTTCTACCAAATGGTAAAAATTATGCTGTGTCTTCCTTTAAAACATGTGACTTTTAGAGATTTTGGGGTAGAGTTTATATGAAGTGAAAGATATATATCTATGGGCTCAACCAAATTATACAGATTTTATTTAAATCTTTTCAATAATTGAATATCTAAGTGCCCAACACAGTGTCAAGTCATATTCTTTTTTATGGCGAGAAATATCCAGTCACTCAAGCAAAGACTTTTTATAAGATTCCCTAATTTATAATGGAAACAGCACCTCAGGAATGTTTAGTTTAGTATCTAAATTGAGAGTTGAATATTACTGAGTTATCCAGAAAATAGGACAAATGATTCTAGAGGATGATGAATCATATGTCTAATAATCTGAGGATTTTTTTAATCTTTTTTGTTTCTGAAAGAGTAGATTAAAAACCTTGAAAACTTTCAGCAACTCTAAGTAAACTACATTAAATTCTTGACTAATAAACTTTTAGATAAGAACAAAAGCATAAAGGAATGAAATCAGAAGCATGATCAGAAAGTATGCTGACCATAGATTGGTTGCTTTGATCCTACATTTAAGTAGTCTACTTTAGGAAAAGTTTATGAGGTACCATAAAAGTGGACCAAAAAAAAAAAAAAAAATACAAGCAAAACAGGAAAGGATAAGGTCACAGATGATATCTTTCTTACATAACGTTCCCTCACTAGCCAAAGATGTGGATCCTTCCCCAGGAACAAGTAATTCCTGGAGAAAATAGCCAGGTTATTTTTACCTAGTTCCCTAGGTAAGCTTTTCATCACTGTGAGGAAAATACATGAGAAAATCAAGGTACAGGAGGAAGGATTTACATTGGCTCACAATTTCAGAACCTTCAGACCATGATGAATTGATCAATCTGTGATGAGGCAGAAAACCATGGAAGGAAGGGTCACATCATCAGCAAAGGTGGTCACATCATCGAAGCCAGGAAGTGGAGTGAGCAAGCAAGAAAGGGGCTGGGGACAAGCAATATTCTTTCAGGGAACACCCCCAGTGACCTACTTCCTCCAACTAGGTCCCACACCCTGCAGTTTCTACCACCTCCCAATAAGCCATCAGCTATAAACAATTAATGGATTAACCCATTTGAAGATGTCAGATCCCTCCTGATCCATCCCTTTCTAAGAGCTCCACCTGTGCACATTGCTGCACTGGGAACCAAACCTCCAGAACCTCTGGGAACCTTCCAGAGTCAAACTATAAACATTGCTTCAATTATTTATTGCTTAGATTACTTATTGTTAAATATTGCTCTATTGATTAGATTATTTATCATTAAAACTGGAGTGTACCTTTTGTCCCACAATGGATTAACATGGAAAGAGGAAAGTATAGTGGTTGCATTTCTTAGCTGAACCCTATTTTTTCTTTATAATGAGTTGCTGCTATAGAGAAGTTGTAAGTTTTAAGTCTACACTGTGACATAATCCTCTTATCATTTATATGAAAATATGATGCTGACATAATTGAATAATTTAATTAACTTTTCATTTCTACTTATCACACTAGTATTTCGTGTTTTTATATATTGGATTTCTAGCAATAGTTCTCTTTTTCTCTTTAATGTCTTGATTCCTAGAAAACCTATGAGCAAGCAAAAAAATAACAAAATCAATGATAAAGAGCATAATCTAGAGAACTCTCAAATCTGTGATTGATTTTTTTGGTTTCTACTTTTGACTTGGTATGATCTTGCCATTGGAATACCTTCTGTGTTAAAGGAGAAAAGATGTTTGTTTGCCTCATAGGCTCCATTTTAGAAAACTACCAGAGGCTACCCTTGAGCTGAAATTGATATGCCAAAAACAATTGCCCTTTCCTTCATTGACAAAGCAAATCAGCATTAGGTATGCAAAGCCATTAAGAGACCTGGATCAACTTTATCTGATTTCCAACTTTTATCAAAGCAAACTGACATCAGATTTACACTTTCATATTAATCTAGGTGAGCAATTGTCAATACTGGCCTGAATTGTAAAAACATTAAGAATAGGCATTTAAGAAAGGGAAGCTGTTATTAATCTGTTAAGAATGATAGCACCTTTGGCTTGATCTTGTTTTGTCACTATTTCTTATTGACAGCAACATTTTTCTTTTTTTTTTCCTCTGTTGCATATTTCCAGTAATGATGTGAACTTTTAGATGTTCTATTTTCCTATGAATAGCTTTTTGGTATTTTTTAGTCTTCCTATTCTAAATTCAATCTATGCCAATGGTCATATTAAGAGAATTTCACCATTTATCTCCAAAACATGACTATGAATATGTTGCAATGCAATTAATTTACATTAGGAGTCTAGAAATCTAAATTTTAGTCTTGGACCTCAAAACAACTATTTGTGTAAATTAAGGAAAGTCCTCTGCATAAAATTTTATCTAAATAAAATGGAGGTGTTGGGTTACTTAATCAATATAAATTTTCTGTCTATGAAAGTTGAATTTATCTTTAATCATAAAATATCCACAGTAAATTATATTGAATGTTGAGGGGAATGTTAAAAAAATAAACAGATCCAAAGATGATGCTGTTCATGTCCAATTATTTATATGAAATATACTGGTCTTACATATAAATAATAATTTAAATTAAGAAATTGATTTAAATTAAGAAAATGATTTTCAAGCACATATTCATAATAAAGTTGAGTTAGTAGTTTACTGTCATATCTTCCAGGAACAAATAATTCCTGGAGAAAATAGCCAGGTTATTTTTACCTGGTCCCTATGTAAGAAAAATGTCTTGTAGAATAAAAAATTGCTTATAAAAGAAAATATAAATATCAAAATGAAGTTAAAATTTAGAAATAAAGTTTTAAAAACAACAGAGATTTGGATATTTAAGAAAACTTGAAAAGTTTTAGTTTATAAAATGAATTTTATTTAGAGCAAATTGAACATAAAGAATGCAATGTTCCTAAATTTAAAAATGATTTTTTTTTCTTTCCCATCTCTGGCCTTTCTGCTGGTAATGTTAAATTTCATCTCAGATACATGCTCTGGAAAACAACAGTGATTAAGAAGTCAACCCCAACTTTTTGTTATCCTAAATCCTCATCTTTGGGGTTTATGGAAAACAGCATATCTCAAAGAACCATCCTTTTGCAGGTGAATCTCTGTCCAGCCTGTCTTATGATTCTTGTTAAGATTTGCAGATGGCTCCCTTGTTCACCTGTGACAAGGCCAGCCATGTAACTTCACCTCTTTTGTCCGAACCTGCCAACAAATCTAGACTGACCTTCTTCATCCCATTCATTGTCTCATGAATACCTTGTTTAGAATTGTTCCCTAGGAAACCAGCTAGATGCAAGGATAAATATTTCCATTTTAGCTGTCTTTCCTGATTTAAAAAAAAAAAATCCAATTGTCATCTCTCTACTTTAACTTGTCAACCTCTTCTTGCTGGGACAATGATTTTTTTTTATTTCCCCATCTCAATAACTCAAATAAAATTAATCTCCATATTTTTTGGGGTTTTGTCTTTTATGCTGCTTTCCATTCTTCTCTTATTCGTTGTTTTCCCTTCTCTTCTTCTTGTCTTTAATTTTTTAGATTATAAGAACCACAGGGTTTCTCAGATTTTATCCATGGAGAGACCTGAATCAGATCAGACACTTACCTTGCCTCACTAAGCCAGAAAGAATGATGAGTAGCAGATGGGCACATATCTACCAAAATGAGACAGGAGATCAAATGTTTACTAAAATAATAATAATAATGCTTCTCAGCTGAATAGCATCAGATGTTGATGGACCTTTATTTTATTCATTTATTTATATGCAGTGCTGAGAATCAAACCCAGTGCCTCACACATGCTAGACAAGTGCTCTACCAGTGACCCACAGAATAACGTTGTAAGGGCCACACAGCACACAGTTTTTATCAGAGAATTTTTTTATCATCATTACAAAGGCTTGAATTTCAAATTTTTGTTAATAAGCTCCTCAGAATAATTGAGGTCCAAACTAGTCAGAGCCAACTTAAAAAAAGTAAATGTATGAACGCACATTGTGCATTGCGTTTGAATTTTAACTTGTTTCCATTGTATGCAAAATATACGATTTCTTTCTGTCTTATTCACTCTCCTTCTCACTCTTTCTGGCTCTCACTCTCCCCTGCCTCACACACTATCTTTCTCTAACTCACACATAACACAAAAAAATCGTATGTAAAATATATAACTCCTTCATAAGCTGTTTTCCCATTGTGAGTGGTAATTCAATCTATTAAAATGTCTGAAATGCTTTCAGTATTAATGCAGTTTCTCCAGCTTGAGAATGATTCTTTTATATTCCTTTAATTTGTAGCAGTGACCCATATAAAGAAATGCTGATTTCAAAGAGTTCCTGGAATTCTTGGCTTCTATAAACATAGCTCACCCTATGCTACAGCTCTATAGCATTTTTAACCTCTAAAATATTTACAGGTGGGCAAATCTCAAAAGAATTTATGTGGATTGGAAGCAGAAAGGCGCAAACATTCCTGTCTCTCTCCTGTTCTGGAGGAATCCCCTCCCTCTTCTTGGGCAGGCACATTACTCTAAGTGATAGGGTTCATGGCACCACACAGCATGCTTTCTTGGATCAACACCAGCTCTTCAATCCCAGGGTATCTCAGAGTGTATTTTGATGAATAAATTACCAAACTAATGAGACACACTAAGAGGTTAAGGATTGATCAAGTACTTAATCTTTTTAATGAAGGACACAGCATGAAACACATTCCTCCAAATAGATACAATAAACAATTGCCTAAAACCTAATTAGAATAAAAATATGGAGAAAGGTGCAAAGTCTTAGAATTTGTGCACCAGACAATAACTTAGCATATTCTGCAACAATGGAAAAGCTTCCTGTCTAGTGCCCTTATTTATATTTGAATGAGGTGAGTCGCAGGAGTTCACCAGGAGAGAATAATGGTATTTTAATATGGAATTTTAATATAGCTTCATGCCTTTTGGGTCCATGAAAATTGCTTCAAATATAGCTTTTGAGCTTTTTTAGAACTTGCTCAGCCTTGAAGAGACTTAGCAAATATTTTGGGAATCAGTATATAGACTTTTTGAGGCATTATGAAATGTATTTAGCTTTTTAGATGGAAATTTTTCATATAATTTATGACAATCAAATTTTAAAATTTTCATTTATTTTGAAAATTAAAAATCAGTTGTATATCTTTAATGAAAGGTATAGTGCAAACTGCTACTGGTGAATTGATTTTTATGACAAATCTATATTTAAAAATAGGATGTTAACAATAGGAATCAGGTAGCACAGTGAACCAAGTAATACACCTGAAGTAAAATTAAAAAAAAATATGACAAAATGAATAGGCATTTTAGAGAGCTGAATCTATAAGAGTCTAACATTTGGCTTGGTGATGTACATATTTACACGATGCTTCCTTTCAAAGTTGTTAGAGTGTAACACACTAATTTCTGGGTATCATTATTGCTGATTAATTATATCATAATAGTGCTACACAATATGCATTTGGAGTAATGTCCTTTTAGTCTCTAATTTTTCGTATTGTCTTTTGAGTTGAATATTTGGAATGTATTACTAAGCGTATCTACTTCAGATATCACCATGGTACTTAATAAAGCACAATTGCATAATCCAATTTTCCTTTCCTCAAACTCTGAGATCTGTTGTGAATCCTTTTTAACAAAGGGCTGTGTCCAAATGGGGACATCTGCACACTAGGTTTTACTCTTTCCTGATAAAGAACATGTGAGATATACCATCCTCTTTTCTTTCCTTACATTTCAACTGTATAACATTTCCTTTTCAATTATTTTACTACCTGCATGTACTTTGGGCAAAAGAGAAACTTGGGCCCAATTTATTCTTCTGAATCTCAACCTCACGGTAACTTTTTAAACCAAAGTAAGTGCGCATTAAGTGTTTGTGATCTAAATGAATTCAATGTCAACCTTTCCATTTTCCAAATCAGACAATAATTAGAATATTTTTTTCATTTGACCTATAAAAAATACCTTTCACTTGAACTTTTGACTTGATGACATTAAAAAATCTATAGTTTTCCAAAATACAGATATACTTTTTGTTCTGTGTAATATAAGAACCCGTGTTGTTTCCTTTTGAGTAAATAGATATTTTAGAAATATTTCAAATAATAGCTAAAACTACAGTGTTTTTCCAAAGCCATGAACTTTTTCTTTGCCAATAGGGGAAAAAAAGTCTAACAGAAAGAGGTAATTCTACTTTAATCTCTAAATCAATACATAATCATAGCGTGAAATTACTGAATTCCAATGGATTGATAGCTACTACTCCGTAGTGCATCAATGACTGCCAAGCTTTCCTGTGGAAACAACGAAGGAATAGGCCAGTGGGCTAGAAAAATGTTTTAAAAAGAGAGAAGAAGAAAAAAAAAGGCAATCAATCAGCTAAGTAATTCCACTGCATGAGAGAAAATGATGAGATATATTAAATTCAATCTTCGGGCATCATATTGCCAACTCTCAGAAAGTCAATATAACAAAGTAAACATTTTCTAATTTTTTTGTGTGTATATTTATGTGTAGTTCAGTCCAGAAAATAAATTGGAGCAGAAAATAAAAGGAGTTATTTTTCTGTTTCCTCTAGTCATAGATGGTTTTAAATTGGCCCTTGAGACAGACAGACATTTCCAATCATAGAATCAGATCTAAGTGACTCAGTGATTTTTTTCCTCCAAGAAGAATTTTTATTTGATTTTCCAGTCCAGTTTTTTTCCTTCTATGTGTATCGGACTGTTTAAATATAGTGTGTCTTCCAAGCACACTACATTTAAATTCCTATTTCTAAAGAGTCATGTCAACAACCTACTTGAGCATTCATTAATTGTTTGCATTTGTAAAATTCTTTGTGTTAAAAAAGCACTTAAGAAAAGCTTTTGCAGATACAGCCTTTTTTTGTTCCCATAAAACAGTGATATAGTCCTAGCAAAGGATACCATGTGCCAATCTCTTCTTTTAGCCTGGGAAGTGGTTAGTTAAAATTATCTAGGAAATACAATAGGGATTTGTTTCCTCATCTGGTCTTCCTTCGAATGGAAGCCATATTTGAGCTGTGCAGCAAAGCAGAGGGAGAAGCAGAGAAATTAGAGAAGCCAGCAAACAGATGGCTTAATTGTGTAGTCCACTCTATCTGTCACCCAGCCATGTGCTATTTTGGCAATCCAGGAAATGTTCTTTCCAGGAACAGCAGGAGTGGCTATGAAGGCCAGCAAGTATGTTTTTATAGTAATACCATTGGCCAGTATCACTGAATACCATAATACAGACAAACCAGTAGCTAACAGCACGGATAGTGGTATTAACTATTTAACATCACAGGTATAATAATATTGTGTTGTTAATGCCATCTCTAATGATATAGTTGCCTTCCTTTCTTACTGTATCCTAAGAAAGTAGGACATCACAATAATCCTTGAGTGACTTTATAATCATTTTCAAACTCTAAGACCAACTTGTGAGGTTGTGGAGTGTTATTAAACCATTTACACATATAATAAATATTATTGGTTTTTTTTGTTTGTTTAAAAGTGTTTGGCAATGTTTATTTTTTTCCCTTGTATGATGAAAATATATAATACCGTATTTGGTCATATCTTAATAATATTAAAAATATTTGTGGTATAGTCCCCAGCTCTTACAGAATATTGGATGATAATCAGGTTGAAATGAAAGCTGTATCATTTTCAGTAATCAGATTAATAATAAGTAAAAACAAATGAATGTATTAAAAAAAGAGGACTATTATATCACTCGATAATCTATATTTAAAGATTTGTAGTGTGTGCATGAAGAGATAAAGAAGTAAAAAGAAGGAGGGAGGCAATATATTAGGGATAGTACTTTTACATTTCAGCTTTGAAAAATAATTTACAGCTTTGTAAAATGCTTAATTTTACTCATTTATTTAAAAAAGCATATATATATATATACATATATATATATTGTCTATGGATATTCAAACATGATTAATATAAGAACCAGTCAAGTTCTGAAAGAAAGAAAAAAAGAAAAATATCTGTATTTGGTATAAAATGATCTATTAACTGTCATGTCTCTTTATTTGGCAAACATCTGCATTTATTTCCTTAGAAATATAAAGAACTTCATGTCTAGATGTTCATATAACCATCATGCAAAGGAGGACTATTATAATTAAAAACACAACTAATACATAGTAAATACCATAAAAGTAGGAGGAACATTTGGATTATTAATCCTTTTTAAATTTTGAAAATCATTTTCCAAATTCCTTTTTTTTTCAAGAAATGAACAATATATTTTTTTAAAGTTGACTTAACCTTTTGTGTCTGCAGATTCCCCAAATGTGGATTCAACCAACTACAACTGGAAAATATTAGGAAAAAGAATTATATCTGTATAATTTATTATACAGAGTTTATTCCTTGTCACTATTCCCTAAACAAGACAATATAGTAACCATTTACAAAGCATTTACATTATATTACATGTTGTAAGTTATATACAGATGATTTAAGTATATAGGAGAATATGCCTAGTTTACATGAAAATATTATATCATTTTATTTTAGTTTTTAAATTTTTTATTTGTTCTAATTAGTGATACAGGATTGCAGAATGCACTCTGATACATCATACACAAATGGAGTACAACTTCTTCTTCTTCCAAATTCCTATTTCTAAAGAGTCATGTCAACAACCTACTTGAGCATTCATTAATTATTTGTATTTGTAAAATTCTTTGTGTTAAAAAAGCACTTAAGAAAAGCTTTTGCAGATACAGCCTTTTTTTGTTCCCATAAAACAGTGAACAATCCAAAAACCTATCACTATTTTATTGAGAGAGAGAGCGGGGAATGGTTAATGAATTTAATATTCCACACAGGAACTTAGGAGGTAGGTTGAGGGTCACTACATGGAAGCCATCCTCAAATCTACTGTATGTTAAACACCTTTACATAATTATGACCCAGATCCCTGAATTCTCTAACTAAAAGCTATAACTTCCCTTCATTCTCCCAGTCACATTGAGCCTCTGTTCACAATCTTGGATTAGCTCTCTCAGCAGCAGGCCCTGAGGCAAGAATTTAGGTGATTTGTTAAGGAAGATCCCCAGGAGAAAGCCAACAATTGATTTTCCTAGAGTCCAGACCCAGCTGGAGCCCTCAGGGAGCTCCTCAGGAGATGCCTTTGTCCAGACTGGAGGCCAGGGAAACTGCCTCTTCACTCCTCAGTCACTGCTGGGTTCCTGGCTAGGCAGCCATGGTCAGTTTCTCCATTCTTATGTCTTTCCCTCAGGACAAAGTGCCTGAGAGTGGCAGGAACAAGAAGTATGCTGTAAAGTGCTCTGAGGGACAGACATGGTTGCCCTGAGAGTAGCCAAGGGGTCTGAGGGTACTACTAATGTCTGCTACAGCCCCATTTTGCATAAACACAGAGGGTCCAGGTCTCCCTGAGTTACTTCTGTGAAATCCCAGCAAGGGTCTATCTCCTAGCAGTCGCTTGTTACCTGTTCCTTCCTTCTGACTTCTGGGAGACAGTCTGCCCCTGGGCCCTTGGATCATTTGGTGACTGCTTCTCAGAGTGGTCAGCTATAACCCTAAGACTGGTCCCAGGCTTTTCTTTCTCTTTAATCACAATTAATACTGAAGGCAAAGCTGTGAATGGAGTGGACCTAATTCTGCCTTGATAACACAACTGACTTACAAGGCAGAAAAGGAGAACTGAAAGAGCTCCTAAGTGCTCTTGGTTCTGTTATTCCTTAGAGTGAAAATCTCTTTGGCTGTTTCTCTGTTCTGCCCCCCGCCCCACATTCTTGAGATCTAACCTGCTCCCTGGCCTAAATAAATAAGAACAATCCTCTTAACTGGTGCATTAATAAACCCTATTTAAGGGACTATAAGAATATTTCTAAAGGGTCATTATAATTCTCCAGGGAAAGGAAAGACCACCATAGTGTCTTACATACAAAAAAGAAATCTTGACACTCTCCAATTTCATTTATGTACCTGTAGTTGATCCATCTCTTCATACTGTCTGAATAGATCTGCAAATAGGGCCTTGTTTGACATACATACAACTAATTATTCATACAAAAGATGCAGGGCAGATATTAGATAGATCCTAGAAAACAGAAACTATTGTTGCTGCTGCTGCTTTTTTTTTTTTAATTCAGCATTGTTTTTTTTTCCTAGTCTACTATATATCATTCAATGCACCTACCACTTGTACATTATTTTTGAAAAGCTTTAGCAAGTTTATGTAATTTTCATCTATCACATAGTTACTATATGGCATTAAACCACAGACTGCTTTCTGAATTATACTATAAATATGATTTTTCATGCAGTTTCAGTTTTATAAACAAAATATAGCATTTTTTTTTTCAGGGCTTTAGGAAACCATTTGCCACATTGTGTGGCATCTCAGTGTATTCAGAAAATGCTGCTGTGTTTGGAGATTGTTCCTCATTATAATTCCTTCCTTTTTAAGGCAGGAAGGAGAACTTGCTTTAGAGTCTACCTGAGTGTTCAGACACAAGAGTGCATGCCAAGCCCTAGAGCTCAGCTGTGAGAATTTATTAAGAAGGGAGCAATGTAAGGAGGAAGGCATGGAACCTGTTCATGAGAGAGAGCATGGTGGGAATGTGGCTGACTTGTGTGGGTGATATTAGTAAAGATTCTGGCATTTGATTCTAAGCACTGATTGTATAAGCAGTAGACTCATCTCCAACTTGCTAACATGAGGATCAAATTCACACTAATCTGTTTGGGTGACTAAAAGATTAAATGAGATATTTCATTTATCATACTTAAGTGTTCTTAGCACAGAAGTAGTTCTCAGTACAAATTAGAATTTATGAGACAGAAGAATGAGAGGAGAAGGAGGAGGATGAGAAGAGGGAGGAGTAGGAGCAGAGTAGATAAGGATGATGATGATATTCTCTCTCTAAGATGCTTTAATGATCCCCCAGACATTTCATGATAGAGGTCAAACTCCAAAGCCCATGCCACAGTGGCCTACATGAATTTCACCTCTTCTCTTGACAAACCCTTTCTTTTTCCACACCGGAGACAGATAGATTCATACATAAGTTACATTCACCTACTTCCAGTTTGTGAATATATGACATTTTCAGAAGTCTCAGTGCCTTTACTCAGGGTATGCCTCATTTATCTAGAATTGCCCTTTTCATGGCAATTTAAGTCACTTGTTCTTGAAATGGAAACATCTCTTGAGAAGATTTTGATGATGTAATTTGAATTGGTGCTTGTCTCTCTTCTTTTAGGGTGATATGAATTTCTCAATCTCTGTGTTTAAAATCATTTGGACTTAAGGATTTGTCACTAACCCTTTTGAGAGTATGAAATGGATCTTATTGAAATGGCACCCCTCTGCCTTTAATCTCAGAAAGCCTCGATGAATTAAAAGAATTTTGTTGGAAACATTTGGTAGGATAAATAGGAGACTCTGAATCAAAAAAAAAAAAAATATCTACTGGTGAGAACATTTATCCTCCCCAAGCCCTACAAGAACAATCTATTATTCATTTTTAAATGTGTGCAAATCTTTCCATATTAAACACCATAGCAGAACTCATTCATTAACCTGTTCCCATGAGGCCACTGCAATTCCCCCTCCCTTACCAAATTTTCTTTATCCATAATGTCTGCTTTATCCCCCATGACTCTGCAATCCATTCCAACCTAGATTCACTACCACCTCCACTATACCTCCAGACACTTTTTAACCAAGGCCACCAATAATCTTTATGTCAGGAAATATAATGAGCCTGTTATGGTTTAGATGTTGTGTCCCCCAAAAGCTCACATGTTACACAATGCAAGAAGGTTTGGAGGAGAAATGATTGGATAATAGCTTTAGTCTGATCAGTGAATTAAGCCCTGATGGGATTGACTGAGTGGTAAGTGGAGGCAGGTGGGGTGTGCCTGGAAGAATTAGTTCATTGGGGGCGTGGCTATGGGGCATATATTTTGTATCTGGAGAGTGGACTCTCTCTCTACTTCCTGATCGTGACTTGAGCTGGTTCCTTCTGCCACACACTTCCTCTGAGATGTTCTGCCTCACCTCAAGCCCTGAGGAATGGAGCCGGACCTCTATGGATGAAGACCTCTGAAACTGTGAGCCCCTAAATAAACTTCTACAGTTGTTCTGGTTGGATTCTTTCATCACAGCAGTGAAAAAGCTGACTAAAACAGAACAGCTTTGTTTCTTTACTTGCTAGATATTCTACCTACTTCAAAAAAGTTTGAAACAACTTTTTTTTTTTTTTAGGGCTTTAGAGATCATTTTCCACATTGTGTGGCCCCCATGCTCTCCCGCTGTTCCCATCTCCTAATTTTAACCTCCTTCTTAGTCTCCTTTCCAGGCTCAATTTCTTCTATTGTCTTTAAATCTTAAATTTCTTCATGGTACCATTTAAGATCTGTATCTCTTCTTTCTGGATAGCCAGAATGATGTTTTCAACTCTAAGTGCATCGATTTCTCTAATAAGAAGCCATATATTAGTGGTTATCACTGGTAAAATATCAAAAAGATTGTATTCCAAAAGCACAACATGTGTAAATACTATGTAAATATCATATAAACTCTGTATAATACTATAAAAATGCCAGAGACTAGACACATGCAAGAGGCCAAATGTCCTGATTTCCTAGAGAGAATTAGAATCTATCATTTGTTTAGGAAACACAAGGGTAGAAATACCTAAATATGTGAGCCTAAGACATAGAACATATATCTGAGACCTAAAACACAGCCTGTAACCTGTAAGTATTCAAGAAATGCTTTTTGGGTGACCAAATTAATACATTTAACCTTTAATTATATATTTTTTTCTTTTTCTTTATTTGGTGAAAAAAAAATATATTAAGAATGGGCGGGCTGGGGTTGTGGCTCAGTGGTAGAGTGCTTGCCTAGTACATGTGAGGCACAGGGTTCAATTCTAAGCACCACCTAAAAATGAACACATAAAATAAAGGCATTCTGTCCATTTATTAAAAAAAAAAGAAAAAGAGAATTGGCTAGCTGGAGCAGTTTGTATGATCGCATTATTATTTGGTAACATCCAAAGCATTCATAATCAGGAGGCAGTTGAATATATGCCTTCTCCAAATCAGACCTGATCAGGGATTGACCTTGACCATATCAGTTTCACAGAGCTTCTTCCCAGCAAGATTGATCTGGTCTTTTCCAGTCTTCACAAGGAACATCAGTTTGCCACTGTTTTCTGTATTTCTCATGACAGGGTCAGTAGTCAGGGAACACTTGATAATGGTACAGTGGTCAAGTCTGTTTCTCCTAATGGTATTTCTCTCTTTCACTGTGGCCTCTGGAGCCACAATGTCTTAGACTACCAGAAAGTGGGTGACATATATGGACTTACTCTCCCCATGCTTCTGGGGCTGTATATGCTTTTTAGCACAGCTGCCTTCTTGGTCTTCAAAACATTTGCTTTGGTTTTTGCTTTGGGAGAGGCAGGAGTTTCCTTCTTCCCTTTCAGCACCATCTTGCTTCTGGTGCTGATTTTGAAAAGTTCAGTATTATTCATTTTGTTCATGATAACAGAGGGTATTCCTCAATGAAATGTTTGGGTATGTTTACTGGATGAATTAATGTTCACTGTGAAAAAATTAATTAATGAATAAATTTAAAAACTAGCTGTTGTATTCTGAATATTAAATTACATTATGGTGGGGCAAGAATATTACTAGACAGAGGAAATATACATCCTTCAAATTGTTCAAGATTTCTAGTTAAAAAGGAGGATAGTGAAAATAAGTTCATGTTTGCATCTCAAAACCTCACATATGTTATAATAAGATTACACAAATTAATATTGGTATATCTTTTAAGAGGTTGGAAAGCAAATAATATGTAAAAGTCCCAGAGAGATACTGTGTCTTCTTAAGAAGGTCCATTGTATTATGTAGTGGTGAAACTTGAGACTCATGTGACATTTTCAAGATACCAGTTTGGTTCTTCTACTGTTAAAACTTTGCCAGTAAAACCTTTACCAATCTCTTGAACAATAGAAAAGATAGTGCATTTAGGAACTGAAGAGTTAATGACATCATCCAAGTATGCTAAGTGATCAGTTCAAATCATCCCTAGAAGTACATTTCTTGGGTCATCAAATGGACTTCATATTCTAAAGAAGAGTTTTAGAAATATGACTCCTGATCATCAAGGCTGATTAGTGTAAGAAAGTTAACATAAACTTATATTACAGGAGACTCATATATAAAACATTCTAATTAGTAGTTTTACATTGGAGATTAATCACTTTCTTAACTATAAACTTTTCCTTTACTACACAGACCTTCTCATTGTTACAGAATGGGAAAACTTGAAACTGCAACTATAGAGTAATTTGTTATGTCTGAAATCAGAATAAGGGAAGTAGAAGGTTTAGGAATATTCTTTTTATATCTTGTATGAATTAACCAGTAGCATAACAAAGAATATGTCTCCAGAAATAGAAAATGTTTGAAAATCAGATGTGTTGGAAAAGTTAGCAGTATATTTAATAAATGATGCTCTGTGTGTGTGTGTGTGTGTATATATTTATTTCAGTTTCACAGATGTTCAAAATAGGAATGAGCTTAAATTATATGCACTGGTTATAGACTTGTAATTGATTTAAGAATTCACATTTTAATTGGGTTAAAGTTTATTCCTAGAAAATTTTAAATTATCAAACTAAGCAGAGAGTTCATGGAGGTATCTGATACCTTGAGGGAAAAAAAAAAACCCTCAGGGAGCAGTAGATACTTTCATTCTAATCATTTTAAGGCAAAGTTTCAAACTTATATAGTTTTTCATTTTCTGGTGGTTACATCAGTTCCACTTATAACACCAATTGTCCTTCCTTGTTTATATAAACAACTTGCCTGAAAACCTTGTTCCTGATTCATTCATTGAGCTGATCCATAGGTATCATACACTGGTTATCCAACTTTTGCATATATCAAAATTATCCAGAATATGTAGTAAAATTTCACATTACTGGGATAAGCCCTGTTTTTTCTCATCCTCATTATCTGACAGATATTGGCCAGGCACAGAAGCTCACAACTCAGGAGGTTGAAGGAGGAGGATCACAAGTTTGAGGACAGCCTCAGCAACAACTTAGAAAGACCCTCAGCAACCTAGAGGGGCCTGTCTCAAAAAACAGTGAGACCCGGGGGCATAGGGATGTAGCTCAGTATGGATAAGGCACCAGGCTTTGTGAAAAACTCTCATACACTGATTTCATGACATCAGCCAATGTCCATAAGTCTCATTACCCTTTGATGTTGGCTGGGCTGGTGTCTGTTCTCATCCAAATGTCAAAATGAGTTATCCTAGAACTCCTAATCTGGTCTAGATGTCAAATGGTATAATCGGTGGTGTGTGTGTATCCAGCACATGTTCAAATGGAAAGACATCTATTCTCATCAGTGGTTGCTGAAGTACTATTTAGCATTCAAAAATTACTCCTGCTACAGCAGTTCTTGATCCATCTATTTCCTAAAGAAGAATCCTTTCTTCAGTTATTTTTTTTCTTTCTCTGTAGAAATATATCTGCTCAAATTTCTCAAAGAAACAAGGCATTCTTTTTGCAAGTCAATAAAGCCTTGAATGACTTGAAGTCTTTACTGGAAGACTTGGAAGTAGAGAAAGACTCAGCCTTTCCCTGTTTTCTTTGTATGTAGGATTGACCTAGTCACACATCTGTAGTCAAGATTTCACATTTTAAATCACCCAGTTCCTTCTAAAAGTGTCATAAGTATTCTTAGACCCAATATTTAAATCTTGAAACTTTCTCTACAATTAATAAGGTTTGCATACAGAAAAGAAAAAAAACAATCACTGAATTTAGAATTTTAAAAGAAATTTTCTATCAAGGGATTGTTAAAAAAACCAAGATATAGGATCAGAAGAGGCAGAATTTTTTTTCTTTTTTTGCATTAAAGATTTTAAATAAGTAGTTTAACATTCTACATTCAGTCATTTTAAATAAAAAGTTTAACATTCTATATTCAATACATGCTAAGTATACTTTCTAGCATGGTAAGATGGTAAGAATGATGGTTGGTGATGGTGATGAGCAGTGAAGAATACAGGGACCATGGAGATCCCATCCATCTCAATGAGTGAGTTCTTTCCCTCTGTTCACATGTGCCAATGATGGATGCTCTTTGCATATGATACAATGCCTCCAGCTGGAACTTGCATCATGATTTTAATGAGGGAGGTGCATATCTTGGCTACTCGTCTGTTTAACATAAACTTCGAACAAAAGCACGTTAAGCACAAGTGCTTAATTGTTTTCATAGATATGCTTTCTCTCTGTGTTTGGAAAAGTACATTTGAACCACAAATTATATGTATTTAACCTGATTTCAACAATCTAGAGTGCTTTATTTTATAATATCTACTATTTAACACATACTCCTTCTCTCTTCTTTCCTTACCCTTTACACTTTCGCCTTTAATTCAAATTATTACTATAACCTCTTCCATCTGCTAACTTGAAGTAATTAATTTTATGATATACTTGGAAGTAGTTGCATATCCAAACACTAATGAAGCTTGCGTTTATCTCTTTATATTTTGTTGTTTAAAATTCTATCTAATTAACAAGGGGCACACTGTTGCAACATGTACCAAGCCTTCATTTATTTGTGCATTTGTTTCCCCTGGGGGCATATAACATTTTGAAGAGAGAGAAAACTAGGGTGGAGGGGTGGCAAAAGGAAAAAGAACCTACATATTTTTTTGTGTGCTTTAAAAATCAAATAATTAATAGTGAAAAAGAGATAAACATAAAACAACTTTTTTTTTTCTCCCCTAGAAAAGCTGTTTTTGGAATTTGCTTTCTTCTCTCATCTTCTATTATATAGCAATTCCTTGGGGGCACTGTAGTTTGTCTCTGCTCATTGGTTTGAAGCTGACAGCAAATCTTGAGCTCTTCCATCAGTGTGCTGTACTCTGTTTTCCTATATTCATCATCATAATTTTGATGTCTGGGTACCGAAATTGTTTCAGGGCATAACTGGATAGGTCGTACAATTTCCCTGAAGGTGGTGTTATTCTGATGTGGCTGATGGTAAATCTGAACTCACCAACAATGGTATCCGTGCAGAGCAGTAAGCAATGACTTTAATCAAGATTCTAAATGTTCTTCTGATTAAATTGCTTTCCAAAATCCTTTGATTTTATGAAGTCAGGTTGGGTGATTCTGTTTCTCTTTTGTTGTTTCATTCCCCCAGACTGATTTCTCTTAAAAGCTAACGCTAAAACTAAGACAAAAAATACTGCTATTTGCCTATAAATCACTTTTTGTCTCGCATGTGAAGCACATACTGTAACTGTTGCTTATAGTAGAAAAAAAGAAAATAAATGAGTCCTTGATTTTCCTTGTTACTAACATTTTCTTTGAACCTATAGACAGGGTGCTGAATAAAAGTCTAATTATATTGATAAAATTTGAAATTTATCAATTCAAATTGATAAAATTGAATGAATGAATGTTGGCTCATAGCTGAATGAATGAGTGGTGGTTGATTTGTAAGGGTCCCGCGAAAAGTCGGAGGAAGAGACCACCAAGAGACTGACTCATGCAATTGCAGAAGGGGATTTATTGAGGATCCAATTCAGCGCGCTGAGGCTCTAGACTCACTCAAGAAGCAAGAGCAGCCCAGAGCCCAGAGCAGAGGCTAAACAGTGCTTAAGTACACTTTTTGGGGAGGGCAGGGGCTTTGCATACATCAGAACAAATCAGCATGAGGCGCGGGAAAATTGAACAACAACTCTCATACATGATCAGCACATTCATTGGCGGGAACAGGTAGGGCTGGGGTGATTGGTCACTCCTAAGTGGGGTACACATTCAAACTGATTGGTTCGGGCCCTGTATGCTTACGTGACAAACTGCACAGGGCCCTAGGCTAAATGGCCAGTAGGGCGTTGTCTTAACTATCTCAGGAATTTCAGGTTCTGGGTGTAGCAGAGGAACTTAACAATACCTGGTCTTTCACTTTTTAATTCAGGCTTTGCAGCTTAGAAACTTTACCCTTTCAGATTGAAGGCTGTCACCTTAAATAACGGTCTCTCATTTCACAAATGCTGCAGTCACCTTGTACACTTTTAATTCAAAATTTTGGAATTGTTTTTTAAAAATAGATTATTTTTATGCTTTCATTTTTTCACTTCCTTGCTTTATCTTCCTACTATCTCTTTCTTTACCTTCCCTCTCTCTCATACTTTTCTTCTGATTACTTCCTGGTTGGACTCCTGGAGGTAAAAGCCACAAAAATATATCTGTTTCTTTTATTCTGGGTCCCACTGGAGTTTTTAATTCTCACACTTGTCCAAATTGAACCTTCAGGAACTCATCAATTACAGTTTAATCTGCCTACCCCAACAGTGGTTCCAACAAAGATTTTTGCTTCTTGTTTTTTATTCCAGTAAGGTGTGTACTTTTGTATTTGTCTGTATTTACTCTGATTGTTGGGGCATTGCATTTACCCTCTGACCTTAGTTCTCATTTGTATCTAGGAAGACTTATCAATTTTTAGTTTGCTCAGCCCTTTTCTTATTACAAAGCAAGAAGTGATGACTGCTAAGCTTTTTGCATGCTAGACCAGATATCAGAAGTCTCTTCGAGTACCTTTGAATGTAAAGGAAATTTAGAGCTTTGCAGAGAGTCTGGTACATTATAAGTCTTCTCTCGTTTTTAGTTGTCGATGTTACTATAGTTAATGCATCATATCCTACTAATTTGAAAACTATATTTTTAGATTTCAACAATTCTGAAATTATGATATGGTGTCTTACATTTACTTGTATTTAATTCATTTTGCTTCTGACCCTAACTCCACCAAAAGAGAAGCTAAGAGACTATTGATAGAGTGAGATCTAGGTATTTGCCCCCTCTTTATGTTATACCTCCAAGATTCAGTCTATGCAGTGCCATTCTACTGAGGCCTCCCTGTAAAGTACAGCCTGTAACGATGCTAAACCAAGTTTTACACAAGGCAGGTTCACTGGAAGCCCACCAAGATTTGTCTGAGCTCTGTGTTAATCAGCTTTTCCTTATTGTAGCAAACACTTGAGATAATCAAAGATAATCAATGGTTTGAGAAGTTTCTGTGTAGGATCAGTTGGCCCTGTGGCTTTGGGCCTATGGTAAAGCAGCATATCATGTGGGGAGAGCATGTGGAATTCATGTTGATCTCATAGTGAAGAAATAAAGAGAGAGCAGAAGAGGAAAAGACCAGGGTCCCCAAACCCCCTGCAAGTGATGCCCTCAATGATCTAAAAATTCCCATAAGGCCCCACTCTAAAAGTTTCCCTCACTTCCTAGTTGCACCAGTCTGGGGATCAAGCCTTTAACACATGAGCCTTTGGGAAACATTTAATATTATAGTAGACCAAAACTTAGTTTTGATATTTCTAAACTGTGATGGCACAACCATATAGAACTTTCTCTTCTATTTCTCTTTGCATCTCTTTCTCTTTCTCTGAAGTTTAACAGAAGATACGGAAATCTTCTAGGCCAGAGAATGTTTTTAAGGAGCCTTTCTAATAAATGCAAACATTAAAAATAAATGATAAAAAATTTTTATAGTTTAATGGGCAGCATTATTTCTTGCATATATATGTGTATATATATATATATATATATATATATATATATATACATATATAAAAATATTAGACAATTGGCAGCAAATTATATTTGATCAAATTATTCAGTGGTGCGCTGAAGACAGCTCTTACTGATCTGTGAAGAAGATCACGTGTGTCTCTTCCCTCCTGTGTGTCCCGTGATGTGAATTCATAACTTGAAGTTAGTCATGGAGGGAGTATTAAGTCTACATTAAGATGCAGACTTTGGAAATTAGTATGCCAGCCCTAATAGCCAGTTGTAAAACAGTTATCAGAACACTACTGATTTTATCTCTGAGTTACCAACTTCACTCTGGAAAGTTTTATGTGCATATGATAGATCTCATAAGATACCAACATATAAAGTTAAAACATTTTAAAAAATGTGCACATATCACCATTTATTTAGATGAGCCAGCTATATTCTGAGAATCTATTCTAATTCTCAGCATAAAGGTTTATAAAAACTAAAAAATTATATTAAAGTTCATCATAAAGACATTGATATAACTCCAACAATTTTTTCTCTTCCTTTGAAAAGCATGAAGTTTAAAAGTTTTTAAGCAATGATTTTTAATAGCAAATCAGAGTTAGATTTGTCCTTTGTTGTAAAGAAGATTTATAAAGACTTTCTAGAACTTCCAAATTTATAGCAACTGGAGATTCTTAGACTTTCTAAAAAGGTGTTCCAGATTTAGCTGGTAGTTAAAAGATTTTCTTTTTTTCAGAAAGAAACTTTGTAAAGTTGAAATTTTTTTACAAAGAGCAGAAATTCCTTTAGCTAATATTATTCTCTTTGACTATTATTAAACCGTGACCTTAGAAAGACCAGTTTCTTTTCCTTTTGAGATATAGCAATGAAGAAGCAATGCTTTGTTTATGGTATAAAAGAAACAATGTTCTTTAGAGAACAGTAGGTGAGGGGCCATAATTGTCTGTAGAATTCCAGTACAAATGAGTTATTAATATGAAGCTTGGTTCTTATACCTTTAACTGAAAAGGCAGTAGAAATTAAACAATAAAATAAAGTTAGATACCTAAATCACTTCTAAGTCTACACACCACTTTAAAACTTTTGTGTAGGTCAAATGGATATCCTTGGAAAAGTTATCACCCATTTTTTTTTATATCTCTAAGTTCTTATTGTTTATTTATTTTATGTTCAGTTATTTTTATATAATATATTTCCTTTGCTTAAGACAACATCTTGATCATAATAGGAACTCAATATATTTACAGATTGTGAAAGTATGTGTGTATGTCATATATATAAATATGTATGTGTGTGTGTGTGTGTGTATAAATGCTGACAACATTCAAATTAATCTATGATAAGAAAAGAAATGAGTTTTTATAAATTATTAAGGACCTTTACTCTGGGCTAAATGAATTCTTTCCTTAATCACGTTCAACTTTGACTTTGCTTTCTTTCACTACAAGTCTTTTCCAATTTATTTCTTGAATCTTTTTCCTCTTCCTTTTGCTGTGTTATTCACTACTTCTTCAATTACTTTTTATTCATGTCACATCTTTGTAAGATTTGCTGAATCATACAGGCACATGAAATATTGACCCTGATTCCTTACCTTCTTTCATATTAAAATGTATTCCTCAGTACAGTTCACAAAAATGATCGGTGACTAGATGCTGTTGTGCAGTTACATTTCTATGCATCAAATGATAAATACAGAGCAGACTGCTTGAAAGCAAGAAAACATTGAAACCATTGAAATGGAAAATCATTCTGAACTGTCTGAAATGCTACTCTGACTTTATCATTGATAAATAATAAATTAAACTTTCTTTTCTCAAAATGGCTTATGTCAATATTTTATAATGTAAATAGCACTCCATATTGTATAGATGGATATTTAGTAATATACACATGGATATTTATTGAATAGCTAACAATTAACTTTTTTTTCCCCTGTGCTAGGGATTAAATACAGGGCCTAATACATACAAGACAAGCATTCTTCAACTTAGCTTCCCCCTCAGCATTTTTTTTTTTTAATTTCATTGAGACAGGGTCTCACTAAGTTGCCCAACTGGTCTCAAACTTCTGATCCTCCTGCCTCAGCCTCCCAAGTAGCTGGGATGACATGACAGGCATATGACAATTTGCCAAGCTACTCTCTTATTGTTTTAAGAGTGTATTTTCTTAACCTGAAAACCTAATCTATACTTGTAGGAAGGCTTGATTCAGTTTTACTTATCTGTTGTTGTAAGGTTATTATTTTTTTCACATTTGATTTATTTATTAATTCATTTTTTGGTATTGGGGATTGACTCTAGGGCCTTCAGCATATTAAGCATGAACTCTCCCACTATTCATAACCTGAGCCCCCATTATTTTATATTTTTAGATAAATAAAGAGTAATTATTACACATGTGGCATAGATAGTCACAAACCACATAATGATGTCATGCATAACCATTTTTGAGTCAACAAAGGATGGCATGTATGAGGATGGACCCATAATATTATAATACAGCTGTAAAATTCTCATCACAGATACTTTTAGTCTACTGTTTCTATAGTTAGATACGTTCAGATATAAAAATATTTACCACTATGTTACAACTGTCTATAGTATTCATTATAGTAACATGCTATACAGATGTAAGGCCTAGGAGAAGTAGATTGTACCATACAGTCTAGGGGCACAGAAGGCTATATTTTGTGATGGTCACACAATGAAAAATATGTCTAAGAATGCATTTCTGAGAAAGTATCCCTGTCACTATGTGACACAAAATTGTATTAGGAAAAAAAATCCTCAAATTTAAATTGGAATATAGTAGGATAATTATCTTTTAGTAAGATGAAATATTTATGTAAAAAATAGAAAGTTCAATATAATTAATAATATCAAAACTAATAAATTATATTAATTTGTTTATAAAATATTGAATGTTTAAACACACAACACATATCAAGTGATAAAATTTTCTCTGTAGGTTGCAGTATGGAAATGTTTATTAATTCAGAAGACAAATAGAACTAAGATTTAAGTGAAATTAATTGCATACTATTAATGGACATATCAGATTTAAACTTCAAAGTTCATCTTGCCTACCAGTTTAAGATTATGGAAGCATCAAACATAGAGAAATGGAAGAAAATATCTGCTGTCCATCTGGCTGCATGTCCTAGAGGAATACTCTAAGCTTGGAGATCCTTGTCTAATTAGGAAATTCTGCACTTGAGTGGATGCTGTAAGGTGATTTTTAATGTAAGAATTGAACTTATGTAATCCTTCTTCTATTTTATTAAACTATCTTAACCTAAGAAACTTTTGATCAGTTTATGATTATTTTAAAAAATATTCATTCTAAATGTGTGGCAATTACCTATGGAAAATATTAAGCTTGAAGTTAATATCCAGAGAGGAGTCATCAAGAGGCTTTGAAGGACACACACACACACACACGCATGCATGCATGCATGTGCACACTCATACACACACACATATACACACACACACATTTAAATTTCTAACTCTTCATTTAGAAAGTCTTGGAAGACTGGTATTTGAAAAAAATGTTAAGACTCTGGCTAGTAGAAACAAACAATAATGATCATAATGCAATAATTGCTTATGATCTGGTCAATCAGGTCATTCATGGTGCCAATTTTGAACCTTTATTTCTTTAGGGTTGAGAGTACTGTTACTCATCTCTCAATAAAATGAATACAAAAAAAAAGAAAGAAAAGGTAGTACAACTTAATGTTTACTGCTTAGTAATGTTTACTGATTAGTATCTTCATTTGCAAAATATTTCTCATATAATTAAATATCACATATTTGATATTCATATACTCTTTAAAAGTTTTTAGATTTTAAAATTCTATTAACTTTAATATATATCTTGCCCTTTTCATTAGCCAGTCTTTTACAAGAAATGTGCTGAAGAATATCACATGTGCCCCAGAAAGCTGATTTTAGTTTGGTGAAGGTAACAAACAAACAACAAAATGGGTCTTGAAGCTCTTGAGTTATATTTTAGCAGTGAGGATGAAGGGTCCTTTGTTTTCGTTTAACCACCTGAAATCAGCAATCATATTATTAAAAGAGGCAGGCAGGTGATTTTTGTTCAGATTAACAGAAAAAAAAATCTTTCAATTCTAAAGATAAAAGCAATCAGAGGGATAATATTCTGAACTGAATATATAATTAATATGACTAAAAAATTAACACAAATAAATTTCACTCAAGATTTGTGTTTTGCCTTCACACAAATGAGAAGAGGAATTTGTTTTTTATTAATCTGGACATATCTAACACTAGAGACAGTGATCTTTCTGTTTCTCAACAGCCTCTGTATATCCTGCCACTAAACATGGGTTTCAAGTTTTCAAAATGAATTATGTTTGTGTAACTATGTCAGAAATACGTGGACTCTATAAAGTTTAAATAATTATTAAATGTGGCAAGATATTGAGTTAAATCAAGTCTGATTAATAAGACCTTGAACATAATATATATAACAACCCCAGAACATTCCTTTTGTCTGAGTTAATGATTATTAATATCATTCAACCTGTGATAAAAAAAGAAAAATAAATGCATCATAAATATCAGTTACTATAATGAATACCAAACAAAAAATATTAGAACATAGTCAGAGTAGATAAAGTATATGAGTAAAAAAAAAACATCACATTTTAAGTCCAAGTCATTTTCACTACTAGTTGAACTTAGGACTCCTCCTTTTTTCAAAAGAGTACTTTCTTCATCTGTGAAATAGGATAATATTGCCAAGTGTTCAGTTTGTTGAACCTTACAGAAATGATTTGGCTTGTGAATTACTCAGAAAAACTAGCGTTTATAGTTTTCAAGATATAACATTTCAAAGAATTAAAGTACCATAGCATAGTTACAACTTTTCAAAGGTGTTATTTTCCATTTAATTCCATAAGCTAGTGAAGAACTTATCTTGTTATTGGAGGGATATAAATAATAGTTAATTTAGACTTTTAAAATGTATCTCTTAGGGGCTGGAGTTTTAGCTCAGTGGTAGAGCGCTTGCCTAGCACATGTGAGGTACTGGGCTCCACATAAAAAGAAATGAATAAATAACACCACATAAAAATAAATGAATAAATAACAACAATATTTTTTAAAAATGTATCTCTTAGAATTACAGAATATGTGCATTTGTGCATACACACATAGAAATTCCTATTTGTCTCATATGTTGTTATTATTAAAGTAACTCAAGAAATAAAATCAATTTTGTAATAATTTTATTATGTACTTTTTTTAATGTGGTATTGGGGATTAGAACCAAGGGCCTCTTGTATGCAAGGTATGCACTTTACCAACTGAACTGTATTCCAGCCCTCATGATGTACTTTTAGTAGATTTACAAATTATTCCTAATGAGAAAATATGTTTAGTTTCTCTAAAGTAGATTTTCAAACCTATGCCATATTCACTTCTGAATCAAATCACAAAATAACCCTTCTGAACATTTTTGGTATTCATTATTTTTTCATACTTTCTTTGACTTTACTTGGGAAAAATAACTGTATTTTTCATCATTAATTTAATATCACAATATGATAGATCTTACTGCTCCATCTTCATTTTAAAATACCAAATTTAGAAAAGGATCCGTGTCTGTACTCTGTTGTGTTTTTCTACGTTAATTTTCTGTTTAATTTTGTTACAAATCTATTGAATCTGGTTCACAGATGCATTTTATTTGGTTAGAACAACTGGTATTTGTCTCCATGTTCATGTTTTTGCATATAAATGTACAAATAAACAATCAAAGGAATGAATATCTTTTTGTTGGGGTGTGTGTTGTCCAGTTCACCACAGGCTCTGCCCCTCTCCAGTGCCTTGTTCTGAGCAGCTTCACATTCCATGTGCCAGGAAGACAGATGAGTTGTGATTCCATCTCTAGAGGTCTCCAGATTGACGGAGCCCTGTAATAAATCATGACCATTGCCTGGTTGAGACACAGTCATTTTAGTGTCCTCCAACACTTTTTCTCTGCTTATTTTTGTTGCTGAACTTATTGCTTAAATATATGACAAGTATTTATTTTTAAAACCATGCAGACTAAATTGATAGACCAATAGAGATCATAGTGTTCTATGTAACAGATGGCTAAATCTATGTAAAATATTCAGAAGGTTTTTATTCTGATGACATTACATTTATCAGATATATAGCAAAACAGCTAACTTTTGCTATGAAAGCACTTTCAGAGGAGAAACTGTGACATTTTCACTTTTTTATGTGTATCTAATGTAAAAAACAAAGAACTGAGTTTTGCTAATTTCGAACTACACTTTTACATACATCTGCCCTTTGTGGAAATACACCATCATTATTGTTTCCTTAAAAGGGCAGGTTCAATCAATTCTAATTTTTGCAAAATGACAAGCAGACAGCATTTGTCATTGCTAAGACTAATGTGGGCTTGTACTTAGTCCTTTTCCAAGAACAGCTCTTCTAAGGGTCAGCAGATATTTATAATATTTATTTTTGAATTTTGGGCTTCTCTTAGTAATTACAATACATGATGTTTTATCTTTAGAGTTCTAAGTTTCTAAGGAAAGAATATAACATGTATATCTATATATTCACATACATACATATGTAAATATAAAAACATGCATCTATGTGCAATAGTTATATAATTATATTCATGTTTATGTGCATGGACATGAATATTCACATGTTAATGTATATGTATATATACATATCCCTACATCCCTTTTGCATTAGATGGATTTAGGCATTACATCTGATAACACTGTAAGAGCATAATGATTTGTTTGAAAAGACTGGGCTGATGGATTGGAAGAATCGGCACTGAATCAGAAAAGAGATCAAAGGAATTGAAAAAGATGCTGACAGTGGAATTCAGAACAAATGAACACAAGACAGTCTAACTTTTGTGAAGTTTGGTCAATACAGAAGGAAACATTAATTATGTCTGTATGAGATGGAAAAACAGGGATTGTACCTGGCATCAGAATCTAGGTGTTTGTCATTTATGTCCTTCTACACAAAAAGATTCAAAAATTTAGTACAAGGTAAATAAGTGTAAAACTTAGGTTTCAGGTAAAACTTTTTTCTTCCAAGAGAATCTCTGGCAAACAGGCTGTGTTTTAGTTCTCATCAGAAGTTATGGAAATAGTACAGAAAGCGTGGGGATTTATGGAGTGCTTGATACTGGGTGCTCTGATGGAGTAGGAGGTTAAGCATGCATTTAAAACAGGTTGGGAGAAAACACCAGGGAATGGAAGAGGCAAGCTCCCCGAGATTGGGAAGCAAACAGCCAGGTCTCAAGGACACTATGCCCAAAACTTGACAAAGAAATTCTCCCTGGACAGCTGAAGGACAGAAGAGGAAAGCCAAGACATCTAAACAAAAAACACATGTATTAGAGCTGTTCCTTCTTTAAAAAAAAAATATTGACTTTTAAAAAAAAATAGATGACCGTGGAATGAATTACAATTCTTATTACACTTATACAGCACAATTTTTCATATCTCTGGTTGTATATAAAGTATGTTGACACTAATTTGTGTCTTCATACATGTACTTTGGATAATGATATCTATCACATTTCACTATCCTTGTTAATCCTCTGCCCCTTCCCTTTCCCTCCCACCCCTCTGTCCTATCTAGAGTTCATCTATTCCTCCCATGTTCCCCCACCCTACCCCACTATGAGTCAACCTCCTTATATCAGAGAAAACATTCGGCATTTGTTTTTTTGGGATTGGCTAACTTCACTTAGCATTATCTTCTCCAATGCCATCCATTTCCCTGCAAATGCCATGATTTTATTCTCTTTAAAATTCCATTGTGTGTATATGCCACATTTTTTTTATCCATTCATCTATTGAAGGGCATTTGGGTTGCTTCCACAGTTTAGCTATTGTGAATTGGGCTGCTATAAACATTGATGTGGCTGTATCCCTGTAGTATGCTGCTTTTAAGTCCTTTGGATATAGACCGAGGAGAGGGATAGCTGGGTCAAATGGTGGTTCCATTCTCAGTTTTCAAAGGAATCTTCATGTTGTTTTCCATCTTGGCTACACCAATTTGCAGTCCCACCAGCAATGTATGAGTGTACCTTTTTGCCCACATCCTTGCCAACACTTATTGTTGTTTGTCTTCATAATAGCTGCCATTCTGACTGGAGTGAGATGATATCTTAGAGTAGTTTTGATTTTCATTCCTTCTTATAATCAAGAATAGTTCAGAATCTTGAGTTCCAACTGGCCTCATGTAGGGTTTTGACTGAAGTACAGGTATTGGAGAGATGGAAATAAAAAACTAATATTTATGGCTAAGAATTAGTATTTAAATAATCAAGTTTAAATGAGCCATAGTTCAGATTAGTAAGTGTATAATTTTAAACTTATAAGTATCATTCTTTTATACAATTGCAGTAATAACTCCTATTTATAAAATAGGTATGCTTAAAATGTACATGCATATAATTATTGTTTTAATAAATTGTGTTGGTTTTAGCTGCATAAGGAAATTCGCTTAAAATATATATGTGTATATATGTATCAAAAGATATTATCAGAAACGTGAACTTTGTTCTTCAGTGTATATCTTATATTTTTATAGTGATTTACATTTATAACATGTGTATTTATTTTCTCATCTCATTTGAATCTCATAACTCTGCAAGTTACACAGAAGGAGTATAGTTAGTTATATTTTATGGAAGTGGTAGAGATTAAGAAAAAGAAATATTCCCAACATCACACAGGTTTTAAAAATCAATTCTCAGGTCTGGGGCTGTAGCTCAGGGGTAGAGTGCTTACCTAGCACATGTGGGACACTGCATTCAATCTGTATCACCACATAAAACTAAATAAACAAAATAAAAGCAAGCCCATCTACAACTAAAATATGTTTAAAAATCAATTCTGGACCTTGGGACATCCTTGTCTTTTTTTTTTTTTTCCCCTCTCCTTATTCTTCTTTTTCTGTTTCTGCACAGGATGTTGCCTCTTTGTTTTGAAAAATGCATTCCTTCTTCCTAAGAGTTTCAGCGCAAGGGTGGAGTCTAATCAGTGAGAGAAGGTTGCCTTCTCCTTGGTCATATCAGCAATAGTTTAGCCCATTCCCTCAGCATGCAGCACAGCAGCTCAGAGCTGGAGAATATGGCTTCCCTTCCTTACACCTGGCTCCTCTCTCTGCATCCCTTGTTACTTGTGCTCAGTCCTCACTCTGAGCCTCTGATTCTGTGCCCAGGAAACCCCTCCCATTGCTGTGTGATCCTTCTTTATAGAGCTTAAACTGTAAGTCATAGAGCAGCCTATGTAGTAGCCCATGAGTACAAGGCATGCTGGAAATTTCCTCTTCTTATTCCAAGTCTGTTGTTACCACGGAGATTCTGTTTTGCTGCCACTCTGGAAGAACATAACTGACAGGGCATTTGCTATATTGAGGATAGCCTGTTACTACACCTTGGTTTTAGATGGTGCATAGTTCCTCATTGCTGCAGTGATCTGTTTGTCTTATAAATGATTTCAATGTTCAAGGCATGTATCTCAGTATAACTCTGTGGCCTAAAAGATTTCAGTCACCAGAAAAATGAGACACCTATCAATCTTACATTAATTACTTTCAGGTAAATAATTTTGTGACTGGACAATTAAATTATTATTTTTTTCTTATTGGAATTATACAGTGTTTCACATGTAGAACAGGTTAAATTGTAAATTGTGAACTAATTTGAAGAAACAAGCTGCGATGGTTCATTTGGGTGAAATTCATTTCAGATTCCCAAAGACTCATTCAAACCTAAATTTAAAAATAAAATCAACCTGTTTGCAGTTTCAAGGTTGTTTTGAGATGAAGCACATCTGCTTGACTAAAATTTCTAGTACCTTACTTATAATTTCTTCTCGTACAGCTGAATTCCACATACTATCTGCTCAGTAAATTAACTTAAAACCCTGTGGTGGGTAAAGTGAAGTAGTATCACCTTAAAAGCTTGATTGTTTAATCATGCTTTAGTTGAATCCATGAGTTGTTTTTTTAGAAAATGATGTTTGACCTTTAAAGTATCAGAATTCACAAAATAACCAAGAATTACAACATACCTTAAAGAAGAATGTATTTGGAAAACTTTGCCAATTGAATGAGTGTTAAGTTGAATGGGAAAAGAGAAGGGAGTGATTGATAGATTTGAATGAATAAATGAATTATATTGAAATGGAAAAGAAAGATTATAATAAAATAGGTTACTAGTACAAGTCAGAGGGAAATAATGGATAGAAGAATGTTATGGAGACTGAATACTATTTGAAAATTCAGGTGGTAGAAGCAAGTAGAGAGAATTTGAGTGACAGTTAAAGGAACACAAATGTGAGAGTGAGCTACAAACAACTAAGCTACAGAAAATAATTCACATGGTTTTCCCTAATAGAGAAGCAAACTGCACAGATGAAATATGCCACCTTGATCAAGGAAATTCACTCTTATTATTTCTGTAGGATCCTAATTTTTTGAAAGCAGACAATCTGGTGAATTTATATCTTGTCAACTTTATTGTTGAAGCTTTCAACAAGCAATGTTGAAACTATGTACGTACTGTTGGTATTTAGATTGATGGGGATTCAGGAATATGATCATGGCTATTTTCAAATGAAGAAAGCCATGTCGTGAGCAGAATAGATTCCTTAAATTTTAACAGGCAATACCAGAGCCTATACTTAGGACAAAAGTACAGATATTGAAGAAGTCAAGTTAACTCAAAAAACACAAAAGTTCTTTTTTACTTATTCATTTTTAATGAGTATGGACACAGCACAATGAAATGAGCTTTCCAATGAGGAAACAAGGGGATAATCATGGGTGTATCTGTGGTTTAAAAGTTCAAATAGGTGAAGTCTCTGAACTTTCTAAACCTTATTAGAAGAGAAGAAATTGTTACTACTATTACTATTAATAGCCACAGTTTACTGAATGCTTACTGTATTTCAGGCATTATTTAATCCCATTATAAGTTTTTTTTTTTTTTTTTTTTTTGAGAAGGGTGAGAGTCATCAAAGAACTGACAACAGTCTAAAGAAAGTCTGCATAGAATCATGTTTTAAAAGATTAGGTAGACTCCTGGTGGTGTGGGTGGATTGTAAATATTGGCTGCTTGAGCTAGATAAAACACAGTGGCATGAATATCTGAACCATTTGTTAAAAAGATACTGATAACTTCCTGGGAGTGATGGTACATGCCTATAATCCCAGTGGCTCAGGAAGCTGAGCATGAGGATCACAAGTTCAAAGCCAGCCTTAGCAATTTAAAGAGATCTCAAGCAACTCAGTGAGACTCTGCCTCTAGATAATATATATATATATATATATACACATATGTATATATATATATATACATCCCCATGTTTAAAAAAATATATATATATATACACACACACATATATATACACATCCCTATCTTTAAAATAAATAAATAAATAAATATATATATATATATATATATATATATATACACATCCCCATCTTTAAAAAAAAATATATATATATATATATTTTTTTTAAAGATGGGGATGTGGCTTATTGGTTAAGTGCCCCTGGATTCAATCTCCAGTACCACAAAAAGAAATAAAAAACTTAATAATGTAAAGAAGGTACTTTCATTGTAATTTGAAAAAGGTCTAAACAAACTTAAATGTTGGTTAAGACCCTGGCTATAGAAATTACAATTTAGAACATCAGATGAGTTATATGAAGAGGGCAGAGAGGTTGTAGGAGAATAATCAAAACATTAGAAATATTAAAAGTAGGGTTTTTAGTATCCAAGCAGAATAAATAAATTTAATTGGCTTCTATCATATTCCCTGAATGTTTCCTTCTAATAAAACACTGTTATTTATTAGTCCATAATCAATTTATAAGATACCAAATCTGACCAGGCACTACTATTTACTTATTTTTTAAAAAAATAATTTTTAGTGTCAGTAGATTTTTATCTTATTTTGTGGTGCTGAGAATCAAACTCAGTGCCTCACACATGCTAGGCAATCACTATACCACTAAGCTATAACCCCAGCCCACTACCATTTACTTATTTTATCATTAAAAGTATATTCTACATATATTTTAGTCTACTCATTCTATTTTTAAGGCACAATGAGAACAATTTCAACATGGCATATAGTTTAAATAAGTATCGTAGAGTGTATTCTGCCAAAAGCTTTTCCCTTACTTTTCCTTTATTTATTTATTTATTTTTATTTTTTTTAAGAAACAGAAATTCACTCTGTCTCAAATTGAAACCTGAGATGGGATTGTTCTAAGAATTGACAAGCAGCATCAAATAACATTTTTGGGAAGGAAATTCAGTAGAGTGCAATATCATATGAAATAAATTTAAGAAGTGAAGTAGCTGGAAGCAGATTCTTTTTCTGCTACTGTGTTCCAAAAAGTAGTTTTCCTTTTTGCTCCCATAACTAACTTATTTAACCTCTATTTCATAAAGACTCCAAACACACAGAAAATTATGCTAGGAGTAATAATCATGGGTGTATCTGTGGTTTAAACAGAAGTGTAAACAGAAGTGCTCCTGCTAGAAGTATTCAAAAATAATCTTAATAGGAGTAGATTGCTTATGTATTTTTAAAGATCTATTTGACACAGTCATCACTGACACAATTAGTAGTAGCACACTCTGATTTATTTTCATTAGGCAAACAGAAATTTCCACTTTCAATAATGTGTTTCCTTTAGAGATCAACTATACTTAAATTATTCTTCTTGGAGACAAGAAGTTTAGTTTGTAAGTTATTTAAAGATTTTAAAAATATTCTTAGATTCTGGACTTCACCCAAAACCTTGTACAGACTTAAACAAAAAGTGATGTTCTAAGTATTTTTAATTAGTAAATATATGGAATGTTAGGTTCCAAAGGAGGATATCGGAGTTTCTGTGATGTTTCCTGCTTACTGCCAGCATTTATTCAAGTGGGAAGACCCCCTAATCTAGGGACAAGGACCTGAAATTGTATAGATTAAATTGTTTAACATAAAGAAATCTCGATGAGGCTTTGAGAAGTCATTTTTGAAAAACCTTTTTAAGTCACTAGAAACCATACTTACAGGTATACTTTCTAGAGATTTGTCCATGTCATTTCTAAAAACCAATTAACGAGAGAACAATTTTCCACAATCTATCATTTAAAGTAGTAACTATAGCAACTATATAGTTTTTATCATTTCTATTCTGGCAGAAACACAATTACTCAAGATTTATTGGTCATTTTTATATTTTGGCTTCCACGTTTCTTTGAAGAAATGTTTTAATATTTTATACATTAATCTGATAAAGTCTATCTACAAAAAAATGTAATAAGCAATATTTCATAGTGAAAGGTTGACAATATTCCCTTTAATGTTAAGAACTAGAAATATGTGACTGTTACCATAACTGTTCAAAATTAGATATTCAGTACAGAGGCAAAGAAGTAAATCATATGCACATGAAAGCAAAAATAGCAACAACTAAAATTCAGTTATTTTGTATCGATCATGATCATTATAAATGAAGACACATTGATAGAATACATAAATAAATTATTAGAATTAATCACAGAGCTTAGGATATGGGCTTAACAAAAATCAAAACCACTAGTGCAAAAATATATGGAATTAAAAATAATGAAAAAAAATTAAACCCCAGTTTGAATGACAGCAAAAATACAAGTTGTCTAGAAAACTTACTATAAAAAGCTGTAAAAATGTATTTTTTAATATACCTAAAAAATTTAAAAAGTTAAATAAATGGTGGACACACAGGTTCATAGCTCAAACAGTCAATAATCAAAATAAAAATTCTTCCAAACTTGTTTAATAGTAATATCCAATAGTATGTGAATTTATGTGTATACATGTATATTTACTTAAATTAATTATTTTAACCTAAAGTTAGAGGGAAGTAAAAGGAACTAACAGTATCTAAGATAATTTTATGTAAGAAAACACAGGGAGGAATCTCAGTACAAAATATCAAGATTTATGATGCAGTTATAATTATTAAGAGTACAGGGTTGGTCAAAGATATATAGACAAATGTAGCTGAACAGAGGTATCATAGACAGACTCAAATACACAAGGAACTCACTCCTACACAATCAGGTATAAGGAGGCCAATGGGGAAGAGATTTCTAAATATGTTGCCTTGGAGTTACTGATTATCATCAATTCTTTTTTTGTAAAGTGAGAATTAAATTTTTTGTATATATTATAAACAAACATTAATTCTATATAGATTTAAAATCTAAATATGAAAGGAAACCGTATAATTTTAAGAAGGCAAAATAGTTTCACAACCGCAAACAAGGAATGGATTTCTTTTTTTTTAAAGAGAGAGTGAGAGAGGAGAGAGAAAGAGAGAGAGAGAGAGAGAGAGAGAGAGAGAGAATTTTTAATATTTATTTTTTAGTTCTTGGCAGACACAACATCTTTGTTGGTATGTGGTGCTGAGGATCGAACCCGGGCCGCACGCATGCCAGGCGAGCGTGCTACCGCTTGAGCCACATCCCCAGCCCCAGGAATGGATTTCTTTATTGAAAAAAAAACAAACAAACAACAACAACAACAAAAAAAAACAGATGAAAATCATAAAAAGGAATTGCTGGATGCAGCTACCTTTGAAAGGAATTTCTATATATCAAAATATACAAGAAAAATATAAAACATGCCCTATATATAATAAATGCAAAACACTTTCAGAACATGTGAAAACCTCTCTTGAGTCTATATACAAAAATGATAAAAATCTAAATGTAATATGCCAAGAATTTTCTACATGCACTGCATAGAGGGGATGGTCTAAAATGAATTATAATTGTGTAAAGTATTTTTTTTTTAAAGAGAGAGTGAGAGAGGAGAGAGAGAGAGAGAGAGAGAGAGAGAGAGAATTTTTTAATATTTATTTTTTAGTTCTCGGCGGACACAACATCTTTGTTGGTATGTGGTGCTGAGGATCGAACCCGGGCCGCACACATGCCAGGCGAGCGCGCTACCACTTGAGCCACATCCCCAGCCCTGTGTAAAGTATTAATCAGGGAAATGCAGATATAATTATTTTCTGATACATACATTATTTTACACAAAGAGAATGTGAATGGCACACTTTTTGCCTTAATGTAAGCTTGAAATTGTCCCAAATTTTTCTAAGCTTTAATTTTGTAGATAATTAGTCTACAAGTATTTTCTCTTTATATATAACCTATTTTTATGACAATTTTTATCTCTCTTACAATTTACACATTTTATAAGACTGTGACTTATTTGCCAGACACTTAACACTTAATAATTTTTATGTTAAAAAGTAATTATACTTAGAAACTCAAATATGTGTGTGTGTATGTATGTATGTGTGTGTGTGTGTGTATATATATATATATATATATATATATATATATATATAGTATTCATACATATGAAATAAAGTTTGCAAAGAAAATAGACTATAAATAATAAACTTTCAGGAAAAAATATATTTCTCAGTTTTTACCTCTATAATAACCATAAGGATTCCTATAGAAAAGATTTCCCAAATTAATCCTCCTTTTTTTTCTTTTTTTTTTCACTTTCCTATCTTCCATATTTTTTATTTTTGGAGTATGGAGAATTTCCTGGTATTCTCTTTTATTTAGTTAAATGATTTTGATTTGCTTTTCTGACTTATTCAATTTATTTTTTAACAGTTTTGGGGAGAAAACATCCCCAGCAATCATGATTTATATTTCCAACAACTACCTTAATTAGCTATATTCCATGTGACAATTGCCAGTTCCAGATTTACCCATGCAACATGCTTTCTAATTTTCCAAAAATTAAAATAATTCCTATTTTTCTTGCAACTACAATTATTTACAGAGTATGATTTGCTGAATTCTCATTTTGCATGACATAAAAATATGATCATTGTATAATCAATGTTTTTGGATTTATAGATTTTTTTTCTTTTCTTTTCTTTTCTCTTTACCCCATGTAAATGGAAAGGCACTGTCAGAATTGATCTCTTATCCAATATTATTATTCCTAATCAATTACTTCAGTTTCAAATACAAATAAACATATTTAAATACAGTATATAAAATTTCTCTTGTGTGGTAAGGGTTACATTTTGGGTGGTTCTTTGACTTTGGAAAAGAAATAATGTTGGAACAGAAAACTTCCCTCTGAGGAGCACTCCCTGTTAAATGTGGGCACTGGCAGTGCAAAGATGAAAAATGTACCTCCTGTTCTCTACTCATATATGTGAATTTCTGTGTTTTTACAGCTTTACCCATGGAGGGCTCTATGATTCTGGCCACATCTATAAAAATGTTCACATTAAACTGATTCCATGCAGCTATTGATGTCTTCTATCCTGTTGAGCATTTCCATTTTGTTATAAAACATTCTTCATTCTTTTGCACAGTGGTATATTGGTCAATATTTTCATTGACTTCACAGAAGAAAGACATCTTGCTTGAGTATAGAATTCTGGGATTTCAAAATACTTAGTGTTGCAGACAAGAAGACTTATTTATTTTTTTTTAATTTTATAAGCTTTAAAAGTCTATTTCCTGCTTGGGATATTTTGTAAGATTTTTACTTCACTACAGAATCCAAAATTCTCATTTGATATTTCTGAGTGTGAACTATCTTCTTTCTAACTTGTACGTAATGAAGCTAGGTGTTTGAAAGATGCTCTCAATATCCATTTTAAGTTAGAAAACACAGTTTTTCCTGAAATTTTATCCCTTTTTCTGGCCTATTTCTTTCATGTACTTCATTAGTATTCTCAATTATTCATATATTAAATCTTTGTTTTCTTTATGGTTTATTTAAAACATCTTTGTCATTGTTCTTTGTGTACTGTGTGCTTTTCCATTTGCATTCTTGACAAAGTTCTCTTCATCCTCTCACTTTAGGAGTTTAAAACTGAAATGTTCTCCTTTTCATTTTCTATTCACTCATTCCTTTAGGACATCATCTGACATTTGTCAATTAAAGGAACTATGCAGTATTCACTGATTGGTTTTATTTGATAAACTTTGTCTACTTTACAATATTTGCATGAACAGAAACAGTGTGTCACTCCAATAAGCTCCATTGTTAATGTCTTTCCTAGTGTGGCCATTTTGTCACAATTAACTAGTCAGTGTTTTTACATTGTTATAAACTAAAGCCCATATTTTGTATTGGTTTCTGTTTTTACTTTATGTCCTTTTCTGTTCCATTATTATAAGATAATATACATTTTAGTTCATGGATTTCTTATGAGCTTTGGCATGAATATGAGTATACATTAGTGTGCAAATACACAACCCTAATAAGGGACATATTGAACAAACACTGGTTTCTTATTGTCCTGAACAGGGGTCAAAAAATATGGGGATCATGGACTCCATGGACTATTCAAGAAACTCAAACACAAGGAAATTGGTCATATTGGAAATTTAAATTTTCTATATTTACCATACTTGTTTTATATTTATTTTTATACATTTTACAATAGCATAACACATGAATGTTAGTATATTTACTTAACCTACAGCTAAATACATGAAGAGTACAGAATAGGAAGTGGGTGCATATAAAATCTTCTTACTGATAATATGTATGTGAAATATATATTATATATATTAATATTTAAATATTAATATATTTAAATATATTAATATTTTTAAAAAGACCCCTAACTCTTCAAATAATTACTAGGTATGTGAACTTTAGGAAGCTTTTTTACATTGTTTAAGTCACATTTTTCAGATATGTAACTGAAATGAGATGCTAAAACTGAAAGATAAATAAAAGATAAAATATAAGTAAAAGGATAATTTTAAAAGATAATATCTCACAATTTCATAATTTCTGTAATTTTCAGTAATTTTATGAACTAGTAGAAAATAATGAAGTCAACTTTTAATTGTATAATCTTCCTGAATTGAATTTGACATAATTATCTATCCTGAGACAGCATATTTGTAATTTAGATAAATGAAGATATCCAAAGTTATGCAAAATAATTCGATTATATAACATGTAATTGTTACTAGTATTAGTAAATCATAATTTTTCTAGGAAATTTACCAAATTACTTGTTTTCTTATCTATAACATTGTATGTCATTATTATAAAATTTCTAAAATATTCAGATTTTTTAAGATTTTCAATTATTTGATAATTATAAGAATTTCATGTTTGCCTATTATCTTTCTAAATATTCTATTGATTCTAGCACAACTAAAACACCTAAACTTTGGGCTCAAATTGTTTAAAAAGCACTAGACTAAAATTAAACTTCATAGATATTGGTATCAATTATTTTCCATTTTTTAAATATGATCACAAATAAGGAACTTATTTAGTAAAAACAGTAAATTATAGGTTTTACTTATTCATTAAGATTTAATATAAGTTGTGTTACTCCTAGGTTTTTGTTTAATAAATATATTAATAATCTTTATAAACATCCAAAAAGCATCATAAACACTCATGATAATTAATGAACTCATAAATAGTGTTTTGATTTCTGAGCTCCTATGCTTTCTATGAGAATGGACATTAAAAGAGTGTCTTTTGGGGAGCTACTGCTTTATTCCATGGGATGTTAAATTTAGTGTGTTATATATATTAAGGTGATTAGATAGAGACTTCTCATCAAGGCGAAATAACAGAGACAAATTTACTCTCCTGTCTGAAACAACTTAAAAAACAATAAACACATAAAATGATTCTGAAGATATTTAAAATCAGGTACTTAAGGACAGTAATCCCTAAGAAATAGGAAACAAAATAGGTTAGAAGCACAGTTCTTCCAGTTTATTGACTAAATTAACTTCAAGATTGTAGCGCATGATGAAGAATGCACACTGGGTTCTGTCTGTGGCTTAGACCACATGTTGCTCTAATTTCAAATAATACAGAATAGAAACAGAGCTAGAGAAAGTCAAACTGCCCTCCAAAATAAAGCTTGTGTGTGTGTGTCTGTGTGTGTGTGTTTGTATGTATGAGAGAAAAAATATTCCACATTCAACAAAGTAAAATCATACTGCCTGATCGAATTGAAAAATTTCACACATGCTCAGAAGCAAGAAAACATTGTGTGTAGTCAAGGGAAAATTTTAACAATAGACTGATGTGGGATTAGCATGAATGACTGAATCAATATATAAAATTATTAAAATAATTATTGATTATATTTTGTACATTGAAGAAGCTAAAGAAGTTTTGAATATGTTAAGTAGCACCATGAAAAATATCAAAATGCCCTAAATACAAGTGTTAGAAATGAAAAGTGCAATGACAGAGATGAAAAATATGTTGGATCTTATTAATGACTGATATTGCAGAAGTAAAACTTAGTGAACTTGAAAATATAGCAATAGAAGCTATTCTAAAGAAAACAACAAAAGAAAAAGAACTGAACAGAACTCCAGACCAGTGAGTTGTGGGACGGTGTTATTGACCTCACATGTGAATTTAAAGTCTGGGGAAGAGTGAAAAAGTTCAGAAAAGTACTTGAAAAGTTAATAAATGTTAGATTTTACAAAATATTTAAATTGGCACCTGACAAATTTTTAAATTTTAAAAACTTTTTAAAAAGTACATACTGCAAATCCAAAAACATGATAATCCCTATTACAAGAAACTATATCAAATATGTCATTACAGCATTGGTTAAAATCAGTGATGAGGAGAAAAATCTTAAAAGTAGCCAGAGGAAAGTTTCATTATGTTCAGAAAAAAATCAGAAGAGGATTGGAATAGATTTCTGATACCTTACAAAAATCTTACATAAATAAAGATGTGACAGTACTTCTTAAGTACACAGCCTGAATGAGTTCATCAAGAGCTGCCTAATTTTACAAGGATTGTGAAAGAAAGTTCTTTAACCATAAGAAACATAACACCAAAAAAGCTACGTACACAAAGACCACTGTGCTTTGATTTGGATATGATTTTTTCCCCAAGAGATTCATATATAGGGTACTTACTCCCCAGTAGCAATGTTGAGAAATGGTGGGACTCTTAAGGTTTGGAACCTAGTGGGAGATTTTAAGACTGCCCCTCCCCTGTTCTGGTTTCCTGTTTTGCTGTGCAAGTTCTTGCTCCCACAGTCTCCCAATGAGGCCATATTTCGTTTAGCCCTAATCAGAGCCTGAACCAATGGGTTGGGGCCACCCTATCTTGGACTTTCACAAGCTCTAGAACTCTGAGCTAAATAAACATCTTTTATTTGTAAGTATTCAGCTTCAGGTAGTTTACTATAGGAATAAAAATAGATGAATTCACACTGGAAACAGTAAGTTCATGATTAAATAGAAAGGACATTTTACTTAAAATTTTATAGATTGTATGTAACCAAAAATATTAGCAGTGTAATGTGTGGTTTATAAAACTTGTGGAATAGATGAACTCTAGATAGGGAAGAGGGGAGGGAGGGAAAGGGAGAAGGCAGGGTAAGATTAGCAAGGATGGTGGAATGTGATGGACATCATTATTCAAAATACATGAATGAAGACTGGAATGGGACATCAACCTACTTTATATATAACCAGAGATATGAAAAATTGTGGGATATATGAGTTATAAGAAGTGTAATACAAAAATGTACATGTATAAAGACATGAACTGGCATGAACATACTTTATACAAAGATATGAAAAATTGTGCACTATATGTGTAATAAGAATTGTAATACATTCAGCTGTCAGGTGTTTAAAAAAAACTTGTGGAATTAAAATATATGACAGTAGCAGCCACAAATCCCATCAGAGTGTAAAGGAACTACACTGTGGGTCATTAAACTACATGTGAACTTGCATCTCCTTTAATGGCAGAATGTGATAATTTAAAGATATATATCACAGATTATGGAACAACTAAAATAACAAAATAAAAAGTAGTTACTTAAAAGTCAACATAGATGATAAAATGGCATTATTATTTAAAAGCCCAAATCATACACAGAAAAAAATTTTGAAAAAGGAAAAGGGAACAAAAAACAAATAAGATAAATAACATTCAAACAGCAAGGTGATAGATGTGAAGTCAGTCATACCAGAAATAACATTAAACTTTAGTGGTGTATATGGCAAATTAAAAACTGATATTGTCAGACTGGATAAAATTAAAATGGTGAACCATTTTCTGTTTAAAAGACACCTCTTAAATAAATGCCAACATAGATTCAAATAAAAGTATGATAAAAACATATACATATAGATATTTATCAAAATAAATCTAGATTACTACATTTGTGTAAATTAGATTTCTAAACAAAGTGTATCATCTAGATAAATAGAGTCACTTCATAATGTAACAACAAATTTATCAAGAGAAAATAATAATACTAAATGTTTATGAAATACCAACAGAGCTTTAAACACAATAAAGACTGTTGGAATTATAAAGGGAAATAGGAAAATCCAAAATTCCTGTAAGAGATTTCAATTTCTCTATGTCCAAGAAAGGAGACTTTTATTTGTAAAGGTGAAAGCTGCTTTGAATTGCTTATGTAATTCAGAAATTTTAAAATGAAGATTTAATGTAATATATTAAGTTTGAGAAACATGTAGCAAGAATGAGAATTCCATGTTTCAGTATTTCTGGTTTCATGTTTAAACTCCTATTTTTGGTTGGCATGTTCCAGTGTGATCCTTGCTTGTATTTACTGTGGGGTTTCAGGCATATCTGGGATATGGAGACTAAAAGAGTTGGCCTCCAAATAGTTTAAATTGACATTTCTCAAATGTATTTTATATTGAGATCCTTTACCCAAAATTTTGTTTTCATGTAATACCTATAATTATCTTCAGCTACCAGCTTTCCACAGATCTCACTTCAGGAAACACTGGTCTTGAGCTGTAAGCCATAGAGGAATTATCTGATTGGAGGTTACAGTTCTGGAGAATGGAGCCAGAAATATCAGGTGCAGAGACAAGGAGATTAGACCTCTAATCCCATACTAGTGGGTAGATGGCATCAGAGTCTTTATTTGGATATGTATTTGGGTCATGGTGACAAGTGAATCCAGGAAAGCATCAGCAGTCATATCAATCACAGGATGACAGTACAATTCCATAAAGTCAACATCCAAGAAAGGCATAGGAGTTAGAAGGTAATGGTAAAGTAAATAGACAAACATTGGTAGGCAATAGATTTCAGCATACTTGGGAGGCATTTTGTAAGGAAAGGGATCAATTCCAACCTTAGCTCAAATAAGATCCTTGGGAAGAGCCAGAAAAGTGATTGTAGTTGGAAGAAGACTTGAATGAAAATTAAGACATATAATGAAAAATTGCTTAGTTTTTAAAAGACTTGCATTGATCATATATATTTAGAAATTTATGATTTTTGATCAATTTGCCTAAGAAATGCATTTATACCATGGATAGAACTTGATTTAAGTAGATTTTGATCACTAATATCAAATGGGGTTTTTAATTGATTTAAAAAATGACAGCGGAATGCATTACAACTCATATTACACATATACAGTACAATTTTTCATATCTCTGGTTGTATATCGAGTATGTTCACACCAATTCATGTCTTCATACATGTACTTTGGATAATGATTCCTATCACATTCCAGCATCATTGCTAACCCCTTGCCCCCTCCCTTCCGCTCCCACCCCTCACCCTTATCTAGAGTCCATCTGATCCTCTCATGCTCCCTCTCCTTGTCCCACTATGAATCAGCCTCCTTATATCAAAGAAAACATTTGGCATTTGCTTTTTTGGGGATTGGCTAACTTCACTTAGCATTATCTTCTCCAACTCCATCCATTTACCTGCAAATGCCATAGTTTTATTCTCTTTTATTGTTGAGTAATATTCCATGTGTATATATGCCACCTTTTTTTAATCCATTAGAGAAATGCAAATCAAAACTACTCTAAGATTTCATCTCACTCCTGTTAAAATGGTAGTTATTATGAAGACAAACAACAGTAAGTGTTGGTGAGAATGTGGGGAAAAAGGTACACTCATACACTGCTGGTGGGACTGCAAATTGATGCAGCCAAGATGGAAAGCAATATGAAGATTCCTTTGAAAACTAGGAATGGAACCACCATTTGACCCAGCTATCCCTCTCCTTGGTCTATACCCAAAGGACTTAAAAACAGCATACTACAGGGACACGGCCACATCAATGTTTACAGCAGCACAATTCACAATAGATAAACTGTGAAACCAACCTAGATGCCCTTCAGTAGATGAATGGATAAAATCAAATGGCTTCATTATGATTTATATCTAACAGATCTTCTCCTAAGTATTGAAGAAGCATATCTGAAGCCATTGAGTTTGATCGATTTTGAAAAAAAGGAAATTTGCAGACAAACTTCTCAGACTTTCCTGGACACCTCTCAAATATGTGCTTGTTCTCAGTTGTGACTCTTCTGAGATAATTAGATGATGAAACTTACAAATAAAAAAATATCAAGGTATTTTCATGTTTAACTGGCAACATGTTGCATTTCCATCAAATCTATCTTTAGTATTAAATCATAGGAGTAAATAATGGGAGGATTTGGGGTCTGGTGAAAGCAATCTAGAGTTAGGTGGGTGGAATAACAGGACTTCCCTATTTAAACTTCATTAATAAATCCTTACCCACTGATGTAAAGTCAGGGACCCTCTCTACTTTCACTAAGGATGTGTTCTCAGGAGAAACATATAATGGAGAAAACAGGGTATGAAATGGAAGGAAGCCAACCAGGTAAGATTACAGGCAATATCTCCTCTTAGTCTGATCTCACATGGAAGCCCTAAAGTTCAGATCAGCACTCAAATTTGTTTCCAAGTTTAGTGAGGGGTCTGGGTTTTCTTATTTTCATATGTGTCAGTCATTGGCTAAGAACCATCCTAGAAGAATGTAAATGCGCTGGCACCTGTGGCTCCTTGTGTTTGTAGGCAAGAGGTCTCTGATCATCCAAGGACATTCCTCCCAAACAAGTTGAAGATGTGAGCTGAAGAAAGCAAAGTATCCAGAAACCAAGGGGTTCTGGCCCGAACACTGAGAATGTCCATCATATGTGTGTTTTGTGATTAAGTGTGGGAAGCCAAGATTCAATAGTGTAAGGGGTGGCATTTCTTGTTAGCTTTATTTTAAGCTTCCAGAAAGCATTCAGTGGATTCATTGGCAAGTGAACACAGTCTAATTACAAGTCTTACATGAAATCTCAATAATTTTGTGTTCCTGAGAAGAATGATGAATGGAGACAAATATGACATGAAAATCTAGATCTCCGCACAAACTAGCAAATTCTTCTTTAAGGACAATGAGTTACATGTAGTATTAAACCTTTTCAATTTATGAATATTTTCTTATTTATGACATGGTTGATTTATGAGATGGTTGATTTAATAATTTGTTCATTTACAATTAATACTTTTAAATAGTTCTAAAATTTGGATCTTAAGTGTTACCCAAAGGTTCATTTGGTCTCTAGTATTGCTCTATTGAAAGTAAGTCCTTTGAGACATGGGGTCTAGGAAGAGGTCTTTAAGTTTTAAGTGTAAGTGTCCTTTGAATGGAATAATGAGGCTCCAGTCCTTTACTCTGTCTCCTTCTCTTTTACTTCCTAGCCACAAGATGAACAGTTTTGCTCTGCTACATGCTTCTGTTATGATATACTCTCTTGCCTAGGCCCAAAACTATGGAGCCAACTGTTCGTGGATTGGAAACTCCAAGAGTGTGGAGCGCAATAGAACATTTTATAAGTTTATTATCTCAAGTATAAAACTTGAGAGAGCTCAGGTTAAAGAAATGCAAAGCTGACTATCATAAATAGAAAAGGTCCAAAGTTCAATGAGACAACATTTGCAATTAGTTATTTTTGGACCCTATTTTACAGAGAAAATATAGTAGAGAAAAATTGTTTTAAAACTCTTAAATCATTTTTTTCAGGTTATGATTTCATGGGTCAGCTACAACAAGTTGCTTGGGGAATTAGTGACACCTCCATGAGTCCTATCTTAGAACTCCCTATGTGAATTTCTGAAGGTGACATCCTGTATATACCTATTTGAACGGATCTTCAGATCCTTGTACACATTCAAGGATGAGAGCCTCTATATTAAATGATAGAGTTATTATGTATCCCTTTTAAGAAAAGGCAGCTCCTAGGAAGATGTGATGATAGCTCAGTGATTAAGCAAAAGGAAGTTCAGAATAGAGTGTAGATGGAAAGCTCTGATCTTTTACTTTTTACCTTAAGTTCTGTAGTGCGATGCTGTGAGGTGTTTGCCCCACTTTCTGCACTCCCTCTGTTTCAACCCAATTTCTATTTCTGCTTGCAGACCATTCTTCTTAACACATAACTCTTATCATGCTTTACTTTTTCCTCAAATAACCATGCTTTCTATATCAAGGCTAAATACTTTAATGTGGTCCTTAATGACCTTCGAATGTGATTTCAACATGTATTTTCAATACAGTCCTTAGAATCCTCTCAAATTCATCCATTCACCATTATTGAACAGCTTATGTACTTTTAAATTCTACCCTTTGCTTTTTTTCGGGGAGGTGGGGGGGTGGCAGGGGAGTGGGTACAGGGATTGAACGAAGAGGTACTTGACTACTGACCACATCCCAGCCTTATTTTTTGTTTTATTTAGAGACAGGGTCTCGCTGAGTTGCTTAGCACCTCAATGTTATTGAGGCTGCCTTTGAACTCACCATCCTCCTTCCTCAGCCTCCAAAGCCACTGGGATTACAGGTGTGTGCCATCAAACCCTGCTACACTTTGCTTTTTGCCTTACTAGTTTAGCACTACATATCTGTCTCCAAAGCCTAGAACTAGTATAATATTCTGATAGCTAGAAGAAGCCATTCTAACCAATACCCTGTCCTTCCAAAAAAATTAAAGAAAGTTGGATTATATCAGTCATGTGTACTTTTATGCTTCTCATCTTATGATTGTTTGGGCTCACATCTATCTACTCTTCACTACATATTAGGTAATAATTCTCATTAAGTAGTGAGCCCATATCTTATATGTAATTGTGTCTCTGAAAGTTTGAAGTTATTGTTTCATTGTGTCATGTTCAGCAGATATCTATTACAAAAATAAGATAATGATTAGATTTTAGAATCTTCAAAGGGATCCAGGATTAGTCAAACTGGCAAATAATCTATTTATGCCTAACAAATAGTAAGTTAGCTATCCCATCTATACCTCTTTCCACTTCATATATAATCTCAGTAAACCACATGCCAAACCATTCAAAAATACATTCTATTGGCCAAGAACCATTTATTTCAAAAGAAAAATTCAGTCACCCCACTCTTATCCTTTTCTTTCAACCCTAAGCCACCTTGCATACTATAATAGTTTAGATTTTAAATGTCTTCTTATAATTTTCTGGATATATGGTGTCCCCCTATCATGACCTGCATGATGTTTACCTGGTTTCCCTGAACTAGGGGAGGATTATAAATATTGAAGATATGAGAAATCTAAGAAATAAAGACAAGACACAAAAATAAGTGAAAAGTGGGGGAATGGCAGGATGATCCAGCTCTGAGGGAGATTAGATCTAACAACAAAATGGAGCCTAAGTGCTTTATTTAAATGGGGTGGAAACAACAATGGGATTCCTAGTGAAGGACTTCCTGAGGAAACCAGAAAGAAGATGGCAAAGACAACTTGGTTGGGGCTTAGCAGGTTTCACTCACCTCCGCCACTTCCAGGATTCTCTGTTTGAAGCTAGGGCTGATGGAGCCAATGGGCAGGGTGTCAGCATAATCTGGGCAGTCTTGAATCAGTGGAATTTTACCTAGAGCTCTCAGAATAGCAGCCTCTCTGCCTTGATATGGCTCAAACAAACCCATAATAGATTCACTGCCCCCTATTCCCCAAAAGCTCATACATAAGATAATGCAAGAATGTTCAGAGGTGAAGTGATCCAATTATTACAGGTGTGACCTAATCTGTGGATTAATCTACTGATATGGATTAACTGAATGGTAACTGGAAACAGATGTGGTGTTGCTGGAGGAAGCAGGTCTTTGGGTTTGTATTTTGGCCCTGGTGAGCAAAGCTCTCTTTGCTTCCCAGCTGTTAAGTCCTGAGCTACTTCCCTCTGCCATATCCTCTGCTGTGATGTTCTGCCTCACCTTGGGCCCAGAACTGTGGAGTTGGCAAACCATAGACTAAATCACTGGAAGCCTGAGCTGAAATAAACTTTTTCTTGTTTAAGTTGTTCTTGTCAGGTCTTTTGATCAGAGTGACAAAAAGCTGACTAAAACACCCTGTCACCCAAAGTTCATGAGTTGAAGGTTTGATTCCCAATTGGTGGAGCTGTTGGGAGGTGGTGGAAAATCTTGGAGGAACAATCATTGGGGGCATGTCCATCTTGTCCCTCACTACTCCCCCTGCCCCTGCTTCCTGGCCACCAGGAGATTTTTTTCTATCACAACATGATGTTCTGCGTCAACACACTCCTAGAAACAAGGGAACCAAGTGACCATGGATGGAAACCTCTGAAACTGTGAGCCATAATTAATATTTCCTCCTCTAAGTTGTTTTTCTTAGGTATTTTGTCAGAGCAATAGAAACCTGACTAAAACTCTAATATTAAAATTAAAATTTACTACAATTTTGCCCCAAATCTTCTTATTCATGATACTTGAAGACCTCAGCATTATTGTCTTGAATATTTAGTACTGTTTTTTGTTTGTTTTGTTTTGTTTTAAAATTTCTACCCTCTTTTTCAACCTGAACATTATCCTATGGATTCTATTGTACATAGAATTCTTCAGAATAAATGGGGGACAAGCTCAGAAAGGCTTGGGCTTTCTGGACACTGAAAAATGAACATTTCTGTATTTGTGTAGAGTTAAGTTTTTTGATCTTTCTTCATAAACAGTTTGGAAAAGTTTTTAAACTAAGTATTTTAACAGGGTTGTAAGGCTCTTCTAAGTTTATTTATGTACAATTAAAAACAGTTGCATGATTTATTGACTTTGTGAACTTTCACAGTTCAATGAACTTTTGTTAGCCTATTTTCTCACTAGTATTAAGAATAATGATACATCATGTTTGTCTTATCAAACATGAGAATTTACACACATAAAGTTTTAGTGTTTAACAATATAATAATTTGGAAATGTAGGAATGTAAGATAAGTATTCATAGATTAACTCTAATATAACATACCTGTAGTTTTTTGTTTTGTTTTTGTTTTTATTTTTTATCATCACCACCATTTTTGAGACTCTTTTAAAAACCTTCTTTGGAATAAACTGTGAACTTCAAATATTTTTGTCAAGTAAACTTGGCAGAAATTAGTGTAAATTAACTTTGTATTTTCTACTTCAATTTTTAGTTGCCATAATGTAAATAGTGTAATAGAATATGTAATTCAAGTATCAGCATTCTTGTCTTTTGAAAATTTGCAATGTTAATCAAAACTGGACTGTACTGTAGCTTTCTTTCTTTCTTTTCTTTTTCTTTTCTTTTTTTTTTTTTTTGTATGTGTAGCAGAACTCTTCCTCTTAGTTTAAAGAACAGAAAGTGAAATTCCTCAGGGATTACAAATGTAAAGTTAAGATTATTGTTTGAGCTGAAGTAAATAAATTACACAATTACTAGAGATGCAGTAAAAGAATAAATAATGCAATTTCAACTGTGCAATAATATGTATGAATCTCTTCAATTACTTCTGAGCATATGCTATTGTGTTGATGTAGCTTGGTTTGGAGAGTCACCTAAATTCTGAATCTGGTTTATATATTCATCTACCCCTCCCATTGTGGCCCTAAAACTCTGTGAACTCCAAAATTCATTGCAAGCTTTCCACTGAGTGTCTTGTTTCAGTAGGTGGCTCTCAGTTCCTTCCAGTAAACATCTCCAACATTGAATCAATTATCTACATTTAACACAAAACTTTCCTTTCCACTTCCTCTCTTCCATTAGCCATTCTTATTCTTTCTTACCTATTTGCATAAATATTGAATACCAGGGGGATAGGAAATAAATAAACTAAATATAATTTATTCTTCTAAATATAATTCATTTTCTAGTCAAATAGAAAAAAAATGATAATACTATATACATCTATATGATGGAAGGATGAAAAAGGGCATTTATGTAATATATACATGTAAAGATTAGCTTTTTTGGTTTATTTTTGAGATTCTGGAAAAAGAACCCAGGGCCTCACACATGCTTGGCAAGTGAATCATCGCTGAGATCCACTCCAGCCCGATAAACTTCTATAATATCAACGGGGATGATACTCTCTTTGACTTTGCAGTAAACTGTGTTACTTCCAACACTTCATAATCAGATCTTTCCAGAAGAATAATAGCAGTGCTTCCCCCTCCTCATCCCCAGCTCTTCATCTTCAGGTGTTAGATGAAGCTGTTATTCTTTCATGTTGAAGTATGAAAGACTTTCCGTTGGCTCAAAGGTTCTTCAGACTGAAAAAAAAAAAATAAAACAATCAACTAAAAGTACTTACAGTATTTAAATGAGCAGGAAGATCTATCCATTATCATTTGTATCTGGAATGTCCCCACAAAGTTCATGTGTTAATAGCATGTTTCCCAGTGCAGCAAGGTTCAAGGTGGGGCTTTTAGGCAATGGTTGGATTATGAGGACTCTGAATAGACTTCTGAGAGGTAGGAACTAGCTGGAGGAAGTAGATCACTGGGGATGACCTTCCTCTCCTTCTCTTCTGGCTGCGGTGAACTGGGTGACTTTATTCTATTGCACACTTCCTCCATGATGTTCTGCCTCACCTCAGGTGCACAGCAAGGGAGGCAGTCAACCATGGACTTGAACTCTAACACTGAAAGCTAAAATAAGCCTTTCCTTCTCTAAGTTGTTCTTATCAGGTATCTTTGTCTTAAGGAGGACAAACTAACACACTAGTCATTGTGAGCCCCCCCCCCAACACACACACACTCATGATCTACGTAAGTGAGAAATTCCCAGTTGTTTATTTGCCTAATTTAGACCCTTCCCATTTGAAGCTTTTGCATAGTAAAGGTAGGGAGAAATATAATAGCACATTAAAATAATTTTGCTGGTAATTGGAATAAATTTTGGAACCCTAAAGCATTGAAAGTTCTGTTAGTTCTATCAAACCATTAGTCCCTGTGTTTTATTTAAAGATGCAGTGCAAATAGCCTTATCCTTCTAAGAGGAGGTCAGGTCACTTTCCTCCTCATTGTTCAAGGGATTCTTAATTTTGATTAAAATTGTGGACTCTGCTGAGCTAAGAATAGTATAATAGCAAAGACCTTTTCGAGTAACTGGTTGCCTGATAACTACAGACCAAATCTCTCCCTTCCTTCTTTCTTTTCTCATTTTCTGCCAGGGCACTGAAGCCAAACACTAAGTGAAATCTCAACTATTTTAGATTAGATTTGCAATCAACACATTTATAAGAACTTCAATGTTACTGTGCTTTCAAAGCAAGTGGGACTGTCACAGACAAGAGTAAATATGTTATCAGTTTGATACCCTGAGAGAGATGATGTAATAATGTAAATCCTGAAGCATTTCATTGATGATTATTAGAGTCACCATCATTGGCTGTTTTGGGATTAGTTCTAGGAAAGCAAGGATTAAAGAAACTTAGATGTGTGTGTGTGTGTGTGTGTGTGTGTGTGTGTGTGTGTGATGTTGTTTTAACTTTATCTCCCTCATAAGGTAAGAATTTCTGAGCATAGACTTGTATGACATCTTGCTATTTATTACTTGTCCAAATGTGAGACTTAATGAATAGCTTTAGTGAGAATCTTGTGGCTTGCCAGTCCTCTCAAAAGTAGTTTATGTTCTCCAAACAGCCCTATTCTGAAGCTGTTGGGTGTTCTTCTCCTCCCATTCTCCATCTATGTTTGCTATCCATGAAAAAAAAATACATATTTAATCAACATACTGCCTAAACACTGTTATTAAGATTTCCTCATATTGACATTTAGATGGAGCCTGTTAATTTATTTATTCTTTTTATCAAAAATGTAGTTTTTGGTGTGGAAACCCAGGCCTAGAGTAAGCCTGAGACTGCCCTACTGACTGGCAGACCCACCCTCAGCTCAGGCCTTAGCCCAGGGCTTCCCCCACTGACCTATATGGGAGCCCAGGCCCAGTGTAGGCCCAGGTCCATGCTGTTCCCCCACCCCATGGGAGCCCAGGCTTAACCCAGTTTCATCTTGGGACACTGTAGCCATCAACATCGTGCTCTTTATGCAGTAGCCTCCACCTTGCGACAATAGACTGAGCCTAGAAGCAGCTGCATCTTGGAACTGGCATCCCCAAGCCAGCATAAGGCCCACCCTTTTAGCCCCATCTTTGAAAGAGCTTGAATCCACCTTGAGACACCTTCACTGCTATCTCGAGTTACTACACTATTGCTGCCACCACCTATACATGTAGTAGCATCGTGGGACACCAGCAGTGTCTGGAAGTCCAACATCAAGGTGAGGTACAGATAATCTTCATGGACACTACAAGATTAGAGGATGGAAAATGTAATACCTCAGATCCACACTGAAAGAAAGGAAGACACATAGACCACATGAAATAACAAGGGAGGAAAGTGCTCCAAACAAACCAGGATACTATAATAACAGAACCCATGGTCAGCACAGTTGATGAAATGTCAGAGAAGGAGTTCAGAAGGTTCATAATTAAAATTATCTGTGAATTAAAGAATGACCTAAATGAGCAAATACATGCAAAAATTGATCACACCAACAAAGAGATAAGGGAACAAATACAGGTAACAAAAAAATTATTTCAAGAAAGAGATAGAGATTCTGGGAAAAAAATAATTATAAATTCTTGAAATGAAGAAAACAATAAACAAAGTAAAAAAAAAACTCAATAGAAAGCATCATCAATAGACTAGATCACTTATAAGACAGAATGTCAGATAACAAAGACAAAGTATAGAAGCTGGAAAATAAAGTTGAACACACAATGAAGATGGTAAGAAACCATGAACAGAACATTTGAGAATTATGGGATAGCATCAAAAGACCAAATCTAACAGCTATTGGGATAGAGGAGGGCACAGAGTTTTAAACCAAAGGAATGCACAATCTCTTCAATGATACAATATCAGAAAATTTCCCAAACATTATGAATGAATTGGAAAATCAAATGCAAGGGGCTTACAGGACACCAAATGTAGGAATTATAACAGACGTACAACAAGTCAAATTATTTTATTTTTATTTTTTTTTTTTATTGGTTGTTCAAAAAATTACAAAGCTCATGACATATCATCTTCCATACATTTGATTCAAGTGGGTTATGAACTCCCATTTTTTACCCCAAATACAAGTTGCAGAATCACATCGGTTACACATCCACATTTTTGCATAATACCATATTAATGACTGTTGTATTCTGCTACCTTTCCTATCCCCTACTATCCCCCCTCCCCTTCCCTCTCATTTTCCCTCTCTACCCCATCTGCTGTTGTTTAATTCTCTCCCTTGTTTTTTTCCCCTTTCCCCTCACAAACTCTTATATGTAATTTTGTGTAACAATGAGGGTCTCCTTCCATTTCCATACAGTTTCCCTTCTCTCTCCCTTTCTCCCACCCCACTCGTCTCTGTTTAATGTTAGTCTTTTCCTCATGCTCTTCTTCCATGTTCTGATCTTAGTTTCTCTCTTTATATCAAAGAAGACATTTGGCATTTGTTTTTTAAGGATTGGCTAGCTTCACTTAGCATTATCTGCTCTAATGCCATCCATTTTCCTGCAAAATCCACGATTTTGTCATTTTTTAGTGCTGTGTAATACTCCATTGTGTATAAATGCCACAGTTTTTTAATCCATTCATCTATTGAAGGGCATCTAGGTTGATTCCAAAGTCTAGCTATTGTGAATTGTGCTGCTATGATCATTGATGTGGCAGTATCCCTATAGTATGCTCTTTTAAGGTCCTCAGGGAATAGACCGAGAAGGGCAATAGCTGGGTCAAATGGTGGTTCCATTCCCAGCTTTCCTAGGAATCTCCATACTGCTTTCCATATTGGCCGCACCAATTTGCAGTCCCACCAGCAATGTACAAGTGTACCTTTTTCCCCACATCCTCGCCAGCACTTATTGTTACTTGACTTCATAATGGCTGCCAATCTTACTGGAGTGAGATGGTATCTTAGGGTGGTTTTGATTTGCATTTCTCTGACTGCTAGAGATGGTGAGCATTTTTTCATATACTTATTGATTGATTGTATGTCCTCCTCTGAGAAGTGTCTGTTCAGGTCCTTGGCCCATTTGTTGATAGGGTTGTTTGTTATCTTATTGTTTAATTTTTTGAGTTCTTTGTATATTCTGGATATTAGGGATCTATCTGAAGTGTGAGGAGTAAAAATTTGTTCCCAGGATGTAGGTTCCCTGTTTACCTCTCTTATTGTTTCTCTTGCTGAGAAAAAAAGAAGGAGCTCTTCCAAATTCATTCTATGAGGCCAACATCACCTTGATCCCAAAACCAGACAAAGACACTTCAAAGAAAGAAAACTACAGACCAATATCTCTAATGAACATAGATGCAAAAATCCTGGCGAATCGAATACAAAAGCATATCAAACAAATAGTGCACCCTGATCAAGTAGGATTCATCCCTGGGATGCAAGGTTGGTTCAATATACGGAAATCAATAAATATTATTCACCACATCAATAGACTTAAAGATAAGAACCATACAACAAGTCAAATTATAACGACAATGCTTAGGATACAGAATAAAGGTAGAATCTTAAAGGCTGTAAGAAAGAGGAATCAAATCGCATATTGGGGGAGACCAATTCATATCAGCAGATTTTTCAACCCAGACTCTGGAAGCCAGGAGATCATGGAACAAACATACACCAAGCTCTGAAGGAAAATGGATGTCAACAAAGAACCTAGCAAAGTAAAACTTCAGATTTGATGACAAAGTAAAAACCTTTCATGATAAACAAAATTTAAAAGAATTTACAGTGAGAAAGCCTGAACTACAGAACATCCTCAGCAAAATATTCCAGGAGGAGGAAATGACAAACAGCAAGAAAATCAGCAAAGGGAGGAACTATACTAAAGGAAAGGCTAATCAAAGTAAAAACCAAGATAAGTTAAAAACCAAAAATCAACCAAAATGTCCAGGATTACAAATCATATTTCAATAATAACCCTGAATGTGAATGGCCTAAATTCATCACTTAAAAGACATAGGCTGACAGATTGGATTAAAAAAAGACCCAATAATATGTTGCCTTTAAGAGACTCATCTCACAGGAAAAGACATTCATAGACTAAAGGTGAAAGGGTGTGAAAAAAACATACCACTCACATAAACCACATAAACATTCAGGGATTTCCATCCTCATATCAGATAAAGTGAACTTCAAACCAAAGCTAGTGAAAAGAGAGAAAAGACATTTCATACTATTTAAGGGATACATAAATCAACAAGACATAAAAATCATAAATATCTATGCCCCAAACAATGGGGCATCTATATTTGTCAAACAAAACCTTCTCAAATACAAGAATCAAATAGATCACAACACAATAATGGTGATTTTCATACACCTCTATCACCACTGGATAGATCTTCCAAAATAAAACTAAACAAAGAAACCATAGAACTCAATAATACAATCAATAATTTAGACTTAACAGATATATAGAATATTCCATTTATCAATGAGCAAATATACTTGCGTCTTAGCAGCACATGAATTTTTCTCCAAAATAAACCATATGTTATGCTGCAAAGAAAGTCTTAGTAAATACAAAAAAGTAGAGATACTACCCTGCATTCTATCTGATCATAATGGAATGAAATTAGAAATCAATGATAAAATTAAAAAGAGAAACTATTCCAACACCTGAAGGCTAAACAATACACTATTGAATGTTGCATGGATAACAGGAGACATCAGGGAGAAGATAAAAAATATTCTTAGAGGTAAATGACAACTTTGATACAACTTATCAAAATCTCTGGGACACTATGAAGGCAGTGCTAAGAGGAAAGTTCATTGTATGGAGTTCATTTATTAAAAGAAGGAAAAGTCAACAAATAAACAACCTGACATTACAGCTCAAAACCCTAGAGAAAGAACAAACCAACACCAAAAGTAGTAGAAGACAGGAAATAAATAAAGCCAGGGTGGAAATTAATGAAATTGAAACTAAAGAAACAATTCAAAAAAATTAACAAAACAAAAAGCTGTTTCATTGAAAAAAATAAAGAAAATTGACAAACACTTAGACACTGTAATGAAAAGGAGGGAGAAAACTGAAATTAGTAAAATTTGCAATGAAGAAGGAAATACCACGAGAGACACTACTGAAATACAGAAGACAATGAGAAATTATTTTGAAAATTTATATACCAACAAATTAGAAAAACCTCAAAGATATTGACAAATTTCTAGAGGCATATGATCAACCCAAACTGAGTCAAGGAGACATACACAATTTAAATAGATCAATTTCAAACAAAGAAATAGAAGACACCATCAAAAGCTTACCAACCAAGAAAAGCCTGGGACCAGACTGATTCACAGCTGAGTTCTACAAGACCTACAAGAAAGAATTAATACCAATACTCTTCAAATTATTCCATGAAATAGAAAAAGAAGAAACCCTTCCAAACTCATTCTATGACGCTAGTATATCCCTGATACCAAAACCAGGCAGAGACACATCAAGGAAAGAAAATTTCAGACCAATATCCTGATGAACATTGATGTAAAATTTCTCAATAAAATTCTGGCAAACTGCATACAAATATACATCTAAAAAATAGTGAAAATGAGGGTCATTCAAAAGATGCAAAGTTGTTTCAACATATGGAAATCAATAAATATAATTCATCACATCAATAGACTTAAAGATAAGAATCATAAGATTATATCAGTTGATGCAGAGAAACAATTTGACAAAATAGAGTACACCTTCATGATCAAAAATCTAGAGAAAAATAGTAGAAATGTACCTCAACATTGTAAAAGCTATCAATTCTAAACCCAAGGCCAACATCATTCTAAATGATGAAAAATTGGAAGCATTCCCTCTAAAATCTGGAACAAGATAGGGATGCCCTCTTTCACCACTTCTATTTAACATAGTCCTTGAAACTCTAGCCAGAGCAATTACACAAAAGAATGGGATACAGATAGGAAAGGAGGAACTCAAACTATCATTATTTGCTGACAACATGATTTTATAATTAGAGGATCAAAAAAAAAACTCCACCAGAATACTTCTAGAATTAATTAATGAATTCAGAAAAGTAGCAGGATATAAAATCAATACCCATAAATAAAATTCATTTCTCTACATCAGTGAAGAATTCTCTGAAAGAGAAATTAGGAAAATTACCTCATTCACAATAGCCTCAAAAAAAGTAAAATACTTGGAAATCAACTTAAAGAAGAGATGAAAGTCATGCACAAAACTCAACTCAAAATGGATAAAGGAATTAGGAATTAGTTCAGAGACCCTGCACCTAACAGAAGAAAAGGTAGGTCCAAATCTTTATCACATCAGATTAGGCCCTGACTTTCTTAACAAGCTCCTAAAGTGCAAGAAATAAAATCAAGAATTAATAAATGGGATGGACTCAAACTAAAAAGCATCTTCTAAGCAAAAGAAACAATCAATGAGGTGAACAGAGAGCCTACATTTGGGAGCAAATTTTTGCTATGCACATGTCAGGTAGAGCACTAATCTCTAGGATATATAAAGAACTCAAAAATCTTAAGACCAAAAAAACAAACAACCCAATCAATAAATGGTCTAAGAAGCTGAACAGACACTTCTCAGAAGAACATATACATTCAATCAACAAATATTATGAAAAATGAACATCTCTAGTAATTAGAGAAATGCAAATCAAAACTACTCTGAGATTTCATCTCACACCAGTCAGCATGGCACTTATTAAAAATATAAGCAACAATAAATGCTGGTGAGGATTCATTTCTGGTTGGGCTTCAAATTGTTGCAACCAATCTGGAAAGCAATATGGAGATTCTTTAAAAAAAATGGAAGGAAACCACCATTTGACCTAGCTACCCCACTCCTCAGTCTATACCAAAGGACTAAAATCAGTATAGTATAGTAATGCAGCCACATCAATGTTCATAGCAGCTCAATTCACAATAGGTAAACTGTGGAAGCAATTTAGTTGCCCTTCAATAGATGGATGGATAAATAAACTATGATACACACACACACACACACACACACACACACACACACACACACACACACGAAATATTACTCAGCATTAAAAGAGAATAAAATCATGGTATTTCCAGGTCATGAATGGGGCTGGAGAACACAATGCCAAGTGAATTTAGCCAATCCCCCCAAATCAAAGGCTGAATGTTCTCTCTGATAAGTGGATGCTGGTCCAAAATGGGGAGGGGGTAGGCATGGAAAAAATGGACTAACTTTGGGCAAAGGTGAGGGAGGGTGGGGAGAGTGCAGGGGGGCAGGAAAGATGGTGTAATGAGATGGACATCATTACCCTAGGTACATGTGAAACTACACATTGGGTGTAATGCTACATCGTGTACAACTAGAGAAATGAAAAGTTGTGTTGCAATTGTGTACAATGAATCAAAATGCATTTTGCTATCATATATACCTAATTAAATTGTTAAAAAATAGTTTTCATTTAACAAATATAATATCACTTTTCCATTTCTATATTTGTGGACAATTAAGTTGTTTTCAGTCTTCTGCAAACATTGTTACCATGAATAGCTTTGTATATGTCTCTCTGTAATCCTGTGTAGTAATTTCTATAAGGTCTGTATTCACCAGTGCTTTTGTTTTATTTTGCTATTTGTTTAGGTAGGATACATTATTCAGCTTTCCTGATTTAGAAATGTTTTCTTTGTCGTGCTTGGAGTTTTTGTCTACACTAAATGTCTTTGTTTTTTTCATTTGTTTTTAATTGTTCTGCATTGTTCTCTGTTCCAGTTTTTTTTTTTTTTTAAGGGGATCTAGTGTATGTCTATTATATTTTTGCGTTCCTTTGTTTTAAAACATTTCATTTCATTATATTTGTATATGACACTTATAATCTGGTAGATTTTTAAAAATCCAATTTGAGAAATCTTACATTTTTAAAGTAGCAAATTTGATTTACTTAACATTTTCATAATCACTTTTGTGTTTGGAATTATTTTTTAATTTAAACTTAACAGCAACAGAAAATACATGTTCTTTTTTTAAGGTGTTAAAACAAGTTTAAATTTAATGAACATTGGCATATAACAGAAGGTAGTTGTAAGCAAGAGATGAAAAATTATTCTTAAAGTTTTAAGATGATGTGGTCTGTATGTTTGGCTTCAACACCATCACCATCTTTTTTTTTTTGTTATTATTTTCGTAACTAGTTATACATGACAGTAGAATGCATTTGACACATCATACATAAATAGAATATAACTTCTCATTCTTCTGGTTGTACATGATGTAGAATCACACTGGTCATGTATCATATGAGAGTATAGGGTAATAGTGTCCAATTCATTCTATTATCATTCCCATCTGCATACTTTTCCTCTCTCTTCACTCCCCTGTACCCAATGCAAAGTTCCTCTATTTTCCCCTAGCTACCCCCTCCCCTTATTGTGAATTAGCATCTGCATATCTGAGAAAATATTAGTCTTTTGGGATTGGCTTATTCACTCAGCATGATATTCTCTAGCTCCATCCTTACCTGCAAATGCCATAAGTTCATTTTTATTTAAGGCTGAGTAATATTCCATTGTGTATATATATACCACATTTTCTTTATCCATTCATCTGTTGAAGGGCATCTAGGTTGGTTTCATAGTTTGGCTATTTTATCATTATATTTTCTATGTTCTCTTAGTGATGAGTTTTCTTTGTGGGTTCTTAGCCTTTCCTTTTCTTCTACTGAATTTATAAATTTTTATTTCTATTTCTACTTTTTTGATAATTAGAAGGCTGTTCAGTATATTTCTATGCTATAGTTAGTATAGTTTTCAAACCTATATAATTTAATTAAATCTAAATTTTACCAATATTCTATCCTTCTTGTGAAGTGCAAATAGACCTTAGAGCACTTTAACTCCTATTGTACCTCAGTTAAATTCTTTGATATCCTTATCTGGTACTTTAGATGTACTTGTAATGCTAATTATTATTTTATAAATTTAATTCATCCATAATTGCTTCTTATGCAACACTTTGTCATTCTGAGTTTAATTTACTTTTTGTAGAATTCTGTGTTCAGTTGTTATGTAACTGAATTTACATCAGTGATAAATGGGTATGCTTTTTTTTTTTCCTTCAATTTTTATGATCATTTGAAGGATACTGGATTTTATATTGGCAATTAAAACATTTCGAAGACAACATTACATTGCCTTCATTTACTGCTTTTGCAAATATTGCCTTAAATTCATTCATTGCTTTTTGGAGATATTCTGTGCTTTTATTATATTGATCTTTAGACATTCTTCATGTTATATATTTCAGTATAATATGTTTAAGTTTAACTGTATATTTATTTGCCCTGTTGGGACTCATGGTTCTCCAATATTATGACTTTCAACATTTAAAAATATTCTCTACGATTTTCTTATTAGACAAATTGTCTTCCTATTTTTTCTTCTCCTTGAACCATACTTGTATCCATGTTGTAACTTCTTATTTTAATTTATATTACTTAACTAATCTATCTTATTTTTCATCTGTTTCTCAGTAATACATTATGGTTCATTTTATCATGTTTTTCTTTCATCCCTTAAGTTTTTAATTGCACTTGTGTATTTTGCATTTTTACAAGTTCACATTGATTCTTTTGTAACCTCGAATTTTTATCCCTTTGTAAAAGATAGCTTTTTGAAAATGCAGTACACACACACACACACACACACACACACACACACACACAGAGAAGAGAATTGTTCAGCCATAAGGAAGAACAACATCATGTTATGTGGATGAAACTGAGGATGTAATTGGAGATTATCAGACTCCGAGAGACAAGTACCGCATGCTTTCTGTCATATGTGCAATCTAGAAAATTGAAAAAAGGCATCATGAAAGTACAAAGGAGAATATCAGACAAGAGGAAGTGGATAGGTGAGGTTTCAAGGGAGGAAGGGAAATGGAGAGTGGGGAGATTAAGGTATGCTATTTTCATGTACAGATACACCATAATAAAACTCATTAGCCTATATAATTAATATATAATCAAAAAGGAAAAATAGAAAAGAAAAAAGTAAAATATTGGTATTTAAATCTAAAAAAATTGTTTCTGATTATTTTTTCACCTCTTCAGTCACTTTAAATATGCATATTTTGCTGTCATTATAGAATTGTTCTTATATGAAACTGTTAGGGATCTAGTTCATGTTGCCTCTCACTTATTTTAATATTTGCCTATATCCTTTTAACTTTTCAAAGATCTTTACCTAATATTTTGTTCTTAGATATTTTTTAAGTTACATAATATATTTTTTTCTTTTCCCTATGGATAGCCTAGGGCTTTCACTGTCTTGGGATCCCTTTAAAAAATAAATAATCATTTTAGGACTTTCGTATCCATGCTCATGAGAAAATTTTATTCCTGGTCCTGTGTCTTATGTAAACTTAGGATTTTGTTTTAAATTTCATTATCTCACCTTAATTTAGGAATGGGATCTTCGCTTTATGTTTCTTTACCATCCTCAGACCAAAGTGTAAAGACCTTTTCCTAATTCGGCATGACAACTTTAATCCCAGATTCTTAAAGCCTATATCCAGATCTGAAAAACATGATGATCATGTTACTACAATTTTAAACCTGTACTGGAACAACTTAACAAGCTTCCTGGTGTTGCTCATATAAAGCTAAAGCTGTTTAGCCTAGTGTATGAGTTTCTCCATCTCCTTCTAAAACAAAACTTCTTTCTATGGACAACTTTCTATTTTCAACTTCACACTCTATAGTTCATCTCTGATTGATTTTAATTACTTGAGTGTCAAGCTTTCTTGCTTCTGGGTCTTTACAATGCTGTTTTTACTTCATAGGGTCATTTTCCCTTTCCTTTTCTAAGACCACTCTTACTTATTCTAATTCCCAGTATTATGCAAGTTCTTCTAGCATAGAGTTTTCATAACTCATGCATATTTACCTGAAAAGTTACCACTAATCATTGCAATATCCTATTTATTGTTTGTCTTCCTATTTATTGTATTCCTATTTATTGTTTGTACTTTTTTCTTTTCTTTTTCCTTTTTTGATTATATATTAACTATACAGGCTAATGAGTTTTTTATGATGTATCTGCTAAACTATAAACTTTATGAGGGCAGGAAGAATACCTTATCGTGTTTACCACTATGTTCCCTATGCCAAGCAAACATTCTTTATATAAGAAATATGCAATTCCTCTCTATGAAACAAGTGGACATGTTGAGAATAAATGAATGAATAATAGCTTTAATTATGCTTCTTTGGTTTTTGGTTGTTGTATCATATATTCTGTAGCATCCAATTAGGCTTGCAATTAAACTTCAATCCAAATTTATGCACACAGTTACTTTCCTTTTACTACATAGGAAATATCTTAAAGAAATTCATGTGAATTTTTATGGCTAGTTCTTGCATAGGCAGGAATATATTACCTACAGCTTATAAGAGTTAATTATTTTCTAGGAAATCTGACTAAAATGACTGATTCTGGCAATTGGAATTTGATGATCTAAAGATTCTCAAGGATCCTTTAAACCATATAATCTCACTTGTTCCTTTGTCTAATTTGTACTGATCCTATGCCCAGATCCTGCCAATAAATTTTATTTTCATCTCGGTAATGAAGAAGCTAAAAACCATGTTAATATTTCATTGTTCCTAGTTTAATTTTAAGGATAATGTATGAATATGGGCAAAGGAAGTTGGGTCCTCTCACTGGGAAAAAAACTAAAATGAATTCTCCCTGAAGAGAAATAAAGCCATCCCTAGGTAAAAGATGTAAAGGAGGCAGATATTACATACAAGATGCCCAGCTGGTACTGGCATGTCACTGCAGGGAGAAATTCTAAAATGAAATAACAGAAACTGTTGTCATGCTGCCTTACCAGTGGGCATCTGTGGATGAGCTGTCAAGAGCTCTTGACCTGAGTTTCTATGGGGAAAGAAAGCAAGTAAACGTCAATATGCATCTGTGTACAGTTAATAGTGGGTGAGGTAGCAATATTTTCCCTTTGACTCAATTATAGTTCCACAATATATATTGAGATATAAAAACATGTTCTGTCAAAAGAACATTAAATATATTTTCTCTCCTCTTTTTATATATTTGATTCAGGCTTTCAATAGCAGACTGAGATTCTTCCATTTAAAAAGATGCTTTCCTTTATGTTTTTCAGAACTGTGTTATGTCCATATTGGAAGAAAACATACCTACTGAATTTATTGTATCTATATACATTGCTCGGTTCCATTAAAAGAGTAAAATAAAACAAAACAAACCTGTGGCTGAAAGCTGCCTTAAAATAATTGGGAATACAAACAGGAGCAAATGTATATACTTTCTATTCTTTAAACTTGTTCAGAGTAAATGTATGCTAGGCTAGAATTTAAATTCCACTCAACTCTAACCTTGTGCTAATAAACAAGAGATGGAAATCTGAGCTTCGTGGTGTTCTTTCATCCCCATATGGTACTAACAAGCTATATTTAAAATAGTACATTTTTTTGTTTCGTTTTTTTATAATGGACAGACTCATGTCCAATGCTTGATTTCTATGGAACTCAGAGCATTAACATTAAGCAAAAAGCTAGACTTCTGACAATAGGGACATACGCAGTTGGAAAATGGATGCACTGTTATTCTAATAAGAGTAATATTCTAATACACTTGTCAGAATGGCAAAGATGATTTGCTCTGTGGGACATTCTCTGACCACAAAGTCCTGGCTAATGAGATATCAAATGTGTGCTGAATTGTTGTCATATAGAATTGCACACATTTTATGTTAGGTTCTTCATTCATTCTGTAAGGATTGCCAGAATAAATTTGAAGAGCATTTTATATGATATGAGTCCATCTGTTTTCTGAACATTGTCTCTGTGAAAAACTGTTTTTAATTTAGTAAACAAGTACAATTACATCATAAACTTCTAAGTGAAAGGGGTGGTAACATAATAATAAATTTAAACTAGATTAATTTGAGTAATGGAACTTATGTAGCATTCCCAAGTCAACTACAGAATTTAGATTTATAGTGTGTGTTTGTGTCTGCATGTATGGGTGTGATTCTTAAAGTAGTTTTAAAAAATTAATATTTTTTTATTTTAGATAACTTAAACAGAGATTAATTTTTAGGATATATAAGATACCAAGCTTAGATAAAAAGTATTTGAAATACTTCTGAGATGAGCTAAATTGATGATAATGTTTCTCATAGTTACAAATGTTTTGTTTTAGAGAATATGCTTATTAATTTCATTATCATTTTCAGTAATTTCAAAGAGCTTACAAAACTAACACATAATATGATATGGCTCCAGCAGCTTTTTTGAAAGTGATGTCAGATGCCATTAGAAGGGGATCTGGCCATTTTATAGGCAATGTACCCAAATCTCTGAGCTCTGACACAGAGTCTTCTGGCTAACATTTTTCTTCTGGAAGAAAAATGGCTTCTTTCCAAATTTTATAAGTATCCCAGTATTCTCAGTGTGCTCATGAGCACAGTCTTCAGAGGTAGGGTGTATGGGTTCCTGTTTATTTCAACTGTTTGCTGGTTTTGCAAACTTGTGCTATTGTTTTACTTTGTGTATTTCTCTTGCTGCTTTTGTGAAAGGAGGATAAGAAAATATTACCTCATTAGTTATGGTAAAGATTATTTTATGCACATGCACAAATCTCTTAATACAGTGTCTGAATCTGTCTAGTTCACAATATTGACTTTTCGGTTGTTTTTGTGAGTTTTTCTTATTATTTAGACATATTATTATAATGACATGTAACTCTCAGAAATCAGTATTTCCCATACTATGTGTTTCTTTGACTTAATGATCAATTATTTAAAAATGATCAAAATATTTGAAATATATGAGTGCAAGATAATAGCAGTCATTTTATTTATATAAAAATGCTACTCTTCTGTCCTTTTTACATTTGGAACCAAATGATTTTAATCTCTCAGGATTGGTTTAATCATTAAAATATATGTATATTTCTCTGTCAACATTTCATCAGGTTGAAATGTGCTCCAAGGCACTGAAAACATTCCAGTTTAATTCTTAACTATCATTTGGACATCATTTTGTTGTACAACTCTATGGAAAAGTCTGACATATACCTTTCCTCATTGGACTTAAAGGTAACATTTGCAAAGTAAAAGAGTAAATAAAATTCTCTTTGATTCTTTATCAGGGAAACTGAAATTCTGTATTGATTTTACCACATGTGAGTTTCATGGCCTGTGATAATAAATTGATTTGCGGGCCATCCAAGCTGCACGTCTTTGCACTTACTCAGTTTAACTGACAACAGTGCTGCTCTGGAGACCCCAAGAACTAAAATCTCTGACTTGGGGATTTTCATCCCTGTCATCTCAAATGTCATTGCAGAAACATTCATCAGAAGTCTTCTTCACTAGACAAATAATGGGCCTGTATGATAGTTGTGCGAATACACAGTTTCACTGCTGAGGTGACAGGTCTAGCTGTTGGCTACTTGAGATTATAGAGTTCAGACACCTCAGCCCTTGAATGGGGAAGACAAGAGCTCACAGCTGAGATGGCACAGTGCATGCCCACTGAGGCTTCTGGGTAAGTGAAGGATGACATCAAAATCCAATCTCCTAGGACTGTGGTGACATTTTCAGAAAAAAGTAAAAATAAAAAATGAACCAAACATGCTTCTTTTCTCTAGCAGTTGGTTACTGTTGATAAAATGCCTCCACAGAGAAAATATTACTGATTCAGGTCTTTATAATCACATATTCCCTGAGACCAGTTCCAGAAAACAGGGAAGTGCTTTTCCAACCTTTTATACTTCTGGTCTTAAATGAAAGAGAGTCAGGATTTCATATCATTGTAAATAATCACCTTCAATTGATCGATACTAGGGTGCTTTTCCATTGTTTAGCATGTTCCTGTTCTAAGTGTCAAGCCCCTGACATCATTTGAGCTCTTTAGCTTGAGCTGCTTGTATCAGGCTCTTCTTGGTTGGAAATTATAAACACCTTGGGTATTAGAAATATATTTTAAGACTTATAGAAAAAAATATATTGCCACATCTTCTGGCAAGTGTGAAAGGAGGTGAGGTGAAGTAGAGACTCCCCCAACTCATGTCTTTCAGAGTCCCATATACCTATTGTCCCCTCCCCCCCATCAGGTGACAGCTTCTTCTAATCCATTACTATCATCTTACCTCCATGTCTATCTCATTACATTTCCATTCACCTGATATAAATCTTCTAACTAATATCTGGGCTAAATGTATTGCCCAGGGGAATGAGGTTATGAGAACAGAAATTAGTATGCTTTCTGTTTAATTTATACAATACTTTGTGTCAGTCTTTTCTACCTGAACCATTGAAGTTGACATGAGGACAGTTACCTGTCATTACCCTGACTCTTCTTTGGCTCACTTTCTCTTTGGTTAGGATAACTTTGATTTTAGAAGGAGGATCCATTTCATCAATACTAACTATACTTCAATCTTACTCTTTATTCCTTAAAAAATATTAATTAATCCATTGTCAATATACAACCCGACACTTAAGAACTGAATATTAGTGCCAGAATATTTCCTATAAATTAGACGTTTTTGTTTGTTTTAATACTGTCCTTCTTTTAGCAAACAAAACAAAATAGTAAAGCACATTTTTATAGGTCATAAATTAAGTCTATATCGAGGTCCTAAAAAAAAAAACAACTCTATGTTCAAAATTTAATCAAGCTTCAAATGCTACCAGTGAGTGTTTAAAAAAAAATTACTGAAAAGTTAGGGTTTTTTCCCTTACTAAATTGTCCAGAAACTAAAGTACCCTCTTTTAAATGACCCACTCCAGACTAAATGTCTATTAATTTGTCAGGATGGAAGAGAAACTTGGCCCTGTGTTATCCTGCAATAAGGAAGACAGATTTTCCTTATTTTGGTGGGAAAATAATAAATGATGTTCTTACAGAAAGAATCGAGGCTTCCAAAATCACACTCTGGTAAATTATCTTGCCTTTATAAAATATATCAGATTTTATGAAGAAAGATATCTGTATTCATGTTTAATAAGAAGTTTGGGGCTTATGAAAAATAGAGTCTACTAGATTCTACATCTTCAGCATTTCTTTGAGAACTCAGGAGATTAGCCAAGGCATGATGTTTAAATCCATTGATCCTTGCAGACAATTCATTTAGTAAGTCCTTGTCTTTTTAAAGTTTTATTACTTTTAAACTGTCTTCAATTTCATATATCACCAAGAAGTACAATTATTTGTACATTACTATACTGAGAACACTTCCTCAATGGCAGGGTTCTTTATTCAAGAAAAAAATAGCATTATTATTCATACTTAGATTTTGCTATATTTTAATTTTTGATTTATATTTGTTGAGTTGAAATAAAGGAAGCTATAGTCTATGGTAAAAGAATAAGATTTCATAATGAATTTCTCAAGTGGGAAAAAGAGAACCTATTTTCTTGACTGTTTCCTAATTTTACTGCTTGCATTAAATGAAAGAATATCTTTACTAATCTGGGTTATTTTTCCTTTTGTTACCCATAAAAATTACTAAGGTAAATTGACTTACAGTTAAGGTAGATAGATACCATTAGTAGAACTCAAAGCTCTGGGGAAGTTCGAGGTTGCTTTATTCCCAAGGAGAAAGGAACTTGATTATAGTCAAGGATTTGATTTCTATTTTAGGCACACCACTCTGCTAGGGAAAGCTGTTAGACAGAGAAATAACAGCAGAAATGGAGCAGGGCTGTAAAAATGTCTCAGGGGTCACTCCCACATGACCTTTGATAAACCCATCTCTGTGTGGACCATTGTAGTCAGGAGGGAAACATTTCACTGAGGAAAGAAAGCCACTGTCCATCAGAACCATAAATGAACCAGGATGAGGCTCAGATAAAGGAGAATTGAGGAAAGCCACTTAATTAAATAGGGAGAACCTTAAGCTTTCACTTGAGCTCCAACAATTCACATAATAAAAGCTGCACATATACCATTATGCCCATTTTCTTACATTCATAAGTATTAAAAATCAAGAAGATAAGGGTCCCAGGGACCCATGAGGTTCAAAATCAAAAGTTGCTGGGTTTTTCTTTTTGAACAAATCAAGAGTTCTGATAAGTATTCACTACTACTGCCTTGACTTTTTTCAGGAACTGAATAGCAACTCAGCAGGAATTATGATCTCAGGACAGATATACAATGATAAAATATACAAGGAAGCTTTTTTCTTGCTTTATATCTGTTTTTTTCCTTACATATTCCAAATTTCCTCTTCCTTTCCTCTCTGTTAGTGATCTCTCCATAAACTTTTTCCTTTTCTTAAAAAATTGTTCTGTACTGAGTTAATCTGAGGTTAAGAAGTTATGCTTGATTGGAATTACTAGCAGCTATACAGCACTCAGAAATTGTTTTTCAGCATTCTGTTGCCTTAAAATTTAGCACACACAATATTCATATTGATTTATTATTTGACTTCATGTTATATTATACATGCCTATATGTATACACCATATATATATATATATGTGTGTGTGTGTATGTATATGTGTGTGTGTATATATACACACACACATATGCATACACACAAAATACATACACACATTCATATATTATGTCATGGTACCATAAAAAATGGGAAAACATTCCAATTTACCCACAAACCTAAGTATTTTTATGGCTAAGCTAGTCACTGCAAAGCCACAGTTGATTTTAGCAGATTTTACATTTCTAAGTACTAGCACCTATACTACCTGTGAATGTTTCTTTGTTTCTTTCTTCTTTTAATTAAAGCAGGAACCTGGACATGATTGTCTAATTAAGGCAATGTTGGGGATATGAAGTAAGCAGAGAATGGAGTCAAATTAGCTAATGTTTCTCAATTTGGGCTTTATACTTGGAATCACCAGGGGAGATTTAAAAATAGTGTCCCTACTGGAGATTCTGATGGAATTATCATAGGATGTGGCCCGAGTTTGGGGATTATAAAGATTCTCTATGTGACTTTCATATGAAGATAAGGTACCGAACCACTCATGGACTTGAAGATTGAGAGGGATGGACTTCATTGATTAGACTTTATGTAATAGTAATATCTTCACCTGATTGTATGTAAAAGATGGAAATAGTACAAATCACACATAGAAATAGTCTTTATAACAGGATGCATGATGACTATCACAGTTGAAAATGCAAAAAATGTCTGAAAAGAAAAAGCACTAGAATTCCTTTGTTTCCGAATATACTCATTATTGTGCTAAGATTTCATATAAATTGTGTTATGTTATTTGGAACAAGAGATATTCCCCTTTTTCTGTGCATTTAGCATTATCAAAGATTTTAAAGATGAACTTGAAAGATTAATATGAGTTAAAGTGAATTTCAAAGTTAACTTGAGCTTCTTAGACATTTTTATACTAGAAGCTGTGCTCAAAGTTTTACCTGACAGGATTTTTGAAGTACATTCTAGAGTAGAAAATTATGATTAGAGTTTAAATGTGCAATGTCATAGTGGAGTATGTTACTTCTTGATGATTTGCATACTTGAGAAAAGTAATTATGACTTCAGTTGATATTTCCCTCTTCACACATAAATGTAATAAATAGGAAATAGGAGGGCAAGGAAAGTAATTTGATGGGCATTTAATTCATATATATATATATATATATATATATATATATATATATATATATATTCATTTATATATATATACACACACACACAAACACAGAAGTATAAAACATACATATATTAATTCCCAAGGATTTCATAAGTATTAAAAATGAAGAAGATAAGAACTGTTTGGAAAATACTATTTAGAAAAATGAAAGAATTCTATTTATTTTTGTGCAACTTTTAAAAATGTAAGAAATTTATGAGAGCAGTATCTATCTAGAAACTATTTGGATAAAAGAAATATTGCTTGGATGTCAAGTATCTAAAAATTTTGTAATACACACACATATCTATGTATTTATATAAAATATATACATATACATGTTTATATACCTACATATTTAAAAGCAGAAACTCACTTCTCAGCAAGATTAATTCAAAATAATTGTTTTACATTTTTTAACCAATAATTTAAAAGAACATATGATTCTTGTCATATTAAAATAGAAAAATACTAACCTAATTTTATTAAAAGTGGTCTTTTAGGACAACATAAAAATTATCAAAGCATTTTTTTTCTTCCAAGATTTATTATTGATTCATTTGGTACAAATAGTTATTTGTTTTTTGGAGACAAATAAATATACTGTCTTTATGTGCAGTACTTCAGATAAAGTCATATCAAATAGAATGGAAGTATGCTATGTGGATATGGACTAATAACATGAAGAATCTGGCTCAAGCTCAGAGAGTTAAGAGGCTGTCATTTAAAAAAGAACATATTATTATATTTTATTTATAACCATATCACAGCTTTCTTCATGAGAAAGAATGTAGAAAGTAATGTCCTCATATTTCAGATGATAAAATTAAGGCTCAAAACAGCCTACTATAGTTTTCAAATTTACATAGTTATTAACTAATATAGTCAGGAATGAAATTTAATTTTGTATGATTTCAAAAACTTTTCTTTCTGTATTTTCATGAAAAAGACTTGAGAAGCCTGGAAATACTCCTCCTGAAACCTCTTAACACATGAAATGTTTGGATATTTTTAGAGGTACCTCTTGGTTTGCAGTTGGTTGTTTCCTGGCAATATTATAACATGGTAGATAAAAGATTCTGGTCACTTCATCTCTTTATAAGGGCACAAATCCCATCATGGGCTCTACCCAATGACCTCATCTAAATTTGATTATCTCAAAAAAAAAAAAAATCCCACCTCTGAAAATTATCACATATGAGGATTGGAGCTTCCACATATGAATTTTGAAATAAAACCAACTTTTAGCCCATAGCATAATCTAAAACCCACTTAAACACATTTCCCTCAAATAATCTTACCCTGAACTTAAAATGTTAAGTGCTGAGAGGATGGGAAAAGATTCAGTGACCAGATAGGTGATGAACTGAGCTATTGGCGATGGTGGATACTATCTTCATACATGGCAATTTCCACTGTTGCTAGACTTGAAATATATTCAGGGCCATCCTTGGCTATTTTTTTTAAACTCTCATCTTGTTTCTCTTTCAATTTTTGTACATTTCTTCTATAATACTCCTTCCCATGCCTTGGCTAGTATTAGTTGTAAGAACAACATACTCTAGTATCCTATTTTTAACTTTCTACCTCTACTTTTGGATTATTTTGCTACTAATAAAAGAGATTACTTTCTAAACTTAGTCTTTTCCAAAATGAATGATTCAACTATGGGACTTTCTTCCAGTGACCAAGATTTGAGATTATATTTGGGGGCATATAATTCTTTCTAATCTTACATGTATAGTTTGTATATGTATACTATTTCATAATATCTAGCGATCCTTTTAGCTTTATGATACAGTTTCTGATTCTTTACAAAATTTAAAGCAGTCTATATTTATGTTTTAATCCCTATTACAAAATAGAACAAAACAAAGTTGAAGACAATTTCGAATATTACTAGGGTAAATATACCAACACATTTAATGTCTAAGATTCAAACTAATGTAGCTTCCTAATCATATAAATAGACAAATGAAGGCCCAAAGAGCCAAAGGAATTTGATAAATATCTCAAAATTGTTTAGCATCAGACTGCATTAATCAGATTTTTTTTAAATTCCCCCCTTTCCAGTATAACCAAAGTACCTGCAAGAACAACTTAGAGGAGGGAAAGTTTCCGTTGGCTCATAGTTTCAGAGATTGATCAAGTTAATTACTGCCCAAGGTAAGGCAAAACATCATGGCTGTAGGGCATGGTAGAGGAGTGATGCTCATCTCATGGAGACCAGAAAGCAGAGAAGAGGTGCAGGAGAAGGGGCCATGGGGAAAATGAATTATTCTGGAGCACATCTCCACTGAACCCTCTCCTTGAGTCATGCTACCCTTGCCAATAGTTACCACCAGTTCATTCAAACTAGAACGGACTGATTAGGTTACAGCTCTCACAATCTAATCATTTCATCCAGAACGTTCCTGCATTAATAAGGAGGACATCTCATATCCAAACCATGACAAGAACTAAAATGTGAATTCAGGGCTGTTATTTTCTTTATCATAAGTAATATTAATTTTTTAGAAGTCATATTAAAGAGATTTACTAGAGAATAAGTCGTAACACCTCAAATACTTGCCAACCTAGTGGTTATTTTGCTAGGGACATCGTCAGCATTTCTATTATAGTAACTATATAATCCCTATTCATCTTACTGATGAGAAATGCCTATTGGGTTTTAACAAACATATTATTCTTTTGATTATTTTTTATGTATGCTCCTTTCTCAATTTAGCATTTGTGGCAAGTAATCTTGAAAATTTCCTCACTGAAACACAGTTTTTCCACTGAAAAACACTGCTGATTCTGTATACTTTGTAAATTTGAATCTGTATTCCTTTCCTACTGTCACTGCAAGCATGATTTTCCTAAAGAGTAACTCATCTGTCTCTTGTCTTTATTCTCCCTAGAAAAGGAAAGCCTGGGGAACTGAGAATGTGGAGGTTGAGTGTGAGCCTCTAGGCTCCGAGTGTGAGCCTCTAGGCTTCTCACTCCCCACTTACTGATTATTATAGTGTACCTGGGAAGAGCTTTATCATTTCTGTTCCTGAGTTTACAGCTGGAAAATATGAATGATGTTATATGAAAATTGAATATATCAAAGCAAAAATACAGACCTAGTGGAAAGAATTAAGACTTAGAGGGCAGAGTACCTGGTTTGCATTCCTGTCTCTGCCTATTCTTAGGAATTAACTTTTGTCAATATTTACCATTTAGTATATCAAAAGTATACAATAAGAACTAGATATCATTAAGTGACTTGTAGAATAACGCATTATAAAACAACAATATGCTTTCAAAACTCAAGCTCAGATGTAAGGCCCAGACTCTAATTACGGTATCAAATGATATTTTCATATATCGTAACATGTCTGTCTACTTTCCAGTGAAGATTTAATTTAACAGGAATTCATGATTTAATTAATTTTAACAATATAAATTGTGGCATTCATAAGAACAGTTTTCTAAAATACCAGAAAGAAGGAAAATTTTAATGAACTATATTAGGCAAAATCTAGTAATGTTTACATTACGTTTATTTCATTTGCAGTGTCCATATTGCAATATATTGCAGAACTTCCAATATGATCATTTTATTCTTTGATTTAAGCAAAAATATAATACATATTTCAGATATAAGAAAATTGTTATTTAAAAAAATTGACAACAGTTATTCACATATCATTAAGGCAAAATAGCTCATGGAATTACATGTGTTTATAACTGTCATAAAAATCAAAAGTGTACAAAGTCAACTAATAAATTAAGGGCCTATCATGTGGCTTTCAAAGTAGAAATAAAACAACAAATTGCCCACAGTTCTTGATATGATACCGTACCACACCTGCACTGTTTTAATTTAGATTACTTGTCATTAGTCAACAACCCAGTTTGTTCCTTTAAGCAACAATATAAAATGTAAATAATTTCACTCTTGAATTTTTAAGTGTCTCCTTTGAGAAAAGACACCGAAGAAAACTCAGGAAAGGCCAGAAAGGCCTGTCTTTCCCCGCTCTATTTTGAAAGCAAACTGGCTCTGCCATTTTATTTGTGTCAAATAGTTAGTGTTTCCCATGTCCATTTTCTTCAGCTACCATCTCACAGGGTTGCTGTTCAGTGGACCCAGGGGAGCCAAGTGTCACTTTTTGCAGATGGCAAGCTGCCAGAGTACAGCATACAGCTGAACATCACAGGTCTTTGTTCCACTGAAGAACCAAAAACATCATTACATGCACACCTTCTGTATATAATCAGCTTCCAACAGCTGACGGAGTCATCCTGAAAAAGGGTCAGACCGGGAAAGAAAGACAGAAGGAAAGAATGAGATACAGAAAGAATTTAGTCCGTTTATTTTGGCTACTATACAGTAACATTTTTCATTTGGTGAATAGGAAGTTTTTCAACATGATTGCCAATTTACAAGAACTTCTCTCCTAATAGCTAGAACAAAATTCTCAATTTGCCCTAATTAAAATGCTAGTTTTGGAGAATGAGTTTTTTTCCCCTTTCATATTTAAGCTGAACATTAAAAAAAGTTAAATCACTTTAAATGGTCTTTGAATTGCATTCTCTCTATCAGAATTGTTAACTCTTTTTGCCTCAGGAGAAGAAACTCAATGTATGAATATAATATCAGAGTGGAATAGAAAGTGGCTTTTCTATAATAAATATTTTGGTTATTATGGAGTTTGCATTTAAGTGGAAATTATTATGAGTTCTACCAACAGGGAATGCTGAGTAAGAAATATGTTGCTCTTATAAATCTGTATAAATGGAAACCTGAAGCATGGAGGACGGTATGACTTGAAATAATATTTCAGGCTTTGGACAGACATAGCTACAGTAGAATATTTAAATGCAAAGTTATGAATCAAAGGATGCAGGAAAAGACGGCATACAGAGGGTGAGGCTGACACTAAAGGAGTCAGATTCCAAGTCTAAGTCCACTAGTATTTCAGGGTCTTGAGCATCCTCTCTGGGTCTACTCCACAAAATACGAAATTTAGTTTGGTTCTTTACATTTTTCCCTTCTTTCAGTTAATTTTATTTGGTTATAATTCAAAGTCAAATAGTCTTCTGGGCCATGATCCCTCTGTGATAGTTTCACTGTTGCAACATATCTTGATTTTTATGGTGTAAAACAATGAAGAGGAATTCAGAAATTTTTCTGATGATTCTGTTTCTTAATGTTAGCTCTGATAGCTCCCAGGACGAGTAAGGGTAGTGTCATGACAGCATATTGAAAGTTCATACTAATTTTAACATGAGATAGAACTTCATAAATAAGAGCACCACAAATATGTTTTGAACTTTTTTAAAAAAAAATAAAGTTTTGCATTTTGAAGAAAATTTTCTCAATGGCCTCTATTTTGCCAATATTTCCACTCTTTCAAGGCTGCCAAAAATATATGGTACTACTTTGGGTGCTGTGGAATTTGCCTTTGCCCTGCTTTGCATACACTTAAAGGCTCAAAAGATTACACATGCCTTCATCAGATATAATCAGATATATACATATAAAATTTAGGACTTGAAGAAAAGTAATTTTATATTTTAAATAGAGAACTTTTAGATGTGGAATTTTTGGTCAGTAATCAGGGAACCAGTTTTTAAGGAAAAATCAACTATTTTCCCAGAAAGAGAAGCAGAGGAACATTGGAATTTGTTACTAATTTGAAAGATATTATAGATAGCTTTATTTTCTCTATGATGATTACTTTCTCTATGAAGATTCTATAGCTTACAAACACGAAATAGCTTTCCTGAGATGAAAGAGCGTTGATAGCCAGAGAATGGTAGATGTAGGGCTTACTCCACTATTTCCCAGTGAAGTCTGCCTTCATGAAATCAGGAGGATTTGAAATAACTCAGTCCTTCTTTGCTTTTGTCTTCAGTCTTGTGAAGGCAGTGGCTAGTTCATGATAGGAATTTGATTGCCTTATAAAGTGTTGGAGTTGTTGAGGAGAGACCCAGTGAAGAAACTTTTAAAGCAAGGGTGTATATTCGAGTATATTAGGAAGAGAGGAGGAAATTCAAACATGAGAGACTGGGAATACTAAGGAGTTTTGTTGACTGATAAAAAGAGACTAAAATCAAGGGCTGTCTTTTTAAAATCATTTTTCAGCCCGTTGTCAAGAGACGTTCCTATTGCTCTATGTGTTGAATTCCAGTCATCTGCAAGACTTTTATATACTTGTTCGTGAACATAACAGCAAGTGTCTTTATGTTGTTAATATAATAACCAGCATTCACTGTAACAGGAACTGAGCTCATCAGTCCTTCCCATTATCTCATTTCATTCTTGGGACTATGCTGAGGTAGGTGCTACTTTTAACCTTTGAAAAGAAAGAAAGAAATGCTGGAGACTTTGAAACTTTCCTAGGTCAAACTATTAGAAAGTGATGGGCCTGGCATTGGTACTCTATTGGATGATGGGGAGTGTCTCCTCCTAAAAGCTACCTGAATGGTGCATTACAAAGTGTGTGCTCTGTGCAAATTAGCTTCATTGTTTACAAATAGAAAAAGTGAAGAACAGTTCAGTTTTAAGTTTGAAACGTATGTTGAATTCATGGTATCTGTTGTGTGTTTTCATTATTCCTTGGGAATTGCAGTTTGTTATAATACATGCATTAAATTCTCAAAGAGATGGAAGAGAAGATGGCAGATTACAGTGAAGCAGCATTTCTCATAGTTCAGATACACCAGAATGCAAGGAGTGGGAATATTGCTTCTCCCTGATGTGGGTGAAAAAGGAATTTTTGCTAATATTCAATATTGTACTGAGAGCCTTAGAAAATTAGAAAGTTTGGGTACATTAAACAAGAAAAGGGAACAGATTAGAGATAAAATGCTTGCAGGAGCAGTGGAATTAGCATACAAGGATGTAAAAATCTAAGAAATACTATGATTAGACTTTGTACAGAAAATGCTGACATTGGAGAGGCAGCCTCCTCCTTCCATTTCAGAAGCTGTTTCAACTTATTAAATGAGTCTACAAATGATGCCCTGAGTTACCAATCATCCGTGGGGTGCCAAGCCAGGAGCCATCTTGGGACTACCATGCAATGGCACCAACCTGGGAAATCACATCTGGGAGTTTCTGGCTGGGTCCCTGTGAACTATTGTGAGCCCGTCAAAGACTTACTTGAGCCTGGTAAATCTGGGGAAAATCAGATGCTGAAAGCATTTTTCCTAGAGAAATATAAATGGAAAGGCTGGAGAGGACCCAGATTCCTCCAAACTTTTGAGTCCAGGGGTCAGCAGGAAGGAGCTCACAAGGCCAGCTACCATGGGTCAGGAATTTGACCAGGTGGGTCTGACAGTGCTTGGCCCTTGGCCTGTCTGGCCTGTCACCCTGCCTGCTGCTTCACCACTCAGACCAACTCTTTAGCACCCCTGCCCACCACTTAGCACTCTGCAATTGGTTCTGGGAGAACAGAAAGGGCAGCATCCAAGTGCAGCAGAAGTGGCAGAGGTAAACACTCGTATGCCACAAGTGGAACTCTGGGGACATCCCTGGGATACAGTCTCCCAATGGAGATTGACATCTACTAGGCTCTAGAAATATATCAATTCAATATATCCAGACAACCTGCCATACAATAAAGCACCTGGAACCTCACTAAACATGAGCTCTGCACCAGGGAACTTCACCTATGGGAACACCTCTCAAAGAACCCAGCGGCACCCTGGTAGTAGAGAAACAGCTTTTTCCATCCTACCCAAAAGGACTGTACCAAGAAGGGAAGTTGAGAAGTCTTAAACCCCAAATGGCAAAACAGAGATCAACACAATATGAAGGAAGGACGTGACAGCCTGTGGCCCATATTTCCCCCACAGCCTGTGGCCCATATTTCCCCCACTCTAGTTCATACCTCAAGAAGACAAAAAAAGGAAATCAGCTGGGAATAGACAGCAAACATATTCTCATTGAGTATTGACTATTTTGTTAACCATAATGGAAATAATTCTTTATCTTTTCACCAAGAGTTTTCATTTTTCTTTTTTATTTTTTTGAATGGGTACTGTTTGGTTCAAGGACATTTATACATATGCATATTTTTTTGTCTATTCAATTCTAGCCTTTGTTGTTGTTGTTGTTGTTTGTAGGTAGTTATTTTTCTTTGCTCTGTTTTTTGAGAGTTAAGTTTTTATTTATTTTTTATTTTGGACCAGGAATTGAACCCAGGGGCACTCTACTACTGAGCCACAACCCCAACCCTATTTTGTATTTTATTTAGAGACAAGGTCTCACTAAGTTGCTTAGTGCTTTACCTTGCTGAGGCTGGCTTTGAACTTGAGATCCTCCTGTCTCAGCCTCCAGAGCTTCAGGTATTACAGGTATGTGTCACTGCAACTGGCTAAGTTAGGGGTTTTGATTAGTATTTTATTTTATTTTTTTCTTTTCTTTTCTACTATTTACCTTGGTTACCTTTCTCTTTTTTCTTTTGCTAATAGCTGAATTCTACTCTTTTGTCTTTCAGTGTTTCTTTAAAATTTTACTTCTATTGTTTCTCCTTCCTCCTAATTACCAACACATTCTATGTCACTACTGCATTTGCCCTCTTTACCCTCTGAAATTGCAAACATTTCTCTACCCTTCAATCTCATCTTCTTTTCTCTGAATCAACTTTATTCTTAACACTTCTTAATGCTAATTGGTTTATATAACATCAGCTTTCACCATCAATGACATAGCAATAATTAATATGAAAGAATTCATAGATAACACATATTATTTGATTTTATACCAGATATAATTTATGATTATTTAATGTCTTTGCTGATGTGAATTGCTGATCTATTTCTGTGTATTGTGCCAATTAACATTGTAGACATCATAAGAGACTAAGACTAATATATTGCTATATATTGCTTGCATAGGTTGTTGCTATTATTGTCCCAACCTTCAAATATGTGAGGTATTGGAAATGTAAAGGGATCACCCACAAATCTGTAAGGTATTACAAATGTAAGGAACACTATAAACTCATAGGGTAGAAACTTTGCAGCTTCAGATCCATCTAGATAAACACATGTTATGAAAAAAACAAGAGAACCATATCAAGCAACACAGAACACCTCAACAATAGATCCATTGATACCACAGTGGAAGACAGGTAAAAGAAGGAATTTATAAAGTTTATGGTAAACTGATATATGAGGTCAAAGATCATATAAGGAGTGAAATCAGAAAGAAAATACAAGTAGTGAAAGGTCATTTCAATAGGGAGATAGCGATTCTAAAAAGAATCAATTGGAAAATCCTCAAAATGAAGAAATCAATTAATCAATTAAAAATTCAACTGAAAGCATCATCAACACACTAGACAACTTGGAAGATAGAATTTTGGGCAGCAAAGACAGTATTTATATAATCATGAAAACAATGTTGACTATGGAAAAAATATGTTAAGAGACCATGAATAAGATTTTCAAAAAGTATGGAATAACATGAAAAGGCCAAATTTAAAAATCATCAGGAGTGATAAAGCCTATGAAATAAAAACTAAAGGAATGTACAATCTTTTTAAATAAATAATAACAGAAAAATTCCAAAATTTAAGAATGAAATGGAAAATCAAATATAGGAAGCATACAGGACTCCAAATATACAAAATTACAGCAGACCCACTACAAGACACATTCATTATACAAATGCCTAACATCCAGAAAAAGGACAGAATTTTAAAAGGGGCTAAATAAAAATGACTGCTCATATTAGAGGTAAACCAATCTGTATCTCAGCTGATTTTTCAACCCAGACCCTAAAACTAGGAGGTCTTGGAATAAGAGATATCAAGTTCTGAAAGAAAATGGATGCTAGCCCAAAATACCCAGCAAAATTAAGCTTCAGATTTGAAAATGAAGTTAAAAACCTTCCATGATAAACTGCATTAAAAGAATTCACAACTAGGGGCTAGGGTTTTGGCTCAGTGGTAGAACAATTGCCTCACATGCATCGGGTATTGGGTTTAATTCCTCAGTACCACATAAATAAATAAATAAATTAAAGATACTATGTCCATCCACAACTAAAAAAATATATAAAAAATAAAGAATTCACAACTAAAAACCCACCACTACAAATACAAAAAAAAAAGATGTAGTACCCTGCATTCATAATGAAATTAAATTAGAAATTAATGATTGGATAAAAAGTAGAGACTAATGCCTGAAGACTAAATAGTTCACTATTGAATGCCCAATGGATAGCAGAAGATATCAAGGGTTAAATAAAAAAGTACTTAGAAGTAATTTAGAATAGTGATCCAAGGTATTAAAATCTCTGGGAAACTATGAAGGCAGTTTTTTTTTTTAAAAAAGTTCATAGCATTAAGCTCACTCAATAAAAGAGTATATTTATTATTTACATCTCAAGGCCCTAGCAAAAGAACAGATCAACACCCAAATAATTAAAAGACAAGATATAATTGAAATTGGAGATAAACTCAAAGAAATCAAAATTAAAAACAAATTTAAAAATCAATAAAAAGTTAGTTCTTTGAATGAGTAAACAAAATCGAGAAACCCTTTGCCAAGCTAACTAAAAGAGAGAAAAAACTCAAATTGTTAAAATTCATGATGAAAATGGAAATATACCCATAGACACTAATGAAATACAAAGGAAATAGAAACTCTTTTGAAAATTTATACTCCGATAAGGTAGAAAACCTTGAAGTTATTGACAAATACCTAGAGACATATGATGTATCCAAATTGAACCAGGAGGATGTAGAAAATTTAAACATATCAATTTCAAATGATGAAATTTCTGAAGCTATTCAAAGCATATCCAAAAAGATAAATCCATGACCAAATGAATTTTTAGCCAAGTTCTACCAGGCCTTTAAAGAAGAACTAATACCAATCTGCCTCAAATTATTCCATGAAGTAGAAAAAGAGGAAACATTTCCAAACTCATTCTATGAAGCCAGTATCATTCTGATACAAAAAACAGACAAAGACACATCAAAGAAAGAAAAATTCAGACAAATATCCTTGATGAACACAGAGGCAAAAATTCTAAATATAATATTGGCAAATCACATACAAAAACATATCAATAAGATAATGTACCATGGTGGAATGGATTTCATCTCAGGATACAAGCAACATACAGAAATCAATAAATGTGATACATTACATAAATAGACTAAGGACAAAACCACATGATTATCTCAATAGATGCAGAAAAGGCATTTGACAAAATGCAGCATCCATTCATGTTTAGAACATTGGAAAACTAGGGATAGCAGAAACATACCTTAATTTTGTAATAGCTATCTACAACAAACCCAAGGCTAACATCAAAATTGAAAGCATTCCCTCTAATAACTGGAATGAGGAGGATGACCTCTTCCACCACTTGTATTCAACATTGTCCTTGAGACTCTAGCCAGAGTAATTACACAGAAGAAAGAAATTAATAGGATACAATTAGGAAAAGAGCTAAATCTATCTCAGTTTGTCAAGGACATGATTCTATATTTAGAAAACCCAAAAAACTCTACCAGTAAAATTCTAGGACTCATAAACAAATTCAGCAAAGTAGCAGGATACAAAATTAACACCTATAAATCAATTGTATTTCTATACTTCAACGATGAATCAACTGAAAGAGAAATCAGGAAAACCATCCCATTGACAATAGCATCAAACAAACATAATACTCAGGAATCAATCCAGCAGAAGTTGGTAAGGCTTCTACAATGAAAACCACATAACACGAAAGAAAAAAAAATTGAGGAAAACCTTAGAAGTTGGAATGAGTGTTAACCCCTATTTCTCACCCTGCGCAAAAATCAACTCTAGTGGATCAATGATGTAGACCAGAACCTCTGCACATAGTAGAAGAAAATGTAAGCCCAACACTTCAACATATTGGCTCAGGAAATTACTTCCTAAACATGACTCCTAAAGTGCAAGACATGAAATTAAAAATCAATAAATGGGATGGCATAATCTAAAAAGCTTTTTCACAGCAAAGGAAACAGAATTTATGGAGAGAGAGCCTACAGAATAAGAGAAAATCTTTTTCACCTGCACTCCAAATGGGGCATTAATTTCTAGAATATACCTAGAATTCAAGAAACAGCATCAAAAAAACCAAACAACCCATTTGGTAAATGGGTAAAGGAACTGAACATCTACTCCACAGAATAAGAAATAAAGATGATCAACAAATATAAGCAAATTTTTTCAACATCACTTAGCAATTAGAGAAATGTAAATTAAAACTACGTTAAGATTTCATCTCATTTCAAAATGGCAACTATCAAGAATACAAATGACAATAAATGTTGCAAGAATGTTGGGAAAAGAGTACATTCATATATTGTTTGTGGGACTGCAAATTGGTGCAACTACTCTGGAAAGCAGTATGGAGAGTCCTCAAAAAACTAGGAATGGAACCACCATTTGATCCAGTTTTCCCATTCCTCTGCATATATCCAAAGGATTTATAAGCATACTTCAGTGACACAGCCACATCAGTGTTTATAGCAGCACAATTCACAATAACTAAGCTATGGAAAAACCTAGATCTCTTCAACAGATGAAAGGATAAAGAAATTACTATATATATACACAATGGAATATTACTAAATCACAAGGAAGAATGACTTTTGCCAGTAAATGGACAGATCTGGAGACTATCCTGCTAAGTGAAATAAGACAATGCTAAAAAAAAAAAAAAAGTTGGATGTTCTTTCTGATATGTAGAAGCTAAACCACAATAAGAGAGGAAGGGAGGTGAAGAAGAGAAATTCAATAGAGACAAAGGGGAGTGAAGGGAAGGGCGGAGGGATAGGAGTAGAAAAGTCAGTAAAATGAATCCAACATAATTTTCCTATGTACATATATGAAAATACCTCAGTGAATCCCACCATCATGTATAACCATAAGAATGAAGTCCTAATTTGAATAATGCTTGTACAGTTTTGTCAAAATATTTTTACTATCACGTATAGCTATAAAGAACTAATAAGTTAAACAAAAAGACAGGAATAATGCACATTGACTTTTTAAAATTATCCAACCATGCATCACCCATTTAAAAGTTATATATAAAAAGTTCTAATTTATTTGCAATTTTCCCAAGTTATTCTCTGTTTACTTTTTTATCTCTTCCAAAAGTCTTAGCCTCACCATATACTTTGTATCATACCATTTCCTGTTATAGAAAAACATATGCAAAGTAACTAAGAGATATTTCTTAAAACTAGATTCATATAGCACTCTGATATTTTGACACTATTGTCTTGTTTTGTAATGGGTTTTCCTGTAAAATCTAATGTTGTCTAATTCCACTGTTTCCAACCCCCTTGGAAACTTTTTGGTGAAATTTTCCTTATGTATTAGGTGAAGCTGCGTGTTCTATTGAACTTAAAAATGTCTATCCTGCAGCTTGGAAGGCTGAGGCAGGAGGAACAAGGCACTGAGCACATCAGTGAGACCCTGTCTCTAAATAAAATAGAAAATAGGGCTGGGGATATGGCTCAATAGTTGAGTGGCCTTGAGTTCAATCTCCGGTACCTGCCCTTCAAAATGTACATCCTTCTTAATGAAAGTTAATTTTATTGAAGGAAGGAATAATATTTCATTCCTCTTGTTGTTTCTCTGTGCAGATGGAAGAATTTCAATGAATTTTTGCTGAGCATGATTTTTAAAATTCTCTCTTTAATTCAATATCTTTTTGGTCAGTTATATACAGGTTATGTTTATTTTATCCCTTATGTAATTAAAAGAATTTATCAGATCTTCACATGGAAGGTTTTAGTTATCAGAGGTCTCCTCGTGTTAGACTTAGTGATCATTCCTGCTTTCATATAGCTCTTCACTTGGTAAAGACCTCAAACTTATTTTCCATTACCCAAGTATGATCCAAAAGCTATATATTTTTTCTGATTGTAACACATAACAATTTGAGATATCACAGCATCTGCTCGAACTAGGAAGTCCAAGGGAGAGGAGATTATAGTTATCCTGTTTGTATATGACAGATCCTATGCTGAGAGTAAAAAGAAAATATTAGCCTCAAACAGTGATGTAAATATGGTGGTGCAGTCACACTGGTTACAAACACAGGAGAGAGCAGTATTTGCTCAGGTGTCATCATTGAATTTCTTCAAATTCCTCACATCCATTCTGGGATGACTCTTGTTAGTCTGCATTGCAAAGAGTAGCTCAACTCACTTGGACCTGTCTTGCATCTATACCTTTCTAACCACTTTCACATTTTTGTACTGACTGGCCTTGTATTGGCATACACTTAATCTGCTGTCCACACAGCTTCCTCTTGCCTTGAGTCCTGAGAACACTTTTTTTTTCTTTAATTTTCTCCTTCTAATCCTAATCCAGTCTCAGTCACAGATTTAATAAATCTCATCATATTGATTCCTAGAACCATCAATTTGTATCTTTCTATATTTCCTGACTTGTGCTAAACTACTAATTTTTCATTTGTAACCTTTATTTCTCAATTCTATTACTGGTTTTCTAATTTGTATATGGTATAAATAAATTCTGACCACTTCTGTCTCTCTTACTGCCACATTTATGAGGGTGAAATGGTAAATAGATGTCCATGGAAAAACTCCATACAGATATCTGTCAAAAATCTACATATTTTGGGAACAGTTTTTCTGTTGTTATTGTTTTCTAATAGCCAAATAAATGTTCTATATCAGAGCATGGTTGGATAGTTTTGAGGTTCAAGTATGGAATATTCAGTAAGAAAAACTAACTGTAAGAGGAAAGCAAAGAAACTGTTTTTCTTACAGGTCTAATAACAAAGGATGTGTCTCATTAATTTGCTTTTTGTAGCTCATAAATTGGTTCTGAAGGTAATTTCAGAAGACCTTTCAGAAGGTACTGTCATCAGAATGATCAGTGACCAGATTTTAGAGTAAAAATATGCTTGTTTGCATGTGTAAATCTTGCCCAAGAATATAGAAATCACTTATTGAAAAACCTGGTAAAAATAGTGAATTCTCCCACAAAGGAGATGTCACCATGTTAAGTGGCAGCTACGTGTGTGATGAGGACTTTTCCTCAGTGTCTGGACAGAAGCTGCAGTTCTAGCCATTCCTTTGGCTTAGTATGTTGGCCTGGACAAGTGGTGAAGTGAAAGAATTCTAAAAATGGAGACTTGAGCTCAGAGAGAGCAGTGTTTCTTGAGGCTCGGAGCCTCTCTTATTGTTAGTGCTAATTACAGTTTGGCTCCTGCTGATCACTAGCAAAGACATCTGCTACTGTTTTACTTTCAATTTGGGGAAATATTTTAGAATTTACCTTGGGGCAGAAAACTCAAGTTATACCTGGTCTCATGCCAGCAAAATGAGAAGTTGTCAATATATGTTTTGTTAAATTGAATTGATTTGAATTCAGCACTGCTGGATACAATTAGAATTGTGATAGGGAAGAAACTCTTGTGGCAATACCTAATATTTGTGTATAGCCTACTAGGTATGCATGTGATGGAAAGACAGAGCTCAGTTAATGTCTTCGACCTCCAAAAGCTTCCAATCCTGAGATGGCTGATTGTGAGTCTTAACAGCATTTCCTTCCAAAACATGTAGATATAATGACTGACAGCAGAGCAAGTATCCCCATGCCCCGGGCAACAGTATTGGGAAGTTTGAAACCACCTCTTAAACTAAGACTCTAAATACAAGTTCTTGGCAAATTATTCCAATCTCACCTTCCAGTTAGGGTTGCCATGGCTATAAATAGTTACCTATCACTTAGCGCAATGTAAGCAAGCCCTATAGTAAAAGTTTCCTCAACAAGGGACAATGTTGCAGAATCAGGATGGGGGCTTCTTGGTCGTTTTCAAGCTGAAATGCTTCCTTCCAAACATGGATTGGGAAAACAAACAAAGGAGCCATGGTAGATTAAGACTATTACCTCAGGAAATGTAAATTATAACTTACAAGTCATGGAACTAAGCAATGGTTATGTGCGAGGACTTTTTTTATAGCTTACTTTTTTTCATATATTCTCTTATGCTGGTTAATTTTTAATAGTTCTGTAAAAGAATGTAGGAAAAGCCTTCCATATTTCCAAATGAGATGGAAAATATAATTGGATAGCATCTTGAGCATAATAGAGGGAGACAAGGAATTTCAGGGAAGGGAGTAAGAACCAAATAATGTCTAATGTAATATTTCATAATCAAAACTATAGCCATCCTCTCTGATCACTAGAAATAGTATCAAGTGTCTACTAAGACTTTGGAAGAGTCCAGAAATTAAATGAGAAAACTCTTCAACCAAGTGTTGAGAAACTAGCTTGAGTAAGCATGTTGATTATAGAATGTTTTCTTGAGTAAAAATAGAAGCATTTGACCAAAAAAACAAAAAACAAACAAACAAAACCCCTTCCTTTTGCTTTGCCTTTTTAGAATTTTACATTTTTATTGACTAATTTTTAAAAACCCTGTATTTTTTTACGTTTTTGTTTTAATTTGGGCTTGACAAAACAAAAATTCTCCACTGATTCTCTTTTTTTGGTGGGTGGTTACCAGGGATTAAACTCAGGGTCACTTAACCACTGAGTCACATCCCCAGCCCTATTTTGTATTTTATTCACAGACAAGTTCTCACTTTTGCTGAAGCTGGTTTTGAACTTGCCATCCTCCTGCCTCAGCCACTAGGCTTATAGGTGTGTGCTAACATGTCCAGCTAATTTTCCCTAAGTCAAGTACCCCTCTATTATCTTAATTCTCTTTGCTTTTTCTTTCTTCCTTGCCCCATTTCAACCACCATTTGCACACAACTACTTTCCCCAGGCTCATCAGGTCAATGAATTTATCAAGAACAATTAAGTTTTTATATCTAAGCTTAGCCTCTCAAGAGTGTGAGTCAGATTCTGAATGTGATCTAGACATAGGAATTGTAGGTGCAACATGAGGGGAATTCAGGCATAGAAATTACAGGTGTAACATCAGGAGAATCCAAGGTATGTGTTGTCATCTTGAGACTTATGATTTCGAGGAGAATATCTCCATACACATTTTAATGCTCCTAGCTCTACAGACTTTAACTTGGCTTGTGTGTGTGTGTGTGTGTGTGTGTGTGTGTGTGTGTGTGTATGTGTATGTATGTTGTTTCTTGCTTTTGTTTTCCTGGTACAGGGATTGAACTCAGGACCCCACACATACTAGGAAAGTGATTTATATCTCCAGCCATTTTTAAATTTTATTTTCAAGTCAGGGTCTAGCTAGATTACCTACACAGGCCCCAAGCCAGTAGTTCTCCTGCCTCAGCCTTTGGAGTAACTGGATATGCATGTGTCATCGTTTCTGGCCTCTGGTTTCTTAATAGGACAAATCTTGACAGCTCAAATTTCTATTCCTGAAATCCATACTTGTGCCTTGCCATTAATTGATAGAGTTTGTTTGTTACATTTTGATAGCCATTAAGTAATGCTGAGTTGTCAGCTAAGAACTCTTATTTTAAAATGATATTGAGAGAATAGAAATTAATTAGTTCACATGATACTTTACTATCTCATAAGTTAGGTAGATGCATTTTGTTTTATGGGAAAATGCTTTACACAAAATAATTAAATTAATAAAGAGAATTCAGGGATATGAACTAGAATGCTAATGTGACTCTTTTATCTTGATTAGTGTTTTGGGGCCCTCCTTATTAAACTCAGCAATTGGTCTCTTATTCTGCCTCTGTGCATGGCTAATCTAGTATCACCTCTAGGAACCACATCATTTACTAAACCTACCTCAATTATTTGATATTATCCCCTCAGGGTAATTTAACTCTTATGTTTCTTTTCAGTAATACAAAGCAACTCAAAAATTAAATGTTAAAAATGTTTATAGTCTTTTGTTCCATCATGAAATAATTTTTTTTTTTAAAAATGCAAGGAAATTATTCATATGCTCTTAAAATTCCATAAAATATATTGGTACTTAGTGAGATTGCCATTAAAACAAATCAATAATGAAACTCTTCAAATACTGATGTGATCAAACACAGCTGAATAACAGTAATTGGAAATCATGGTATATTTTATAAATCAAAGATGGCAAATCAATATCAAGGTTGAAGGTGTGCCTGTGGTGATCTGTCTTGGTTGCATTTTCCTGACAGGTGACCACATACTATTGATTGGGCAGAAGCTTATACTGAATAGATGGGATAAACTGATGTATGGGCTATTCACTGCTTACAGCCACAAAGGAGACTTGGACTTAATGAATTAATCTTCTTATGTGAACATAATTACATAAGCAAACAAGAAATCCTCATGTGACGGGGGTGGCTGTGTTAAATTAAATGGTTAGTGTATGTTGGGTGATATTAAATTGACAATAGAAGCCTGTGTTATAAATCATAGACTCTTTGAAATAAAAAGTACTTTAGAGACCTTAACTCAAAACTCTAATTAAATAGGTATGGGAATAAAGATGAAGAGTTGGTAGGTGATGTGCTCAAGCCAAAATAATAAGTAATATATGGATTGAAATACAAGTTTCTTTTTGTTTCTTGTGTATAATTGTAGTATCTAGGAATTATCTTTGAATACATATAAAATTAATGTAATATTTCTAATGCAAAATATATTTTTGAGTTGTATTCTCAGTATTTGGATTCTGTTTTCCTGAAACAGAATTTTATTTATAAAAGGTAGCTCTCCAGAGACATCATAAACATTTTTGTGACAAAAACCCATCTTTTCTTCCCCAGTTTGAAAGAAGAGTCTTATAACTTTGAGAAGAAAAACTTGAGATTTATAATGTTAGATTATAAATTTGAACAGTAAATTGAATACAATTTCTTATATGTTTTCTAGGTTGACATTCCACAGTGTGTGTCTATACTTCTCAGTACTATAAAATTTCAGTAAGGATGAAGTAAGAAATTAGAATTGTGTTTTTAGGAACCCTAGTTGACCTGAATGGATGCTAGCTTTATCAACCTGCTGGATTGACATAGAGCTTTCTTCATGATCTTTAAAAGGAATGTTCTCTCTTTGTATTGCCATCCAGATGAGCTATTTCCCTTTACTGTCAATCAATATAATGTTTCACTGTCATCTTCTAACATATTTTAAATCATTATGGAGAATTTTACACTTCTAATGACTCAATTCACAAATTCTAATTAGTGTTGAACAATCTCCTAATAATTAATTCTTACTGATTCTTACTTATCTCTCAGTTGCCTATTGCTTTATAACAAACCATCCTAACCTCATAGCTTTAAATAACCTTTTATTTAGCTCATGATTCTGTGTTAGCAATTCTGATTGGCTTTAGATGTATCATTCCTCTGTTGGCCTCAAATAAGCATATTCATGTGAAAATAGTTATCTGCCAGTCAATTGCATGGCTTTGCTGCTGGGGATTTTCTGGAAGTAGTCTATTATTGCAGAAGCAACCAGGTCACATGTGTCTTATCAAGTAGCAGGCCAGTCATAGCTTCATCTCATGATGGGGGTAGCAGGTTTTCAGAAGCATATAGTTGGAACATTTCATCATAAAATTACATTTAAGACTCTAATTCATGAAAATGCTAATGTTCTATATGGTTAGTGGTCAACTCAGATCCAAAAGGTAAAGAAACAAATAGACAATATGAAAAATCACATCACAAGAGCGCTAATGCAGGAATAAAAATAATCCATCATCCATTTTTACAATCTACCATATGCTGATCATGATTGAGCCAATTGCCTGAATGGAATGTTATAAGATTAAGTAAATTTATCAAAGTCCCATACCTAGTTTTAGAGAAAGACTCAAGCCACAATATGTTGGACTCCAAAGCTACTGCACCTATCTTACTTCGAATCTTGAATGTGTCACACATCAATTCATTTTTTATTTTCACTGTATTTTCCTAGTTAACACCATCATATGTCACTGGTTATAATCTTCTGTTTGATTTTGTGTTTCCAACTCCCTGCCTGAATTTTCCTTAAAGTAATCTGATGAACATTTTTAGGTATAAAGCAAATTGTGCTGTTTTGTCAATTAAAAACTTTCAATGGTTTGTCATGCAACATGGATAATGAAAATCCAAACTTCTAATCTTAACTTATAAGACCTAGCAAGATCTTCTCCCTTGTTCTGGTCCCAAACATATATTCTGTCCTTTCCAGGATTCACGATGCTTGAATCAAAGGGATCTATTAATTCATTATCTTGCATAATCATTTGTTGTTATAATAAATATTTCCTTTACATCCTTGTAAACCAAATGACAGTAAAGCCCTTTTCTATTATAATCACTGCTGCATTCTTAATGAAGGCACAGTGCTTGACACATTATTTGTTAAATTACAAAATGACATGCTTCAGAGCTTGAAAAAGCCATGAAAAATGACACAGGGCTCTTTCCATATCCTTTGGTAGCTTTCAGTAATAGGCCAAAGCCCAGCAATTCCAAAGCTCATCCTCCTGAGTTTTGCTCTGATGAATGTACCTACGCTGTTGCTGTACACACTCTGAGAGGATTAAAGCATTCATTCATCTTCAAGGTGTACAGGCCAGGTATGAATTCAGTAATGTCTGTGTAGCCAAAGGGAAACAATGGTCTTCGTTTGAAACTCATTTTCTTAACAATCTAAAAGACTGATATTATATCTCTACCAACGATGACAAAAGGGATATGATAAAGGATGAAGAAAATTGAAGATCTGAATGGTGGAGAGAAGGAAATTTTGATAGAAAGAACACAGGCAAACTGTGGATCTGGTGACATAGGAGGCCAGCATCATTGACTTACTTTTGTTACCCCTGTTTCCTTTTAACTTGGTAGTGACAAAAAATATAAGCTATGTCTGGAGTAGTTTTGTCATGCCTGACCGAAGATACAGGCAGCCGAATTTTAGATGATTTATGAATGTTCTTGAACACAGATTGAGTAAAGAATTTCAGTCCCAGTGGAATAAAGTATACTTGACAGTGGAAATAGAAGGACTGGTAATCACAGTTATGGAGATTAAGGACTGTGTTTTAGATTTAGAAATAATATACAGCAAATTGTGCAATTTTACAAGTACCTGGAGAATTGGTTGAGAAAAGAAAACAACATGTTAAACTGAAAAGCATAGCATCTTTTTTTCTCAGTGCTGCACATTGGAGTATATATATTTTAAATATTGTGTGGGCATTGTAATAAAATGGCATTTTTGAGAATGTTTACATTATAATATTGACATTTCCAGAATATTTGTGATATATCAAAATGTCTAAAATCAGTCTGTTATATTTTGAACACTAACTAGAGGAGCATACATCTTCCTTATTTGAATTCTCTGTTGAGAAATGCAGTTTACTTATATATTTATTAGGCACCATATGTAGGTACATTGTGGGGGTTTTTAGTGTTTTTATTTTGTATTCTGTGTGCTTTTTATTGGAATGGAAATATTCTTGTTCCCAGACTCATTCAAGTCTTTATAGAATTATGTCAATAAAATTGTCAATCAAGGTAGTATTTTTTTTTTTAAAAAAAAAGCTCTTGTTCTGTTTCCATGTATTCTTATGCCTGAACTTTGCAGCTATTGGAACATAACTATATAATCAGGTAGACTGGGAATACATACAAATTCACATTATTTAGATAATCACTCAATAAATCTGTGTTTACTGGGTATATATTTGTTGGAGGAAACTAGTTAAGCAACTGCAAATGCAAAATAAGACAACCTCTTTTTAAAAGTATTGAAATGGTATTTTAATAAAGATAAAAGCATTAACTAATTAGTAAAATATATGATGGCAAAACACCCTCTAAAACTGTATACTTCAGATTCATCAAGTTGATATATCCAAATAAAGTTTAAATGATATATCCAAATAAAGTTTAAAAATACATACTGTACAAACTGGTATTACAGAAGGAGGATGATTAAAGGTCGATTCCTTGAAGGCTGATGTTATGTGTTAGACATACGCCTAGTGTGCCTTTCTTTACTGCAAGCATCTATTATTTTGACCAGGGTAGTCTTTTTTTTTTTTTTTTTTTTTAAACCAAGGAATGCTTAACCATTGAACCACATCCCCAGACCTTTAGTTTTTATTTTGAGTGAGGGTCTCAGTAAGTTGCTTAGGGCCTTGTTATGTTGCTGAAACTGGCTTTATACTTGTGATCCTCTTGCTCCAGCCTCCTGAGGCTCTGTAATTACAGACAATTGAGTTATATCTCCAGCCATTTGCATCCTTTGCATTCTCTTGTCTGGCCAGCCTCTGTTTTGATTGGTTAGGACAGAGGATTTACCCATTATTAAATTTTTGAGCATCACCTTTGCTTTTATATAGATGATTTGAAGTAGAAAAAAAAAAACAGTAACCTTTAAAGATGGACAGAGTTTGGTGACAAATGTATCAGACCAAGAAAAACTGCTAATGGAAGAAATTCAAAATTAGTGGCTTACTGGGATAGGTGTTAAAGACCAAAATTCTTAGAGGATGCTCAAGGAATCACTGTATAACATACTAGAGAAGCTTATTAGAAATACAGAGTTCCTAGATATTTCAAAAATCTACAAAACAAAATTTCCTATTGGTAAAATTAGCATGTTGCATTTTAATTAGCACCTCAGACAACTTTGAAGGTTTCAAATTAAATGTTTCTACAGCCATTCTTTTAGAGTACAGTGCTTAACAGAGTACAATTGATGAAATTACTGAACCAGGATGACTGTGAAAACTAAATAGAGAAGTCGGTTCAACTTTGGGGAGAGAAATAAAGTGATTTATAGAAAAACCTGGAAAGGATGAAATTACTGGATTTTGCTTAATTTAGTTAAGTCAACTGGAATTTCCTAATCATTAAGAAATTGCTCAAAATTAAAAATGTAACAAAGATGAAGATACACTTGTAGTTTTTCTTGGAGAGAAATACAAATACCATGACTTATATAAAAAAAAGTTGGATAAACTGGAAGTTATGATCAATTTTTTCCCCATTAGAGAGCTAAGATCACAGTGTGGTGAACCAGCTTCAGATCTAAGAAAATACAGGAGCCAGAGGAAGAGATGAAATGCGACAATTGAAGCAGAGATAGCTCAACACCAATAAGAAGTGAGCTGAAATATTTAACACAGGTGGAAGCCAACTGTTGGTGGGACGTTGGGGTGCCAGAGACAGAGGGAGTTAGCAATGCTTTGCATTTTCTTTCCTCCAGGAGCCTCAATTGTCTAAAGTGGTGATTTAATTGTCTAAAGTGGAAAACCAAGTTTTCCCCCTTAAGCAGACCTTGGGGAGGGGCAAAGCTATTACTAAGGGAGGGATGTGAAACTCCATCAAAGCCCTCCTTCCCATTTTTCCTTTATTGTAAAATAGTATCAATGTATGGTACAGAGAGGATATCAAACACTGTCATGTTTACTGTGTTTGTGAAAAGCCACTGTAACTGGGTGAAGGTAACAGAAAAGAATAAAAGAACTTGTCTCAGTGGGTGTTGGGTGGGGAGAAAATATGTGATGAGAATAGAACCAGAGTTGGGGGATGATTAAGAGAAATGAAAAGATTTCTTTCCACCAGGTGTCTGCATGATACTGTCTTAATAGACGCAACAGAAACTGTGCCCAGTACTCTAACGTTGAACCCAACCACCATAAAGTAATAACAGCGAGTACTGCCATAAAGGTTTCCAGAGCAGGAAATCAGGCCACCCTAAGGCATATTAGAAAGAAACACCTAAAGCTAAGGGAGGAGCAAATGTTAAAAAGAACTTTCTTGAAAATCTGCTTCCATCTTAAAACAAAGGTGAATCTAAGGAATTTTAGACAGTAGTATTCTGAGGTTGAGTATGAAAACAGCACCCCTCAAACTGCTGTCATATCTACAATAACTCAAAATCTTATACTAAAAGTCCAGAATATGCAAATGAATGCACATTTCCAGCCTTTAAAAACATAAACAAGGGATGTGGTTTAGTTGTAGAGTACTTACCTAGCATGTGTGAGGTATTGAGTTCGCCTCTCAACCCCTCTTAAAAATAAATAAATAAATAAAATAAAGGTAATGTTTCTATCTAAAAGTAAAAAAATAAAGTAAAATAAAATATCAAATACTATTGACCTCTGTCTTGATGTCTTTTATTCAACCCCAAATTACTAGACATATAAAAATTAAGGGAAAAATTGCTAAAGCACTGCTGAAAGATAAAGCAACAAACAAAAATAGACTCAGATCTCAGCTATGGCACAGATGATGGAAGTATTTAATAAGACATTTAAAATAACCAAAATTAATATATGAAGTGCTCTGATTTTAAAAAAGGAGGGGTGCAAGAGCATAGAATAATAGATGGCTAAATTTAGCATAGACAAGAAAACTATAAGAAAAACTCAAATACAAATTATAGAGTCCCATAATTACACAGATATGAAGACTTTCTTCTATAGGCTCAAGAGCAAACTCAATAACTGAAAGCAGAACCAGTGAATGCAAAGATAGACACTGGAAATAGAAATTAGCTTTGAAAAGCTACAAAGAATAATAAAAATGAACAAGGTTAAACAAATTCATAAGTAAAAAATAAAAGAGAATACAATAGCCATATATTAATAGTAAAGTTCTAATACATATAACTGACATCTCCTTAAGAAGAAAGAATGAGAAGGGAGGAGATAAATGAGGAAAAAATAAATAATTGAAGAAATAAAGGCCAAATTTCAAAATTTCCCTCCTCTCCTCCCCTCCCCTCCCCTCCCCTCCCTTCCCCTCTCCTCCCCTCCACTCCGCCTCCTTCTCCTCTTCCTTCTCCTCCTCCTCCTCCTCCTCCTCCTCCTCCTCCTCCTCCTTCTTCTCTCTCTCTCTCTCTCTCTCTCTCTCTCTCTCTCTCTCTCTCTCTCTTTCGCTCAGTAGTGGATATCCAATGCAGGAGGGCAGGAGGTTAATCTCCTATTGAACTACATTCACAACCCATTTTATTTTGAGACAGGGTGTCACTAAGTTGCATGCATTGGCCTCAAACTTGTGATACTCCTACCACAGGCTCTTAAGAAGCTTGGATTACAGGCAAGAGCCCCTGTGCTTAGCCCATCAAAATTTCTCTATATTGAATGACAGGTATCAAATCATACATGCAAGTCATGAAAACACCAAATAAAGCAAGAATGAAAGAAATCATATAAATATAATACTTAAATATTTACAAAGACTAAGAGAGAATCTTGAGGGCAACCAGAAAAGAAAAGCTAGACAACATACAGAGAAACAAATATAAAAAGTACAATAGAAAATCTAGAAATGCCTTTAAATTGTAGTGTTGAACAATAATAACAGCAAAAAGTTTTTAATAGTAAAATTTCCTTTAAAAATGAAGTAGAGGGCTGGGGATGTGGCTCAAGTGGTAGTGCGCTTGCCTGGGTTCTATCCTCAGCACCACAATAAATATGTTGTGTCTGCCAAAAACTAAAAAAATAAATATTAAAAAATTTCTCTCTCTCTCTCTCTCTCTCTCTCTCTCTCTCTCTCTCTCTCTCTCCTCTCTCTCTCTCTAAAAAAATGAAGTAGAAATAGAGCATTAGCAGAGAAAAACTTGAGGAGCTCACTACTAGAGGATCTCATTTACAAAGTTGTTAAAGTTTTTCATAAAAGGAATGCTACACTGTATGGGAATTTTAATATTCACAATGAAATTATGTATGTTGGAAAATACAATAAATGAGAAATAAAGTAAACTTTATTTGCCTTCATATTTATTATGTCTCTGAAAGATAACTGAGTGTGTGAAGCAGAATAATGGCCAAGTATACTTTTTATTATAAAATTTTTTTATGAAACAGCATAAGAGATTAAAAAGAGAGATTATGCATATAGTTTTCAAAATTCTTGTATAACACATAAAGTGTTTCATTTGTTAGAAAGTATTGATGTATTAAATAAAGATATATGTTTTAATCATAGGATAGCCAATAAAATTTGAAAAGGGATAAAAGCAAAAAGTGAATAGAGGAAGTAAGAGGGAAAAATGCTAAATCAGTCCAAAGAAAAACAGAAAACAGGGTAGAAGAGTGAGAAAAAGCAAAATGAATAGAGAACTGCTAAAATATATTAAATTTTGATTCTATAATATCAAAATGTCGCATTAAATGTGAACCAAATAAATATACCAATTAGAATGAAGAATATTTCAGACTGAATAGAAAAATATGATACAAGTATATCATTAGATTAACTTTAATATAAAAAAAAATATACCTGGATGATTTTCAACACATACTTTATTTTTTTTATTTATTTTTTTTATTTTTATTTATTTTTAATTTTTTTATTGGTTGTTCAAAACATTACATAGTTCTTGATATATCATATTTCACACTTTGATTCAAGTGGGTTATGAACTCTTTTACCCTGTATACAGATTGCAGAGTCACATCAGTTACACTTCCACTGATTTACATATTGACATACTAGTGTCTGTTGTATTCTGCTGCCTTTCCTATCCTCTACTATCCCCCCTCCCCTCCCCTCCCCTCCACTCTTCTCTCTCTACCCCCTCTACTGTAATGCATTTCCCCCCCTTGTATTATTTTTCCCTTTCCCCTCACTTCCTCTTGTATATAATTTTGTATAACCCTGAGGGTCTCCTTCCATTTCCAAGCAATTTCCCTTCTCTCTCCCTGTCCCTCCCACCTCTCATCCCTGTTTAATATTGGTCATCTTCTCATGCTCTTCTTCCCTACTCTGTTCTTAGTTACTCTCCTTATATCAAAGAAGACATTTGGCATTTGTTTTTTAGGGATTGGCTAGCTTCACTTAGCATAAGCTGCTCTAATGCCATCCATTTCCCTCCAAATTCTATAATTTTGTCATTTTTAATGCAGAGTAATACTCCATTGTGTATAAATGCCACATTTTTTTTTATCCATTCGTCTATTGAAGGGCATCTAGGTTGCTTCCACAGTCTTTGTGAATTGTACTGCTATGAACATCGATGTAGCAGTGTCCCTGTAGCATGCTGTTTTTAGGTCTTTAGGGAATAGACCCAGAAGGGGAATAGCTGGATCAAATGGTTGTTCCATTCCCAGCTTTCCAAGAAATCTCCATACTGCTTTCCAAATTGGTTGCACCAATTTGCAGTCCCACCAACAATGTACAAGTGTACCCTTTTCCCCACATCCTCGCCAGCACTTGTTGTTGTTTGACTTCTTAATGGCTGCCAATCTTACTGGAGTGAGATGATATCTTAGGGTGGTTTTGATTTGCATTTCTCTGACTCAACACATACTTTAAAGCAATGAATGGTATCAGTTTTAATGAATGGTGTCAGTTCAACTAGAATATGCTAAAGAATGAAATTGGATCCCTACCTCACACCACACACAAAAAGTTACTAAAAATGGATTATAGATCTAAATGCAAGAGTTAGAACCAGAAAAAGAAAAAAGAAAAAACAAATACAAGAAAATTTTCACAATATTGGGTTAGTTAATAGTTTATTGAGTAAGATGCCAATAAGCACAAGCAACAAAACCAAAAACATACAACTGAATTGGACTTTATCTAAATGAAAACCTTTGTGATGTAAAAGATAACTCAAAGGATGGAGAGTCTATTTGCAAAAAAGAAAATATGATGAGAGACTTGTGTCTGGAATACTTCAAAAACATTTAGAGCCCAAATACTAAAAAAAAAGAAATAATAATGATATAGGGAAAATTGAAATAGATATTTTTCTAATGAAGATATAGACAAATGATCAATATATACAAATGACCAATAACCTTATGTACAGATATTCAACATTACTGGAGATGCAAATAAAAAACACAAAAGAAATGCCGCTTTTCACCCACCAGGAAGGTAAAACAAGATAAAAAAAATAATAATAAATAGCCAGTGTTGGTGAGGATATAAAAAACCAGAAACTTATTCACTGCTGGTAGGATTTTAAAATAGTACAGCTGCCTTGAAAAACAGTTTGGAAATTTCTCACAATATTATGAATAGAGCTACTGCATAACTCAGTAATTCTTCATGTAGGTCCTTGTCCAAGAAACAAAAATACATAGCCATACATATAAGAAAACATGAATTATTTTATGAAAATTTTATTCATACTAGATAGGAAATTGATACATCCCAAATATTCATATTCCTATTCAAATATACATTATTTTACACACAGTGAATAAATAAATAAAATGGGATATGTCCACCAACTGGAATTTTATTCAGCCAAAAACAAGGAGAGAGACAAAATACATATACATGGTATAACATAAACTTTGAAAATATTATACTAAATGAAAGAAGCCAATCACAAAGATCACATATTATATGACATTATTTATGTCAAATATCCATAATAGGCAAGTTCATAGAGCCAACAAATAGGTTAGTGTTTGGCTGGGGTTGAGTTATGGGGATAGGAATGGGGAGATATTTCTATTCAATACAGGTTTTCTTTTAGGAAAAGCAAAAATATTATAAAATTGATTTTAGTGAATATTTTAAATATTCACACAGTTTTATGGTATAGTCAAACCACTAGACTCTCAATGTTCTACAAGTGAATTACATGGATGGCAGTCATATCTCAATAAACTTGTTTCAAAAAATTCAAAGAAAAAGATATACTACTTAAATAGTAATGAAAAGAACTGTATTAATATCAGAGAAATAGATTTCAGAACAATATCACAGGGTTAAGGTAGAAATTTGAATGATGAAAAGATCAATTAAGAGGCTATAACAAGTATAATTGTATAAGCACTTACCAACAGAGCTTCAAAATAAATAAAGCAAAAACTGATAAGACAGAAATAAGACAGAGATACATCCACAATTATAGCTGAAGACTGCAAAACTGCTCTCTCATTAATTGACTCAACAAAGAGAGACAAAAGCAGTAGTGATGTCCTACTACTTGATCTAAATGCAAGAATTAAAACCAAATTCAATAGATATAAAAACATTCAAAATGATTGATAAAAGTTTTTCAGTAAATGAAAAACTTTATCAATTTCAACTAATTGACATAAAAATCGCCATGCAGCAAGAGCAAAATACTCACCCTTTAAAAATGAGCATGTACCAAAAGAGACCATATTCTGGATCTTGAAACAAAATTTAACAAATTAAAATGATAGAAATTACACAAAATGTATTCTTATAATACAAGGGCATTAAACTAGAAATTGGTGATAGATAAGTGTTCATATATCTTCAACTGAAAAATTAAATATCACACTTCTAAATAACTGATAAGACAAATAAGTAGTCTCAAATGAAATTAAAATATATTCTTACTTTTTTGAAAAAAAATTAAATAGCACATAAGACTAGAGACATGAAGATGAAGAAAGAGATATGGTGAAATTAATAGCTTTTTATGGTTTTATTAGAATAAGGCTCAAATTAGTAACCTAAGTATCTATTTTAACAAAGTAGTGAAAGAAGAACAATAAATAAATAAATAAATAATTTAAATTAAAACTTAAAATCCCAATTAAGAAAGAAGGAAAACAAGAATAGAAATAAGAAAAGTTAAATAGAAAAACAGCACAGATTATAAATAAAACCAAACTCTGATTCTTTGAATCAGGCAGTTAAAGCTGAGATAAGAAAGAAGAGAGAATATTCAACTTATCAATAACATGAGTAAAAGAGTGGGTATCATTTCAGCCCATACAAACACTATAACAAGTAAATACTACAAACAACTCTATGCCCATAGATCTAATATTTAGGAGAGTAGGACAAAGTCTTTGAAAGGCAAACAAAAGCAGAAAAAAATCCCAAACTAACTCAAGAAACAAATAATATGAATGGTTTATATTTATTGAATAAATTTAAATCACAGTAACAACAAAATGTTTTTTTTTAAAGAAAACAAATGGTTTCCGTGGAGAATTTTAGTATACATTTAAAAGGGAAATTCTAATAGAAAAAGCTTGTTCTCAAATCCTTGTGTCATGATGGAATTATCACATTACCAAAATTGGATGAAGATATTACATGAAAAGAGAGTACAGATTGACATCCTCATGGATGTAGATAATAAAACCACCAATGAAACATTCATATATTATAGTTGACAATATATCACATACAAGTAGTTTTTATCTCAACAACTAAAATCAGTTTTATTGTTCAAAAATTAACAAACATGGATTGGGGATGTAACTCAGTGGTGGAGGCCTTATTTAGCATGAGCAAGGTTCTGGATTTGATTTCCAGTACCATGAATTTCTAAAAATATAAATTATTATAATTTATACAAAAAGTTCAGAAAAGAAAAAAATGATCATATTTATAAACTTAGAAAATGGTTGAATAATTTAACATCTATTCAGCATATTAAAAATGTCTATTGTAGGAACACACTGATGGTAGGATGCATCTTTTTAAACACCTGGACTGAGTCAGTTCTCTGGGGATGCCTGGATATCTGACTTTGAGTCTTAGCTAAGATAAAGTTCATGGGCCCACTAACCAATTACCTACTGATCTATGAAGTGCTGTTTAAAGTCCAAAAGTACCCCGGAGACACTGGCAGCCAGCATGTTTGTTCATGGCTTTTAACTTGTGTAATCCTTTAGCCAGGTGGACTTGGTTACATGACCAGTAGGCCATTAGAGACCCTGCTGGGAACTTCCATCATGAGTTCTCCTGAGGCCAGGATTCGTTGCACAAATTTTGGATGTGTAATTTGGAGACAAAGTGCATGTTGTGTGACTAAAATGAACCCTGGGGAACCGCTCCTTGATGTCTCTCAAACCCTTGGTGCTTGTCTGTACTTTCTTCTCCTGTATCATATGCTTTGTTTTATGGAAAGCTTTTGCCTAAGTACATTCTGTGATAATCTTTGAGTCACTTCAAATATCAAAGCTGAATAATCTTTATAGAAGAGGATTTATTTAACACGGTAATAGGTGTCCACACATATCAAAGCTAACATCATACTCAATGGTGACAAGGTGAATTCCCTTAAGACTGGGAAACAATTCTATTCAACATTCTACTAAACCTAACAAATAGTTCTAACTATTGAAATTAGGCAAAGAAAAAATGAAGGCATACAGAGCAGAAAGTTAAAAAAAAATATCTCTATTGGCATGTAGCATGATTGGCTATGTGGAAAATACCAAAGTATATTAAAAAAAAACAACAACAAAGGTTAATGAGTTAAGCAATGTCATAGCCGATAAGGCCATAAGATACTAAATTGATATGTGAAAGTCGATTTTGGAGAATAACATTTGGGATGGATCCTTATAGATGACAACAAAAAGAACTATAGCCCACAAATACTGTACTCCCTAATTACTAAGATTAATTTAACCATTCTAATATTACTTTATTTGTTAAATTTGAAGACTTAGTTAGTATATTGTTGATAACTGAGAACTAAGTTTCTCAGGAAACGAAAATACAAATAAAGACATCTTGAAGACTAGAATAAAATCTGTGGTTTTTGTTGGAGACTCAGCTCATTTTTAAAATGCAAATACATAGAGATACAGAATACATATGGACACAGAAATAAATATAAATGTGCACATGAATGGAGTAGGTGTGCAGATATATTTTCTGGTTCTGTATATTGAGAAAGCTAAGTAGCAGCTGCACCCCAGAAATATTGGCCAGAACTGGTGTTCTAAAATCATTTTCTAATGGGAAGAACAGAACTCCCTTGGAGAATTGATGGTTTCCAGGGCTGGAGAAGGAAAAACCCAACAGTAACTTAGGGCACCTTATATCCAAATAGTCAGGGAGTGTAACTGAAAGATAAAGGGCAAGTTGAAAGGGACACAGTCCAGTCCAAAAGGCATTTCTAATGGCCAAGACTCTTGTAATTTGTGCACCAAAGTACTTAGTATTATTTCATGATAATATACAAAAGAAAATAAATACCTATGACTCAATTATAATATAAATAAATAACTGATCATTTAAGAGAGAAAAAGGACAGGTCCCTCTTAGGGAAATTTCCAATTCATATATCTAAAAGGAATGAAATAATTAGAAAACCACCCCTAGAGCCTCATGGCAATAACTGGGGCTCCAGCTATGTAGTGGAAGCTATGTGAAGGTTATATTCCATGTTTATAATAGATTTCAGCTTTTATTAGAGCTTAAAATTATTTCAAAATAAAAAGGTAGCAAAAAAGTTTTCAAGTAAATTTGCAAATAAAAATGATAAGATTGTTTTATAAATAAAAGCTTAAACACTCCATTCCACCATCCTTCTCACCCCCACACACCCCCTTCCCTTAATTATAAAAAAAATTAAAATTAAAATATATATAAATAAATAAATAAACACTCCCCAATTTTTTGGGTTTAAATGTCATATAAAATTTATCTCTGTTTCCACATTTTTCCTGCAAAGCCTGGCTAGTGTCTATATTTTTCTGTTTATTGGTTCTTCTCTGCTTATTTATAACTGGAGCACAGCTTTGGACTGAAGCAAACAGAAAGGTATTTATTATAAGTGTACTGAGAGATTTTCACACCACTGAAATTCTCTCCTTTTCTCTCTCATCATGATTCTCTTTGGCAAATGACTTAATCTTGACACATCAGTCTGTACCACATCTCTGCAAAGACTGCTTCTGAGAGAACTTGACTCTCTGGTTTAGAGCCATCTTGTTGGGGAGACAGAGTTCCTCAAAAGAAGCACAATCTCAGAGAGTAGCATTCAGGAAGACAAAAAAAAAATTAGTGTCTCCAAACCTAAATCAAATAAGGTATATTTCATATTTTCCTAGAATAGTCAAGAAAAAGAAAAAAAATTGTGGCAATGAAGTAGCACAAAACAAATTGAAATAGGATTTTTGTGACAGTTTAATAAAGTCCCTTTATATGTAATAACATAATTATAAATGTTAATGCATATATTCAAGGAAAATCTGAAAGGAACTCTCTTGAAAAATACGTAACATTGAAATAGTCATAGAATAATTTAAAATTGTTCTAATATTGATTTAAATAATTTTTTATACAAAAACAGATCCTTTGCTCTGCTGTTAAAATGAAAGCAACAGCAAACATATTCATTGGCTTGCTAAGTTAGAATACAATCATGATATTTTTCCTTATTTTAAAGTAATAATTATGTCATTAATTATTTTCACCTCTAAATTGTTATATGTGCTTTTGTGCTTTTTATTTTGCCCCCTCACTATTTGAATAAGGTATACTGTTAATCTGATAAAAGGAATTATTGTTAATAACTCTTCCTATTTTTTTTGCCTTTCAAAAATGTTGGCTTTCTCCTTTAAACTTGTTTTCTAAAAGCTTGCCCATAACTGAATGTTCTTCTGATGTGACTAAAACAGAGCAAACACCTGCAACAAAGAAAAAAAGAAAAAGAAAAAGGGAAAAACTCTGAATTTAATTTGTGCCTCTGCCTCTAACAAGTAGTGTGACCCTGAATGCATTGATACTTGACCCTCAATTTTCTCATATTTTAATTGGTAATAAGAAGGCCTGCTGTATTATTTTGCTGCTTCTTTTTGCCTAGTTGGGCACTATAATATAAAAAGGGCAAACAGGGTACAAAGACAAAACATAGATTAATACCCTGAGCAAGTCAGGCTGCAAAATTCTTTTAACCTCCCAAGCTGCTGTTGGAGGAGTTTGGTGGTGAAAGATAAGAACTATCCCCAGAGAAAAGGATTTCTGAATAGTACAAGAGACTCTTCCATGTGAAATTCTTCCTGGAAAAGCCCCTCCACCCCCACATTGCTCCAAAAGAGAGTGGTTATATATTTCACCTGGTACAATCCATCAGGACAGCTGCAGAAAGTAATTTACAGAAATGTTGTAGCAGTCATTTATTTATTGATTTTTATTTCAGAGTGTTGGCAGAAACCATTCAAATATTTAGGTAACTCAAACATCAGCTGTACTCCAGCCTTCCTGGGCCAGCTGTGTTTCAACCTCATGCTAACTGATGTACTGAACAGTTCTTTTCTGTCTTTTAGTTTTCCATGTATTCTAGAATTTTGTGGCTATTTTGTATGTGAGTTATAACTCAACAAAAATTTAAATAAAGTATAGCATCACTTTAAAATAAATATGAATGTGACACACACCTTTTCTTTTTCAAAGTTCCCTTTAGACCACAGGGGCAAACAATCATGCCCTTCTGGCAAGCCAGTCTTCCTATTATTTAATCACACTCTTGTTTTCTGGCAAGCTTTTAGAAAACAAGTTTAAAAAAAGAAAGCCAACATTTTTGAAAGTCAAAAAAAATAGGGAGCGTTATTAACAATAATTCTTTTTATATGATTAACAGTATACCTTATTCAAATAGTGAGGGGGCAAAATGAAAAGAACACGTAACAATTTAGAGGTAAAAATAATTAAAAATTTAAAAATCTTAAAATTTTCTTCCCTTTTCCTTAGGAAAATAAGGACCTTCTCTAAGCCCAGGTTCTTGACTCTTGTATTTATTTGGCAGAGGTATCATTTTCAAAAAACAATGTCACTACTGTTAAAGAAAATTATTTTGCCAGGTGTCAAGGACATAATTTTTTTTCTCTAAATTATCACATACTAATTATTGAATATCTTGGTTTCCATCTGCCCTACATCTTCCCTAGCTTTTCTTGGAGGTTTATAATGAGCAACCTGTCATTTGTGCTCTGTCTTCCTTTCTGAACAGCTAACCACATCTACTAAAGCATGGTGTCCTTAATGCTTCTCCTAGCTACATAGGGGTACATCTCTGTTGTGCATGGATAATTGCATGCTTTTAGAACTTTAGTCATAGTTTAGAAAGCAACTTTTTGAATACTTCACTTAGAGTGCACACTGTGAGAGCAATGTTTACTTCTGATTCTCTCTGTTGGTTCTCTGGATCTTTTACTTGAGTGGAGTAAGTAATACATAAAAATAGTGGAATGTTCATATATATGTATATATCACTTCTAGTTTAGCCTCATATTTATCTCTAGGTAGGACCATCTGTGTTTTCATTTGGGGAAGATTTCTCTAAACATAATCTTGCTTGATATTTGCTATTTTGGTCTTCCTTTTCTTATCTCTATGAAACCTGTCTTATCCTACCACCCTTTATTTCACCTTGATAGAATATATTATTGGATGTTACTTTTTTAAAACTAAAATACAGTAAAATTTGCTTTTTAATATTAATTTCTATTTGATCTTATACATGCAAACATTCTTGGAACCATTAGTACTGAGAGAATACAGTATACTTCCATTATCCCAAATAATTTCCACAGGTTGCTCCTTTATATTAAGACCCTAAACTACTCCAAGCCCTTGCAATCATTGATCTTTGCTCTCTTCTATGGTATGCCTTTTCCAGAATAAATGGACTTATGTATTTTATAATCTTTTGAAGCTAGATTCTTTCCCTTGTTGTAATATTTTTGAAGTTCATTTATGTGTGTATTGGGTGAATTAGTAGGTTTTTTCCTTATTGTTGCTAACATACCATTGTGTGGATGTACCGTAGCACATGCATTTATCCACTGAAAGATAGTTGAATTGTCTCCAATTTTTGTCCATTATGAGTAAAGCTTCTTGCTACACAAGTCTTTTTGTGCACAATGTTTTCATTTCTCTTAGATAAATACCTATGAAGTAGGATTACTGGGTCATATAGAATGTCTATCCTTAATTTTATTTTTTTTAAATCACCAAACTTTTCCTAAATTGTTGTACAGCTGCCCTTGCCTTCAAATTTTTTGCTTGATTTAGTACTTATATAATTTTCTTTTCTCTTATAAGAAAGGAAAATTGCAGCTATTCTAAATGTGTTTTTAGACAATTAATATATACGAAGGGAAAGACTTTATTTTAACATAGTAGAAGTTGTTTTATCTTGCATAATTAAAAATACATTTGGTATATTTTTCTTCTGCTTACTCACTATATAATCTCTTATTTGCTTTTTGATAACATTGTGAAGAAAAAACAATCATGTATTGTATCCTATCATCCACATTGCAGGTATGATAGATTGATTGGCTTCTTGTATTGTAGAACAAGATCTTGGTACTTCTACATTCAGAACATCTGGACATACAACATGAGTTATAAATTAGAAACCTATCAGTAATAAACCAATTTATGAATTAGAAGAAAACATAAGATGATAGTATATATGTATTATTTGCCTTTCTTAAAAACTTTCCTGAATTTTAGGGATTATTACAGTTGGCATCTTCTCTGGTGCTCTCTAATCCAATAAGGTCCTCCAAGTAGAACAGGTATCAATGAATCTGAAGTCCTGATCTTACAAGAGGGGATGTTTTTAAACCCTCCAGATCAATGATCTACAATAGAAATGAAGGTATGCCCCCAAAAGAGTTGAAAATTTAGAATCTGTGTTGGTTTGAATATTGCTATGCTTGCATTTTGTACCTTAATTCAACTATTTCTAAACTTTAGATAAGTTTTGCAAAAATTTTTTTTAAATTTTTTCTCCTGAACCCTATGTTTTGTATTGCACATAGCTGTGGCAGACTCCTGATTACTGATACTATTCTTTTCATTGAGGTATTAATAAAGTCAGCAAGGAGAATTTTTCTAACATCTTTCTTCTATGAATAGCTCAAATGTAATTCTGGCACAGGCAATCTTCTAATGGGTACCTGGTTTATCTATCCTACACATCAAGACGCCAACTTCCCTCAGGTCAGGGATTTGCCTGAAAAATGCCCAATAGAATGTTCATCCAGGGCTACGTAAAGAGAAAGATTATAGGGAGGCTGACGGAATTCACAAAACATGATGAAAAGTATAACTAATTACAAACAATTCATCTAATTGTAATTACACATGAGGACCCGTGTATTATCCTCATTACAAACACAGTGAATAGTTGCCAGGTATGTCTAAAGGAAAGTTTTATTTTTGGTCCAAAATCTATGCTGATTTGAATTTGGCATCTGCTTTATTGCTTTAGTTCTATGCCCTATGTTTTTCTTGTCCCTGATAGAACACTCTGGAATAGCATTTTTCTAATTTTGGGATCCTTAGTCCTAACTACCCTCATTTTCAATCTATAATTGCCCACAATTTTACTATCAAGAATTTTCCCTGTTCATCATTGCAGTTTTGCTTAATTAATATATTCTGTAAAATGTGACCTCCTGATTGCTTAACTCTTCATGGTTTGCTGTATTATTCAGCTATCAGAGGTATAGGGTAAGCTGGCAGCACCATTCTGAACCCTTCTTGTCCAGTCTTGTCTCCAGAGGAAGCATGTACAGCTTTGTATTTTTTTGCTGCTGTTACCTCAATATCAGATAACATGCTTCCACACAATTTTTCATTTATTTGCTTTATATATGATTTATTTCTTTTTATAAAGGCAAAGATTTAGCTAGTTTACACTTATTTTCATCTTTACACTTCCGTCCAACAAAACAAACACATATGATGTTCAATTCAGTTTTCCTATTAACAAAAACATCATCTTCAGAAATATGTCTCTATACTTGTAAAGCACCAATAAGTTATTTTTAAAAATGATGTCTCAAATGTTACATGAGCCATCATATAGTCATCTCCAGGGGAAAGGATGGTTCTATAATTCTAGCCCACTCCAATATCCACCCATGTTCTATGCTTTATTTACAACAATATTTTTGACTAGAATAAATTTGGTTGAATCCACAGACACGGAATCCTCAGATCAAAGCTCACTCTACTAAAATATTATTTACTTTCAGTTGAACTTTCCTACATGTCATGGATCAAACCTATCAGAATAATTAGACCATCATATTTTATTTACTCTTTTGCTTACTCTAATTTTTGTGTTTTATCAAAAATATTTAAGATGAAGGTATCTGTACTCTTTCCCTTTTTATTTCTTCATATTCCTGTCTTTTTTCCTGTATTTTTAGTTTCTCCGTAAACATAAAAAAAATATTTGTATTCTGTAGGGAGGGGGAGCATGGGAGGAATAGAAAGGGAAGAGGGGTGGGAGGGGGAAGGGAGGGAGCAGGGGGTTAGCAAGGATGGTAGAATGTGATGGACATCATTATTCAAAGTACATGTATGAAGACACAAATTGGTGTGAACATACTTTATATATAACCAGAGATATGAAAAATTTTGCCATATTTGTGTAATAAGAATTGTAATGCATTCTGCTATCATTTCTTTTTTAAAAATCAATTAAAAATAAATAAATAGATAAATAAATAAATAAATAAATAAATAAATAAATAAATAAAAATTCCATTCTTTGAATTACATATCACATGTTCACTGTAGAGAAAATCATAAATGTTGATTATATTGGTCTTGAAATTTCTGTGCCTCACCAGTCCAAATATTTTAATGCTATTTTTGCCTTTGGTCACTGGAATGCTTTTATATATCCTCAAACTTTCCAAAGACTGACTTATTGGGACCCTTCTGAACTGCAGGTGTCTAGAGGATTGATTCCATTTAATGCTTTTCTGGATTCAATCCATTTTTTGGTCTGGAACCACGTCCTGAGTTTATTTGTTTTGCCAGAGCTAAAGAACTGCATTTTCAAGTAACTCTCTAAAGGGTTTCTTGGGGGTGATTATTTTTTGAAGATCCTGCATATTTGAAAGCAGCTGAAACCTATCTTCATACATGATTGATCATTTGAATGTGAACTGAATTCTAAGGTAAAAATAATTTCCCATGAGAAAAATAGAAGGGAATTTCTCTCTTGTCTTTTGGCATTCAGCATCACTCTTAAGAGTCATGTTGTTCTGGTCTTGTTTCTGTCCCTGTATATATATATATTTTATATATATATATATATATATATATATATATATATATATATATATATATATATAAAACACACACACACACACATATGATCACTGCACCAATTCTGAAACTCAGTTATGTTGTAATTAAGTGCATATTTCCTCCATTTGTTGTGCTTGATGGACTCTTTTAATCTAGAGGCTTTTGGGGAGAGTATGTCTTACACATTTATATGATTCCTTTCTTTAGTCTGGCTGTTCTTGACTTTCTGAAACACCTGATAGTTTCTACTAGAGCTTCTCAATTGACTTTTTATAACCTTTACTTTTCTCACATCTTTCTAATTTATTTTTTCATTTTTTCTTTTTGGTACTAGGGATTGAACCCAGAATTGCTTTACCGCTTAGTCAACATACTCCCAGCCATCTTTATTTTCTTATTGAGAGATAGGGTCTCAATAAGTTATTAAGGACCTCACTAAATTGCTGAGACTGGCCTTGAACTTGAAATCCTCCTGCCTCAGCCTCTTGTGTCACTGGGATTACAGGTTTGCATTATCATGCCCAGTGTCTAATGTCTTCTTGTGTTCACCTATTTAGGAGAGATATCAAATATTCCATAATATTCCTAATAATTCTTTCTAACATTTTATTATAAAAAATCCAGCCAAAAGCAGTTGAAATAAATGTATTTTGAAACCCATGTTTTTATCACCTAGATTCTATTTATTGAATGTAAAACTTTTATAATTATTGCATATATTTAAGTTTAAAAAAGTAAAAATCTGTTCTCTATTGTTTCCTTTATGCTAGACCTTGTTATGAGGATATACTTTTTTTCACATCTCTTTTTTCTGGGGGTAATTTTATCCATTTGTCTTTTTTGTTTTTACTTGGAGGAATTCCACAAATATCTTATGAGTCTCATATTAATAAGTTACATTTAAGATTAATAGTTAATAATAACTTCTAATTCTGCTTCCATGGTGGGACTTGTGAACAGATAGTTTTTGCTTTTGAGTGTTTGGGCATTTCACTTGGGAATGAGTATGCTTTTCATTTTTTAAAGAGGAAGAATATAGTTTATTATATTTTATTTTTAATGGGGAATAAACTTGTATAATGTCCTATACATGTTTATACATGTGTGTGTATATATGTTTGTCTGTGTAAGAGTGGGTATTTATCCATGCAACAGTGAATGTGTGTAGCACTGGGTGGGTTAGTTAACTTTCACAGTTAATTTAACCCTCCCTTTCTCTTGCCAACTTGGTTTACAAAACTGGAGACCTTAGGGTTCTGCCAGGCTGTGTCATATCCTTTTCATTACTCCTAGCAAGAACTTATTAGATTTGGGCTTCCTTTAACAGGAAACTTCAGCTGTTTTTTTTTCTGTTTCTCTCTCACAGTTTTCCCATCAGCATTTTTTATGTCTTATGTTCCTTAACTAGAAGTTTGGTGGGATTTTGCAAAACAGGCAATGTGCTGGGAAATGGTAACTGTGAGTTTCCTACGTATTATCATACTTTTGCAGAAATTTTAAATATTCTCTTTAGAAGACATGTCAGGTATGTGGAGTCAGAATTTCCTGAATACAAATATTGGCCATGCCATCTGTAGGCTCATTGGCACTGAAAAATTATTTGCTCTCTATGATGATCAATGTCTAATCTTTGTATTTGAAGAGTTGCTAGACAGTATCTTTCAACTCACAGGTAATATTAAATAACTATGAGAACTTTACCTGATACATCATCTTATACAATGAACTTTGTAGACTGACTCACTCTGAATCTGGATGCTTCAGAATTATTACATATAACTTCTTATTAATAATTTATCTCTGTGTATTGTAGTTACAAATGATGAAATGAGAGACCTAAATGTAGAGCAGCTTAAAGCACATTACAACAGCAAACATCCTCTGACTTGGGCAAGATTTATAGAATCCAGTGCTTCTGAATGGAAATACTAGTTCTGTTTCATAGGGTTGGATATGGAATTGAATATTTTCACATATAAAAAAACATTTATAAATGTGTGTAGTGGAGAGAATCCATGAAGTGTACATTGCCATAAAAATAGATACTTTTATATTATTCTTTGCTTTCTGTACACCGTGTCTAAGAGTTTCATATGGGTTATCACCTACATCATTGGATACTTACAACATCTCTGTAAGAAGATACTATTATCTGCATCTTACACATGGAGATGTGAAATAAAGAAAAGTTATTTATTCGAGTTGGCATTGCCAATGATTGAAGGAGGAAAATTTAAACATAGGCAGTAAAAGTTCAGAACAAATATTCAGTCACCAGACACTAAACCAAACTATTGGGCAATAAAAGTATGAAAGTCAGTTAGGATAATGAAAAAAGTTTACAATAGTTTGGGATTGGACCCTAAGTAAGATTCAAATTGATATAGAAAGGAGAAATACAGGGGCTGGCAAGTAGGAGTCAGTAGCACAAACCTTGGGTTGATATTTATGATATTAGTGCAGTGAATTTGTCTCTTTCGAGATATTAGTTTGAGATTGTTTTCCAAAACTAGAATAGTGTTAATACCTAGTCAAGATGTCTGTTAATGATAGGAACACTTCAAAAGTGAATTGAAGATCAATATTAAATGTTAAGCATAATTATTCTTTTAGAGAATTTTTGAAGAAATTGTGCAGAGAAATGAAAGTATTGAAAAGAAATTTGTGAAATTAGAAATATCATAAAATGTTGCTTACTGCATCTACAGACATTTTTTTAATGTGCAGCAATAACTGCACAATAACATCTATGTTCTTATTCTATCACTATTTTATTTTTGTTTAAGTTGTTATGTTTTCTTTTAAAATTAATTAATTAGTTAATTTTAATTAGGTATATATGACAGCAGATTGCATTTTGATTCATTGTACACAATTACAGCACAATTTTTCACTTCTCTGGTTGTACACAACATAGCATCTCACCATATATGCAGGCATATATGTGCCTAGGGTAATGATGTGTATCACATTCCACCATATTTCCTACCCCTATACCACTTATTTGCCTCTCTGTTTTGATTGGGTTATTTAAGTGTTTAAGTTTAAATTCCATGAGCTGTCCATTTCCTTGGTAGAGTTAAATGCAAATTCATCACCATCTTCTGGTTTGATTTAGGAGAACAGATTTCATTCTGCACTGTAAATAAGGATACTTTGAATATGTAATAGGAATGCTAGTTCTCTATACCCAATCCTCATTCTAGACTTTTAAGTTATTCACAGCCGCTTATTCCCATAACACTTAGAGTGATTATATCCATTGCCAACTTCTATAAATCATTAACATCAAATCTAGCAATTCCCTGGCACCCAATCCCAACTTTCTACATAAAGCACAACTTGGGGAGGCTTAAATAGATTAAGGAAATGAAACTGGTAACATGGTCACTAGAAATTTAGTCTTTATTTACAAATGCTTTTTATTTCTTTCCTTACTGGTTCTTATTCACAAGACTTCGTTGTCAAGAAAAAAATCTGTGGAAATTCCAAGAGTCCAAGTGTGATTTTACTGAAGAAAACTTATTCCACCCAACCTTTTCCCCACAGTTTTACATAATGAGGTAGCAGAGTCACTTCTCACTTAACAACACTGTGCAGTTATTACAGTTGCTTCAGCAGGGCCTTACAGACTGGATTCATAAAACAAGAACTTATTGAATTCAAAAAGAGGAATGATGAAGATAAATTGAGAAATGTCTAAATGAAATTAAAAATTATTACTTTCTCAGAATTCAGAGAGTGGCTGGCAGTGGTACGCAATATCCAGTTAACAATGTTAGGAATAAAAGGTATGTAACTGATAAAGATGGATGTCTTACTTTTGTGCATATAACTTGAGAAGTTTATAATAAATATTGTGATAATTGATCTTTCTTTATGATGTGCAAGTGTTAAATGACACTTGATTTATGGTATCAACTTCCTGCCTTTGGCACTGATGGATGGTTCTCATGTTTCTTCTAATAAAAGAATGGTCAAGCCTTCAATTACAAATACCAAGGTGGTACACACAAACTAAATGGAGCTGGGAGCAGTCTCTACCACCACCTTCTAATATTAGCCCAGACTAAAACCATTTCTCCCATGCATGTTGACAAAAGGAAGATATCACTGCTGATTAATGAGACTTGGATTACTCTGTCATAGCAAAAAGAATGAGGGCAGGGGAATTTGAACTCTTTTTTTATAACAGCTGCTTGGTTACCTCAATAAGTATAAAGAAGTTTCTGAAAGATTATTAATAGCTATATTGACATTCTGATTGAAAGTAATTTTTTAGGAGGCATGGGTATAATTCAGTAGAGATTCTTTTGGCTTTCAACCACAATTTCTAAGAAATCTTTCAATTATTAATGACATGATCTATATGCAATCATGGTATCTGTGTGAAATTTTTTCCTCAGCTCAGATCTGAGTTTTTTTCAAAGATAAGAATTTGACAATTTGGAGCTGCATCATTACGACTCTTTGGGCTAAAATAGTTAAACATAACCTTAATTGCTTAAGTAGATCAGGGTATGTTGGGGAATATTCTCTCATTTGTACCCAGAGCTATGATAAGACAACATTTGATTTTATAGACCACATTTGAGACATAGGTTCTTGTAGTGAGTGAATTTTGTCTTTTGTTTTCTTTAAAATTCAAAAAGTATATTTTTTTTTAGTTTTGACCCTCATTTAAAAAATATATCTTTGTTCCGCCTATGAAAGACTGATTTGTAGATTGCAAACCTCATGAAAAGATATTTCAATAGAAAAATAATTCAGAGTTTTGAAAACAGAAATTCAAACCAAGTTTCTGTGGGAAACACAATCCCTAAATTTTTATTGTTTTCCTGAACCCAGTGCTATCTGTGGCAATTAATTTAAACAGCTATATATCCATAAAAATATTTTATCCTCTGTCTTCTACCTTATTAAGAAGTGTCCCCAATGTGAGAAGGAGTTACATAAATTTAAATTCAGTAATAAAGAGATATTTATTTATATTACCCTTGGAGTGCAGGGACTTAGGTTAGATAGAGCAGGGCTGTCACAAAGGAAACTTGCTTTTCTGCACTGCACGTATGTGTTTCACCATGTGTGGACATTTGTATTCTTTAAATAAAAACTCTTAAACGTGGTATCAAATTTCACAAAATAAACAAAACCAGGTAAACATGATTCAGAAACTGAACATCACCTAAGCTCCAGAATATGTTCTCCCTTTGGCCATTACCTCTTTAATGACTCCTCTGAATTAATATGGTAGATATGAACTTTGTCTTTTTTTCTCTTTTCTTTTTAAAAGAAATATATAAGAGATAAGAACTATATCAATATAGTTCCCTTCTAAATAACCATACAGTATGTGCTTTATTGTGTCTGGCTACTTGTACGCAGTTAACATATTTAGTCTTTTTTTTTTTTTTTTTTTGCTATTTGATATTCCGTTGTAGGAATTTATTTATTTAATGGTTGATGGGGTTTGGGAGAAATTTTGAGTTGTGGTTGGGTTTTTGTAAACATGGGCACACATTACTGATGGGTGTGTGTTAGGAGTGAATTGTGGAGATTGGGTGATATGCACATGTTCAGGTTTTTTTTAATATATGTATATGTATTTTTAGTTGTCTATGGACTTTTATTTTATTTATTCATTTGCAGTGCTGAGAGTTGAACCCAGTGCTTCCAACATGCTAGGCAATCACTCTACCACTGAGCTACAACCCCAGTACCCACATGTTCAGTTTTAATAAATACTTTCAGGCAGCTCTCCAAAGTGGTTGTACTTGCATAGACAAATAGCAAATGTGTATGAGAATTCTAATCTTAAATTCTCACAAATGACTGACATTTTTGTGTGTGTGTTTTCGATTTTAGCCATTCTTGTATGTGTTTTGTGAATATAATTGTACTTTTTGGTTGTTTCAATTTGTATTTCTCTGCGATTGAATACTTTTTCATAGGCTTATTATCCATTAGTTGTTCTATTTAGTGGTCTCTTTTGAATGTTTATTTTTTCCTGTGTTGTCATTTTTAATTAATTTATTGTTCTTCAATATTCTGTATATAAAGTTTCTGTGAGATATATGTATTTCAAATATTTTTCTCCAGTCATTGCAGTGAGTAACCACACTCTTAAATATTTTTTAAGGCAAACTAATTATTAAATTTATTGTAGTCCAAATGAATAGAACATAATTGACAACATGTCTGTATCTCTCTCTCTCTCTACTGAAAACTACCTGTCAGAAGAATGGTTGAAATCAAAACTTTCTTGTAAACAAATTAGTGACCATATATCATAGCCTTCAAGCTAGTGGCATTCACTGGCAGAATGATAAACTCCTAGCCACAAATGATTTTGTAGTAGAATATACCTGGTATTATGGTTTAGATGTGAGGTGTTCCCCAAAATCTCATGTGTGAGACAATGCAAAAATCTTAGAGGTGAAATGATTGGGTTATGGAAGTCTTAACCCAATTAATCAGAACCATCCCCTGATAGGGATTAGCTGGGTGGTTACTGTAGGCAAGTCGAGTGTGGCTGAAGGATGTGAGTCATTGGGGGTGTGCTTTGGTGTATATATTTTGTCCATGTCTCTAAAACCAAGGCAATAACTTTTATGTGAGTAGTGTTACCACATATATTGAAGAAGAATAGGATATTTTATGAACTTCCTAAGACTTTTCCAAGAAAGTACATTATTTTAAAAATACAAATTTTCCTTGCAAGAACATTTACAAAGCTTCTATGTACCCTATATATTTAATATATATATATATATATATATATATATATATATATATATATATATACACATATTTAAATATATTCATATCAGGTCTCACCATAAATCATTACAAAGAGACAGAGCTATATCATTTTTTGCTTTATTTCATTTTAAAAATTAATAAAGAGGAGAGAAGATTTGAAAATCCTATTTGTTCTTCATAAAACATTATATACTCAGTCTCAAATAATCTGACACATGACCTAAAATTTTAAATTTTTTAAAATAACTTTGCACAAGTTTTATCTTAATAGGGGGTATTTTGAAAAAACTACTTTGCACATGTGTTATTCATAAGTATTATTTAAGCCTCACTTGTCTCAATTACCAAACTTATAATTGTGAATCATAAATCTATGATTCTATGAAGGCTTTTCTACGACTAATATGCAAAAATATTGCTAATATATTTTGCTGGTAATTGGATAAGATACAAAGCTGGGATGTAGAGAAAATTGAGAAATGAATGTTTGCCTTGACATATTTTATATTATTCCCACTTTACTATCAATTGGCTAAGTGGAGTTTTTCCAGGAGAAATAATAGACCATAATCAATGGCTTTGCCTTTGATAGATTCCTAAGCTGGGGAATCTGTAATATTTTAAAGCCAAGCATATTTTTTATGTAAAAAGCACACAGATATCAAATTTAACATTTTGTTATATAATTAAATAAAAATACCACTTTCAAGTCTAGATGTAGTCCTCTATTCAATATGGAGGTTAAACACAAGAATATCTAAAGCCATTGTCAGTTTCTCAAAGAACAGTTTGATTTATATTTATTTTCCAAACACATACTTTGATGTAAGCCTAGACTTCTCATCCAGAAGCATGCAAGACATTATCTTATCCTGGGAGTTATTTTGGGTGGGAGCCAGTCTGCCTCTGTCATAAAGAAACCTATATATGATTCCTGAAGAATACTTTTGTGCAAAACTGCAATCAATGAGTCTACCACGGAGAGTTAACTGCAAAACATATCCTTTGACAATTCAATCTTTGAGTAGAATTGCTTACTACTAACAACCTGGATGCAGTAGATTGTGCACCCAAGAAATTTTTAGTTTCATATGAGCTGTTTGCTGAAGATAAACAGAAAAATTAGTTTATCCTTTAGAACTAAAATATTTATGTTGGTACTTCTTTTTTGGCTTGCCATTGTAATGTTGAAAATAATATATCTTTATATTTATTCTAAATTCAATTTCCTTCTTGCTTCTTTCCTACCACCACCTGAATTTGATAGGTGCATAGTTTTAATTCATTGTAAATTATGTTTATAATTTTGGAGGTTATGCTTTAATTTGTATTTCTCAATTCATCATCTTGATGCTGACTCACAGATCATGAGTAAATGAGCAGGTCTGTAGTTTGTCCCAACTCCTTCCCTTCATTCTTCCTTCCTTTTCTCCACTTCTGACAGTTCTGCCCTTGCTTTTATGGGGTCACAGTATTAATCATATGCATTCTAATCTCTAAATCAGATGTTCCATGGCTTTTAAACAAGATGAATTTAAGAAGTAAAAAAAAAAAAAAAACAAGAAAATGTCCTCTAAAATTTATGGTTATATTATTAAAATTCACTGCAGATTTTTCATTCTACCACTAGAATATATCCTTGCTATCAATATTTTTTAATTTATACTTACTGACAAAGTAAATCCCTTATTTTTTTAGACCAACAGGAGTAAAACAAATTCCTTAATGTTTGAGGATACAATGCTAGCTAAAACAGAGTTTCATCCATAATTTTCATACATAAAATTTACTTTGGTGATTAAGTTCTAAATATAACAAATAAAGGCTTAGGAATATGTCTTTCAAAGAATGTGTTAGTAGCTGGAAATGAATCACCCATTAAGATTTCCATTTACTCTTTATGGGAGTAAAAGAATAGACACTTTCACAGTAATCATTGTTTGCAGAAATACTAACTTAAAAGGAGCAAAAAAAGGTCTAGTATTTGTGAATAGATGTGTGTATGTGTATTTCAATCTTTTCAGACTGCTATAAGAAAAATACCACAGACCATGTGACTTTGACAGCAAAACCTATTTCTCATAATTCTGGAGGCTGGAATCAAGGCATTGGGTGAGGGCTCACTTCCTGGTTCATACTGATATATATATATATATATATATATATATGCATTCATATACATACACTCATATATATTTTATATATATATATATATATATATATATATATATATATATATATATACACAAACATATAGGCACCTACCTGTTACACACACACACACACACACACACACATGCATATATATGACTCACACAGCTTACATATTTACATTTGGTCTCTTGTTTTCTAGATATGTGACCTTGGACGACTAACATCTCTGAACCACAAAGATCCTATCTCAAAAATGGGGTTAGTAATCATTCTGACTATTTAAAGGGTGGGAAAAAATTGAAAAAAACACTAAGGGGAGGTTTTTTTTTTTTTTTTTTGATACCAGAGTTTGAAATTAGGGATGCTTGACTATTGAGCCACATTCCTGGTCCTAATTTGCATTTTATCTAGAGACAGGGTGTCATTGAATTGCTTAGCACCTCACTTCTGCTGAAGCTGGCTTTGAACTCATAATCCTCCTGCCTCAGTCTCCTGAGCCACTGGGATTACAGGTGTGTGCCACTGTCCTGGCTATAGGGAGTGTTTAAAATACACAATATTGTTATTATCATCTGTTGAAATAGACATTCAACTACTACTAAAACTAACTTTATACTAACAGAAAGATTCAACCATGTTATAACGGTGACTGTATTAGCAATTCATCTTTCCCTTAACAATTGTAATCTAGAAATATAGGTCAATTTAATTAACATTAAATTTGATGTTAATGAACATTAATTGGTGTACTTTATTTTTTTTACTATTACTATACACAAAGGCAGTTATACTTTTAACAAGCTTCCCTCTCCTTTTTTTTTTAAAGTTTAACTTCTTCTCCTGGCAGAGTATTTGTTTCAAAAATCATGCAAACACAGAAGATTATTTTTTAAAGTAATGTTGATATTGATTTAGATTTGTGGTCTGCTTACCAACTTGGTAACAATGTTATTAAACTTGTGACTCAAATTTCTCATACACCAATTTTGATGATATGCATCTACCTTATAGAATAGGTAGGAGTCAATGAAATAATGCATGCAATAAACTTTCATTTTACACATATTATACACATAATAAATGGTAGTTTTTAAATTCATAGTTTTAAATTAACAACTATAGTTCCTAAATTACTATAAAATGCTTGTTTAAATTAGAAAAACAAATATATATATATACACACACACACACACACACACACACACACACACTCATACTGTTTGGAGTGTTATAAGAGTTTTAGTCTAGCAGAGCAAGTATGGCTCTTGCCTGAAGAGAAAGGTATTAAACATTTAAAATATGCAACACTCTCAATTGAATCATGTTACTTTCTCCATGTCAACATGTTCTATCTTTAATTAACTGTATAAAGGTTACATTGAATGAATCAGAAGGAAGATTATATAGAGCACACTTCAGGCTTTGCAGAGTTTTATCCAACCATAATCTTTGCAATAGTGATATTCTGAAGTGTCAGAGGAATTGAAGGAGATGTAAAAGCATAGACATTGAATGAGTGCTTTATCAGTGCTCTATCAATTTATATCTAAACTTCAATAAAATAAATCATTTCAGTGTGGTTTACCTCTCAGCACATTGATGTGTGCCATAATGGTTTATTATTTATGTATGTGTGTGTGTGTGTGTGGTGGGGGGTGTCTACTATATTATAAAAGAATAATATCATTGGATCAAATTTTAAAAGTAGGATTGCTAATTGTATCAAAAATTTATTCAAATTTATAAAATACAATGATACTGTATACTTGATATAAACAGAGACAAATAATCAAGATAAGAATATGATCTTACCCTCTTTATACTTACATATGCTATGGTCTGAATGTTGGGTTCCCTGAATTGCTAATATGATAGCATTAGGTCATGAGGACTCTAACCTCATGAATGGGATGACTATCCTTACCAGAGAGACCCCAGAGAGCTAGCTCTTTCCCCATGTGAGTATGCAGTGGGAAGGCATGTCAATGAGGAAGCAAGTCTTCATCAGGCAAGCCTGGTGCCTTAGCCTGGACTTCTGTATGTCTAGAACTGTGAGAAACAAATTTCTGTTGTTTATAAGTCACACAGTCTAATGCACTCTGTTATGGTAGCCCAAACAAACGAATATGCCCATAATTACTTTTATAATAGTAATGAAATACTTGTCTCAATGACAGTTTATTATATTAAAGAAAATAAATCTCATTAACAAATTCAATATACCCAAAATGTGTGAACAGATAATGAGAATCAGATTCATTTACTTGCCTATTTTCTTATTTATGCACAAATTCTTCCAGAAGGAATTAAGTTGTTAAAGGTTATCATTTAATTGAAATATAAATAAGAAATAAAATTTCACATACACATCACAGAACTTTTGATAGAATGATTTTAAAAAAAATCTTTATTTTTTAGTGTAGTTGGACATAATACCTTTATTTATTTATTTCTATGTGGTGTTGAGGATCAAACCCAGGGCCTCACATGTGCTAGGCGAGCACTCCACTGCTGAGCCATAACCCCAGCTCTTAATAGAATATTAATTGAAAATTTTCTCATGTGTTATACTGTAATACTTGAAATAAAAATTTTAGGACTCATCATTGGACTTAAAGTTATTAAGAAGTAAAATCCAGGCAGTTACAATTCTAAGTGAATTACATTGGAAATGCTGTGGTATCTAGTTGTAAATACCCTGAATACAAAGTACAAAGCTTTGTTCCCAGAACAATGTGGACCTCATTGGACTAGCAGTATTTTGAAAGTCAGCACCTGTGACATCAGACAATGGTTGCTATTTTTCCAAGGAGGTAGATAAAAAGCAGTATTAAAATTATCTAACTATTATCTACCTCTTGGAACACTTTAATTGGCTACTCCACACCATCCTCCATTAAAGATGATGCACCATTATTGGAGGTTCACTCTAGAATCATCCTGTAAGTAGTGGAGTACCCACTAGGATCCTATCCCTCACTTTTTCTCTTTCCACTCAATTCCTATGTTTTAGGTGTTGTCATCTAAACCCCATGGTTCTAGATATCATTTTACATGGTAGTAAATCTCAAATCAACATCTTTGGTAACTATTTTCCAACTAAGTACAAACTATCATCATCTGTCAGCTGAGACTCTTTAAGTTTCCTCTACAAACTACTCTCCTCAAATCAACTAGACTGATTTGTCTAAAGGTATAAGTAACTACTGCTTTCTTGCTTAAAAGACCTATCAGTCAATCCTGCTGCAAGAACAATACAATCTATCTCAGATCAAAAATAATTTAAAAAGATATTCCCTATCCATCCACCTGGACACACACACACCCATACATAAGAGTTATTAAGCATGTTTAAATGCTTTCTAAATTGTACATAACTTTTTTGTGTTAATCGTGGTGGTGGTACTAATGATGATGAAGATTCTGATGAAACAATGCCCTGACAAGACCTTTTGTCCTGGTAGCATCAGTAGGTAATTCCAACTAACAATGTGACACATAGTTTCTATCCAGAACTAAGATCTCATATTTGCCTTACATTGGGCTCAATTCTGTCAGTGATAATGTGGTTAAAAACTACTGATTTTATTAAACACTGTGTAAAAGATTTATAAATGCTACTACATATGGATTTCTTAGCAATGTATAGAGTGCACCAGATGATTTTAGAAACTTTGCTTAAATAGGCAGAACTGATATTCATTTCCTCTTTTCTTTTTTTTCTTTTTTCTTTTTTTATTATTAGTTGTTCAAAACATTACAAAGCTCTTAACATATCATATTTCATACATTTGATTCAAGCAGATTATGAACTCCCATTTTTACCCTATATACATATTGCAGATTCACATCGGTTACACATCCACTTTTTTACCTACTGCCATACTAGTGTATGTTGTATTTCTGCTGCCTTTCCTATCCTCTACTATCCCCCTCATTTCCTCTTTTCTACTCTTTTTATTTATTTATTTATTTTTCTTTTTTTATTAGTTGTTCACGACAATACAATGATCTTGACATATCATACATTTGAATCAAATGTCACAGGATCTGATTCAGGTTACTTAGAGAGGTATTCTATTTTTCTCTCTCTAACTTAGTTAACTTTTCTGTTTTCATGTATTTTAGTTAATTTCACAATTTTGTGGGGTCACTGTGTACCCTTAGACATTCTTAGAAAGTAAACAACACACATGTGCTTATATAATACATATGTATGTACACACAAACATGCACATACATGTAGATACTAATAATTTTCTCATTGAAAGTTTTGTAAAAACATTTTAGAAGACTTAAAGAGATACAGCATACATATAAAATATTGAGTTTGAGTAGTGTAGGTTTTGTAAGTGCTGAAATTAATAAAGGTGAGCTTAGCTGAGGTCAAGTTTGAAGGTTCAAATTCCATTATTCTCAATCTTGTTTTATTTGTCTTCCTGAAGATCTCAATAGCTTTAGTCATAAGCAGATTTTTTCCTCTCATAAAGGTCAGCTTCTACTACTGAAATTCTGATTCAGCACAATAATTAGACTCCTGTTACTAGGCAGATGAAGTTTTCAGAAGATCCTTCCCATATACATAGTCCACTTAATATCAACATTTTCCTCATTAGAATATTACCAACTTTTCTCACTTCCACTGAATTGAGCTCAATATGTGTAATATTGCATAATTTGATGGCAATTTTGTCCAAAAATTGTAGTCTTAAAAAATTTAAAAGAATAAGTGTGGTTCAATCACTTAAGAAATAAAATATTTCAATTTCATTGAAATATTCTCTAAATAGTAATCATTTTGCTTAATTCAGTATTCTTACAGTTTGGTAAGAATTCACATTATGGTTTATTTCTAAAATATACTTTATATCTATTTTATTAAAGTCCATTCAAATGTTTTATTGTCTATATTGTTTTACAAATTGCTAATTTTTCTTCAATGTCATTTTGAGAATAATACACCTTGGACTATGTTACTAATGATCATCCATCTCACACATATTGAATAAATTCTACATATATGTGTGTATATACATATAAATATACACACATTTATGTATGAATCTTTTTAATTTATGAAAATATAGGTTGCTGCTAAATTTTCTTTATTATAAGTGATTCTGTGTGCATATGGCCTTGTGTAGCTGACTCTTTAGAGAAAAAATGTTGGGTTTTAGAAAAAAATATACATATACATACATACATATTCAGTTTATCTGGATATCATAAAGTTACTCTTCAAACTGGTTGTATTCATTTAAATTCCCAATAACAGGACACAAAAATATTTTTGCTCCATATCCTTGTCAAAACATGTTATTGTCAGACTTAAACGTTCCCAATCTCTTAGTGTGAAATGGTTTCTTATAGTAGTTTTAACTTGCAATCCTCTTATTACTGTTGAGATTAAATATTTTTACACACAAATCACATTTCCTCTTCCTTCAATTTTCTGTAGCTGTATTTTGTTCATATTATTGGATTACTTTCATTTCTCTTCCTCTCTGTCTCCTTCCCCACTTTCTTCATCTTTCTCCTTCCTTCCCTCCCTCCCCCTCTCCCTTCCTTCCTTCCTTCCTTTGTTATTGGATCATCATGAATTAAGGACTTTGAGCCACAGTGTAAATCAACTACATAACTAAGCATGCCAATTTAGTTGAAATGACATTCGAAGCCAACCTCTCTCAGGAAAGTAAGCAGTGTGTTGATTTACATTCTAGTATAAACTTCTAATCCAACTGCTGATCAACAACAATTAGCTAATTGGCTATTTCAAGTAACATTTTCTATTATATAGTATCAACAGAATTAATTTGGTAACAGCTTTTCCTTTCTTTTCTTAAAAGGCTTATTTAGTTTGTAATTATCAATTTCTTGAATGTTTTGACAATTAAAATTAAATAACCATTTATTTTCCTAAGAGTTTTTTTGGTGTGTATTTTTTTGGGATAGATTTGAAACTTCTGATGAAATATTTTCATCTTGTTATATGGAACTTTTTTTTTCAGTTACTATTAGAAGAAATTTTACAAGTCATACAAATTTTATGTTCATTCATATAGGGAAAGTCATTGTATTTTCATATCACTTGAAATCTCTTCTATATCCTTAATATGAATGACAAATTTCATATGTCTACACATTGGGTAGGGGATGCCTGTACAGCTGGTAAAACTTTATGTCATTGTGCATATGGGAGGATGTTTTTCCTATATTTTACATTTATTGTTGCCCAGAATTACACATTTTTGCATTGAAATTAATGTATTATTGCCTTGAAGATTTTTCTTACTTGTAACTCATTTTTCTACTTTAGTATTTGTTTTCCTGTTGAAAGACATGCTTGAGATTTTTCTCAGATTTGAATGTTACCTCTCTGCGAATGTTTATATGCTGCTTTTTTTTCTATAATAATACTTTGACCATGTACAAAATTATAGGTTTTCAATTATTGTTTTTCTCATAGGTTGAAAGGTATTATTTATTCTTTCTTGAAAATGACTTTTCAAAACTCTGGTGTTAGTCCTAGTCATCTTTTATTTCTTTCTGTCACTGTTTAAAATCTCCCTGGCATCTTTTGTGTTTTATAGTTTTAATTCTACGTGTCAAGGGATGAGTTTTTCTCTTTGTCATTTGACATCCTTTGGAATATTTGTGAATCTCCCGAAATAGAGTTATTTTAATGATTAGTGATCTACTTACACATTTAAACTGTGACTATTCCATATTATTTCGCTTACTTTGGTGTTTTTAATGAGAATATTTTCAGGACATATAATGTGTTTTATTGCTAGATACTAAAGTTTCATGCATTAAATTAAAAACTGGAAATTATTTTGTTTATAAAACGTGTGAAATGGTGATATAACAGAAATATTTAAGGAAATATATTATTTGAAAGCTAAAACAAGAGAAATGTTTAAGAGTTTCACCACCAGGTAGATGAGAAACCAAACACATATAACTTTTCCAAGAAGATACTATAATTAGTCATGCATTTAAAAGCTCAGAAAGAAAATCTGGCAAAGGAAACTCATCTTCATTTTGTGAGCAGCAAATAGAAACACATTTGCCTCTATCTACCGAAAAGAAGGAAAAATATTAACCACTGAATGTAATATGGACAAAGCCTTATCTTTAATTATTCAATGTTCACCTTTCATGTGAAAGAAAAGAAGGGTATATCTCTACAGATAGTTGAAGAAACTTTATTTGGTGTTTTAATCAGCTATTGATTGCAATGTAGAGAAGGAAAGGTTTATTTTGACTCGGGGTTTCAGAGGTCTCGATCCATGGTTTTCTGAGTTCATAACTCTGGGTTGAAGGTAAGGCAGAAAATCATGGCAGACGGGTAAGAAGGGGATATGGCAATCAGGAAGCAGAGAGAGAAGTCTACTCACCAGGGACAAAATATAATTCACAAAGGCAGGCTCCAGTGACCTACCTCCTCCAGCCACACCTTTCCTTCTAGAGTTACCACCCACTTAATCCATATTGGTGGATTAATTCACTGATTAAGCCACATCTCTTATAATCTAATCCTTTAGCCTCTGAATGTTCTTGTGTTGTTTCATACATGAGTATTTTGGAGGACACTGCATATCTAAACCATAACATCCGGGAAGCAAACAAGGTAATTGGAATAAGGAAAAAAACAAAAACACTTTCATTGTGCAAATCCTCTAATGCCTACTACTTAATTCTGTAGAGATGACCTTAAGCCTTTTATCTATTGTTAATTACCATAAAAATAAAAACATTTAAACATATTTTAATTATTTTTTTCCTAACAAAAAGTGCCTGTTTCTTTCTTAACTTGAAAATTACCTTTTTGGTGGTATTTAAGGAACATTATGTCATTATAGATTTCCTGTGCTGAGGCATCATGCTGATTCATACAAGTAGAGAGAAAGTATCACACTATGATGTGTCAGCCTCTGAGACTGAGGAGACATATTTTCTTAACAAGCCACACCAAGGAATTTTCTTCAGTGTAAAATCTCTTTTATTTTTTTTTCCAATATGATTCTTCTAAAATACGTATATTTCAAACACCTCAATGAAAAAAATTTTTACTGGGTGTTAAAAGGAAATGATCTGGATTAAAATACACATATCTGATCAGTACATTCTGAAAAACTGATGTCATCACATGTGAATAATTTTTAAAATACCTAAAAACTTTAATTTTAAAACTGATACATTTTCACAAAATTATTAAGTATTATGTTGAATTGTTGCAATTGAGTTAATCAGGATTTTGTAAGTATTTTGTATTAAAATTTAATATTATTTGTTTAAGGATAAAAAAAATTAAGTGTACAGTTTGAATTTGAATAGTAGAATTAAGAAACTAAGAATAATTAAGGAGAAAGGAAAGGGAATAGAATAGTATGAGGAACACAATCTATCTCTCATCACTAATCATTACTGAAAAATGTCAACAGAAAATGTCTAAATATCTTCATTATCCAACAAACATAAATCATGAAGTAGCAGTATAAGCCTGATATTGGGGACATGAGGGAAACACAAAAAGATATGAGAAATGAACAAGTAAATGTGGTTGCCACTAAGAAAAACTGTGATTGAAGCAGCTGCCAGATGGATCCTTCTCATTAAATCTTCTATATGCCTAGGTTTTTCTTTCCTTTATTTGAAAACCATGTTTATGCATCACTATGGAAAATCATCAATAGAGTTTTATCAAGTTGAATATATCTATCATAGGGTCCTACTCAGTATACAAGACAGCTTCTGTGAACTGAGGTTTTTTAAAAAGAAAATGCTGTAGGAATTTGTACACCAAACTAATACCTTTATTAGTTTTCAGTATCAACCTGAAGAAAGATATGTTCATGTTTTTCGTCTTGGGTCAGGGGGTTATTATTTCTGTACTAACATACATGCTATACAAAGAGCTATGAATCTTTTTAAGAACATTCTTCATCTGGTTATTTATGTCTATCCTGTCTATTAGAAGCAGGCAAGAAATTTGTTTCATTCAATGTAGCAGTCTACATGGAACAACAAATGAATGTATTCTTTAACTCATAACTTCCATATCCAAATATAATAATCATAAACACAAGCACATATGTAAGTATTTTGTATTCACACGTTTTTCTATTCATTTTCATATTTAATTACATAGCAGAATATAGAATTCAAGCAGAATATAGAATTTCTCTAAAGTCACACAATATGCTAATATGAACAGACTACCGTTGTTTTATTTATTTATCTATTATCATTTTCCTCTATATCTCCAATGACATTTTTAATCTCATGTATTTTAGAAGCCTTAATTATCACTTCTAGATAATATTGCAAAATGTTTTTTTCTCTTTTGGGGGCTGTTATTTAATTAATAAATTAATTAATATGTTAATAAATTAGGCAAGTATGTTGATATTTCCAGTTATTGATTATTATGTAACAAAATATTCCAAAGTTAAATAGCTTAAAACAACCACCATTTTATTATGACCCATCAAGAATTAGGGGGAGAGTTCAGCTGGGTAATTGTTCTGCTTCTCATGTCATTACTTTATAACACTCAATTAGCTAAGAGTTGTCTGCAGCATCCAATATGACTTCACCCACATGATATGGATAGCTGTAAGTCTAGACTCAGCTCACACTGTTGACCTACCTGCAGCTTCTTCACTATATGGTCTTAGGGTTTCAGAGCTTCTTAAGTAGCTGCTGGCTTCACCTAGTTGCTGGCATTATAAGAGGTTTTGGTGCAAGCTAAGAGCCCTTTCTTCTTTGAAAATCCCAGACCAATTCACCCTATTCCACTTGCCAAGCTAATTAATTAATCCAGCTTGATTAAAGGGGAATTGAATTTTTCCTGCACTCTCAATGAAAGGAGTAGCAAAAGATTTGCCAATATCTTTAATCTATTATGATAATTTGGCAAAATGATGTTTCATATCAGTATTCTCTAGTGCTCCTAAATTTTTGAATTTTAATGTACAAAACTCAGAGTATGTGTTCCTTCATCATTCCACACCTTTGTTTTCAGATTTTCAAATTATAGCCCTGTCAAAATCATGTGCTTATTAAATTTGAAAATGTATGACTGTGAATGTGTATTTCACACTTTTATTTTTATTCTGACATACTAAACATTTTCCTACAGAAAGTTTAAGAATTGATCTTGAACAAAATTTATAAATTGGTAGAAACAAAATAAAAATCTGTGAAAGATGCCAAGAGATTGAACATTTTCTATTGGAGCATATCAAAACTTTAGCCCCCAAGCACTCCCCTCTGGTCCATCTGAAAATCCCAAATGGGCCAATAAACAGTAGCTAAGCTGAGACTCCAGGCTTGCTTTCCCTGCATTCCATCCCCTACAAACATCTGTTTCCTCCTCTTTTGTAACATTTTTTAATAGTGAACAGCACTGAGCTAGGTACTTGTCTATGCATGTATGATGTAATATTTACAATTCTTATTTACTAATTTAATATCAAATCTAGGCATTAATTTAGTAATCCAATGAAGTAAGTGAGATATAATTTAAAAAAAGAAATAATAATAGAGAATCTAATATTTACATTCTTCCCAATTCTCAGATTTTGTAACAAAGGACTAGAGAATAGGAATATTGAAAAATGGCAGATTATAACCATTTTGTGAAATAGAACATTATTTTGACTCTAATGTAAAATATTATTTATATTAGCTATCAATGGCTGTATACCATTATTCAAAATTTAATTGCTAAAAATATTACACATGTATTATTTCATAGATTTTGTGGATCCAAAATATGGATGTGACTTAGGTGGATCCTTCTTTTACAGGCTGCAGTGCAAGAGTTGAGCTGAAGCATCATCTCAGGCTTGCATAGGGGTTGGCTCCCCTTCCAACTCTCTCAGTGACTGTTGATCAGGTTCATGTCTCACAGGCTGAGTAAGGTAATTAGTTCCTTGGTGGCTATTGATGCTGCTAGCCATGTAGGCTCCTCATAGGACAGGCCAAAACACAGCAGCTGGCTTCATCAGAATGAGCAAAAGAAGCTCCAAGACATTAGGACACTTTTTTTTAAAAAATGATTATCTATTATTACAGGTAGTACCACACCATTTTTTTAAAAATTTTGTTTGTTTGATTCTTTGTTTGGTATGCAGGAGCACTTAACCACTGAGCTGCATCCCCAGCCCTTTTTATTTTTTATTTTGAGACAGGGTTTCAATAAGTTGCTTGGAACCTTGATAAATTGCTGAGGATGGCTTTAAACTCGTTATCTCCTGCCTCAGCCTCCCAAGTTGCTGGGACTACATCACTTTTGCAGTATTTAATTCCTGAGAAGCAAGTCATTAGGTCCACTCCATATTCAAGAGATTACCAAAGAGTACTAATACCCTATGCAGGGATAACTGGAAGTCATTTAAGAAGCTGTCAAGGATAATTATGAGCATATTTAAAACTTTTAATTCATTTACACTTCTCTAAGGAAAATATATTGTCAGTTTTTGTAAATGTAAGCTTATTTCTTGTCAATTGACATATTTGAATTATGATGTGTCTTTATTTCAGTGGATAAATGTAAGAGTATAAATCTTTGGTTTGAGTTCTTTTATTTATTTATTTTATCTTTGCTTTTTCTTAGCCTCAAAATACCAAAACTCAATGAATCATCCCATCTTCATTGTGATCAGCTCATAAATATTACAAAATATTTATACCTAGAAAAATCACAAAGTATTTATACTTAGAAAAATTTTTTATATTCTTTCAAAATCATGTACAATGGAAGTATAACCCTTGTATACATCTAGCCAAATGCAAAGCACATATTTTAGTTTCATTAAGTGTTATTTAGGGCAGGAGCACAAAATGTATAAACATGGTTCCAGAGTAAGATACACACGGCATATGGTGACTTAAGTAAGTTGAATCACATAAAAGGAAAATCTTATAATTGTTACACTTAGTAAAATTAGCACAAGCAAAGTTAAATATAAAGTTTGAATTTTTTTAGTAGTAATATGAAATAAATATTATTTATCTATAATAAATGATATTTCTATTATTATAATGATACTTCTGTTATTATAATTTCATTGATTCCATAAAATATGTCAAAAAATAGAATATTATGTACATTGGAAAAGAAATTCTCTTGTTATATAGTTGATGATTATTACCAAAACAGGATTGACATAGGTGGCAATGTTAGTTGCATATTAAATGACACTATGTTTTCTACCTTTCTCCTTTAACTTTAAAAAAATTCTATATTCATCTTTAATGACCATGTAGAAGATATTAGGATATATAGATCCTGAAAAAATTTTAATTTGAATGTTTTGGTTATACTTATGTATATTTAATACTTTTATTTATATAGAATTCAGGTACTTTATAAAAAGCTAAAGATTTTTATAAAAAGCATGATTTGTATTTTTTCATTTTTCCTTCTTTGAGATCATTTTATTCATTCTTGGCTTTCAGGGCATTTCCACCTTTTCTGGGAAGTAATCTGTCTTTACTTTCATTACATTATGGGGGAGAAAAAATGCTCTTCAAAGGATAGGATCACCAATGAAACTGTTTATGACAATTTGGAATGGAAAGATTATGTGAAGAAAAATAAAAATGTCAAAGGTCTGCATGTCAATGAATTAACTGGTGGGCACATGGTCATAAGATTTCTAACAATGATGGATGATGTTATACTGAAAAGATAAACATGGAAAATTAGTCTGTTTTTACAATAAGCAGGTCTTTTACTTCCTTAGTAATTCTGGTCCTTTATTATCATTTTATAAGGGTGAATGTTAAAATATTTTGTTAATGTACTATACTTAGAATCTATTTCCAGATTAACAACAACAACAACAACAAAAGCCTAATGCAAATGAAAACATTGGATTACTATACAATCCATTATGTATTTTATCTACAGTTAAATAGACTTATTTGTGTGTGTGTGTGTGTATATATATATATATATATTTAATTTCACCAACTTATAAATAATAACTTTGAAGTCTGTTTAATTTTTGTAAATATGTAGATAGTATAGGTAATACTATTTTCCTGCCATGCTAATACAGTGTTATAACTCTGATTTCTCTGACTTTTGTTGCTCACACTCTTCCAACTAGTAGGAAATCCCAAACCTCCATCTTCACACAACTTCCCGGATCCATTAATTTAGTTCTTTCTGTGGGTTGAATGTTTGTGTTTTCCCCACATTCATGTAATGAAGTTTTAAACCACAATATGACAATGTTTGGAGGGGCTTTACTTAACTTTTTTTTTTTAATTTATTGTTGGTCGTTCAAAACATTACAAAGTTCTTAATATATCATATTTCACAATTTGATTCAAGTGGGTTATGAACTCCCATTTTTACCCCGTATACAGATTGCTGTATCACATCAGTTACATTTCCATTGATTTACATATTGCCATTCTAGTGACTGATGTATTCTGCTGTTTATCCTATTCTCTACTATCCCCCTTCCCCTCCCCTCCCCTCCCCTCCCCTTTTCTCTCTCTACCCCCTCTACTGTAAATCATTACTTCACTTGTATTATTTTTCTCTTACCCCTCCTTTCCTCTTATATGTAATTGTGTATGACCCTGAGGCTCACCTTCCAATTCCATGCGATTTCCCTTCTCTCTCCCTTTCCCTCCCACCTATCATCCCTGTTTAATGTTAATCTTCTTCTCAAGCTCTTTGTCCCTACCCTGTCCTTGGTTACTCCCCTTATATCAAAGAAGTCATTTGGCATTTGTTTTTTAAGGATTGGCTAGCTTCGCTTAGCATAATCTGCTCTAATGCCATCCATTTCCCTCCAAATTCTATGATTTTGTCATTTCTTAATGCAGAGTAATACTCCATTGTGTATAAATGCCACATTTTTTTTATCCATTCATCTATTGAAGGGCATCTAGGTTGGTTCCACAATCTTGCTATCCTGAATTGTGCTGCTATGAACATCGATGTAGCAGTGTCCCTGTAGCATGCTCTTATTAGGTCTTTAGGGAATAGACCGAGAAGGGGAATAGCTGGGTCAAATGGTAGTTCCATTCCCAGCTTTTTTTTTTTTAAATTTTAAGTACAGGATGTTTTATTATGAACATTTCCAAAATACAAGTTTTTAAAAATTCCATTATTAGTATGTACATGGTTGTTCCAGTAACCAATATTTTAAAAAATATTTAATACTTCTGCTTTGCCAGAGAGTGAAGCATTATTCACCCTTTCTATGATTCTGTTAACTCAGATGCAGATGCCTCTTCCTCCTGTCCCCAGGACTGTAAGAGTTGGAGAGGAAAGGCTACAATTTCATTCACTTCCCACAGCAGGTTACCACAAATGTTTGCGAATTCTTTAGAGGAAGACAATAAAAGATTCCATATCAGAAGGTCTTACCCCTTTTCAAAGACATCTGCAATATCTCTCACCCTATATGCTCTTCCACAATGTGATTTTGTCCCCCACCTTCTGCTGTTTTCCCAAGAAATGAAGTCTATTTAATCTCCTTGAATCCTGGTGATCTACGACTACACAGACCTGTAGAACATGGCTGAAAAGAAGTTGTGTCCATTCTGGGTTCTAGCCTTCAACTGGCCTGGCAGCTTCTGTATCCTTCCTTTTGGATCACTTAGTCTTGACTTGCTCCATCTGAGAAACCAAACAACGTGCTATGAGATGCACAAGCCATTGGGAGATACCACATGTAGGCATACTGGTTGACCACCAACCACAACTGCCAGCCACAAGAGGCTGCCATCTTGGATGACCAGGCCAGTCCAGTCTTCAGATGACTGCAACCCCAGCCACTATATAACTGCAATAACACAAGCTATACCCCAGGGTGAAGTTTTTTTTTCAGTTAAAAAAAAAGCCTGACCTAGTCCTATTATGATGTTTCACAGATGGGAAAATGAATGCGCAAGAAGAGTGGGAACTTTGAATTGTTCCTTCATGGATACAGTCACCCATGTGGTGGCCAGGTCTGATATTATTATATATACATGACAAATTGGAATAGGGGTATCTGGTTATCTATTACTGTAAAAAAAAATTTCTCTAATTTCAGTGGATTAAAACAACTATTTATCATCTTTCACCATATTTCTGTGGGTTGAGTGGATTTACTTAATGTTTAATTAAGTTTTAGTGAGGTCAAAGGGTGAGTTCTGATCCAGTGGGATCAGTGTCTTTACAATAAGAGCCTCCAAAATTCCCTCTCTCTGTCTGTCACTATCTCTATCTCCTCTCTCTCCTCTCTCCCTCCTGCCCACTTCTACCATGTGATGACGGAGGCAAAAGATGGTTATCCAAAGTCAGGAAGAAAACCACCATGAAAAGCTGAGTTGGCTGGCAAAGTGATCTTGGAATTCTCAGTGAGAAAATGAATTTCTGTTGTTTAAGTCCCACAGTCTGTGGTATGCTGTTATGGCAGCCTGAGCTGACTACAGCAGCCACTGTTTCACTCAGTCCACAAGGTGCCCTCAACTTTCTAACAGGAGAATCAAGAACTATACCTGGAAATAAGTTCCTTTTATCTCTCCTTCTTTTTTCCTTGATGGAGGATGGGCTGCTTTTCCAATGCTGTCAGGAGGAACTGCTTTAGTTAGTTTTTTTTTTTTTTTCATTCTTGAGACCAAAAGACTTGACAAGAACAATTAAAGGAGAAAAGTTTATTTTGGGGGCTCACAGTTTCAGATGTCTCATACCATGGATGGTGAACTCCATTCCTCAGGACTCCAGGGCATGCAGGACATCACGGCAGAAGGATATGATAGAAGAATTCAGGTCAAGACATGGCTACTGAGAAGCACACACAGAGATTCCACTTGCTAAGGATAGAATGTATATATACCCCACAAGCACACCTCCAAGTACCCACCTCCTCCTGCCACACCCAACTTGCCTACAGTCACAACTCAGTTACTCCCTATCAGGGGAGATTACTCACTGATTAGGTTAAGGCTTTCATAACCCAATCAGTTCACTGCTAAACTTTCCTGCATTGTCTCACATGTGAGCTTTTTGAGACATCTAATAGTGAAACCATAGTAGGACCTGACGGGCAATGTCTCAAAGACTAGAATGCTGCTGGTCCATACTAAGCCCCTAGGATGACTAGCTCTTGTATCTTAGAATTTCATGTTAAGCCGTTTTTTTATACTGTGTATCTGCTGGCCTAGGGTATCAGAGAATGGAGGATTCCTGGAGAAAGGAATGAACGCTTCTCAAAGAACCATTAGGCTCTGGACGCACATTCTCAGTCTCAAGACTTCCTTCATCATTCTTGTTTTCTACCTAATGACACATATGTCACAGAGACCCGTATAAAGCATGCCTTTTGTTATTTTATTAAACTATGAAACTTACAACTCTATTTTAAATGGCATTATCTTAAAAATGCTCATATAGGAGCTGGGGTTGTTACTCAGTGGCAGAGTGCTTGCCTAGCATGCATGAGGAAATGGGTTCGATTCTCAGCATGCCATATAAATAAATAAAATAAAAGTCAATTGACAACTACCATGTTTTTTTTTTTTAAAAGTTCAGGTAACTTTTGAAAATATGTGAGTGAATGTATATGTGTTCAACATATATATTAGAATATATAATTATACATTTTAGTACACTTACTAATATAACAGCTGGATAGTTTTGATATAATGGAAAACATGAGTAATTTAATTTTTGATATAATGGAAAATATGAGTGATTTAATGTGTTTACTTCATAGTTAAAATTTTTATTGCATAGAATGATTTTCAAGGTATAGGTTTATAAAATTACTCAGGGGATATACTTCAGGGAACCATTCGTGAGAAAGTAAAATTATCAGGGAGTTGAAGTTTACTAATAAAGTTCACAATGATTATTTATTGAATATGATTGAATTTGACCTACACTTTTCTGGAGATATCACATCACTATCACATTAAATTATGCTTATAGTGTATCTGAAGAACTAGAATTTCTTATATTATACCTCTGTTCTATCTGGCCAAAAGTATAAGTGTCAATCAGAAGATGAAAAGAGAGAAGTTGTGGAAACTCACAGGTCATTTGATATCAGTGAACACAGAACTGCCACTGTAAAGAATTTGAGTAAACTGAGCTAGACCTTCAAAGATTGAGTGAGCTTAGAAATCATATTCATATCTCACTAAATTTTTGTGAGAGTGAATGAGTTTGTACATGAAATATCTGGGGAGCAGCTCTGCCTATATACTTTGGAGTTTTGTAGATCTTTATAAAAATTTCTAATTGTGTAATTTAGGCAAAAATTATTAATATCTCTCTCCATCAATTTAATCAGCTTTAAATTATTTTAAATGACTGCCTCAGAATTACTTTGAAAATTATATAATGTGTGTAAGATCTTCATGCCTTAGTAGATTCCCGGGAAATGATAAGAATCATTACTTGAAAGTTGGGAACACAAACTTATTGCTTCTCATATTTATTTCAGCAAGGAAAGGTGCACATTAATGCGAACGTCACATGCCGATGTGGTCTGAGCCTTTATTTTGTACATTTGTTCTGTCAGTCACATGGGTTAGACTGCAACTTGAACTTACACCTCCTCTATCCAGTTTATGAGCTTGAGTGAATAAACACTTAAAAATACTATACAACCAGAGATATGAAAAATTGTGCTCTATATGTGTAATAAGAATTGTAATTCATTCTGCTGTCATATATAAATAAATAAAATACTATGTAGATGTAGAAAAGAAAGGAAAAGCATAATTTTTTAGAATTTATTTTTAATTGATAAATGAAGGAAAATATAGCATATGCAATATAAAAATGAGAGAGGAAAAATAAAAAATAAATTTTAAAATTAGTTAGATTAGCTACCTAATTACAAATAAAAAAAAATTCAAGACTAACAGTCAACTTGAATTCTGGTTCCTTTATAGCAAGAATTATCTTCATTCATCTTCATATTTATAATGGTCCTTCACTCAGCACTTTACTCAATAAACAGTAGTTGATTGACTGTCATTTGAACATATGCTGACAGCTTATTTCAATTGTTCATATCTTAAAATAACCCAACACATTAAATATCTCTAAGCAATATCTTTTAATGATTGACAAGCTTTCTTAATCAATATAGCTTGTAATGGACTTATTAAGATCAGGCATGATTGGGTTCCATTTTGACACATTTGAGTAATACCTTTTTTATCCATTGTACTGATTTTTAAGCCTTGGCAATCTTAATGGCATGTCTGAGTCACCTTTTCTGTGGCTTAATGCAATATCGAATAGAGGACATAATGAGTGAATATGTATTTAAAGGTACAAATATGCTCCTAAATTATCATTCCATTCTGTGACATTTGGTAGTTAAAATCTATTCCAATTAAACTCTTTTGAGATAGTAATTTATGATGAGAAGCAAGAATATTCAAAATACTTAAATGCTCAGAAGCTTTATTCTAATAAAAGCATAGATGTCCAAGAAAGATTTCAGAGCATAGCTACAAGAAGCAGAATCTGCCTATGGTAAGGATTATTAGTGACATTAAGTTTACATAAAGTATTTATATTTCTAAAATATTGCTAATGTATATGGTAAACAATATAATTCCTCATTGTGGGGGTATATTTAGATGACATTTTCAAACAAATAAACATAGATATGTTTAAGCCATTTAGCTAAGGTTCAAATATTTCTTATCAAAATTTAATTAAAGTTTATTTTTATATATATCTACCTTTCTTTTTTGGTTCAAATATTTTGCATATGGATTAAGTATCACTAGTCAGGATGAGTAGTTTTGTTTAGTGGAAATATGACTAAACAAGATAAAATTGAAATTGTTTTATTTATTTTAGAAAATGGCTTGGAGCTGCAGTTCTCAAAATGAATTCCATGAAGTGTTTGAGTTTATGTGAAATCCTAATATATTGAATCAATATATATTCTCAGCAACACTGTGTGTCTGGCAGGAAATGAAACAGACAAGGTAGTTGCCCTTGTGGAACTGATGTTGAGGGACTTCCATCTCAAAGAAATGAACATACACTTAATAGGTTAGATTATGATAAGTGTAGAGAGCAGGAAAAAGCAGCTTAGGAGGTTGGAGTGCAATGACATGAGTGGATAAAATTTTACACAGTGTATTACTGGAAGGTCTCTCGAATAAGTAGTTGTTAGAGCGGATGTAATGCCGTGTGAGTGAGCCATAGACTATCTAGTGGCAGAGTCAAGAAAAGAATAAACATAAGGGCCAGTGGTGTTAATGACCTTGGAACTGTAGGACAGTTGAGGAGTCCAGTGGGCTTGGGGAGGAGAAGAGAAAGTTAGAAGATGAAGCTAAAGATGTTCAGAGCAGTGAGAATGGTGGACACTGCAAAGACTTTGGAATTTATTCTGAGTGAGGAAAGTGGTTTTTGGAGGGTTATGAATAGAGACGAAAATGGCATTGAATAATTGCTAGCAACTATGTATCACTTCAAAATGTTAACCATATTAAACATGCATTATATCAGTATGATGTTATATATACATTATTGGATGTATTAAATTCTTATTTCAAACACGTATCATATTTTGAAAAAATATTATAGTAATTATTTTTCCTAATTTAAAAAATCTTGATGCATATTACTTTTGATGAATACGCTATGAATACATTAAACATTTTAAACTGTTTTAAGGTGAAGTTTATTTGTAAAACTCTGATGTAGACACATATGTTTTTATTTCAATCTCTATGAGCTTATTGAAAGAGTACATACACATGTACATGCAAGCATACACCCATACATACAAACACACACACACACGCATATATGTGTATATACACACACAAACACACACACACATACACACTTGCAATAACAAAACAAAATGCACATTAGATAAGCTTTGTTAGATTTGCTAATTGGTGTCATCAGGTTTGTTGTAACATTTGAAAAAAAGTAATGTCTTCAACTTGGCTGGGAGACAATTCAAGTCATTCTGTTATAGGTAGTTCAGTGAAAGATGACAAACTTACAAATGTGAAGTGAGAAAGTATTGGATAGATGTGTGTCACATGGAGGTCTAATTGACAGGAGTGGCTGAGCAATGAATATATATATTAATATATATATATATATTAATATATATATTATAAACAGGATGAATACAGAGAAATATAGAATGAATAGGTTATTATTATTAATAATAGAAGCACAGATGGCAATGGCAACAGAAAAGAACCACCCAAGGGCTGAGGTGTAGCTCAGGGGTGAAGCACTTGCTTAGCATGTGCAAGGTTCTGGGTTTGATCCCCACCACCAAACACAAAAACAAAAACAAAAACAAAAAACATGAAAAGAGCCACAGGACAAAGATTAGAGTTAGGAGGGATGGACATGAATGTAATTAACTTCTCTCTGCTTCTAGAATTCATCACTCCTTTTCTAAATCTTCAAATATTATTTTTAGTTTTATAAATTACTGGGGCTGGGGATGTGGCTCAAGCGGTAGCGCGCTCGCTTGGCATGCGTGCGGCCCGGGTTCGAACCTCAGCACCACATACAAAGATGATGTGTCCGCCGAGAACTAAAAAAAAAAAAATAAAAAATATTAAAAAAAAATTACTTATAATAGCCAAGTATACACAACATCATCAATATCAAACTATTGAAGATTTCTAGTAGTATGGTGGTTTACATTAAGAAATCAATGATTCTCCAAATTCTGAAATTTATTAAGATTTAAAATATGATTTTGGAGAATATTACTTCCTTAGAAGTTTCTCTGATAGTTGGTAAAATAGAAATTTTATAGGACATGAAAGCTATAAGTGTCCTTGAAAGTCATCCAAACCAATACACTTGTTTTATAGCAGAAAAACAAAAACAAAAGCAAGTTACAAAGAAATTCAGTTGATTGACTCAGGACTGGGCAATTAAGTAGCATAATTACATGTTTCAAACTCTAAGGAAAGATGTAACCAAAGTAAATGAACGAAATATTTTATTAATGTGAATTTAGGATGAATGTAAAGGGTTATAATATACCATATGATGGACACTTTTCTTTTGAGCATATGTTTTTTATTCAACATGTTTGACAAAATATTTCTTCTCTAAACAAAAATGTGGATTTAAATGAACCTAAATATTTATTCATAGCATAATTTGGTATTGTCAGTTCTAGAAGCTTAAAATGTCTTTACTTAATTCAGAAAGTATAGCACCAATGTATGACCTAAATTTTAGAGGACTAGTTTATGATGAGTCTTTACTTTCCAGCATAAGAGATAAGATATAAGTTGAGTGGTGCCAGGTTGCTCACGACTAAAACACTCAGGGTTCACTCCAGGTAAACTGGACTAACTTGGCCGTGCAAAATAACCACACAAGAGACAGAAATACCTTTTTCTTTGGGGGTTCTGTGACAGTTCCTCTGATCTTAAGGGTCTGCAGAAAGAGAGAGAGAGAGAACACATACTGACCCCTTTTATTGAGGATAAGCCATTCAAATGAGGCAAGATGTCAGGTTTCAAAGGGCTGAGTCTAGCTTCTTGATGTCTGCTGTCAGCAGGTTGACTGACATCTAGGTAGGCCACACCCAAGGGCACAGTAAGAGAAGGGGACACACAAAAGGCATTTACATGGAACATTCTATCCTAAACAGGGCAAGGGGTAATATTTCAAAGGAACAAGAGAGCATAGCTCCACCCATGGGGCTGTAAGAAGGTATGCCCATGCATGAAGACACAGTCACTAGCACCCTAGAAGACCAGGGCTATCCAGATCACACATGACCACTGGATGCTGCACCGGTCATCAGGGGAGTCAGACACGGTCACGTCCTAGTCTGCCTCCCACAGGGTAGGAATATTTTTTTTCCAAAACTTGAGACAAAATGTTGATTACATTCTGCATTGTATTTATTGTCATTGTATTCTATTTGACATTTGCTGGAGTGAAATTACTTTTCAGCTGATCAGTGTAAAAGAGACAGTTCTATTTTTCTTATAGTTGTGATGAGTCTGCAGCTATGATAGTCTTTTTAGTCTTATTTTCTTCATGACAGACAGTTAACTCACATCCTGTAAGTTTATGAAGTCTATCCCATAGATAGTCATATCTGGATTAACTTCTGTTAATTACCACTGAAACGTTGGGTTTTCTGCATAAACTGTGAAATGATCCTTTAGAGAATAAACTGAAAATGACTTTGGAACTTCTGCTCCTGCCAAACCCCGCGGTTCTGTGGTGCAACATTTAACATCTTTGTAATTTAATTTCCTAACTTTAAAATGTCACTTGCCAAATACCAGTTTAGCTCTCCTCACTCTACACCAAAAAAATCCTATCATAAATGTCAAATGTGATGAAAAATGGGTTATTTGGATTTGTTAGTGGGCCTGGTGAAATTCTCAGAGATACAATATTATGTTTGCTCCATGAAAATGTTTACATGTTTTGCACAATAATCCTATTTCCAGAATGTGCATCGAAACCCATGGATCTCCATATTATTTCAATACGGTTATTTTTGATTCCAGTAAGACTTTATATAAGCTGAAAATACTATATCTGAATTATATTTCACTTGAGTTTTGACCTAAATCATATCCTGCTTTTGACAGTGACTGTTGGCATAAACTCTAGAGCAAATTATTATTTTATTTTTCTTAAAAAAAGATTGACTTTCTAAATATTTCTAGTGCTCTGATTTATTTTGGAAGGAAATAACACTGTAAAGTGAGACCTATTCAGAGGTCAATTGCTATTCTCCAAAGAGTGGCTTTAAGTTATTTAAACCTCCAGGGTTCTTGAAATAGACTGTAGTATAAAATATTTCAGTGGCACAATTTTCCATCAATAAAATGATACTGTAATACTAAATCAAACAAACAAAACAAAAAAAGTAAAAAGCTTAGCTGTTTGCTGAGTTTGTAAAGTATCTCAGTCATATTGCTGAATACATGCCATTCCATAAAAAGATTCCTTGATCTAGTTTTCTACAGTTTTCACATGGTTTGATTCTATCTTCTCTTTTAGAAACAAGGTTGCAGTATAAAAAAATGATTTGTATGTATGAAATGCTTTGCAAATCTCAACTTCCCACTGCACTTGAATTATACTCTGATTTTAAGTCATTTCTTTTTAAAATCTCATTAACTAAACTCTACTGAGTGTAAAAAGATAAAAAATATCTTTATAAATTTATCTTTCATGTGGAATGATATTCTTTGTTTTTTTTTTTTTGTACTAGCTGTTAAAGTCTGTTTATTAGTGAGTTCTTACATCTTCAATATTCTACATTGTTCTTTTGGTGATGGTATACATAAAACGAGAAACCCTTTATCATTTCTTCAGAGATTCAAATTTTAAACTTTTAGTATTATACTTCTTATTGTTTTGGTTCTATGTATCTAATGAATATCAAGTACAATGTTTTATGTAGGGATAAAGAAAAATAAATCCAGTGAACATTCTGTTTCAAAGAGACTTGGAAGACAAACATATTCATCTTCCCAATAGTTTCTCATCTTGGCCTTCAGGACTGATATATCCTTGAAAAAAGTTGTTGAAAATGCTTTTCAAGGTCAGAATATTGATATCAGACAGAGTAATTAGAGTATTTTTGCAAAAATTCAGTTTTTCTTAACTACTAGATCTGTTTTTGTCTTAAGAGTCACCACTTACCAAGTAAATATCAGGAAAATCTTTACATTTGCAGTTTGATTTTGAATACAAATTACTGTTATTAGCTGCATGAACTAAGAAAACTCTGCATTTTCCTTATTTGTGAAATGGTGATAATGCATGCCTTGCTTGACTCACTTGGTTCTATTTTGAAAAAAAACTAAATAAATCTACATGAAAGTATTTTCAAAATTGTCAAACATTACATAAATACAAGCTGTTATTATAATTAAAAAAAAACTTTTGTCATGAAAAAAGTGAACATATCATGAAATATCACTGTGGTATCTGCTTCTTTATGGGGTACTAATGAGACGCCAACCAATTTTGATTTCTTTGGCTTAGAATGAATATTTTGCATTTTTCTCCCAGCTTCCCTCAAAAGATACTCTATAGTTTAGAATCTCTTATGAAGCTGTGCATCAAAGACTATGAAGTAAGGGTTATAACTAAATTGAGGAAGCCCGACGATGTATTGCAACAGAAGTAATGATGGTTTGTGGATGGTCACAGACTACAATAATGGCCAAAGAAGGGAGATCCCCTTGGACAAGATAAAATGGGCTCCAAAGACTCTGGAGGTATTTGTGCTATTTGACATTTTTCATTTTGCCAGTCTACTTGAAGCAATATGTTGTGAGTTCAGTGTTGTATCTGAAGTTTATTTGTAAGGAAAATGATAGTGTGCTGAGACTAGGATGTGAGTATTAGAGCTGATGGGGATGAGAAAGTTAAGCTAAAAAAAATGGATTTGTTATCATATAAATGGAAAAATAGATGTGAATATGTCTCAAATGCACATATTCTCTCATTTATTCTTTTCCAGGCTACTTACCTAACAAATGTACATTACTATTTTGATCACTTTATAATTTAATAATTCCACTAGCTTAAATTTAACACACACACACACACACACACACACACACACACACACACTTTCTACTATATGCCTCCTCATTTTTTTCCCTTCCTTAATACTATTTTTGTGATTTGACTATGCTGAAACTGTCCAGCAAGGAAGCACTATGACAGGTCCGTATATCCTGAAGAGTAATGCTAAAAATAATGGTTGTACTTTATCTGCCTTTATTTAGCATCCATACTTGACCACTGAATTTGCTTAAATTTTCCACTGAGCTGAATTTTTTTTAAAAAAGACAATATTATTTTAATTTTCCCTGGGTCATACATAGTTTCTATTCAAGTGATTCTTGAATTTTCTAATACATAAACTTTACCTGTAATGTAAATTATACCATCTTTAGATTCAAACACTTTTGATCCTTATTCAGTAAATCTGGGATGAAACCTAAAAAGTTGCATTCCTAAAAAGTGGACAAAAGTGATTTGGTGCAAGAAACCTATGAGCAACCTTATGCAAACATTGCAAGCTCCAAAAACTGTTACTTTTTTTTTCTTTTACACACTAAAAAGCAGATGTTTAAACAAAGGAAAATAGCTCTATAAGGCAACATACCAATGTGTATTAAACTCCTTATGACTTGACTTAATTACATGTATTCTTTTTTAATTTGTCCATACATTCTTTTTAATTTTCTTTAATTTTCCCTGATCAGACATTTTAAAAATTTTCTCTAAGACCTGAGGTAGTAGGACTTATTTACAATGTCCCTTTGCTTCTCTGGCAGCTTTATGTAACAACTGATGCTGAGCAATCTTTACTTAAAGTTCCCCATCCCAGGCTCCCAGGTGTCCAACTCAAAACAGAATCACTGCATGGCATTTGAATTATTTTTATACACCCAATGAAACTTGTTTTATTGCTGTTGCAATTATATTTGTTATTTGGCAGTGACTGTCAGATATCATACAGATTTAACATCCAGTTTTGTAGTTTTCCATGTCCAGAAAGGAGTTTGATCTTTAATGGGTCTGGAAAGGAGTTTGATCTTTAGTGGGCTGCAGCAGAGGCCTAGACAACAGTTGGCATCAATGCAAAAGTAAGAATGACCCAATTAAGAGTTTTCAGAAGTCAAAGAAGAGATTATTTTTTAATAAATGTGCAAAATGGAAACAAAAGTCAAAGGTAGAGAATGTTATTTTTTCATGTACATTGTACACAGCATTTTAAGGAGTGTTTTAAAATTCGAACAAGGAAAACTAAAATGTACAAATCAACAATAAGGTAGTGATGTTGGTTATTTTACAGCATTGTGATGCATTATTAAAAACCCAGTAAACAAACTAAATTTTCTATAAATGTATAAGATGTAATATACAAAATTCTCCAATATATCTAGTTTCAAATGTTGATAATCAGAGGAGCTAATCTCTGAAGCTAGAACCCAAATGTTTCTCAGATATGAAGTCACTTTTTACTGTAATAACCTGCTTATGGTTCCTGTGGTTATTTCTGCAATTTGCTAGCTGGGAAACCTTAGAAAAATCACATAAAGTCTCTTTGCCTCAAATTCCTTATATTTAAATTGGTATATGTTGGAATCTAATTTATAGAGATTTATAAAGTGATCATAAGTTTTTGTTTAAACCAATTAGGACCAGTTAGGCCTATAGTAAACAATATAGTAACTATTATGTTTTGGGTCACTTGGCACAATGAATTCTAAGTAGTATGTAATCGAAAAGGTAGTAAAAATAATTCTACCTATACCAGAGAATGATAAACTTACTGAGTGTGTTAGTATTCTATTAATATAATAAAATACCTGAAATAATCAACTTGCCAAAAGAAAAGTTTTATTTTGACTCACAGTTTTGGAGATTTCAATGCATGATTGGTTGCTTGTAGACCTGTGGTGAAGCAGCACATTATTATGGGAGCATTTAGAGACAACTCTTTTACCTCGTGATGGTCAGAAATAATAAGAGAAAGAAGACAATAGAGTCCTACGAGATTCTTCAAGGGCACACACCCAAAGACCTCAATTTTGCCACTAGGCCTCACCTCTTAAGTTTCCCACTACCTCTCCATAGTGTCACACTGATGACCAAGCCTTTTACTAACAGACCTTTGGGGGATATTCCACATCCCCAAAATATATTATTGAGGGTTATATCCTGACATTTCAGAATAAATGATGCTCAGAATTTTTTTTTAAGTTTTTCTGAAAAAAGAGTCTTTTATATTGTGTGGTCTTATTTGTCTCAGTGATAGCTCAGAGAAAATGTTCTAAATAACAAAACAGGCAAATTTCTTAATCAAGAAATCAAATAATTCTTTTTTCCTTTTTTGTTATTTTTATCTATTTATTTTTAAAGTCTGGTATGCCCTATGAGCACTCATCTCCATTCTTTTTTATAAACATTGTGTGACAGATACATGGAGTTTGATATCTCAACACTAACTTTGCCTCAGATCTGCGGGGAATGTTTTGAAATATAATTTCACTTGCTTGAAAGAAAATGAGGAGAATTATAAATTACCAAACAACATAAAAATAAATTTAAGAAATTTACATTAATTCCCTCATTTAAACTTGATTCTGGGATAAGTTTATTGAGTCATGCATAATTCAAATGTAAATTTACAATGATATTTAAAGAAATATAAAATATGACCATTTACTAACTTAAGTTCCAGGTCTAGTATATTTTTTTGGCAAAAAACAAAACAACAACAATCATCGATTTTTCTCCTATTTCTTGAAAAGAGTAATTTAAAAGGCTTGGAATAATTTCATATAGTGCTGAACTAGTTTTGCTTGGCTGGAAATGTTGGCAGGAAATAGCAACAGTAACAGTACATACAAAATTGAACCTACTTGAATTTGAAGGAACTCTGTGCTGTCTCCTCTTACCTTATGGAAAGATTTAAATGGGTCAAAAAATCCAGGGAGTCATATGCTTAGAGTCAAAAACAAAACCCATTAAAGTGACTGAATAACATTTGTCCAATACTGAACATTTTAAATGTGATTCTTGATATTCCTGACATTAGTTCTCGTTTGCCCTATAATATAATTACCTTGCTTAAATAAAAGAGAGAAGACTACTTCCCTGAACCTGCAAATATCTCAATTATTTCTCACAGTGCCTGTTATTTGTTAAATAAAACCTTTCTAAATGCAAAATATAGAAAGAAATCAAATGTAAATGTGAAATTATGTTCAGGCATGTCACTAAAGACAATGGCAGACAACTAAACTCACATTGTCTCATAGTACCTCCAAATCCCATGCAGAAAAAGAAGATCAAAGAAAATAAGACAATAACATCTTCAAAATAAGATAATAATATCTCCAAAAGGCAGAACATTCCCATATAACAAATTACCTGTACATTAAACTATGAAGGAAAAAATAACCTCAAATCCCTGCAAGGCATGACACTTTAGCCAAAGCCTATGTTATGAGCAAGAGTACTCTGATAAAAATGGTGAAGAAAACTGTGGAGTAGATCTATTGGCAAGGTTAATGTTGCTCTAAAACCACTACCACAAAGGAAAAGTTCATTACACAAGTACAAATACTGAAAAGGTGAAAATACAGAAAAAGTAATTTGAGAGTACCCACTTCAAAATGCAGTGTCTGGAAGGGATGGGGAAAATAAGTCTCTGACATTTGGAGAAGGAAAAATTAAAAGAAAAGAGGGATTCTTAGGGCCCTGCAAGATAAATGAGAACCAACCTACCCTCTCACCTCTTTCTGAGAGTCTCACCCACACAAACCCATTTATAAAATGGATTTTTTTCCATTGACAGAAGAGAATATATTGAATGAGGAATACTGTAAACAACTCAAGATTAAAAAAAATAAGTAAAAAGGAAGTGACAAAATCTATTCAAAGTTACCAACCAAAAATATAAAGTGCAAATTAAAACACCTCCGCTGATGAAAATTTCCCCAGATGGAAGGGTGGTGGGGAAGCACAAGAAAATAGCAAAACAAAACTCAAAAATAAATTAACTATCAGGAAAAAAGCAGTGTGTGCATAAAAACAATCAAACGGGCAATTTAAAAAAATAAATCAAAAATTTTTAAAGAGTTGGTTGAACTCAGGAAGGAGATAGAAGACATAGGTGTGTTTTTACAATGGTATGGGGAAACCATTCCATACTTACTGGATGAAATATGTAAAAACTAGTGGATAATAAGAGCCAGACATTCCCATTGTCAGAGAAAGGAATTGCAAATCTTAAAAAGATGAAGAGCAAATTGAATTATAAAGCTGTACTGGAATTGAAGTGTCAGGATGAACTAATAGTTCTTGCAATTAGATATGAAAAGTTGGGTGTGGTAGTGCATGCCTGTAATCCCAGCAGCTCAAAGTCTGAGGCAGGAGGATTGAGAGTTCAAAGCCAACTTCAATAACTTGTGTCCCTGTGTCAAAATAAAATATTTTAAAAGGGATGGGGATGTGGTTCAGTGGTTAAGCACCCTAGGTTCAATCCCTGGTACCAAAAAATATTATTTTAAATAAACAAAAAAGTAGATATGATGCAAGGTACTGTCATGCATACACACACATGTAAGTATACATAGATGTGAATATATTCCCTATCTCTGAGAGCTCTGGGAAGCCATGGTACCCCAGGGCCACTGAGCAAACCTCAAGGCCCACAGTTCTGCTTCCAAATAACATTCTCTAACAAAAGGTTCACAGGAAGTCTTGTAGATATGGATGATCTCAGGACCCAAACGTGGAAATTACAAGATGCACTGGGAACATTTTATGGTATTAGGAACTAATAATAAACAAAAAGTGATAGGAAATGTGTCCAAAGAACACAAGAGCTAGCTTAAAATCTCTCCCACTGAACAAATCTGAAAGAATTTGGCCAATGAAAACTATAATAACAACAGAATATAATATATGGAATTATACAAAAGTAAAATATTTAGTACCAGAATGGATAAATGAATCAATGAATGGTATGAAATCATAACTTCTGTGTTCTAAAAGATCATTTAATTTGCATCTGATAGTTAGAAACTATTAGCCAAACTCAAAACGAGGGACATTCTACATGATAATTAGCCTTGAACTCTTCAATAATGTGATGAAACATTAAGAGTGACAGAAATGAAAACTAAAGATAATGTGTCATGGTGTGCTGAATGCTAGAATAGAAAAGGACATTAGTAGAACAGCTGGCACAATATGAATAAGGTATTTGGATTATGTAATGCTGCTTTATCAGCATTATTTTCCTGCTTTTGATAATTATACTGTGGTTATGTAAGGAATGCCCTATTCTTAGACATGCACTGAACCTACACACTGAAGTATATAGAGATAAAGGGGTATTTACATATAAAACCTGCAGCTTACTTTCAAAACTGTGAAAAGTTGGGCTGGGGATGTGGCTCAAGCGGTAGCACGCTCGCCTGGCATGCATGCGGCCTGGGTTTGATCCTCAGCACCACATACAAACAAAGATGTTGTGTCCGCCGAAAACTAAACAAAAAAAAAAAATATATTAAAAAATTTTCTCTCTCTCTCTCTCTCTCTCTCTCTCTCTCTCTCTCTCTCCCTCCCCCTCCCTCCCTCCCTCCCTCTCTCTTTAAAAAAAAAAAACTGTGAAAAGTACTAAACACATCTGTTTCATGCTGCTGTAACAGAATAGCATAGACTGAGTAATTTATAACAGAAATTAATTTCTCATGGTTCTAAAGGTGGGGGAGTCCAAGATCAGGTTTGGTATCTGGAAAGAGCCCAATATCCACTTTCAAGATGGCACCTTGAATTCTGTATCCTCTGAAAGGGAGACATGCCTTTCTTCATGAGACAAAGAGTGGAAGAGCCAAGAAAGAAAGTCCAATCCTGAAGCCCTTTTATTAAGGCTTTAAATCCAGGTTGGAGCCCTCATGGTTACTCACCTCTCAAATTCCCCTCTCTAGATACTGTTAAAATGACAAACTTCATCATGAGTTTTGGAAGAAACAAAACATTCAAACCACACCAAGTAGACAATTCTGACAGAGAGAGGGACAGAGAATGATGAAGCATGAGTGAAAATAATGTCAAATATTCTGACATTATTTAAACTCTTGCTAGTTTAACCTTAATTAGAACCACGTACCTTCTGATAATGAAAGGATACAATATGATAGTTATTAACCACATGTCTCCAACATCTCCCTCTTTTACTACTACATTGCAATGCAAAGATTTATTGTCCATTGTACAATAATTAGCCAATTGCTATTTATTCTTTTTAAATGGCCAACTAACAGGACAAACTAGAGTTGACCTGGAACTTATCCTAACTAATCCTCACTCTGTAGCCTGGAATAAGGGAAAATGATATATTTAACAATATTGACTTGTCAGAGGAAAAAAAAAATGCTTACACTACTTTGGAGATAAAGCTCAATAAATTGGGACCACACAGACAAGAGAGAGGAAAGGTGCAGAGAGAAGGTGGCTTCCTATCCAGAGAGGGGAGGCAGTGCCTTTACAGATTATGGACATCACAGGCAAACAATGGCTGCATTTATTGGGCTGCTGTATTCACGCTTACAGTGCTCGTAATTGAGGATGATTATGGTTAATGACTCCAGTAATGTGCACTTTCAAACCAGCAGGACAATGTAATTTGTATCAAACCTATTCAGTATCTCTTCAGGCATTTTGCCTGGTTTAATCTTAGCCCAGCTCTGGCTGCAGAGGGATTCTCTGGAAGCTTCACAGCTGGCTCAAATTAAAGATTTCACAGTCTCCCCCCACCCCCCTAAAACCTTCAGTACATTTGGTGGTAAATAAAGCTGTTTGAGTTTTCATATCGGTTGCATGGCTCAGGGCCTGTCATAGTTTAATGTGACAGGACTAAGATCTTTAGTCCTAAAAACAGGAGGTTCTATGTAGAAAGGAAATGAACATCTGCCCACAAAATTCACTGATGAAGTGCTAGCCAACAGCAGCTCCACTTCTTCGTAAAAGGAAGCTGTTTTACAATTTTCATACACTGTGAAGCATAACATTCTGTGAAGTTTCTCAAAAGATAAAAATAATTAGTTAATACAAAATATGTCCAGTTTCCATTTCTCCAACTACCAAGAGAGAATCCCTTGTAAACACATTTTTTAATGAAATCAATTCAGGAATACGTTCAAATTAGGAGCCAGATATATCTTTAAAATGAGTGTTGTTTGAATAAACTGAGATTAAGCAGCACAAGGGGCTGGGGTTGTGGCTCAGAGGTGGAGCGCTTGCCTGGCATGCTTGAGGCACTGGGTTCGATCCTCCTAGGTTCAATCCTCAGCACTACATAAAAATAAAAAAATAAAAGGTACTGTGTCCACCTACAACTAAAAAATAATTTTTTTTAAAAAGAAGCACGAATATTCATTTGTGTGTGTGCATGTGTGTGTGTCCGTGCTTGTGTTTGTTGACATTTTAAGGAAGTATGAGGGGACGTTTCTTTACTATGCAGTTATGTTTCTAGTTTTCACAGATAATTTACAAATACAGAAGCATGAGGTTATGTTTGAGATATGAGGTATGAGGCATCCCCTCAAAGCTATTATGTAAGACAATGCAAGGAAATATGGAGGTGAAATGATTGGATTATGAGAGCTTTATTTTAAAAAAAATTAAATTTACTTTTAGGTGGTGCTGAGGATCAAACCCAGTATCTCACACATGGTAGGGAGAACTCTACTGCTGAGCCACAACCCCAGCCCATAGATTATGAGAGCTTTAACCTGACAACTGATATGGATTAATCTGGCTATCACCATAATCAAATGGAGAGTGGCTGAAGGAAGTAGATAACTGGTTCATGCCCTTGGGGTGCCACAGTCTGGCTGGGCACAAATAACCAATAGGTCACGAGCCACTTGTAGGTTCAAACAGGAACTACTTTATTGCCGAACCCCACGGGAACTCTCCAGAACTCCATGGAAACTCCGCAAGAACCAATAGGAACTCAACGGAAACTCCTCAAGAACTCAAAAGTAGCGGGCACCTGAGGCAGCAGGAGCCGTCCCACGTCCCACTGCTGACAGCAGAGGTTCACATATACAACTGAATACACAGCTTGCCCCAATCCAGCATCATCCAGTTACAGCAATCAGTCACCATCCCAATAATTATACACAGCTTAACTTAATCACCATCATCCCAATGGCTTGCTGGCATCACCTCTCAACCACTCCTTCTGGCAAAATGCCAGGCGCCATCCTGACTTGGCTGTGGCTCTCAACATTGGGGTATATATTTTATCCCTGATGAACAAGTCTCTTTGAGGTCTGGTGCTAAGTCCTGAGCTGCTTTCCTCTACCATGCCCTTCTGCTTCAACTTTAGGCCCAGAACAATGAACTCAGCCATTTATGGATGAAGTCCTCTCAAACATTGAAGGCTAAATAAATTCTTTCTCCTTTAAAATTTGTTTTGTCAGGTCTTTCTGTCAAAAGAAAGAAGTGAAAATGATGACTAAAACACCTGACAAAGTGGTGTACATAAATGGGAAGAAAAAATATGTGAAAGACCTAGGGTTTAGAATAATCACAATTCTGAGGGGTGGGGGTATTGTGTTCCACTCCTTAGTTTTATAAGTAGAGTTTTTTTTCTTTCCCTATTTAAGTAAATGTAAATGACTGCTTGTCATGGGTCCCAGAAGCAACATATCAATCTTAATAAGGATTTCTGTTAGTGATAACAGTAGGATGAGATTGGAAAGTGAGAATGCAGTGCTTAAGTAAATGGCAGAGGACATTTGATATGAGAAAGGAGCTATGATGTTTGTTTGGCAAGTAGAAAGAAACATTAGGGAAATGTGAATGACCAGCTGAAACTTGTAGACCAGTCTTTAAAATTTTATTTTGTGTTTTAACTGCTTATAAATCTGACTGCTTTACTCTCAAATGTTTACTCATAGGTTATGAAATCTCAAGTTTATGATATCTAATTCATGTCATACTGTGGATAATGTCATTCCATAATTTCTGGAACAGATAACTTTGAATAGGAAATTGTGGTTGTTTCCAAATGGCTTAAGCTAAATTGATCATAATTGACCACAGGTTGTCCATCATTCCTTGTATGAAAACTAATAAAAAAGTTATTTGACTTAAAGACTCATTGGTCTTCAGATTTAGCATTTCCACCCATGAAGTGAAAAAGAATCTCTTATACAGCTAGATAAAGCATTCATGTAGTTGTTTTTCAATTTTCTTCTTGAATGACATTCTTAAGACCTATAATATAAAAAAAGTAAAAGGACTGTATTTTAGTCAGCTTTCTGTCACTATAAAAAAGTATTGGAGACTATCAACTTATAAAGAAAAAAGGCTTATTTTGGCTCATAGGGGATCCAGTCTATGATCAGTCGGCCCCAAGACTCTGGGCCAGTGGCAAGTCAGCTCACAATGGTGGGAGTGCATGGTGGAGCAAAACTACTTAGCTCCTGATGAGCTGGAGAGCAGGAAGGTGATTGGGGTCCTAGTATATCTTTTAAGGGAACACCCCCAATGACCTCCTACTGGGCCCCTCACCTCTTAAAGATTCCATTACCCCTCAATAGGCACTTTATCACATGGGAATTTGGGAGAATTTGATATCTAAACTATAACAGGCAGTTACTGTAATACAATGTAAAATAAATACATAATTTTTTAGAATAGTAGTAGTATACAATCTATGTGATCTTTGAGTGAAAATCAAATTCTTAAGACATTGAAAGCATGATTCGAATTTCCTTAGCACTTCTAATAATTTCTTAATCTTTTTCCAGCAGTTGGTGACCATTCCAACTTGACCTATCTTTACAGACTTTGGTGGACAATACCTGGGATTGGTTCACAGTCTGAATGCTGAAAACTACATCTCTCAGACTCCTTTGCAGTTGGTGCTCTGGATGTGCTCAGGAATTTTCTACCACACACGTTCCCATGGAAACTATAAAGGGAAGATCCTTCCACAAACATGATCATGGAGGCATTTCATTTTTCTTTCCTTTCACTACTGTGGCATTGATCTAGGTTTTGTGGACAATGACTGGGAAGTAACAACTGTGTCTTTCTTCTGAAACAGTCCTATGGTGTAATTGGACAGTTTTCTGACTTCCTTGCTTCTGAGTATATAATTTGTAAGTTGAAGTAAACCAACTTCCTAAACTAGCTATTGTGGATTCTGTAGTTGAATCTAAAAACAAAGACAAAAACATATCAACAAAAAAAAAAATGTTACTAGTAACGTGAAAATTTTATTCTCATGTGCTTGAATTCTGTTATTCATCAGGATGGTATATTTCATAATAAAGCATTATCAATATCTCCATCCTTGTCAGTGACAGAAGAAAGTAGAACTTGGTTTTTATAATATTTTTTTTTTCTTTCTTCTTTCCAGAAACTTAATGTGTGACTACCCTGCTGAATGACTCAGTTGTTGGTTCAATTGTTTCAGGTCATAGGAAAATCAGTGTCAGCAGTTTTGTTTTGTTTAAATTTTTTCCTGGTATGATATGATTAATTGGATTGAGACATTTTTGTAAACATTTGAGAGAATCATAGTAGCAGCTCTGTCTTATCAAATTATTTGGTCTTCTGGGGACCTGTCGTCTTGAAAAACACACAAATAAAAGTCATGTGCACTTTTATCACAGCTAAATGGATCTTGTTTTCAATGGAAATACCCTGTATTTCAATGTGTCTGTCTTGGTCAGTTTAGTAGTGTGAGCTCCCCTAGACCAGTGTAGACTGTTTTTTTTTTTTTTTTTTTCACTAGAGGAAGGACAATGAAACTTGTGTGCTTCCCGATTCTGTTCTATTTTCTACCCCAACTCAAAGGTTTTAAATTTTTAAAAGAATTTTTCCTAATATTCTGTCTCTTAAAGATTTCTTCTAAATGTCATTACATTTTTACAGGTTGTTCCTCTGGAGCCCTTCAGCTTTGCAAAACTTTTGAAAAGTTGCAATTAGCCCATCACATATTGACCAACATTAGAAAAATATTATGAAGAATCACCCAAAAATATTCTGCACTGGCCATCTGACATTCCAAGTCAGTTGGTATGCACTACCATCTGATGTGTTGCTGAAGCAGAGGCAAAAATACTTCCTGTCTTGCCTTTAATTATGGATCTTTTGAAAAATCATCCTAAGATTTCAGATGATGTAGCCACTTTCTCCAGATTATGCTGGCCCTTTTCAAATATTCTTGAGTTATCATTAGGAATACAGATAATTACATTTTGACAATCTTTAGGATGAAAAGTCATTGTAATAGTTTGGAGGAAAGGCAGCCACCCTTGGTCTTTTCATGATTTATGGCATGCTAGGTTCCTGAAATAAGGGAATTGAAATGTTAACTACATTAATAACATCATTCATTCGAGTGGACTTTGGTGATATATGGGGACTGAGGAGGCCAACTCACATCTATTAGGCTTCTAAGTAGACATTGATACAATGTAAAAGGTCAGGCTAGTTGGATGAAATGTAGGTCTCCCAACCTTTGGAACCGGTACTATTTTCATCTGCATTTACAACATGCCATGTATTATATGATGTTATTGTGTCACATAATGTTAGCAAATAAAATACCAGACACTTATAGTTACTTGGAAATTTCCAATCTGCTATCAGGAAGACAATAAAGTATCAGTGTTTTTTTTTTTTTTCCTTCTTTCCCAGGTGTTCTTACTCTAGAGAAAGAAAAAAATCTGAAGTTTTAAGTAACAAGTAATTCGTGGAATATTTGCTTGCTATTGTTACTTCAGATAGTATGTGTATTGAAATAATATCATTAAGCATAGAAAAAAACTAAACTGCCACCATGTTTTTCTCTTAGAAAATTATTCTTTTTCCCTAATGCCAGCTGGAACATTTCATTGACACTTTGAATGGGGCATTCTGCAAAACTACTTTTTAATTGATATTTTGAGGCCGGCATTCAGTATTTTTGTTTGATTGGCCAAGTAAGAATTGAAAACTGTCTTTTACAAAAATAAGTTCCTTAGTGAAAACGAATATGTCTTGGTGTTGTGACAGAGCCAGGGTCCACCACAGAGCTGATGCAGCTGCAGAAGTTCTCAGTTACTATTTCTTGCAATCATACTAGAAAGATTTTGGACATGTTCTGAGGGTAGCAGTTACCTATTTATTTATTTATTCACTTTTTTGGGGGGTGGGGGTACCATACTTGGGATTTAACTCAGGGGCACTCAACCACTGAGCCATTAACACCTGCCTTGTTTTGTATTCTATTTTGAGACAAGGTCTCACTGAATTGCTTAGCATCTTGCTTTTGCTGAGGCTGGCTTTGAACTTGCAGTTCTCCTGCCTTAACTTCAGATACCCATTTGTTAGAAGGGGTAGTAAAAGGGAAAAAAAGAACACACTCAAAGGAAAAAATGCATCCTTTCAGAAAAGAAGGATGACACACCCCTGCCGTCCTCTAATTTTCTTGGAGATCACAGTGAAGTTTCCAGAGAGTCCACCCAGGTCCTCCTCTTGACTTTTGACTGACAGCAGGATTGCATCAACGTCCAAATCCATACTGGCCAGGGTAAAGATCAAAGGCAATTCTGGTTCACTTTGGACCATGTTGACTAGAGTTAATTGGAACTTGTTCTAACAGAATTTATATCTAGGGTACTTTCCTCCTGATAATCTCTCCTTGACTTCTAAAATCTGCTCTGTGAAAAGATCACATAACCCCTTCCCTATAGGGAAACTTATGTTCTTGTTGCCTGGCAAGGATAAGTCTTTCAGGCCTACATTTCTCCTGCATATAATAGTTGTTTGCTGAAAAATGTAGCATATCTTATTCACTTAAGCTGGACAGGGTTGCAGGTAAATTGTTTTTTGGAAAAAAAAATATATATGTGGGCATCAGAACAGTAGGCCCAGTTTATAGAATTAGCCTGATAAACTCATGTTCCCACTGTTCATGTCTCTTTGTTACCTATCAGTGTCAGATTTGGTTTGCCCAAGTTGTGTGTATGTATTGGAAGTATATGTTTTCATTGAGTTATGAATTCATGTCAAATGTACTGGCAAAACATTTTTTTAATATACAGTGTTTTGACAATAGACTCCCCCACACAACTTGAACTAATTCAGACTCAGTAATGCATTATGTCCAAGGATACTGTTTGTGGCAATTAGATTTTTCTTTTTCAAGGAGTTGGGTTAACATTAGAGTCTAAGGACATCTTTGATGATCTGAATTAGAAAACAAATTTTAAATTCTGATATGAAAATGGCTAAAAAAGAAAGAAAGGAAGGAAAGAAGAAAGGAAGGAAGGAAGAAAGAAACTTACTTCTAGGAACGGTGGCCAACACCTATGATCTCCAGCTACTCAGGAGAATGAGGCAGGAGGATCACAAGTTTGAGGTCAACCTCTGCAATTTAGCAAGACCCTGTCTCAGCATAAAACAAAAAGGTCTGGGAATGGAATTCAGTGGTAGAGCACTTGCTGGTTTGTACAAAGCCTGAGGTTCAACTCCCAATACAGAAAGAAAGAAAGAAAGAAAGAAAGAAAGAAAGAAAGAAAGAAAGAAAGAAAGAAAGAAAGAAACCTACCATAACCTACCATATTTTTAATGTATTTTTAAGAAAAATGCATAAAGAAATTTTAAGGACATTAACTTTAAGGTAATAGTAACTGAATCCAAATCATATAGATACTACTTTTTTTTTTCTTGTACCAGGGACTGAAACCAGGGGTTCTCAACCACTAAGCCACATCTCCTTCCCTTTTAAAAATATTTTATTTAGAGATAGGGTCTCACTAACTTGCTTATGGCCTCACTAAATTGCTGAGGCTGACTGTGAACTCACAATTCTCCTGCCTCAGTGTCCCAAGCAGCTGGAATTTCAGGCATGTATCACCACACCCAACTAGATAGTACTTTTTATTTGTATAAGAAAGACTAAAAACTTAGTGTTCAAATGACTGAGGAAACTATTTGTTTATTTTGCAATTCCAATAGAGATATAAGCAAAGTAACATAAGTTTTATATATATATATATATATATATATATATATATATATATATATATATAGTGTGTGTGTGTGTGTGTGTGTGTGTGTTTTCAAAGCGTACACCTGTATCTTTCAAGTTTAGGGCAAGATGAGTACCCCTTCATTCTGTCTCTTCAATCTTATAAAAATAATATAAAAGAAAAATAATTTTATTTTCAGCTCCTTCTTATCTATATGTCTTTTACATTTTCACAGCTCTTGAACTCAGAGCACACATACGCATGTCAGTTTTCTTGATTTAATTACTTTTTACATTATCCAAGACTGGGAAAGTAACCTGGTAATAGTGTGCTTAAGTAGCATGTTCAAGGTCCTGGGTTCCATCCCTAGTACCCATTCTCCACCCCCAAAAAACTGATGATTCACTCAAAAATTTCAAATCTTTAAAACCAGTTGACTTCTTCTACTCCATAGGAGGTATCCCACCTTCATTCCTGCATCCACCCTCTCTTGGGTTAAGTTTTATAGAGATTCTAGGATATGTGTGTGTGTGTGCGCGCACACACACACACACACACACACACACACACACACTTGATGTCCTCATATAAAAAGTATACACTCACACATATATATATATATATGTATGTATATGTGTATACACATACATATATGCATATATACATATATAATCTAATACCTCTAAAGTAGAAAACAGAAATTTTCAGAGCTCAATGAATGTAAAATAATGCCATATAGAACTAATTATTAGCCTTCCAAGCAGAGACAACTGTAAGAAAATGTAAAACCTCCTCAGGAAACCAGTATGTAGGGCTCAAAACAGTTACATATTATAGTCAGGCATATGATAGATTCATTGTAAAATAAGGTGGAAAACGTTTTCCTGACTCTGTATTTCACTTGGGGGCCTCAATCTGAAAGGGAGACAGTGTTTATCACTGAAGGTATACACTGAGTCCTCGTATCTTCATTCTATAATAATCTATTGTTGATGTACCCATTAAAGCAAATATTTAGAAAAACAACTCATTTTATGTTCTCAGTCAGCACATTCTACAGCTTAATGATCTTTAGAAAATGTACTATTAATACATGACTAGAATATTCCTGTTATAGAAAATAACAATCTTCATCCTAGAAATATCCCATATGGAGATCAATAACAGATCATCTTTTATCAGTCATGTTCTATTTTTCAGGCTTCTGTTTCAAATGTTTTTACAAGACCACTAAAACCTTGGAGCAAAATGAATATATAGTGGCCAAGGCATTTGCCTGGGCAAGTGGCTAGAGGGGCAACCCGGTAACACCAGCCAAGCATTTTGTGATGATGTGTAACTGCATGTAAACCATTCATTCTCTCTTTTACTTTACTCATTTGCTAGTCACTGCCTTGCATTTATTACCTTTTCCTCCCTCCCTCACCTATCTATAATTAGCTCAGAGCCCTGTTGCTTAGGTCCTCCAGACTCTAGTAAAATATTTTTGTCCTATCCTTATGGGATGAACTCCAGGTATTAGCTCATAATTCTGACACATAATTCCATTATCCAGGAATCAGGATTGCATTAGTTGATACCATCTGCCCAGTCCATTGTTCACATCTTAGGTCTTTCTTTCCCAAGTCCTAACTCTTTAGAAGATGATGTGATGACAGCACCGTCTGTGCCCCAAGTCATTCATCTTCTGACCTGAGGAGGTACAACTTTGAAAGTGCTATTCATCTTGAATGGGTCAGTAGCTCCGTGGAGAGTAACATGCACACATCCTGCCTGGGAGTGATGCATATCCAGTCATCTCAATGAAATCATCAAGCAACATTTCTACTTTTTTTTCCTGCAAAGCCCAGGTTCTTTCAAATGACTTCATTCCCTGAGTTTCTTCAGGGAAGTTTTTTGTTGTTAAGAATTACATCGTTGTCCTTTGGAATCAGGAGCCAGGTCTTTTAAAATGTATGTCTACTTAAGCCAGTGTCTTTCAAATTATTTCCTTATTCCCCATGTTTTCACCCTGTATGGACATATGTCTTACAACTGTGTGATACAAAGAACAGTAGATTAAACTAGAATTCAGGTGGCCTCACTTCTAGTGCTAACATTGCAAATAACTTTATAGTATTGGGTGCACATTAAACTATCCTTAGTATTTTATTTTCTTGTCTCAAAAACTAGCAAAATGGGATGGTAATTGTACAGCATCAGAGTGTCAGTTGACTTTTAAGTAGGAATTTATCTTTTTCCTTTCATGTAAGTAAGATATTAAATGACATTTAGAAAAATGTTCCCCGAGTTTTAAAAGGAAAACACACTGTTTTTGGTTTACTTTGTCTTTTAAAAAGACAGCATTTCACTATGATGTTAAACTAAATTGTATGTTCTCCATAAACACTCTGGAAGTTATAATAATGTTATTCATTTAAAACCCTTCAAGAGCTACCATGTGGGTGATATTTAAAGATCATTGTTCTGAAGCAATAATGTAGAATGAGTTACTGAGCTATCAACAGCCTGCATTGGTAACAAACATAATTGTATATAAATGTTTTATATGATGCACAGACATGAGTATTTGACGAATACATGCCATTAAATCCAAATTTATTTATTCTGTTGCTCTATGCAGGGATTTCATGTAAATGAGGTGTTTCCCTTGAATGAGTTTTTCCTTGTCAATATATTTCATTGTCAATATATTTCATTTACAAATATTAATCTGATGGTCTCATGGTTTTCACTGTTTTCCTTATTAAGGAAATAATTATATTTTTTTTTCATTATAATATCACTATAATCATCACATGAAGTATTGGAAATGGTGATAGTCATCAATGAGACATTTTTACTTTAAACAGCACAACCCTGTATTCTAGAAGAATTGTACAGTAGAAATACAATGACCTTTAGATACCACACATTTGCCTAGAATAGATTTTACTTTTTCTTTTCCATTCCAGACACCATGATAAGTACTAGAAAAACAAATAGCAAAAAAAGTCTGATCACTGCCCTTCAGGAACTCACTGTTTCAGATGGGAAACAGACTTGTCAGGACAAAGAGGCAGAGCATCTGCCCCTAAGGTTTTCCTCCTTTATGTGTGGGGGACTTGTTCCTGACCCTCATGGATGCCTGAAACTATGGACAGTACCAAATCTCAAATGTATTTTTTGTTTTGACACATATATATTTATGATAAAGTTTAATCTCTAGGCATAGTACGAGATTAATAAAAACTAATATTAAAATAGAATAATTACAATTTAGTACAATAAAAATTGTATGACTATTGTCTTTTTCTCAAAATATCTTACTGTTCTGTACTAATCCTGCTTTGACCAGGTGAGATGATACAATGCTAACATAACATGATGAAGTGAGATGATTGGCATGGCATTGTGATATAGCATCAGGCTAATATTGACCTCTAGGTGATAATTCAGAAGGGAATCTTCTGCTTTGGGAGACCCAGGATCATGGAGCATGACAATACTGATGGTTATCTATCATAGAATAATGTCAATGGTTGTGGATCCTTGAAATGAAAGATTTTTTTTGTTGAAATTTTTTAAAGAACATTGTCTCTTTCATTTTAGCTCATTGAGGTATTGGAGATTGTAATTCTTTGGTGATTACACAAATGATTCTAATGCTGCATTTCATAATTTCATCCTTTAATGTTTATGCAATTCAAAACACTTTAGGCAATTTTGGGAATGTTTGCACTGCTGATGCTATTTAGTTTCTTCTTCATCATCTTTCTTTTCTTCTGTGGACGTCTCTGTAAGTTTTCCCCATTCATCATTTGTTAATACTTCTCTCTATGGCCTTCAAAATATTCTTCTATTTCTTACCAAGTATGTCAGCAAATCCTTTTTCATCAACTTATTTTTCCATGTGAATTATTTTTCTAACTTCTCCATCATTACCCAATAAGCTTTAAAAATCATTTATGATTTCATAAGTTCTTCTAGTAGACATTTACAGTTTTTATCTTTAATTTATCCTTTGCATATTTCATGAATGTTATTTTGTCATCAATAGTGAATTATTTCCAGTAGATTAGAGTCTGCATCAATTGTTGATCAAGCGTGGTCAAATAACAGGAAGCTAGTTGTGGCCTCCACAAGCTGAATAATGTTCTGATCAAAGGGTTGAAGCAATGAGGTTGTACTTACAGGTAAAAATACAAGCTATATATTTCGATTTTCATGGCAAAAAGATTAAGGATGGCCAGGTACATTGTGTATTATTTGTGGGACTTTAAATTGTAATCCTTCCTCTCCCAAATATATTTTCATATCTGAGATAAAGCATTGGTAAAACCACTTCATAAACAAAACAGCTGTCATCCACATTTTTGGATTTGATGATACATAGACTCTACTCAATGCCCAGCTTTATCATATACTTTGCATGTTGCCACACAGTACCAAAGTTAACCCGATTACAAATTTGACAACCTTGTTTTAGGAGAATAAATATAGTTAGTTTAATTAATAGAGACCAGAGTGAATATTTTCTTGTCTTGTTATATGAGAACTCCCTGCATAAGAGTCAACACCATGATTTCTCACTCTGAAGCACTTCCTGCTAAATACAAATTCTCCCCTTAGTCTTCTGAATCTAATCATAGAATGACTATCATGATTCACCAGAAATTAAGGAAACTACTACAATAAGAAAAACAAGAGTGAAGGCATAGTAAGTAAATAATGGCAGTGATGAAATAGGAGTAACTTAGAAAATAGATTAGAAAATAAAGATAACTAAAAAAAAATCTCATATGTATGCTCTGGTGAATTTGAGAAGGCTCTTCAAGACCTATGGTATGAAAATATTAAGTAGAGAATTCCAGAAATAAAACAATTTATGTTTAATTTGCATTCCATTCTAAGCAGCATAATGAAAATGACCAGAAGGCAAAAAATAACAAAATAAGTTATGAAAAAGTAAAACATGCTTGAAATTAAGTCATTATCAGAATAATGTATTCAACATGAAAATTAGAAGATAAATGTGAGATAATTACTAATTTGATACAAATATAACAGTAACAAAGGAATCTATAAGAGAAAATATTAATTTAGGATGTCTAGCATTTATCTAAGAAGAGTTCTTATTTTTTTTTTGAGAGAGAGAATTTTTAATATTTATTTTTTAGTTCTCGGCAGACACAACATCTTTGTTGGTATGTGATGCTGAGGATCGAACCCGGGCCGCACGCATGCCAGGCGAGGGCGCTACTGCTTGAGCCACATCCCCAGCCCCTAAGAAGAGTTCTTGATAAAGATGGTGAAGAGAACAGGGATGAAATAATCAAAGTACAAAAAATTTCTCCTAAAGGGAGAAACAATCTAATCCAAAAGGCTTTGCAAGCATTGTATCTTAAAATATTTACAAAGTATCACATAATAAAATAATAAGGAAAACAAAGATTGGTGATCCTAAAATCACTTATAAATGACTGATAATCAGACCATCATTAACTCAGTATCTTAGATGAACACTGAAAAATGGTTTTCAAAGCAGACTTACTCATGCTTTCACTAAAATGTTAGGAATGAATAGAATATTTTAAAACCTGAAAGAATTGAAGGAGAATTCTTGGCAAAAATCTTTGTAGAAAATTAGTTGACAATATACTCTAGCAAATTAAATAATTAAACAAAGAAATAATGTGGAAGAGTTATATCATATCCTATTATAATATTTTTTATCTTTTGTCCTTATATAGTCTGGTGATTATTAGGGAGAAACCATAAAAGAGAAAATGTAATCAACACACTACTATTTCTATTCCAAACTCTATTTACATTTGTGCTATACTTTCATAATAAACCCATAGACAAATTATGAAAGACTAAATCTGGTTTTAAGAGAAGGCTATGAATAAATGTGTTTTGGAAAAAAGGAGATACCCGTGTCCTCATCTTATAAAATGAGTGCCAAGGCATAATGATTATGTTTACCTAACATAAATAGTTATTTGAATTTATAGATGGAACCAGTACAGAAAGAAATAGGATTATAGGATAATTATTTGGAAGAAGTCTGGATATATGAACAATGAGTTAGCTTTAAGTCTCATTATTTAAAATTAGACATCATCGAAAGATAAGATATAAACTTGATAAATCAGAAAGCTGAAACATTTTCTATTTATAATTCTATAAGTGTTCATTAGATGAATTAAATGTAAGAATACTTTAAATAAATGTTTCTGGATAGAAGGTCTGGTCATGAGGGAAATTGAGGTGGTATTAATTATTAATTTTATTGCACACTTTGGTAGCATTTGATTTTTTTCAAACTTTTTTGAATTACTTTTATAGAAATAAAATAAATGATATTGCAATATGAAAAAGAGAATATTGATAGCTATGCAGGGGATTCTGTGCATACATTAAGAAAGTTATGGTTAATTTCAATTATTCTCCCTCACTATCCATTTTAAAAACCCATTTAAAATGCAAGGTCATGGATTTGGATTTTTAGTTTGAGAAAGGCTAATATACTTCCTCAAATGCATTAGGTCTTGGGGTATATATTTACACATTGATCAATTAAAGTTAACAAGGCTTAATGTTAATTTACCTCTCTTACAAGAACTTCTGTTTATTTTGCTGATTAACTATTATGGATTGTTTATTATTTATTAACTATTATATGATTTTAACTTTTTTGTGGTGCTGGGGATTGTGATTTTAATTTTTTGCTGGTTTTAATTTTCCTTTTAGTAGTAATTTTTAAAATTCTGTTTTGCTGAGAAAGGACAGAAAAGATTACTTTTCTGGATAAAGTCCAGGAAAGATTCAAATCTTAATACAAAGTTTCATCCTGACTCCCATTTTAAACATGTTGGTCCATGCTTTGTGCAAATACTTCTGAGATAATGTTCTATTATTTTATTGATCAAGTGGGCTAATGCATTGATGTTGAGTAATTAGAAGAACTATTACAGGAGAGCTTTCTGCTGAGAAACCACACACCTGGAGTTAATAGACAAGATATCCAAATGTTGCTATTTCTCTCTAATGCAGCAAATATTACATCATAACTGACCAACTCACCTTCTGGACACATTATTCACATGTCTAATATCTGTTGATATTGTAAGTACTAATAAAAACATATAGAAATATTTATTTTATAATTGAAGAAATACAGAATGATATATGTCATTCTTATTTAAAAGTCTTGGTAAACTGAAGATTAAGGATGAAACAGAATAAGAGGCTTCTTTCAAGGGGTTGTCTGGTCTAGCATCCAATACAGTTACTCTGCTATGTGTTTCATTAAATAATCATTTATTATGCTATCTAATTCAATGTATTTTAAATTTAGGGCACTTGTTTTTAAGATTCATTATAAGCTGGTAAAACCCTGCAAAAGGGATGTAATTTGCAAAATAACTTATTTTTAGATTGGATTGCATGAGAATAAAGATGTTTTAAGAACGTTGGCAGATTTGGCTCCTTCACTGGTAAAATGTGTTTTTATTTCTATATAATTACAAAAATATGTAATTTATCCTTTCAAGCAGAGACTATAGCTGGAAATTGGAGCATAGCCAAAGTGTTGAACATCTTGCAGAAGGGAGTTAAGAGTAATCCAAAAATTATACATTGGCAACTCTCACCTCTGCACCTGGAAAACTAGTTTAAAAGATCTTGGAAGGTGGAACACAAATCATCTGGGTGAGCAAAATTCGTTAGGAATAAATCAGCCTGGGCTTTGCAAATGTAAATCATTCCCTCTCTGCTTTGAAAGGATACTTTATGATGCTTAACAAAGAGTAAATAAAGAAGGGATGCCAGATGTACTCAATTTAGGTTTTCAATGCCTCTTAAAAGAGATATTTTTATCCGGAGTATCACCTGACAGTGGGAATCTGTGCCTCCATTTAGAGAACACACAAGAAGCTTTTTGGCCATCTGGTCTAGCTACAGTCCAGCTTTACCAGAGACCACAGAGTTAGCTGCTGCCTCTGGACAAATCCATTTCTTGTTGCACGTTGATTCCCAAGAACCTATAAATTCTTGGCAGCCAAGTGAGGAGAGGGAAACTTCTGTCAGTGATTAAAAACTGGATAGATGACAAAATGGCAGCACTGTGGATATTGCCTTGCTGCTATATGGAAAGGCTGTCTGTTTATTAAAACAGAGTCAAATATTTGATTTGTTACTTAAAATAGGGGGTCTGAGCTGATTGTGTTAAGTTGTTGAGGACCAGAAGCACTTAGAAGTGATAAAGAATCCTGAGAAATGAATGAAGACAGTAGGTTTAAACACACATGCACACACACACACACACACACACACACACACTTTTTTTGTAAGAGAATAACTTAAAAAAAAATTTGAGGATCACTTTTTTTTGGGGGAGGGGGCTACTGAGAACTGAAATAAGGGGCACTCAACCACTAAGCCACAACCTCAGCACTACTTTCTATTTTATTTAGAGACAAGGTCTCACTGAGTGTCTTAACACCTTGTTTTTGCATAGGCTGGCTATAAACTTGCAATCCTCCTGCCTCAGTCTCCAGAGCACTGGGATTATAGGAATTTTTCACCACCGAGCCTGGCTTGAGAATCACTTTTTAAAAACCACTTTGTGATCTAATTAAGGAGAAGCTACAATAAAATGGTAAAGTTGAATCCAAAGGTGTGATGCCAATAATTGACACAGAGAGGAATGTAAGAAGATTTTAGAGGAAAAAATCCAACATTTTTGATTGAAGTAGTCACATATAAGAATATTAAATATGAGTTAAGTATGAGAATATTAAATATGAGTCAAAAAAGTCTTTTTTGAGGAGAAGAGACTGGACAAGGTGAATCAATCAAAATTCCAAAGAAAAAATAAATAAGAAAGAATAGCAAGAAAATTTAAAAAGAAAGCATAGAAGAAAAACTAGATCTTTAAGATCTTAAAAGCTGTCAATAATTAAAACATTTTGCTGCTGGTACATGGTGAAAGGCAAGTGACTCACCCAAGATGGAAATTCAACCAAGAGATTTTACTGGGGGGGGGGGTGCTGCCAGAAGGGGAAGAAAAGGAGAGGAAGAGAGCAGCAGAAAGGAGAGGAAGAGCACAGACAGCTCTTGCAAGCTTCAGCTTAAGGATTGCACAGGTGACAAGGCGGGTGCTGATTGGCAGGAATGGGTGAGCAGACACTGTATCCCATGGGGGTTGATCAAGAAAACATTTTTGACTTTGGGGCCCTTAGGCTTGGTGCCCTTCAGAGAGGAGGGGGAGGTGTAAGGGATTAAGTGATGTTCTTCTTGCAAGAGGGAAACTTAACTTCAGCAGGGAGAAATCCAATGGGTGAAATAAAACTAAAAGGCAAGGTCTCCCACACACCCTACACATGAGGGAAAAGACAGTCCTTTGGAGAGAAAAAAAGAAAATCCAGGAACAGACTCAGTTTATAAATGATTAGGTAATGATGCAGGAATAAGTAAGATAATGGTCAGATAAAAACATTGGAAAGAATTCATACATCACATCAAAAACTGGGTTCTATTCCAACTAGCCACAGTATTTGAATATATAAAAATCAAGACATAAATATACCTGCAGAAAACATAGAATTATTTTGTCATGTTAGAATGGAGAAGATTTTTCTTATAATATTTCAAATTCTAGTAGACATAATTTTAAAAAAAATCATTAAATTTAATTCCATGGAGATAAAAAAATTCTATACACAAAAACATCATCATAAGCAAAGTCAAAATAATAATAATGATCTAAAAAATCCATTAATTATAACATAAATGACTAATATTACTGATACATAATGAGTTTCTACAAATAGCTAAAGGAATACATAGTCATAGAAACCAAGTAAAACAACGAATACACTGAATACACTGTTCATGGAATAGAAAAAGAAATTTCTTCAAGTTTTAACAAAATAATGAACCTCATTCATAATTACAAAAGCACAAACTAAAACTTACTGATTCTTTTACCTTCTTTTTTTTTTAATTTCAAATTATTTATTTATTTATTTATTTTTAATTTTTTTTATTTTTTTATTTTTTTTTATTGGTTGTTCACAACGTTACAAAGCTCTTGACATATCATATTTCATACATTAGATTGAAGTGGGTTATGAACTCCCAATTTTACCCCAAATGCAGATTGCAGAATCATGTCAGTTACACATCCACAATTTTACATAATGCCCTATTAGTAATTGTTGTATTCTGCTACCTTTCCTATCCCCTACTATCCCCCCTCCCCTTCCCTCACATCTACCTTCTTAATATGGCAAAAGTGAAAATTTACTAATTGATTTGCACAAGTATGATGGGGCTCTAAGAGATCCTATTCTAAGGGATTCTAGTTTTAAATGCATATGTTAATCTTTAAGGAACTGTTTTATAACTTTAAGAAATACTAAAATACCTCTAGTCCCAGTTACTTTGGAGAGTAAGGATTGCCAGAGCCCAACAGTATGCGGTCAGCCTGGGAAACATAGTAAATCCATCTCAAAACATACAAACAAAAAGAATATTGAAATCATCATCATCATCGTCGTCATCATCATCCCTCATTATTACAAAATGCATCTGCTTTTTCCCTGGACACATCTACTTGTCATTGTTAGGCTTTAGCACATTTCTCTGTCAGGCAGGAAAAATGCAGCTTATTGTGAATCAAGTGAAATATTCCATGCTTCAGAAAAAAAGTGGTTTCCCCATACTGGAGCATGAGATTTCTTTTTTAAAAATAGCATTTGACTCTCTATTTCAATTAATTCATAGGGTATTCATGAAGCAATTATTTTCAGTGATGAGTTTCATCATAAAGCAGCATCATCAAAAAAGTAAAAACGGAAACATTTTTAGGAAACAAGAGAAGGGCTCTCGATGTTATGTTCAACTCCCACATTTTCAGCTTAGGCTCATATGATAACAGTGTAAAAAGAAGAGTGAGTGAGAAGTACCAGCCTTGTTTTCAAATCTGGACTTACTGGTGACTGACTACTATGGTTTAGATGTGAGACGCCCCCAAATGATTGTGTGGGAAACAATGCAAGAAAGTTCAGAGGTAAAATGATTGGGTTATGAGAGTCTTATCCTAATCAGTGCATTTGTCCCCTGGTAGGGATTAACTGGGTGGTAACCGTAGTCAGGTAGTGTGTAGCTGAAGGAGGTAGGTCATTAAAGGTGTGCCTTGGGGGTTTATATTTTGTCCCTGTTGAGTGGAGCTCTCTTTGCCTCAAGCTTTCTTGTCCAGATCGGCATTCCTAGGCTACACCCTTCCACCATGATGTTCTGCTTCAACTTGGGCCCAGAGCAATGGAGTCTGCCAACTATGGACTAAGACCTCTGAAACTGTGAGCCAAATAAACTTTTCCTCATTTAATTGTTCTTGTCAGGTCTTTTAGTCAGAGTAATGAAGAGCTGACTAAAACCCTGACAAATGAATCTACCAGGTACATCTGCTTTTCACTTTGGGAGTGGGAAGCTCAGCAGGTATTATTGAAAAGGCAGTGGATGCTCCAGTTCCTGTACAGTTTTCCTGCCAGAATTTACTAATGACTGCTCTCCTAATCATCACCAGCTTTTCTGTCATGTGGTCCTCATTCTGCATTCAGTTTTGTTGACTTTCTTTCTTAGTTTTTATTTGCCTTGAGAACCACAGCATGATATCTCATAAACTCAAAGGAATAGGTTCTTCACTGTGAGGTTTAGGAAACTTCTATTAATCTTTTGGGTGATCATCTGAACCTTTTCCTCTCCATATCCAGAAGTAATTGAACCATAAGTAGAGGAACTGGATGGGGATCAAAATATTAATTTTTAAGAACCAATAAAACTAGGATTACAAGACACAGCTCAGCCTTAGACTGGAATCTTGCTTCTCCTTCTTCTCCTTCCTGGATCCCCAGTGATCAGATATAGCCAGACTACTAGAAAGCACATTCTTAAGGTGACATTATGCTAGAGTGCTTAATGTTTCACTAAGGAGCCCACAAAGAGAAGAGCAACCTGGGGAACACAAATGTACTCACCCAGAAGACTTCCTTTGGGAAAGGATGAGTCACAAGTCTGAGTGGGAGTGTAGGATCCTGGATTTTGACTCACCCTGAAGAGTGACTCAAGTCAACAAGCAGAGCACTATTAAGATGCAAATATGCTCTCTCTTAAGGTAAGATAGCAAATACTCTTTATTCATTAGCACTTTCTCTAAGGTAGCATGTCACATAATCTAGCTGATGCAAGTAACTCATGTCAAAAGTATAAATGCAGAATTGAAAACTTTAGATGGAGGAACTGAAACATGTCAGGCATGATGAGATATGGGAGCAATAGATCCATGTGAGGGGCATAGTTCAGAATTGCTGCTGCCTAGATTGCTGCATAAGGATTCTAGAAGGAGCACAGATTTGAGTCATAATTTTTATTTTCATTGGCCAATGTTGTATGATAAAGGTAGAAACATCTAGATTATGTGATCATCTAGAATCAGTGAGGACAAATGATTTTGCTTCTATTTTTACTAGGGTGGGGATTATAGTATATTGAGTTGCTATTGCAAACTGTGCAGGGACACATTGATTTTTACTCTTTATGGCATTATGGGAAAATTCACCTACACTAAATAATAACAGTGATGAAAATGAACATTTGATGAACACTTCTAATTGTTCCAAGTCTTAACCACTTGCCATGTGTTATTCTACTTAATATTCTTAAGTTTATCAAATATTATTAAACCTTTCATAAACTGTTCTAATTATGCAAAGCTCTTTTTTCTCTGGTATGATCATTTAAAAAGATAACCACCCAGGAAACAAGGTATATAAATTTATTCAGTTTGCATAATAAATATTTAGTAAATTTAATATTGTATCTATCCAATACTTAATTTTCCCACTTGAGTAGTATCATTTTTTATTAATTTAGTTTCTACTCATGTATGTAGCTCTTGATACTAACTTCAGGTTAATAGTAAGGAATAGGTCAGACCCTAGGCTTCTGTTAAGCTACCACCTTGGTAGCAGTTGGTTGATTTGATACAGCTTATGTTTTCTATATTTTATTCCTTTTTCAGTTTGTTCTCAGAAAGCTAATAGGCCTTGCAAGAACTGATGGAATATTAGGTCTAAGAAGCTAAATTTAAATAGAGCAAGTGGTCTCCCTTAGGAAAATATTACTTTCTCAGATTGATATTACCTTGAAGTGGCATGCAAGAACTCTAAGGAAAGATTGCTGTGGATTACTGTATAATCTGCTAAGCATTCTCTATGAATGAACTGAATGGTTGAGCAAATAACCTAGACCTATTGAATGGTCTGAATTCCAAAGCACTGAGCTATAATTTAGATGTTCCAAACAGAGTGGGGACATTAGGAGATGAGTACTAACTCATTAGTTAGAATAAGAAAAACTGAACAAAAAGAAACTGAGAAATTGAACAAAAAGAGAATGCTGAATTGGTATTTCTTTTCTTTAGATAAGAAAATATATCCACAGTTGTTGGAATTTCCATGCTACTGTTAGTCACTTTTTTTTATAGTAAACAGAATACCTGACAAGAACAACTTAGAAGAGGAAATGTTTATTTTGGATCATGGTTTCAGAGGTTCATTCCTTGGTCAGCCAACTCCATTACTCTGGGGCCAACGAGAGGAAGAACAACATTATAGAAGGGTGTGGTAAAGCAATAATCCTCTGCTCATGATGACCAGGAAGGAGGGACTGAGGGAATGCAGGGAAGATGAACCCTTCCAGAGTATGCCTCCAGTGATCCATTTTCTCTAGCCATGCCCCACCGGCCTGTGGTTACCACCCAGTTAGTCCATTCCAATTAGGATGGATGGATTAGATTGTAGCCCTCATAATCTAATCATGCTGCATATTCCTGCATTATCACAGGAGCTATGGGGAAACATATCAGAGGCAGACTAAAATGTATGCTTTCAAGTTATTTATTAACTTGATCTAAGCTGGTAAATTTCATGCACCAGTGGTTAATTTGGCCAAGATTGTACAATTTGAAACTGAAAGAATAAAAGAACCAAACATGTTTATAAAACAAGTGGTATCTAGGAAGATATTTTATATTGACCTGGAAGATCTTTTTATTGGAATAACCCAGACTGATAGAGGCAGAATTGTTTTACTTAGTTTAGTTCAGATTCTTGTTCAAGAGGGTGGAATTCACTGTGTTTCTGTATTGTCAGTTGAACTTTCTTGAATGTGTTATCCTGACCAGCACTGACAGCCTACAGGAAGGTAGAGAAGCAAGACCAGTATCAACTTTGTTTATCCTTGAAATTCAAGCCTTTTATTCTTCTTAAATATGAATCCTTATAAAGTAATATTAAGTGCCTTGGTAAAATCACTGTCATATTCTCCGGGCCTCTTCCTTGTCAGTGAACCAGGGAGTGTAAACTAAATGTACACAACTGTAGAATGGGAATAACATTGTAGGAAAAGCCTACTTTCAAGCATTATAGAAGCAAGTCAAAGTCACAGTGAGTATGAAATTATAACATATTCCTGGTTATCATATCTCACAGTGGATATTTTTATGTACAGCAGTGTATTTAGGCAGATGCCAAATGATAAACATTCAGAGGTGGAAGCCTCTCAGAAGGTGTGGATGGGATAGGAATGAATGTTAGAATGGGCAGTGATCTCTGCTGAGTACTCTGGAATGGGGAGAAGAAGTTAATGTGGCAACTAGTTGACAGAAGATGCTTTCATTTCATAAATTTAACATATCTTCTTTAATTGAATACTAAGTTTCAATGCTCGTGCTAGATGCTGAAAAATTTATAATGCGACTTCTAACTTAGTAGTTTTTTTTTGGTTATAATTTGCATGGTGACAAAATTCAATTGCCATACTTACCTATTTATTATTGTATAATGAGTCTCAATGTTACCATTTTATTATTATACTTAAAACAGTAATGTTTAATAAAATGATGTGCTACAGTCTGTTTTGGTTTGGATGTGAGGTGTTCCCAAAAAGGAAACATAAGAAAGTCTAGAGGTGAAATGAGGGGTTACACTTTAACATAATCAGTGTGTTAATCCCCTGATAGGGATTAATTGAATGGTAACTATAGATAGGTGGGTTATGGCTGGAGCAGATGAGTTCCAAGGGGATTGTGCCTTTGGACTATATATTTTGTTCTTGCTAAGTGGAGCTCGCTCATGCTCACTCTCTGTGAGTGTGTGTGTGTCTGCTTTCTCATTGTCACTTCCTGAGTCACTTTTCTCCAGCACATTGTTTTGCCATGATATTCTGCTTTATCTTGATCCCTGAGTATTGGAGCCAGCTGTCTGTGGAATGAGACCTCTAAAACTCAAAATAAACTTTTCCTCCTCTAAAATAATAATAATAATAACTATTTATTATTATTATTATTATTATTATTATTATTATTATTATTATTTTGTACTAGGGACTGAACTCAGTGACACTTGACCATTGAGCCACATCTCCAGCCTATTTGGTATTTTTATTTAGAGACAAGATCTCGCTGTGTTACTTAGTGTTTTGCCTTTGCTGAGGCTGGCTTTGAACTCGCAATCCTTCTGCCTCAGTCCAGAAAGCTGCTGGGATTACAGGCGTGTGCCACCACGCCTGGCCTCTAAAATTATTCTTAACAGGTATTTTGGTCACAGCAGGGTAAAAACTGACTAAAACACAGTATAACATCTTATGTGCATGCATACACAACTTAAAAAGCTTTAATTGCATAAAAAAATAATACAATGCTATATGCTAAATATTTTCAAATAAATTTTCATTCCATCAGTGTTCTGGGGACATACCAGAAATACACTGTTTTTCATAAAGAAAGTGTGACATATAGCCTCTACTATTATGGATCCAAATCTCTTTGTCAGAAAGCTTTCAATATGTTTCATGATATTGTCATATTTTCTTTAAGTCACAGAAGAAAATCACTTTTTTTCACTTAGTAAGTGAAGGGATGTTTTTCAAATGGTGTGATGGAAAAATTATAAAATATGAGATTTTTCGGAATTAAAATAATTAAAGACATGTTTTCAGTCATAGTGAGTGTGTCATAAGCAAAAATTTTTATTTACTATGCAACTGGATTTACATCCCTACATTAGATTCCATAAGTGACTCATTCTCATAGGAAAGGTTATTATCTGCAAGGAGAATGTAGTTATCCTCAGATCAGATTTTCATTGTTTTCCCATTTATGATTAAATATTTGTATTCCATCTTTATCTCCCAGTTTTCATTTTTTACTGCTCCATCTGGTGATCAATCATGTCTTGTGTTTTTAAATAGTAATTTGTAGAAAGCTTAAAACACGTCCATTTTTTATATTGTCAGTAATAAAAAAAAGTATTGCTTATAGTGTCTTCTGAGGAACATATTCATGTCAAACACATCTGAGTCACTGAAAGGTTTCTGAAAAAGATAAGGTTAAAGGGCAGACATTTTTAATGCCAAAAGTCTGATCAATATAAAAATAAATTACATTGGTGGGCTTATTTATTTTTCCTTTCTTCACAGAAACAGAGAAAGAAGATTGCAATCTCACAAGATGGAAATAACTTGTACTGAACTGCTGCCATCCAGATCCACAGTAAGTCCAAATGGTTCATTCATCTTCGACTAGGTCCTGGTGCAGCCCTGTGAACTCATGTTCTTGAAATCAGGCACAGAGGCTCTGAGGCAATGCTTCACATTTGCATCCATGATTTGCTTAAAATATTCCAGTTAGCCTTTCCTCCCAGGAAACAAAGTCGGCAGCACTTGATTATCGAAAAGGGATTTTTTTTTGTGATGCTTAGTTTGATGATATTTTATTAAGATTATGGGTAAGTTGAACTTTATAGAATGAATTATGGGCTATATTTCCGTTTTGATTTTTCTCCAAGGGTTGAAATTCATAAGAGACTAGGATACATTACATATTAGCTCTTTCTAAGAATACCCTATTGCAATAGCAGGCAGAGACAGATGTCTCAGAGAGGAAGACTGCATTGTTTGAATAAGACTTGTAAAAAGGCCAAATCAATGTACAAAAAAAGTGGACTTATGAATGCTATTGTGTACTATACCTTCTGTATATTACAGTAAATGTATTAATTTTACATTTCTCTTGTTCCAAATACAATAATCCATGTAAATATTGGGTAAAGAAACATATCTAATTATGACTTTCAGCAGGAGGACAGAATGATAACTAACTTTTCTATGTGTAAAATCAAATTTTGGACATGCACACACACACACACACACACACAAGTCAACCATCACTTAAGAAATACCTATTGTATGCAGAAAAGCATTTCTGTTAATTATGGAGCATATGAATAGATGAAAATACATTATTTTCCCTAAAAGAACAGAAAGAAAACAATGCAATAAATTTCTTTCTTAGAGTCTATACTTGGTATGAATGGCCTCTGTTTATCAACCTTCAGAAATATATCCCAGCATCCTCACATGTCCTCTGCCTCTGCCTGTGTTGCCATGGTCCTGCAATGAAGAAAGAAGCACCAGTTCCTGCTCACCCTAGACAGGGCCTCTACTACTATCAGCCCAGTGCCCTTCTCTATTCTTGCTTACTCTGTGATAAAATGTCTTCTCAGGGCCAGGGTGCTCAGCTCATGGTACGTTCTTACACTGGCTTGAACCAACATGAATATCAATATTTATTCATTTACTTGCAATACTGGGAAGACAACCCAAGCGGGGCCTTGTGCATGGTAGGCAAATGCTCTATCACTAAGCAATATTCCAGACCCTCCCCGCCCATTTTTTTCCCCATAGTCCTGGCATCCAACCTAGGTCCTTTGGCATGCTAGGCAAGCACTCTATCACTGAGCTATAACCCAGCTTTTCAATTTTGAAATGTAACAACAAATAAATACTAGTCAGGAGAATATGTTTTTTGTTCACATATCAAAAATGATTCTCAAGCCCCTTCAGCCCTCTCTATCTAAAATAGAACTTCCTGTCCTTCTCTAAATTACTTTGGTTAATTTTTTTTTAGTCATAGCATTTTTAATCACTTCTTGAAAATTTGTGGAAACAAATTAAAAACTGTATTATAGACTATTTATTTATTTATTTATTTATTTATTTATTTATTTATTTTCTCACTTTTTTTAAATAAAAATATGCCTTGCATGGAGAATAAGCAAATGTGCTCTGTTCTGCCTTTTGGAAGAGAACATTGCTGGAACTTAAGGTGCTTCATAAATATTTGCTGAATCCAATAAACAAATTAATTGGTTGGGTTTTGGAAGCCAAGGATTGAGTGAGTTGTAAATTATTTCTTAAGGACCCGCTTCCAAGAGAAACCAGAGGGATAGAGATAGAGAGCATGACAGCAAAGGGGAAGCAGCCAAATAAAGGTGTTAGTTCAGGTGAGATCCAGACACAGGTAGTTCCCAAGAACAGCTCTGAAATGTGCATTCCAGTTCCAAGTTCCTTGGCTTTTATACCTCCTGCCAGTAAGATTCATGGGGCAGGCTGTAAAATGTTACTCCTACCTTTTTTTTTTTCCATTTTTATATATTCTATTTACCTTCCTTGAATTCCCTTCCTTTCTCAGATGTGATGTTCCACAATTAATCATGTAGTGAAATGGTGATAGAAGGCCCTTTATTTTCTAACCAAATAAGACATGTAACTTAAAACTGTCAAATTTGTGTACAATGTCATCAGGTTTGTAAAGCATGGCCGTATGTATTATTGATATTATTTGATCCTCAAAATAACACTTTAAACTAGAAGTAAAAGCATTCTTAATATTTCCTCTTTTTTTCACTCTTTTTCTCTTCCACATTTTGAAAAAGTGAGGTCCACATAGGTTAAATTTTAGCAGCTGAGCCAAAACTCAAAAAAGGCACTTGATTGCAGAAATTATTTATATTCTTACTGCTGTACCAAGCTGTCATATAAAGAGGTTATTCTGTCTTTATTTACTTAATCACTGACATTCTAAAAATAAGGGGAAAAAATCAGGCCAAGTAAGTAGGGAAGAAGAAATCAAAACAGATTAATGAGGGAAATGTTAATGACAGAGAGAGTTTGGAGCCTCTCCAGCCACATGGAGTAGGGGCTGCCTTTCCATCTGTGCTTGAGAAGAGTGTGATACCACATCACCCTGATGCCACCCTCCTTTCTGTGGAGCCCCTTGAGCTTGTCATTAGAGTTGCCTTTATTCAACCGAAGCCTAGTCTAAGCTCTGTATTGTACGATTTCAAGATTTCACTGATGGAAAACAATTTAAGAAATAGTGTTCAAAGAATGGTAGTGGGCGTTAATGGTCAATGATGAGTGAAAAGAAGTATTTGTTTGGAAAAAAACAGAACCAGAAAACAACGGATGACCTACATACTAGGTAGAATGACTTTGCCTTCAGGTTATAAAAGCACTTTGTATTTATTTATTTGTTTGGCTATACTGTGAAAATAAAACACTTCTATGCAATCAAAATCTGAACTTCTGAAAAAAGGTCGCTGTTTTGCTTTTTAATTTTTTTTTCTCTTTGATGTTGTGGGTCAAACCTAGGCCCTCGTGCACATTAGGGAAGCACTCAACCACAGAGTTACATCCCCAGCCCTCTGTAAAACAAAACAAAAATTTAACATCTAATTATATCGGTGTTTCACAACTATAAATATTGTTGTCTCTCTGAACTCATTTTCCATATTTAAATATTGGAGACCACTGTAATATTTTAAATTATTCTTTACAAGTAAACCAAGCATAAGGATTTTGATATTTAACTTAGTGGCACATTGATATGTTTTATACTAAATATCACAAAATACAAGAAAATTATTTGATTTGATAGTGAGAAAATGAAGATGGTTTAAATTGTTATTTTTATTATGTAAAATTTTATTATATTATATATAACAATGATATATATATTATACTACTTAAATTATGTTTTTGGAAAGTAAGTGTTCTAAGTCATTGTGCATAATTTATTCAATCTTTATTTTAACTTTTCTCAATTTTATATAAAAATATGTCATTCATTTATTAGAATTGTAGAATAATAGAAATTAAGAACTGGATAGAAAATAACTATTAGTTTTATTTTGAATAGAAGATGTGGAGCAGGAGTTTTCAAACAAAATTTTCTGAAGTAGACGGATGAATGTAAGAACCAGGTCACACTGATATGTATTCCGAGGTGAAACCCTTATACATTTTTCATCATTCCTATTGTAATAACTGAGGCAACTTTGAATAATTCCTAGATTATTTCTTTTTGGCTTCCAATAGACTTCTTCAGGAAAATTGATATGCATTTCCTGGCTGTGCAATGGATTAACTTAGATCTTTTGACCTCCTTATGTAATTTTTTTGAGTGATTGATGTGGAGTTAAGATGTAGCCCTGCAACTTATTTTATCAAGTTCCCTTTAGTGAGTTGTTTCTGTTAGAAGAAGAGGGTAGGAGGATCTGGAAATAGGATCTGGGCACTGAACAGGTAGCTGTAGTTGTTACTCTGCAGCAGCCATCACCCACAGCCCAGGGAAAGACAAAAGGCAATAAGAATCCTACAGCAAATTTTTTTCTGAGCATTTCTCCATTTTATCAAATATTTTTGAAGATATATTATGTAATGTCTATAATCATCCATCATTTAAATATGTTCTTAAATGATTCATTTTAGTAGAAATGTAGAGCATTATAAATGATTTGAGATTGTTTCTAGTAAAGATCAAATGAAAATCTGAATGCATACATGTTTGTCTAAATGAGGCTATTTCTCTAAATTCTAAAATACTTAATTACTGGGTCAAAAGGTAGGAAAGTGTTTAGGGCTATTGAAATTTATGACCATCCTGCTTTGTGGAAAATTGTATTAATTTTATATTCTCCTTAATAATATGTACAGCTAGAAGATCACATTTTTTTTAATTGTTGGTTGTTCAAAACATTACATAGTTCTTCACATATCATATTTCACATTTTGATTCAAGTGGGTTATGAACTCCCATTTTTACCCCGTATACAGATTGCAGAATCACATCAGTTACACTTCCATTGATTTACATATTGCCATACTAGTATCTAGCAGATGGAATGTCAGATAAAGAATTCAGGAGATACATGCTTCAGATGATCTGGAGTCTCAAGGAAGACATTAGACAGCAAAATCAGACAAGGAAAGATCTCTTCAACAATGAAATACATAAACAAATCCAGGAAGCAAAAGATCAACTATACAGGGAGATAGAAGTTATAAAAAACAAACAAACAGAAATCCTAGAAAGGCAGGAAGCAATAAACCAACTTAAAAACTCAATTGAGAATACTACCAGCAGAGTAGAACATCAGACAATGAAGACAAAGTATTTCAACTTGAAAAGAACATAGACAGCTCAGCAAGACTGTTAAGAAACCATGAGCAGAACATCCAAGAAATATGGGATAACATTAAAAGACCAAACTTAAGAGTCATTGGGATACAGGAAGGCACAGAGCTCCAAACCAAAGGAATGAGCAATCTATTCAATGAAATAATTCGAGAAAACTTCCCAGACTTGAAGAACGAGACAGAATCCCAAATCCTAGAAGCCTACAGGACGCCGAATGTGCATAATCATAAGAGATCCACACCTAGACACATTATAAGGAAGATGCCCAACATACAGAATAAGGAGAGAATCTTAAAAGCTACAAGAGAAAGGAAGCAGATCACATTTAGGGGTAAACCAATCAGGATAACAGCTGATCTCTCAACACAGACTTTGAAAGCTAGAAGATCCTGGAATAACATATTTCAAACACTGAAAGAAAATGGGTTCCAACCAAGAATTGTGTATCCAGCAAAATTAAGCTTCAAGATGGAAGATGAAATTAAAACCTTCCACAATAAACTAAAGTTAAAAGAATTTGCAGCTAGAAAACCATCTCTCCAAAAAATCCTCAGCAAAACATTACAGGAAGAGGAAATGGAAAATAACAATGAAAACCAACAGTGGGAGGTAGGACAGTAAAGGGGGGAAAATAATCAAACAGGAAAACAAACCATATTCAGTAACATAAATAAACAAATATGGCTGGAAGGATAACCCATATCTCAATAATAACCCTAAATGTTAATGGCTTAAACTCACCAATTAAGAGACACAGGCTAGTAGAATGGATCACAAAACATGACCCAACAATATGCTGCCTACAGGAGACACATTTGATAGGAAAAGACATACATAGACTGAAGGTGAAAGGTTGGGAAAAATCATATCACTCATATGGGCTTCGGAAACAAGCAGGAGTGTCCATACTCATATCAAATAAAATAGATTTCAAGCCAAAGTTAATCAAAAGGGATAAAGAGGGACACTACATACTGCTCAAGGGAACCATACACCAACAAGACATAACAATCATAAATATATATGCCCCAAACAATGGTGCAGCTATGCTCATCAAACAAACTCTTCTCAAGTTCAAGAGTCTAATAGACCACCATACAATAATCATGGGAGACTTCAACACACCTCTCTCACCACTGGACAGATCTTCCAAACAAAAGTTGAAACTATAGAACTCAATAACACAATTAACAACCTAGACTTAATTGACATATATAGAATATACCACCCAACATCAAGCAGTTACACTTTTTTCTCAGCAGCACATGAATCCTTTTCAAAAATAGATCATACATTATGTCACAGGGCAACTCTTAGACAATATAAAGGAGTAGAGATAATACCATGCATCTTATCTGACCATAATGGAATGAAACTGAAAATCAACAATAAAAGAAGGAAGGAAAAATCATGCATCACTTGGAGAATGAACAATAGGTTACTGAATGATCAATGGGTTATAGAAGACATTAAGGAGGAAATTAAAAAATTCTTAGAGATAAATGAAAACACAGACACAACATATCAGAATCTATGGGACACATTGAAAGCAGTTCTAAGAGGAAAATTCATTGCATGGAGTTCATTCCTTAAAAAAAGAAAAAACCAATAAATAAATGATCTCATACATCATCTCAAAATCCTAGAAAAATAAGAGCAAAATAACAGCAAAAGAAGTAGACGGCAAGAAATAATTAAAATCAGAGCTGAAATTAATGAAATCGAAACAAAAGAAACAATTGAAAAAATTGATAAAACTAAAAGTTGGTTCTTTGAAAAAATAAATAAGATCAACAGACCCTTAACCATGCTAATGAAGAGAAGAAGAGAGAGAACTCAAATTACTAGCATACAGGATGAAAAAGGCAATATCACAACAGACACTTCAGAAATACAGAAGATAATCAGAAATTATTTTCAATCCTTATACTCCAATAAAATAGAAGATAGTGAAGGCATCGATAAATTTCTTAAGTCATATGATCTGCCCAGATTGAGACAGGAGGATATAGACAACCTAAACAGACCAATATCAATTGAGGAAATAGAAGAAACCATCAAAAGATTACCAACTAAAAAAGCCCAGGACCGGATGGGTATACAGCAGAGTTTTACAAAACCTTTAAAGAGGAAGTAATACCAATACTTTTCAAGCTATTTCAGGAAATAGAAAAAGAGGGAGAACTTCCAAATTCATTCTACGAGGCCAACATCACCCTGATTCCTAAACCAGACAAAGACACTTCAAAGAAAGAAAACTACAGACCTATATCTCTAATGAACCTAGACGCAAAAATCCTCAATAAAATTCTGGCGAATCGGATACAAAATCATATCAAAAAAATTGTACACCATGATCAAGTAGGATTCATCCCTGGGATGCAAGGCTGGTTCAATATACGGAAATCAATAAATGTTATTCACCACATCAATAGACTTAAAAATAAGAACCATATGATCATCTCGATAGATGCGGAAAAAGCATTCGACAAAGTACAGCATCCCTTTTTGTTCAAAACTCTCGAAAAAATAGGGATAACAGGAACATACTTCAACATTGTAAAAGCAATCTAAGCTAAGCCCCAGGCTAGCATCATTCGGAATGGAGAAAAATTGAAGGCATTCCCTCTAAAATCTGGAACAAGACAGGGATGCCCTCTCTCACCACTTCTGTTCAACATAGTTCTCGAAACACTGGCCAGAGCAATTAGACAGACAAAAGAAATTAAAGGCATAAGAATAGGAAAAGAAGAACTTAAATTATCACTATTTGCAGATGACATGATTGTATACCTAGCAGACCCAAAAGGGTCTACAAAGAAACTATTAGAGCTAATAAATGAATTCAGCAAAGTGGCAGGATATAAAATCAACACACATAAATCAAAGGCATTCCTGTATATCAGCGACAAACCCTCTGAAATGGAAATGAGGACAACCACTCCATTCACAATATCCTCAAAAATAATAGAATACTTGGGAATCAACCTAACAAAAGAGATAAAAGACTTATACAATGAAAACTACAGAACCCTAAAGAGAGAAATTGAAGAAGATCTTAGAAGATGGAAAAATATACCCTGTTCATGGATAGGCAGAACTAACATCATCAAAATGGTGGTATTACCAAAAGTTCTCTATAGGTTTAATGCAATGCCAATCAAAATCCCAATGGCATTTCTTGTAGAAATAGAGAAAGCAATCATGAAATTCATATGGAAAAATAAAAGACCCAGAATAGCAAAAACAATTCTAAGCAGGAAGTGTGAATCAGGTGGTATAGCGATACCAGACTTCAAACTATACTACAGAGCAATAGTAACAAAAACAGCATGGTATTGGTATCAAAACAGGTGGGTGGACCAATGGTACAGAATAGAGGACACAGAAACCAACCCACAAAACTACAACTTTCTTATATTTGATAAAGGGGCTAAAAGCATGCAATGGAGGAAGGATAGCATCTTCAACAAATGGTGCTGGGAAAACTGGAAATCCATATGCAACAAAATGAAACTGAATCCCTTTCTCTCGCCATGCACAAAAGTTAACTCAAAATGGATCAAGGAGCTTGATATCAAACCAGAGACAAGGCATCTGATAGAAGAAAAAGTTGGCTACGACCTACATACTGTGGGGTCGGGCTCCAAATTCCTCAATAGGACACCCATAGCACAAGAATTAATATCTAGAATCAACAAATGGGACTTACTCAAACTAAAAATTTTCTCTCAGCAAAAGAAACAATAAGAGAGGTAAATAGGGAGCCTACATCATGGGCACAAATCTTTACTCCTCACACTTCAGATAGAGCCCTAATATCCAGAGTATATAAAGAACTCAAAAAATTAGACAATAAGATAACAAATAACCCAATCAACAAATGGGCCAAGGACCTAAACCGACACTTCTCAGAGGAGGACATACAATCAATCAACAAGTACATGAAAAAATGCTCACCATCGCTAGCAGTCAGAGAAATGCAAATCAAAACCACCCTAAGATACCATCTCACTCCAGTAAGATTGGCAGCCATTATGAAGTCAAACAACAACAAGTGCTGGCGAGGATGTGGGGAAAAGGGTACACTTGTACATTGTTGGTGGGACTGCAAATTGGTGCAACCAATTTGGAAAGCAGTATGGAGATTTCTTGGAAAGCTGGGAATGGAACCACCATTTGATCCAGCTATTCCCCTTCTGGGTCTATTCCCTAAAGACCTAAAAAGAGCATGCTACAGGGACACTGCTACATCGATGTTCATAGCAGTACAATTCACAATAGCAAGACTGTGGAAGCAACCTAGATGCCCTTCAATAGACGAATGGATAAAAAAAAATGTGGCATTTATATACAATGGAGTATTACTCTGCATTAAAAAATGACAAAATTATAGAATTTGGAGGGAAATGGATGGCATTAGAGCAGATTATGCTAAGTGAAGCTAGCCAATCCCTAAAAAACAAATGCCAAATGTCTTCTTTGATATAAGGAGAGTAACTAAGAACAGAGTAGGGAAGAAGAGCATGAGAAGATGACTAACATTAAACAGGGATGAGAGGTGGGAGGGACAGGGAGAGAGAAGGGAAATTGCTTGGAAATGGAAGGAGACCCTTAGGGTTATACAAAATTACATACAACAGGAAGTGAGGGGAAAGGGAAAAATAATACAAGGGGGAGAAATGAATTACAGTAGAGGGGGTAGAGAGAGAAGAGGGGAGGAGAGGGGAGGGGAGGGGGGATAGTAGAGGATAGGAAAGGCAGCAGAATACAACAGACATGAGTATGTCAATATGTAAATCAGTGGAAGTGTAACTGATGCGACTCTGCAATCTGTATACGGGGTAAAAATGGGAGTTCATAACCCACTTGAATCAAAGTGTGAAATATGATATATCAAGAACTATGTAATGTTTTGAACAACCAATAAAAAAAATAAAAAATAAATAAATAAAATTGGGGCTAAAGAAGTTGTAGTTGTTAAAGATATTACAATCACTACAGAGAAGTTAAGAATTTTGCATGGAAACAATGAGGATGTTGCCTTGAGAGCATCTCAAGTTTCAGCAAGACCATACCCATTATAGATCCAAGAGATCTTAAGGGCACTATGCTCTCCATTGGGGACTAGGAAGTTGTTTTACCATGCTCAGCTACACAGACCCAGAGGCCACTGCAGTCATCCTCCTAAGGGGCCCAGCTACTGTTCCAATTGGTGGTAAATCTTGATATTTTCCACATAAATGCTGGTTCTGTAGGAATGCAGGATGTTGGACTAAAGGGGTCATGAAGGCTTCCACTGAGATTTCTAAGAAAAGACTGTGAGGCCAGTAAATGTATAGTGGGTGAAAATCCCTGCAGGATGCCTTTGAGACGGCAACATGTGAAGCTGTAAAGTTGAAACTCAAGCTAAAACGGAGACCTCTCTGGGTAAAAGATGCCAATAAAAAATGTGTACTGAGTACCAGGGAAATTTGCTGGCTATAGAGAAAGCCAAGATGAAAGAGAGGTCACGTGGGTTGCAGCTATAAAGGCCAAATGAGTGAAGCAGCACAAGCCCTTTGGAGATCATATCTTCCCACCATGTACCCCAAATGCTGGATTTTAATATTGGGTTTTAATATTGTTGTGTTTCCATTCTTTCTCTTTATGCAGCTATTCCTCCATTTTGGAATGGAAACATTTACTCTGTGTCATTGTATATTAGATGTATGTTGCTTATTTGCTTTTGACTATCATCGAAGCTCATATCCAAGTGTATGTCTTGAGTCTCAGATGAGATTTTGGACTTGACCTTGGGCAATGCTATAACTGTTAAGACTATGAGATCAATTGGAAATGGACTAGTGAATTTTGTACTATGAAATGGACATGATATTTTGGGGGATCTGAGTCAGAAAGTTATGATTTAGACATCTGTGTGTTCCCCCAAAGCTATGGTGTTAATAGAGAAAAATTTAGAGACACAGTGATCAAATTATGAGATCTATAATCTAATCAGTCCATCCTTGTTTGAATAGAATAACTGGGTGGTAACTGTAGGTACGTGGGGCATGGCTGGAGGAGTTCAGTCAGTGGAGGTGTACCCTAGAAGGGTTCACCTTTCCTATGGCCCCTTTCCACATCCACTCCCAAAACCTGTCTCTGATTCCTAGCTGCATTAAGCCAAAGTGTTTTCCTCCTCCATGCCCTTCCCCTATGGTGCTGTCTGTGCCTCACCTTGGGCCCAGAGCAATGAAGTCCATCAGCCACCTGACCAAATCTCTGAAACTGTAAGTTCAAACAAAATTTTCATCTTGTAAGTTCTTAGTCGGCATTTTGGTCATAGTAACGAAAAGCTGACTAACATAGTATTACATAATCTGTTGATCTAGCCAGAAATGCTATATCTTTGGATTCTGTTAGGTAGATAATAACACACAAAGTCATGGAGCTAGCAAAAAATTGGTAATATAAAAGTGATACAAGAATTACAATTATTAAACGTCACTTGTGTATTATACATTTCTGTACATTTTATATCATAGTCTATTATTCCATTTGAAAATGAGTTCCATAAAGACTACTGCTTTTAAATTTCCTTGAGAAACTTCTTCAAATGCTTCCTTGTGGTATTTTTCCCCTTTTGCTACATATGCTGAATGTGTTTCTATTTTGCTTCTCTGCAACAATTTGGAAACGTTGATATAAGCCTGTATTAACTACTTTAACTTCTATGGCATCAGGAAGAATATGTTGCAGTCTCCTCTCTCTATATATTGCTGATTGATTAGGTAAAGGGATATATTATAATTCTGTATGTTGAATAAAATTCTCTTCAATACCTGGGGGGGGGCATTTGAACACTAGGGTCATTGTACAGATATGATCTGTAGATGGCACCTCAATAGTGAGGATTTAAGCATCATATATTGTCTGAGGTCAAGAAGATTTTCTCTGGAAGTAGAGCAGAGTATAAAACATGGGGAAGAGATGTACACACAGGTACACACAGGAGACAGTGTTGACTGAAATTATACTGTTTGTTCTCTAGAAGATTGCTCCTCCAACTCTGATCCTGATCTTCCTCTGACCCTAACCATTCAAACTTTGCAATTTCAGTTGTTAAAGACGACCTTCCAACTTCCTACCTTTAGCTTTAAGCCATGATTTATATTCTGTACTCATTTTCTGAGTTAAAATATGTATCTGCTTCTGTGATTTTTGTGCCTAGAATTGATCCTTTTTTTACCATTTATTTTTAACATCAGACTTTGTTTTTGCAAGCATTTTCTCTCCACTCCTGAAACTACCATAAATTGAGCATCTGACCTTACTTGGCTATACCCTCTTCAGCACAGTTCAGCTCTTGATAACAATGTTCCTCAAATACTATAGCAGCTGCAGATTAGCATACAGCTTCTCCAGTTGAAACAGACCAGGAACCCAGTCTGACTTAAGCTCACACCTAAAATAGTTTAAGTAATACTTTGACAACAGAAATAACTTGGCTCCATCTTTTAGGATGAAAAAAAGAGAACCATGTAGGTCAGAAAATGCATGTTTATTTTCATTTGTTACATGTGTTGGGTTGTGAATATTCTGGTTCTTTAAATCTCTCTAGTATTCACTGCATACAATTTAGGATCCAGCATAAATCAGTAGCTTAACATCAGATGTGCAGCTCTAAAAGGAGGGCCCAAGAGGAGCAGAAGTAAGCCTGGGTTGATTCAAAAATAATAATTCCAGTTGTCTATTAAGGCCAACTCAATCACGGACATCAATGATTCTAAATCAGAGTGATTACATTTTGTATCTTTCCAAAAGCTTTTTGGAACAGACAAACATTGAAATGATAAAGTGTTTTAATTAAGTGCTTTTAGGTTTTCAAATTTTTTCTTTGTTCAACATGTTTTTCTCTCTTTTTTTTTTCCGTTCTGATAAGCCTTTATTGGCTCTAAACTTTTTAAGCCAACTTTTTCATGATTTGACCCTTTTTTACTTCCTAAAGATTTATCTTCTAAGCTTCACTCTTCATATTTTTGTTCTATTAATATAAAATTCCTAGCTGTGCTCTGAATATATTATATTATCTTCCTGCTTAACACCTTGAATGCATATTTCACTTTCGTCTCCTGGGTAAATCCTATAGATCTGACAAGGCTCAGAGAAAAAAAAAAATTCTTTAACTAGTGTTTATCAAGCCTCTAAACTGAGCAAAGTGTCTTGCATTCATGTACCCACTGCCCCATGAATACCAAAATTATAGTGCTTATTATGTTACCTTCCAATTATCTACATTTCATGTGAATATCTGCCCCTCCCACAATATTTCAATTTAAGTAATTCTATCTTATTTTACTTTGAGTTTTCATAATGTTAAGAACAAATTAGTGCCTGGCAAGTAGTTTGTGCTCATTACACAGAATTTCAGCTTGATAATAACCTTTTCAAATATATGTTATAATGAGTCATACTTATTTATCACAAAAGTATAATTCAGAAAAATTATTGATATTTACCCAGTAGTAAACAATGGAATCTAAATTTGAATCCAAAGACTGTCCTCAAAGTTGTAGTGTTCTAAGATTACATAAATCATAAAGCCTCTTAGAACAGATTTTTTTTACCTGCCTGATATCACGTGGGTCTCTAATTTCATATCACATGGATTCAAATAAGAAATTTCCTCATGCTGTCTCCTTATTTGTTCACCAGAATAAAGAAGTTTTTTCAGATCACATTTACGCCATGCCCAAAGGCAAGGAATAGTTACCCAGATTGGTCAGAGTTAAGACCTGTCTTTGGATTACATTTTATAGATAGAATAATCAAATCTGTATCAAATAAACTGAGCCATTTCTGATTTTGGAAATTGTGGCCTCCCCAACCTTTATCCCATTTGATGGGTATTTTTAAAGATCAAGATTTGGACTCTGGTGTCTATAGAAAGAGGTTTTTCTACTTATTTGATTATAAATATGATACCAAAATATCTACCAATAAAAATAAAGAAGGTTTTCAAATGATTTCACTCAGTTTCTTGTAATTTCACTTCAGAATATATGTGCAAAGAGGAATTGAATATTTCTGTGGTGTGCTTTACTTGTATGTGTACCAACCTGCAGATCTTTTGGGAAAATCAATGACAGATTGTGGATAAAAATTAGACAGTCACAAGTTTTCTGGTAAAATATTATTATATTCTACTATTATATTTTTACCTCAATCAAATCTGACTACTGATATTATCCAGACAAAATGGTTCTGGGGGATTCAGAAAGATCCCTTTGTCTACTGCAAGGAAGGATATAACAACTTGTCTGTCCTGCTTAACATGAGTTAAAAAATAACTCACAAGGCAGAAGATCAAGTTTCCCTGTCTCTTAGCACAGTTGTCCCTCATCCTAGCCAAAGGAAGGAAAAACAGCAACACACAGAGGTCTGAGCTCATGGATTTCATAGCTTAACTGAAAAGGAGAAACTTTGGCCAAAATTGCTTTCTGTGAAAGACATGCAAGAATCTTTTCCATGTTTGTGAACATTCAGGAATCCAATTCAAATAACTCCTAATATAACAAAAGAAAATACAATTTTAAGTTAAACTGTTTGTCATTAACCATGCATTTTTGCATTGGCAATGCCTTATTCTTAAGTAGTTTTAGTCAACCTAAATCAACAATTGGCTAGGCAATTTGAGCTCTGAATCACTCAGAATGACTCAAACAACCATTGATCTAGAGATTACTCAGTAAATTTCAAAATCCACTCATACTAAGAACTGACTCACAAATTGAATATGGTTGATTAACCTCAAGCAAACAATGAAGAGAATTCTGAGATCATCTTAGACACTATCTCTACACTATCTCTTTAAAAATTTTATTAATAAATTTATGTTAATTACCTCAATGACTGAATTGTCTAAAGTAGCAGTAATCTAGAATCTCTTTAAAGCCCCCCAACTAGCTCCTTGAAATGTATCAGACTCTCTGGGGTTTACTCAACCCGAAGAAGACATTTTCTTCCTAATTCCAAACCAAGAGGGAATCCATCAAGTACTAAATTGGACTCCATATGTATATTTGAATTAAAGGATTATGTTCTACTTCTTTTAATACCTGTGCAAAGATAATAAAATAGGAATCTTCCCGAAGCTTGCTAGAATTGATATAAAAGTGAGAAACAATCAGCATTTGTGAAAACTATTCATTAACTCTTCCATACTTCAGGACTCCAGAAAACAGAAAAAAAGAGGAGGAGGAGCCAGAGACTAACAGGAGTAGGAAAAAGAAGGAGAAGAAATCAATTGTTCCAATAGAACCTTTCTCACCCACACAAAAAAGAGTTTATCCACGTTTCAGTGTACATAAATCTTATGATGCTCCTTTTTTATATATGCTAAATTAAATATTCTAGCTGTGTTTGCATATCTAATGAGATAAAATTTATGCTATTGATATAAGGCTATTTCAGATTTTGTTTAGGCAACAACTGCTATCATAGTTTCAAGTATGTTTAATAAAAAATAAAATGAGGAATGCTTTTAAGGTTATACAAAATTATAAGAATGGAAAAAAATAATACACTAATCTATTCTTTCATACTTTGTGCATATTTGTACAAATGTAATATTTCTGTAAATATTTGGAGAGCAAGTTTCATCAATCCCATTTCCATTATTTATTTCTTTAAAAATAGAAATGTTCTCTTGCATTACTTCAGTATAACAATAAATCCAGCAAATTTATCACTGAAATAATACTTGTAACTAGCATACCATCCATATACCAATTTTTCCAAATGACACAAACATGCCACGAATAACATTTTTTCCTATCCTTTACAGGAGTCAGTCTAGGGTCAGATATGGTACGCTGAAGTCATTTTTTTCTCAGTTTCTCTGTTTATTTAAAATATTCACACAGCTTTCCTTTGTCTTTTATTTTCATAATGACATTTTCAAAGAACATTTTTTAAAAATGTAAGGTCACTTATTCTGTATTTGTCCAATATGCCTCAGATTCAGCTCTGATTATGTCTTCCCACATATAACACTCTGTAAACAGTGTTTTGTCATTCTGGGATTATCACACCTGAAAATATCTCCCAGATATTGGACACCCAATTTTATCCTCATTGGAGATTTTAATTTTTATTATCTGATTAGAAGACTGTTGATTTCTTCCACTGGTAATTTAATTATTTCTCTTATGTTCAATAAAGCAAATATAGTCAGTGAAATACAAATATTGTGCCTTTCATCAAAATGTAGCAACTGATAATTTTGCGTAAACCAGTCTTTACTATGATGCCTTCAAAGCTCTGATTTTCCAGTTCCAAAAGTTCTTCCCCATATACCAGCTGGCTTTCTAGCAAGAAACTTCCATTCTTTTCCATTTATTTTCTTTTAAATTATTAATATGTACTGAGGATCTTTTTTTCTCCCAATCAATTATCCACTACTCTCATTATTTTGATATACAAATTGCCCTTCAAGTTGGCTTCTGACTTAACTTTTCATGCACTTTTTTCTTCTCTGATGGAACATGTTTTAAGATTCTCTTATGCCCACCTTTCCTCTCTTCTTATATCAGCTAGTTATTTACTTCTTTATCTGAGTAGCCTTGGTTGAAGAATGGTACCAGAAAACAAGATTTAGTTATTGGATATACTGATATAGAATTATCCTTTTCTAAGCCCTTCCAACAGATAAAGCTGAGAAACATTGCATATATACACCCACATAATGCACATATGCATATACAAAAATTATGCATCTATCCATCCTCTATCTATTTTAGAAATCATGAGTTTATACCAATATTATCAAATCTAATTCAACTCCACAAGATTCTTTCTTCCTTTTCTCCTTTATATATTTATAGGTTGTTCTTTCCTAGTGAATATTCTAGATCTTATAATTTGAACATAGGATAAAATATTTAAAATAGTTTTAAAATTGACCGATACTCTATTTTAACTTCTAAAAACCTAAATCTACTAAAAAGTATTTTCTCCGACATGGGCAAAGTTTGATATAGTAGAGTCCTATTCTGTGTTTATAAATTATTTGGATTATTGTTTTTTATTTCTCTCCTTTAGTATTTTTATAATATATCTAATGCAGGTAACTCTGTAAGTATGATTTGATCAGATAAGCACATCAGTATATCTATTAGGATTTGACCTTCTGTAATTCTGGTTGCAGGTTAAACCATCTATAGGAGGCTATTTCTATCTGGCATTATAGGCTGAGGCTGATAGGAATGCTGGATCTAAGGTGGTGGAAAACAAAGAAAATCTAAAATCTCTGAGGCTTAGGTATAACCCATACAATTGAACTTTGTAGACTGAGCTCCTAAAACATTCAAGTTACCAGTTTTACTACTGGGAATATCCCACATCTTGAAGGTAAAAGACCTTTGAACCAAGAGGTAGAAAAACTAAAGCCAAAACTGGAGGAGTGTTGCCCTGGTTACTGACATACTGCCAATCAGAAGCAGCAGATGAATAGCATGCATGATCTGCAGCAGCATCACAGGCCTGGCATTGATTTCCTGAGCATCAAAAACCATAACCACTCCTTTACAGGTACCCTTTCATTTCCATTGGCAAAGTTTCTATGATCCAAGTGAACCCAGACCTATCCGTGAGTTGTAAGTTGTCTCCTTAAAATCCATGTGAAAACTTTAAGTGGTGGGAACTAGTGGGAGAACCTCTGGTCCTAAGGATGTGCCCTTGAAGAGGATAGTAGGACCTCAGCCCTTTCTTCTTTATGTTTCTTGGCCACCATAGAGCACTTAGCTCTGCCCCATGCTTTGTCATGGTCTGCTGCCTCAACATAGGCCCCCAAGCAATGGGACCCACCAACTATGGACTGAAACCTACAAAACTGTGAGAAAACAGTAAACCTTTCTTCTTTATATGTTGATCACCTCTGGTATGTGTTACAGTAGCAGAATTTTGAGTGTCACACCATGGAAAGGGAGTCTGAGAAATATATGTCCAATTTCACTAACTTCACACCAAACAAATTTACCACTATAACCCTTGTTAATTTTTCATCCGCAAAGTTTTGACCACATTTAACTTTCAAAAAGGTCTAGTTAAAAATATGTGCTTCTGCCTAACTTCAGGAAATTACTCCTTATATGGAAAACATGTCCAAGTCCTCTTCACAAATCAGGATTTATACATTTTTCCTTGGTGTTCATATCTCTTCTGAGTTACATTACTCCTTTGACATCTTGGGACTTTAATAAGGAAATATACCATAAATACTACTAACATGTAATGTGTCCCATGGTGGGGGAATGGGAAAAAAGTATATGCACAAATATTAACATTGCAAACACAAAATGAATACTTATAGCTGTTACAGTCCTTGTCTACAGCTGGTCACATGGCTATAGTTTTTACTGAAAACTGTCTGTTCCAACAATACATTCCATATGCTCTCTGTTCTTAGCAAGCTACTTTGTGAGTGGTGATTTTTTTATGTTGTTGTTACTAGGGTTGAACTCAAGGTTCTTAATTATTGAGACACATCTCCAGGCTTTTATATGTTTTATTTTGAGACTAAGTTGCTAAGTTGATCAGGGTCTCACTAAGTTGCTGAGGCTGGCTTTGAACTCATGATCTTCCTATCTTGGTCTCCCAAGTTGCTGGGATTTTAGGAGTGTGCCATTGAACCTAGCCATGGGTGATGACTTTTGACTAATGGGTTGGAAAAACAAATGTTCATTGCTGAAAAACCTGGAACATTAGCAGCTCCATTGATAATGAATTATTCTACTTTTTCACTAATTTTAATCATTGAATATGTGAATATTAGGGACTGTTTCAGGAGTCTCCTGTATTCCAGATATGTACCTATTTTTATATCCCTATTGTGTAAGATGAGTCCAGTTTCTACTTAATAATCAGAATCACACACTTTAGACAGAATGAGTAACCTCTGTCTTTGCCCTATAATGCACCAATATAAGGAGCCCAAGGTAGAATGATGGTAGTTTGAACTTCCACTTAAATAGAACAATTATTGTGTTTTCTTTTTAAAATTTATTTATTTATATATTTTTACATGAGCTGTTGTTATTATTATTATTATTATTTGCATTATAATTCTTAATGCACCTTTATACCACAATTTCTCTCACCCTACCCTTGGGAATCAAGACTTTATGATCAACAGGATCTAAAGTAACTGAATGGGAAACCAAATTTTGAACAGTACATAAATAATTAAAAAAGAAAAGCCATTGCCATGCCTATTTGATGCCCATGTTTTAAACCTTGGCATTGTAAGAAAAAACCACAACATATTGGTTACTGTTGTAGATTTTTCTTAAGAAAACAGAAAGGTACTGCAGTGACCTCAAAGGATAAAAATGTATTGCTGCATGATATTACCACTTAATCTATAGTTATTGCTATAAAGTGTTTTCATCAGCAGGTACTATAATTAACTCTTAAGAAGGCCACAATTTTATTTTTAGATTATGTACAGTATTAGTGTGTTTCCCAAAGTTAAAACAATACAAAACAATCACAATCATCGTTACTTCCTCTTATATTCTATCAAGCCCATCACTCTCCCTGCATCTGCTGAAGGGATAAACTTCACTGTATATTGATGGACTTTATGGGGTATTTATGACAGGATAAGCAGATGTGTGTACATTTTCTTCTGCCTTGTTTGTCCTTTGTAAAAAGAATAGCATTACATATAATATGTGCATATGCATGTATGCATAAACGTTCATATATGCATATATATTCTATATATATATAGTATATATGCTTTGTTCTTTGCTTTGTGGAACTGAACAACAGTATTGTCTAGAAATGGCTCCATATACATTCATAGAGATCCTCCTATTTTTCTGTTTTTCTTTTGAAATAGCAGCATATGATATCATTGTGTATATATAACAGTGTATATTTAACCCATTCTCTATGGTTAGATATTTAGATAGCTTCAATATATTACAGTTATAAGAATGCTACTATGAATAATCTTGTCTTTGTGAATTTTAATAGGGAGATATGTCTTTAGGACACATTCCTAGATGTAGAACTTCTGCATCAAAAGATAAGCATAAATGCAATTTTCTTAGATTTAACCAAATTCCCCTTCAATGGGATTGGGTCATTTTGCATTCTCACTAACAAAGTATGTGAGTGGCTCTTTGCCACATTCTGGCTGAAATCTATGTTGTTGAGTATTTGGAATTTTGCCCATTTCATAGTTGGGAAATTATAACCCCCCGTATTATTACTTTTCAGTCTTCTTAACATGAGTTAAATTGAACACATTTTCAATGTTTTTTATATTATTAGAATCATATTAATTTTATATATTTTCTTCTATACAATTCTTGGACATTTTCCCTCGTTCTTGTGGTATATGTGGCAAATATTTTTGCATATATCTTTGTCATATGCCTTTTGATTTTGCTATTCAGTTGTTCTCCATGAAATGTGTTCATATGTTCCTCTAAATCTTGTCAAAAGATAAAAATAAATTTTTTTTAAAGAGAGAGAGAGAGAGAGAGAGAGAGAGAGAGAGAGAGAATTTGTTTAATATTTATTTTTTAGTATTCGGTGGACACAACATCTTTGTTTGTATATGGTGCTGAGGATCAAACCCGGGCTGCACGCATGCCAGCCCCACCCCCGCCCCCCCAAAATCTTTACTTAAAAAAAATTATTTATTTTTTAAAAAAATAAAAATCTTTACTTTTTAAAAAAATGAAAATCTTTACTTTTTTATTATATTTTAAGTTTCAGTCTATTTTATGTTTTCTTTATATCAAGTTTAAACAGGAATTCAGTCTAAATTTCTTTTAATACTTAAATACATTCTTTACAAAATATTTTGATCTTTGGTTCATTTGCAGGTTACTTTTGTGTAACATAAAAAAAAAACAGCCAGTGACTCTTTGGACACTTTTTTTGTCACTCTATCAAATATGCCATGAATATTTGTTTTAATTTTTACCTTTCTTCACAATAGCCAAAACAGGTGAACAACAATTATTTATTATAGCAAGCAAACAACAAAAATATTGAGTCACAATTTTACCTTGCACACATATGAGATATCTGTGAGTAGTTTTCCCATTTCTCTACGTTCTCAATGGTTTCATTCATTTCTATGTCCTTCTGTGTGCCAGAACACTCTTAATTATAGCAGCTCTATGGTTTGCTTTGGGGTTTTGTGCAGTTAGTTCCCTATCTATACTCCACAGTTTTACCTTGATATCCTTATATGTCAATTGTTATAGCCCCATTAAAAAAAGCTTTTTGGAATTTTTGCTGGGATTTCCTCAAACTTACATTCACTTAGGGACTACTAACATCTTGGTAATGTTGAAATGGCCCAAAGAAGACATCGGAGTCCTACCATTTATTCAACTCTACTTCTCTTTCCGAAGTGTTTTTAAAGTCTTCTCCATAAAAATTTTGTTCATTTTGGTTAAACCTATTCCCTTTTTTACCTTTCAAATTTCTACTGAAAATACAACTTTTAATTGAATAGATAACACTCACTACCTATTGGTGGAATTTCTGGAGGCTATATATATTTTTATGTTTGTGTGTGTGTGTGTATGTGTGTGTGGGGGGGTGTGAGTGTGTGTACTTAAACTAGTTTCAACACACAAAAAGTTCTTCTACTTAGAATACAGTTTTATTTTCAAAAAACTCATAACACATTAGGATGTCTGATAATATAAAAACATGACTGATGCCATCTCTATGTATGAGATTAAACACTTTCCAAACCTCATTGTTCCCCTATAAAAATTAGGTGTAATAATACATTTCTAGGACTTTTTAAGAGTTAGAGCTATTTTACGCAAAGGGTTAAGCAATGGGAGGCATTCAGTAAATGTTTGTGAATATTGTTATATATGGTTGATAAAAGGAAAAATTGATTTTTTAGTAAACATCTCTTTTACCTAAGGATTGGAAAATACCATGCTTTGTTTAGAAAATTGGCTATTGGTAGAGATATTGTGGGATGCATATTTAGCATTTTTTCCTACTTTCATTTGTTTTTAATTGGAGAAGTCATATGTCAAAGGCAAAGATGCTGATGTAGAAAAAGCTCATATTCTTCTTTTGAGAGGGACTTTCAGGGGAATAGTCATAGTATTGCAGATTGCTTTCTGGCTGTAATCCTCTGATTTCCCTTTTCTTTGAGCATTAATTTAGGAAACTCTAGTTATAAGTTTGTTCTCTGAGCCATTGAGATAGAAATATTCTATGACATAGAAATATCTTTTCGAGAACGTCAGGGTTGTTAATCTTAAATATAACCATTAAAGGGTATGGTGCTCTCTTTTCCCAGGTTCCGTGGGACGCTTGGTGCCTGATGTCCATCAGTGACAACCAGCAAACGCTGGTGACTAATCACATAGACTAACACCTCTCTCCTACCCCATGGACTGTCCCCAGCCTCCTCTAACCTCCAGTATCCTTCAGTGCTCTGCCACAAGTTCATCTCAGCACTTACAAACTTTCCTACTTTTGTTGCAAGGGACTTGAGTTCAGCCTTTCAAGTATTCCTTGCTTGTTTAACTCCATCTGCTACAATTTTCCTTTGACAGAGGCCTTAAATATCAGTTTGCAATGCAAATTTACAATTTAGCTTTATTGATGCTAAGGCTAAGGTGTATAACACTCTCCCAAAACAATTACACTTTTATGAAAGCCCCAGGGGTAGTTAACTATGTGGGCAAGGAGAAATGCATCAGTTTCAAATTTATATGTAAAAACTAATTTGGTTTGACAGCTCATAAAAAACAGCCAGTGACTCTTTGGACCTAACATTTTTTTTTTGTCACTCTATCAAAAGAAAAGAGTTGAACAGAAATATTGAAAGATACTAAATAGGACACTATCATTGTGTTGCAACTTGATTTTTTTCCCCTCAAAATTTATTGTAATTGGCTTCTTAACTGTCATCCTATATTTAAACATCTTTGTTGGTGTTGTAGTAATACACCTCTGTGCCTAAGGATTAATTCTCTGGGTTGGCTTCATTATCAATTTCTCCTCTGTTTTATCATATTTTTTTCTTCTTTGGTTTGTCTATTTAATCACTTTGTCCAACTTTCATATTTATAACAAATGGCTTTTACTTTTCTTACCAGTGGCTAATTTTTTACTTCATGTATTTGAGAAGTAGAAGTAATACATATTATGAAAAAATAAGATATACAATGAATATGAGTAGGAAATACAATGAATAAGACATACTTTCTGTCCTAAATTTTCTGATAATTGAGGGAGAAGTAAATAAATGCAAAAATAACATAGTACAGACTGGGGATGTCAGTCAGTAGTAGAGCAGATGCTTAGCATGTGCAGGGCCATGGGTTTGAGTTCCAGCACCCTGGGGAGAGTAGGTTTTGCTTATTTACTTTAGCTGGATTATGGAAAAAAAATAATCTTATTCCAGCCTTGATTGTGGTAAGGGTGAATGGGGGCGGGTAGTAGATATGAGTGGATGAATGAGAATACACATTTTTTTATGGTGAGTTTAAAGTTGACCCTGAATCTGAAAAAGCTGGCGAGGTATTTTGTACTTGGAAACAACTGGCATAATCCCATTTAGGATTTAAAAAATATATCTGGCTTAAATATGGAAAATTATTTGGAGATTTTATTTGAGGTTTTATAAAACTCTAAATTTACCTTAATTATTATTGAGCATCTCTATTTACTCTGGCTACATAACATCAACATCATCACTAGGAAGTGAAAATGTTTGAGCAAACTAATAATTATATTGTCTTGTTATTATATATTATTATATTTCTATATTGTTATTTTTAGGGGAAAAGTCTCAAAAGTTATAAATATGTTCTAGCCAAAATCATCCAGGGATAATGATTTTAGTAATGTGCCCAAAGTTAAGCCAAGTATTTTGTAGTGACAATGCACTATATTTGGTTTGCTACAGTGAATATTTTATACTTAAAATTAAAAAAAAATCAAACCTATTTCACTCACAAATATCTTTCTGAAGGGGATTTTATTTTTTTAATGGGAATTGAGAAATATATTTGTTTTGCATTGCAGTACAGGGAAAGTGAAAGTCGGTCAACGAGGCAATTCATGTTTGAAATTGATTCAGCAAAAGCAGGAACCTAGAGCAGGGATGAGGAGATGGTGGGTATGAAAACATACTTGCCTATGGATGGGCTAAAACCTTGGGGAGATATTTGGACTTTTTAGATTTTAGAGCAAAGCTTTCTGATATTAAGGTGTCATAGTCCAGACACCTGCCTTATATTGTATAGTACTTCATAGTTTGTATTTTTCAAGTATTAAAATATTGACCCTTATAATAATCCTGTTGCATAGTTGGGGCAATATTATTGTTGCTTTACATAATTAATTTTTAACCCTGGTATAAAATATTTTTAATGAGCTATGGATCTGATTCCAAAATTTATATACTCTTATTTTTCAGTTGAGCAAGTGCTTAAAGCTAGTATCACAATGTAACTATTTCCTCTCCCTTAAACAACATATTATTTCCACAGAGGTGTACAAAAAGCTTGATACAATAACATTTGTGATTGTCATTTATTATATTCAAGTACATCTATATAGTGTAGGAGTTGATGGTTAGAAAAATGAGTCCATACTGTATTCTATTAGAGTATAGATACCTTTCATTTACTGTTTTAGATCTACCCTTATCCACTTTCCATCCTGCTTTGTGGTCTCTGATATAAGCTGATCCAATAGCTTGCTTAATGGTGCCCTTGCCCTCTGGCTCCCCGTTGACTTAGATCAATGGGAGACACTTGCAAAAGCTCAGAGGATAGGAGATGAAGCCTGGCTATATACTCCACTGGCTCCTTTTTACTAAGTTACCATGGGTTAAATGCATCCCTGTGTGATTTCTCTGAGCTCTGATAACTACTTCATCCTTTCAGCACTAGGGGGAGTGAGGTTTCCTGCTATAGCTAATCTGAGTAAATATATTTTTCCTTATTTCTTTTCTCAAAAATTTTCCACATTTTTATAAATTGATCCATTATTTAAGTCTTTTCAACTGATCTGGTTTGAATATTTCTGATCCGAATTGCCATTTTATTGTAGGAGCATATGGAAATTGTTGCACTAGTGTCAAGGATGTTGTAGTAGGAGGCAGAATGCAAAGTGTTTAGGAGAGGACAGCCTGGGAAACCAGCAGCCTCATTTCAAGCCCAGCTCTCTGCTGCCCCCTATGTGGTGTTCAGTGTGTTTCTTATTGCAACAGTCCCTAGATTACATATGCATATTGTAACATGCATTAGAGCACTGTACAAAAATATAATCAGTATTACAAATATGAGCCACATAATTTTATGATTTTAGTAGTCATCTCAAAAAGAGCAAAAGAAACAGGTAAAATTAATATTTACCCAATATAAATGTTTATTCAACTCAATTTATTCAAAATATTATCATTTCAACATACAATCAGTATAAAAATGATTCTGGATGTATTTTTACATTTTTAACACAGAAGTTACTTAAGGTCTAGTATATAGTTGTACCAGTACACCAATATATCTACAGCACTTTACATTGTGAAGTAGCCACATTTCAGAAGCTGAGGGGTCACACCTGGCTGGTGGTTCTATTATTGACCTTCACAGTTTATTCCTTCTTTTAACCTACACCTATTTAAACAACTAACTTGATTAACGACTTCTCTTAATTCTTCCTGGTGAACAAAATATGCTTATAGCATCTGAATTTTCAGATTCACAAACAATGTTTTTACACATCCATGGATATCTTCTCCCACCAGCTGAAGTGCAGGCTAATGTAGAATCAGTTGGAAGTTTTCAAACATATTTATGCTAATTATATGCAGTTGCAATAATTTAATTTGTTTATAAGCCAATGAAATATCAGTAGGTAAACAAATAGAGTTATTTCCACAAAATTAGGTTAAATATGATTGGAGTTATAACTCAGTGGTAGAAGTACTTGCCTAGTACATGAAAAGCCCTGGGTTGGATCCTGAGTACATAAAAACAGTATATCTATATATTAGGCTAAATGTTTAGCATAGATGCTTTGGAAAGAAGACTAATTTTTTTAAATAGATGGAGTAGTGAGAGATAAAAAAGTATAGAACAATAATCAAAAGCTAGAAAGATTTTATATTCAGGCCACTTGGTGAGTGTTGGTAACTTATAGTCAAAGAAAATTAATCTGAATATCACAGAGCAAACATGTGTTTAATTTTTTTTTAAAAAGTATAAAACTTCAAAATAAGAATGTACAATGAAAATCTTGACATTGAATCCACAAACTAATAAAAACATTTTTCTATGTATAAAGTATAAAATAAAGTGCTTAGAGTTTATTTGTAACATTTTAATGATTCTTCATTTTAACTATTTTTGATGAACTGAGCAGAGTTCTTCTACAGCAAGCCTCATGAGGGCAGGTGTCAGGTTCATTTTGTTTGATGGTATATTCTTAGTGCTAGAATGGTGTTTGGCTCAAAGTAGATGTTCAACAAATGTTTGTTGACAGATTGAGTGACTCATTATTTCCATATGGCACCTCCTACCATGCAAGCCGGTTGGTTTTTCAGTTTATAGTCTGCTGTCAAATTTTTAAAAACATTGATATTGTTTTATTTACAACTGACATAATTTTATGGCCTTTTTTCCCTAAATGAAACATTTCTAGTCATCCAGCAGGAGAAAACTCATGCAGAATTTAACTCAGTAAATTTAGATGTGATGTTTTATTAGAACAATGCCTTGCTGAGGGAAATGGAAGAGAGTAAATACAATTTGGTCTATCTTTCCCTGAGAAGGTCAAAAAAACTTGGTTTTCATATGTTGTGGGGAGCTGTGAATAAATATCTAACAAGGCTCATCTGGATTCTCAATCTGTTCATCAAAACACCTAAATTCATTTTCTTCCTAAACACTCCTATTCACAGACATTGGCTATAGCTGTACACATCAACTAACTTGCAAAATTTTCTGAAAATAGCCAGCAAATATGTAAATCGTTACTGAATTTACCCCCACTAGCCTACACGGATGGTGATTTAGTTACAGCATAGCTAAAAAGATGTAAAGTGTTTAAGTTAGAAATAGGATCCTTCTTGAGAGACTCACCCATATATAATCACTTTTTTTCATAGCTCCCAAAATATGTCATTTCTAAGGTAAACTTTTAATTAAAGTTTTGCATATATGAAAATGCATATATCAAAAGCAGACAGCTTGATGAATTTCCTGAAAGTGAATGCTCTGTAAATAGCACCAAGGTAAAGACAGTAAATTACCAGCCGCCCCAGAAGCTTCTCTTGTTTGTGTCTTCTTCTAGTTACCACCTTTCCAACAGTAATTAATATCCTGACTTGGTCAGTACAGATTCTTCTACCTGTATATAAACTTTATGTAAATACAATGACTCAGATGAAGTCTATTGTATATGACTTCCTTGATTCCGTAAATGTTTTTGATATTCATTCAAGTATGTGGCTGTAGTTTGTTTATTCTCATTGATGGATGTTATTCCTTCATGTAAATGTACTACAATATCTTTTTTTTATTAGTTGCTCATGACAATACAATGATCTTGACATATCATACATTTGAATCAAATGGGGTATAATTTCTCATTTTTCCAAGTGTACAGGTTGCAGAATCACTTTGGTTATACAGCCACGTATATACATACAGCAATTTCTTCATCTGCTGTAGTATTGCTGGATATTTGGATTGTGCTCAGGGTTTAGAAGTTATGACATCATTGCTCTGAACATTCTTGCACTTGTCTTTTGGTGAACATAAGAGCACCTGTCTTTTGGGAGTGGGGATTCTAGGCCACAAGATGTACTGTCAAAGTCCACACTGCAGTACAAAGTCTTCAGGACTGACTCTCTTTACAGAAAACAAAAGAAACGTTGTGATATTAGGAATTCAAATAGTTGGTCATATTTAATATTATATATACACATATATTTGCTAATTTCAAATTAGATTCTTTTTTCCATTATTTACTGGTGCACTATAGTTGTACATAATGACAGGATTTATTGTAACATATTCCTACCTGATTAAAGTCTTTAATTTACTTCTCATAACAAAAAAAAAAATGTGAGCTAATCACTAACACTTTATGTTTTTTGTTTTTTAATTTAATGTTGCTTTAATTTTAAAAAAATACAATAACATTTACTAATAAAATTCAGATTAATATTAGGAATATATTATGAATATAATTTATGTCATAAATATGTCAGGACTTATATTTGTGATAATGGAATTGTGAATTTTATTTTGCCTTTTGACCATATGTGGTCAAAGACACCATCTTGTCAAATTTGTTTTATATTATTTAGAAATAGACTTTCTCACTTCAGAAAAAAACATGAAATGTTTGTTCAGCTGTTTCATTGCATATGCACACATACACACACATACACACATACACTCACAGTTTGCTCTCAACAACATTTTAAAATTTCTTGTACATAAAGTCGTTTCTATGCATATGTGTGGTTTAGAAATTCTCAGTGATATTTTTAAAATCTCTGTGAAATATACTGTAGACAGCCTTGTTTTGTTTTGTTTGCAGTCTTAGGGACTGAAACCAGAGGTGCTCTATCACTGAGTCCACATCCCCACTTTTTAATTTTTGAGTCATAGTCTCACTGAGTTGCCCAGGCTGGTCTAAAACTTGTGATCCTCCTGCCTCAGTGTCCTGAGTTGCTGGGATTACAGGAGTTCACAACTCTGCCTGCGGACAACCTTGTCCTAAAAACACTCTCAAGAAAGAGTGTAAAACTTAATTTGAAATATATTTATATTTTATTAGTTAAAGCACAACCATCCTAAAGCTTTTTTAAAAATATATTTGTATTTGTTCTTAGTTATACATGATAGTGTACAATATATACTATATATATATTTTATACGTGGTTGTACATAATGTAGAATTATATTGGTCATGTAATTAAATAAGCATCATAAGATAGTAGTGTCCTATTCATTCTATCTTTCCAATTTCCATTCCCCATCCCTTCTCTGCATTCCCCTTTGTCTAATCCAAAGTATTCCTATTCTTCCCTATCCCTACCTCTACTGTGAGTTAGCATTCACATATCAGAGAAAACATTGGGCCTTTGGTTTTAAGGATCTACTTATTTCACTTAGCATATTCTTGAGTTCTATCCATTTATCAGTAAATGCCATAATTGCATTCTTCATTATGGCTGAGTAATATTCCATTTTGTAATTATACCACATTTTCCTTAACCATTCAGCTGTTGAAGGACACCTAGGTTGGTTCCATAGCTTAGCTATTGTGAATTGAGCTACTACAAACATTGATGTGGTATTGAGCTACTATAAACACATCATTGTAGTATGCTGATTTTAAGTCCTTTGGGTATAAACTGAGGAGTGGATAACTAGGGGAAAAGGTGGTTCCATTCCAGGTTTTCTGAGGAATCTTCATACCGCTTTCTAGAGTGGTTGCACCAATTTGCTGCCCTAAGAGCAACATGTGAGTGTACCTTTTCCCCTACATCCTTGCCAACGTTTATTGTTGTTTTTATTCTTTTTTTGTTATAATTTTTAAAAATATTTTAAGTTGTAGTTAGGCACACAATATTATTTTTATATGGTGCTGATGATCTAACCCAGTGCCTCACACATGCAAGGCACGTATTTGACCACTAAGCTACAGCCCAGCCCTACTTATATTCTTGATAATTGCCATTCTAATTAAAGTGAGATGAAATCTCAGTGTAGTTTTGATTTGCATTTCTCTAATTGCTAGAGATGTTGAATAATTTTTCATATATTTGTTGATCAATCATATTTCTTCTGTGAAGTGCCTATTCAGTTCCTTTGCTCATTTATTAATTGGATTATGATGTGTGTGTGTGTGTGTGTGTGTGTGTGTGTGTGTATGTGTGTTTAGGTGTTAAGTGTTTTGAGTTCTTTACAACCATCCTAAAGCTTATAACATCTCCTAAGACATAAACAAAGTTCAAGCTTACAATTTTTAATTTTTTGAAACTTAAGTATCAACAAATCAATCTTTCTTACAGAGGAGAAGGCAGCAAGTTATTACTGCAAATTGATTTCCCTATATCCTCTAGTCCAGGTTTGCTGACATCACATGCACCCAGGGTAGGAATTATCTCTCTCTTTTTCTTTTTTTAATTTAGAGAACCTAACATATATCTTGAAACATCACCAAAGTGGCTGAACTGTATTGAATCAAAATGTCTTCACTTATTTCTAAATTTAAGGTTTTAAAATTATCTAATTGTCAAGTCTAGCTAATAGCAGTTTGTTTCTTCTTTGACTTTGCTGATGATCTTTCTTCCTTGAAACTAATTCCTAACAGTGGGTTTTGCAGTTCTCCTTTCTGTATTTCTACATACTTCTGGGTCTAAAATCCTCTGTTGTGTTACTGTGCTAACATACTCCTTCCATTCAAATGTTTTCCAGCACTTTGACCTTAATCACCTGCTCACTCCATATGCTTTTCTGTGGCATTGACAATAAATATATTTATAAATGCATTAAATACATGAAAAATAGTTTTAATGTATTTAATGCATTTATAAATATATTTAATGTACTTATGAAATCATTTACTTACATAATCATCTTCATATCCCATTTTTGCTTAAAATTCAATGTAGTTCTGTGTTTTCATTTGTAAAGTAGAATTACCTCTTTTCGTTCTTATTTTGGCTAATGATACCTGTTACGATTTGGATGTGAGGTATCCCACAAAAACTCACATGTGAGACAATGCAAGAAGGTTCAGAGGAGAAATGATCAGGTTGTGAGTGTCTTGACCTAATCAGTAAATGAATCCTCTGATAGGAATTAACTGGTAACTGATGTGGTATGGTGTGGCTGGAGGAGGTGGGAATTTGACATGGTTTTGGGGTATATATTTGTACCTGAAAAGTTTAGTCTCTCTCTATTTTCTGATCACCGTGATGTGAGCTGCTTCCCTCTGCCACCATCTCTGTCATGATGTTCAGCCTCACCTTGAACCACAGAATGGAGCTGGCCTTCTATTCACTGAGGAGTGGGATAACTAGGTAAAATGGTGGTTCCATTTCAGGTTTTCTGAGGAATCTTCATACTGCCTTCCAGAGTGGTTGCAGCAATTTGCTGCCCTAAGAGCAATGTGTGAGTGTACCTTTTTTCCCTACATCCTCGCCAACATTTTTTTGTTGCTTGTATTCTTTCTTTTTGTCATAATTTTTAAAAATATTTTTAAAATTCACTATTCACTAAGACTTCTGAAACATGAGCTCTCAAATAAATGTTTCCTCCTCTACTGTTGTTCTAGTCAGATCTTTTAGTTACAGCAGTGAAAATAGACTAAACAATACCCATGTTTGCCTGTATTAGAAATTTTAATTTTTTCATTATTTATTAACACTTTCTCTCTCATTTGTCTATGTTCAAACAGTTTCCCTCTCTTACCCCCAATTTTATTGCTAAAATACTTCATGATCACATCATTTATTCAATGCACTACTGTAATTTTATCATTACTATTTTGAAACATCAATCTCTAGTTTCTTTCTCTACACATTAGACATTGCCTTTGATCTATTGTAATAGGAAAAATATACATTTAACCAACATGGTTTATGTCCATACATGTAATGTTGGTTAATTAGGATACAAAAGAAAATGGCACATGATAATGTCTGAGGACTTAAGGAACTCACATTTAGAGGGGAGACCAAGTTGTAAATAACAACAGACCCACTGCAAGCTGACATAAATTTCATGGGGAATTACAAGAAGTATTCATTTTCTCAGCCAACAATTTATTGAAGAAGTCTTCTGGATATTTTTCTAAGCACTAATACAGAGCTGATATTGACAAAAAGATTCCTAAGCTTATGAGTTTTATTTTCAATGACAGAATATCTAGGAAAAGAAGGTTTCTTGGGAGATGATGACATAGAAGCAGAGTTTTCAAATCATTATTTCTTTGGGTTGTAGAAGGGAAAAGATTTCTTTCCTCATCCATTGCTAGGGTGATGGCTGAGACCCCTATAACAAAGGACAGAATAACAAGGGAAAAGCATACATATTGATTTAATATAAGTTTAACAGGAAACAGGAGCCTTAAGAAATGAAGACCCAAATAAAAAGGTGGAAATTTGTACTTTATGGACAGTTGTGCAGAAATATGTTTGGAAGACAAAAGTGTTAATGATCTAATAGTATAAATAAGCAGGAACTGGCAAGGTGTTGTGTTCTTGTGTGAATTTTTTTTTCTTTTGTGTACATAGACATCTCTGAAGAAGATTTCTTTAATTCAGGGAAAGTCTAGTTAGGATTTATGGCCACCTTCAGGGGAAAAGGTGAGAGGGGAAGGTGAGAAGGGCTTTCCTGTTACTACTACTATTACTCCCTCCTCCTCCTCCTCCTGCTTCTCCTTCTTCTTCTTCCCTCTTCCTCCTTCTTCCCTCTTCCTCCTTCTTCTTCCTCCTCCTCTTCCTGTTTTTCTTCCCCTTCTTCTCAAATGCCAAGGGGCCTACAGTAGTTTGAATTTGCAATGACCCAAAGACCAATGTGTTCAATGCCTGGCCCCTAGATCATCGTGCTCTTGGGAGGTGGTGGAACAATAGAGGAAGGCCTCATAGGGTGTCTTAGGTCACAGAAGGCATGCCTTTGAAAGAGATTGTGTAGCACACTCTCTTCTTTCTTTCTCTCTTTCGCTTCTTGGTCATCAGGAAATGAGCAGCGTATCCTACCACACTTTCCCATCATGAGGTGCTGCCCTACCACAGACCCAAATACAATAGTCTACTGCCATGGAATGAAGCCTTCAAAGTTGTGAGTCAAAAAAAAAAAAAAAAAAAAAAAAAAAACCTTTTCTCTTTGTTTCAGGTATTTAGTTGCATTAATGGAAAGTTGAATAATACAGTGCCATATTTTAGGTAGTATGTCTTAAATGCATTGTAGTTATGCTTAAATTAATCAATCTATCTATAGATATAGATAGATAAAAGGCTTAAAGATGACTATGATATATAATTATCACATATATATATATATACACATATATATTTACATATCAGTTACAGTATTTTCTGTTGCTTAGTTGAAATTATCAAAACAAAGACCTTATAATCCACATCTGGACACATACTGATCTCAATGGACGTAATGAAATTCCCCAATTCAAAGTCTTTCTTAATTAAAACATTCTGGGATTCCCTTCAAGATTCCTTTTTTTTTTGTTGTTATTGAATCAATCTTTTAAATAATGCACGATAATGATTCCTTCCCACAACCTAGATCAGAAAATGAAGAAAGTCAGAAAATGATATTTCAAGGTTAAGGGCAAATAGAAAGTATTTTGAACATCACTTCTTGTTCTTTAGGAATATGACTTCATAGGACATAGCATGCTCAAGAAATTTAAACACAGCCCCAAGAGTGGAGTGCAGAGATTCTTATTACCAGCTTTAAGTTCAGACTGCAGAAACAAAGCTTCTTATTTGATGCTTCCAGAACATGTCAGAATGCCTGATATAGAATAGAACTTAGTGTATATTTGTTTAATTAATATCAATACCTAATATATTATGATTCACCCCTAAATAATTGTACTCTGGGTTTATGGTTTAATATATCTTTCCGAGTAAAAGGTAAGAGGTGAATTCTTTGCTAATAGTAATTCTTTATGAAAACTGTGGCAGTTGAGAGTGAATGATTTCCAGGAGAAAATAGAAATAGTTGGAACAACCCTTTAGGCTCTTTTCTCAGCTGTTCCTGGAGGCTACCTGGATTTCTAAGGTACTCAATGTCTGAGGAATGATTATGAAGGTGAGTTCATCTCAAAATGCTTGCTCTGTAACTGGGGGTTCAAATTTGAAAGAAAACAGTAGGAAATTCATAAAATGTTAGAGCAATGGAGAGAATATTTTTGTATCATGTGAACATCTGGCATAATTATCAGCCATGGGTGGGGGTGATTGTAGGAAGGAAGAATGATATAGTGAGAGGTAAAGGGATAGATCTCATGGATTTGCTTTCAACTTTTTACTCCAACATTTAATGGTCCCTGACAATTTACTAAATCTCCACGGGTGCCAGTTAGTTTGTCTGTATGCCTGTAATGTACAGTTCAAGTATTAGACACATGTGGAAAATATAACATGGCTTTAGTAAGGATAAGTTCCTTACACATGTCATATACTCAGTCATTTTCATTCTCTTAGGTAATACTTGGATTTCATGTATATCTTTAGACATGTGATTGCAATTCTAGGAAGTACAAGCTAAGTAACATGTCTAAGAGCCAAGTCATGCTAACTGAATATCACAATGTCAAATAAACAATATTCATATTTGAGCACTTCCAAGGGTCATAAGGGAAAAAAATCACATGTATTGAGAAAGTTCATCATGTTCCCTCTCAGTTGTTACTAAAAAATCTTTTTGATTTTGAATGTAGATTGAGGGTTTACAGTGAAAGTCCATCTGGTTTATGCTTACTTTTTTTTTCCTCAGGGAAAAACAGGGACTCTAAAAATAATATTCATACAAGGTGGTCAGGAAAATGGCCAGAATTTCCTTTCCTGCAAATTTTAGTACAAGTTATTTTTTATTATATATCTTTTTGAATAGCAAACTCCAAAACTGTGTCTGTTATTTTCCATTTTGTCCTCCATCTTGTACCCTATATGACATAGTATCCTATGAAGTTTCTCACCGAAGTTGATCAGCTTCCCCTTTTTAAGTTCCTTCAGAACCCTCTGGTGTTTGACTCTCCAATTGAAAATATAATTCAATTTATTCAAAGTGCCAATTAAATAATTATTCTGTTTTCTTAGGTCTTGCTATTTGCTTAATTTATCCATTTCTTATTTTGTAAACTGTTCCTTGGTTTGAGTATAACTTTTCCTGTTTTTTGTTTTTTTCCGGGAGGGAAGGAAGGGTATCAGGGACAGAACCCAGGGACCCTCGACCACTGAGCCATATCCCCAGCCCTAGTTTGTATTTTATTTAGAGACAGGTTCTCACCAAGTTCCTTAGTGCCTCGCTTTTACTTAGGCAGGCTTTGACCTCACTATCCACCTGCCTCAGCCTCCTGAGCCACTGGGATTACAGTTCTATGGGTTTTTAAAAAACTATTTCCAATAAATCTTTTAGAGTTTTTAATCTCCAAGATGCTAATTACTCTGCCAAATACAATGTTAGGAATTTATTTAATTCTGTCCTTCAGGTGGCTCCCATTTTTCCTAATGGGGGACAAATGGAATAGCCTGTTCTGTAGTTGTTGAGATAAATATTAGGAGTGTTTGTTTGATATCAATTATAAACTATTTCATTATAACACAGTTGTAACACAGTTAGCCTTTTTCTTACTTTTCTTTTTGGAGTTAGGAAAAATTTATTTGGACAGATTCACTATTCATCATTGGTTTTCTTTTATAGCCTTTTAATATACCTACTTAGATAACAGTATTCATTGAAGATTCTGTAAAAAGAATTTTTTTCTCTTTTTAGGAGAAACAAGGTTGAATTTATCTCTTAACCTTTTGAAGATGTGATATCAAATGCTAATTCAAATGATGACTCACTACTTTTGAAGTTGAAATGATTTAACTTGTAACTTTATCAGTTGAAATACTTGTTTGCTGGATAGTAAAACCCGTTATGCCATTGTTTTAATTATCTTAAATGTTAAAAATTGGTTCCAAGCTACTTTGTAACATTTTCAACTCAAATATATATATATATATATATATATATATATATATATATTAGACACTTATATATTCCTGGAGTGGGAAGAAAAAAAAATAACCTCTGCTCAACTGTGACAAAATTGTAGTTATCAAACTTTGTATTGATTTGTAATGAATAAATATGAAAAATATCTTTATTGCATCGATTTTATCTTATCGTTATAACCTTCACCTTTTTGCAAAATTAAATGTAATATACACAGAGTGTATGAAACATAAATATAGAGCTCAATGATTTATCACAAAATGAAACCCAAGTTATTACCTCCAGGTACAAAAACAGAACATTCCCAGTATCTCAAAGGCAATCTCATGACTCTCAATCATTTCCTACTTCCTTTCTTTTTTTTTTTTTTTTTTGGATGAGCAAAAGATAATGTGTTATTCACAGAAAAATCATACAGAGCAATGATCACATGAAATTACTTCATAAGTAATCAGGATAATGCAGATTAAAACAATATTGAGAGATATGCTTTTGGCAGGGGGCAGGTAGCAGGAGATTGAACTCAGTGACACCTAACCACTAAGCAACATTCTCAACCCTTATTATTTTGAGACAGAGTCTTGTTAAGTTACTTAGGTCTTCGATAAGTTGCTGAGGCTGGCTTGGAACTTGCCGTCCTAGGCCTCCTGAGCCACTGGGATTATAGGCATGTGCCACTTCTTCCCACTCCAGATTATTTTATGCTTTGAAGAAATGAGCACTGGGGTGGGAGTGGAAATTGATATGGCATTTTTGAAGGACAATATTAACAATATCTGTTGACATTTAAAAAAAATGTTTCTTTTGATCTAGTATTTCTAACTCTTGATATATAGTCTAGAAAAATATTTTTAGATGTAAACAATCTAACCATCAATAAATCACTATTTTTTTATTGGTTGTTCAAAACATTACATAGTTCTTGATATATCATATTTCACACTTTGATTCAAGTGGGTTATGAACTCCCATTTTTACCCCGTATACAGATTGCAGAGTCACATCAGTTACACTTCCACTGATTTACATATTGACATACTCATGTCTGTTGTATTTTGCTGCCTTTCCTATCCTCTACTATCCCCCCTCCCCTCCCCTCCCCTCCCCTCTTCTCTCTCTACCCCCTCTACTGTAATTCATTTCTCCCCCTTGTATTATTTTTCCCTTTCCCCTCACTTCCTCTTGTATGTAATTTTCTATAACCCTAAGGGTCTCCTTCCATTTCCAAGCAATTTCCCTTCTCTCTCCCTGTCCCTCCCACCTCTCATCCCTGTTTAATGTTAGTCATCTTCTTATGCTCTTCTTCCCTACTCTTTTCTTAGTTACTTTCCTTATATCAAAGAAGACATTTGGCATTTGTTTTTTAGGGATTGGCTAGCTTCACTTAGCATAATCTGCTCTAATGCCATCCATTTCCCTCCAAATTCTATAATTTTGTCATTTTTTAATGCAGAGTAATACTCCATTGTGTATAAATGCCACATTTTTTTTATCCATTCGTCTATTGAAGGGCATCTAGGTTGCTTCCACAGTCTTGCTATTGTGAATTGTACTGCTATGAACATCGATGTAGCAGTGTCCCTGTAGCATGCTCTTTTTAGGTCTTTAGGGAATAGACCCAGAAGGGGAATAGCTGGATCAAATGGTGGTTCCATTCCCAGCTTTCCAAGAAATGTCCATACTGCTTTCCAAATTGGTTGCACCAATTTGCAGTCCCACCAACAATGTACAAGTGTACCCTTTTCCCCACATCCTCGCCAGCACTTGTTGTTGTTTGACTTCATAATGGCTGCCAATCTTACTGGAGTGAGATGGTATCTTAGGGTGGTTTTGATTTGCATTTCTCTGACTGCTAGCGATGGTGAGCATTTTTTCATGTACTTGTTGATTGATTGTATGTCCTCCTCTGAGAAGTGTCTGTTTAGGTCCTTGGCCCATTTGTTGATTGGGTTATTTGTTATCTTATTGTCTAATTTTTTGAGTTCTTTATATACTCTGGATATTAGGGCTCCATCTGAAGTGTGAGGAGTAAAGATTTGTGCCCATGATGTAGGCTCCCTATTTACCTCTCTTATTGTTTCTTTTGCTGAGAAAAAACTTTTTAGTTTGAGCAAGTCCCATTTGTTGATTCTAGATATTAATTCTTGTGCTATGGGTGTCCTATTGAGGAATTTGGAGCCCGACCCCACAGTATGTAGGTCGTAGCCAACTTTTTCTTCTATCAGATGCCTTGTCTCTGGTTTGATATCAAGCTCCTTGATCCATTTTGAGTTAACTTTTGTGCATGGCGAGAGAAAGGGATTCAGTTTCATTTTGTTGCATATGGATTTCCAGTTTTCCCAGCACCATTTGTTGAAGATGCTATACTTCCTCCATTGCATGCTTTTAGCCCCTTTATCAAATATAAGAAAGTTGTAGTTTTGTGGGTTGGTTTCTGTGTCCTCTATTCTGTACCATTGGTCCACCCACCTGTTTTGGTACCAATACCATGCTGTTTTTGTTACTATTGCTCTGTACTATAGTTTGAAGTCTGGTATCGCTATACCACCTGATTCACACTTCCTGCTTAGCATTGTTTTTGCTATTCTGGGTCTTTTATTTTTCCATATGAATTTCATGATTGCTTTCTCTATTTCTACAAGAAATACCATTGGGATTTTGATTGGCATTGCATTAAACCTATAGAGAACTTTTGGTAATATCGCCATTTTGATGATGTTAGTTCTGCCTATCCATGAACAGGGTATATTTTTCCATCTTCTAAGATCTTCTTCAATTTCTCTCTTTAGGGTTCTGTAGTTTTCATTGTATAAGTCTTTTACCTCTTTTGTTAGGTTGATTCCCAAGTATTTTATTATTTTTGAGGATATTGTGAATGGAGTGGTTGTCCTCATTTCCATTTCAGAGGGTTTGTTGCTGATATACAGGAATGCCTTTGATTTATGCGTGTTGATTTTATATCCTGCCACTTTGCTGAATTCATTTATTAGCTCTAATAGTTTCTTTGTAGACCCTTTTGGGTCTGCTAGGTATACAATCATGTCATCTGCAAATAGTGATAATTTAAGTTCTTCTTTTCCTATTTTTATGCCTTTAAATTCTTTCGTCTGTCTAATTGCTCTGGCCAGTGTTTCGAGGACTATGTTGAACAGAAGTGGTGAGAGAGGGCATCCCTGTCTTGTTCCAGATTTTAGAGGGAATGCCTTCAATTTTTCTCCATTCAGAATGATGCTAGCCTGGGGCTTAACGTAGATTGCTTTTACAATGTTGAGGTATGTTCCTGTTATCCCTATTTTTTCGAGAGTTTTGAACAAAAAGGGATGCTGTACTTTGTTGAATGCTTTTTCCGTATCTATCGAGATGATCATATGGTTCTTATTTTTAAGTCTATTGATGTGGTGAATAACATTTATTGATTTCCATATATTGAACCATCCTTGCATCCCAGGGATGAATCCTACTTGATCATGGTGTACAATTTTTTTGATATGATTTTGTATCTGATTCGCCAGAATTTTATTGAGGATTTTTGCGTCTAGGTTCATTAGAGATATAGGTCTGTAGTTTTCTTTCTTTGAAGTGTCTTTGTCTGGTTTAGGAATCAGGGTGATGTTGGCCTCGTAGAATGAATTTGGAAGTTCTCCCTCTTTTTCTATTTCCTGAAATAGCTTGAAAAGTATTGGTATTAGTTCATCTTTAAAGGTTTTGTAAAACTCTGCTGTATACCCATCCGGTCCTGGGCTTTTTTAGTTGGTAATCTTTTGATGGTTTCTTCTATTTCCTCAATTGATATTGGTCTGTTTAGGTTGTCTATATCCTCCTGTCTCAATCTGGGCAGATCATATGACTTAAGAAATTTATCGATGCCTTCACTATCTTCTATTTTATTGGAGTATAAGGATTCAAAATAATTTCTGATTATCTTCTGTATTTCTGAAGTGTCTGTTGTGATATTGCCTTTTTCATCCTGTATGCCAGTAATTTGAGTTCTCTCTCTTCTTCTCTTCATTAGCATGGCTAAGGGTCTGTCGATCTTATTTATTTTTTCAAAGAACCAACTTTTAGTTTTATCAATTTTTTCAATTGTTTCTTTTGTTTCGATTTCATTAATTTCAGCTCTGATTTTAATTATTTCTTGCCTTCTACTTATTTGCTGTTATTTTGCTCTTCTTTTTCTAGGATTTTGAGATGATGTATGAGATCATTTATTTATTGGTTTTTTCTTTTTTTAAGGAATGAACTCCGTGCAATGAATTTTCCTCTTAGAACTGCTTTCAATGTGTCCCATAGATTCCGATATGTTGTGTCTGTGTTTTCATTTATCTCTAAGAATTTTTTAATTTCCTCCTTAATGTCTTCTATAACCCATTGATCATTCAGTAACCTATTGTTCATTCTCCAAGTGATGCATGATTTTTCCTTCCTTCTTTTATCGTTGATTTTCAGTTTCATTCCATTATGGTCAGATAAGATGCATGGTATTATCTCTACTCCTTTATATTGTCTAAGAGTTGCCCTGTGACATAATATATGATTTATTCTTGAGAAGGATCCATGTGCTGCTGAGAAAAAAGTGTAACTGCTTGATGTTAGGTGGTATATTCTATATATGTCAATTAAGTCTAGGTTGTTAATTGTGTTATTGAGTTCTATAGTTTCCTTATTCAACTTTTGTTTGGAAGATCTGTCCAGTGGTGAGAGAGGTGTGTTGAAGTCTCCCATGATTATTGTATGGTGGTCTATTAGACTCTTGAACTTGAGAAGAGTTTGTTTGATGAACATAGCTGCACCATTGTTTGGGGCATATATATTTATGATTGTTATGTCTTGTTGGTGTATGGTTCCCTTGAGCAGTATGTAGTGTCCCTCTTTATCCCTTTTGATTAACTTTGGCTTGAAATCTATTTTATTTGATATGAGTATGGACACTCCTGCTTGTTTCCGAAGTTCATATGAGTGATATGATTTTTCCCAACCTTTCACCTTCAGTCTATGTATGTCTTTTCCTATCAAATGCGTCTCCTGTAGGCAGCATATTGTTGGGTCATGTTTTGTGATCCATTCTACTAGCCTGTGTCTCTTAATTGGTGAGTTTAAGCCATTAACATTTAGGGTTATTATTGAGATATGGGTTATCCTTCCAGCCATATTTGTTTATTTATGTTACTGAATATGGTTTGTTTTCCTGTTTGATTATTTTCCCCCCTTTACTTTCCTACCTCCCACTGTTGGTTTTCATTGTTATTTTCCATTTCCTCTTCCTGTAATGTTTTGCTGAGGATTTTTTGGAGAGATGGTTTTCTAGCTGCAAATTCTTTTAACTTTAGTTTATTGTGGAAGGTTTTAATTTCATCTTCCATCTTGAAGCTTAATTTTGCTGGATACACAATTCTTGGTTGGAACCCATTTTCTTTCAGTGTTTGAAATATGTTATTCCAGGATCCTCTAGCTTTCAAAGTCTGTGTTGAGAGATCAGCTGTTATCCTGATTGGTTTACCCCTAAATGTGATCTGTTTCCTTTCTCTTGTAGCTTTTAAGATTCTCTCCTTATTATGTATGTTGGGCATCTTCCTTATAATGTGTCTAGGTGTGGATCTCTTATGATTATGCACATTCGGTGTCCTGTAGGCTTCTAGGATTTGGGATTCTGTCTCGTTCTTCAAGTCTGTGAAGTTTTCTCCTATTATTTCATTGAATAGATTGCTCATTCCTTTGGTTTGGAGCTCTGTGCCTTCCTGTATCCCAATGACTCTTAAGTTTGGTCTTTTAATGTTATCCCATATTTCTTGGATGTTCTGCTCCTGGTTTCTTAACAGTCTTGCTGAGCTGTCTATGTTCTTTTCAAGTTGAAATACTTTGTCTTCATTGTCTGATGTTCTATCTTCTAAGTGTTCTACTCTGCTGGTAGTATTCTCAATTGAGTTTTTAAGTTGGTTTATTGCTTCCTGCCTTTCTAGGATTTCTGTTTGTTTGTTTTTTATAACCTCTATCTCCCTGTATAGTTGATCTTTTGCTTCCTGGATTTGTTTATGTATTTCATTGTTGAAGATATCTTTCATTGTCTGATTTTGCTCTCTATTGTCTTCCTTGAGACTCCAGATCATCTGAAGCATGTATCTCCTGTATTCTTTATCTGACATTCCATCTGCTGCAGAAATTACCTCTTCTAACGTTGAGTTGACCTGCATTGCTTGTGGTCCTTTCTTTCCTTGTCTCTTCATACTGTTCACGTTTCTTTCTGCTTACTGAGACTGTTGTGTTGTTGAATTTTCCCCCTATATATTTGTATTACTCTTGTATAGTTGCAAAGTCTCCCGCGCAGGTGCGGGCAGGGGCTCTGCTCCTCCTCCAATTGTGGCACTGTGCCTACCACATTGGCAGGCCGCTGGGCCTTGTTCTGCTTGTTTGTAGTAGGTGCGCCTACCTTGCAGGCGCGTGGGGCGGCTCTGCCACTCCCAGGTTGCTGGGCCTGACCTGCTGGTGGGTTGCAGGTCCGGCTACCTTTCAGGCACAGGGGGAGGGCGCACACCTATTTGTATTTAGACAGTTACTCAAAATGGAGGACGTAATGCTTGGGATGAAAGTTGGGGGGAAGGGGAAGGTAGGTGCTCTTGAAAAGAATGAAGGACAGGGAGATAGATAGCATAGAGGAGAATGGAAAGAGCAGTAAACCTTGGAAGGGGAGAGAGAGAGGGAAAAGGGAGAGAAAAAATTAAAATGAAATAGGAAATAAAATTAGGTCTTAGAGATCCATTTTCTTCTCTTCCCGTAGGCAAAGCTGTGCCCTCCGGGCTGAGTTTTGCCCTCAATGTGTCAACAGCAATCCCTGTAAGGCGGTTCCTGGGAGTCTCTCAATCCTGTTGGTCCAGAGCCGTTGCAATTCTACCGCCCCTCCTCCCCTTCCTCCTGCCAGCCAGCCAGGTCCTGCTCAACGGAGGCAGTTCCCCAAGGATTTGGTTACACTTTCAGCCCCACCGAGTGCTCTATTTCCCTAACTACTGAGCACTCTCGCTGTCATTCATCTAAGCCCCAGTGCTGTGTAGCTGTAGTCTGGGAGTCAATTGTTTAATTTTTCCGGACCCCTTTGGTGGGCACACCTTCGGAATCTGGCAGCTAAGACCATTGGTGTCGCTGCTGGTGGTAATAGGAGTTGGGGGTCGAGGATACCCTCTACTTCCCTCAGCCCCTACAGTCACAACCACATTGCTGGCGGTAGGAGGAGTTGGGGGGTCTGGAGTGTCCTCTGTTTCCCTTCGCCCCTACCGTCACACCCTCTCAGTTTGCGGTTGGGGGATTTGGGGGTGGGGGGTCTTCTCTGCTTCCCTCTGCCCCTACAGTCACGCCCTCATCACTGGCAGTAGGGGGAGTTGGGGGTCGAGAGTCCTTTGGCCCTTATGGTCACGCCCACGGAGAGATTTTGAAGTTTCCCGGTTGTTTGTATCTGGTGTGGGTGGGAGTCACACACCTGCTAAAGTAGATTCCGCTGGGAAGGAATCTCTTTGGCTGACCTTTGGTGACTTCCCCTCTCTGCTATGGCGGGCCCCTGGCTCCTTGCCTGAGTGTCCGAAGGGAGGGGTGGAACTGGGTTGTCTCTGGTCTGACACAATCTCTGGTTTTAGTTCCCAGTTCGCTATTTCGTAAAGGGTTGGTTAGATTCCCTTCACGCTATCTGGGGGGGGAGCCGTTTGCCGTGGGCGGGGCTGTTAGTAGAGCCGAGAGGGCACGGGCTGTCTGCTGGGCCAGGCGGGGACACTTCTCGCTGGGCCAGGCCGCCGGGGGCTGCCTGTAGAGCCGGCAGCTGCGGCAGCGTGGCTAAGATCCGGGCGGGCAGGGTGGCCGTTCGCAGAGTGAGAGCAGGGCCTCCTCGGGACGGCGGTATGGAGGGTGCCGTCTGCGGGTTCGGGCGGGCCGCGCCGCTCTGGGCCGCTGGCCGCTTGCAGAAGCGGCTGGTGGCTGCAGGACTGGACCTCCTCACCCGCGTGTCCGGCCGAGATCCACTTGTCTGGGACAAACTGACACTTCTAATAAACCTACCAATTCCCGGCAGGTCCCCTCTTAACGGAATTTTGCTAGAAGTTCCTCAGTAGGTAGACTGTCACTGTTCCAATGGGTCTTTCTGATCCCGTTAATGTGGAGACATTGGAATCGCTGCTTCCTTGCCGGCAGCCATGTTGGATCCTGCCTACTTCCTTTCTTAAGGAAGTGACCACAGTCCTGACTTTAAATACTATGATATGGTTTGACCTACTTTGTTATTTATATAAGTGGGAATATTCTTTAAGTTAGCTTCTACTTTCTTATTTTTTCTGCTTACTGGTTCATCAAATATTCCATTTGTATGTGTGGTATATACAAATGTACCATAACGTGTTTATTATCTTGTGCATGCTTCTGAGTACATACCTTTTAATGTTGCTTTTATTTTTAATTGTTTATTAGGTCTAGTATTTTTTTAATGAGTGTTTTTCTCCTTAATTTATATGTGGTGCTGAGAATTGAACCCAGTGCATCACACATGCCAGGCAAATGCACTACCACTGAGCCACAGCCCCAGTCCCTTTTGTTGCTTTTTATGTATATTTTTAACTAGTGGTGATATTGTCAGTTCATATTTATAAATTCAGTAGATATTATGAAAGAATTATCTAGAATGATTATCCAACTTCAGCACTGACCAGCAAAGCTTGAGAGTTCTGGTTCCCTCAAATCATTTCTAACATTTGGCAAGATAAATTTTTATTTTACTTCAAAACATCTTCTTTGTCCTTTTGTTAGATATTTCAGTGGCATTTCAATTGGAATTTTCATGACTGATGAGACAATTCTTATATTTGCTGTCCATTCAAATACCTTCACTTATGTGAGGCCTGTTCATCTTCTGAACATTTTTCTGTTGAATTATATTTTTCATTGTTATTTATAGAAATATTAAATATATTCTGGACCTGAACCCTTTTATGTTTATATATTTAGCCTTATAAATGAAGCTGTTCATTGCTTTTTGAATTCTCTTAAATAAACAGAATTCTGATTTTAAATCAATGCCAATTATGAATCTTCTCTTTTAAAAATTATTGCATTTTTAATGCCACATTTTTTTTTATCCATTCATCTATTGAAGGGCATCTGGGTTGGTTCCACAGTCTAGCTATTGTGAATTGTGCTGCTATGAACATCGATGTGGCAGTATCCCTGTAGTACGCTCTTTTAAGGTCTTCAGGGAATAGTCTGAGAAGAGCAATAGCTGGGTCAAATGGTGGTTCCATTCCCAGCTTTCCCAGGAATCTCCATACTGCTTTCCAAATTGGCCGCACCAATTTGCAGTCCCACCAGCAATGTACAAGAGTACCCTTTTCCCCACATCCTTGCCAGCACTTGTTGTTGTTTGACTTCATAATGGCTGCCAATCTTACTGGAGTGAGATGGTATCTTAGGGTGGTTTTGATTTGCATTTCTCTGACTGCTAGAGATAGTGAGCATTTTTTCATGTACTTGTTGATTGATTGTATGTCCTCCTCTGAGAAGTGTCTGTTCAGGTCCTTGGCCCATTTGTTGATTGGGAGAATGGATAAAAAAATGTGGCATTTATACACAATGGAGTGTTACTCTGCACTAAAAAATGACAAAATCATGGAATTTGCAGGGAAATGGATGGCATTAGAGCAGATTATGCTAACTGAAGCTAGCCAATCCCTAAAAAACAAACATCAAATGTCTTCTTTGATATAATGAGAGCAACTAAGAACAGAGCAGGGAGGAAGAGCAGGAGGAAAAGATTAACATTAAACAGAGACATGAGGTGGGAGGGAAAGGGAGATAAAAGGGAAATTGCATGGAAATGGAAGGAGACCCTCATTGTTATACAAAATTACATATAAGAGGTTGTGAGGGGAATGGGAAAAAACAAGGAGAGAAATGAATTACAGTAGATCGGGTAGAGAGAGAAGATGGGAGGGGAGGGGAGGGGGGATAGTAGAGGATAGGAAAGGTAGCAGAATACAACAGTTACTAATATGGCATTATGTAAAAATGTGGATGTGTAACCGATGTGAATCTGCACTATGTATACGGGGTAAAAATGGGAGTTCATAACCCACTTGAATCTATTGTATGAAATATGATATGTCAAGACCTTTGTAGTGTTTTGAACAACCAATAAAAAAATAAAAATAAATAAAAATAAAAATTATTGCATTTTTAGTGTGCTATGTTTTGAACAATCATATAGATATCCTTTTTTCACATTATGTTTAGGAATTCAGAATTCCAAAAAGAGAAGTCAAAGAATGAGTAACGCCTTGTTCAAACATATGCATTTACAAAGACACATTGAAAAACAGAAGAAATCAAAAATTGAATTTAGGGATTTACCTTTACCTGTCATTTATTCAAGGTTATTTGTTCTTGACCCACCCCTCATCTAACAAATGTCTTTGAAATTTACCCATTTCAAAAAACTGTGCTTTTGTTTATTAAAGATACACTGAGCAGCTGATAGGGAATGCTTCAATCTGTGAGTTTGCCCAATACACTAAACTGAAACTACTGTATGCACTGAAGTACATGAGGAGGAAATGGGAATAGAACTCAAACCTAGGGAACAGGACGCCACAAACTTAGGGTCTGTACTAGCCTGGATGCCACATTCAGCAGAAAATAGATTTGTTGAAAATTTATTTGAGGAAATCATTAAGAATAATTCTTGGTAAATCTATATTGTGAGACAAAAAGAAGTAAGAAAGTTTTAAACTCGAGTGTCAACATAGTTTTGAAATACTGATAGAAGTTAATTTTCTTTTTGGCAGTTTTTTAAATGAAAAAAAGTGAAAGGTGAGTTTGCTGTCTTTATGGAAGTCTGATATAGTACTTTCTACAGTCATACTTAGCTTTATGCTACAACTAGACAAAAGCCTGAAAGCCATATATTTTTAATTTTTTAGTTGAGAATTTCAACATCATTTCTTAAATATGCCTTTTTTGTCATATATATATATATATATATATATATATATATATATATATATATGAAAACTTCAGCCATTGTCTTAATTATTATTGTGGTATAATAGGATATAATGTCTAATCAATCTTCACTGTTACTCCTTCCTAAACAATCCTCCCTTCATATACAAAAAGGAAGAAATAATAGACCCAATTTGCATAATGCTTTAATGTAGTCATGCTGAGCAACATGATTCACAGATAATCAACTTTGTTAAAGATAATGGTGTAACAATTTATAACACAGAGTTTTGTCACATTGCTTGAGGGGGAAGGTAGTGAGAAGAAAAACAGATGTTTCCAAGGCATTTAGGATTTAAGCAACCAAAGGGGGGGGGGGGGATAATAACAAAGTAGGTTTGAAAAACAATTTTGTATGGAAAATCCACTTCAGATGATTGTAATGCAGAGGTCCAATATGGAATGTCAGTAAGATACTTTGGACCTGTTGTCAGGCTACTGTAACTTCTTCATTTTCAATGACATCTGAAGTGGTTGTGAGGGCCCTGGTGCCATGTGGAATGTAGTATGATAACCACTGAATTACCGGGCAAAGATAGTGTCATTGTAGGGAAATGTCTGATGTAGCTACAGTTCTACTTAGAGAAAATAATGCTCTAAGACAATCACAGAGAAATAGTGAAAGCAAGTGTATGGGGTTAAAATAGTTGAAACAGCCTGGTATCTTTAGCATACTGTTAGGTGATCCTGAATGAGTCAGTTATGCCCTCTGAATCCTGTTTCTAAAGTACAACTTAACATTTTAACATCTACTTCAGGAAGTGTTAGAAGGAAAATTGAGTAAATGTATGTTAAAATTATTTATTAAAGAGTATAACAAATGTTAGCCAAAGATATCTTAAGTATTGGGGAAACTATTTGCTTCACATCATCTATTAGATCAGGGATCAGGAAATTTTTTTCTGAAAGGGACACATAATCAGTGTTTTAGACATTGAGGATCCTATCATATTTGTTAGTTATAACTGCTCAACTCATGGTGCAGCACAGAAACAGACAGAGTATGGAAACAGGCGGGTATAGCTATTTACCAATAAAGCATTGTTGACATAAGCAGGCAGTATTTGTCCAGTGATCCATAGTTTGCAAAGTCCCATACTAGGTCCTTTCAAACTCAATGTGTAGTCTAGAGAACAGCACCAGGAACATTAAAGCTAAATAACTTGTGGGGCCCAATGTAAGATGAAAACACGGGACTCCTGGTTCATCAGTCACTAAGAATAATAAAATGCTGACAGCAGAACATTAATTCAAATGTGGGATGCATACACAACATTATAGATCACACATCCCTGAATCCAGCCCTGACCAGGAGCTCATTAAAAATGCAGAACTTCAGGCCCTATCCTTGACTTATTGAATCACCATCTGTGTTTCAATAAGATTTCTTATATATGTGTGCTCTGAAAAGCACTGATAAGACTATACAATTTTTTAAAAACTGTATTTCGGACTAAGAATTCTCTATCAACAGTCAAGTCATCTATCTAAGAGAAATATACTTTGAAATTCTTGCAAAATTATATACAAAATCATTCAAAAATTAGCTTAGTAAACAAAATATTCTATAGTCCCTAACTAATCTTTCAATTAAATTATTTGCAATACATCCTTAGTCTTTTCTCCCATTCTCATTTCATCTAATTACTCGCTGAATGCTGACCATTTCTCTTAGGATATTTTCTCAGTCAATCTGTATCTTTCCAGAGATTTGGGTGGTTATGCATGTTGATACTAGAATTGTAACTCTTGGGTGTGTATGCTGACCCAAGTGGCTGCACAACTTGCCAGCTGTTTGGTGTTGAGAAGGTTACTTAATTAATCCATCTGTTTTAGTTTCTTCTTCTGTTAGACAGGATAATAACTCATAGCATTATTATGAGGATTAAATGAGTTTTTATGTGTAAACACTTAATTAGTGTCTGACACATGGTAAACACAAGTACCAGATAACATTATTATCTATCACCTTCTTATTTCCATCAGCTTTATAAACCTTCTGACCCTCATAACCAGTTGCCTGAGTTCTTCCAACACTAACTGCTCCAAATGTCACAAGGGAATTAGAATTTGCAGCACAATTTGTGAGCAAAGTGAGCCATTCTGCTGCAGTACTGAAATAACTGAAGATGTGTGTGTGTGTGTGTGTGTGTGAAGAGAGAGAGAGAGAGAGAGAGAGAGAGAGAGAGAGAGAGAGAGAGAGAGAGAGAATGGAAGTCAGATAATGATTTTGTTAATGGAGACCCAGAACTGATTTTAGGGAATTCCAAAAGAGCAGGTAAGCCATTGCCCCCAAAATCCAATGGGAAAAGTAATGGTTAAGTAAGGAAGGGATTTAATTATTACTCATCTTAAATATCAAGATCTGTTTGGATGTAACTGAGTTTATTACACCTGATTGGCAAGGGGGACAATGTCCTCAATACTGTCTTAGGGAGCTAACAGGAACTCCCAGATTATATAGGAAAGTGGTCTGTTTGATCATTATCTCAGGATTGGCCATGTGGAACCTTCTGAGCAATGATAAGAAAGTGGTGCCTTGGAGCAGGAATGGGTGCAGTAGTTTGGCCTCATCACAAGTGTTTATATGTCACACTTGTTCCTGGAATCCAAGGTAACTGCAGGAGGGAATGACTCAGAGAGAAGGACTAGTCCCAAAGTCAAGATGGAATCAGTTTCTTCAGCTTTAGGTCAATGACTGGAGATTTCTGTGCTCTGGAATCTGGAATAGGACATTACCAAACCTGGCAATTTGGCAATGTCTTTGCAGATTCTGAAACTATATTAGGTATTGTGTCTTGGTACCTCCATTTTAAAGGGAGAAGAATATCAGTTTTGGATGAATACTCCTTAAACAATGGATATCTATGTGCAGAGCTGGGCAGGAATCTGACTCAAGTTGGAAGTAGCAAGGAGACAGTTACAAAATAAAGGCAAAGATGCCAAACTTTTATTCTGTTTTTAGTTACCCACTGAGTGTCTATAGGCCCAAGTAATGAGTTACTGCATTTAGGAAAAATGCTTCTAAATTCCTATTACAGTCCCAATGATTAAATCATGTATAGATCAAGTCTACAAAATCAAGTATAATAAACTCAGTTAAGTCCAAACAGATCTTGATATTCAAGATGGGTAAGGTATAGACCAGAGATCAACAAACTATGGCCATTGGTCCAAATTAAGGTTTATTGGAATATAGCCATCCTTATTCTTTTACTTATTGTTAGCTGCCACTTTTGCACTGGCCTAAAATATTTAGTATTAATATTAATTAATTTAGTATTAATAATGATATTTGGGTTTTTGCGGAAGAAAAATCTTGTCCCCTGTGTATAACATAATGCAAGACAAAATTGGCCTACTTTTGTAGGAAGAATTTGATCACTGACAAAATATCTGATAATAAATGACCAAGAAGAATAAAATTGGAAGGAATCCCAAGTTATTGGATGAAGATCAGGTTCTTGCTTGTGAGGTGGCACTGGACCAGAAAGTCCAGAATATTGAGGGGGTTTGCTGTTCATCTTCATTGCTAAAACATGAGGGGACTTGATCCTCTTCAATAAGGTATTAAAACTACCTTAAAATACACTTGCAAGGTAAATGCTATTATAATGCTGAATGGATTCTGTTGATTCTAGGGAGGCATAGCATTGGCAGAAGGCTTGGTGATTTTTCCAACAGCCAGGGTATCATAATTATCCTCCTAAAATATCCAACTGTGAAACCTTGTCTTAACACCATTGATGCTATAAGGTAAGAACTCTTGACATGGCATATAAATCCTTCGGAAAGTCATATAAACTCAACATTCAAGAGACAGCATACCATAGTTGACTTTAGATATGAATAGCATTTTTCCAGATGTTTTTCCTATAACCTAAAAATGTCCTTCTTCATACAACAGGCTACAATTCATCCTACAAAAAAAGCCAGCTCAAATACCATCTGTTCTGGAAATCTTTTCAATGGTCTTGCAGGCACAATTAGTTATTCCTTTCACTGACAGTAGAGAAGATTATGTTATAACCCAGGGAGTTAGTGGACACATGAAGCAGAAATCCAACATAGCTACAGGATATCATCTAGAAGTGGATGTCTTCTACATATAACAAGCTAAACTAACAGAGATTCCTCTTAGTCTTGATAGGAATAAAAATTAGACACTCACCACTCCTGGACCTCATCCCAAGAGTAATAACACATAGGATAAGCTCATCTAGTAGCTCATTCGTTCCAGAAAAAAAAGTTGTTTAGAAATGTGTTAACCAATAACACTATCTGACACCTTTAGTAGTGGGGTTATAAGTTAGTAGATAGTGCGCTCTTAAAATATTATGAAGGAATACTACTCTGTGAAACAGACATTCTGCAAGAAAGTGGTAAGGAAAAGAAAATTGGGGGCATGTTCATATCACAACAAATCATATAAAAGAGGTTCAAATCTTTCATTATGTGTGTATACGATACCACGGATTGAACAAAGGGCCTCATGCTTGCTAGTCACACGTTCCACCACAGAGCTATATTCACAGAGCTTTTTTAAAACTTTGAGATGGGATCTGTCTAAGTTGCCAAGACTGGCCTTGAACTTGTGATCCTCTTGTCTCAACTCCCCACATGTCTGTGGTTACAGAAATATGACACTGTACCTGGGTATGCTCAAAACTTTTTATCTTTCTTTATCAGAGTTTTTAAGATTTGAATTTTTCTCTCCCAAATTCAATATTGCTAATGTGATATTATGAAGGGGAAATATTAACTGGTAGTAATTAGGCCACGAGGTCTCCTTCCTTGTAAATGGGATTAAGAAATTGAACAGCTAGCTGTTTCACCTCCTACCAATAAGAAAGCACCACTATCATTTCCTAGTATTTCCCCTTTTCCCACCACTTCTTCCTGCCCATGGTTCATTTTCTCTACTCTACTGGCCTCCCTTCAATTTTCATGATACTCTCCTTCCTCCCTCACTCCGTTCCTCCCTTTCTTTCTTCTTTTTTCCTTCCTTCCTTTCTTCTTTCTCCTTTCTAACTTCCACATATGAGAGAAAACATTCTGACTTACTTTGCTTAGCAGAATATTCTCAAGTTTCATCCAGTTTCCTGCAAATGACATCACTTAATTCTTCTTTATGACTGAATAAAACTCCCTTGTGCATGCATAACAGTTTTTCTTTATTTATTCATTCAATGATAGTTCCAGAGCTTAGCTATTATGAATTGTGCTGCTATAAACATGACTATGCATGTATCACTGTATTATGATGACTTTAATTATTTAGGATAAATATGAAAAGCATCTTAGGAAATTATAGTAAAAACATAAGTGAATAAGAAAGTATAAAAAATTCAACTATCTGAAATTTAAAGACATTGTTCTAGATGGTTGGATCAATGAGGAAATCAAAATAGAAATTTTGATTCATGTTTTGAAAAGAAGAAAAAAAACCTGGAAATTATATGTGAACATGTTTTAAATTTGTCTACAAGTTACATAGTCTTATATATTTTCAAATGTGTTTGCATATTCACACACAATATACATAGGAGAATGAGGGAATAAATGAAAGAATGAAATATCTAACTGAAAACAGCAGAAGAGGAACTTTCAAATAAGTTTAAGAAGGTAGTTTAAAGGGCAGAAATATAATTATTTTTATTTTCCTTTACCTATAAATTTTCAGTATCTTTTCTTATAAATAGAAAAATATTTAAGTGAGCACCTATTGTGTGAATAGGAAATTAAATAGATGTACTAAATTTAGTTAGGAAAGATACAGCAATAATGGTGTATCATAAGTATGAAGAAGGTCAGAAAAGCATGTGGTTGTTCCTTGATTGATTGATTGATTGATTGATTTGGAGGATTGAAGCCATGGGTGCTTTTCCAGAGAGCTACATCTCCAAGCCTTTTTATTTTATTTTATTTTTTATTTTGAACAGGGTCTGACTAAGTTGCTGATTCTCATTAAGATGCTGAGGCTGGCCTCAACCTTGCAATTGTCTTACCCTTATTTTCTGCACTCATAAAATAGAGATAATAAAACTCTGTCTTCCTATTTGACAACAGATTTATAACAAGCCCAATTAGCCACTTTTGCTATTATAGTATAGAATAGAGGAAGTAGTAGTTGTTTAATTAACAATATTAGGAAACCATTCATTAGTGGACATTCTACCGAGCTTAAAAAGAAATGAAATTTTACAGCATAGTTAATAGCATTGGCTAAGCTACTCTATGGTGGGCAAATAATTTTTACAACTTTGTAGCTCAGGAAAATAAAACTTTATTTCTTTTGATCTGGCATTTCTAATGTAAGCCAGCATGGGGGTGATTGTCTCTGGCAAATGGTCAGGGATCCAAACCAGCAAAGGCTTGCTCTTGACCTATGCTTGGCCTGTGCAGCAATGGGCAGGATATCCGTTAAATCATTTGTATTTTTTTTTAATTTTTTGGGCAGAAGTGACATATTTCACTTTCATTCACATTTCAGTGGCCAAATAAAACTACATGATGAGCTCTAACTTCAAACTGATGGCAAGCAATTCTGCTCTCGGTGTGAAAATTGGAAAAGCTTAGACTATCTGGTAGAAGCAGTCATGATCAGCATACATAGATTGACAAGGAAAGTTGGTAGATTTGTTTCATTATTTGGTTAATTTGGAAAATGAAGATAGTTTCATGCCCTGAGATTTTCTTCTATCTCTGGGTAAAAACCAGTTGGAGAGTATATTATCTCTAGCAACGTGGCAAAATATATACTCCAAATTATCCTACTGCTAAAATGCTGAAAAAATATTCAATATAATTTTTAAAAGACTTTAAAATTCATGTCTCAGCTGGCAATAAAGTAAGAGTAATCCTCAGAGGCAGAAAGCAAATAGAAAGCATAAATCTACAGTAATAAGTGAAATAAAGTCCATGGCTTTCCTGGGAAAACTTGTAGATCTCTTAATATAGAGCTTTGATTTTAATAACACATGTGTGCCTGGGGCCCACACAAAGTGAAAGATCAGATCAGGGACCACAAATAAAGCTGGGGCACAGGAGCAGCAATCTCAGTGAAAGAGTGAACCTGGAAAAATAAATAAGACAGAGAGGTTGTCATTTGTAATGATAGAATTTCAAAAGCTGGCAGCATGTCTCAGCTTTGGATTTCAGAATTCTTATCCACAAACTGATACTTCTGTGATTTTGTGGCCCAATTTCACATTGCTTATGTGTCCTAAAAACCCCAAGAAGAAAAATACTGTATAAAATTATCCCATGAGGTAATCATGCACTGTCAGTGTTCTAGAAAGAGAGACAGGCACTTCCCAAGGGAACGAAACTTTAGTTGTGAAAGATTTGAAATACTTTAGAGATTAAAAATGATCATTAGCATTTAAAGATTTAAAAATAAAATAGGGAGAACAGGCTATAAAGATTAATGACTCACAGGTGAAAAAAATGTCCAAGTATAAATTTGAGAAATAAAAATAATATAATATTTAGAATTTAAATATTTAAGGGTAATTTTATATACCTAACATACAATTTATCTAACATATAATTTACCATTCAACAAATTTAATGTGTATAAATTTAGTGGCAATAACTACATGTGCAATATTGTTCCAGATAGCTTGTTCATTATCACAAAAAGAAACCCCACAACAATTAATCAGGGAAGTACTTCCTTTTCTCCTTCCTTCTTTCCTTTTCTTTTTTCTTTCTTTTTTTGTCTTTCTTAAAAGAATTTGAGAAGATGGTGATAATTTTTCTTTAGATGTTTAGCAGAATTCAGTAGTTAAGTCATCTGGTCCTAGATTTTCCTTTGTTCAAAGATATTGAGGTTCTAATTCACTATCTTTAAATGTTATAGTTCTATTGTGATTTTTTTAAAAAATTCTCCTTAAGATGGTTTTTGGGTTTGTGTGCCTTTTTAGCTTATTCAGTTAGTTGCATTAAACTATTCACAATTTTCTCTCATCACTCATATTTGGTTTGTGATCATGTGCTTCCATTTTTGATTAAGTAATTTTGATCTTCTCTCTTCTTTCTTAGGACATCAGGATAAATATTTACCAATTTTAATACTATTTCCACAGAACTTATTTTCATCAATCTTTATTGTTTTTTTTTTTCTATTCTGTAATTTCATTTACCTTTCATTATAATCTTCATTCTTTTGTTCAGCCAGCTTTGCATTTAGTTCGTATTTCGTTTAGCTTCTTTCAGGTTATTTCCTAGTTTTTCTTGTGATTCATTTTTGATCTGTTGGTGGCTAAAGATCATGCTGTTTGATTTTTGCCAAACTTTTGGATTTCCCTATTTACCCTCAGATACCTCTATATAGTTTTATTCCTTTGTCTTTAGAGAAGATATTTTATAAGATTTTAATATTAACTTTATTGAAACATCATGGAGTCTAACATGTGGTCTACTCTGGAAAATGTTCCATGTGTATTTGAAAAAAATGTTCTCGTATTATTCTGAATATGTCTGTTGGGTCCAAGTGGCCCATAGTGTTCAAGTTCTCTATTTCCTTATTGACCTTAGATCTGGTTGTTCTATCTGCTTTTGAAAGTAAGGAACTGAAATATCCCATAATTATTGAGCTGCTGACCTTTACTTCCTTCAGTTCTGTCACTACTTGCTTCATATATTGGAGACCTCTCATTTAGGAACATATATACTTATAATTATTATATATTCCTGATGAATTAACCCTTTGACCCTATATCATGCCTTTATCTCTTAAGACTTAAAGTCAACAACAATGGCAAAAGTCAACAGCATAATTGAAAAGTAAAACAAAAAAATAGTTGAATACACATTTCTCTTAGAATGAAGTACAAATGAACAGTCAGTATCTGAATAGTTGTTCAGCAATATCAATAACAGGAGAGATGCAAATCAAAACCACAACAAGGTATTACTTTATATTTACTATGAAAACAAACAAAAAGTGGGGGTGATGATATGGAGACACTCAAGCCCTTTTTCACTGTTGAGAGGGTCTTGAAATTATTCAACCGCTATGAAAATGCATGAAACTTCCTTAAAAACCTTAAAAACAAGATTACCCATATAATATAGCAATTTCACTTCCAAGTATATATCCAATAAGAAAAGGAAACTGGAAGAGGTATTTTCACGCTCATAGTCATAGCATCATTATTCACAATAACCAAGGGGTAGAAACAAACAAATGTCCATCAATAGATAAAAGAGTAAACATATGGTCTAGACATATGATGAAATAATATTACCCTATAAAAAGAAGAAAAAAATTGACATATACTGTAAAAGATGAATCTTGAAGTGAAATAAGCCAATCTGAAATGATATACGCTGTATGATTCCACTTCTGTGAGTTATGGAATATAGCAAATTAATAGAGACAGAAAGTAGAATGGTAATTACCTGAATCTAGGGGAAGGAAGAAATTGGATGTTTTTTTTTTTTAATATGGATATAGAATTTATTTTCTATAAGATAAAAAGTGTCTGGATATTGGTTGCACAACATGAATGTACTTAACACTGCAGCAGCATATGTGTAAGAGAAAAGGAAAGGCTGGATAGAAATGAATGCTTTCTCAGGTCTTTCCTGAACAGGTGTGCTGTTTGGGCAGGCTTGTAACATCTATTACCTGGCATAAGTGGGAGTGGGAATTTGTCAAAGCCCTTGTTTCCCAAGTATCAACTTCCCTAGTTTTTCCATTAGCATGTCCACTGTTTCACTCATCAGGTATTTCTTGCCCTAACTTGACAATGGCTTGTTACATTTCACTCTCAGTGTTTTCAAGGAAGGTCCCCACATTGCTAAGTTTCCGTTTTAAGATAGTTCAAAAGTTATGAAAAAATAAAGGCTAACTCTGTAGCTCAGGGAGCCACAGTCTTGCCCAAAGAGCCAGCCACAATTCTTTGCTAATGAAGCCCTGATGTTCTCCAGAAAGAACGTAGTCACGGCTTTCACATTCAAAGCCACCAATGAACCAGAATTATGGAAAAGAAAATGGGAAGTTAACACCACAGGACTCTCCTGCTATGTTTCAGTCATCTTTTCTCAACCACAAGTTCACTTAAATTCTGCCAACTTTCTGTCATGACACATTTTTCCAGTTTTTCCATATTTCTGGGGAGGGATGGGCTCTTGAAGTTCACTACTCTGCAATTTCCCCAAAATCACTGAGTATGTTTAAAAGATGTTGGAAAACAGCTGAAAGAAAAACCCAGTGAATGTAGAGCGCATAAAAAGATATTATAACACAAGGAATAAAGAGATAGAAAGTACAAACAAAAGAAACCAATGAAAGAATGGAATGAGAACATCCATCATACTTATATTCATGATTTCTGGAAATAAAGAATAAACACGAAGAGGATACTGTTTGTAGATGCAATGACTGGAATTACACCCAGGATTGGTAAGAGATATGTTAAAAGAGAAAATAATAATTCTAATTTTACATATCTTATTGGTTTTATTTGAAATTCTAGAATTTCATAGTAGTCTAGATCAAAAATTGTTCAAAAAGTCCCACTGTGCCACATGGGCACGGTATATTTTATAACCTAGAAAATGAAGTGACATACAAAAAATCAGTAGTCTGATTGGTTGGATCTTATAGCTGTATTACTTGAACATAGTTTGAACAGTTGGCCACTTGTGATTGTCTGAGAATCAGCTACTTGTTAAAAGAGTGGGCTACAGTCTGTTTGCACATCAAATTAGGTTGCAGTTTACAACATACTTTGAGCCACTCCTAAGATGCATGGAAGCAGCTTTAGGCAAAACTTAACAGAAAAAAAAACAAAAGCAAAACTAAAATCAGGATATCCAATTAATCCTAAGCAAATTTAAATTAAGGGAGCCAATAAATGCAGTAGGCAATCTGAAAACATTTTTAACATAATGTGAAAAAAACATGATGTTCTTTCTTCCCATTTCCATCCAGCTTATACCACTCCTTAATATTTGGTCAAAAAATTAAAACCATCATTCTTTAGGCATGCATGTATACCCATGTTTATCACAGCACAATTCACAATAGTCAAATGATAGAATCAACCTAGATCTTCATCAGCAAATGAATGGATAAGGGAATGTGATATCTATCCATGATTGAGTTTTATTCAGCCATAAAGAAAAATAAAATTATATCATTTGCAGAAGAATGGAACCTACTAGAGACCATGGTATAAAGTTAAATAAGCCAGTTACCAAAAGAAATGAATTGTATGTTTTCTTTTAAATGTGGAGCTCAAGGGGGAAAAAAAAGAAAAAGAAAAAAAGGAATGTCATGAAAGGAGGAGGGAAAACATTATGGTATAGGAAGGGGAAGTGAGAGAATAGGATTAGAGAAGATATTTGGGTGTAATATTGACCAACTTTAAATACAGGTATAAATATGCCACAATGAAATTCACTGTTCTGTATAATTAACATACATCAATAAATAATGTTAAAAGTTAGAACAAATGAAGGGTGCAGGGGTGTACACCTGTAATCCCAGCAATTTAAGAGGTTAAGACAGGAGGACTACAAATTTGAGGCCAGCCTCAGTAACTTAGCAAGACCCTGTCTAAAAAAAAAAAAAAAAAAAGAAAAAAAGAAACTGAGGAGATACAAATTAGTTCTTAGGAGACCCTGGATTCAATCCCCAGTAACAAAAACAAAAACAAAAACAAAACAAAGTTTGAACAAATTAGTTTAAATTTCTTAATTGTTTTACTTTTAATCCTAGATTAGACAACACTTCGAATCATAGAATAGGTGTTTCAATGAGCTGAACAAAAATATAAAATTTGACTTTATATACAAAGAAGGAATGAACAAAAATACAAATAATAAAGATGTAGAATTTTCTTAATACACTTCTTAGAATGGGAATTCTATGAAAGTGTTACCCATGTAAATTTCAGTTACCTAATTCTTTCTACAATTTATCCAACTAAAAATATTTAAAAAAAAATAACCCCAAATCTGAGAGATTAAAAAGTGGCTTCCATTTTTTGACTAAAGTTTGATAGAAGTTTGAAAAATATTTTGTAAAATTCAGTAAAATTGAAGATATACATAGCCATGACACTGCACTTCTATTTCTGTGCATATAGCCCAGAGAAAATTATACTTAATTGCACAGAAATAACATGTTGAAGAGTGTTGACAGCAACAATTTTTGTAATAGACAAAAAATGAAAATGGCCTCAAAGTTTGTTATGATATAATAAATAAATCATGAGGGTTTTTTTTTGCTACGAAATAGAATTCTATAGTGAATAAAACACCATGAAAGAAACAACGTGAATAATTCTTAAAAGCATAATCTTGAGCAAGGAATTGAGACATAGTAAAACACATCATGCAAAATTTCATATACATACAATTTTAAAATAGTCATATTAAGCTATATTGCTTAGGTATGTATAGTTTAAAAAGCAAGAGTCTGAATGCCATTATGTGTGATTGTTGATTATCACTGGGGAGGAGAGACAATGATGAAGGATGGACAAGAAGGGATATTTTCGGTGCTTTATTATGTTCTGTTATTGTCCTGGCTTGGGATTTCATAAAAGCTCAGTTTACAAGTCTGTTTACTTGTGTGAAATCCTTGTTATATATCAAAGTGGAAATGTTGAAATATATTTGGATATATGACTAGAATTCAGTGAAGAAGTCCAGTCTGGGGCATAAATTAGGGAGTCTTCAATACACAGACATAATATAAAAACATAAATCTAGGTGAGATATAAAAATAATTTTTGCTTAGGTAAGGAAAAGAGGAGTGATAAAAAGAGTAGATTACTGTGGGTTGAATTGTGTCCCCTAAAATTCTTATGTGTATGTCCTAACTCCTCATATCTAAGAATGTATTTTTGTATGGAAATGAAGTCAATGCAGATATAATTAATTAAGATATACTGGAGTCAGTGGACTCTCAATTCAATGATTAGTATCCTTAGGAAAAAATGCTTACTTTCTTTGCCAGCCTTGTCTGCTTTATCCAACTGACCTTCTTGAGAGCCACATGGAGAGAATGTGTCCACAGCAGCAGTCATTTTTGCAGTGGCTGTGGTGAGACATGAACACCTGGGAGACAAATTCAGAATATGTTTTCAGAAACCTCTTACTTGCCAACAATGGTACTAGTATAATTTCCTTGTCTTTCTATTCTAAATAAATTTTCATTTTTCTTTTAATTGTGACAGACTTATAGTGAACAAAATCACCACATAATAAGGCACATCTGTTTAAATAATGACTAAAAGGTTATGAAGATATTAGAAATCCATATTATAGTCATTCCAAAAAACAGTAACTAGCAGTTGAATCACAGATTTCTGTGAGCTATGTGTTTCACACATACATTGTTTTATTTCCTTTACTTGCTCTGTGATGTGTTTTATCTTCACTTTGCTTATGAAGAAACTGAGTATCAAGAAAGATGATAATGAGGGATCTGTGACCACCATTGTATATCTCTTAATTGCTGCCTGATCAGTTTTTAAGTATTTATAACAGTAACTCAAAATGGTTTGTTTCTTGTCGGTCTCATTGCCTCAGTTGCATTCCATTTAATGGGATGAATATGTGCTTAATAAATTACATATAAATAATTTATATATAAATAATATACAAATATATGTAATTTATAAAAGATTACTGTTACATAAATACATATTATATAATATATATTCATTATGTAGTAATATATTTATACCTTAATGTCATATTAATATATAATATAATATATTATACTATGTAATAAATATGATTTTATGTAATATTATATATAAATAATAATGAATAATAATAATGAATAATATTATATAAATATAATATTATATAAAAATATAATTAATATATTATGTTATATAATAATGTTATATGATATGTAAATTACATATGACTAAAGAAGAGGAAAAAGTGTTATTTGAGGGCATGCCCTGTAAAAGAATCTTCATGAATAATACCAAACATTTGAGAATATCATCACTTGTTCTGTGTTTTTAATGAATGAACATAGTAAACCATAATTATAAAAAATGAGGCCAGAAATCGGTACTATAATTGCTAGATTGAAGTTTCACTTTTCCTTTTGGTTAAAATTTATTTGTGCTCATTTTAAACTTCTAGTTTATTTTATTAGATGACTTAATTTATTTGGCACTCTGAATATTTTAGTAGATAGGAATTAATACAGGGACCTAGATTTTTTACAAAACTCTTATAAGGTCTAGGAGATGAAAGGTTAAAGAACTACTGTTTGGGGCTGGGGATGTGGCTGAAGTGGTAACATGCTTGCCTGGCATGTGCGGGGCGCTGGATTCGATCCTCAGCACCACATAAAATAAAATAAAGATGTTGTGTCCACCGAAATCTAAAAAATAAATATTAAAAAATTCTCTCTCTCTCTCTCTCTCTCTCAAAAAAAAGAACTACTGCTTGCTTCAGGAAAATCTGAAAGTGCAAACTGTCTGTGAATTCGGCTGTCTTTGTAAGGTGATGTGAAGATGTTAGCCAGAGAGTTTCCAGAAGTGGCTTCTATTGCTTGGCTACACAGTTATCAGTCCCTACTGGAAGAGAAAAATGACTTTTGCTTTCTGTCTATGAAATTTCATACAAATGTCTATTATTATCAAAATCTAAACGGAATTCTGCTGACAAGAATATGAAAATTACCATTTTTAGTGCTTTTAATGCCTGTGATATAGAGAGAATTTAGAATAATGTGAATAGGGTTAAATATTAATGTGATTCCGCCCCCCCCCTTGGGTCCCTGACATATAAGAAGCATTTCTATTAATATATAAACTCAAAATAACAATAAAAGCAACAACAGGTGTCCCTGTGCTATGTTCCAAATGCTTGTGTTCCCCTCAATTCATACATTGAAAACTTAATCCCAACTGGGAAGGTATTTGAGGGTGGGCCCCTTGGGTTTTGAAGGTGGGTCCTTTGTCAGTGGAATTAGTGCCCTGAGAAAAGAGGCCAAAGGGAGTTTGTTTGTCCTTCCCATCAGGAGGACACACACAAAGGGTGTAACCTGTGAACCATGAATCAGGCCCCCACCAGTCATGGAAACTGTTGGTATCTTGATTTTAGACCACACAATCTCCAGAACTGTGAGAAAATAATTTCTATTCTTTCTAAGCCACATAGTTTATGATACCTTATTAAACAACCACACAGAGTAAGACTACTTCTAATATGATGTGAGATTATTTTGTGTGTGTGTGTGTGTGTGTGTGTGTGTGTGTGTGTGTGTGTGTTATTCTTTCTTCCTTGGTGTAACAGTCTTAATCAAATGAAAATGTGAAATCCTATACTCCCAAAAGAAGAGATGTACACCCTCATCCATCACTTTATCTATCTGTACATGATGATTATTGCACTTCCAGCTTACTTACAAGATACCTTTGTATTTTGAAAATTAAAATGTAGATAAAATGCTAGACATATGCTGCATATAAATTAACATAGGAAGAAGAGAATAAAATAAAATTTTGGTTAATATATGCAAATACAATAGCAAACCAGGAAGTGCTTCTCAAAGTGAAAATAGTTATTTGTGGAAGAAGGTAATGCTTTGCTTCAAATGAGTGGTGACTGCATAACATATTGCATCCTGATTGATGATAGACATTTGAGCATCTTTGCTTCGCGATTTCCAACTGGCTGAGCATCTTGTGTTGAAGTCTCTTGCCTGCAGAACATTTTCCTTTTCTGATACTCACTCAGATCCTGTGGCTTTGGGCTTCTTATTAAATGGCTGGAAGCAGCATGCTCAAATAGGTACATGTTGGCTGCAGAATCCTAAAAGGTCCCCAAAGAGTCTTGTCCTTTTCAGTGTTTTAGAGGTGTAAATGGTAGCAAGTTGACTTTTATTTTGGAAGGGACACTTTGAAAAGATTTAGATTACAAAAATAAAAATCTTTTGGGGGATATTGTGAATGGAGTAGTTGTCCTCATTTCCGTTTCAGAGGATTTGTCCCTGATATACAAGAATGCATTTGATTTATGCGTGTTGATTTTATATCCTGCCACTTTGCTGAATTCATTTATTAGCTCTAATAGTTTCTTTGTAGACCCTTTTGGGTCTGTTAGGTATAGAATCATATCATCTGCAAATAGTGATAATTTAAGTTCTTCTTTTCCTATTTTTATGCCTTTAATTTCTTTCGTCTGTCTAATTGCTCTGGCCAGTGTTTCAAGGACTATGTTGAACAGAAGTGGTGAGAGAGGGCATCCCTGTCTTGTACCAGATCTTAGAGGGAATGCCTTCAATTTTTCTCCATTCAGAATGATGCTGGCCTGTGGCTTATCATAGATGCTTTTACAATGTTGAGGTATGATCCTGTTATCCCTAATTTTTCTAGAGTTTTGAACATAAAGGGATGCTGTACTTTGTCAAATGCTTTTTCTGCATCTATCGAGATGATCATATGGTTCTTATTTTTAAGTCTATTGATGTGGTGAATAACATTTATTGATTTCCGTATATTGAACCAGCCTTGCATCCCAGGGATGAATCCTACTTGATCATGGTGTATAATTTTTTTGATATGATTTTGATTCCGATTCGCCAGAATTTTATTGAGGATTTTTGCATCTAGGTTCATTAGAGATATTGGTCTGTAGTTTTCTTTCTTTGAAGTGTCTCTGTCTGGTTTAGGCATCAGGGTGATGTTGGCCTCGTAGAATGTATTTGGAAGTTCTCCCTCTTTTTCTACTTCCTGGAATAGCTTGAAAAGTATTGGTGTTAGTTCCTCTTTAAAGGTTTTGTAAAACTCTGCTGTATACCCATCCGGTCCTGGGCTTTTCTTAGTTGGTAGTCTTTTGATGGTTTCTTCTATTTCCTCTATTGTTATTGGTCTGTTTAGGTCGTCTATATCTTCCTGACTCAATCTGGGCAGATCATATGACTTAAGAAATTTATCGATGCCTTCACTATCTTCTATTTTATTGGAGTATAAGGATTCAAAATAATTTCTGATTATCTTCTGTATTTCTGAAGTGTCTGTTGTGATATTGCCTTTTTCATCCCGTATGCTAGTAATTTGGGTTCTCTCTCTTCTTCTCTTCGTTAGCATGGCTAAGGGTCTGTCGATTTTATTTATTTTTTCAAAGAACCAACTTTTGGTTTTGTCAATTTTTTCAATTGTTTCTTTCGTTTCGATCTCATTAATTTCAGCTCTGATTTTAATTATTTCTTGCCTTCTACTTCTTTTGCTATTGTTTTGCTCTTCTTTTTCTAGGATTTTGAGATGAAATATGAGATCATTTATTTGTTGGTTTTTTCTTTTTTTAAGGAATGAGCTCCAAGCAATGAATTTTCCTCTTAGAACTGCTTTCAATGTGTCCCATAGATTCTGATATGTTGTGTCTGTGTTTTCATTTAACTCTAAGAAGTTTTTAATTTCCTCCTTAATGTCTTCTATAACCCATTGATCATTCAGTAACCTATTGTTCATTCTCCAAGTGATGCATGAAATGGATGGCATTAGAGCAGATTATGCTAAGCGAAGCTAGCCAATCCTTAAAAAACAAATGCCAAATGACTGCTTTGATATAAGGGGAGTAACCAAGGACAGGGTAGGGACAAAGAGCTTGAGAAGAAGATTAACATTAAACAGGGATGATAGGTGGGAGGGAAAGGGAGAGAGAAGGGAAATCACATGGAATTGGAAGGTGAGCCTCAGGGTCATACTCAATTACATATAAGAGGAAAGGAGGGGTAAGAGAAAAATAATACAAGTGAAGAAATGATTTACAGTAGAGGGGGTAGAGAGAGAAAAGGGGAGGGGAGGGGAGGGGAGGGGAAGGGGGATAGTAGAGAATAGGATAAACAGCAGAATACATCAGTCACTAGAATGGCAATATGTAAATCAATGGAAGTGTAACTGATGTGATACAGTAATCGATATACGGGGTAAAAATGGGAGTTCATAACCCACTTAAATCAAATTGTGAAATATGATATATTAAGAACTTTGTAATGTTTTGAACGACCAACAATAAATTAAAAAAAATAAATAAAAATAAAAATCTTCAGGGTGGCATGCTCCTAAATTCTAAACTTTTGTGAAGACAAACTTGTTACCTACTGGGTGAAGTAGGGTATTTTCTATGCCTCCTTACCTGATCCAATCAGCATGATAAAAGTTAACACTGTGGACCACCAATATACTTTGTTTATAAATGTTGTTGCATTTAACTGTATGCTGCTTCTCCTTGATATAATACCCTCAACATTTATTCTGAAACATATTTCCCATTTTATATAAATTGGCAACTTTCTTACAATTCTTTTGGTTTGTATGTTGTCTAATTTCAGAGAAAGCAGAAGAGAAATGTGTTTCTACTTCTTCCTCCTATTGCTTTCAATGAACAGATATTTGACTTAAAAAAAAGAGCCCATAGGTAATGAAGATTGGTGGGAATAGCTCTTGAGGAGAATCAGCAATCCTTTGCAAGGTAATCATTTCATCACAGTATCTTCCAGAATGAATAGACTGATCTCAAAAAAGAAGGCTGGCCAGAAAGAAACAGTCAATTTGGGAGGTCTAATGTCTTCAGAATCACCAGGATTTATCACATAACATCCTTCCAAATTTCTGTGCCACTTTTTAAGCACAATTCAATGTTCTATATGTCATATAAGAACTCTGCAGATCCTGTGAATATCAACTAGCAGTTATTTTGGACTGTGAATAGCTTACTTTTGTTTTAATTTTTATCATTAATCCCAGGGTCACAGAAGATTAGAGGTTCTTTGAAAGTAATAATAGTAGCTTGTTTTTTGCCTTTCTTTCAGGCAAAAAGTATTGAATTTGTAGTTTTTTTTTTTAACTAGCTGTATTCAGAAGTAAGTATCCCATAGTGCTTATAGGTCCTGTGTCCACTAAGTTTCATTTCAACAACCATTATGGTCTCCTGACACTATGTCTTAAGAAAAAAATTCTTTGCAGGAAGCTACAGGCATGCCCTGGCCTACTAGCATTCCATTTATCTTAGCAATGATATTATTACTATTTTCAAATAAAACTGGGTCAGATAACCAATTCCAGTTTCCCACCTCTGATCCACCATTTATGTTACAATATTCTGTACCAGTCAAGGGTTCAATTAGAAAAAAAACAGAAGTTTAGCTATCTCAGTGGGAACAGATTTAATATGGGGAATAAGATGCTTAACATCTGAAGGGCTGGCAGAACATAGGCCAGGGGCAGGCTCTGCTGGATTTGACAAAACTAGGAAGTAAAAGCATTGTAATTGCTGCTAGAGTACCAAAGTCTGACCACTAAAGAAGTTTATCAGGAACCTGATAAGAGCTTCATATAACTAGTCTGGCCACCCACTTCCTTGATGCCTCTAAAGGAAAGAACATATTTATTCTTCTCTGGCTCTTAAATCTCAAACCATGACATTCAGTGTTGGGAATATAACTTTGAACCCTGTGGGCAAAGAATTCTGGGAAATATAGTTTTTAGGGTTCCAAAGTCTGTATAATAGGGAGGATAGTTTATGTGGCCATGAATGGTAAAGCATACAAAAGGCTGATAAAACTAATGTTACAACTATCTTGGTATTGGTGCCAGTTACTTCAGTCTTTTTCACATAACAATCTTTTTTGTTATTGTTTCTGACAACTACTCAGTGACTTTGACATGACAGCCCTGTCAAGTAATCATCCTGAAGTGTCTTATATTGACCCACTTTTCTCCTTCCCAGTAGGTAACTCTACATCTGCTCATCATCATCTCTCCTTTGGTTTGGTACAGTAGTCTCCTAATTGTTCTCCCTATCTCAAATATCATTTGACACCCATCTATTCTCCCTGAAGTTGAAACCATATTTTGAACAACAAGTCTGATTACGCTGCTTTGTTCTCAAAAGGGTCAATTTCTTCTCAATGTTTTTATGCCAAAGTAAGAAACTTATGAATGTAGTCAATTAAAGGACATTATTTTGACTTTGTTACCTGTTTCTTCCTGATTATTGCCACAGTTTGTAGATGATTCTCTTCATTCTTCACAATTTGCTGTGCATAGCTACATGCAAAATCAATATCCCTTGGTCATCTTTCCATTTATCTCTAATTTACTCTGTCCTTCTTTTATATGTCTGATTAATCCTTTAACTATGTTATTGTTTAGATATTAGGTGTCCCCTGAAAGCTCATGTGTGAGGTGATGTAAGAATTTTAAGAGGTGAAATGATTAGATTATGAGAAGTTTAATGTAATGGTGTATTAATCTGTTTATATGGATTAACCAGGTTATAACTGTAGGAAGATAGGGTGTGACTGGTGGAGGCAGGACAGTAGGGGGTATGCCTGTGAGCACAGCTTTCTGCCTCCTGGATGTCATATCCTGAGCTGCTTCTCTCTGCCACAACCTTCTGCCATGAATTTCTGCCTCACTTGGGCCCAGAGCTGTAAAGTTGGCTGACCAAACACTGCTGAACCTTTGAAATGTGAGCCAGAATAAACTTTCCCTCCTTTAATTTGTTCTTGTCAGGCTGCTAGGTCACAGTGGTGAGAAGCTTACTAAAACAAAGTACCTGTTTAAATTTTTATTTTTCCAACTTTTGTGCTTAAATAAAATCAGAGACAGTACCCACTGTCTACTCAAAGGATATTAAAGAATATCCTCAAATCATTTCTACTCGATTATCCTTGGTGTCACAGACAAAATCTGCATTTTTTTAATTCATATTGCTACTTCCTGATCATTGATGTTCATCTCATTTTAAAATTTGAGGATTTGAAGTTCTGCCATGATTTATCATTCTTTGATATTGTCATCTGCTGTGGCCCTTTGATAAGTGACTTGCAGTCTTTCTTTTTATTTCAAATCCTGGCAGTCTCCATAATGACTTCAAAGACTCCTAAGTGGCTAGCCCACTGGCCACTTTATTCTCACAGAGGCTCATTTTTATGGATTCTAGTTTCCTCAATTTGTACCTCTTTAGACAACTTTTCCCATGGCTATGACCTAGATTTTTTTTATCATCTCTTAAATTTTATTACCTTGTATGAAATAAGTTCCAAAATACTAATCTCTGTTCACAGTTTCAATTCGTTCTAGTCTTTTATTTCATTATTTTCACTATGAATTGACTTATCTTCATAACCTAATCTTTGCTTATCCAATCCTCACTTTTCTTTCACCCCTATTGTTTCTGTTTATCTCTTGTGAATTTCAGGCTCAATTGCTAATCATATAAACATTTAATTTGCAACTTACTTGTTAGACTTAGTTGTTTGGATTGCCTTTTTTATTGCTAATTTAAATGATTTCCCCCAAGCATTAGAAAAGTACACACCATTTGTTCAACCAAGCCATCATCTCAGGATACTAAGTGTTGGCTGCAAGAAATCATACCTCCTTACAGATTGATGCTGCTATAAATTGTTTTCTTCCTCTTCACTGGGAATCAGTTCTCCTAGTAATCACTTTGCTTTTCCCTGTTCACCTTCACCAGGTCCTGTCCTTGTCTCATAAAAGCTATGGGATTTTTTCCCAGAACTCCCATATCAAATTTCCACAGTGACTCACTATCAAACTACCTTTTTCCTCTATTCTGTATATTCCTTACAGATGATCTATCTTACTATGGTTTCAATTAGTACCAATACACTGGTGATTTTTAAGTATGTATCTAAAAATTTCCTTCTGAGCTTTGGATTTATAACTGCAGCTATGTACTGATATTTTGGAATAGCACAACCATCCACACAGTAGCCAAGCTCAACATTATGCACCTCATTCTTGATTTTTCCTTCCCTATTGATTCTATTCCTTATACCTACTGATTCTGTTTCCTTTTCCAGTACTGTTGTTACTTCCTTATTCAGGATCTGGGAATGTTCTATGAGCTTCTGAAACAATATTCTCGCTGCTATTTATTTATTTAAGCTTGTTTAATATTTACTTTATACAGTTAGCCAAATTTGTTTTCTAAAATACCAATCTCATTATGTAATTTCCCTGCTTCAAATATTTTACTGGCTCTCAAGGCTTATAGATTCAACTCCATGTTTTCTGGCATGAAATAAATAGCCCTCTAGTAACTAGCCCTTCCGTTTTCCCTAATCTCGTCTCTTACCAAGGTCCCCATCTTTCTCTTTATCAGGAATGCCCTTTGAGATTGTATGGTCTCTTGAGATCCAGGAATAGTGGATATATGACATCATATGTCTGGAACAACATGACTGTTTGAATGACACATTGTGTTTCTATCTCAAATAGCACATTTTTCCCCCCAGTACCCAGAGGCACTTAACCACTGAGCCACATCCTGAGCCCTTTTTATTTTTTTGTTTTGAGTTGAATTCTTGCTAAGTTGCTAGGAACCTCACTAGATTGCTGAGGTCAACTTTGAACTTGCAATCCTTCTATCTCTGCCTCTTGAGCTACTGGGAGCTACCTTTGCACCATAGCCTGAGGCTCAAAGAGCACATTTTATTTTCTTGCATGTCTTTTCCAGCAGATTATAAACTCTTGAGAAAAAAATATTACTATTACAGTAGTGTGCGTCTTAGAGTAGTATTCTAATATGAATTTATTAAATAAATTAATGAATCAAAATTTAATGATTAAACCCAAGATACAAGATTTACACTAATCTTGTACATAAGAACCCTTCTGTATTTTTGTTGTTTGCTAACATGTAACACCTCTATTGAAATACTTATATAACAGTTGATATTGGACCATGTTTGACTATGTCCTGCATATAAGTGAGTTTTATGCATCAACTTGTACATATGTGTAGTTTGCCTTCTTTGATATAGATGAATTAATAAAACTGAATTATTCATGGAGTTCTAGCTGATCCTGTAGTAAACTTATAGTATTTAATTAGGCAGCATTGGGCTTTTTGAAGAAAAGAAGAATTTACTAATTATTTAATGGTTTTGCTTATATAAGATTAATGGTGATTATACATAATAATACACCGAACTTCATGATTTTTAGAGTCAAAAATAGACCATGGTGGAAATATCAAAAAATTCTTATAATGCTATTCTCCTTTGTGTGGTGATTTATAAATGATCAGGAGTTGTGATATATTTCCTCTCAATAGTTCTGAGACTACTTCTTAGAGGACTTATTATGATTTAAGATGCTGGTTGCTCAACATTTCTATTTCACTGTAGCATCCAATTAATTATATTGATTTAATTTGTATTATTTGTCTGAGAATCCAGCCCCCTGTGTCTGTGACATAGTAAATACTATGTACCCGTCTGCTTTGAGTGGAAGGGGGTTATAGATTCACTTTTCCAAAAATTAATGCCATAAACTATTCTGTTAATTTTATGTCATAATTCTAAGGCATGCATTCGCTTAGAAGATTTCATATTGTATTATATTTTATTTAGTATTTTAGAGAGAATTGCCCTAAAAAGGGGATGGCTTAAGAATACTGCAAAAAAAATGCAACTGCTCCATTTTCCCAAGAACTACAGATGAGTTTAATCTTGGACACTAAATATACTCACTGAGAGTATACCATCTATCACAACCAAGCAAAGTTCTAGTTCTCTTAGGTTAACCTATTCCCATTTTAATAACAGAATGGAGAGATGTTTTCTCTCATAGTACAAACAACAAATTTGTTATTGATTTTTTTTTCTGTTGCTCCTGCAGGCACTTTTCCCATTTGTGTGTATCTTTTTGTTTTTCCAGCCTTCTGCAAACCATGTTGCTAATGCACAATAGAGATTAGGTCATTCTCTTGTTGAGTTGTTCTCTTTCCACTGCTAAGGTATGTTTGCACTTCACATATAGAACAGTGGTCATATTTCATTCAAAGGGCCAGAGACATTACTCTCTTTACTGTTTGGTGTTAATATCCTATGATTCAAAGTACACTCCCATTCTAGGTGCTCCTGCTTATGCAGTTATCTTTTATTAAATGTATCCATTGTTTAATCATATGTATTTAGATAAATTTAACATCCTACTTGATCTTATTTGCATTAAGAAAGAAAACTTTTAATAACAAATGGACTCAAATGATATTCATTAGGATTATTTCTATATCAACTTGATCATGCTGTTGTCCAATTTATGATTTAAAAACATTTAAAATGAGAAACTTCTTAAAATAGCTTTGATTTTCCATTCTTAGCAAACAACATCTGTGGGATCAGCCTTTTCTTACAGTTAGATGAACACTTGCCCCTCTTGTGGCTGGCTGGGAAGTATACAGTTTAAAGGTCTGCAATAGTTTTGGTCAAGTTTCAGCACTGAGATTATGTCAAAGCTTTGCACAGTTCTGTTAGTTCCTCAAATCTATGTGGCATTATAAAATGTACTGTGAATAATAGTTTGTATTTAACTTCTCATAAAAATGGACAAGAGTCGTAACAGTAGCGGACCAGAGGGTTGACAATCCCATATTTGGAAGAGTTCCATCTCTGGGCTACTTAACTACACCTTACCAAAAACAAAGTCAGAGTTTATAGTTGACCACTTAAAAGAAAAATATATAAGAGGTGTTATGAGGGAGAGAGCACTGTGGAAGTGTTTCTTGCATGTTCTTTCTTCCCGCTGTTAGATTTCTAGACTGGACAAAAGTAAGATATAGTCATATTCACTCCTTGCGTGATTATGATTGATTTTCTTTTCACTTAACAGAAACCTTGAATGTTGGGTCTGGAACAGTGTTGAAGTGCTTCCTCCATCATCTCTTGTCCTCAATTCCTATTTTTAGGCGGCAACATCAGAGTTGTCTAGAATAGAAAATACCTGGTAGAAGTGACCTGAATATCATACAGGCAGATTTTCTGGTCTTTATATTATTAGATACTGTTGCCACAGTCAGTGTGAAAAGGAATGAAATATAATGACTATACAACATGCTTTCAAAACCCCAAGCTGTGCCATTGGGGAGAGGTCAGTGCAGGTCTAGTTTGAGTACGTTTTGCATAAAAGACAGTGTAGAAAAAATGATGATGCTATTGTCACCTTTAATAGCTTTTAGTGTCACATACTTATCCAGACATGTGCTTTCCTAGTTTATTCTCTGCTCTTTTGTATTTACCTTTCTGTCAATCACTCTTTTTCGTTTTCTTTGTGTTCATTTTCCGAGAAGAACTGTCTCATGTACTATGGCCATTAAATCTTCTTTCTAGCAAGTTTCAGGTAAGAATGATTTTGCTCTTAGGCGAAGAAAGTGAAGGCAGAGTAGACTAAATTCCTTGAAAAATTCTTCTGAGTTTTCTTGAGTTATATTTCATGCTTCAGAAGAGCTGTTCTTCTCTAGGACCCCTAAGTTAACATTTTAGGTAATGAAACAACAATTTTTTCTAAAAAATTATTTTAGACTGAAATGAAAAGTAGGATTCATAAAATTAATGATGAGAAATCTACAAAGCTCTGAAAATAAAACCTTTAAAATTCATGTTTTTCATGAATTTTATATTTATATACTATATTTTATATTTATATACTAAATATTTATGTAGCACCTAGTAATTGCTTTTTACAAGTTAAATGACACAGATATGGACATTTTACCTGACTTCATAGAAGTTCATTTGTAGACAGATGTGTATAGTAATAATGATTATGAATGTAAGTAAATATGTCAAGAGAACTTATCAGAATTAGAAAAAGAAATGTACACAGGGTTTCTAAAGGACATAAAGTGGATCTAATTTTCTCTGATGGTTTGTTATGTTTCTCTGAGGACATGAATCCCAATTTGTTGTTTTGAATTAAAATAGGATATGATGTGGGAAGCTTCCACAGAGGGATAGTAACAGGGACAGAGTCCCTAAAGCCTGGACTGAAAGAAGGGACATGTGGTGAAGTGCAAAGATGAGGAGGATGATGTCACATAGCATGGTCACTGCAGCAGGGAAGAACTTGACCACGCAAGACCTCCATGGCCAGGCTAAGCATGAAATATAACTCAAGAAAACTGAGAATAATTTTTCAAGGAATTTAGTCTACTCTGCCTCCACTTTCTTGATTTAAGAACTTTGAAGTTGCAGATTGAGGAATAAAATACATCCTAGCAAAAAAATAAACAAATAAATAAAAGGAACATTTACTTATTTATGTATTTGAGGTTATTTTTATCCAGGTAAGAAAAATAATCATAAATTTTCTAGGGTCATATGATTTGAGTCGGAGTTAAGTACACCCCTTTGAGAATTGCAAGGTGAACACAACAGGCCATTTCGATGGGGATGAAAGAGGGATTTAGAAATGGGGTAATTTCTAGGTTTATGCCTTGCAAAATGGATTGATGAAGATAACTAACGTTTCTTGTGGTAGGGGCCTCTGCAGAGACTGATAATAGAATAACAGGACGGCACCAAAAGTTAAGTACTGCAGATGGAAATTTGGAATTATTGTCCTGTCAATTATAGTGGAAGCTCTGGAAGACATGAAATTTCCTAGGGACCGACTATGAAGGGAAAACAAAATCCTAGGACAGGCTATTAATTAATGTGTTTCTATAGTAGGTATTTTTGTTGTTGTTTTTATATGGTAGGAGCCTTGAGCAAATTTAAATGTTAATGTGAGGGATGCATTAAAATAGAGGTTTATATGGAAGAAACAAAGAATGATTAACAAGGTGCTTTAGAAGGTAGATATAAGGATATAAAACACAGCTAGAAGGATCAATACATTTTATATCAGCCACTGTATAAAAGTATTAGTGATTTGTCTGAAGCACAAAGCACCTTGTATTTTCCCACATTTTAGTTTTTTGAGATGTACTTCTTCAGTGTCAGTATATAACTCATAGCTCATAAGGTTATGGTGAGGATTAAATGAGCTAGTACATGAAGAACTCTCAGGAAGATTCCAGGCAGAAGGTGGAAAACCCATAAATATCAACTGTCTTTATAGCAATTTAAACATTGTATGGAAATGCCCTGCAAAAATTGTTGTGTTTAGGATACAGAAGACAAATTTACACATGTACCCATGGTGTTGATTTTGATCTCAGAGCTTATAACATAGTATTCAATTCATGCCTAGTGGTTAGAATTAAATGTACATTCAGATCCAGGTAATAATTTGTATTCTGGAGTAAAGAAGTAAATTTTGTCCCGACAAGAACTGGGGAAGTTTTAATCAAATGTCATTTCTGAATTGGGTTTCAGTGTTGAATGTATTGAGGTGGGAATACCATCATGCATTCAGCAGAGTAAATGCATTATTTTCCACCTAACATATGCAAAACTCTTCAAAACCAACAAGGAGGAGCATTTTAGCAATCTTTTAAATCAAGTGTTTTGATTGAATCATACTGGAATCAAAGCCCCCATTGACTAATTGATGAGAGACCAATCCTCTAGGTAAGGGTAGGTCTTATGTGGTACAGTAGAGATGAATATGATTAGGTTTGATTACATTACATTTAATTTAATTAAATTGTTACCTTGCCCTTTTAAGCTTATTTGTCTCTCTTGGACTTGCTTGTTTATGACAGAGGCTTATTTATTAAATTCTCTCTTTCATCTCTGGGTTCCTAGGATATTCTGAGGATAATTCATATTCATATTCATAGAAAGCAGTCAACCACATTATCAGAAAATAGACGTTTCCACTTGGGACAATTTCTCTCAGAAATTTTGACTTAATATTAATATGGTTAATTAACCCGAATGTTATGGTCAATAAGATTTTCAGTTCAATTCTTTCTTCTACTTCAAAAAATTAGCTTATAAAGATTATTCATTATATTTCAGGACATCAATTTTTTTTTTAGAATTATCAAAGGTGTTCAAAGAAAGAAGAAAATGCAGAAATAATCATCTCCTGGGTCTTTTATTAATTATAGGTGATACAAGCCTTATGGATGAAACAAATATATATTGTATAAAATTGTTTGTATTTATTCATTATATTAAATATATATTTTATGTGTATTTAATTCAGGAGACATTCCTTCTATGCAGGACAGAAGACAGAAAATTATGTTAGGACAAATAGAGTATTTACACCCTTTGCCATATGAGTAGGGGTTTTCTGAAGTCTTCCAGGGCCAACAGCTTAGTGCTGTGCTGGACGGGTTTTCCTCATAGGTCTACTGCTGTTGTGACACATTTTGTTTTGTTTTGTTTTGTTTTTTTCAGAAGAGTTTAGAAGTCCAGAATTGGTAGATGAAATTAGAACTTTTCTAAACTTAAAGCTTTCCCACTCTTTCTGTCCAATTGTATCTGAACGCCAAATACAATGCAGAAGTGAGACTGTGGTTCTACTCACAGGGTAATCCAACTTGTCTCTTTTGGGGATATTGGATTTTACTATCAAAGTGAATTTTATAAAGATATAATTAACACATTTCTCAGCAAACTTGAATTGCTGATTTTATACTAAAGATTGTTTAGAAAATATAATGGAGATAACAGATAAGCTCTTCTTAATTAGTTAATTCTTAGTCATTCTTTAATCTGAATTTAGATATTAGTTCCTCAAAGAATTCAATTCCCAAGACTGGACCAATTTTACCTAATATATAAACTTGGCATATCTTTATATTATTTCTGTCATATTCCACTTATCACATTTATAACTAAATAATTTTGTGTAATTAGCTGCTTGGATTCTTCACTGGACAATTATTTGTTAAGTTCATTCATGAATTTGGGATACCGTATCTATTTTACATATCACATGTAGTAACAGACATGCAGAATATATTATTATTAAAGACAAATTCTGGATTATGAATGCTTAGAAATCTTATAATCTGTTAACATAATTAAAGAACGTATATGTCAGCATTATTAATTGGAAATTTCTACTATTCCCAAACAATTCTGAATTATAAATTATAATGTTTTACTAGTATCCTCCAACAATTCATGTCCACACAGAACTTGAAAATGGGAGCTTATTTCAAAATAGTCTTTGAAGATGTGATTAATTAGGATAATATGCTAAATTTAAATTGAACTCTAAATCTAATGATTAATGTCCCTACAAGAAGAAATGGAAGCACAGAGACAGAGAAGAAGATTATATGATGATGGAGGCAGAAATGGGCTTAAAGTTTCATAATCAAGGAAGACCTGGGGTCAACAGAAGCTGGAAGAATCCAATAGCAAAAATTCTTTCACATATCCTTCAGAAGGAGCATGGCCTTGCTGTTCTTGCACTACAGACTTACATTCCCCAGGATTGTGAGAGGGGAAATGTTGGTTGTTTGAAGCCACCCAGCTCATGCATAATGTTTAACTAACATGGGATTTGCAAATTAATATTGATATTTGTAACTTAGCTGGACACTTGATTAGTATTTATTTTCATTGTCTCCTGTGATGAAATGTTTGAACTCTACAGAACAATAAAACAAAATTGAAGGATATATTTCTCCTAGTGGGATCATAAGTAAGAAGAAGATAAATTAGTATTTTTTTATGGAGAAATTAGGTAGGTGTATTGAATAAGTGAAGTCGATATAGCAGATTTGCAAAACAAATAAGATTTGCTAAAAATAAGATAATTCAAACATTAATCTTTCCACATTAATGATATACCTATTCCAAACAAATTAAAAACAGACCAGTTTTCTGAAAAATGCTTCCATTTCTTATAAAATTATTTATGTTAAAATAGTCGATAATTTATAATTTAATATTATTCAAATGGATTGTTGGCAGATCAAAACTAACAAATGCAATATAAAACGGCAATAATTATTTGAAATCTCCAAAGAGATCAAATGGTAAATTAAAAAACATTGACATTTTTCTACCGGTCAAAAGAGCATTTAAACAAATCATGAAAAAAAAAAAAAAAGAAAATCATAGAGAAGGCTTTCATTAAGAGATTTATAAATTATTGTGCCATTTTTTGGCAAAATATTGTTTATTTATGAAAAAAGATAACAAATTAAAATCCACTTGTTTTTTCTACTATGATCAATATGCACTTAACAAAATAAATGTCAAAAAATGAACATTTTTCAATAAACAAGTCAATAATGATTCTTTTCACCCAATATCAAAATGTGCTTCTTTTCCCATATTAGTATGTCCTAGCAATTGAGAACTTAGGCTTAAAAATCATCATATAATAGAGGTTCAAAAACTGAATTTAGCAATACACATGATTTAAAAATACAATATCTTTGGAGTATTTAATACATTTTTTTCATAAAATATGTTTTCAATAATTGGTTGTTCTGATGGTTCTAAAAATGCTGCAAATTTATTAAAAACAATTTGCTTTATTTGTGATGAATCCTAAGTACACTGGTGACACATAATAAATGTTCATTAAATGTTTATTAAATGAATGAGTGGTTTAAAAAAATCAGCCCAAAGAATATAGAAATCAACTGACTACTTAATAAATTTGGACAGTATAAGCAAGTTATCCAGATATTTTCATGAAATACAGATATGAAAAATAATCCTGCTAGTTTTATGTATTTATTATATGTCTGGGACTTAGCAGATGCTTTGGACACACGGTGACATCTGATCATCTTAGGAAACCTATGAAATCTGTAGGTATCTTATTCTATATTCATTATTATAAGGAAGGATACACAGGGGCTAAGAGACATTAAATCATTTGTCACCGAACAACTAATTATGCAGAAATGGTATCAAAAATCTAGTTCATGTGATAGAAAGAGTATCTCTTTCCTTATATTAACAAAGAATACTTAAATATTTTAAATATTCCACTCAACTGTAACCAAAGCATTTTTGTAAAGAAAACAGGTGGTTTAATAAACCTTGATTATACAGATGAATATATGTGAAGGAGTATTGGTTCTGGTTGCCTCTAATCGTGAAAGATTTTTTATTTTTCTAAAAAAAACAAACAAACAACAACAACAAAAAAAAACCCCAAAATACCCACCGTTTGAGGAGTTCGGAAATCTTTACTGGTTGGGATTCCTTCGTCTTTTGTATAGACCCATGCTAATCATACTTGAGGTACTTCACTACTGCTCAAATTTATAATGGGTATCATTTGAAACTCCTCTTGGGAAAATTTCAAAACTTATATTTTATAAACTTTAAAAATTATGCAACAGAACGCTCCAGTCTTCTCTCAAATTACATAGATGTTGCACTCACCTTGGTCTACTGGGGATCATGACATTGTACAAAGTTGTGAAACACATTTGTTAGAATGTGTAAGTGCACAATCTGGAGCAGGTGTTCTTAATCACCTTTTCATGCAGTCCAGGGCTCCTCCTACAGACGAGATCAGGCATATCACAAACAAATCACTGTGTTCAGTGAGCCAAAAATCCTATTTAAAGTTGCCTAAATCAATCAATCTTTCTGTAGAAAAATCTCTTTCATTATGCTTTACATATATTAAATATAAGCATTACTTAGAATGAAAGGTGTCAAGGCATTTTATGTGCTAAAATATAAAGGGAACAGAAATGAAAACTCACTTTTCATCTCTGAGCACACTTGCCACATGGCATTATCTGGGATCTCACAGTCCTATATGATATCATTTGGTCCATTACTTTAATAAAAAGATTCCTTAGAGTAGCTACAACTGTGCTTTTCAAATCTAATGTTTTCTCTTTCCCCATCTCCCTTGTGAAGCTGTTCTGACCTTGACAGCTTCTATCCCATTACTGAAATATTACAGCAATAATTCAGAAACACCATGGTTAATATTAAAGTAACATTTAACTATCTAGAGATTTGAGTGTTGGGGAATTCTATGGTATCTTCCCTTATAGTTTTTAATAGTTCTAAATTCTGAAGATTGATGCAATCAAGAATTAAAGCAAACATATTAAAAAACAGCAGATATCAGGCAAATCAGAATTTGATTTTTTTCCCCTCCAGGAGAAAAGCCTCTTTTTTTAACAGAGATGTTGTATATAATTGTAGTGAATATGTGATGAAAACCATATTTGTCTTTAGTCTGTAGTTGCCTGATTGATTAAAAAAAGACTATTTCTAATTAATTCACCTGTACTACCAGGACCTTTTTCTGATCAATATCCTTCCTTATTTTTTGTGGAAGGGGGAAAAGTATAAAAAGGTTAGTATTTAACAGATTTGAGCTGGGGATGAGGTCTCATATTGATGGAATGGGTTCCTATGTTTTCTGATCATTCAATAAATGATGAACTGAGGATGCGTTGCTGTTTTATGACATCAACAGCAAACAGTTTTCATATCATGCTTGTAAAGTGCCCATTACTTTTAGGTGTTATTCAATTCACAGGAATCTTTGTCTTTAAGTCAATGTTATCTCCATAATGAGCTTCCTATTTCCCATGACTTTGAATTACCTCAGGAAAATCATTAGTCCTAAGTACTCCTTAGCAGTACCTGATGATTACTAATCAAAACTAATGAAACTCAAACTCACATCTAAGACAATTCCATTACACTCATTATTCTATTTCTCCTGCCCATTGTTTTCTTTACATCTTTGTTTCAGTCTAAAAGACCATCTCCCTTCAACCCACCACCATGACAATGTAGAATCTGTGAAGGAGGGAGCTTTGCCTGTGGGTCTCATTGCACTACTTCCTGTGACAACCAGCACATAATAAATGTACAATAAATAATTGCCAAATGCAAGAATTAGAGTTTACACACATTGATGGAAGAAACTAAATATATACTTATTGAATGATACACATGTTACTGAATAATGCATAACCAAACAAAAGCAGCAAATTTTATGCCATCCTTTCATACTGTATGGTTCCACAGTCCTCTAATTATTGCTTATATTGATTTATTACTAATTAATTTCCTTTGCCTCAATCTAATTCTTCATTTGTTTCCATGTTATAAGTATCTATAGATCTTAACCACATTCCACTCTTACCAGCTGTCAATCCCAATGCAAACCTTTATTCTCATGATGCTTAAGGATAAATGTGCCAACAAGTTAAAATTTAACTTTGTATTTCTCTGTTTATTTCATGTATTAAATATTTATTATCCATTTCTATCTGAAAAATCATTAATCTCTTCCTTCATATATTTAATCACTCATTCATTATTAACAACTATTCCTTAAGTGCCTAATAACATTAATTAGCAATAAATCTGGTTTCTTATTTATCACCATTGTGAATCAGTTTTGAAAATGCATTATTTAATCTTTAGAATCTTGTTGATACTGATATCTGAATGCCCATCTTGTTTCTCATGTAGACTATGCCAAAGCCATGTCTTCGTTTTCAGTCTACCTCAGTTTATAATTTCACTGTAATGAACTAAGAGAAAAGTAGCTATCACTCTCAAATATAATGCAAGTACCACAGGAATGATTTCAGACAGAAATGTAGGCTTTTAAAATTTTCATCCCTGCTTTTGTCCATAGATAAGACAAAAGTTAAGGAAATTTAATTTTTTAAAAAATGATTGGGTCAGATCAAGATATCTTTCCTATTAATTTTCACTACTATAGTCTCTAGTATAGAAGATGGTGCCTGAGATATGATAACTGTTCAATAATTGTTAGTTTAACAAATAAACACATGCCTCAGAGAGGGAGTAGATTGTCTATACTGACCAGAATTATTTCTAACTTTGGGAGATACATCTATATAGTCCTGCACATTTGAAAGCTGTTAAACTACATTATCATATGAAGAGGGAAAGAAAAAGGGAACTTGTATTATTCTACTTAATTTCTCTGTGTATATGTGTGTACATATATATCATATCCTATTATTGTGTTATATATAAGAAAAAATTAAAATATATATAAGTTTTCTATATGATATTTATGTTTATATAAATTCTATGTAGTCAGAATTAAGCAAATAAACCATTCCTTCACCATGGTGTTAAAGATGTTTTCATGAAAACTCATAAGCCAAGAAACTTTTGTGCTAGTGTCTGCAATTATGGAAACAAACAAAAACATAAAAATAATAATACTATTTATTAAGAAGATTTTATAAATTATAAACTTTATAATTTATAAATTTTATGAATTATGATGGAGAGTTTACAGTGTACTCAGGAAAAGTTACACGGAAGCAGAACAGACTCCCTCTAATCTTTGTGTAGCCAGACTGTTATCTGGAATAGAATTGCTTACACCTTTCTGTTTTCTCACATGCATGTAAAAAGAAATGCCATCCCTCTCTCTTCTGGAGGAGAGTTTAGGTGTTAGTCATTATGAATGTCAAGGAAATGCTTCCTTCTATTACTAATATTTCAGTCCTCATACTACAGAAGAAATAGATAATTACCAAATGTTATCTCTTCCTTTCTCCACAACTTGAGTCCAGTTGGGATGACTTAGGTCACTTATTGTCCCCTAAATCAAATTAAAGGAGTAAACATAATTAGTAATCCATTAGGCTGAATACAAAAGTAAATGAGCAATCTTACAAAAGGAAATTGAAATGTTAGGAACTTTAATGATTTTTTTATGCTCAAAAATAATGCCAGCAATTCTTCTTATGAATATATATCCAAAAGAATTGAAAGCAGTTCTTGAGGAGGTATTTGTATATTATTACACTTGTGTTCATGCCAGTATTATTTATGATAACCAAAAGCCAGACACAACACAAGTGTTCATTGATGAACGTGAATAAATGGATAAATAAAAGGTAGTGTAGACAAACAATGGAATATTATATACAGACTTTAAAAGGAAGGAAACAACCATACTGATCCATGATAAAAAATGAAACAATGTTGATTAAACTGTATGAAGTAAAATAAGACAGTCACAAAATGACAAACAGTATATGATTCCACTTATTCCAGATACTCAGGGTAGTCAAATCCATTGCAACAGAAAGAAAAATGATGGTTGTCAAGGGGTGGGGAAAGGGAAGAATTGAAAGTCATTGTTAATGCGTATAGTGTTTGTATTGCAGGATTGAAAAAAATGTTCTGGAGGTTGTACCGCAGTAGAATGTATTTAACCCTTAAAAATGGTCAGCATGGTCAATTTTACATCATTTGTTTTATCATGATTAATTTATTTTCAAATTTCTCTACTGGGATTATGAAACAAATGCTGATGAAATAAAAATTCTTTGAACTCCTTTTATATTCTAACAATCATTTGAAACCATAATATTTACTTTTTAAGCATTCAGCTGATTTGATAAAGCCCACCACTGGAGATCAAGATGAAAAAATCTGCTTTTCTAAGCCTCCTATTGAAATATAAATTGCATCCAAAACACCCTCAAAGACACACCCAAACCAATGTATGACCAATTAATTATCTGAGCTTCCTGGCAAGTTGACTTCAAAATAAGTATCACAAAGCCAAATATAAACATGTTTTCATTTTCATACTGGCATTGGACAAAAAGATTTCTATTGTGTCATATCATTAGATTTCAGTTACTTAAAAAAAAACATTATTATAAGAGATTTCAAAGCAAATTCAAATTCTAAAATTCATGTATTGTTGGTAAAGTCTAAATGACTATCTTCAGGTAAATATAGACTATCCCCATGTGTTGGGTGCTAGAATCCATTGGATGTTGTGGGTTGTGTTTTGAATTTATACCTCTGTGTTTCTTTTTTCCTCTGTGTGTCTGCATGTGTATGTGCACTTAAGACCACATGCAAAGATAATAGGGTATGGATGGCAGGACACTGTGGGATAGTTACAACTATTTAGAATTCTGGCAAACATGTTTCCTTCAACAGTATTCAAAATAGTTTGAATATTTTAAAATCCAGAAATAGCTTTTTCTGAAATGTTAATAAATCTATAACAAATTGATTATTTACATTAAGCATAGAGAAAATAGAACTTAGCTATATACAGTGTATATAGAAGATGAGCTTCTTCTCCATCTTTCTTGTATAATTTTCCAATTTCATATTCAAATAAAAGTAGCTTTGAATCAAGAGGAACTATAGAAACATTATTTAATTTGCTCTTTCAAATTCTTTCAAAGCTTACAACTTTCTGATCAGCAAACTATCAAACAAACTATACAACTGCCTTCAACATCCAGGATAGAGGAAACATTCTCTATTTCTGTTTATTTCACCATTCATAATTTCATGATCTTTTTGTATTCTTGAAATTCCCTTAATTCCTTTGAACAGGAGGTGTTATACTTAATATCTGAAAAATATTATTTGTTATATTTTTTCTGCTAATTAAGTTTATTGGATAAGGTGTTTCCTAGAGGCACTGGTATTGCAAATTCTTTCTGCAATTAATCTCTTCAGATGAAGACAAATATATCTAGAGGAGAGTTAAATTATGCATAAAATCATGGTCTTCCCCCCCCCCCCTTCATTATTTGTTTTCTTTAAAGATGCCCTGCTCTGTAAATTCTTTAACTCTTGATACATAGAGTAAGCCTCTAAAAATTCCCCATCTGCCCTTCAGGAGGGCTGGAGGGAATGTCCATGGCTTTCTAACCCTGCATTTATTGCTTCAGCAAATCCCATATGCTTGCATGCTTTTAGATGAAAGAGCACCTCTGATCCTGGAAATAACTAAGGCAGTCTTCTACTATTTACTAGCTAGACGGCACCCTTTAGAATTATTTATTATAAAGCAGGTGAGAATGGAAATAGAATTTTTACAATTCTTTTCACTGAAATCCGCTCTTTTTGGAAATATACACATGCACACCTCTCTCCCACACATAATGCAGTGCAGTTTCTAGTTTGCATCAACGATTAAATTAATGAAATAGAAAAAGTGCAGGAGATAGTAGACAGATATATTGAATAAAAGGATTTTTAAATCCTCCAGGGAAAGAACACAGCACATAAGCCTACATTCATAGTGGGAATAATCAATTCATTTACATAGCAAAGTATATATATTTATCTATCTAGGAAAATAAGTTTTTTTAAGTGCCTTAAATAATATGCAAGTGTCTTCACAGAGCTCCTGTACTTAAAACTCAGTGTACCACAATTGACCATATAAAGCTGATAAATGTGTTTCTGAAGGGCAATGAATCAAGGTCATGCTTCCTTAGTTCCATATAGTCTAAACCTTCTTCTCTTTCACAGCCTCCAAAGTAAGAATGAAATACTGAAAATTTATATTACTGCAATACTATAAAACCCATGAATGCAACCAGATTTTGCTGAAAGAATATAAAGTATGTTACAGTTGCAAACAACATCTTCAGACATGGTATTGCCAGCCATATGGATGGGAATTACTGCTTCTGGATCTTTACTCCATACAATGTGTATGTATGGAGCAGGTAATTTTGAAATATCATAAGCTTCTCTGACTATGGAAATACATTCAGGACATGGTTATTGAAACTCAGTCTCTCTACTGATGTGTAGATTCACAAAATAAGACAATCTATGGAACATGGCTATAGTATGGATACAGTTTAACTTTGTGGAAATTCTGAATAGAAATTTGTGCTCCAATGTACTTCTTAGGTTAATATGTTAAGGATATTTCACACTTGTTATGTGATTTACCTTCTCTAAAGTTTCATGGTGATAAATGTAAAATTATCTCTCATAGTCATTTCCTTTTCAATTTGCATGCTTTTTGAAAAATAATTTCACCTACCATACTGTTATCTTTCTTTAGTGTAGTACACAGTAGATTAAGTTAAGGCTTTAAGGGATTCTTCTGAAGGAAGTTCTAAATCTCACCTCATAATCAATATGCTGCTGCACTTCCCCTAAGTAGAAATACACTCTCAATCATTTCTGAAAAGCATCATGACAGTCATTTATTGGTACAAAATTGCATTCAGTTTCAAATATCTCAAAAGAATGTTAACACTTTTGTTTTTTGATCTGGACATAGAGGTACACAGCACATTAATTCAAATCACAAATGGTACTAAATTGGGTGATAATATGAACAGCCAGAGAAAACAAACAGATGATGAAAAAGAGATCCAGAGCAAAATAATGTTCACACTTCTTAATACCATACTGGCTACACATAAGAGAAATATCCAAACACTGATTTCTAGTATTGAGTGAAGATTTTCTACATGACTCACTTATAAAGAAACTCGTGACTGATAAAAAAAACAAAATAACTACAAATTTACAGAGAAGAAGAATATCCAGGGAAGTTGAACAAATGACAGTAGCATATACTGGAACATCTCTTCAGTGTCTCCAGAAGTGATTGTCCCTTTCAAAATAACACTGTCTTCTACATGGCCCATCTGTTTAATCCAGCTGTTGTCATAAGGCTGAGATCACCTATGTGGGGAGATACAGTCATCTCATAAGTTAGAATTTTTTACACATCATAAGAAGGAGTAGGAGAAAGTTGGGAGAGAGGCTGACAACATTTATTTTTATGAACCAGGAAAAACATCACAAGTTCAAAGCAAAAGAGAGAGAGATGCTCATTGTAAAAACATTATAAAACTGTTGTAAAAATAGGCATGTTATAATGGGTACCTAATAATATGTGGCGCAGGAAAAATTATTATTGGGAAGTAGTGCCCTTTTTAAGCTTAATAGCCAGTTCAAATAGGAATTTTTATATCTCTGAAATATGTTTCTCTAATCGGTGTTTCACTTTGGACTCTTGGGTTAGCTTGCAGTATCATCAATTTATTATTTTAAAATGAAAGTATTATATAGACCCAGGTTAGAATTTAACCATTTTTATTATTATAAAATACCAAAAGACACCATGCTATTTCTCTACTTCTTTTTTCTTCTGTTTCTTTGTACAATGCAAAAAAAAAATGAATTTTCATTACCATGAAAAAAAAAAAAACAGAAGTGTATTACCACATTTAGAATCAGATTCTATGAGTCAGAAAAGAGCCTAAGGGAATGAATAAAAAAGTGAAGTAAACTATAAAAAATCAGGAGCTCACCAAATTATTCCATAATTAAAGTTTAATGTTCTTAATACTCACTGAAATCCTGGGTATTCAGCCTGTAATTAGGAACAGTGAGCTTTTCTTCCTATTTTTCAAGCAATATATCAATAAAGAAACAGAGTCAACTATATCCATAAAGGCTGATGAGATATTACACATGCATCAGGATGAAAGCACAAAATGGTGAGTGTGGCTTATTTGTTAGTTTGGAGAGGTAGATGATGTCAGTACACACACATGCACACATACAAAATTAAGTAAACTTAACCCAACACTGGTTAAAACAAATAGAAAACTTAAAACTCTTAGATCCTCTCCAACCTCAAACTTTACCTACTGTTTTCAAACTTATGCATATTCAGACTTTGATCTTATTGTTATTCTTCTACCTCAATAAATAAATATATATTTAATCTTTGTAGATGTGTGTGTCTTTAAGTACATGTTAAAAGTGTGTCCTGTGTGTGCATGTACAAGCATGCATGTATGTGTGTGTGTGTTTATCTCAATTAGGCAGCAAGCATATGAAGGAAAGACTTGTAGTTACATATCACTCTCTTTGTGCTCTAAAATTATACTCAATTACAGATTTCTTCTATTCTGAAATCTCCATTTAGAATGATGTTGGCTTTGAGTTTAGCATATATAGGTTTTATAATATTAAGGTATTTTTCTACTATCCCTAGTTGTTCTAGTTTTTTGAGCATGAAGGGGTGTTGTATTTTATCAAAATGCTTGTTCTGCATCTATTGAGATGATCATATGATTCTTGTGTTTAATATGAATTACATTTATTGATTTCTGTATGTTGAATCAACCTGTATCACTGGGATGAACCCTACTTAATCATGATGCATTATCTTTTTAATATGTTTTTGAATGCAATTCACCAAAACTTTATTGAGAATTTTTACAAATAGTTCATCAGGGATGTTGGTCTGAAGATTTCTTCCCTTGCTGTGTCTTTGTCTGGTATTGATATCAGGGTGATACTAGCTTCATACAATGAGTTTGGAGGTATTCCCTCTTTTTCTATTTTATGGAATAATTGGAGAAGTATTGGCATTAATTCTTCTTCGAAGGTCTTGTTGATCTTGGCTGAGAATCCCTCTGGTCCTGGGCCTTTATTAATTTGTAGGCTTTTGATGGAATCTTCTATTTCATTGTTTGAAACCAAGTGTTTAAATCATATATTTCCTCCTGATTCAATTTGGGTAGGTCGTATATCTATAGAAATTTTTTAATATCTTCAAGATTTTCTATTTTATTGGTGTATATATTTAAAAAAAACTTTTATTATCTTCTGTATTTCAGTAGTGTATCATGACAGCATAATAGTCTCTTCTTCCTCATCAATTTCAGTAATCTGAGTGTTCTCCCTTTCTCTCTTTGATAGCATGGCTAAGGGTTTATCAATTTAATTTATTTTTTCAAAGAACAAATTTTTGTTTGTCAATTATTTTAATTGTTTCTTTTGATTCAGTTTCATTGGTTTCTGCCATGATTTTAATTAATTTCTCTCTTCTACTGCTTTTGGTGTTGATTTTTTCTCTTTTTTCTAGGTCTTTGAGACATAATATTAGCTCATTTATTTGTTGACTTTCTATTCTTTGAATAAATGAGCTCAATACATTAAAGTTTCCTTTTAGCGCTGTCTTCATATTGTCCCAGAGATTATGATATGTCGTACTGCCATTCTCTTTTACTTCTAAGTACTTTTATTCATCCCTGATTTCTTCTGGTATCTGTTCATCATTCAATAGCATATTATTTAATCTCCAGGTGTTAAGGTAAATTCTTGATTTTAGTATTGATTTCTAATTTCATTCCACTATTATCTAATAGAATGCATGGTATTATCTCTATTTGGTATTATCTCATGTTATTATCTCAAAAAGCTGCTTTGAGGCATAAGATATAATCTCTTTTATACAAGGTTCTATATGCTGCCAAAAAGAAAGTGTATTCACTCATCTATGGATGAATTATTCCACATATGTCTGTTAAGTCAGAATTATTGATTGTATTATTTAGTTCTACAGTTTATTTGTTGTTGAGAGCCAAGGCGAGTCAGAATGACACCTGGCATATTACCAGAGGGAATGGTTGAAAGATGAACCACTGAGATGATGATTTGAGTTAAGCTGTATATAATTGCTGTGATGCTGGATTGATTGAGTTGTATATGGACCCTGCTCAGGGATCTTTGGAGTTCTCGCGGGGGTTTGGAGAGATTGGGCGCGGAGCCAGGTGTGAGGAGTGTGTTCCTGGGTAGTGTGTGTGCAGTGCCAATGAGAGTTGGGGAATAAAGAGTTGCTGTTTGAACCTACAAGGCTTTGTGGCGGCTCGGTTATTTGTGCCCAGCTAGACTGCGGCAATTTGTTTAGTTTTATTTGGAGGATCTATTCAGTAGTGAAAGAGGTGTGTTAAAGTCACCCGGTATTATTACATTGTGGTCTATCTGATTCTTGAAATTGAGAAGGGTTTGTTTGATGTACATATAGGCTCCATTGTTTGGGGCATAAATATTTATTATCTCATTGTTGTATAATTCCATTAAGCACCATAAAATATCCTTTTTGTCCCTTCTGATTCACTTTGGCTGGAGCCCCTGAGAAAAAGTTCCCTTATTAGGAAGTAGTAAGGGAGAGGGTGAGTTTGATGCAGTTTAGAGATTAATACAGAGACCAGGAACTGGGAGGTCTTCGGGAGAGATAAGGAGATAAGCCCAGGAGCTCACATCACACAAGCAGGCCCAAAAAGAGATCCTTGAGGTGCAGTCTCCCTTCGGGTACAGCAGGTGCCACACCCGACTTCCAGGTGCCCTACACTCAGAACCAACCCTCCCTCCCTGGTTACCTTCACCATCCTGAGGGCGGAGATACCAGCTAACAACAGACAACCCCACCTATTGGATGAGAAAGGAAGCAGGAAAGATACTGATCTCCAACTTAAACAATCCCTGTTTCTTCCTTTGAGATTTTTTTTCCTTCTCTCTCTCTATTCTCCTGCTGTCACATACCTAACACATATGAAACCAAGACTTTGCATAGATTAGAATATTGAGGCCTGGGACAACTGAATATATATTACATTTGTGTTGTATATTCTTTATTTTCCCTCCAAATTTACTATTTTAACATTTTTAATTTATATATATATATATATGTGTGTGTGTGTGTGTGTGTGTGTGTGTGTTTTATGTAATCTACTTTCTTCTCACTTACCTGTCTACCCAAAATTACTTCCTTTCTATTCCCTGCTACTAACCTCCTTATTTAGAGCTCTTTTTCACACTTCCTAAGATGTAATAACTCTAAATACTCACCTCCTACTTCCTCAGCATATCTTCCTACACCTCACCCCTGGTCTTTGCTCACCATCAGAAACTGTAAACCCTTTTATAAATTTACTGATTATATTGTAGATAATAATTGAATTCACCATTTCTGTACATTGTGACCAAACTGCAAATATCTTAATAGCATCTATTTGGTTTAGGTTGTATGTTTAGATTGGGATCTGTCCTTTCCCTCAAAGGTGAGGTATTGAAACCCTACAGGGTTACTATAAGCCTATAGGGTAAAAACAGTAATGCCTTGGATCCACAGGGCTAGAAAGGAAGACACACAAGCAACATGAAAAGACAAGGGAATAAAGGGCCCCAAACAAATCAAGATACCATATTATTAGAATCCATGGACAGCACAGCAGAAGAAATTACAGAGAAGGAGTTTAGGATGTACATAATTAAAATGTTCTATGAATTAAAGGATGATATGAGAAAGCAAATACAGGCAACAAAAGATCATTCTGACAAAAAGCTACATAAACAAATACAGGAAGCAAAATGATAGAAATGTGAACAAAAAGAAAAAGAAAAGGAAAAAAAAGATCTTGGAGAAAAATTGAACAATTGTTTCCATTGGAATTCAAAAATTTCTGTTTCCCTTCTCAGCAATTATGTGGGACTGTGAGCTGTTCTGCACAGGGTGGATCAAGGCAGGTGCAGGAACCTGCAGACTGGGGCTGGGACCTGTAAATGGCCGCAGAGTTGCACACTAGACTGGGTGGGTCTGTTGGCTCTTGGGCATTTGGGGACCCACCTGTTTTGAGCCCAGTGTTTCAAGGTTGGGTGCAATAATTTGTGGGCTAGCTATGAATCTTGGAGTGATGGGCCAGGTTGGGGGCCAGGGAGGGACTGGGTTACTTGGGACTGAAGAGCTGGAGGGCCCTAATGGGTACCAGACTCATGCTGGACCTGGAAGGACTCAGGGACCAGTGTATGTACAACTGGGGAAAGAAAAGGCTGGAGTCTAGAATGGGTGAGTGCCATTCCAGTGTGGGCCCTGGGAAACCACTGTATGCTGGACTGGCTAGCTGGACAAGCTAAGGGCAAAATTCCCTCATACCCTCTTCCGACCTTCTGACTCTTACTTGCTGGTAATCAGTTCTGTCATTTCCTATGAGCCTCTGGGATCACAGAGCTGGGGAGAGGCTCTCCTGCATCATAAATCTGTATTCCTAGGGGTGAAATGCACCCAATTTCTGACTTTTCACAGGTTTATTAGGCTCAGACAGGCCCACGCAGACCTATCTGCAAACTTATGTGTTTGGTTTTCCAGTTTCCTTGGGCTCCCCAATGCAGGAGTCCCAAGATGGCTCCTGGATTGTGGATAACTGATAAACTTTGGTGCAGAGATTTTTGTTTGTTTGTCTGTTTGTTTGTTTGTTATCTGATTAATGAGTCAAATAGTCTCTGATTTAGTTAGGCCAGAATTGCCCCTCCAGAATCAGGAATTATCATTCTAAATCTCTGGGAGATGTGTTATTCCTGTTGTTTGAGTTCTGGGTATCTAAGCTAAAAGAAATGATGCCTCACACTCATCCACCATCTTTGAGCCCCCCAGAGTTACCGTTTTGTCATAAAATATATTGCTCTCCTTTTGTCCTGTGACTATGTAAATTTAGTATGAATTTTGTTATTCAAATGTCCACTTCTGTGTATGTCATCACTCTTCTGCAATCAAGTCTTTGGAACCCTCATGATGTTAGCAATTCAATCTTTTACTCAACACTCTTTAAAGTCCCACCTGGCATCATCTAAGCTGAAACTCAGAATCCTATTAGGCTTACCATATCCTATCTCATCTTTCTTCTGCCTCCTGGGAAAAAGTCCTGGATCAAAGTCCTGGGTCTATGTCACCCTCTCTCAGTGCAGTCACATTGGTCTTTGTTCAGTGTATTAATCACCTCAGGGCATTGTAAATATTTCTTCTGGCTGTATGCTCATCCTCCATACACTATCTATGGCCTATTCCTTCCAGCTTCCTTCTTTCACCAATCTGCACTAGACCCTTTCCATCCAACTGTCTCAGGGCTCCTGGCATTGCATGCTAGAGGTTGGTGCCATTGTACTTATTCCCATAAATATTTGCATCTTGTCACTCCCACTCCGTTTCCTGAGGGAAGTGGCCCCTCTCCTCATTACTGCTGTCTTCTTAATGTCTAAAATCAGCACTCACTTACTAGTTAGATGTTCATGGCATTATTGGGCATAGTGCTTTCTATGTTTGTGAGCAGGGAGGTAGCAGATGAGTATTTGTTTCTTTTCTCTGTTTCTACAGATGAAGGAAATCCATGAAAATCCGTAGCACTGAAGAAGTTTTATCCTGGTTATAATTTAAACTAATGATTTTCTTTTCAATGGAAAATAAATCTCCTAAGAACTACAATTGTTGATTGTTGAAAGTCTTTTCACAAATCATTAATAAGTATAGTCAGAACTTCCCAACCTTTTCATTTTTTTTCTACTTCATGGGTTACATAGATAACAATATTTATGCATAGGACCAGAATAAATGAGCAAGGCAGCTTGGATGTCCTGAGGGCGAAGGATTTTTGGCACACCTAAAGCCTATAAATATAGCAGAATTAGAATCATTAAGTCCTGTTAACTCTGTATCTTAAATATTTATCTCTTCTTTTCCTAGTCCATTACCTTTGCACCAGTTAAGGCTTTTATAATTTCTCATCTGTAATGTTTCAATTATCTTTTTAATAATGTCTCTGAATTTAATATTTCCATAACTCATTCTTCCTTCATATTTCCATCAAGTAATCTTTTACAGCTAATTTAACTAATTCATACTCTGGCTCAAAATTACCCAATGGCTCCACTTCACCTCCAGTGCAAAACTGAGAACTCTTTCTGAAACACACAGGACTACTGTTGGTCTGGCTCCAGTTTTTGTCTCCAACCTCACCTCTGTCATTCCTGCTTCCTCTAGAACTTTATGGAGTACCAAGGTCATTAGGATACTTGGGACATCTCAGAATATGCTCCCTCTGATCAGATGGCATCTCCATTACTTTATAAGCATTAATTGAAATTTTCAGTCTCAGAGTGAATGTTACTTACTCTGTTTACTTCTTAGCGAAATTAGTCTGTCTTCCACACACATACATAGTAGTTTGTTCATAATTTTAGAAAGCTACCCTGATATTATGATTGTTTGTTTAATTAGCAAATATGTCTCCTTACATGTACATCCAAAATCTGCCCTGATGTCTATATGAAATGTTACTTGATATTGTACAAAATGTGAATTTACATATGATTATCTTATAAAGAGTTTCCCCATTTTATTTTACTTTTATTCCTTAAAATTGTTTACCTAATTTTTTTTATGCAGTTGGAGAATTTTTAATAATCTTTGTTTCTTCACTTCATTTTTTTTGGATGATTAAAATGCTTTCAATTGTCTTCTACTGTCCCATTAATTTCCTTGAAGCTAGTTCAATATCTTTTTATTCTTCATTTACTCCAACATTATAGGTGTGGCTTCATACATTGACAGTGTTACCGCATTGCCACCATCACTTTTTGCCCCTCTAATTTCATTTTTACCCTTGTTTATGAGAAACATTTTACTTTCTCCTTTCTTCCATCATTTTCCGTTAGCCAAATTTATCAGAAATACTCTCAGAAAGCAAACTTATACAGTAGAGAACTTGCCTCTTTTACTAATGGTCCTTCCATTTTCTGCTTCACTCAGAAAATATACTTGATTAAGAATTTCATAAAAATTAGATCTTTTTTATATTTAGTAATGAAAGGATACTGTCTCAATATTATATGTATAGAGGTATACAAATAGTTTGAAGATTCTCAATAATCTACTTCATTTGAATAATGAATAAATTTTAAATATCTTTTAAAAACACATTTGGTAAATGATTGCCAGGTAAAAATAGCAGATATTAAAAATGACAAGTCAGTAGTTAAGATCAATAATTGAATATCTCCTAAAATTTTCAAATCATCTCTTAATTTATATACAACCAGTTAGCAAAACTATCAAATATTTTATTAGAATTTTTAAATTAGTTTTGATTATTCAGATTGTAATCATGTACAAACAGATTCCTGATTGTCTATATTTGATTTTAGGTAGGCATCATTTGAGAATAATATACATGGTATGCAAAAATATTTTGTAAGAAAACAATTTAGTGGGCAGTAATTTGAGGGTAGTCAATTTTTTTTGATTGATTGTAGTATTGATGAGTCTTAGGTAATTAGTTTTGTCCAATATCAACCCTTTTGGTTTACTTTATTTTAATTAAGATTTCTAGTTAACCTCAGAAATATTCATGTAAATATGGTTTGTTTGCTAAAACATAGATTATGCTGAATCAATTAATTGATCAGTTAATTGTACCTGCAATGATTATTCAAAAACACAGTGTATATTGGAGCCAAAAGGCATTTTTGTAAATGTTAATTTTAAGTAAAAGTAATTTTCTTTCTTACAGGAAGTGTTAATCCTTAACCATTAAATACACAAAATATAACAATAGATAGAATAAAGGCTTTATCTATATTAGTGCCAATAATCACTAGGCCATTATTTAGCACCAGTAATAATTTTAAAAATATTTTTTTGCCCTTTTCACTAATATTGTGCATTTCCAACACATTATCCAGTGTCGTTGTTACTACTTCTCCTGATTTCATTTTTGCACTTAGAGTAGCAACATCAATAAAAGAAACTGAATGAATCTGGCATATATGTGTTGGCCCCTAGACTATAGGCCTGTGATCAAAATAATCTCATATATATTTATAGGTTAAGTTTTATACATCATGAAATAGTGACTAGATATGTCTAGATACAGTACACAGCAAACTGCATTCTAAGTTTAAAGAATCAACAATAATGCATCTGGCCTGCATGAGAAAGTCATGATATAATTATTTTTCCAGGTTGGGAATTTAAAAAAAAAAACTATCAAAATTAAGTGGCCTGCTTAAAGACAAACAGTGTGATTACAAATGGCAGTTGAGCCCAGAACTCAAGTTGCATGACTTAAAATTTTTAATATTAGTCATTCACACTATTCTGTGTGCTCTGAGTCATAAATGTATAAAGAATAAAAGAGATTACACTTTTTTAACAACATCAGGTACAATGAATAATTTTGTTTCTTTGAAGAAGCTATATTACATTTGTATGCTTTAAATCACTAGACTTGTATGAGTATGTATATTTGTATGAGTAAAAGGTAGAAATATTCAAAATGATTTTGAGAAATATTGTGAGCATTTCAATAAAAATAAAGTACTAGTTCAGGAAAAAATACAATATTATGAAAACATCTCTGTCACTGCAGGCTGCTTCTTAATGTATCCCATGTGAAATTAATTATATTAAAAAATTCAGCTTTCGCTCTATCAACAAATGCAGATGAATGAATCCATGTATATTACAAATGATTATTCAAACAAAATAACAGTCACAGAGATTCTAAAAAGACTATTATCAACACACGTAAATGATCTGATCTGGAAGAGAAATCTTTCAGTGGCTAGCATTTTGAAATGAGGGTTGACATCCCTTGTAGATAATATAATAATGTAACTCCATTTTTAGATTTTCAGATTAACAAAGTTATTTTTCTTTTTCAGTAATATCATTTTCATTGCTCAATTTGGTCTTCTGTGAATATGACTTCTGTAACTTTAAGTTAATCCTTCAAATACCATTCATTCTTTAATATTTGCTGTTGTACACATGGGCGTTGGGCAAACAAAGATCTAGTTCCCACATAGTCAGAATTTACAATCTGAGACACAGAAAAGAGTGAATACAAGAATCCAGTGTGGACCACGCTATGGTAGATGTGAGTTCTGGGTGTAAGCATGGCACAAGGGGGGCACAGCTTGAGCTGGTAAAAGAAGTAATGCTTACACAGGATCTTAAAATTCATTTAACAAGAGTCACTTCATGGATGACATTTTATACCGGGCTAAGAAGGTTAGAGGGTATTCTATTCAGGAAAGATTTTCAAAGTGAAGCAGCATATATGCACACATATATAGAGAGTATTTATATCAAGTACATATGTGTATATACAGACATATAGACATGATTTATACATATGTACATTAAAAATACAAATACTAAGAAGATATAATTAATAAGGCATAATACAAATATTAATTATACACAAATATGTGGGTATATATATATTATTAAGAAATATCTCAAAATAAAATTATAATGATTAAAACAATAAATCAGAACATTCATGGATCTTCTACCTAGCATTCTCAAACTGTAAAGTTTTACAACATACATTTAGATTTTATAGTAAAATATTAGATATCACTTTGAAGATATCTGTGTGACAATCCCCGTCCCATCATTTTCTGTCCCTCCTGGTAACCAAAATATCAAACTTGATGAATATTTTTATTCCTGTGCATAGTACACTTATAGGAAGTTTAGCCTCATGCATAAATTATTTTTCAATGTATATATAACATTAATGATATTTCGTCTTTTCTCATCCATATGCCTTTTATTTCTTTCTGTTGTCAATTTTTGTCTTTTTTTTTTTACATACCCTAGATAGTTTTACACTGCTATAGTTTCAGTAGAAGCAATGGTATTATTAATGTATCACCTCAATTCTTAATAAAATGCTCCTAAGTTATCACCATTAAGAATGTTACTGACTACAGCTTTTGGATTATGTATGAGATTAAGAAAAATTCTTATTTCTAGTGTGCTGAGTATATTTTTTTAAATTATGAATTTGTTTTCTGCTCCCTTTGAAATGATCATATCATATTTCACCATTAATATATCAATGTGCTAATGTTATCCTTCCTGCTGGGACTTCTTGCAACCAAGATGAGGATAACGATGATCTTCATCGGCAGGTATATACAGGGGCTTCACAGAGCACTGCGTGCTCCTGGCAGTATGCCTCTCTCCTTGCCTCAATATCATCATTGGACAAAAAGGACAAGAGTGGATGCCAAAATCACCTCAGAAGCTCCTGGAGAGCACCTGCCACCTGCATTCACTCTTGCTTATGACATGATCTACCAGAGTTCAGTCTTCAGAGGGAAGCTACAATAAAACTAATCATCTACCCTCACTCCAGGAAGTCAACAAAAAGACGAAACCTTTCATATTTATGTTGCTGTTTTTTTTTGTTTTTTTTTCTTTTTTTTTATTGGATGTTCACAACATTACAAAGCTCTTGACAAATCATATTTCATACATTAAAATCAAGTGGGTTATGAACTCCCATTTTTACCCCAAATTCAGATTGCAGAATCACATCGGTTACACATCACATTTTTACATACTGCCATATTAGTGACTGTTGTATTCTGCTACCTTTCCTATCCTCTACTATCCCCCCTCCCCTCCCCTCCCATCTTCTCTCTCTACCCCATCTACTGTAATTCATTTCCCTCCATGTTTGTTATCCCATTCCCCTCATAACCGCTTATATATAATTTTGTAAAACAATGAGGGTCTCCCTCCATTTCCATGTGATTTCCCTTTTTTTTTCCCTTTCCCTCCCACCTCATGTCTCTGTTTAATGTTAATCTTTTCTTCCTGCTCTTCCTCCCTGTTCTGTTCTTAGTTGCTCTCATTATATCAAAGAAGACATTTGGTATTTGTTTTTTTTAGGGATTGGCTAGCTTCACTAAGAATAATCTGCTCTAGTGCCATCCATTTCCCTGCAAATTCCGTGATTTTGTCATTTTTTAGTGCTGCGTAATACTCCATGGTGTATAAATGCCACATTTTTTTTATCCATTCATCTATTGAAGGGCATCTGGGTTGATTCCACAGTCTGGCAATTGTGAATTGTGCTGCTATGAACATCGATGTGGCAGTATCCCTGTAGTGTACTCTTTTAAGGTCTTCAGGAAATAGTCCGAGAAGGGCAATAGCTGGGTCAAATGGTGGTTCCATTCCCAGCTTTCCCAGGAATCTCCATACTGCTTTCCAAATTGGCCGCACCCGTTTGCAGTCCCACCAGCAATGGACAAGAGTATCCTTTTCCCCACATCCTCGCCAGCACTTGTTGTTTGACTTCATAATGGCTGCCAATCTTACTGGAGTGAGATGGTATCTTAGTTGCTGTTTATCTCAGTCACCACTGAGCCCATGGATTCAAGGCCTTTGTATGTCTCTTGCCCTCTCATTAATACAGTTTGTACATCTCTCATTTGGTATGTATTCTCCCCCATTATTCCTTATCCTTAAATAGCTCCACTCTGGAAATCAAGATAGTTCATCGTCAAATTCTCCTATTCCTACCCTCTCCCTGGGGGCTCTTCTCACCTCTTTTGCATGTGCTCTGAGGACACTGTTTCGTTTGCTTTTCTTTCAAGATTTTTTTTTTTTTCTTAGACACTGATCTTGGGAGTTAAGTTAGTATTCTCCTCCCTCCCCTTTGCTACCTCTTACCTATTGTTTCTCATTCATTCCCTCATCCTTACTATAGCTCTTTGAAAACAGATTGACCAGTAACATTTCTCCTTCTTTGGGTAAAATATTGATACACAGGTGAATAGTTCTCACTTTGAAGATGTTAATATTTCTCTTACAGACATTACATCTTTCATAATTTACAATGGTTTCAACATCTGAGATGATTAATTCCAGCATCTTTAGTCCTGGATCTTCTACTTATAATCTTATTATAGTGATCATAATCTTCCTCCCAACTGGGTTACCCCCACACAGAGTTATACTCTACGTCTTATGGTGACAAATAGTATTATGTTTGCCTACTTCAGTTTAAAACTTTATACATACAGGACGCTGGCTTATTTTTATACCTGAATGCTTACCCTGGATTTTACAATGTTTGAGCTCATCTTGACTTCTAACCTAATCTACTACAGTCACATTCTGTCAGTCTGGTCCTGTCACGGGTTGTCTCTTTACCTGGCTGTTTTACTCCATTTTCCTGTTGCTATAACAGACTATCTGAGAATAAGAAATTTATAAAAGAAATACATTTATTTGGGCTCATAGTTTTAAAGGCTGAGAAAACCCAAGACATATTACTAGTGAGGTTCTCATGATGCTTCAATTCATGATGAAAAGCAGTAAAGCAAGCAGGTGCATGGAGAAGGGACAAACACCAGAAGCAGTCTCACTTTTCCACAATGCACTCTTGAAACAACTAATTTAGCTACATATAAATATATACATTTTTATAATAAAAGCATTAATTCCTTTTAATGTCCTCATCAACATTTAAAGGCCCTTTGTCCCAAACCCACCACAATGACAATGAAATTTCAACGTGAATTTTGGAAGGGACAAACCATATTCAACCCATAACACTGGCTTTGGCTTAAGACTTAAAATCACTGTTTTGAATATACTCTCCATCCCTTTTCTCCCTTTCCCTTCTAGTGGAATTGACAAGAAAAAAATTCTTAAAACAACTGTAAATCCAACTGTAAACCACATCACTCTCAATTCCAACTTGGAACAACAAGGAATCTAAATGAATCCTTATAATTACTGTGATAGCTTTGTATGATTACGCACATACAATACATTGTTGAGTTTTGAAATTTTGGTGGACTATAATAATTGATTCCATGAGAATCAGCTTTAGACACTGACACTTGGCTTATTAAAGGGTGATTTTGGAAACACTGTTGATCTGGTGATAAAAGCAGATCAGGGAGAGGGAGAAGTAGAACTACAATGGAGAAGCAGTAGAGGACTTGATTAAATGCCTGAGTGGAAGTTTTATCTCTACCCAAGATATGGATAGGAGAGATGGGTGGAAGGTGCTCTAATCCCTAATATCCAATGATTTCATGAAGGGATCAAAGAGGTGAATTAAATGGAGATATGTTAAGTCAACCCTCAGGTATCACCTAGACCTTACAGAGAGCTACTAACCCAAGGAATTGCCAAAGCAATCTTAAGCCAAAATAACAAAACTTGAATCATCACACTATCTGATATCAAAGCACTGTATATTACAAAGAAATTATAATCAAAGCATGAAGATACTGATATAAATACATACATATCTACCGACAGAACCACATGAAAGTCCAGAAATAAACCCATGTATTAATGCTGGTTATTCACATAAGGAGAATGAAATTAGGCCCTAACTTAAATCAAGCACAAAAATCAACTCAAAATGAAGTAAATGACTTATGAAATCATGAGTCTGAAACTGCAAAACTTCTAGACAAAAACCTATTGAGAACATTCTACAACATTGGGTGAGTGTAAGACCTTTTAAGGATAACAACAGAAATTCAGCTATGATGAATATAATTTTGTTTTGTTGATTTTTTAGACTATGTTAAATCAATTTAAATTAGAGAATGAAAGCTGTCCACAACAACGTGAACAAATATCAAAAATATAATATTAAATGAGAAAAGCAAATCACAAAAAATATGTTCAATTTTGTGGATAATAAAAATTATTCAGAAAAGAAAAAACATGGTAAAAATGACTGCTAGGATCATATAACTTCTATCATAGAAGTGTAAGAATTGTAGAAGGTAGGATACACATGTGGTGTGATCTTATTTATAATACTTTATTAGTTTCTAAAGAATTTAATGCATATTAAAAATAATATAGTTCAATGTGCCTAGGAGCAAAATGCAATAGCATTTCTTATACTAACACAGTTGAGTATTTTCACATACTTTAAAAGAGCAGAAACAACAAATACAACCAAAAATAACTCAGATTTTTCACAAAGATCTGTAAAAGGTGGAACATGATACAAATCTGTGGTGTGAGGAACAGTGATGAAGAGAAAAGGGGATACAAAATGCCACTAGTAAGACCAGCATGAAGATCACTGAAGGAATGTCCAGATCATCTCTCAGAAGGAGTGCACATGCATCGTTTTCTAATAACATAACAAGCAATTTACTATCACACAAGCAATTGTTTATCACAGGATAGACGACTATGCACCTATACAGAAAAATCAAGGAAAAGGATTGTGTTGTATTATGAAAATAACCCTATTCTGTAAATTCCTACTAACAACTAGAGAGAACACAGTACCAGGTATATGCATAAATGGAATGTTCCAGGCAGAGAGGAAATCAATAACTACTGGTTGTAATGAAAAAAAGAAAGACAGTTAAAAGCACCTGAATCACTTATTTTGAAAAACTGTGTGGTAATAAATTGGAAAATCTAGAAGAAATGGAGAAATTTCTGCACACATATGGCCTACTAAAATTAAACCAAGAGAACATAAAATACCTAAATTGATCTATAACAAGTAATGAGATTAAAGCAGTAGGAAAACCGAAAAACATGCATTGGAGAATGGACAGCCTCTTCAACAAACTGTGCTGGGAAAACTGGATATTCAAATGCAGAAGATTGAAACTAGAATTCTATTTCTCACCCTGTACAAAAATGAAGTAAAAATGGATCAATGACCTTAATGTAAAAACTAGAACTTTGAAATTACAGAAGAAAATGTAAGAGAAATCCTTCAAGATAATGGCACAGGTGATGATTTTCAGTAAATAACTCCAATAGGCCAGAAAACAAAGGCAATAATTGACAAACAAGACTGCATCAATATAATAAAACAACAACAACAACAACAACAGAGTGAAGAGATAACCTTAAGAATCGGAGAAAATCTTTGCTAGTTATTCATCTGGCAGAGGGTTAATATCCAATATATATTAAGAACTTGAAAAGCTTAACAGCAAGAACAAAAAATAATCCAATTAATAAATGGGAAAATGTGCTGTACAGTCATTTCACAAAATCAAAAGTACAAATAACCAGTAAATATATGAAAAAATTGTCACCATCTTTAGCCATCAGAGAAATGCAAGTAATAAAATACATTGATATTCCATCTCACCCCAGCTAGAATGGCTGGTATAAAAAAAAAAAGTAGAAAATAACAAATCCTGCCAAGTTTGTAGAGTAAGAACAATCTTCATACCCTGTTGGTGGGAATGTAAATAAGTGCAGTCATTATGGAAAACAGTATGGAGGTTCCCCAAAACATTAAAAATAGGACTACCACAAGATCCAGTTATACCATTCCTGGTATAAACCTGAAAGAAATAAAGTCAGCATACAAAAAAGACACTTGCATGTTCATGTTTATTGCAATGCTATTCACAATAGCCCAATAGCCAAAATATGGAATTAGCATAGGTACCCACCAATAGAGGAATGGATTAAAAATATGGTAAATATACACATTATGAAGCATTATTCAGCCATAAAGAAGAATGAAATTTTATTGTTTGTAGGAAAATAGGTGCTACTAAAAGACTAAAAGACAATAAAAATAATCTAGCAAAGAAAGACAAATTTTGCATGCTTTCTCTCATGTGGAAACTGAAAAAACTGAAGACAAAAACAAAACAAAATAAAGATTGCTTGAAAGTAGAGGGACTATGTTAGGATCTGTAAAGGGGAAGGGGCCAGATAGGAGAAGTGTGTGGGGATATGATCAAAGATCAATGTGTGCATATATGAAAATGTCACAGAGAAATGCATTAATGTATACAATTAATATGTTACTAATTGTTATAGTAACAAAGAGCAAAAAATCTGAATTCCTTTAATAGTATATTATTTCTCTCTAAATAATTCACTAACTTGAAGATAAATATCAATACATCACAAGAATTGAATAATTTTATAATAATTTTGAACAAAACATCACCTATCATATGTCATTGAACTTTTAAATAATGGTTTATTTTTCAATTTGATTACAATCTGTTTAATGATAATATTGCAAATATGGGGGAATTAGGAAAAATATAGTAATGAAGTACAGATTCATACCTGAGTACAGATAAGTACCTGAGAATAAAATATAAATTGGGAGGTATGAGGGTCCATAAAAGTTGAAAGGAAAGAAACACTAGGAAAAAAAAATGATTCAAGCAAGAGCATTAAAGAACTCTAAGCAAAATAGCACACAGGACTAATAAATAGGGAGAACACAAACCTAAGACAAAGGTTTCAATGCTTACATTGAAATTTAATCGACACTGTGATGCTATTGGGAGTAGGAACATTTAAGATGTGGTTTATTCATGAGGGTTCCATTTTTGTGAATGAATTAATGCCATTATCATGAGAGTGGATTAGGTACTATGGGAGTGGCTTTGCTTTATAAAAGCAAGGTGTCCCGTGTGCATTCTCTATCTCTCATTCATGTAATCCTGTCATGCAGTGTCCTCCAATACTATGATACTCTCTGCTAAGAGAGCCCTAACTGGAGGCAATCTTTTTTTTTTTAATTGGTTGTTCACAACATTACAAAGCTCTTGACATATCATATTTCATACATTAGAATCAAGTGGGTTATGAACTCCCATTTTTACCCCAAATACAGATTGCAGAATCACATCGGTTACACATCACATTTTTACATACTGCCATATTAGTGACTGTTGTATTCTGCTACCTTTCCTAACCTCTACTATCCCCCCTCCCCTCCCCTCCCATCTTCTCTCTCTACCCCATCTACTGTAATTCATTTCCCTCCATGTTTGTTATCCCATTCCCCCCATAACCTCTTATATGTAATTTTGTATAACAATGAGGGTCTCCCTCCATTTCCATGTGATTTCCCTTTTTTTCTCCCTTTCCCTCCCACCTCATGACTCTGTTTAATGTTAGTCTTTTCTTCCTGCTCTTCCTCCCTGTTCTGTTCTTAGTTGCTCTCATTATATCAAAGAAGACATTTGGTATTTGTTTTTTTTAGGGATTGGCTAGCTTCACTAAGCATAATCTGCTCTAGTGCCATCCATTTCCCTGCAAATTCTGTGATTTTGTCATTTTTTAGTGCTGCGTAATACTCCATGGTGTATAAATGCCACATTTTTTTTATCCATTCATCTATTGAAGGGCATCTGGGTTGATTCCACAGTCTAGCAATTGTGAATTGTGCTGCTATGAACATCGATGTGGCAGTATCCCTGTAGTGTGCTCTTTTAAGGTCTTCAGGAAATAGTCCGAGAAGGGCAATAGCTGGGTCAAATGGTGGTTCCATTCCCAGCTTTCCCAGGAATCTCCATACTGCTTTCCAAATTGGCCGCACCAATTTGCAGTCCCACCAGCAGTGTACAAGAGTACCGTTTTCCCCACATCCTCGCCAGCACTCATTGTTGTTTGACTTCATCATGGCTGCCAATCTTACTGGGGTGAGGTGGTATCTTAGGGTGGTTTTGATTTGCATTTCCTTGACTGCTAGAGATGGTGAGCATTTTTTCATGTACTTGTTGATTGATTGTATGTCCTCCTCTGTGAAGTGTTTGTTCACGTCCTTGGCCCATTTGTTGATTGGGTTATTTGTTTTCTTATTGTCTAATTTTTTGAGTTCTTTGTATACTCTGGATATTAGGGCTCTATCTGAAGTGTGAGGAGTAAAAATTTGTTCCCAGGATGTAGGCTCCCTATTTACCTCTCTTATTGTTTCTCTTGCTGAGAAAAAAAACTTTTCAGTTTAAGAAAGTCCCATTTGTTGATTCTTGTTATTAACTCTTGTGCTATGGGTGTCCTATTAAGGAATTTTGAGCCCGACCCCACAATCTTTAGACCTTGGACTTCCCAGTCTCCCAAATTAAGAGAAATGAATTTATTTTCTTTCTTTATTAATTACTCAGTCTGTGGTAGTCTGTTATAGTAATAGAAGATGAACTAAGACATTCACAAACTTGCTTACCTGGAAAAATTCCAAGCACAGGTTGCAACTTGAGATACTGTATATTAATATATAATTTTAATATGCAGCCCAATGGAAACTAATTTGCATGCTATAATTACCTTTCTAACTGTCTTTCATGAGATAAATATACAGCCATTAACAGAACTTTAATGTCTTACATTTTTTTACTAAATAAATTTGCTTTACGATATTGCTTAATCTTTTGAAGGAAAAGGCAAAACCCCCTGATGCTTCATTAAGCACAAAGAATTGGAAATATTTGAAGTTTGATTTTAGTGTGAAAGAATGTTTCATAGCAGTAGTTAAATTAATGACATTGTTTTTCAAATAGCTGCTGCACAATAACTCACACCTTTTAAAAATTATTCATTTAGGTTAAATTGGGTCTTGGCTTATTTGAAACAAGCTGTGTGGCAGTCAAGATGAGGAATGGTTATGCAGGAAGTGCAGAGGAAGATTACTGTTCATATTTAATTCATCTTCTGCTATGTTAGGTTCTATCATTTCTGGGGAAAGTATGTAATTAATCTACTTATATTTAAATAGAAATTCAAACAAAAAAAAAAGAAAGAAAAAAAAAATGTATCCCTGACCTCTAGGAGAATCAGAAAAACTTCTATACACTTATGTAAACCCTGGAGAAAAAATAAGCAAATTCATGTTTAAATTAAAAGTTATTTTCAATAAGCACAAGTGAGGGAAATAAGGATTTTTGATGTGAAGTATAAATTGTGAAGAAGTGATGTTCAATATTTTAAAAAATTATATTAACAAATTCTCATCTGCCTGTTATGTGATGGCTACTTCATGTGACCACTACACATTTCTACCCCGATCTGCACTAATGAGGTTCAAGTGACCTGATTTCTAACTCAATTGACAGAGTCCTTAAGAGCAATTAAAGCACACCAAAAAGGATTGCTCCCTCTCCGGCTACCCTCATGCTCATGTGGAATATGGTCTTTCCCCTTCTCCACATGTTGAGATCCTTTCATGCTCTGAGGTTGAACTCAAATTCCATTTACTCCAAAGGCTTTCCTGGAAAATACCCTCTTAAAAGAAATCACATTCTTCTGTGGGTCCTAAGGTTTTGAGCTTATTTGTTTTATCATTCCTGTCAGCAACAGGCCATTACCCAAAGTATGCAAGGTTTATTTTTTTTCCAAATAAAAGAATATTCTAATTAAGTAAAAGATATTTTTACCTGAAGGTCAACACACAGAAAGCAGTATGTATAATGACTTTAAACCTCTACCCCATAATTATAACTGTTATTTTTTTAAAACTTTTTTATTGTTGGTGCATTATAATTATTGTGTAAATATATTACATGGAAGTTTCTGTCTTTCCCATTGAGAACTTTGTTCTCTTTAATTTAGTTATACTTCAAAAATGACAAGGAAAGAACAGAGAAATTATAAGAACCTTGTAATAACTATGTCTTTTCATTTTGTTCTTAAGAATTTATTTTGTTAAGGAAAAAAATAAGCCCTATGTTTTTAAGTCAATCACTCAAAAATAGTTATGGTGTAGTCCTTTATCTAAGTTATTTATGTTTATTTTGTCCTTATTTCTATTTATCTTTTAGGTGAGCAGGCTATTGGAGTAGAACTTCTGAATTTTCAGTGAACATTGTCTATAGTTTTAGGGACATTAAAAAATCTGATATTAGGGCAAAAAAAATTAGAGTGCCACAAATTTAAGAGAAATTCAGGGATAAGATCAGTGTCACTCTTTTCCTTTAGATGAAGAAAGTATATAGAAAGGCTAAGGATCCCCACAAAATTTATACCCATATGGGCTGTGCCTCAACCTATGACTTCTTAATCTGGTACAGCAAACTACAGATAATTAATGAAAAGAAATGTTTTCCTATTTGTTGTTACACGTTTTTATGTGTTTTTTTTTTCTTCAATCTGGAAGGGTAACCTCATTCACCATTACAACTATCTCTTATGGGTGTCACTTCTACACGACAGATCAGTATATTTTGGGGATTGATAGTGTTGCTTCTGATAACTGCATGCTATTGTTTGGGTAAGAGGTGTTCCCCAAAATGCTAATGTGTTAGGCGATTAAGAAATGTTTGGAGGTTAGATGGTTAGATTAGGAGTTATAACCACATTAGTGGATTAATCCATTTAATAGATTAGTGATTTGAATGGACTACTGGGTTTTAACTGTAGGCAGGTGAAACATGTCTGGAGGAAGTAGGTCACTGGGTAATGTGATCTTGAATAATATCTTGTCCTTGAGTCCTCTCTCTTGCTCTGTTTCTTTCTCCCTCTCTGTCTCCTCCACTTCTCTGGTGTCATCAACTGAGCAGCTGTCCTCTGCTGTACTCTTCCACCATGATATTATGCCTCATCTTGGTCCCAGAGCAATGGAGACATCCAAACATGCACTGAGACCTCCAAAACTTTGAGCCCCAAATAAACATTTTTTCCTCTAAGTTCATGTCAGGTATTTTGGTCACAGTGATAAAAAGTTGACTGACAGAGAAACTAGGTATGAATCCTGGGAGTGTATACCATAGCCCTGTTAATTTGCCCAAGAACATACATTATAGGAAGATTTGTAGTATTATACTAAATGAAATGAGGTATTCAAAGACTCACTTAGAACTCATTAAGCAATCAAAAAAAGATTACTGAAAGTCTAGATATCTTTCCTAGATTTTTATTTCTTAAGTTTTATGGCCATTCAACTGAATACAAGGAATCTCTTGAATCAGTCCTTACTTTTCTATTACCACAGTGAATTCTTTGGCTTGGGACATTTTATAATCATACCTAAATTATTGCAAACATCCTCTAACAATTCTAGTATACCACTCCCTATAATCTATTCTTCCTGTTGCTGCCAGAATGCTCTTTGTAAAATGCATGTCTCACATCCAGTGAAGATAAAACAGAAAACTCACGCTTTGATAAAATACTCTGACTCAAACACCCAGAAGTGATAAATAAATCCACCAAAAGAACACCAAAGAGGCACATCTAAAAATATAGGAAAATAACTGAAGGAACTCTAAAAAGGACAAGAAATGCAAAGCCCTGGAGGGGCTTACTAAAACTTCTGCTTTGCACATATGAAAATTGGCAATGAGTTTGAGGCCAGTGCTGAAATCTCTTTGAGAAAGGTTTCAGGTCTTTTATAGCAAGTTGTGATAAAGAGATTGAACATCCCTTACAATTGTGGATTAAATAAAGTTATTGACTAGTTTTTTTTATTTCATTTTAAATCTAGTTTTGAAATATCTTCAATGTAGGCACAGGAGAAAAGGTTTAAAATACTGTTACAAAACCCAGATCTACACTGAAATTTGGAGAAGCAGGACTAGGGCAACAATACACTCTGAAATACATTTTCACTTAAAAAACCTTGGAAATGCTGGACACTACATAACAATTATCCTTCAAAATACAGATCCAGCTCTCCCTCCCCCACACACAAACACACACACATGCACACATGGGAGCCCTTCACAATCAAATAGGACCACCGCGCTGGAAATCAGGGAGTACCAATATCACTTTGGAACTACTACTTTGTTTCTATTGCTGTGATTAACCAGCTAAATAATCTGGATTCTTCATTTTATTAATCACCAGAATTAGAGATCAAGACTTGTTCCCACCTAAGACAGACAAAAGCCTTTGATTTTGCCATATAAAATTTAAAGGTTTGAAACCTCAGTAACCACAAGATAATCTGGGGTGAGAGTCATTACTAGCAAATGGTTTAGACTGATGTAGGCTGTATATGGGGAAAAAGGCTATCTGAGAATTGATAAACAGGATCTGAATCTCAAACAGTTGTGTATGAATTTATGTTACATGAATGATCCAGAACATCTAAGGCTGAAAAACGCTTTGATAGGACTTGGTCTTTATCAGGAGTAATTTCCTTCTGGAAGTTTCAGATCTTATAGTCTTCTTTACACAGATCAATTCTCCAAACAATGCAATTATATATATATATATATATATATATATATATATATATATATATATATATATATATATAATTTCATTAGAGACAAATAACAGAATTAAAATGCTATGAAATTTAGTGGCACTAATCAGATAAAACATACAGAGTATATTTAAAGATAGTACAAAAGAAAAACAAACATAGTGATGAAAATATATATTCAAGTGAAAGATATAAAAAACAGCCAAATAGAATTTTTAGAAATAAAATAAAAATTCATTTAATTAAAAAAAAATTTAAAAACCTAATGGAAGGCTTATTTAGCTGAATAATTATTATTAAAAAGCAAATTAGCAGACTCAATAGATAAACAGAATGCTTTATAAAACACAAATTGAAAACATAAAAAAAGGTTAATGGACAAGCAGAACAGAATAAAACATAGTTGTATCCACGAGATTTACAAAATAAGAGGAATAGAAAAAAAGAAGACCTTTTAAAATGATATAATTTCTGAGAATGTTTATAACAAATGAATAGAAAAAAATCTTAAAATTAGAGAATATAAAAAATCCTGAAAGAGAAACTATAACAATGTATGTCAAAGAAAATTTTCACCAAGATTTGAACATATAAATATATGATTTTGCTCACTATGTGAGGCTGAGACCTTTGGAACCTGGTGAAATTCCTCTGGGTCATCTTTTAGAAATGACCCAGATTCAGTCACATAAACCTTGTAATAATCCAATCAACACACTGAATTTCCACTAAGATAGGCTATTTTATTTTCTCCTCAATGATAAAGCTATATATTGTTAGGTATCAAAAAAATTCAGTTTTGTTTTAGAAAACTGGTAGTGTAGTGATATTTCATTCTGTTTTAATTTGCATTTCTCTAATGGCTAATGAGGTTGAATGTCTATTCATGTGTTTGTTTTCTGCATATCCTCTTCAGTAAAATTCCCTATATATGCTTCACCCATTTATAGTTGGATTATTGTTGTTGTTGTTAAATTTGAAAGGTTACATGTGTATTTGTTCTAGATGTTAGTCCTTGATTGGATATGTGGTTTACAAATATTTTCACTCAGTCTTTTAATGCTTCTTTTGATTGGAAAGCATTCCTAAAGACCACACTACTTCAATGCCAGGCCTTTGATTGTGCTCAAATGTTAGTTGAATAATGAAATAATATTAGCACATCTAATTACTTATAGATCAGAAAGGTCCTCAGAATTTTGATGATGATAGGAATGAACAAGAGAGGGATGTGTTTATGTCCTGGTTGTTAAATTATAGACGAATGAGGAGAAGTGAAAAATTCAGGGAAAGAACTTTGCTGACCTAAAACTATCTTACTTAGTACTCAATCAAAAAGTTTTTTTTTCATATTTCACCTACATAAGCAAAAAAATCCAAATAAAAATGCAATATAAAGCATTAATTTATTTACATGTTGGCTAATTCATTCACATACTACAAATATCTACTGAGAATGTATTCTGTGCCAGGCACCATGCTGGGGTTGGAGGTGACACAGATGAGACAGCCAGAATCTTTACTTCAACATGCTCAGTGATAGGATGAAAATATAAAGAGAAGAAATTAGCACATTTTCATAGTATGATTGTAGATATGAGTGAGATACATGATAATCTACACTGAAGGCTGCTAATCCAAACACTGATCTATTATTAAGCAGTGTCATAGTAACAACACCATGTTACAGTTTAATTTATTGATCACTAACTATAAAGGAAGTAATGTTCTAGGTGTTTTATAGCTAATCCAAGAATGCACTATAAAGGATGCTATCGGTATTCTCACTTCACAAAAGCAGATTATAGCAAGGATCAAGCCTGCTTGATTTTTACAGTAGGGGAAGAGATGGTGTGAGAGTGACATCCATCTTACTACTAAACTACTTAATTCTATGGATTTTACTTATCAACTCTCATGTACCAGATGTAAATTTATAACATGACTATATAGTGAATTATATATATATATATATATATATATATATATATATATATATATATATATATAAATAAATTGTTATGGTACTAGGGATCAAACTGAAGACCTTATACATACTAGGTAAGCTCTCTACCAGAAACCCACCTCCCCAGCTTGCACCTTTAATTTAACACACTAGTTCATAGTCTGTTTTGTAGACAATGTAATTTCATTGTCTACTGTTTATCTATGTCCCTTGTGAGATCCTGAATTAAATAATATTCCTGCATTTCAGGGCTCATAGCCGCATATTGGCCTATCCCATTTCCAAAGGATGAACTTGGTATGTTCCCTTGATAGATAAGCAACTATTGAAAATCAAATGCTACATGTCAAACAAATTGCCTCTGTGTAGTGCTCTGCTGGATGAATTAATTGCCTTTTGTGTGGTTCTGCATGAACTGTCAGTCCACAGTGGCATGTTGTTGGGAAGAAAAAGTTTCTACTTGTTGCTTACATGAAATGTCTAAAAGTCAGTCTCATCTGCTCTGAAAGGAGGCAATCCTTAAATTATTTTTAGGTAGAAAAAAATATTAGTACTATCATTACATGATCATTTTCCTATACTTCCTACAATGAGGTGCTTTTCTAAAGTACCATTATTCTGGGTCCTAAAAAAATAAAAAAATAAAAAAAAATTCTTCTGATACCCTGTTAATATCAACAGTTTTCTGAAGTGTTTTCATCCATTTCATTTAGTGCTATAATGAAGGATAATTAGAAGTTGCCAGACTGTCTTATTCTAACAACACAGTACATGATTAAATACTTTTCCATACCTGGGTAGGAGACAGAAGGCTTCTTTAGGCTGCAACAGTCATAGGCAGCAAGGTGGAGAGAAAGGTGGGTAAGAAGTGGAGGGAGACAAGCCTGAAGTGGATCTAGTTTCACTCCTCAGTCTCTGTGATGTTAATAACCTTTCTAATCCCCTGCTATACAGTTGAAGGCTACTGCAAGGGTACTGGATGTCATGCTTGTGAAAATAATAGGCACCTCCTTTGCTCCTTGATATGTGATCATTTTTTTTTCCTTCAATTTTTCTGAGATTTGTTGTCAGCAAAAGTAATTTTAGGGGCTGGGTATGCAGCTCAGCAGTAGAGTGCATTCTTAGAGTGTGTGAGAACCTGGGTTCAATCCTGAGCACCCCGCCACACATATAAATAATAGTGATTATTATTAAAGTTTAATTTTTGTGATAAAATAGAGCATCTTCAATGGATAAAATATGAAGAGTGAGTATTATTTCCCACTAAACAATATTTGACTCCCTTGGTAAACTTTTGTGGTCAGTATTCCTGAAATCAAGGCAAATGTTACAACATTAGTTGTTGGATGATTTAATAAATGAATGAATGTTGATTTAAGTGATTTGGAAATTAAATCAGCGAAAATATGGAGTTGCCAAAAGTATTTTGTTTCTCATTTTATTATCTTTTTTATCTTAATGTCTGTAAAAAGAATTTCCTATTCCTACAAGTATTTGTGTGTTTAGGATTGGGGTACTTTTGTGTAACCTGCAGCTAATAAATAACCTGTAGTATATAATGAATATCAGAGAAACTATGGTTTATTTATAATTCATAATTAGGAAACTGAGGCTCATAGTCAATTGTTCCCAAATGATACAAGAGATTATGTGATTCTAAGTATATAACACAGTATTGCATAGTTTTTTTCTTATTTTGTTTTTTGAAAAAGAACACTTATCTTCAATTGTAGTCATAAGGAATCCTACATACACAGAAACATACATTTATATCACTGAACAGAACTTCTCTGATTGAAAAGTGACAGGGAGTTTCCTCCCAATTAGATTCCTTTGGAACTCGTATCCTCTACCATTTCCTTGGCTGAGTGTTCCCTAAAAGATTCTAAATAGCTCTATACGACCTTTGATAAACTTTGAAAACTATGAATTTTTTCTCTCACAAACATCAAATTGATAGTAATTTAGTCCTGTAAGATATCTTGCTCATAAAAGTTTAAGATGATTTTATTTCTCAAAATAAAGGAAAAAACAAGGACAAAGCTCTATGTGCAACCAGGGAAATAAAGACCCAGAATTATATGAATTATTTTCCTGGTCAATTTTAATAGTAGGTATGATAAGACTCAGGGAACTGAACTTTCATCATAAATAAACTGGCTGGATACAACTTTAAACATAAAAGATCATTTCTTGATATACTAAAATTGATGGAATTTTAACTCAGTGATACAACATCTCAATTTTATGGTATCTTGAATAAAATGGTTTATATTAATAATTAAAATAGTTTTATATACACTATAAATATCTAGTATTTTTTCTATGAATGAACTATTGTATGGGCATATTTTTACCATAGACTTAGATAAATAATTTTGTTTAAAAAAATTAAAGATGATGAAACATCGCACTGTCTTAATTAAACTGCCTTGACTCTTAAAAACAAAAGTTCATTTTCCAGTTTTTTTCTTTTCTTTTCTTTTCTTTTGTTTTTAAGCCTAGGGTCTCATTTATTCTAGGCAAGCTCTCTCTCACAAACTACATCTCTGGCCCTGGTCTCATTCATTATAAGTGAGCTTGATTCCTACTAAATCTACTTGTACCATTTATGAGCACAATTAGCTTGTACTAATCTAAGAAAGCTAATATCATATTTTTTAATTAATGTATTTAAACCTGAACTGATAGGCAAGTTAAATCTTGTCTGTTAATTTTAATTAATTGATAACAAGAGGAGGTCTATGTTAAGAGGATCTCAGGAGCCCAGACTAAGGAAATGATATGCCTTTCCAGGATATATAATGAATAAATATTGGCAGACATACTATGTATGTGGTTTAAAAGAATTGTCACTGATGAAAGGCATTGATCTGAGGGTTTTGAGATACATACAGATATAAACTTAAATGTAGGAACAATGTTGCTTCATTATTATAATTATTATAGCTTATTGGATATTTTCTTCAAGGATTCAAATGATTCTTTATTTGACATTTAGTTAAAATACTATATTTGAGCTACAGCTAAAATGAAGTTCTTAAAACTTCATGGACTTTCCCACTAAAATTCTTAATTTGAGGAATAATCACTTATTACTTATATTTAAGTAGAGATTTTTGTTAGGGTATGTGTGGTTCAACACAAACTATGAGTTTCCTTTAAGTTTGTCTGTTTTAAATGATCAGATGCATCTTATAGAAGTTTTCATCAAAATAACAGTCCAAACACATACTCCCTCAACTATTTTTCCTAAGTGCTCCAGTAAATCTGCCACTTTAATGAAAGAAGATATGAGGTTATGCAAATTATTCAGGGCCACTAAGTAGTATTTTCTTTAATTAACCTTTTAAAGAAATTATACTTAATTTTTTTCTATTTGAAGTCAACTATTCTAAATAAATCTTCTCCAGTTTTCTAACCATTTGTTTAGTTGATATTATTTGACTAATATAATGATCCACAGAATTTATTTCTTCATTTCCCTCCATTTTAGCAAACTTTAGTATTCAAGTTTCCTTTCAAGTTCATTTCTGCTGAACCAATTATAAGTTTGCTTTAAATCTGTATGTTTCATATGATCAAAAATATCCTACAGAAGTTTTCAATAGAACAGTTCATATTCAAATTCTAGATTTACTGGACTCAAACAAAATATAATTTTAGGTAAACTACTTAAACTTGATTTAACTAATCTGTGAAACTCTAATGACTATAAGAATCGTCCCCACATGTAAGTTATTCTGAGAATTTCATCAGATGGTCAATGTGTAGCTGTAAAGGAGAATCTGGCATATAGTAAGCAGAGCCATATTTGCAATTACCATAAGTAAAAAACTTTTCTTCTCAACTCAAAGAGAAGGAAAGACATTTTCAAAATGAAGGTTTTCAGTTATAATTCTCTATATATTTCAAATTTTTAAAAACTATCACTAATGGTGGTCCCAAACATCAGGTACACTATAATATTCATTTACCTCATTTTGTGGAATGAATTTCCTCCACGGTGTTTCCAAATCATGATATTTCCCCATATAATTAGAAGCTTCCTCTTCTACACCAGATAAGATAGTAACAAACATGTATTATTATTTGCAAAAGTATATTTGGCAAAAAATAATATTTGTAGTGTACAAGTCACTTCTGAGTCAGTTTCTGAATTATTACAAACTTATTTGTTTTAAGCGATTAAAAAGTGGTACCTCTTAACACAAATTTTAATTCTTTTTAATGAATGATTTTTAAAATAATCTTTGCTTTCAACTTAGATTTCAACTCCCAGAAAGCTTTTTAAAATGATTCTCTGGTGTTATCTTCTCATATACACACTTTAAGATTATCATTTGACTTATCTGTCCTTCCAAAGGAAGACAATAAAGCATTAATAGTGGCTTGCTATGGCTATAAAGAGGTCTTAAATCCTTTAAACAAATGGTTATAATCTGATTGTCTCATCTACTGATTGGTGCTATAGCCTCCTGTCATCTGAGTGCTGTTGAACTTGTAGTGTCTCAGAGTCACAGATAAGCTTTAAAGAGTGGAGATAACTTTTATTTGTTATGGGCAATAAAACCAGAGTCTCCACTGACTCTCTGACAGGAAGGCATCTGATGATGCAGATCCAGTCAAGCAGAACACAAATCGAAATAGTGTCTGAAGGGCAAGGTCTTGGAAGCATGCACAGTATAAAACCCACAAGATAAAATTATATGGGAAATAAGAGAAAATTAGAGAACAAGGAACAAAGGCTAAAACTGAGCCTCTCATGGGGAGTTGCATTCATAAACATAAATATTCCTAATAAATAATGTGTGTTCAACATATTTTCAATGGAAACAAAAACTGGTTTGCACATATCTGTTATTCAGATGCATACCCTCATGCAGTGTCAGTGTGTGGTTATACATATAGTCATGTGCCAAGTACTGACACTGACAAAAATGGACCACAGATCCTATCACATCAGGCCCTTGCAGATGTCATATCATTGTAGCACAATTCCTTATTCTCATATTTGTGATGATGCCTGTGTAAATAAACCCAGTGCACTGCATTGCCAGTCATATAAACATATAACACGTACGATTCTGCACATAGTATGATATTTGATAATGAAAATCAATGACTTTGTTAATGGCTTATGGATTATTCTATATTTTAGCATATACTCCTTCTACTTATAAAGCAAAGTTTACCATAAAACAAACAAAAAAATGCCATGATATGACAGCAGTAGCCTCATATTTCAGGCATTTATTATGAGTCTTGATTGCATTACTTGATCTTGTTCTTGATTTAATCTCATGTTATTTTGTTCATCATAGCTCTAGTAGCAAAAGGCTATTTTACATTTGTATACATGAACATATACTGTGTATCTCAGGTGTGTAGTGGGCTACACCATCCAAGTTTCCGTTAGTTTACTCTGTGACATTCACACAGTGACGTTTTCTAATAGTACATTTCTCAGAACATATCCTCATTGTTAAGTGATGTGTGAATGTGGGTATCTGTGTTTATTCCAACTTATGTTGCTCACTGTTAAATTTTCTTAATTTCACTTTTCTTTGTTGATGATGGGATTCATTATTCCCTAGTAAATATTTGGTCAAGGGTTTGAAAAGATCTGGAGTGTTTAGACACAATTAAATCTTTCATAAAAAGACTTTACCAAATTATTATTTTCTAGTAACCAGCAATGGTAAATAGCAAATTTAATCATCAGGCATTTTCCCAACACAGAGTTCTTAAATTAATCCATTAATAACTGGCTGTTGTTGAATGCCTGTGTTTTTTTCCTTTTTTTTTTTTTTGTTTTTTTCTTCTAGGAGATATAACTGTCAATTAACTCCAGGTGCATTATAACAAAATAGTTAAGGATATTCATGAAAAGTAAATATATGTGCTATTTATAGCCATAATTATATTTAAAAAATACTGATTCTGGTTTTAAAAGAAAAATACATTTATAATAACAATATTGCTTTATAAATATTAATTCTTTCTTAAATTTCTAAGTAATATTGAAAATTTCCACTGCACATTGTCTAAAAAGGCAAAGTCAAATGAATCTTTGGCTTCTTTTTAATTCTTTCTTTCTAAAATCTGAGTGTCAAGAGGAAGTATTTTTATTTATTTGAATTAATCAAGTCATCACTGAAGGTCTCAGTTTTACCTGGTGAGACTTGCTGAGAGTCACAAAGACACGTTATTGTAGCTTTCTCTCAGTTACTTCTCCACGACTCTTGCTTGATTGACAACATTACCTTCTAGTAACATCTGTTTGGGGAGAAACAACAGCCCCAGTAAGCAGCATCTGAAGGAGCTACAGGCAGCTACCTAGATTTGCAAGCTGGTGATGTCTGCTTCCCTGCTCCATGACACAAAGCTTAGGCCTATGACTTTAAATTCTCATTTTCTTGCCCTGCTCCCTGGGACAGTTTTCACTTCTTACCTCTATAAATAAAACCCCTCCAAATTACTCACATCTGCTTCCCCTAGTGCAGGTGCAAATTAGATCCAAAAAATCACTGAAATCTAATTTCAAGCTTACATCCTAAATACTTGGCTAAAAACCAGCTCATGTCTTTATTCTTTTCCTGTCTGCAGCTAACCAATTCAATACTTCAACAGAACATTTTTTTTGTCTTCTTTTTCTTCCTTTCACTTTAAATCTGACTTTCAGAATGTACAACTTTTAGTTTTTACATTCTCAAATCATCAGCAAGCCCTCCCTTTTCAACTTCAATCTTTCTGGGATATCAGAAGATACCATATTTGGTAATGAGAATTTTTCTTTTCAATTCGCCTTTATACTGACCCCCAACGGAGAGCAAATATTTTAATTAAAATGAAACTTTCTTGGAAACTGTTCTTCTCCTTGATGTATTATCCATATTTTGTTATTTTCCTTTTATTCTGTTTTTAAAAACAATTTAATAAATAATACAGTTATTAACAGTTTACTCTCAAATATAATGCCTTTAAAAAACCTATCTCATATGTAAATTATTTTTACAGTGAGAAACAAAAGCTAGACTTTACTTCAAACGGGCATCTTCTCCTTCATGAATGTGACAATTTGATGATCTTCTAAGAATAGCATCCAGGTTATCTCAGACTTTGAAACTACTTATGCCACTGCATTAGATTCAGATTCTAGTATTCAGATATATCACATACTACTATGCCTCCATAATTCTATCCCTGTATATCCTTACCAGAGAATGGAAAACTACTTGTTATCTGAAAGTCAACTCCAAAAGCATGTTTCATAAGCAAGTGAAAATTATGTGCTTCCTCTTTGTTGAACTCATAAAAAATATATTTTTGCCTCTCTTAAAATATATACTTATTGGCCCTTGAATTAAATTTGGATTTTTTCTTTCATGGATGTCTGCTGTAACAAACTCAGAGAATTGGGCTTATGGCTACACAATCATTAGAGTCAAAGAAATGCTCAGATTGGAAAGAGAAATGAACTGGTGAATAAAATATTTCTTGTTTATATTTTAAGTACAATTCATTGTGTCATTCATTAGTTATTATTCATTTACTGTCCAGCCACTGTATAAGCCATTGTGAATATAATAAGATAATTTCTACATATAAGAAAGTCAAAGACTAGTGGAAATCATTGGAAAAAAACAAAATATATTTACAATTCAATGTGAAAAGCGTGAGAATAGAAATAGGCATTTGATTATAGGATAACAATATGAAGGAAACTCTTAACTTGGGATGAATCAGGAAAGATTGATGAGCACCATAACATGAAGTTCCCTTGAATCTTTTATTAAGAGATTTGGAATTGATCCTGCAGGTCAGAGAGTTCCCACATGTTCTCTATAAAGCGCAATAAGATGCTGATAGAATTCATTAAACAGCATACTCTTTTAAAGGATCCTTCAAAAATTCTTATGCTGGAGAAAGTAAATTAAATAGGTAATCTTCCTATGGGATTTTCCAAAATCACCATATGCTAATATATTTTGTTACAATCCAAAAATCAGATCTAATATTGAGCATTTCACAAACACATTTGTTCCACATGTGTATATGCTTTTTAATGAGCACCAACTAATAACTTCTAAAACTTTAGTATCCTTTGAGGAGTGGGGTGAGACCACTACTACAGACAATGAGGAACAAGAAAGGAGGGGTTTTGAGCTGTAAACAGATCACTGTGTGACTTGGACAATAGAAATGAGGAATAGGGGATGAAAATGATGGTAGTAGGATTGTAAAGGTCCACAAATACATGAGAAACTAAACTAGTGTTATGATAGAAGGAATGGAGAGGAGAGAACACACTTAGGGCATTTCCAGGCAAGAAAATTAATAGGAGTGTGTAGTTAATTAAATGGAAGCAGGGAACACAGTTCAAGAATGATGTCTCATCCTAGACAAAGCTACCAAAAAGATTCATTGGAGAAAAGAGAGCCTCTTCAAAAAATGGTGCTGGAAAAACTGGAAATCCATATGTAACAAAATGAAATTAAACCCCTGTCTCTCACCATGCGTGAAACAACTCTAAGTGGATTGTTAGGGTCTGTAAACAAGTCAGGATGGCGCCTGGCATTTTGCCAGAGGGAGTGGTTTGTGAAGTAACGCCAGGGAACCATTAAGTGTGGAGATTCCTTATTGGTTGACTGCTGTATCTAGTTTATGATAATTAAGATAAGCTGTGTGGAATGTATATATATACCCCTCCTGTCCTACAATAAAGGGCTCCCACTCCTCCTGTATCAATGTACACAAGTTGTTCGTCACCCCCTGGTTATTTTGCTGCAGCCAGACTAGGCAGTGGATCAAAGACTTAGGCACTGGAACAGAGACCTTGTGCCCAATAGAAGAAAAAGTAGGCCCAAATGTTTACCATACCAGCCTAGGATCTGACTTCCTTAGCAAGACTCCTAAAGCCCAAGAAGTAACATCAAGTGTCAAACTAAAAAGCTTCTTCTCAGCAAAGTAAATAATCTATAATGTGAAGAGAGAGCCTATGGAATGGGAGAAAATTTTTACCACATGCACCTCAGATAGAGCATTAATCTCCAGGAGATTATCACACACACACACACACACACACACACACACACAAAAAAAACACCAAAAAGCAAATAACCCAATTAATAAATGGGCTAAGTAACTGAACAGACACTTCACAGAAGAAAAACTACAATTGATCAATAATTGATTGAATTGGTTCGTCATTTGAAAAATTGTTCAACATCTCTAGCATTTAGTGAAATACAAGTCAAAATAGTCTTAAGATTTCATCTCACTCCAATCAGAATGGCAATTATCAAGAATACAAGTAACAATAAATGTTGGAGTTGTGAGGAAAAAGGCACCCTCATACATTGCTGGTAGGACTGCAGATTAGTGCAACCACTTTGGAAAGCAGTATGGTGATTCCTCAGAAGACTTGGAATGTAATTGGATTTGATCTAGCTATCCCACTCCACAGTTTATTCTGAAAGTACTTAAAATCAGCATATAACAATGATGCAGCCACATCAGTGTTTATAGCATTTCAACTCACAATATCTAAACTATAGAAACAACCTAGGTGCTCTTCAACATATGAATGGATAAAGAAAATGGTATATATACACAATGGAATATTACACACTCTTAGAGAATAATAAATTATAGCATTCACAGGTAAATGGATGGAGCTAGAGAATATCATGCTAAGCAAAATAAGCTAATCCCCAAAAAACCAAAGGCTGAATATTTTCTCTGCTATGCAGATATCAATTCACAATAAGAGGAATCTAGGGAAGAATGGAGCTACTTTGGATTAGGCAGAGGGGAGTGAAGAAAGGAGAGGGGTTTGGAGGTAGAAAGGATAGTAGAGTGAATTGGACATTATTACCCTATGTGCATATATGACTACACAACCCATGTGAGTCTACATAATGTACAACCAGAACAATAAGAACATACTCCATTTATGTATGATGTGTCAAAGTGTATTCTATTGTCACATATAATTAATTAAAATAAATTTTAAAATAACAAACAAAAAAGAGTGATGTTCAACTTTCTAGCTTAGTTGTATGTTTGTATTTTTTTTTTTTTTGCCAATAGTGAGTTTGTGGAGGTAGAAATTATTTTAAAGAAGGAAAAGTTTCTTATGGTTTTGGAAATGTCAGTTTTTACTTTGAGTGGAAATCCAGCTGGATATATCTAGTTTGAAGTGAGCTTTATGATTCAGGAATTTGGCACAGTGATCTAGACTCAAAATAATCTTTGCAAACCACTGGTATACCAGTGGTATACACCATCACTTACCAAAATGATGTTTGAATTCGTTCTTGGATTCAAAGTTTTTATTCTTTTTTAATAATGAAAATTGTGAACAATAAAAGTTGAACTAGATAGTGTTCTACTTTGGAGTTTTTAAAAAGTATAATTATCTTCTTTTTGGTAATAAGAAAAAGATATCAGCTCTTTTTCAGAACTCTCCTTCTGACCAGTATAAACTCTACTAAGAAAGTGAAAAAGTCACCAAAGACAGATAAGGTTTTGTGAAAAGAATAAACTCCTTTATCATGGACTAAGAGTTCTGTGGTTTTTCATATTATTTATTTGGGGTATAAATTGAGACCTGAAAGTCACTCATCGGATATCCTGTAGAGACATTTAAAAATGGAGTCAATAGGAATCATCCAGGGTTAACCATAAATGAATACTAACACATTCATTACCAGCCACATCTATGCTGAGTTAAATATCAAGTCCCAACTGTGACCAAAGTGTGACAGACTAGTGAGCTACAAGTTATTAGGAACAATACTTCTTTCGTGAAACACTACACTTCTTAAGGTATTCAGAAAGTATTAAATGTGGTGACTTAAATTTGGAAATTAAAATGATTTTTTAAATCTCCATATTTCCACTAAAAACATTATTGCCAACTGAAACAAGTATTATCTAATGCTTTTCTCAGATTATCAACATTCAGTTTTTTAGTTGGTCCAATCCAACATAAGAATAAATAGCAGAATTTCTGTGATTCATTAGGATTATTAAGATGTGTAGTAAAGTATGAAAATAAATACTCATCTAGAACATTTATGAACTTGGGGCTTTGCATTATAACAAAAGTGCTTTGTTACAAAAATGCACTCATCATGTAATATTTTCAAGAAATCAAAAAAGTGGACTTGATTGGAAACAGATTGATGAAAAATTTTAATTCTTATAACAATCTTAAAGCACATCTAATTATCCATTTCCTTATTTATACTGCAAAAGCAACATATTTTCAGATGGAAAACGATTGTACTATATACAGTACTGCCACATTTTTATAAAACGGAAAATTAAAGGTAAAGAGAAAAATATTGCTTGAAAATTATATGAAGCCAAGGGAAATATTTAATCCCCTGAGCTCCACTGCCAGTAATTCTGAACAGAGTTAGAAAGTGCTGCTGACTACGACTTCCAAACTTGATATGAGAACAACAGAAAAGTGAGAGGTGAACTGGTCTCTCCCACAGAAGACAAAAACCTGGGAAATTCCTTAGTAACACTAAAAGTGATTAGGTCACTTTGTGAGCAGAGTTATAGGATCATACATGACTGAGCGGACTACTTGTGTGGCTCAATGGTAGAGTACTTCTCTAGCATGAGCAAGACCTTGAGTTCCATCCCCAGCACCACAAAAATGGAGGAGGAGGAAGAGGAGGATGAAGAGGAGGAGGAGGAGGAGGAGGAGGGGAAAAGACCAGAGAGTGACCCGCCTATTTGTGATACTTTCTATTTCTCCATTACTCTAGGAAGATCACTAATGATCCCATTATACTTTGGGACAGGAAAAAGGGTAACATTTTAGTATCAATCAGAAAGAGTTGGTGATATATTGATAATGCTATAGCCTGGTTAGGGTAAGTATCACACTGTAAAAAGCATCAGGGGCTACACAGCTCTGGGTATTTCTTCCCCTCAATCAAAATATTTAAAAATTGAGAAGTGGTCACTTATCAATTAGAACAAATCATGGTTTTACTGGTGATCCATTAAGAGGTATGCTGTACCCAACTCCTGACTGATGCAGGAGATGTAGCTGGTCATGAAGATGTCTTCTGTACCAACCAGAATCCCTTTACTCATTGGATAATGAGGAAGTTTTTTAATTACTAGGGATGATGGAACTTAAAACTATATCCACTTACAAAACATAATATATTTTTCCAATTGTCATGATGCACACCAGCTCAACACGAGCCTTACCTCTATGTCAACCTAACTTCAATGCAACATCAAATATTTATGCTAGTAAATTATCAGAGGGAGAGAGGGGGGGGGGAGAGAGAGAGAGAGAAGTTTATAAACAAAACAGCTGTGAAGAACTGAAGAGCTTCTTGGAGGACCTCTGCAGGGTAATGTAACCTTATTAGACATGAGGGAAGCAGGAAGAGATTGAGCAGAGTTTGTGCTACCAAAGTCTCTCTGCTCTGCAAACACATTGGGCACATGATGACCTCTCATCCTCTCTGAGTTACTTCACCTGCAGTTGTACAAGTTAAGATATGAATTCTCTATTTTTCCTTACAGATGCCAATACTAATGTGGCTAATAAGTCCCAGAACTGTTTATATTAAATATTATATAAAAAATTTTGAACTAGACAGGACAAAATTTAAAATGAAAGTTTTTAAAATTAACCGACCATATTGAAAATATGTGGAAGAAACCAGAGATTATGAGTAACATGACTTTGTAGAACTCACCAATATTTTTCCATAAGAAAATGTGTATAGTGCCCATAACTTAGCTTTTAGAGTTTTTATTGTAATATTTGTAAACCTCTTTCAGGCCGGCATATTAACATGTGCATTATCCATGATCATATATTGATGTCTTTGCAATCTTTGGCATGTGAGATATTGTGTTATAGCATATGTAAATATATCAAGATCCCCTAAGCAACTTTTCAAATTTTACTAGCTACTTCCCCTGCTTTCTAGTGAAATCCATCACTGGAAGTTAAACATTTTTGTTTAAAGTCAGCAGAATTTAAAAAAAAAAAATCGATGTTCAACAACTAGTGCAGAATTAGTTACACCAGCCTCATGCGAGTTTGAAAATTTCTGGATCAATTCTTAGGAATTTGACTCTTCATCCTGCTTTCATACATTGCTTGACCTGTATAATTGTTAATCTTGTTTGTCAACTTGGCTAGTCCAACTTCCCTGTTATTTGATCAAACATCAGGAAAGGAATTGGCCTGATGTGATTGACATTCAAGTCAGTAGGTGCTAAGTAAAGCAGGTTACCCTCTGTATTGTGGGTGGACTTCATTCAGTCACTCCCAAACCTAATGAGAAAAGATAAGACACCTGAGGAGAAGGCTTTTTTCTTCCTGACTACCACCTAGATATTCTGCCTGAGCTTCCAGCCTCCCAGCTCTAGACTATAACATCAGCTATTGTCAGAATACCTAGCCTGCCAGCCTTCCTTGAAATTGTTGGACTTGACAGACTTACAATCATGTAAGCCAATTCCTCAAAATAAATACCTCATTCTCTATATAGACATCTGGGGGTGGGGATTGCTGAGCCCACCTGTCTTTTATAGGCCTTTTATATCTGTCTTTGTTACAAAATATAACACATAACTTCATTTATTGGAAACCATCATCTTGTCTTGGGTTTTCTCTCATTTCCTTTCCTTTCTATTTTGCAGTATTAGATATTGAACCCAGCAGCAATTTGACCAATGAGCTGCATCCTCAGCCCTTTCTATTCCAAGATAGTGTCACAACCTTGTAATGCTGTAAACTGAGATTACAGGCATACATCACTGCACCTCATTTGTCTTAGGTTTCTTAAAGTACTTTCTTATTTTGCCTCTGTCATTATGAAATAATTCCTCCAAAGACAAGCATTTGATTTACCAATATCAACCTGACCCTAATGTCATTTGCTGTAATTTTTTTAAAAAATTAGTTATTTCTTAAGACTATGGTGTAATAGTTAAAAAAATAACACCTCCAAAAGAAATGAAACCCCTAATATGCAGTATTGACACTGCATTTTTTCTTTTTTCTTTTTATTGTTAAATGACAACCATATGAGCAACAATGATCTAGTTCCTATAGCAATAGCAACTGTTGCACATAAGTGCAATCTGGCACTGGGATGTAATGAATTGATGTCAATTATTGAATGTCTTGGTTTCAAAGAAAGCAGAAAAATGTGGGCATATTGAAATGAATGGCATATGATGTTTATTATGTAAATGAGTATATATATTCATATATAAAGTACATAGTGCTTATAACTAAAGCAATTTACTGAGTGAAAAGATCAAATTCAACACTCTTCTACAAAAGAAAAATAGACTTTTTAATGTGAGGAAAAAGATCAGAAATGTGGAGGGAAAAGCAGAATTATTAATATGTTTATTATGTGGATTTCAAAGGATAAAAAATTAAATAAGAAAAATATTTAAATAAATAATGATTAAAAATGTCCTTCAACTAAACAACACTATTGGGTCTTATACAAAGGTTTAAAATGCTATTTTTTTTTTTGGTTGAAAACTTTTTTTTTTATTGGTTGTTCACAACATTACAAAGCTCCTGTCATATCATATTTCATACATTAGAACCAAGTGGGTTATGAACTCCCATTTTTACCCCAAATACAGATTGCAGAATCACGTCAGTTACACATCACATTTTTACATACTGCCATATTAGTGACTGTTGTATTCTGCTACCTTTCCTATCCTCTACTATCCCCCCTCCCCTCCCCTCCCATCTTCTCTCTCTACCCCATCTACTGTAATTCATTTCCCTCCATGTTTGCTATCCCATTCCCCTAATAACCTCTTATATGTAATTTTGTATAACAATGAGGGTCTCCCTCCATTTCCATGTGATTTCCCTTTTTTTCTCCCTTTCCCTCCCACCTCATGTCTCTGTTTAATGTTAATCTTTTCTTCCTGCTCTTCCTCCCTGTTCTGTTCTTAGTTGCTCTCATTATATCAAAGAAGACATTTGGTATTTGTTTTTTTAGGGATTGGCTAGCTTCACTAAGCATAATCTGCTCTAGTGCCATCCATTTCCCTGCAAATTCCGTGATTTTGTCATTTTTTAGTGCTGCATAATACTCCATGGTGTATAAATGCCACATTTTTTTTTATCCATTCATCTATTGAAGGGCATCTGGGTTGGTTCCACAGTCTAGCAATTGTGAATTGTGCTGCTATGAACATCGATGTGGCAGTATCCCTGTAGTGTGCTCTTTTAAGGTCTTCAGGAAATAGTCCGAGAAGGGCAATAGCTGGGTCAAATGGTGGTTCCATTCCCAGCTTTCCCAGGAATCTCCATACTGCTTTCCAAATTGGCCACACCCATTTGCAGTCCCACCAGCAGTGTACAAGAGTACCGTTTTCCCCACATCCTCGCCAGCACTCATTGTTGTTTGACTTCATCATGGCTGCCAATCTAACTGAGGTGAGGTGGTATCTTAGGGTGGTTTTGATTTGCATTGACTTGACTGCTAGAGATGGTGAGCATTTTTTCATGTACTTGTTGATTGATTGTATGTCCTCCTCTGTGAAGTGTTTGTTCATGTCCTTGGCCCATTTGTTATTTTTATAAACAAAAGTAAAATGTTACAAAAGAAAAAAATATTGTGGAAAAACTTTTAAAGGTTTAAAACAAAGATTAGTTAGTTCTAAAAAACTCTTTTTAAAAAGAAAATTTCGATTTCCTATAAGTGACAAATATTGATTATTATCAGACATGTCAGCAGTATTCTAGAGTGAAGATTATTATGTAATATTTTCAAACTGATAGAGAAAATGAACTTTGCATACGGAATTGTATAGCCTAAGGTATCATCTACACTGTTACTTAGAGAAGGGTTGATAGATGTGTTTAGGATTCTAGCAAAATGTAGAATGTTCTAAAATTCTTGTTGCATGTTTGTCTCTAGTGAGATACATTGATGATGATAATTCTATGAAAATGTTAGTAAGCAAAAATAAAATAAATTTTCTTAAAAAATTAACATATTAAGAAAGAGTAAAAAAGTTATACATATATATATATATATTTATATATATATATATATTTATATATATATATATATATTTAATTCTGGGGAAAATCATCTATTTAGTGGGAAATAGAAAAATACAATATTAAACACAACATAAAATGGCAAGTCATTTCTAATAAGAAAGAATTATAAGCAATTATATATTAAACTCAGTGAGAGACTCATGTTGAGTTGAATAATATGATCCAATATTTTTTGTTAAAAGACTCTTATTTAAATAAGCACATAATGAAAAGCTTGATATAAAATGGCAATAAAACATGGAACAAAACAAACCTTTAGTCCAAAAGAGAAATTAAGATGAAAGCCACAAAGTAAATTAAGAGAAACAGTACAGGTTGATTAAGGGAAAAATAGAGCATGATTTTATAAACCTCTACTATATAGACAGAAATTCAAAAAGCAAAAATTCTATAACCTGAAACAGAAACCAGAAGTATATTGAAATTTACAGTGAATATTTTTGTACCCCAAACACCTTGATATTCATGGTTATATTTAGTATATAAGGATGCTGAAAATATGAATAAGAAGTTTAGGTTAATGTATATGAACACAAAAACACATTAAGCAAAAAATAGCTCTTCTTTTTAATATAACATAGAATATTCATAAACAAAAATATGCACGTACACACAAATACACAAAATGACTGCCTGCAATGGAAGTCAAATCTGTTTCAATTAATCATTATCAAAGAGACAATATTGTTAGGCTATTCTGTAAATAGTCAGATATCTCTAAGTATCTGAAAAAGTAATGTATATCTTCAGAATGTAAATAGGGGATTACATAACACTTTCTAATAAAAATTCGATATTGCATACTTAATATTTTCTTAATATTTTCTCCTCCTATCATTTTCCCTCGGACTCACATTCTGTTCTCCACCAAGCTCTTTCCTCATCCAACCTTCTAATCATGCACCTGCCCCTTGTCAAAGCCAGTGCTTTGAAAGGCTGGTGGCACTGTTCTCAGGGGAAGCAGTCTTCTTGATCTGGTGATTGTGATTCTCTATCTTATTATGAGTGGAACTGGAAACAGAGTCAGAAAAAGAGGAGAAAGTGAGAGACCTGTTTTGTTTTGTTTTGTTTTTAATTTTTCCTTTGTTGTAAGCGTGGGGTGCTCTTTTATTGGTAGCAAATTCTACATCTCTTAGGAAGGAGGAGGAAGATTTGGAGCTTTGCAGCTTTGCCTTTGACTTTGCATAAATGAGAGATTTTTCCAATTGCTCTGGGGTTTTTCTGTGATAGATTGATAGGTATGCAGTTCAGGAAACATTCCTACAGAGAACCTACGTAGGATATCAAGACGGTATATCTGACTGCAAATCAACTATCCTGTTCTTAGAACAGTGAAATAATTGACTGGGGATTTTTACCTATTCTTGTGGATGATACCAATAAACGAGTGTGTTTATTAACAATTTATTTACAGAACAAAAATTGATTTCACTGAGGCTGCATGGCCAGTCACTACAAAGAGGAAGTGAATGATTTATTCTAGAGCTTTTAGGAGTACACTACAATAAGGGAGTCAGTATGTACTGAAATGAATATCAGGGTATCACAGTAAAGTGACAAGCAGTCCAGTAAATGAAATGAAATCTTCCTGAACAACAAACTAGCATCCATTTTGATTTAGAGATAAATAATTTAATCTGTACCTCTCAATTAAAGGGAAGAGCCGAGAGGTCAAGTACCTTCAATCACCTACTTTATGCAAATACTGTTGAAAATAATTAGTTGGGTTGTATTGGTACAAAAGAGAGAGTGGGTTTGACATGCCTAAATTAGTGAGGGTGAGAGTCATGAAAATGAAAGGAACAGATGACAAATTAGGAGAAAACACTATATTAATTTATATTGTATACCACAGGAGTAAAGAAGAACAAAAAAAGATAGGTACGGGATATAAAGAGAACGTAATTTATGTTCCTGCTTATCCTTACACAGGTGCAAATTTGAAGTTCCTAACAAGAGAAGAAGTTTACATTTCAGAAAGTGAAGATATAAGAAAATTGTTTTTATCATCTGTAGCATCACACTTTCAAAATATAAATTGTTACCTGAATTTAAAAGTACTATAAAAATACAACCTTATGTTTGGGAAAAATTCCAACATGGGAATGAGTAGATGGATGTAGATAAAACCAAATAGAAAGAGGTAACAGGTAACATATAAAAATTTGACTGAGTGTACAATATACTATTTTTCCTCTGGTGAATACATCTATATTCATCCTGAGTAAAACAGAAAAGTGATGTATTTAAAAGTATTAATAATTCTGGCAGCCTGAATTTTATTTTATTTCATTGCTAAAATGAGTTGTTATTCTCTATGATTTCAATTATAAATATATATGATTTCAAGAGAAAATTATGGCATGTAAATAAAAGAGTTTGATTATATATGTGAATTACTGGAAGAAGACTATTGTTTTAACAGTTTAAAAATTGTAAAGACATTATTCACTTTTGGCTTCATGTTTATAAAGATTAGAGCTGAGAAACAGTGCCACAGTATTTACCATGACTCACTAAATGGTCAATTGGAACTGTTAAATCTCTGCCCTTGACACAAAAGTCTTTTAAATACTAATCTATAGATGCTTAGATTATGTGAGTCAGCAAACTCATTGTACAGGAAAAGGCAGTAATTTTTTTCATAGCTAAGCTAAGGTAAATGTTCTCCCCTGAAGTTCCACAATATCTAATAAACATAATGATGCATGCACATATAAGGTGGAATTCTACTTATGCCTATTTTCCTTGGCTCTTCATATGCATAGGCATAAGGATACAAATTTATCATGATGAAAAATTAGAAGCAACTTTCAGTTCCAGTGGTTATATAAATTATGGTAGATGCTTATGGTGGAGTAACATACCTTTGACATGAATGATCTCAATATATAGATGAGGCTTCTATTTATTATTTATCATGGCTAGGTCTTGAAGACACTTTTGAGTAAAACAAAAATTTTAGTCTGCCCCTTATGTTGCTTTTGATAATGAAGAATATATTCTCCAAATGATATTTTATGGTCATGCAAACCCTTACACACACACACACAAGGCATACACTTAATTTATGATATAAGTTGAATATCCTTTATCTGAAATACTTGGGACCAAAAATGCTTATGATTTTTTCAGACTTTGTAATATTTGTATGTACATAATGAGATATCTTGGTAAAAGAATCCAAAACTAAATCTGAAATTCACTTATATTTTCTATACATCTTACAAACTTAATATAATTTCATACAATATTTTTATAGTTTTGTGCATGAAAGAGTTGTGGTATAGATGTGTAATAATAATTGTGATGCAAAAAACAAAGTACATGTATAAAAACATGAATTGGTGTGAACATACAAAGATATGAAAAACTGTGCTCTATATGTGTAGTAAGAATTGTAATGCATTCTGCTGTCGTGTATTTAAAAGAAATAAAATCAATTAAATAAAAAAAGAAAGCTAGTTTCGGTATTGTAGCTCAAGGAACAGAGGGATATTTTTTACCTTGGGGACACTAAATAAACTATGTGTTGTGGCTCTGAGTTTTGACTGTGATCCATCACATGAAGTCATATGTAGAATTTTTCACTTGTTGGTATTAGATTGGTACTCAAAAATTTTAGTATTTTGGAACACTTTGGACTTTGGATCTTTAGATTAGGGATGCTCAACCTGTAATAGTTTTTTTTTTTTTCTGAGAGAGGAAAAAAGAAAATATTATAGTAATATAAATAACATGTATAATATCTTTTTTATCTTTTATTTGAAAAATAGAAAGGAACAATGATGAGGAATCAATGCTGCTTAATTATAAATTGTAGAAACATAAGAATTGTTGGATTTTTCTTTGAAATTATCCCATTTGTTTAAGTGTTTAAAAAATAACTCTCCCAATTAACACTCATGCATGGAAGGCCCTGTGTTTCTCCTATATCTTGAGTCTTATTGTACAATATCACTGATATTACAATGAAAACTGCAGTCTTACTTGAACACCAAATACATACTTATAAATGTTGTTAATTATAATAATAATAGAATATCTTTTAAAAAGCTAAAAAATGGATAAAAGTTAAATTTTATGATAAATAGAGCTTGGTATTTTGAGGAGATTAAAGAAATAAAACAGGTGTCAGATGAGTTAACATCCTTGCATTTATCACTTGCTAGAATATCAGTCTTTTTGCATTAGTCTGTTGCATCTAGAATTGGATTTTCCTTTCTTGAACGGTTGCAATAGGAATCCATCTTAAAAAGATTAATATAATAGCACTTATTTGTTGTGCAAAATAAAGCTGATTTATGCATGTCAACAATAATGAGTGAGAACAATGATTTTTTTTCAAGGTTGGTGTTTTGTTGTGGTTTGGACATTCTCTTCATCTACATGACTCTTGAAACAATAGTGGTCTAAATGTGCATGCTCTAAGGTGCAAATAATTTTACTTTTTATTGAAAATACTATGATATTCTATTATTAGAGAAAATAATTATGTAATGTACTGCACTTCTAGAATTCTAAGGCAAAAATAATAGAAAAGATGGATATTAAGGAGGGAAATTGTGTGTGCATGTGCGTATATGTGTAATAAAAATCTAAATGATCTTATCTTGCATGATAAGCAAAAATTCTGAACAAATATTTTAGTCCAGAACAAGTGGTCACCACTGATCACTACTGATAATTATACCAAGCAAACAGAGTTTTGAGTTCATAAACCTGATGTGATAGGGTAAAATTCATCACAAAGCTGAGCATAAAACCCAGAAATGGCTGTATTAGAATTCTGGTGGGCATAGTAGTTAGTGGCATTACAATTATGCATTGTGTCTGTGTTGCTGGAAAAATCTGTTCTGATTCACCTGTTGAAGACATATTATCACCTAGTCAAAAGTTGATCATACAGTGCATTTGTTTAATCTGAAAGCTTTAACTTTATAGGAAGTGAAGATGTCAGGGATGATTACTTCCGTCTGAGACCCTGATCCTTCTTGGAAACATTTACTCCATATAACAGTGCAACAAAAATTCGTGTCATTACTAAGTTATGTGGAATATTCTCCCAAAAACATCAAGCAATTTTCTTTTGACTATTGTCCAAAATTTGGCTTTTCAATAAAATTATGGTATCAAAAAGTATGCAGGAAAGATTATACATAAAATATAAATTTTATCTGCATATAAACTTCTGAAATTTCCAAAACTCACAGAAAAACAACTGAAAAATAATAATCTCAGTTAATTTTCTTATGTGAATTAGCATATTGAGAAGACAAATGCTATTTTCCTCCAAGGAACAATTTGGCAAAATATTAAATAATCAAGTAGGAATGTCTAGCGTGGACTGCTTTTTACATTTTTTCCCTTTTGTGTATAATAATCTATTAATTATTCCCCAAATAATTATATTTCTCAGGGCCTAACATAAGATCTCACTAATTGCTCACTTCACTGTGTTATTTCAATCAATTTTAAGAATCATTATTTTTTAAATGTTTGTTATATTTCTAATTGAGGATTAATTTTGTGCAAGTGAGACCCATGATAGGGGAGTGAAGACCCAGAATACTCAAAGTATGATTAAAGAAGAAAATGACTGTTGTCTTGCATCTGCTTGGGCGCCTCTTCTATTACCTGTGCTTCCAGATAGATTAGGTGATAAATCTGGCAAGCTCCTGTGTTAGCTTAGTCTGCAGATAATGGTATGTCAGAGTGATTGGGTTTCCCCTTCACCTTTTCAGGGACCTTCTGAAGGTGGACATCTATCTACTTGACCAGATGTGTCAGACTAGGCATGAAGAAATGTTGCATTAACAACAACTGATTGTGCAAGTCTCCTGTGGAGTGGAGAAAACTTGCAGTTCTTAATTCCTAAGACTCCATTACAGTAAGCCTCATCTCTGAGGAGATCTTGACTATTTCAGTAAAAGTATCTCAACATGTCCTAAATAGTGATTGTTATCATTAAGGTAGAGGGGACTAGTTTTTTCTTTCTTTTTTTTTTTTTTTTTACCATGAAACTTACAATGAACTTTGTCACAAGAATTTGTTGTATACTAACCAATTTTAATTTTAGATAGGCAAAAATAATGGGGAGGGGTACTGGATATTGAACCCAGAGCCTTGATCATGCTAGGCAAGCACTCTGCTACTGAGCCACAACCCCCAGCTCTGAGTGTATTTCTGTTGTAGCACAATAAATCTTCTTTGCAATAAATTTAGGTTTTTTTGATGAATTAATAGCTTTCATAATATAGAATATTTCACAAATATATGCACTCTCAAGTATTTTGTGTACAGAAATTTTGGTGTACAGAAGTTCGTTTCAAGATCAGGTGGAAACATTTTGAGGCCCAAGCCACAGGTAATTTTTTGGTGAAATTCTGTATGTATTTTTCATAAAACTAGTGGTTCAACAAAATTTTTTAATAAAAGTTATATTCAAAAAATATCCTTCTATCCATTCATCTGTTGAAGGGCACTTAGTTTGGCTCCATAGCTTAACTATTGTGAATTGAGCTGCTACAGACATTGATGTGACTGTAGTATGCTGATTTTAAGTCCTTTGGATATGTACTGAGGAGTGGAGTAACTGGGTCAAATGGTGGCTCCATTCCTAATTTTTTGAGGAATGTCCATATTGCTCTTACAGAGTAGTTGCAAAAATTTGCAGTCCCACCAACAATGTATGAGTGTACATTTTTTCCTCACATTTTACCAACATTTACTGTTATTTGTATTCTTGACAATTACCATTCTGACTGGAATGAGATGAAATCACTTTTTGGCACTTGCCAGTAAATGGATGGACATGGAGCTGATCATCCTAAACAAACTAAGCCAATCCCTCCAAAAACAAAGGTTGAGTGTTTTCTCTGATATGTGGAAGCTAAGCTTCAATAAGGGAATAGGGGAAAATAGTAGTTTAGTGAACTAGTCAAAGGGAAATGAAGAGGGGATAAGAAAAGGAAAGACAGTGTGCCATGAGTCTGACATAAATTTCCAATGTACATATATGAATGTACCAACAGTGAATCTCACCATTGTGTACATCCACAAAAAATTAATTAAAAAATAAAATATGGGTAAATGGCGGAAAGATCAATAGAGGGAATGGAGCAGGGCTGGGGAAAGGGAAGAGAAAGAAGAGATACTGGGGACTAATTCGAATAAGACATATTCCAGGCTTTTATAATTATCTCAAAATGGATTTTACTGTCATGTATAACTAAAAAGAATCAAAAAATATATCCTTCTAAATTCTGGACATTTTTTTTAAAACAAATCACTTCAGTGCATACTCTCAGTCTCTCCCCATTCACAAAACAGTGATATTTTATGTGCTTATATGTGTGTGAGTACATAAATTGATGTGAGTTTATAGGTTTATGTCTATATTGGGCTAAAGTTTTTTTTTTTGAGAGAAAGAGAGACAATTTTTAATATTTATTTATTTTTAGTTTTCAGCGGACACAACATCTTTGTTTTGTATGTGGTGCTGAGGATCGAACCCCGGGCCGCACACATGCCACTCGAGCGGGCTACCGCTTGAGCCACATCCCCAGCCCTGGGTTAAAGTTTTTGAATCAATATACTCTAACCCTTGGGCACCAAACCTGTTGTTCCATCAGCTTCTTTTCTTCCAAACTGGGTACTGATGTTTACCCTAATTGTTTGATACTATCATCAGTCTCTTTCTTACCCTGGCCTAAAAGACCACTGATTTTGCTACAGAGTCAGTATATGGTTCTCACTCCAATTTTGTAACACATGGGAGCCTCTCTTTAGAAAGGAAAAAAAAATTCAGACATCTCCCACCTACAATTAACCTCCTGGCATTTACCCTTTCAGATCTTCTCCTGGCCCTTCTTCACAAAGAGGCATGTAACTAATCTATATTCCCCATCACCAGCTGGCTACCACTGTCACCCCCAAAGGTCAAAAAAAGAAGGCAGAGGGTAAAAAAGAGGGTTCTTTTATTTGAGGGAAGGAGTACTTTCCTACTGGATAAGGACCAATAGAAAAGAGTCAATGATTGAACTCTTTTCACCTACATAATCCAGTGAATACAGACACCCTAAATCTCCATATGGTGCTCTCCATTTGTGGTACAAGTTCAAAACTGCTAAAGTGGAAGGAACAGGGGGAGAGGAAAGAAATAGTCTAATGTAACTTTCCTTCAACCTCTAGGATACAGTCAAGAAAGTGTTAACCACATGAAATCTGGAAATAATCAAAATGACAAGAGAGTGGGAAATGAACAGTTTTTAAATCCTAATGGTTATTGGGATGTAGAAACAGGAATACAAGCAAACCAAAGAAAGAAAAAACATTCTAAAAATTTAGGGAGAGCCAACTGGTTAAATCCAAATCTGACTGTTCTTTTTTTGGTCAATGTTAGTAAGACCTATGAAATATTCTCAAGTATAGCCGTAATTGCCATTCTGCAGCCGTCTTTTTTAAATATACTCTTATTTTTTTGAGACCATACAATGTAACATCTCTGTGTTAAAGAATAGTGTACATATTTTTTTTCATTATGTGATAGGGACTAAAGTAATAATTCTTAGAACCGAGTTAAAGACTGAATTTTAAGTAACTAAAGAGAGAAACTAAAAACTTTATTCAAAGAATTTTCTTTCCTCATATTGGTGGTTCTATTAAAAATTGGAATAGGTTGAAAGTGAACAAGAAGGTAAAAATATGAGGAAAGAAAATTCAGTTTAGCAGTATTGTGGTAGTCTAGAGCTTCTTGACATTAGCATTTCGCTTGTAATTTTCAAAGGTGTCTTAAACTTTGTCAAGTGGAAATTGAATTCATGTCTCACCCCATGCTATTGTTTGGATAAGGTTTAAACGTTTTCCCCAAAAATTCACCTGTTAGAAGCTTGGTTCCCAGTGTGGCCATGATGAAAGGTGAGGCCTGGTATCAAGTCCTTGATGCACTGAGGGTATTGCTTATAGTGGGAATTAGGGTAATTCTCACTGTCACAGAGTGAGTTCTTGTGAGCACTTCTTGTTAATAAATAATAAAACAAAAGAGCCTGTCCTCTTTCTTTGGATTCCTTGTTATGGCACAACAGCTCAGAAAACATACAAAGACCGAATTTGAAACAAATTAAAGAATTTTATTTTTTATCTATTCTTTTCTGGTCAAGGATGCTTCTGCCAGAATCCAAGCGGCCTTCTGATAGAAATGCACTGGGCTGTCTGTGGTTCCAATATTTAAGGAAGAAAACCACATCCTATGGAATCTGCAAATTGCAAGCAAGCAGGATACAAGGGCTGAGAAAAGCTGTTAGCAGAGCAGAATCAGACAACTACGTCCTAGGTTCAAGCACAGTTGTGGTTGTACATCCTGGATTTGCATACACTTGCAGTTATATAAAGCACAGAAAAACAATTTTTTAATACTTCTTAAAAACAGCTTATATAACAGTTTCACATGAGAATCATAAAGGTGGAGTCAATATGGATATACTTACTCTTTTATTAATCTATATTTTCTAATCTATAACCTATAACTTATTTTGATTAACTCAGATAATAATATGCCTGTATGCTGACATCATCTTTTTGCCTTCCAGTGCATACCAAACCAAGGAAGTCACACAATTTTTAAGTTTTCAGCATAGAAGACTATAATCTAAATAAACTTCTCAAAAATAAAAAAATAAAAAACCCAGAAAAATAGCTTTAGATATTTAATTATACTAATAGAAAATATAAACCTGTTCAAGCATCCCCATTGGGAAAATAGTCAACACCTCCACCATCTATATAACCTTTATTAATGTGAATTTCTAAATGTTCTCCAAGTTCATCTGCTTAACCTGAATCTTATTACTACCTTAATGCCAAATGTTATCCTCTCTAAACTTGATTAAGACAATACCTTTCTGAGCATTTTGTCCATATTTCTTTCTTTTTTTTTTTTTACTTTTCCATTGAATAATGCCATTTGAATAACTTTCCATAGCTATTAGGGTAAATACCAGTTTCCTACATATTGGTTCAAGTCATTGCATGAAGGGATCCCTCTCCCAACAGCTTCATTTCACATAGGTCTTTCACTCATGCCCTGCATTGGTGTGACTTTTTTATTTCCAGTCATGCCACACATTTTCATGTATTGATGGAAGCTTTCCACTTCTCACTTAGCCTGGCTGAATTCTTTCTCTCCTTATAGCTCTCACCTCAGTTCTTCTCTCTTTTGGTTCATTGTCCTTGACCTTCCTTATTGACTCAGGCATCTCTAGTATGTGATTTCATAACCTATGGTACTACTCACTCACAACACAATAGGCTCCCCCAAATGCCACCTGAAATTTCTATCACATATTTCAAGTTTGCTATTCAGTGGACTGCATACCACTGAAGACACAGATGGCTGTCAAAAATTCTCCTTTTTTTAAAGAAATCTCATGTACAAAGAAAAATCTGTATTTGTGAAAGGAAAAAAGAGCAGATACAAATAGTATGATGTGTCTTATATCTACCTTTCCACCTAGAAAAGATATTTTTATAAGAAGAAGAGATTGAGGTTCTGAGACCTGGCCCAGAAAGGGGTGGCCACAGGTGGCTGTTACCTGGAAGACTTCATCTGCCTTATGAGGTGAACCTGTTTTACTGTGCTCCTTCTCCTCTCAGCATTCCATGGTCTGTTACACCTCCCCAGAAGCCTAAGTCCCTATTCTTTGAAGTTCAGCATCTTACTTCTCTTCAAATCTCATACTATAAGTGTGTTGCTTCTTTATTTAAGCACATAATAACATTTGTATATATTTTTCAGAGTTAATGTGTCTATAGTTAATGGGTTTCATAGACTAAAACTGTTGAAACTTGAGAAGAAAAAAGAGTCAATTAAAAATTTCCCTACACACTTACTACAGACATATTATTATATATATTTGTGTAATCATTTAGTTACTATTCTTCTTTAGGTCATAAGTGATAGTGAGCAAGGACTCACTGCCCAGAGCACATAGAGGCAATGCTGTGATAACTAGTTTTTGCAAAACAAGACTTTACTATGAGATCATTCAGCAAGGAGGCCAGAAGCACCACAAAAAGCTCAAATCTACCTACTCAATCACATGTTATTATAGTAATTTATAGAAAGGTAGAAGGGAGAAGTCTTTTGTTGATTGGATGGCAAGAAGGGGAGTGTTAGGATTCATTTGCAGAGGTAGAGCCCTTGTAGGTGTCATGTTTCCTTTTTGGAGCAGTTGCCATATTTTGCAAAGGGGATTTTGAGATTGTGAAGTCAAAAATCATTGGCTAAATGAGCTGGTTTCTGTAAAAGCTCATTCTTGGAAACTATCCCTGAATGAATTCTGAATGTTTAAAAACAAAACATAACAAAACAACAACACAACAACAACAACAACAACAACAACAAAAACAGCTTAACTATTCTCTTATGTATCCAGGTCTTGGTCAATATTATAAGATCTTATAATTCAGAAACTCTATAGTACCACTTACTGATGCAGAGGAATAAACTTATGGAGCTGGAGTAATCATGAGATTCTGCAGCCACCAGTTCTTGTACTCTTGCAGAAAGAATTTCAGGTGAGTTGCACATAGAAACAGGCAGGAGATTATTTGGGAAAGTCAGAGTAAGAAACATAAGGGCACAGTACAGGAATCAAGAAGCCCAGTCCATCTCTGAAGAGAGTAGCATGGCCCTTGCAGATTGGAGGTTTTTAAGGCTTTGAGTTTCTGACCTTGTTCTATTCTCCTATAACCTTTTAAGTAGTTAATTATCCATTGGTATAACTTTTAGCAGATTTGCTATGTAAAGGTCATGATAATCTAGGCACAAGGGCAGATGTGATCTGGCTTCAGTGATTAAGGGAGGATCCTGTTGATCTGGTACAAGAACTAAGGGTGATATAGTCTGGAACCAGTGGTTCCTTTAAGGGATTAGGTTTAACTGTGGCTGGGGAAGGTGGGACATTCCAGCACCTATTTTCCAGATGCTTGCCTGCCTGGTAAGACTCCCTGAGGTCTTAGTGTTATGACTCATGGAATTTTCTTAATGCATTTATCTGATGCCTTTCTTGGTCTTTTCTTCTCTTTATTCTTTCTTCTGAAGAACACCTCTTCATGGCTGACTAACCCCATCTAACATTTGCTAATGTTTCCTTAGTGTCTGGCACAGACCTGGTATCTGGTAGGTACTCAAATATCTGCTAATTGAATGAATGACTGAAAGAAAATACCACAGCTAAAATGTATCCTTGGGAGGTATGAAATGCTGTTGTAAATGGTATGGAAAGGTCAGCATGAGCAGTTTAGCTAATAAAGAGAAAAAGAAGACAGGTCTCAGTGAGCAAAGACCATAGGTAAGTATCAAGTTTGTATGCATTACTTATACTTGAAGTATTGATAAAGGCATCAAAATTGTAAAAGAGTGCATGTAGAATATACTTTATACATAAAGATTTATCCATTTTTAAAAGTTTTTTTAATGATATGAATAAAATACATTTCAAAATTGTCATAATGATGTGGCAATTACATCAGCATTTGTGGCCTTAGATTGAATAGATTCTGTAAGGAATATCTACTGCTAACTGATGTACAAATAATTATCTCTCTGTTTGAAAATGCAAGATAGCTGAACTAGAGTTATTGATTTTCAGGTAGAAATTGTAAATTTCTGTCTGAAACAAAATCTCATTCTAAGTAAGCTTCAGTAATAGCCCTGTGTTGAAACTGAACAGTAAGAAAAGGTTGATGACAAGTTCTACATTTGTATTGCACGTACACAAACATTATTCCTTTCGTTGAGCAGCTTTCTATTCTTGTGTCTTATTGGCAGAAACATGGAATATGCTATATTTCTACCTGTAACAGCACATTTCCTCCCTTCTTTTATTGTTAAGTATAATAATAATAATAATAATAATAATGAATACAAAGGAAAAATGGAGCCAAAGGATTTGTCTTTGTTTGATTTAAAAAAAAAATCATTTTAAATCTATTTGTTCTTCTTTGTGTTACCACAGTGCATAATGACGGTACTTGGAATTAATGTACATCCACGTGCATTACAATGGATATTCACTGTAGCTTAGCAACAGCTAAGGTGGCTTCTTCAGCTTGTTGATTTCCATTGCTGGACCTGGGAGGCCACAGAAAATTCAATTTACTCTAAATTTCTTATGTTATCTGTTAAATGTTAAGTTCTTGTTTACAGAAAGTTTTTTTTTTTTTTTTCTGTGAATTGCCATTTAGAATTCAACAAGCTGTGTTCTACACAGTAGAAGATGTTAGCCATTTCCGTTTTTCTTTTTCCTTTTTTTTTTTTTTTTTTGAGATGGGGGTGGGGGTTGTTGAAAATAAATTCCCTGTCTGTTCTTTCCTACTCTCATATGTTTTCTCCTTAATCTATGATGGTTCCAAAACAGAAGGAATAGTGTATCAACTCATATATTTAGGAAAGATCTTTAATGTATGGAAAATTCCTTATTCCATGTGAAATAAGTATGAAGGAAAGCATAGTAAAGAGTGTATGCAGAAAAAGAGAAATTGAGTTACAGAACTCTGAGGTCAAAATTAGCACCCTTTGTCTTTGGGTGACTGGTATAGGTCCCAGAACCTTAGATATTCTGATTATGGTTGGCAGCCAGAAGATCCACAAGATTGTCAGTTTTTAGTCTAACAAGTCTAACATTGACAAAAGTGTTTTAAACTTATATCAGCATGTTCCCACAACAAATATTTACACACACACACACACACACACACACAAACACACACACAATAAGTAAATCATGAGAAAATTAAGTTCAATATCGAATATTATTTTACTTAGCTTTCCCTTGCTGTGACTAAAATACTTGACACAAACAGCTTACAGGAGGAAAAGTTTAATCGGGGCTCAGGGTTTCAAAGTTCTCAGTCCATAGAAGGCAGATTGCATTGCACAGGGCCTACAGGGGAAGGCCCAGTGGGGGAAAGCCTCACAGCTCTTTGCAGGGTCAAGAAGCAGAGGTAGAAAGGCATAAACCGACCTCAGGGAAGATCCACTTTTCCAGGGCATGCCCCCAGTGACCCACCAACTCCAGCCATTCCTCACCTTCCTACAGTTCCTACTCTGTCAGTCCATTTGAACTAGGAATGATTGATTAGGTTATAGTTCTCATAATCTAGTCATTTCTTCTCTGAATATTCCTGCATTAACAGGAGCTTTTTAGGGTACACCTCACATCCAAATCATGACAAATATGAACAAAAATGAACCAAAGTTTAACCAAACACACACACACACTGTGATTTATTTTACTATCAGAGAAATATTGATGTGTGACCATAAATTAAGGATATTCTACTTGAAGGAATAGTTGCTGCTATTTTCAACAATTTTTTGAGACATAATTTATAAAACATAAAATTTACCCTCATAGAGTGTACAGTAAAATGGTGTTAGTATTGTCATGGAGTTATGCAACTGTCACCAAAAATGTAATTTTGAAATATTATGTCATTCTCCAGTATAATTTTTTTTTTCTTATTAATGGTCACTTCCAGAATCCCTAAAGGCATTTATTTTCATTGAAGATGTAAAGCTAGAGACCTTTCCCATGCCTGAAGGGGATTATTTATAGTCCATAGCAACAGTTCTGCTTTCCTTCCAGAAGGAAGGACAGTATTTGTCTGCTGACCTATGTATACTCTGATCCTTAAGATTGGAATTCTTCATTTTGTTACAACCACAAATGTGCATGTTGATATCTTTGCTCATAGTGTTATCCACTGGGGAATAATGACATAATGACACAATGGAATGTTCTGTTAGCAATTAAAAGTCAGTCTCTAAACTAGGGGACTCTTTGTTGTGTGTGTTTGTGTGTTTGTATGTGTGTGTGTGTGTGTGTAATTCTCTTTTACATTCTTATTTTGCATTAAATACATATTATCTAGTGTAGCATTTTTATTTTTTAATAATTTCAAAAGCTTATTCTTTTATTTTCTCAGTGTTTGCTCAAAGGCTTACAATATACACTTTTACAAATCATAATCTAATTTAGACTTATCCTAACTTAATTCCAGCAAGCTATAGGAACTATACCTCTATAGTCCTTTTGCTCCTTTCTTTTATTTTGTAATTATGTATTAATATTATTAGCAATATTAATTGTTGCATTTATATTTCAATATTACAAACCAAAAATGCATTGTTATTAATTTAGTTAAGTGATTTTTAGAGAAACTGAGAAAAGAAAGAAGATTGAGTATGTATAGCCATAGATTTTTTTTTATTAATACACTTCTTATTAATCCTAATTCTATACATTCAGTGCATATTCATGTTTACTGACTGGTGTCAATTGCTTGTTTCAAAACAGCTTTGTTTGCATTTGTCTCTTATATGCTTTCATGGTCAAACATAATACATTTCTGTCTGTTATAGAATCTATAATACAAGTATACATCAAACTACAATGACATTATATTGTTTCATCTATTGAATGTAAATAGGTTGAGGAGAAAAAATATGTTATTATAATGTCTTTATAATTACCGACACAATTACCCTTACTGACATTCTTTGTTTCTTCTTGTGTTTTGGAATTTTTGTCTGATATCACTTGTTTTCAGTCAGAGAAATTTCATAGAGTTATTTTTAAGGTGGATCTACTAGAAACAAATTATTTTAGTGCTTGCTTATTTGGGACTACCTCTATTTTGACTTCAGTTTTGAAATGTAGTTTTGCTGAATATAGTACTCTTAGTTGACAGATTTTTACTTTAAATAGTTTGAATATATTATCCCTCTGCCATCTGGCCTCCATTTTGTTCTAACAAAGTCAGATATTTACGTTATTGTTGCCCCATTGTATCAGTTGAGTTTTTTTATACCATTTTCAAGATGGTCATTGTTTTTCAACATTATGAGTCTGATGATCTGGGTATGGGTTTCCTTTCATTATCTTAACTGAAATTTATTGAATTTCTTGGTCATGTAGATCTATGATTTTTAACTCAAATTTGGGAAATTTCAGTTATTGTTTCTATAATAGTTTTTTTTTTTTTGGTTATTTTCTCTCACTTTGTTTCTCTCAAGGTGCTTACACAGACTATACATTTTTTTCCTCCCAGAGGCTTTGTTTATTTTCCTTCTTCTTCTTCTTTTTTTAATCTCATGCCTTAAAATGCATAATCACCATCCTGCTATCTTCACATTGACTGATACTTCTGCCCTCTCAACTCTGCCATTGAAAATTTTTAAGTAATTTTGCATTAGTACTTTTCAAACTCATAATTTCCTTTTTAAGTAAGTTCTATTTTATTTATACGTTTGTTTAGTTTCCTTAATTTTTTTTAACAAATTATATTCTTTAGGTATTTGAGCCTATTTATAAATACTGCTTTGAAATTCTGTTGCTCAGTGTAATTTCTGGGACATTTGTATGCATTTTCTTTCATTTTTCCCCTGTGTAGAGTCATGCTTTCCTGCTTTTCTCTGTCTCATAACTTATGTTAATTGCATATTTTAGAAACTATAATGGGGTAAGTCAGGATTCTGGTCTTCTCTGCCCATAGGACTTGTTGTTTGCTTATTTATTTTTATTTTTATTGACATCTCATGGTTGTTGTCTTTTTGCACCAGCTGTATGTAGCCAGTGATGTAACCCATTCATGCCCCACAATCTCCTAAATGCCAAGCATTGCCAAGGTTTTAGCTGAAATTACATTGGCTGGATGTCTCTTCCTCCTCTTCCTGATGAAGAGGCTGGTCTCTATCTATTGATGTCACACTTAGTTATTATCTTACATTCACAACTACCTGCTATCTCACAATTCTATATTGTTTTTGGTAGCACCCTGATGCATGTATTTTTGAATTTTCAGATTCAACTAAAGTCAATTCCCTTAGCCAAGGTAGCATGTTGCCAGTTTTTTGAGGCTTTCTTTGACCTTTCATAGAGTGTGACCTCTATGTTATAAAATGAGAGATAATGAAAGGGGTAGAAAATGAACTCTTCAGTGCTGCTCCAACTGGATCCTCACTATGGAACTGAAACTGTGCATGTGTGTGTTGAGGGTAAAATCTTCATACTGTCATCAACTCTACCACTGCCCAGTAGGGGTCTACCTTAGCCACAAGCTAGAGGGAAAGGCACTTGCCTCTGCTTCCTAAATCTTAGCATGAACTAGAATTTACCCAGCAGAGCCTTTCTTCTCTGAGACTGGAAGGTATAAGAATAGATATCTGACTGCCAAACACACCAGAGCTGTTATCCTGCAACTCAGAAGTGTGTGGCAAGGTAACATTGCTCTCTTTCCCCAGCTGTCTGTCCTACCCAGATTCTTTCTAGGTAATGAGAACTGGGAATGGGGACTTGATGCCTCCTGGCTACAGCCATCTGCTTAATATAAACCTCTGTAGCACAGAACTGTGGAAAATAGAATCTACTGATGTTCACCTGCAGTGAAAATCACCTGGAATAGCTCGTTCACTCTAGGTGACTAGGGGAGAGTAGAAATGCTGCCTATCTATCTACTCAGCTCTGTGAAGAAGGATTTCTGTAAGACACAGATGTGGGGAAGAGGATATAGTCTTAGCTTTACCTTCCACAGCATCCCACTCTTGTTTCTGAGTTTGTGTGAATTTGCTGAGTAAATGTCTCTCAATTTATCTAAGTCCATTATAAGTGGACTAGAGACTTTGTAGGTTTGTCTTTGCTATTTGTTAATCAGTAATGAACGTCTTTTTTATTTTTTATTTTTTTAACTTCTCACACAGATATTTCAGAAGTTCCTCCTGGTCATCCTCCTTGTTGAGTGCTTTTAGATAGATTATACTCCTTATGTTTTCTTCTGAAATTCAAATTCTTTTAATAAAACTTCCCCCAAAAATCTGAGTTCCCTCAAGACTTAGTATAAAGATTTTTTAGAACTAATGAATATATATTAAGCCACTTTCTATATTTAAAACTTTGACCTGAATCTTTATGTTTTATTTTTGAGCAAAATATTAGAAAGAAGTCCAAATAAATTTTGCTTTATAAGTTTATTTATCTTAATGCTCATAATGTTTATGTTAATGTATTATGTTAATGCTACATAATGTCAACAGGAAATATGTGATAACTTAGCTTACCATTAATGTCCATGAATTAGATAGAATATTTGATTTGGAAGACCAAAAGTTAGTTCTTGACAAATTATTTGTGGAAGTAATTTATGAAAAATATTAATTAAAAAAAGATTCATCTCTTACAGCATGGGATTTTAGATTCATGTTTGAACCAATAAAATTAAAGAAAATGAAATGTCATTTGACCCAATTTAATATGTGCACATTGCTTTTTATATCATTGCATTGTACACTGATAAAAGTTTCTTTTTCTCTCTGTGAAAAGAAGAAATTCCCATAAGTAATGCTTTTAAGGTATTCACAATTTGCCTGTGTTTGTGTGTTCTATTTTTGAAATGACTATATTATAGAATCTGGATTTTTTTTCTGTTGAACATTTCTTTTGTAACAGTATATATTATTATAAAGATTCCTGCCAACACAGAAAAATATTATATTCTTTTTTAAAATTTCTTCACAAACTGATTAAAAATATTGGAAAAGACCTTTCCAGAAGTTTTTTTTTTTTTTTTTTTCTTGCTTCCCCACCATGGCTCCTTGAAACAAATTTAACTTGGTTGTTTCTACAAATTTTCTTAAATATTTGTTTTTGATTCACTGTATAATAGGACAGAGAAAGATACAAAAAAAAAAAAAAAGAGGTAAAGATGGGAGTAAGATGCCTAGGGATTAGGTGTTGAGTGAGATAATGCTTCAGTAAGAAAAATCTCATTGATAGGGTAGCAGAGGATTAAAATGACCTCAGAATAATAATCAAAAAATAAATCATATAAAATAAGACATCACTACTATGTAATAAACTAGAAATCATTAATTGAAGAGAAACTAAAATATTTCCTTCACTTGAAAGATATATACCCTCTGACCGACCAACAGAAAAGGACAGAAACAAAATACAATTGTCAAAAAAAAGGTGAAGCAAACTTTTCTAAATAATAAAAATAATTATCACAGTGAGGATACTTTAGAAATAAATACAATGAATGCTCTACAAAGAAAAACACATGGTATGTTTCCTTGGATTAAAAAAAATATATTAGGGGAAAACCACTGATAAACAAGGGTGATTCAGCCCAAGAAGCTAAGAAGACAAGCAAAGGTGATGACCTAAATTCATCCTAACTCGAATGGTATAATTTAAAGTAGACATAGACTTTGAAAAGACAGATAAAATAAGCAAAGTTTTGAAATAAATGATGCAAAGGGAGAGTAGTGACAAAAGAACATAAACAATAGGAATGAGATGTACAGTTACATATCTGCAATTATTCATTTAGGGAATAAGTGTTGAATCTCTGTTGTACATTAGTCATCACTGTGTGCATTAGTTCCACAGATGCAAAAGGACAAAATCCCTCTCTTTGTGGAATTTGAAAACTAGTATGTAGAGGTAGAAATAAATCAATAAGGTGAATTATTAAAATATATCATAGATCAGATGTTAAGAAATACTCTTGAGAAAAAGTAATTTTTAGATATGATAGGAAATGAAGATCTCACTGAGAAGTAAATGCCTAAAGACCTAAGGAAGTGTATGTGAATATCATTGATAGATCTTGGGGGAAAGTATTTTATGAAAATCAAACAGCTCCCTGATTTAGGAGTTCTCTTGTTATGTTTGAGAGAAAACAGAAAATCTCTATAGTAGAATTGAGCAGAGGTTAGTGAGCACCAGAAAATGAATCTAGAGAAGGAATCAAACACCTGATCTAAGTGACCTTGTATGTTATTTTAAGGACTTGAGGTTCAGTTGAAATGAGATAAGACAGCCAGTAGCAATGAAGAAATATATACGAACAGGATTTTTAAATCTGAACAAAATTCAAGGTTGTTTTTTTGTGTTGAAAATAATGAGAAATGAGAGGTTCAGAAGCAAAGAGACTAGTTGAAGAACTATTTAAATAACCCAAGCAAGAAAGAAAAGTGACTTTGACCATATTAGAATTAAAGAAGAAAAAGAAATGAAAATTATTTGATCATGTGTATATTAGAATGATAAAAACCAATGGAATTTTCCAGTTTACTGGAGATAGAGTAAAAGAGAAAGAATGAAGACAAGGTTGACTCTAATATTTTGTTCTTGACAAAATATTGAAGAATTGAAGAAACTTGAAGAATTGCAGTGTAATCTACTGATATGTGGGAAGTTATGAAAGTAAAAAAAAATCAATGGATGGGATTTTAGGGCTTGGTTTAGGATATAAATTGAAATGTCCATTAGATAGCAAAATGTAAATTTCATGAGTATGTGTTTAAGTATGTTAGTCTGGAGTACACGACAGTTCACTACACTGTAGATATAAATTCAGGACTAAATAGCAAATATATGATATCAAGATCAGCAAATGGATAAATGTAACAGGAAAGGTTTAAGTCTGGTTATTTTAAAAAATAGAAAAGGGATGATAAGGAATAGTCCACTAAGTATACTGAGAAGGGGTGACTACTGTGTTAAAAGGAATGCCAATTGACTGTGTTTCATGAAGGTCAAGCAAACCTCTGAGAGAAATGACTGTTGTTTTCAGTGAACAAGCTAGTAATCTTCAAGAGAGATAAAAATCTTTAAGACAGATCACTAGCTTGTTCACTGAGTAGTTTTAATGTTGTGAATCAAGAAAAGGTTTAAGGGAGAATTTGAGAAGAAAACTAGAATATGGTAAACAGGAAATTTTCTAATTGTAATAAAACAAAGTATAAATATGCTGGTCTAGAGAGTTATATTTGGTATAGAGAAGAATTTTTAAGAATAATTAAAATGATACCATTTTTGTATGTCTCTGAGAAGAATAAAATTGAGCAGGAAATTGATAATGGAAGAAAGAGGAATTTTTGGATGACAACTTGGTAAGATGGGCCAAGATACAGAATGTACAATAATTTCATAACAACAAGACAGAAGATAGACTCTGATTCTACAGGTAAGGTAAGTGTATAAAGATAGCAATAGGAAAATATAGAGCTTCATCTTGAGTGCATTGTTTTCTCAGAGAAATAAAAACATAAGTTAGTGTTATCAGTTGAGTGTGCCTGCAATGTAGGCATACAATAACTGGTTGGAAGAATGGAAAAGTACTGAGAGGATAAAGAATACTTGACAAGTCCTCTTATGGTTCATGAGCATGGGTTTAATATATAGATAACTAGGGAAATCATAAGTCTTTGTGCAGTCATATTCAACTTTGTGAGTGACAAAAGAGATTAAGTGAAGAGTTAGAAATAACCAAGGTTTGACTTAGCTAAGTAAATACAGCACAGTGAGAGAAAGATAATGAAGGTAAAGAAGATACTTATATTGACTAAGGAAATAAATTGAGAACGGAAATAAATGAATACATGATGGCAGTGAGATATGATGACAAGATACTCAAAGAGATAGAAGATCTTACAGGGTTATATAATTTACAGATGCAGAGTATCAGAGGAAGTAGATTTAAAAGAAGTGACAGTTGGAGGAGTTAGAGATGCAGCTCAGTAGTAGAGTTCTTGCCTATCTCACACAGGGCCTGAGTTTGGTCCTCTGCTTTGGGCAGGGAGAAGTGGCAGTTGAAGCATAGAATGGATAAAATTAAAGTAATTAAAGATTTTTAATTATAGGTAATAATAAGGCAAAGATAGAACAATAAAATTGAAGAAAATATGGAAGATATGATAAAAATAATCATGTGTATAATTATATGAAAATGAATTTGAAAACACAGGAGGCTTGTTGAACATCTAAGAAAACAACTTACATTTGACTCAAAATGTATGGGAGACATATCTTTAATTTGACTGAGTAATGACATGTGAGTACTTAATAATCAACAATAAAAAAAGGAGTTGTCTCTGAGATATTTCATGGACATATTCTGACTAACCTTCAAAATAAATGCCCATTAATAAAGAATTGTTCACTCATCATGGTGCTTCATGTGCATTTATGCAAATATACCTGCATATTTTATAATATATATACAGTATTATATTTTATATATGTGATATATAATATATATGGCTACTAGAATAATAATGTGTTTGCATAACTTGAAATATAAACTGAAAACAATACATTTGTGAGTAAAACAGTACTATCAAAATAATGAACTACAACACACTATAATTTGTCTTGAAGAATGTATAAATATATGTATAACATTCTTAGGGACACAAAAGCTTTTGAAGTTATTCTCTTGAAAATAAATTTGGAAGACTGCAATAAAATAAAGAGCCATAATTTTTCAATGAATACACATTTACTTATATGAACATTTTACCAAGTATATGCATGTTATTTTGTGACAAACTTTAATAATTAAAACACTTGCACTATATATTCTCCTTTTATATGTGACATATATATATTTATATGTCCCAAAATTATGTGACAGAAATTGATAATATTTAACTGTGGTAATATTTAACTAAATTTAGTTTCGATTTTAACAATTATTTGAGATATGTCCTTCAGTAAGAGATTAATCAATGCACAATCACATATTTACAAGTAGCATAACCATAAAGGGATTTTTTAAATACTGACAATGTTGGCTTTGGATATTTCAATGAGCAGTGTCAAAAAGTTCCTTGACAAATTATGCATAGTTTTTGAGAATCTTGATACCTAATGGTGGCATGATTATTATTTTAAATGTTTTATTACATAGCAATTTGTATTAACTACAGAAAAATGAAAATAAAATTAATCAGACTGACAGTTTGAAGGAATAGTATAAATGTACAACTAGAGATATTAGGGAACTAACCTTTTTCCATCAAGGCTCCTAGTATCTAGACATTCTGATTGCTAGTTATAAAGTCTCACCTCTCAATTCTTGCATGTTGCATTCTAGGAGCACTGTCTACCTACTCATCTTAATTTATCATAGCACATAGACAATATACGTAACTCATGCAAAAGGCTTCTAGCTCTGAAAACTCAAAGTAGCTTGACCTTCCTTTGGATAACCATGCTATCTTCTACAGTCTACTCCCACAATGATAACTTGAACAGAACTCATAACGAATCTATTTTCTGGGCAAAATCTACTTTTTTCCCCCAATACTCATGTGCCTTCACTTCCCATAAGTCTCCATTGAAAAAATATCAATTTCTCTTCTGAATTTTCCCATTCTTGAATTTGTTTCTCATTCTGAAAACCATGGTGACTCATTTCAAATAAAAATTGTAAGTCATCATTTTCTCCACACTCTAAGGCTGGAAAAAATAGGAGGTTCTACTCTCTTGCATATTAAAACAGAGTTTATACTCCAATTTAAAAATTTAATATTGTTGGGTAAGTATTGTACTCATCCCTAATGGAATTCATGCAATGCATTTCACATTCCACAATCTCATCAGATTTTTTAGCACTATCATCTACAGTTTATTTCTAGAATATGCTCCTTATTTCTTGTTTAACAGAGGAATATATGTCATGTTTGGGTTAATTTCTTCTTTTGTCTATTCATGCAACATAAGGGCTTACTCTGCCCTCTGCAAAATATCAATATTTTACATTGGAGAAGCAAGAATAGAATATAGCTTCCCCATTGAGGGATCCAAGACTGTTGGAAAACACATATGTAAGCAATATATGCCTCATAGTAACTGTTGTGAAGGGATATGTATTACATATGCTGCAGGCACAGAATTGGACACAAAATAATTCTGGTATAAAGCTATACAGATTATGAATACACATTGGCATACATTTTGAAAAGAATATTTCAAGCAAGCCATGAGTATGTGAAAAGTTTGCCTATGTTGAAACAGGATATCAGGTTCAAGTAATTACAAGTACTTATTTATGATCAAATCAGGAAATGACATTTACAACTGCAAGTCAACTTGGGAAACAGTATAATGTGGCTCAGAGTATGAATAATTGGATCAGTTCAAAAATTTTTTAGGAACAAAATTATGTATAAAATGAGACAGGGGCATTGAAAGAGTAAGGTGTTACAGTATAAATAAGGAGCTAAATGGAGAAATTTGGAGATTCATTAGGTACAACAGATGAGAAAGATAAATGGGTCAATATTGTTACTATTCTCTGAAATTGGAAATTAGGAAAAAAGGCCATTTCTTGAAGGACAGATATTGAGTTCTATTTTGGCTACATTGAATTTGAGGTGCAATTTAAACACTCAGCAGGGAACTTGTAAGCTTTTGAATATCTTATGCCACTAAATATAAGATACTTTCTCCTTTTAAAAATAAGAAAATAAAATTAAAAAAGGAAAAAGACTTTTAGGTTTGAATCTTTACCATACCTCTCATATTAGGAGGATATTTTATTTTATTTAGTTTTTCAATTACTTAATTTGCAACTTCAAAATGTCATTGAGAGAACGTACATTACCCTGTAATGACTTCAATCAATGCTAATTTGGGATACTTACAGAGGTCATCAATAGGAAAGTAAAAGAGGAAGCAAAGAAAATTAACACCAATTAGTCATTATTTCTGCAAGTGTGACCTCCCATGTTTAAAGGCTGCATGTCATTATGAACCAAGGTCTTAAATAATTTAAAGAAGTATTAGGAGAAAGGATTACGCAAAAGAAATTACAAAGACATCCCCAGAAGAATGTCAAAGCAAAGATACTCTAATGTCATACCAAAAGCTTACTTGGGGATTTGGATAAAATTTATAGTGACAGTATAATAAGAGGATTCAACATTGACCACTCCACAAATAATATAGATGCTCATGGAGAAATCCACATGACATAAATCCCAAAATGTCATTCTGATAGAGTCTGGTATTGAAACTTAAGTTTGAATAAAATCTTTTCATTATTATTTTATATAGTATGTGGTTTTAAATATGTATGTATAAGTAAATTAAATATTATGATTAGACTTTTGAATATTTAAACTACAGTCTGAGACTAGAGTACATATTTAGAATTCCCTTTGGGAGTATGGGAGATTACCTTCTCTTCCAGCATCTATATTAAATAGATCAAGATCTCCCAATTGTGACATATACCACATGTGTGCCAAATAAGGATGTGAAGTACATACCAAATGTATTGAATTATTAGCCTTTATTTTCTCATCTTATAAATTTTACCCAAACTCAGTTCATGCAGTTTAATCATTTGAAGTTACTATTTTCCCTACTATTTCAGTTTCCTGCTGGAATGCAAGCCCTGCCTCAGGATCACATAAAAAGGCTGGAGTCCCCAGTGATGAACATCTTATTACCTCCTGCCTATGGTACTGTGTTGAAAAACATATTTCTAGCTACCGTTGCTTTACTTTAAATTAGGTGTGTCTCTTATGGGTTCAGAAGACAACTACACTTTTAACACAGATGCTGGCAATGGCCACATACAACTGCTGCTGTGTTTGATCCACAAATTAAAACTTTCCAGTTGTTGTGGTTGTCATTGCAGGTTGATAATGAAGCATGAAGCTTAAGGTGCTGTGGAGAAGATTCCTGCAATCACTGTAGAGAGCCTCCTAACACTAGGGAAAGAAGTGGCAGAGAGAAAAAGAGACTGGGCCCATGAATGATACTTTGAACCCTTCAAAATCTTGAAGTCTGCTGATCAGCTGTTTCTTGCTATGCAAACCAATGAACTCCTGTATTATTGAAGCTATTTTGAGTCAATTTTCTTTTATATGCAATTCAGTTCAACTGTATTAATTTTTAACATTCTGCATTCTTCCTTGAATTTAGTTATTTTCTTTTTCCCACCATAAAGGTATTTTTATTGCTCCTACTTCTACCTTCAGGCACTTCCCAGCCTAGTTTGTATGGGTATAACACTAAGGTCCTTTGACTTTCTGTGTGTCTATACTTTATGTCATGTCATTTGTGTTAGTTATTTGTCTCTGCAAACAAAACACCTTACGCTAACATCATACAGGAAAGATTTATTTTGCTCACAGTTTCAGAGGTTTGGGTCCAGTGTCAGTAGGCCCCATTGATTAGGACTTAAGGCTGCTTACTGCAGCCAAGAAGAAGACAGAGAAGAGGAAGGGGCCATGGGTAAAATATAGTTTCCAAGGGCATTCCCAGTGACCACTTCCTTCAATTTAGAGTTCCTGATAATACCTTCAAATTATTAATCCAAGGATGATGTCAAAGCCCTAATTATCCAATCAAGGCCCACCTCTGAACATTGCTACATTAGAGACAAAGACTTCAAGAGTGAGTCTTTGGGAGATACTTCATATCCAAATTATAACATACACAGCTTTTATAGTCTTATTTTATTTAAATTCACAACAATATCCCTAGGCATTTCCTGTACCACTGTCTAGGCTCCACCAATCGTTTCTTAAGCACATTTCTTTCATTCTTTGTGGTTTCTCTATGTTAGCCTTTGAATCTGATATGTCCCTGGACACATATAATAATATAATCTTTCAGTACTCACCTCAGATTTCAATTTTACCAGGAATCTGACTTTCCCATGTGGAGAAAGTTATTTACCTCACTATGTTTCTATTGTATTTTTGGACTTTTCATTACTAGTTAATGTTTTGTTTATATATATATATATATATATATATATATATATATATATATATGTACTACATTATATGATCTTTAATGGCAGAGATTATATTTTATTCATCTCTATTTTCTAGGATCCTAGCATACTACTTGGACAATACCTATGTGTAGCAAACAAAATAAGTGCTAGATGGAAGAAATAGAGGACAAAGAGAGAAAAATAAAAGAAGAAACATAAAATAGCTTTTTTTTTTGAGAGAGAGAGAGAGAGAGAGAGAGAGAGAGAATTTTTAATATTTATTTTTTAGTTTTCAGCGGACAGAACATCTTTGTTTATATGTGGTGCTGAGGATCAAACCCAGACTGCACGCATGCCAGGCGAGCGTGCTACCACTTGAGCCACATCCCCAGCCCAAACATAAAATAGCTTTTTTTTTTGAAGAAATGAAATATGAGCATAGGAGATAGTTTTTATAAATGCGGAGTATATCCAGTACTAATCACAGGTGATAGCTAAGAGATGATTCATGAAATATAGAAATATTACTCCACTATTGATAACAAATATAATTCACTATTTCATCTGTTGCATGATAAATAGTAAAATGCATGTTATTCACTTGAGGGTTATAAAAAGAATTATAATTTTAGCTTAAAGTTCAGTGTATAAAGAAAATCCTAAAGTATGAATTTGAAGATTCAATTTGATCAAAAACATCTTTTTAGCAACGAATTGGGAAACATCAGAGTGCGGAATAGCACAGGAACCATATAGATTCATTGACAGAGGACGGTGATGTCTAATGGTGACTATGAACATTTGCAGAAATCAGTCCATAAAATCACAGAGAATATTCTGAATTAGAACAACAACAACAATTTCTTCTTGGATTGTAGTTTTTGTAAATATATTTTTCAACCAATTATGAAATAATTGAAAATAATTTTTGGAAACCAGTTATTTTCCCCCTATAGTTTGAATATGGTTCAACCTTTCTGAAACTCATACTGTGTGTTTAATCTCCATTGTGAGGTATTAAGAGGGTGAAAACTTAATCTGACTATGGTGATTACAGCAGGTTTGGGGGTTATTAGGAATGGATAAGGTCATCAGGTGGAGCCCCTATAATTGAACACTAGTGACTTATAAGAATAAGTCTCTGGCAATGTAAAGATCTGCACTGACCTGAGACTCTACTAGCACAAAGTCTGTCACCGAATGTGACCTCTTGATTTTTAATCAGAACTGGGAGCTAATATAAACTTGTTTTTTTTATTATTTATCCAGTCTGTAGCATTTTTTTTTTTGTGAACAACAACAACAACAAAAGACTAAGGGAACCCCTTTCTCATTGTATGAACAGGATATTTCTTTGTATAATTTCAAAGTTTTTAAATTTAATATCAGTTACTAAAATGCTCATCAAGTGTAATTGACATAAAAAGTCATTGTGCCTTTAATTTAGGGGTATTTTTTAAGTATTCCAGGGGTCAACTGGGCTGATTATACCTATAAATATCTTTACCTGGTATAGAAAACTAATACTCAAAAGAGAATAATTGGAGGATCTATCAGTAGTATGACAGAAGCTGTTGAATCTCTTATTAGTGGCGATGAGCAAATCCATGTATTTCAGCCTGGGTCCCTTCCTCCCTTCCACAGAGTCATAACCTACTGTGGCTGTACCTGCATAACTGAGTAATATATAATCTCCCAAAGTCAATAACACTTGAAATTGAAAAAGTAATATTCAATTAAAGTAAGTTCCTATAAAATTCAATTATAATAAAGTTCAAAAGACATATATCCTTCTTTAATTCCTGTTTTGATTAATGGAATTATTTTGCAAAGTCATCCTGGAATCCTCCCTCTCTCTACTTTCTAATTATCTCTCTACTCTCCATACACATTGCCTCTACATTTTTACTAACACTCTGCTGAACTTATAAATTGTTTTTCAAATCTATTCTTGTTCCTTGCAAATCTGTTTTCTGTATGTGACTTTCAAACTTCATCACTATCTCAATGGGTCAAAAATTAAGTCCTATTTCTACACTTCAAATGCTCCTCCCTCAAGGTTTCCATCTTATTAAAGGACAAGCCCATTTCTCAATTGTTTGGCAAACAAAAAACTCTCATACTGCCTCATAATGCACATTAGACTTAACTTTTTGATTATACCCATCAATAAATTCTATCTCATGTCACTGATAGCTGATATCCAACTCACCATTATATATCGCCTAGTGTGTTGGCATAGTCCTTTATTTAATTCTTCATTTGCTTCCATGGTTAAATCGCTGCACTCTATTCTACAAACACTACCTGGAACATTCTTTTGGGCCTCTGATCACATCATTTTCTACTTTCAATTTTCAATGGTTTTCCAGTCTTAACAAGTTGCAAGCACCTGTATACTCCTTCATTGTTGCAGTTCTGAACTTAACTCCTAATATTACTTACCCTTAACCCACTTCCTTACAGCTACCTTGGCCTCTTCGCTATTTTTTGTACAAGCCAAGCATATCACTAACTCAGGGTCTTTGCACTCACTATGTCCTCAGCTTGGAACACCATTTCCAGCTGACCATCTCTGCTCTATACATAAATATCCCATCGTCAAAATGTTCTCCCCTGAAACTTTTAAAAATGAACTTGCCTCTCTCATTTTCTGTCCTTTACCACATTTTCTGCTTTATTCACTGTATTTATGACTACCTGATATTTATTTATTTCCTAATTTAATTTCTTCTCTCAATAGAATATATGTTCGGGCTGGGGATGTGGCTCAAGCGGTAGCGCGCTCGCCTGGCATGCATGCGGCCCGGGTTCGATCCTCAGCACCACATACCAACAAAGATGTTGTGTCCGCCGAGAACTAAAAAATAAATATTAAAAATTCTCTCTCTCTCTCTCCTCTCTCACTCTCTCTTAAAAAAAAAACATTTTAAAAAAATAGAATATATGTTCCCTATGAGCAAGACATTAATTTATGCTGTTCATTATTGTATATCTGGGTGATGATGGGATAGTGTTTGGCAGGTAATGGAAATTTATCAGGACTTCTTGACTTTTTAAAATTTCTTTACAAATAATCTTTCTAATATATGTGTGTGAGCTTGTAATTATGCACTGGGTGTATAAATATAATCATGTTGCTCATCAATTTAAAGACTAGTCATTGAGATTGACTCTCAGCATGACAATATGAAAAGCTTTGGTGACATACTCTCCAGTGAAACTTGAGAAAATGTTAATAAAACTTAAAAAATGCTTAAAAGTCTTTGAAAATGGTACTGAGAGCAGATGCATAATCTATTCCCCCACAAACAACAACAACAACAACAATAACAACACACACAAAAAAACCTATAAGAGTTTTGTAAGAAAGGCAAGAATCAGATGTGGTATTTAAATTAATGTGTAGTTTCTAAACTGAGATTCAACACTTCAACTGTAACTTACATCTCACTCTCAACTATCTCAAAAGGAGAAGTGGAACATTTAATTGAGAAATAAACTAAATTTTTCCACTGTTCTCCACTTTTAGTATGGCAGCTATAGAAGTACACAATGTGTCTATTCCTTCAATAACAGCCATTAAAAGGAAAGTAGCTGGGTGATCTGCTTCTGCTGCCAGTTTGGACTCCCAACAATTTGAAGACCATAATCATTCTCCTCAGAGCACTGCTACCTATGGTGATGATAGAGATCAGCCACGTCTACAAAAAGTAGGACTCCCCTACAGGGGTGCCTTTGCTCTGGCTGAATTTTTCTTAGATGACTCTGTTTCTTCCTAACTACCCAATCCTTTATTCTTTGGTTTGCCCCTTCACAGCTCTCAAACCTACCTCTATTATCATAGGTGTCACTTGTCTACCCCTTCATTCTTTTCATTCTTCATAGGTGTTTAATCAATGAATCCCTTGCATACGTTTTTATTCCATTTTGATACTTCATTATGAAAAGACTCAAAATTTCTGTGAAACAGTTTATCTGCACTTTAACAACTCTATATTGCTTATTTACTTTTACTGTATAAGACTTGTATGTAAACTTAAATTAAAAAAAAGCAATCTCTGTCTCATACTTCCACTTGGCAAATTCCTAATATTTTATTTATTTATTTTTATTTGAAAATTTTTATTTATTTTTTATTTGTTCTACTTAGTTGTACATGACAGCAGAATGCATTTCAGTTTATCATACATAAATGGAGTGTAACATTTCAATTCTCTGGTTGTAGGCAGTGTAGAGACACACCATTCATGTACCTAGTGTAATGATGTCCGTCTCATTCCACCATCTCTCCTACCCCAATAACCCTTCTCCATGCTCCCCTTTGCCAAATTCAAAGTTCCTCCATTCTTCCTATTCCCCACCCCCATCATATACCAGCATCCACTAATCAGAGAAAACATTTGGCCTTTAGTTTTTGGGATTGGCTTATTTCATTTAGCATAAGCCAATCCCAATTTCTTAATTTTTTAAAAAATATTTCTATTTAGTGGAGTTGGACACAATATCTTCATTTTATTTGTTTATTTTTATGTGGTTCTGAGGATCGAACCCAGCACCTTGCATATGCTAGGCAAGCACTCTAATGTTGAGCCACAACCCAGCCCCCCCCAATTTCCTAATATTTTAATGCAAATGTATTTTAAAGTTTCTAATAATATGCATATACAGGATGTTTGTTTTTTAACATATTTTCCTATTTATTTACCATGGTGGGAGATACATATTTAGTCTCATATATCTTCATCCTCTTTATATTTCATTATATCAATAGTCTATAGTTTTTGTGATTGTATAGATATGACTCACAGCTGAACAATACAATGTAACACTGTTCTACGATTTGATTTCTTTCTCATTTACTTTTTAAGTTTTGTGTGTGTGTGTGTGTGTGTGTGTAATTAATTCTCCACTGTTGCTTTTCACACAGTTTTGAGTTTTATATGGATAATTTATCTGTTTATTCTCACAATTTTTTCCAGAGCAGTTATATATTCTCATAATATCTAACCTCTTCATATCATTTATCAGTTTCATGTTGTGTGTTCTAAGTGACATCTTCTTTGGAGCCTATAATTCTCTTTCATCTACCAAGACTGAATGTTAAGCTATACCATGGTAGTAACTTGTGCCTCTCCATCACCGTCATCATGGGCATCCCTTTATTGTCACTACTGGTGTGAAATTCTTGTGTTTCCATTTTTCCTTGCTTACATGGAGCACATTATTAGTAACTTCCCAAAGGACTGTGAATGGAATACATACATGTTTTTGAATAAGCCTTTCCTCTTTCTTTATCTTCATTCTGATTTAGATAAGTATAGCATTCAAGATTAGAAAGATAGGGCTGGGCATATAGCTCAGTGGGTAGAGTGCTTTCTCACATGCATGAGGCCTTGGATTCAATCCCCAGCACCACAAAAGAAAAAAAAATAGAGAAAATGTTCCCCAATAGTTTGAAGGCATTATTTTCTAAAATTATTTTAGATTCAAAAGATGACTTGAGTTAGATTTCCATTTTCTTTCCTGAGAACTATTTTAATTTTTTCCCTAGATATCATTGGGAGAATTTCCCATCCCCTTTAATAGAATTTCTTGATCATTTATATTGGATTAGGTATATTTTTTACCAATTTCTCTGGCTAGCTTCTAAATTCTCTTAGTCTGCAAATTTAGAATTTTTTCTTCTATGATATTTTTCTTTTGATTTACTTCATTCTTCCAGTAATAATAATGTTAATATTATATATGTTAATAAGTGTTCTTCCACTATCTTTTACTTTCATTTCTTATTTTTTATTTGTTTATTTTTCTGTCTTCCTGAGAGTTTTTGCTGCAATATCTGATAAAACCCATTCCAGAAGGTCATATTTAAATAGGTATGTTGGAAATCTGATCAGAGTCATATCTGTCCAAACTACATGACTACCATAGTTAGTTGGTGGTAATATGAAATATCAGTTTATGAAGGTGTTTTTCCTTAGAGTAGTCAATTTCCTAAAGAGGACTTCTCAAACCTCTTAAAGATTGGAACATTAATACTTTTGTACCTGGTGAGAGAAGAGAATCGCTGCTCTTATCATTCAGTGTTTAGTTATTCACTTCATTTCTCTGTGGTCAGTATTTATCCTGGGTTCTTTGGTACTATAGTCCTTTTGGAGAAAAACTGTAAGACCTAAAGCCTATTTAAAAATTCTTGTTTTCAATCCCTTTTCTCACCCCTATTTTGTTAGATACTCGGTGCCTTCATTCTTAACATTTCTTGCTTTCCTTTAAGAATCATCAGCTGACTTCTGTGTTCCTGCCATTAACAAATTGTGTTTTACTTTTTGTGACTTTTGATATGTAACACATATCCGTCTGCATACAGTAAAAAAAAATTGTCTAGTTCTTTCACCTTTGTTTTTTCCTAGCATCAATGTTTTTATTATTATTATTAATATTAGTTTTAGTTGTTCTCATGTTATGGAGGTTTCAGATGGAAACTTGATAAATATTGATGTGTAATCCACTGTGTTTCACTGTATCCTGAATGCATGTTTTGATTTCCTCTATAATATTATCTTTACCAATTTATACAAAATGAACACATTTATAATAAAACACATATTATCCATCCTTACATTACTATAGTTTCAAAAATTATTTATTAACTATAGCATGTCAGGTAATGTTTCAGGAATGTTAGATACATCATTGAAAGAGAGGGAATTAATGTTCCTTCTACATGGAGCTTACTTTATATAATCAGATGGATTTTAATAAAATAACAAGAATGATATTATTAAGAAACAGAGAGCAATGAGTGATGTGAACGTGAGACACTGGAATTCTTGTGCATTGCTGTTCAAGATGTAGAGATGTATAGCCACTTTGGGAAATTGTATTAGAATAAACAGAATCAACATATAATCTAGCAATTCCATTCTTGGTATATATGCATAAAAGGAGAAATCAGAGACTCAAAAAAAGTTTATCATCATGTTCACACACATTATTCATGATAGCCATAAAATGGAAGCAACCCAAGCTTTTATCAGTGGATGAATGGATAAATAAAAATACTGTAAATATACACCATAGAATATCACTGAACCCTTAGGAGGAAGAGGATTCTTTCACAGGATAGAGCATGAACAAAACTTGAGTCGTTACTAAATGAAATAAGCCAGTTCCCAAAACACAAATATTGTGAAGAAACTCTGGAATCCCACATATGATGTACCCAGATTAGTTAAATTCTTAGAGAAATAAAGTAGTATGCTAATTGGCTGGTTGGGAAAGAAGGAAGAATGGCAGTAGTGTTTAAAGGATACAGAATTTCAGTGTGAAAAATGATTTTTTTTCTGGGAATTGTGGCGGTGGTTTGTACAACAATGTAAAAGTACTAAATGTTATAGAAATTTACATATAAAATGATAAATTTGGGGTATGTTGTTACCCCCCCCCCCACACACACACACACAATTAATGCTTAGGGTAGTATTCACTGAGAAGATGCCACTTGAAGAAATGCTTGACTAAGGTGACAGGCTTAGTCATGCTGACGTCCCCAAAGAAAGAGTGCAGTCAAGAGAAGAAGCAGAATACAAAATACAAATCAAAAAGGACTTTCAAGTTGAAAACTGAAAATGGACATTGTATGTAGCAAGATACCCATAAATGTAGTTAACAGTAGTTAATAGAAAAGAATAAGTTTCATGGGGTGTTGTGCTAAATGCCTCTTTTTAGGAGGTACTCAGGAGAAATGGAGAAAACTATATCTTAAAACACTACATAAAATTAAAACCATAAATTTGGAGTTAAAAGAGTTTCCTTTCTATTTTTTCCAACTGAATAGAAAAAAAATTAAGGAGGAATTTAGTAATAAAGCAAAGAGGGTTGATAGATTTGCCTAAGATTTTACAGCATGGATACACAGTGCAATAATGAGTCCTTTTCTTACTCTAACACAGAATCTATTGTACCGATTTTCACAGAGCTTCTCATGTACTGAAGATACTTGGTTCATGTATTTTTAGATTCTCTATTTGGATCACAGTTTCTTCTTTGTAGTTGAGGATATACGTAATATTAAGACCAGATTTTGATACTGTTTTGAAGGTGCAACCAAGCTATCATGAATCTTATTTAACATTTATAAAACATTTCCATTCTTCTTCAATTCTAAGTAAATTAAAGGAAATGTCTTCTAGGATGCTTACTACAAGGAGGCAGTGTCCTATTATGGGGTGTTGCACTATAATCTACTTTCATCTCATTACAGCTATGCCACTCTTAGTCTTTAATTATGATTAGACAGTTAGATACCAATGGTTTCCTAATAGATTTTCTTTGTTTGTATGTGGTGCTGAGGATCCAACCCGGGCAGCACGCATGCCAGACGAGCTTGCTACCGCTTGAGCCACATCCCCAGCCCCATAATAGATTTTCTTACAAAACTTTATTGGGGGAAAGTTTTGTCTTTGCTCCTTTCTCTTCCCCTTGAAGCGTAAATGACTTACTTTAAAAATCCATTAATTTGTCAGGTGCACTGGTGCACAACTGTAATCCCAGTATCTTGGGGGCTGAGGCAGGAGGATTGAGAGTTCAAAGACAGCCTCAGCAAAAGCGAGGAGCTAAGCAACTCAGTGGAGACAAAATAAGACTGGGGATATGACTCAGTGGCTGAATGCCCCTGAGTTCAATTCTTGGTAGACTCACCCCCCAAAAAAAGTCCATTAATTTGAATATCTTTTCAATATCATAAGGTTTTTGCTGATGACATCAACAGATATCAGTAACTCTTTAAATGTTGAAAAAAAAAAACCTGATAATGAAGAGCCTCAACCTTTTTTTTTTCTTTGGGATGAATTACTGTTATGGTATTTCAAGTTGTTATAAAACATAAACCTGGATGATGGCAGTAGTGTCCTAATTGGTTTATTTGGCTGCAGATTCTCCCATCTGCACTACCAGGCACACACTTCTGTGTGATTAATCATATTAAATTGCAGTTCTCACTGAATCACCTTCTTGCTTTAGAAATGGGGTTTGCTAACTAAATATTTGCTCCATTGAATTGATTAAGGAGGTAAATGTGTATGTGTGTCTACAGAAAAATGGAGAGCTATGTCTTCACTGCATAAAGAGAGTATATTTTTCACTAAATTTATAACCAATGTTCTTAAACAGTCCATTATGCGAATAGCTGTTTTTCACTTTATTTTTTCCTCCCAAGTGATAAATTTCTTGTTGACCTTACAAAGCATCCTCAGATGGTCAAAGATTACATATGCACATCCTGGGGTATTATCTCTAGAAGATGCATGGATCATAAAAAGTTACTTGAAATGTCTTTTAAGATTTTAGTGTGGGTGACTGTGTTATGTATGGATGTGTGTTTAAGTATATATCTTTTTGTCACATTCACATTTGTATGACTTTTCTAACCCTTCATCCTAACACTGAGTTTGTCCCCAAAAGGCAGATAGAATTGCATTTTTACTTTAATTGTTTAACTCTCCTCTTACTGAAAAAAAAGATGTAAGCAAAAACAAAATTGAAAAATAAGTGTGAAAATTTATGAAACAACTATTTTCATATATTAGATATCATGTAGAACAAAAGTCTGCTCACTTAGAGCACATGAGACAATTCTTAAAATGGCTCTGGTTTTCTACCTGAAGAAACTTTCCTGAAAGGGAAACATGATTCAGTGCGGAATTTTGCAATTTTACTGAGATAAAGAAATAAATACAGATTTTGAGGCAAAACACAAAGTCACCTTTACCATGTAGATTAACACACTCGCAGATGCTAGGAATAGGGTCATGAACACCTTGGAGGAAATGACAGTACTTTTGTGGATCTTATCATGTGAAAAGTAGAGCAATGAAACTTATGCAAAGATTATAATCAATTAGCTATAGCTCCAGCAATGAAAGATGATTTTTCTCTCTATTAAACCCATTGGCAAAAATGATTATACAGTTACAATATGATACAAAAATGATAAATTATTATAAGAAAAATATGAAAACAATAGGAAGAGAAACTGAAGATATGAAAAAGAGATTAATGTGAAGATATAGAGCCGAAAACATAATGCCTAAAAGGGGAAAATTACTCAAATTAACATCAGTATACACATGATAGCAGAAAACATGAACTAATTTAAATTCATACAGAGAGAAGCTATTTAAACTGAGGCTCAGAGAAGAAAAAAGTTCTAAAGTAGTCTTAGCATATGTGTAATTAAAACCTAAAAAGAGAAAGAGAGAACAAAACCATACCTGAAGTTTCTCTAGCTGGGATATAGTCTACAAACTCACAGATCCAAGAAATATAAGAAGATATTGTTGATGATAATAACAATACATCAAGATATATTATAATTACATCCTTGAAAACAGAAACATTGAAAATCAGTAATACAAAGAAAATGTTAAAGACTCCAAAAAGGAAGGACTAGAAAATAATAAAAGTTTTGATTAAGAAAACTTTTATTAGAAACTGGTATTCAAAAAGCAGCATCAAGATGTCTATAATATACTTTAAAATTATTTATCATGACCAATTGTTTCTCAGAATATTTTCATAAAGAAAGAAAGTAGAGATATTAATCAACTTTCCAAACATTTGAAAACTGAATAACAAAGTTCTAAATAAGAATTCAAAAGTTCAAAATACAATTACAAAAAACAGCTCTTCAGGAATGATAGTAAGCTTTTTAACTAAATGGAGAAAAAGCACAAACACAAAACAACATATCCAAGATACAGTGATTAGGAGAAAATATATGCATTTCTTTCTGTTTTTGAGAAGGTGTGGGAGGTGGAGTAATGCAACCAAGTTGATTCTAACGCTAAGGATGTCCACAACCTAATCTCAGAATTTGGAAAAATTTTTTTTTTTACATAATAAGATTATGTGATTAAATTAATAGCTTTGTGATAAATTCTTCTGGGTTATCTAGGTTGGCTTAATATAATAGCAATAGTCTTTATTAATAAAAGGGGGGACAGGAAAGTCAGGTCAGCTTGAGCAAGACTCAACCACCCATTGCTAGTTTTAAACATTGAAGAAACCACAAGCCAAAGGATATGGGAAGCTTCTAGAAACTGAAAAAGATGAGAGAGTGGGACAATCTACAACCTCAAGTAGAAACTCAGCCCTTCCCTGGACTAGATGACAGTCCAGTGAGCTTTGGACTCTAGCCTCCAAAAACTGTAAGAATATGTTTATTTTGTTTTAAACTACTACATATGTGGTAAATTATTCCAGCAACAAAGAGAGACTGATACATGGGGTTTCATAATTTTTGTCATAGAACATTTATTAATATAAAAATAGGTTGCAAACAAGTGGAAATGTGCTCTAAGAAGCATAAAATAATTCTGAAGATATATGGGAAAGTTATTTCCACCTTCTCACTTTTTGACAATGTCAAAGTGTAGAAATGAACAACAATATAATACTTGAGTTTTTTGTTGTTTTTGTTCAGTTTGGTTTTTATTTGTTTAGGTACCAACTTGAAGAAAGGTGTATAAAGTTGAGGATTTTTCTAGAAGCAGAAATGTATAATGCCGCAGTCTGGCTGGGCGCAAAATCACGAGCCACTCAAGCAGGAACAAACTTTATTTCTGAAACTTCCGCAAATGCCATGCACTCTCCTGGGAAATATGCAGAACCACACACGCAGTGTTCTCCCGGGTCCACACTACACCAACAGACAAATCCCTCCTCAGGAAATCCCTCCTACCGCACTTCCCCAACCAATGGGAACTCTCCGGGAGTCCCACTAGAGCTCCAAAGTAGCAGGCCAAGGCGGACAGCAGGGGTCTAATATCCATTTGAATGCAGATCTTAACATAATCATATCATCTCAATGGCTTGCTGGCGTCACCTTTCAACCAAAAATGCCATACATCATTCCTTCTTGGCTATGGCTCTCAGCAGTATAAGAATAAATTTTATGAAGAATATCCTATTGTCCTTCCAGCAGTCATTCTAAAGTGTTTCAATTATGTGAGATATGTGACTATTCTGAGTCGTTTATGTTGGAGACGAAATTGAGAGAGCACACTCTCTCAGTAAGATGTCCTACTTCCTTGTTAGGTAGGGATCCTAAATTTCAAATAGCTCTGTCAACTCCAGAGGCTTATCTTGAACAGAACTGGTTTAGATTATGAATTTAAAATGGATAAACACAAACTACTGTTCCTGAGTTCTTAATAATTTTTCAATCTATATCTACCATACAGAGAATATTCAATAGAAGAAATGTCTATAGAGAACTAAGTAAAACTGTATAATATCAGTGAAATTTAAAATCAGCCTTTGGTCACCATTATTTGTCCCTAAGGGCTCCTGTTCTGACCATAAAAATATATCTGTCAGATCTTCGACTTTATGATTATCAGTCATAAATTAACTGTCATCCTCAGATGCTACACTGGGAAACTCAACACTGCCTTCCTATGGAGGCCAAGCTTCTGATGAGCCTTTCCCAGTCAACAACCATCTATGGCAGGATCCTAAGCCAAACTGGTTCCCAGGAGGATTGGTAATTCTCTGATGATCAAGTGTGTCTCAAGGACTTGGTCAAAACTTTCTTCAAATTACATTGTACTAAAAACATCTTCTTCACTTCTTTGCTTTTCCCCCCTTTTCTTTATTTATGTTCTTCACAGATGACAGAAACATATCACATCTAAGTCTCTCCCACTCCTTCCAGTTCCTACCCTATTTCCCCAAGTAAGTGTCTTACCAAATCCTGGTGTATATATTTTGAAGACCTCAGTTAATGTACCTCTCCACAATTTGCCACCCAATCCTCATTGTGATTAATAATAGTAATGAATATATGTATTGAAACATCTGTAAAAGCTACTACCTAAAGCTCAATTTAAAAATGAAATAAAGCAGATACAATTAAAGGTGACAACAAGAAAAGTATCATCAAGGAATAACAAAAAAATTCAGTAACAACACCAATGAAAAATAAAAGTGCATATTCTCATTTAATTGATCTCATGAAATTTTGTTCCTTCACAATGAGCAAGTTACATGTTAGCAAGCTTCTATTTCAAATTTTTATTCAGAGAACAATGGTCAAAAGCATGAGGTAAGGCAAGTAAAAGTTAAAATACATAAACACATGAGGTGGTGGGGAATTGTGGGTAAGTCCATGAATAGTTTTATCTATTTCTATATCATTAGTAATAAAAAATGAATTTAACAAGATGTATTTAATTCCCTATTAATGACCCTGCATTTCAATGTGACAGAGTCTATAGATATATAAAAACTCTTAGAGTTTATTAAACTTAAAATATAGCTATTTTAATCTACACTTATTATATGATTCATGAAAGACACTATAATGTAAGATATCTGTGCCTAAACTCTACTCTGGTTTTGAATTAAGCAACTTAAACCTCATTACTCTGTTTATGTTCCTTAAGATACCATTAAGTTATTTCTTTGGTACAATTAACTTTATTCTGACTAGCCAGAAAGAGCTTACCTTTAACTATGGGACTTATAAAGGATGACACATTAGACAATGTATCAATTTAACTTTTCAATTTTTAAAATGTTCTATGTGTGATTTAAATGAAAACAGCGTTATACACAGAGTCTTTAAAGTCAAATTTCCATATTGAAAGATACAAGAAACACTGAGAATGTCTTAGCTAAGTGCTCTAATTTTTATCCTCTTTTTCTATCTGATACAAAAAATGCTGCCATTGTGTTTAATATGTTTTATGAAAGGATGGTGTTTCTATTAAAATGCAAATATAAACTCTCAAACATTTTCATATTTAAGCTTCAATATAAATGAATTTATTTGAAGCATGCAAATTGACCTCTATATCCTACAAATTTTGCAAAGAATAGTGAGAAAATAGTACAAAGAATAGATTGATCAGGAAATGTGAGATTAGAATCCTCTGCAAGAAAACCTGGAGCTCATCCCACACATTACAAAAGTGAGTATTGTGCATGGTAGAAACACATTGCCAGCAGATATCTCCTTAATTTTGTTGTCCAAGGATTTTCCTATTGCTGACAAAATAAAAAAACAGTGTTCCTTCACAATAGTGTATGGTTTTAAATATTCTGCCATATCTAATGTAGTATCAATAACAGAGTCCAAAAATGTTTCTCCAATATTTCTAATTTTTTCTGCTTTCTAATAAACCTGTAAAGATTTACCTGGACATACTGATACAAACACAGAGGCTTTGGTTTTATTTCCAAAGTAGTTATTGGCCTCTGAATGAATCCCAGTGATGTGTGGGGCTTTAGGATGAGCTCCAAAATGATACAGTTCAACCTTAACGGTTGTGAGTTTTATCAATGTCCCTCATGTAGAAGTAGCTCATTAATTCTAAGGACTGCATGACATTCTAATAAGTGAACAGATTATAATTTATTTACCCATGCTACTGTTTATAAATGCAAAATGTTTTTGTGTTTCTTGCTTCTATTTCCTGTGAATAATCATCAATGAGCATGTTTGTACATGTATATGATACCCATGCATTTCTTTCTTTTTTTTTCTTTGTCTTTTTTTTTGTGAGATTCATGCTTAGGAATGAAAATGCTGGGTAATGCAACACATATATTTGGTACTGATAGATTGTCTTCGAATGTTACATAGTAAAAGTAACAAAAATTCTTCCACACCATCAGTATATGAGAACACCATTTGCCACAAAATCTGACAACTTGTATCACCAGTATTTGGAGTCTCTTTAGATTTTTAAACCTTCTATAATCTAATCAGAGTTATCTCATAGGGTTTTAATTTGCATTTTCTTGGTGGCAGTAATTACTTTCTTTTGTAAAGTGCCTATTTAAGGATTTTCCAATTTTAAATATCTGTTTAACTTTCATTTCTGATTTAAAGTAAAGAAAATGTTCAGAAACATTATTCTAAGCAAAATATTAGTAAATTTTGGCAATTATAAGAAAACACAATACCATTTGTATTATTAGAAAACAATAAAGTTGATTCTAATCTGGAAAACTAAAAAAAATTGTCATCATATAAAAAAGAGTTTTTAATAAAATCCAACATCAAATCATGATAAAGGTATTAACAACTTAATAAAATTGAATTTCACAAGCTGTAAAAGATATATTCCTTATAAATTAAGAAAAAAATTTCCAGTATCACATCTGCTTTGTGAATGTCATGATAATATCAGAAAAATGTTCTCACTAGAAAATACATTTAAAACAACCATTATTTTCAGATAATATTATCTATATAAAAATATACCAAAACATTTATACTGGTAAGTATTACTCTTTAAGTATTAGTTGTGTTTCTGTTAATAAAGAATATATACTTAAAGAATACTTTAATGGCAATAAGTAATATCTGCAATTAAAATGTAACACTATTGAAAACATTTGTATAAAAAATTATATGAAAGACATTAAAAGTACTTATTATGTATTAAATATAGTAATTATGCTAACTATTGTTAGTGTAAATTTTCCTAATTTTTATCTATATTTAAATCAAGTGCAATAAAAATTTCTATCAGCATTTTGAGAATAACTTGACAGAAGAATAAAATACTCAGGAGCAAATAGGCAAGAAGTTCCTGAAGAAGATGGTAGAAATATTTACCATTTTAATTTTTTTTATTAGTTGCTCATGACAATACAATGATCTTTACATATCATACATTTGATTCAAATGGGGTATGAATTCTCATTTTTCCACATGTACAGGTTGCAGGATCACATTGTTTATATGGCCACTTATATACATACAGCAATACTAGTGTCTATTGTATTCTGCTGCCCTTCCTATCCCCTCCTCCCCTCCATTCCTCTCCCATCACCTCTCTACCCAATCTACTGTGAAACATTTCTCTCTCTTTTTTTTCTTCCCCCTCACATCATCATACATGTATTTTGTGTAATGATGAGAGTCTCCTTCCATCTTCGGTGCAATTCCCCTTCTCCCTCCCATTCCCTCCCACCTCTCTTCCCTATTTAGTGATAATCTTCCTCTCATGCTCTTACTCCCTACTCTATTTTGAGTCACCCCCCTTATATTAGAGAAGACATTCAGCATTTGTTTTTTAGAGACATTAGCATTTGTTTTTTTATGCTAACTTCACTTAGCATAATCTGCTCTAATGCCACCCATTTCCCTGAAAATGCCATGATTTTGTTATTTTCAGTGCTGAGTAATATTCCATTGTGTATAAATGCCACATTTTTTTATCCATTCATCTATTGAAGGGCATCTAGTTTGGTTCCACAGTCTAGCTATTGTGAGTTGTGCTGCTATGAACATTGATGTGGCTGTGTCCCTGTAGTATGCTCTTTTTAGATCTTTTGGGTATATTCTGAAAGGGGAATAGCTGGGTCAAATGGTAGTTCCATTCCCAGCTTTCCAAGGAATCTACATACTGTTTTCCAAATTGGCTGCACCAATTTGCAGTTTCACCAGAAATGTACAAGTGTATCTTTTCCCCCACATCCTCACCAGCACTTGTTATTGTTTGACTTCATAATGTCTGCCATTCTTACTGGAGTGAGATGGTATCTTAGAGTGGTTTTAATTTGCATTTCTCTGACTGCTAGAGATGGTGAGCATTTTTTCATGTACTTGTTGATTGATTGTATATCCTCCTTTGAAAAGTGTCTGTTCAGGTCCTTGGCCCATTTGTTGATTGGATTATTTATTTATTTATTTATTTATTTTGTTTAACTTTTTGAGTTCTTTGTATACTCTAGAGATTAGAGCTCTATCTGAAGTGTGAGGGGTAAAAATTTGTTCCCAGGATGTAGGATCCCTATTTACCTCTCTTATTGTTTCTCTTGCTGAGAAAAAACTTTTTAATTTGAATACATCCCATTTGTTGATTCTTCATTTTAACTCTTGTGTGATAGGTGTCCTATTAAGGAATTGGGAGCTCAACCCCAGGAGATGGAGATTAGGGTCAACTTTTTCTTCTGTTAGATGCAGAGTCTCTGGTTTGATTCCTAGGTCCTTGATCCATTTTGAGTTAACTTTTGTGCATGGTGAGAGAAAGGGATTCAATTTCATTTTGTTGCATATGGTTTTCCAGTTCTCCCAGCACCATTTGTTGAAGATGCTATCCTTTCTCCATTGCATGCTTTTAGCACCTTTGTCTAATATAAGGTAGTTGTAATTTTGTGGATTGGTCTCTGTGTCCTCTATTCTATACCATTAGTCTACCCTCCTGTTTTGGTACCAGTACCATGCTGTTTTTGTTACTATTGCTCTGTAGTATAGTTTAAAATCTGGTATCGTGGGGCTGGGGATGTGGTTCAAGCGGTAGTGCGCTTGCCTCGAATGCGTGTAGCCTGGGTTCAAACCTCAGCACCACATACAAACAAAGATGTTGTGTCCGCCAAAAGCTTTAAAAAAAATAAAAATTCTCTCTCTCTCTCTCTCTCTCTCTCTCTCTAAAACAAACAAAAAAATCTGGTATCGCTATACCACCTGTTTCACTCTTCCTGAGAATTTTGAGAAAGATACAGTAATTACCTATGAGTTTTCAGCGGAGTAATAGACAAAGACACCAGTGCAATACCACAGAAAAAGTTCATATATCTATAGAAACCAGCTATACAACAGAGATTGCACTGTGAGTCAGTCGCTGAGGGGAAACAATTAAACCAGCAAATGGTGCTTAAAACATAATGTTGTCAAATGAAAAAATATTAAATAGACTTTTCTCTGACCACATGTGCAAAAATCAACTCCAAATGGGTTCATAACTTAAATTTAAAAGATAGTTTTAAAATGAGAAGGAAGCATATATGTATATAATTTGGGGCCAGGTAAGTGTTTCTTTAAGAACATCCAATGGTAGTAACCATAGGTGAATATACAGACATTATTAAATACACAATTTCTCATATTCAAAACTTATCACCATAATCAAAGTGTAATTTAACATGTCTAGAAAAGATATGTGTAACATAGGTAGTCTATAAAGGATTTATATGAGAATGCATAAAACATTCTTTGAATTTATAGGAAAACAAACAATAAACCTTCTTTTTAAAAACATGTTTCAAAGAAAAGCTGAAAATGTGTATCAGAAGGTATGCGTATGTACAGAAACATCATGAAAATGAATAAAAATAAAACAAAGCAATAGAAAACAACTTTGATCTATAATAGAATAGACATTAATGATTGGTATTGGTATGATCAAATATTATGTATAAGTGAAGATTAATAAGTGAACTACATAAGTTCACCTCAGAATGAGTTATGCTGAGAAATAATATTGAACAAAGCAAGTTATAAATAATGCATACAATACAGTTTTATTTATAATATGTAATCTTTAAATGGCAAAATCTAAAATGATGTCTTTAAATTTAGATCCAAGTATATGAGTTTCTATGGAAAATTGAAGAATGAGTAACAAAAAACAAGTTACTTAGTCACCTTGAAGCATGTTGAGAGATGACATCTGAAGGGAATGCATAGAAGTTTTCAAAGTTTATAGATATTCCATTTCTTAAGTGAGAGGGAAGTATATGGGTATTTATTATTTTTAGACATTAATTATTTTTTATCATGAAGAAATTCAAATTAAATTAATAGAAGAAAAACAGGTAATTTAGATATCAGAAAGTATAAGCAAAATGTATCTCAAACTGATAACTGGAACTAGATTTGTTTTCAAATTTTATTGAATATTTTTAAAAATTTTAATCATGTTTCTTTTTAACATAAACTCATATTATTAGAAATATGATATCAATAACTTTTTTCTTTACAAATAACACCATTTGCTAAAATGTATCTACCTAAAGAAAAAATTATCTTCTATGAATTGACACTTACTACCTGATATTTAGATACTTTGTATCTAGTAAATATGGTACTCAGGACATTTCCTAAAGTTCCTTAAAATATTCATTAAAGATTTACTTTTAATAAAATATTAATGTAAGGAAAAGAAGTTAACCGCAATAAAAATGGACAAATTATGTCACACTGTGAAATGTGATCATCCTTGCTCAAGTATGTGCTTTCTGGTGATAGAGCAATTCAACCCCAGCCTGGAAGCTGTCTTTGGAGCTCATAGAATGGAAACAAACCTTCAAGAAGTACTTTGCCTTCCAGATATTCACGATTTCCTACTGTGGTTTTCTCTTTTTTTAATCATTTTATTTACTATGCATTTTCTGGTAAAAATATATTCTGGTTTTAATTTTTCACAAAACAACTACTCTAGTAAGAAAAATGAAAGTATGAATAAAACAAACTTGATAAAATGAAACATATTTTAGGTATAATCACATTTATTGAAAAATTCCATTAATTTAGAATAATAATAAATTTTTAATAATAATAATTTGGGAGAAATGCTGTAGATCTTCAACAATACATAATGCATCATCAATCTCTTCTCGGCCTTTTGCATAAGACCAGGTGTAGCTTCATCAATAGTGGCTAGATAATAAGTTTATAAAATTGGGTAAACAGTGATCAATTTTTTTGCTTGATTGGTTGTATATCTTATACCATCACATCTCACAGGTATTTTTCAGCCTTACTATGTGTGTTATAAATGTCATAGTCTATTGAGAGTTATTAAACGGAAGTTGTCAATGCATCAGAAAATTGCTATTATAATGTCTTTAAAACACATCTTCTTAGATATGTAGCCAATACAACATGGCCCCCCCAAAATTATCCCCCCCCCAAAAAAAAAATACGTAACAAAGTAGAAGCCCATCAACGTGAACATTTAAAATGTAGTAAAACTCTGTCTTTTTAGCATCGAAAATAGCTTAAAATGATAAGCAAGAAAGCTGTCTGCTTTTTAGGTTCACTTGCTTTTAGGAAAAGCTGAGCTGTATCAATACTGTCTCCCAAGCCTTCTTTCTCCTGTCCCTCCCCTTTCCAGATCTAAATTCTCCCTGCCTGAATTTCTTTGTTAATAGATTCTTTTCCCTAGGACTCCCCTGCTCCTCCTCCCTGCATGCTTTCATTAGTCTCTCTAGAGAAATGGTTCCAACAGCCGGTGGGGGAGAACGCCTAATGGCTGCAGAAGTTTTTTGAGTACTAAATGGCTAAAGTAGTTATTTGGTTGAAACATTTCAAATCCCATCTGCTGGAACTGAATAGATTCATAGAATTCTAGTTTGTAGAGATAAGACTTTATTTCTGGTTTTCTGTGTAAATGTAAAACAGCAAAGTCTGTAAACTAAGTTGATGGAGATTCCTCACACTGAATTGCTATATGTTGAAATATATTCAAGGATAGAAATTCACAAACAACTATTTTCTAAAATGATTTTTTTTCTCAATAGCTGACTAGTTATCAATAGAAAATAAATATACTAAAATCCAGCTTGAGCTCAGAGAGGAATTCAATTGAGTTTAAAATTGAAAATGTGGAAATTATATATACACCGTTTTATCTTCATTCATGAGTTTGATATTTCTGACTTTAAAATATTTAATTCAAGTGATTTAAAGCATTTAGCATTTCTATAGATGTTATACTGAAGAAAAAATATATTACTGAGATTCCTTGAACCTACCTAACTTTTAAATGATTTTATTAAAACCAATTCATTTCATAGTTCTGAAAAGTATAGCTACAGTTTTCATATTGATGGTGAAATATTTTGAGCTATTCTATTCCTGTAGAGTTTTGCCCTCAGAATTACCCAGCACCTCATGGATTAACAATGGTAACCACACATTTATTATTAACAATTCCTTTATATCAAGTAACTGAGTAATCAGTCTCTTTGTTGTATCTTAATCTACACATCCTACAATTAGAAACGTAAGTTACCCTGTAGGTTTATATGATGAATTGAAAATGTATTTCACTCTCTTTACTTGAATATTGGTACACAGGGCTCCTGGAGAATATAACATGCAAAAACTTCTTATGTGTCTATCTCATGCTTATCTTTCAATAAAGGTTAATATTGTTTTGTATTTTGATAAGAAAATGAACATTTTATGATAACTACAGGAAATGAATAGTAGTAGGCATGTAAAGCTTCAAACATGTACCTAACAGATTTATATGCAAATTTTAAAATCCTGAATCCAATTTTAAGAAATGAAGCACAATTTAAAGATGATTATAAGGAAGGGCTGGGTCTATATAGCTAACTGGTAGTGTGCTAGTCTGGAGTTCATGAGGCCCTGAGTTCAAATGTGAGTACTGTAAAATAGATAAGTAAGGATGGTTATAAACATTGCCAGTAATCTATTTCTATTAGTCAACACTGCACATTCCAATCTTTCAATACTCTTCTTTTTCTGTCGGGGGGCGGCGGTGAGAGAGGAAGTCAAATGGCAAAAGTCAGTCTTTATCAGTTAATTATAATAAATGTAATGGACTAAACTCTCCAAATATAAGGCAAAGATTTGCAGTACAAATTTAAAACACACACACACACACACACACGTACACAACACAACCTTATCATATTCTGTCTTGAAAATATTAATTCTCAATCCAAGGATATAAATAGATACAAAGAATGGAAACTGATATTCCATATGTGACCAAAACACGTATGGAGTGACTATTGATAATGTCATAAGGAACATATTTTAAGACAAAAACTATTACAAGAGACCAGAGGTTTATGAAATAATAAAAGGTTCAATCCACCAATACATATCTATAACAGAATCCCCAAATATATAAATCAAAAACTATCAGAACTGAAAGGAGAAATAGTTTAATATCAATAGGTGGATAATTCATAATTCCAATTTCAAAAATGGGTAGCATGATTAGACATGAAATATCCCTGAAAATAGAATACCAGAACATTATCAACCAAATAGATCTAACAGAAGTATATTAGACAGTCCACTCAACCCAAAGACTATTCTGCAAGATACACCACATGTTATTCTAGAAGATAAGCCTCAGTAAATTTTTGGAAATTATCCAATATGTTTTAATTATATAATAATATACTACTGGCCAACCATTTGGTCAAAAAAGATTACAAGAAAACCAGAAAGTATTTTGAAGTTAATGAAAATGAAAACAAGACTTACCTAAATATATAAGATGCAGTGAAATCAGAAATTGGAGGTTTTTAAGGTAGGCACTGTATAGCTACAAGTATCTAGATTAAAACACTAGAAGGATTTTAAAAACAATGACCTGATGCTCTGCTTAAGAATCTAGTAAAAGTAAAATAAATTTAACCCAAAGCAAGCAGAATGAAAGAATAAATGGATAAAATGAGAGTGAACCTAAATTAAATAAAAAGCATTAAGGAGCAACTATGAAGCCAAAAGTTGACTTTTTAATAAGATCAACACTGACAAAGCCTGAGACAGATTGATGGGAGGAAAAAAAAAAAACAGTTAAAACTCTAATGAGTAAATCAAGAATATGGTGGATACATTGAAACTCATTTTGTATAAATTAAAATGATTAGAAAAGAATCACAAAAAAATCTGTGTGTCAATGAAGTAGATAACCTGATTGTAATGTACAAAGTCATAGAAATATATGAACTACCAAACTGACTTACATCATGACAAGAAGACTTGCAAAAATTTAACACACAGGTCTAGATGCCATTACTGCTGAATTCTATCCTATTTTTAAAGAATAACACCATCTATGATTAAATATTATCTTTTAAAGAAGATAAGACACCACTCCATATCTCATACTATGAGGCCATTATTTGATAGCAATCAGAGAAAAAAATCAAAAGGAAAGAAAATTACAGACCAACATTCCATGTAGGTAGATTGAATAATGCTCAGTGAAATGTCAGCAAATCAAATTCTGTAACATAATTAATTAATTATATACCATATCCAAGTGGAATTTATCCCAGTAATATAAATGTTGTTTGGCATACAAATTCATTGTGTTCTATCACATTCAAAGAATGAAAGATAAAATTTTAAGATAAATAATCATCACAGTAGATGCAGATTTTTTTTAAACAAGTCCAGCATACTTCCCAATGAAACCGTAATGAACTAGAAATAGAAGGAAACTCTTAGCCTGATCATGGGCATCTATGCAAAATCCACAGGATAATGAATAATAAAACAAATAAAATTCCCCTACAGAAAGAATCAAGACAGGAATGTACTCGCTTTAAATGTCTATTCAACCCTGTACTGGAAACAAATAGGAATCCAAATTGGAAAACTTAGCACATTCAAGGATGACATTATTTAATATATGGAAAAATCCTAAAAACTGCGCGCGCGCGCGCGCGCACACGCGCGCGCACACACACACACACACACATACACACACACATTCTTAGAGGAAGTAAATAAATTCAAAAAATTGCAAGAAACAAATTCAACAAGAAGTTGAATTTCTAGATAACAAACACATTAATAAGGAATATTCATGAAATCCTCTCATAAACTGGTAGTGGAAATATTAGATTTTACAAATTGTTTAGAGTATAATTAAGCAATCTGTTAAAATGACCTCAAATTATTAAGTTCACATATAAAACACAATCTGAAGCAATCATAAGTTCACAGATATATGATTTACAGAAAGAAAAAATTTTCTATTTAATAGTATTGAAATTAAAAACAAATTTAATACTAATTGAGTGAACATGTCAACTCTTTTATACTGACAAGAGATATTAGTTTGTAATCATTAAAATGTATGGTTTTATATTTTGGAGAACATTGTGAAATTCTCTAAATTCTCTAATCTAAAAGATTTAAAAGAACAGAATACTACAATTCATGTAGTACATCATTAGTCTATAATCATTTTTGTAAATTTTCATGTTTCTACATTGTGTATATGATAATTTTATAAATTTACAATGTATTAAAATTTTGGTAATAGTAAAGAATTCCAAAGAAAAATATTTTGAAATTTATTACTCCCAACTTAAAAAAAATTAAAAGTTTAATGACCAAATAAAGAATATAGTGGGAACATTGCAAGTCATCTTGCAGAAATAAAAAGATTAGAGCAGATTATGCTAAGCGAAGCTAGCCAAGCCCTAAAAAACAAATGCCAAATGTCTGCTTTGATATAAAGAGAACAACTAAGAACAGAACAGGAAGGAAGAGCATGAGGAAAAGACTACAGTAAACAAAGACGAATGGGGGGAGAGAAACGGAGAGAGAAGGGAAAGCACATGGAAATAGTAGGAGACCTTCAATGATACATAAAATTATAAGAGGTTATGAGGGGCAAGGGGGAGGGAAAAAAAGGGAGAGAATTGAACAACAGCAGGGGAGGTAGAGAGGGAAGATGGGAGGGGAGGGGAGAGGAGGGGGGATAGTAGGGGATAGGAAAGGTAGCAGAATACAACAGTCACTAATATGGCATTATGTAAAAATGTGAATATGTAACAGATGTGATTCTGCAATCTGTATTTGGGGTGAAAATGGGAGTTCAAAACACAATTTGAGTCAAATGTATGAAAGATGATATATCATGAGCTATGTAATGCTTTAAATAATCAATAAAAAAAAGAAAAAGAAAAAAAAAAGAATCACATGAAAATTGTATGTCAATAAAGTAGATATCCTAGTTATAATGGCCAAAGTTATAGAAATGCTTAAACTAGAAGATTAATAAGTTTGGTCAGAGGCTAGTAATGGAGCATCTTAGGTGCTATTGTTATTGGAAAGTAAGCACCTATCAGTGCATCCATTTATAAAATTTAAATTCTAGAGTTGATTTAAAAATATCTCATTAAAATAATTCAATAAAACATTTTTAGGAATTTGTTTATTAAATAAAGTTTTGGAATGAATACATCAATGTAGAATTTATATATATATATATATATATATATATATATATATATATATATATATATATATATAATATATCCACACAGAATAGTCATTCAAATTTAAATTTGTTATTCCTTATATTAGTATGATTTGATATCTTGAGCTGCAAGAATTTAATGACAGCCAGGCATGGTGGCACTCACCTGTAATTCCAGCAACTGGGGAGGCTGAGGCAGAAGGAGGCAAGTTCAACGTCAGCTCAGTAACTTAGTGACAGCATAACTTAGCAAGGCATTGTCCCAAAATAAAAAAGTCTAAAACGGGCTAGGGTTGTGGTTAAGTTGTTACACACCACCGGGTTGAATCTCTCATACCAAAACAAAATAAAACAAAACAAAACAAATTCAGTTTAACCTATTTAATATAACCTGTGAACCTGTGAGAAGAACTGTGGGTTAATAATGAAGGAACAGATCTACATTTGTCAGTCAATCCATAGTTACAGGGAAGTGATTATTAGAAAGAACAGTTGATTCGCTCGTTAGAAACAAATTCTTATTTACTGGGTTCATTCCAAAGATGCTAACCACATACTCCCCAGGGGCCATGGTGGGATTATTTCCTTTACAATCATTCTGAACTGTGGTCTTAACAGAATCATATAGTGATATTTATTGCCCAAATTGGATGTATTCCCCATATACTAATTATATCCAGCACAAATGAAAATCTTCTAGTTCAATTATATTCCGATTTCTGAGCAGTTGTAGGAGAATTGTTTTTATTTGTTTTACTTTTCATATAGTATCTACTTTTATTCCTTCTTAATAATTATTATAATAAAAATAAGCACTAAACAGATCAATTTGATATAAAAAATGAGGGATTTGATAGAGCTAGTGTGTATTATGCCCCTCAATGAAAATATAATAATTTTAACACCTTTTATAATATCATGCATTTTGCCTACCTATTTAAAGAAATAAAACATAAGGGAACCTGTGGATGAGCTCCAATTTTAAAACATTTAAATGTGATTTTCATAGATGTAAATGAAATTATTATTTTCTTCTGATATAACAGATATTTATCCTTATGAAACTTCTTGTTCTATCTAATGAAATTACAGAATAATCAAGAGGTTTCTTATCCAACAAAACAAAAGTTAATTTTGCTTTTAATTTTTTTTGTATCATTAGAGGTTACTAAATAAACTCAAGTCTTCCTGCCTGTATGAAACATACTTTATGCTTCTAAGAACTAACTAAATACAAAGTTGTGAAGAATAAGAACTCTTCTTTTGTAAAATTACCAAATCCTAAAATAAGATATACTCGGTGATAGTCAAATCTATTCTATAATCATATTGCTTTACATGAATGTAGATGTTTAGGGGAAAAAAAAATCTGAGCATTGTACATAGGTCTCAAAGAGCTTCTACATAGACAAATCTGCAGGTTCCAAAGATCAGATAATGGTTTTGTGTAGTGATCAGCCCAAGAGGGATATCTGACTAAAATTCTAGAGTCATTCTTTCTGTGTGGTATGTATGCATGTATAACGCTGCAAGTAAAAGACCCTCCTAAGGAGTCATGCAAAATGACCAGTGTCAAATAATTTGACCAATGCCACAATTGAAAAACTCTACATCACAGTCTTTGAGCTGTGGTCATTTTGTTCTACAGTCCTGCCTGTTTTGCAATGATCTCCCCATTTCAACAGAGGCATCCTTCATCTTAAGTGTTTATGCAAATCCACTCATAATGTACAATCTTTCTGGACTTGCAATTATCAAACTACAAAACATTGCTTTACAGCAAACTGTATATGGGTAATGTAGAGGCGATTAATCTCTTTACTATTGTTCATTTGTTGCTATGGAAATTCTGCTTCTCTTCAGGGCTATTAGTAAACATTATATTGAGATTGCTGCCAATGACAGAATCAGTCTTGGCAAACTCTGCCACAAATGCAAAACAGCATTATCGCAGTCATGCTCTGCCAGGCCTATCCACATCAGCATGATTTCATTTCAATAAAAAGCAAAATTTATTCCTTTTACAGAACACACTGATATAAAATTGACTACACATTGGTATTGGGAATGTGCACAGTTAAAGATGTATAACGATTTTAAAATTCAAATATTTTAAATGAAGTTTTATGTATAGATTCCTACTAAGGTTGTATATTTCACAGACTAATGAACCCTGGCTACATTTCTTGATTTTCAAACTTAAAACATTTTTCTTTAATTTTTAGATGCTGTGATAAAATAATGTTAATTTTTGAATGAAAGTGAATGCTACACCTCATATATTAGCTTGGAAGGAGAAGCAGAGCCCACATAATCACATGCAACACATTTGGTTACATTTGACTAAAGTGACATGTGGGACATGTGTGCAGTAGTTTACCCTTTTCTATTAGAACTCATAAAATATTTACATAAATGCCTTTCACTTGTGCATGAGATGAAGAAAAATAGTTTTGATTACCATGAAGTATATAATCATTATTGCTTAATGACAGGGATGCATTCTGATAGATATCTATAAATTTTGTTGTTGCAAAAACCATATAATGTCCTATACAACCTAGTTGGTATAGCCTGCTATATCTCTTGGCTATATGGTATACACACACACACACACACACACACACACACACATAGATATATATTTACATCTATATATATGCATATGATATACACACTATATATACACAACTATATATACACATGTATATATATATACATATATATGTATGTATATATATATACATACATTGTATAGCCCATTATTTCTAGGATTATGATGAACAAACAACTTTAAATTAAATCGAACATGAGAGAAGATTATGCAATCAAGAGAAACCATAAACATAAGATGTTTGAGACTGCTCACAGTGTAGTGCAATATACTGTTTTACAGCACACATTCTTGATAAGTGGAAGGAATACCCTCTAAAATAGTGATAAAATGCATAATATAGAAAATCCATAAGCCAGTAATGATCATTTTCATCATTACCAATTATCACACGCTGTAAATGATTGTATGTGTTGTTTTGTACAACTGGCAGAGCAGTAGGTTTGTTAAACAAACATAGTCAGAAATACCTGAGGATACATTGCACTATGACATTGGGTTCTCTACAACATCCTTACGTGTTGGGACTTTCTCAGCTTCATTATAATCTTCAGGACCAACATTGTTCGTGCAATTTGTTGCTGACAAAAACACCATTATTTGGCACATGAGTGTATTTAGCTCTCAGAGAAGCTAGTTTTAATAAAATTAGTCTATTAATAGGTATGAATTAATCGTAAATCATTTGAACTAAAAGGTCTAACATATCTTGTTGTGTATCATTGGGAGATCCTTGTTATAATTGCCATCTTATAAAGTATTCTTTGAATGTAAGATAATATGAAATAATCTCAAGTTGCTAAGTTCAATGTATTGGAGAAATAATAGCATTAATTTAATTGTCTTGGTGCTTTTAATAATGATAAGAAAGAGAGCTGATATTTTGTGAACTTGTGATGAAATTTAAATTAGCTGAATTATTAAGTGTATAGTAATGTTCTTCAGTGCCATCCATTCATTCACTCATTCATTTTTAAACACATATTTAACAGTCTACTTTAGATTCCTTTTAAGAATGAAAAATGAATTAGATCCATGGCCTGCACTTAAATAACGAGTGACTAGTGGAGTGAGAGATAGACCAGTTAAATAATTAGTGAATTAATCTTTTGACAAGAGTTTTACCCAGGTTAATCTTTATTTAAATAATTCAAATGAATAATTGAGTAATAAATTCAAACTATCTGAGATACTTTGTTAGTTGATCATTTCAATTCTTTTATAAAAATATTTGGAAGTTAATAAAAGATATTATTTTTTAAGTTTTTAGGGAAAATTTTAGAGTAAATTGATCTAGCATTTCAGATCAGTATAACAAAGCAACTGATCTTCCTCATTTAACATTAGTTTTACTCAGTAACATTGTGTTTATCTACATACTGACCCCGAGGTATAAAGCATTACATGATATTTTCTGTTTTTTGTAAATCAATATAATTCATTTTTACATTGACAGATCATATAAATTACAGTGGTCAGAAGGAACTTCATAAATATCAATTGAAGTTCTAAATAACCACGCTAAATGCTTTAATTCATTACAGTTAATGAAAGATGGTAGATTTGAAAAAGAATTCACATTGAATGTAGATATAGTCATTTGTTCTGTTCATTAAATCATTGTTATCACACTTGCATGAATCTTTCCACTTTAACATATTAATCCAAAAATCAGAGATTTAAGAATTTCTGTCAAGTAATGCACTAAACTTAAAAACTATGCTTTTAAATGTTTTTATGTCATCAATTATCATATTTTATAATTTTCAAGTCTTAAAGCAGTATGCATTTAAGAACTTTGGTCATCTACTCTTGTAATCTAACGATTTATATCTCAGTTAATTGTAGTTAATTGATAAAATACAACTATTGTTTTATACTTTGTAAATACTATTAAAGTCATATAATTTTATGGCAATCAGATGTAAGCAAAGAGGAACAACTTCCAAGATCTAATTTGGACAGCAAAATTCATTTTCATTTAATAAGCATTAGTGCATGACAGCATTGCTAGATTCCCCAAGGTGTCCTGGAACACATTTCTTCTGGCTACATCATTATGGATATTTTGACCTTTGATCTTAATTAGGCATTGCAACTTACATAATGGAAGTCATAATTTTGGTTAGATACCACCTGTACAAGTCGTTTTGCATAAATTGTTTGTAAATATAATTTTAGTGCATTAAGTAAATGTGACAGGAATGAAATTTATTATAGGCTGGTGATAAGTTGATACTAATGGTGAATGTTTCAAATGGGATAATTTTTTATGGAAATAAAGCAAGTGCATCCATGGACAGTGGTAGCTTTTGAAAACCGAAAGTCTGGCAAGCAATTTTAAATCCAAAATTTCTAATACGTCTTTTTTTTTTTTTTTGGAATTAAAGTGATAATGGTAGTAAGTAGCATTGAAATTGCAAAAACAAAAGTGAAAGTTGAAATGTTAAACTGTCTAATTTTGAACAGGCTTAATGGATCCTATACAGTGAATATTGTTGAATATCTGAAACTTTGTAGTATGATTAAGAAGAAATTTTACAAAAACAAAATAATCAAGTTACTTTAATAGTATTAAAATAATCAATATGCACATTTGCTACTTCATGTCTGAGTGACGATAATAGTATAATTTCATTACATAGAGGAAAGGATTTACTCCTTATTTTTTATATTTCTCTATGCAAAATATTTCAAGACTTTTGACAAGCAAGCCAGTTTTTTTCACCACTATGATTGAAAGACCTAACAAGAGCAACATAAAAAAGGAAAAATGTATTTAATGCTCATGGTTTCAGAGTTTCCAGTCTATAGATGGTCAGCTCCATCAGTCCTGAGGTGGGTAGAACATCACAGCAGAGGAAAGCAGCTCAGAACATGGTGACTAAGAAAAGGGAGACAGTTCTGGGGCAAAATATAAACCCCAAAGCCATGACCCCAATGACCTATCTACTCCAGCCACACCCTACTTGCCTACTGGATTACTATCCAGTTAATCCATTTAAGTGGGTTAATGCACTGATTAGGCTAACACTCTCATAACTCAATTATTTCATCTTTAAAGTTTTTTACATTGTCTTATAAGTGAGCTTTTGGGAGATATGTCCTGTGTACAGCCTAATAGCAAGCACAAATAGTATCAGTATTCTAACTAGACCAAACTAAAGAAGAAAAGACTTGTGTTTTAAGGTTAATATTACTCAAAATACTTTATGTTTTCCTAACATTTTCCTAGGTAAATGATTCCTAAACTTAGTACACATCAGGAAAAAAAAAAGTATATCAAATTTTGACACACATCAGAACAAGAAATGAGAATGTTTGCATGCATAGCTTTGTACTGATATTTCTAAAGTCACCACACCAGGTGATATGAAGCCAGGGAGATTGTGAACAAATATTTATATTGACCTTTTTCTTTACTTAGCTAGCTGTGTATTTATTAATCATCTTTATTTAAATATAGTACATAGACCATACAATTCATCTACTTAAAATGTCTAATTGTATATTTTAGAGCATTATGATCATCAGCACAATCTAATTTTATATATTTTCAATAGTTTTCCAAAAGGATATTTCTGCCAATTAGCTGTCACTTCCTGTTTTTCCCCAATCTGAACAATTAGCCCAATGCAACATTTTCATGACTAGAAAATTACCTTTTATGATCATCTTAAACATTTAAAATAATATGATATATAATTTTGTAAATGACTTCTTTCATTTAATATTTTCAAGATTCACTCAAGCTGTGACATGTATCAGCACTTCATTTCTTTTTACAGCTGAATAATATTCCAATATACGATCATAATATATTCACTTTCACACTTTGTTTGTTATGAATAATGCTGCTCTAATTACTTATGCATATGTTTCTATATAGATATATATTTAGATTGAATCTATAAATTAATTTTTGGAGTATTGGGTATTGATAGACTAATAATATTGACACCTAAATATGGACTTATTTCTGTTTAATTAGAAAAAATGTTTAATTTATTTAGATAATGTCCTGTACAAAATTTGACAATTTCCATTTAATTCGTTTCTAATTGTATGCTATTTTATTTTTTTATTTTTTTATTTTTTTTATTGGTTGTTCACAACATTACAAAGCTCTTGACATATTATATTTCATACATTAGATTGAAGTGGGTTATGAACCCCCAATTTTACCCCAAATGCAGATTGCAGAATCACGTCAGTTACACATCCACAATTTTACATAATGCCCTAATAGTAATTTTTGTATTCTGCTACCTTTCCTATCCCCTACTATCCCCCCTCCCCTCCCTCCCCTCCCAACTTCTCTCTCTACCCCATCTACTGTAATTCATTTCTCTCTTTGTTTATTTTCCCATTCCCCTCACACCTCTTATATGTAATTTTGTTTAGCAATGAGGGTCTCCCTTCATTTCCATGCAATTTCCCTTTTCTCTCCCTTTCCCTCCCATGGGAATTGCTTCCTTAATTTTATTTTTGTGTGGTTCCTTGTTCGATGTTAATATATATAAATGAAGTTGATATTTGAAACTGACATGTATAGATATTGTAGCCTATAAACTTGCTAAATGCATATGTTGTTCTAATATTTTTTCCTTAGGTTATTTATGATTTTCTATGTATAAGGTCATGTTATTTATTAGTATAATTTTTTTTTCATTTCTTCCTTTTCAAAGTCAATTTTTTAATTTCTCTTTTCTTCTATAATTTCCCCTCCTAGAACTACATTAATTGATTTTGCAATGGTAAACCAACTTTGAATTCCTGTAATAAATCCTGTTCACCTCATTGGAAAACCATTGTTTTGGACAGCTGAAATATGACTGAAAATATTTTGTAAGGGGTTTTATTTATATTTTTACAAATGAAATATTGTGCTCATTTACATAATCTATATGATGAGTATTGTCTTTGTCTCAATTTTGCATAAGTGTATTTATTGAATGAGTTCAATAAACTCATTCTCTGGGGGGACCTCTTTAGGTCGCATAAGCCCATGATTGGTTACGGTTTATATGTATGCCCTCTTAGCCAGTTAGATGTTTACCCTATATGATTGTGCAGGTCCATGACTTCAAGTTCACAGTTGAATGAGCTTATAATTTTTTTACTATGCTTTCAGTCAAAGACTACTAGCTTGAGGATTAGCTGTGATCTCTTGTGAAAGGACTCTGCTATGGGAATCACGATCTTACAGACCATCAGGGATGACTATGCTAATATATTTAAGCCTGGTTTCTCTGGATCAGGGTAGGTATCTTATTGTTCAGTTAACATTGAACATGAGTTATGTTCAAGCTGTCATGCCAGTTGTGCTATCACCCCATGTTAAAAGTTTCTGTGCAGTGTGAGAAGAACATTGAAGTCCTCTCTATATTTTGTCCTGACTGCTCCTTTTTGGGGTGTACCCTCGCACATGCAGATAAACTCCCCATTCGCCAAGTTGACTCTGATCCCAACAGTATCCTTTCATCCATTCATTTAAAATATCTATTAAGTAATTATTGGATTTTACTCTAAGGCACAAATTCCAAAAGTCAAAACAAGAACTACTTAGTACTATAGAAGGATTTAATCCTTCTGCTAAATATCAAAGATACTTTGCAGTTCACCCAATATCACTGTCCTTAAATCTTCCTCTTCTTCTTCTTTTTTTTTCTTTTCTTTTTATGTTGAACTCTTCTGAAGAAGATGACATGCATACCAATCCTATGGCAAGCAACTGTCTAGGAACTATTTATAATGATCATTCCCTGTTCATTTTGCCTGGGCAAACAATCCCCTTAATCTTAAAATTTAACTGGGAGGTCTTCAGATTATTTAAATAATCCTAGAGGAATACTTCAATATCATGAAACTGTGCTCATTATGGGAAGCAGTAGGGATTATAGTGGAACGGTGAATGTTACTAAGTTGCAATTCTCAAACTTAGACCAAAGTAATATTAAATGTTGGGCTCTTTCTGTAACAATGATCCTTTGAAATTAAAAGCCTCAAATATTTCTCCCCCAACTTCTTGGTTGTTACTTTCTTCTTCTCAGTGGAATATAAGAAACTGGCCACCATGCCCCCAAAAGTACAACAAAGGTTGTAAAAACAGGAATCATGACTCATACAGCCTAGCTAAATTATCATACATATATTTTCTGGTTTTGATTCAATATATTATAACTACTTCTATAGGACAGGGGACACAAACATATACAGTGACACAATTTAGCTACTTCTCAGGACAAAACTGATCGTGGAATTCATTTTTTTTTTACAACATTTGCTTATTTCTTATGTGGGTAGGTGACCAAATCCAGTCAATTGGAATCCAAACAAATTCCCTCCTTTAACAGCAGTAATATTTGCACTGCTCACTGCCAGTTTCTCATCTCAACCCTGGTTTTTAAATATTATTCACACTCTCCTTCTCACTGTACAATTATTTTTTGTCCCAGCCTATATAGATGGACACAAGAATAATTGAAGTTTTATGGGGCACTTAGAAGCAAAATCAGAGCAATTATGCAGCCAGTACTCTGTATTATTAGTATATATCTATATAAGTTCATTTTCAATTACATTTCAAGAGTCTATCACATAAATACTCTCTGTTGTGTGTGACCAAAAAAATAAAAATAAAAAAAAAACATTTTCTTAGCAGGTTTCTGATTCATAGACTTGAACTTCTGTCAGCTTTTTCACTAATTTTAGTGCTTCCTGTCACAGCTTCTTACAACTAATGATATAAAATAAGAGTCATTACAGGGAAAAAAACACTCTGGAAACTAAAATTGTCTAGCAGATTCTATGCTCAGACAAGTAAATATGTGCATTTTATAAAGCTGTTAATATATGTCCTAAGTAAATTTCCAAATTGCTGATAAATTTACATCAAGGAATTCTTTGTCTCTGTTCCTCCATTTTTCTTCCTTTCCCATTAAAGGAATATGTTGAATGTTTAAGGAACTAATGATCCCAAAAGTGGCAATTTGCACTTCAAGAAACATTTTCATTTTTTTTTTCAGAATGGCTGGACTTGAGATAAAGTATATACTAAACTCAACATTAGTACTCATTACTTAGAATCAATTTTGTTTTGAGTTGGGGATTATTTTATGATATATATATTCTTTATTACTGGAATTTTAGTAATTTTTAATATTTCATGGTCATTCTTTACCAGAGGAAGATTTCAATACTGGCTTAATAATGACACATAAAGGAAACAACAATTAAATTCAGAATGCAGTCATGAAACCTCCTCCTCAATTAGCTTTGCAGCCTGTGGAGGTCAACAGGTATTACTTGATTTATGCCTTATGCAACTTGACTATTATAAGGAATATAGGTCCATAGTCATCTTTGTATTAATACAACTATCCAAGAGAGATGGCTAAATTTTATTTTTTAGTTATACCCAGGACACGTTAGCTGATTTGCATTCTTAAGTATAGCTTAGGAATTATAGGTTACTGATAAACGAAGGAATGCATATGTCACTAGTAAACATATGTCCAAAAGGAGGATAGTTTTACAGAGTTGGATCTTCAGTTTTCTGGGTATTTAAAAAGGTACTTATATTTACTTAGAGCTGGATATCTAACAAAGATGGACCTACAGTCCAGAAAATAAAAAGGAAATTAAAAAGGGGAGGACTTTCTAGAGAGATTTGTTATCACAACAAACTTGGTTCAGCCATACACTAAGGAGAAAAGAACAAGGTGAAACCAGGAAAAGAACTTTAATCCATACTGCATTTGGGGAAGAAAAGTGAGATCTAATTACTCAGCCCTTTCTTTGTGATACTAACAGAACTTTAGGCTTAAATATGGGAAGAACTATGTCAGGGGCAAGAGGTATATATGAATGATTAAGCAGACTTTGTCAAACCATGGATTGGTCTATCATTCTCTCAGTTCTAGTTCTGAAAGGTGGCTCTGGAGAAGTCCTAATCATTTGAGGGGACTTTTCAGGATGTAGGATGTTTATCTATCAGATTTGCGGTCTTGGAAGGGAAGCAATTCAGCTCCCATGAGTGACTGCTCTTGCTGTCCTGGAAGGTATAGGACAATGACAGAGATTTCTTAGCATTGCTTCAGCCTATTTTACCAAACAGACAGTTGGTAATCTTGCCTCAGTTTTCCAGACTGAGGAGATAGGTTACACAGATTTAGTATTAATAAACCTTGTATTATGGGGTTTTAGATGAACACTCCTTATATGATTAGCATGCCTATGTGCACAGCTGAGCAGGCCACAAAATTCAAGGTAACAAAAGAGATTAATACAAAATGAAGACAGAGATGCTAAACTTTATCCTGCATTTATTTTCCCATTGACATTTGCAGGCTGAAGAAGAGAGTTACTCTTGGTGTTTGGGGTAACAATTTCCATATATCTAGTGTTGTGCTGAGCAGGTGATTAGAGAGTAGAAAAAACACTTGCCATTCATCCTTTCTGTCAGTCAGTGTACCTGCATTTTAAATTTTATCAATTCCCTCTGCCTTTACCTTTCTCTGTATGCATACCTGATCCTGCAGTACTTAAGTTCTTCCCAGCTTGAGGTTTATCTAGCGCTCATCATGTAGATGTAACCACTGCTGAGTTGCTTTGTCTTTTTTCTTGGCCAGTGATCTGTCTCCACTTCATAGGGCAACAACTTGTTGGGCCATCTGAATGAAACAACATACACTGTACTGCTATTGCTCGCTGAATTCCATGGCATTCTTGCTAGGATAATTTCAGTTACACTGATAGAAAATAATTTATTCAGTATTCAAAAACAGTTTACCAGTTTATTATTTTTCCTAGAGTTAATCAGAAGTCAACTTTGTACAAATTGTTAGAAGATGTCATTATTAGCAGCAATGGACAGAGCTATGACTCAAAGCTAAAATGTCCAACACTATTTTTCAGTCTCAACTGATTTATTTTTATAAAACAGGTTGCATTAGAGTTTATTTTCATTTATTTTCCAGATTTCTGCAAAGAATTTCACGGGAAAGGAAATGTCATCAAAATCTTTAACAAACATCATTAAAACACACAAGGGTTTACTAAGGAAGTGATCTCTTAAATATTTCTTTCCACCTATACCTGTTTAGGATATATTCATTCCAGTGTCAAAATCTTTGTTGGTTTCACATGTTTGTGTTGTTGTAAATATACTACTAAATAAAACAAAGTGTAAACAAACAAAAAATCCACATCAAATCTTTAAAAATATTCAGTATTTCACTTGGAAAATTTGGAGTAGTTTTCAAATTATACTCAAGATCCTCAACTATTGAGAATGTGACAGTTGAATCCATTAGCACTCCAAGAACAGAAAATCAATAGGAAGTTTCCAAAATGAGTGGATTGTGTACACATTTATTGAAAGGCTCTTTTCAAAATTGATGAAACTTCACATTATTTTTTGTTTTCAAAAATGTCTGTCTGAAAAGTCACTCTCAAAATGTTAAATGCATAGTAAAGTCTGTGCCTTAGTATACACAATAGAGGTCGAGGGATGAATTATGTTTTTGTTCAAATGCCATGATTCACTTTTGTATAGTTGTTATTATAATCCCAAATATTAAAATATGGTATAAAAACTGACTTTATAGGTTTAGTTTAATTTCTCAAGATAACCTCTTAATACAATTTTCTAAAACTTATTTAAGTTTGAAATCATTTTAATATTTAAAATGAGTTCATTAAATGTATGCTTTCCACCCCCAGATAGTTCAGTTTTTCTGCAGAAAGTGATTTACCATTTGTTGTTAAGACTATTGGTAAGGTCAAGGTAAATGTCAAAGACTTATTTATTTATTCAACAAATATTTTTAGCACATAACCATGTGCCAACGACTATTGTAATTATAGCAATGAACAGAATCCTGCTCACAAGATGAAGTCTCTCTGTTGTGTGGCATCTAAACATAGAAGTGAAGAAGGCAGAAGAAAAAATGCAGTTATCAGAGGGACAAAGTAGAGAGAGGAGGTTTTTCCCAGGCAGAGGAAAGAGTTCAGTAGAATTTCCAGTGGGAAAGTGCACTTAGCATGCTGAGGAAAAGTAGTAAAAAGGCTGTGACGTGGTTCATGTGGGGAGAGAAAGAAAGGCAATGGAATCATAGAGGTAGCAGGGAGTAAAATCATGCAAGACATAGTCATTACATTTTATTATCAAATGAAAAAGGAGACAGAGATTCTGAGCATTAGGGTGAATATTTACTTTTGTTTTAAAAAAAATAACTGACAGTAGGGTGGAAAATAGGTATCAGTGGAGAAGGAGAGAGCAAGGAAACCCATAAGTAATTTTTTGATCTATCAGGATCAAAAAAGATAAGTGTGACTTAAGTTAGGGTAGTCATCATGGAGGTAAAAGGGTAAACCCTGAGATACATATTGATGGGGTTTTATGGTGGAGTTGTCTGTGAGAAAGAAAAAAAAAATGTTTTAAGTCTTCTGGGAAGGAAATAAACAAGAATGAGTAAGTGGTTTTATCTGTGGATGAGGTCATATTTTTGGAGAAGTAGACCCAGTCATAAGTGAAGACAGGGGGAAAGACATGCTGGAAAAGGTAAAAAATAAAACAAAAAAGAGTGGATAGAATGTTATCTTAAAACAGCAGTCAGGTGGAAAGAAACAAGAGTGTCAACAGAGTAGCTAACCTTAAAGGAAGAGATATATTCTGAGGCAGAAAAGAGGAAGAGAGTGACAATGACCATATTGAGAAAGTGTAAGGAAGAAAGCAGGAAAATGAAAAGAGACGCCTGATTTAGGTGTCTTTGGTGATCTCTAAACTAAGGGTAGAAGGATGGTGGTAGAGATGTGATGCTAGTTTTCACATTATACAATTTGACAGACCTATGTTTTCTTTTGCTCCAAAATACCATTTTAAATGGTCTTAACCATTAATTGATGGGGACACTGGACCTGTAATTGTTGACACATAAAGAAACCAAAATCCATAAAGAATAAGGTTTATTTTGCCCATTTCTGTATAAATCTGAGGAAAATTTCCATATCAACTTCAGAAAGAAAGAATAACCAAAAGGAATGGGTGCCCTGGGAAGAGGAGATGATCTGAGAGTCTCCCTACTACAGGTTAGAAATCTTGATGCTACTATGTATATAATCTGCAATTCATAATCTAGTATTAGATCTATGGAATTCCAGCCACACACTCTTCCATTTGAAAGGCTCAGGGAGTGTGTCCAACTCTTTCTAGCTCTTGCTGTCATATATTTTTTTTC